>NC_086118.1:3932190-5324325 GCF_963921235.1 Mobula hypostoma | reverse complement strand
CCTCTCTGTGACAACTGAGCGATCTCACCATTAATAGAATGGCAGTCTCTCCCCTCTGTGAGAGCGGAGAGATCTCACTGGTAATAAAAAGACAGTCTTCCCCTCTCTGTGACAACACAGCGATCTAACTGGTAATAAAAACGCAGTCTCTCTTCTCTGTGACAACAGAGTGATCTCCCTAGTCATGAAAAGGCAGTCTCCCCTCTGTGACAGCAGACAGATCTCACTAGTAATAAAAAGACAGTCTCCCCTCTCTGTGTTAACCGAGCAATCTGACTGGTAATAAAAAGAAAGTCTCTCTCCTCTCTGTGACCGCAGAGCAATCTCACCAGTAATAAAAAGGCAGATTCTCTCCTCTGTGACAACAGAGCCATCTCACTCATAATAGAAAGACAGTCTCTCCCCTCTATGTGAGAACAGAGCGATCTCATTGGTAATAAAAATATAGTCTCTCCTCTGTGTGAGAACAGAGTAATCTCACTAGTAAGAAAAAGGCAGTCTCTCCTCTCAATGACAACAGAGCGAACTAACTGGTAAGAAAAAGACAGTCTCTCCCGTCTGTGACAACAGAGTGATCTCACTAGTAATAAAAAGAGTCTCTCCTCTCTGTGACAGCACAGCGATCTCACTAGTAATAAAAAGACAGTCGCTCTCCTCTATGTGACAACAGATAGATCTCACTAGCAATAAAAAGTGTCTCTCATCTCTGTGACAGCAGAGCGATCACACTAGTAATAAAAAGACAGTCTCTCCCCTCTATGTGACAACAGAGTGATCTCACTGGTAATAAAAAGGCAGTCTCTCCTCTCTGTGAGAATAGAGCGTTCTCATTAGTAATAAAAAGTCAGTCTCCCCCCTCGCTGTGACAAAAGAGCGATCTCACAAGTAATAAAACGGCAGTGTCCCCTCTCTGTCACAGCAGAGTGATCTCGCTAGTAATAAAAAGGCAGTCTCTCCCCTCTGTGACAGCAGAGAGATCTCATTAGTAATAAAATGACAGTCTCCCCTCTCTGTGTTAACAGAGCAATCTGACAGTTAATAGAAAGACTGTCTCCCCCTCTCTGTGACAGCAGAGCGATCTCACTGGTAATAAAAAGTAAATCTCTCCTCTATGTGATAAAAGAGCGATCTCACTAGTAATAAAAAGGCGGCCTCTCCTCTCTGTGTCAACAGAGCGATCTTACTGGAAATAAAAACGCAGTCTCTCCTCTCGGTGACAACAGAGCGATTTCACTAGTAATAAATAGGCACTCTCCCCGCTCTCTGTGACAACAAAGCGATTTCACTAGTGATAAAAATGCAGTCTCCCCTTCTCTGTGACAGCAGAGCGATCTCACTGGTAATAAAAAGTAAATCTCTCCTCTATGTGACAAGAGAGCGATTTCACTGGCAATAAAAGGGCAGTCTCTCCTCTCTATTACAACGGAGCAATCTCACTCATAATAGAAAGACAGTCTCTCCCCTCTATGTGACAACAGAGCGATCTCACTAGTAATAAAAAGACAGTCTCCCCTTTGTGACAACAGAGCTAACTCACTGGTAATAAAAAGACAGTCTCTCCCGTCTGTGATAATAGAGCTATCTCATTAGTAATAAAAAGACAGTCTCCACCTATCTCTGACAGCAGAGCGATCTCACTGGTAATAAAAAGCAAATATCTCTGCTATGTGACAACAGAGCGATCTCACTGGTAATAAAAAGGCAGTCTCTCCTCTCTGTGACAACAGAGCGATCTCACTAGTAAGAACAAAGCACTCTCTCCTGTCTGTGACAATAGAACTATCTCAATAGTAATAAAAAGAGTCACTTCTCTCTGTGACAACAGAGCGATCTCAATGGTAATAAAAAGACAGTCTCTCCCCTCTCTGTGACAACAGAGCGAACTCACTGGTAATAAAAAGAGTCTCTCCTCTCTGTGACAGCAGAGCAATCTGACTGGTAATAAAAAGACAGTCTCTCCTCTCTGTGACAACAGAGTGATCTCCCTGGTTATAAAAAGGCAATCTCCCATCTGTGAGAGAAGAGACATCTCACTGGTAATAAAAAGATTGTCTATCCTCTCTGTGACAACAGAGCCATCTCACTGGTAATAAAAAGACAGTCTCCCCCTCTCTGTGACAGCAGAGCGATCTCACCATTAATAGGATTTCAGTCTCTCCCTCTGTGACAGCAGAGAGATCTCACTAGTAATAAAAAGACAGTCTCCCCTCTCTGTGTTAACAGAGCAATCTGACTGGTAATAGAAAGACAGTCTCCCCCTCTCTGTGACAGCAGAGCGATCTCACTGGTAATAAAAATTAAATCTCTCCTCTATGTGATAAAAGAGCGATCTCACTAGTAATAAAAAGGCAGTCTCCCCTTTGTGACAACAGAGCAAACTCACTGGTAATAAAAAGACAGTCTCCCCCTCTGTGACAGCAGAGCAATCTCCCTGGTTATAAAAAGGCAATCTCCCCTCTGTGAGAGAAGAGAGATCTCACTGGTAATGAAAAGATTGTCTATCCTCTCTCTCATATCTTTGCCTATCTCGCCGTGTACTCACGCACCTCTCATACCTTCCACTTTTTAGCTGTGTTTTCGCTCATCTCTAATACATTCCCCTGTATTGACTGGTTTTCGCGGATCTCTCATGCAGTCACGAATATCGCCATGTGTTCGCGCACCTCTCATAGCTTCCCCTAAATCGCTGTGTATTTGCGCACCTCTCATACATTCCCCTACATCGCCGTGTTTTCGTGCACCTCCCATAGCTTCCCCTATATCACTGTGTTTTCGAGCACCTCTCATACCTTCCCCTATATGGCTGCCAATTCGCGCACCTCTCATACCTTCCCCTATATCGCAGTGTTTTCGCGCACATCTCCTATATTCCCCTACATTGCCGTGTTTTCCTGCACTTCCCATAGCTTCCCCTATATCGCTGTGTTTTCGTGCACCTCTCATACCTTCCCTATATCGCCGTGTTTTCGCGCACGTCCCATACATTCCGCTATATCGCTGTGTTTGCGTGCACCTCTCATCCCTTCCCCTATATCGCTGTGTTTTCGCGCACCTCTCATAATTCCTCTACATCGCCGTGTTTTCGAGTACCTCTCATACCTTCCTCTATGTCGCCGTGTTTTCGAGTATCTCTCATACCTTCCTCTATATCGCAGTGTTTTAGCGCACCTCTCATAACATCACCTATATCGCCGTCTTCACGCGCCTCCCATAGCTTCCCATATATTGCAATGTTTTCGCACACCTCTCATATCTGCCCCCAAATCGTTGTGTTTTCAGTCACCTCCCATCGCTTCCCCTATATCGCTGTTGTTACGTACCCCGTAACTGGGTTGCCAAACCAGCAGAAATGGATCACTCAGTTGGAGTCTGGAGTACTAGAACTAAGAAAGTTTTATTAAAGAAACAAGCAACACAGTAATCGAAAGGATAATAAATGCAACAGTTCAGCGATTATAAACACACATGCGCACAGAATTAAGATAACAGCATCAATGAAGCTCTATCGTTGTCTAGGGGTAAATGACCAAATTTCAAAGTGACTCAAAGTTCAGTCCAGTTTAGTAGTTCAGTTCGCAGTAATCGTTGCCATGGTGATGGACAACGTGGGGGGAGAGAGAGAGAGAGAACAGGAACAACTGATCATTCAGACACGGCTTCACTCACAGACCGACGATATGGCTCACAAGCAGCTTTTGGGCAGGTCCTTGGTGATGTCACCTGAGGTCACCGACTGTGACCCCTCCTCCAGATGCGGTCGATCCTCTGCAGTGAACCCGGCACCCAGGCAAGGGCGGACACACACCGGGTTCCCGCGGATCGTACCTTTCCACCCTGGCCGTTGTCTGGTACTTCCCACCGACTCGTGAGAAGCGTACCGCTTCCAGGGTCTCGTTACCTCGGGTGGCGTGTGTGTCCTGCCTTAGCGAACCGGTCCCTTTTTATCCCCCTGCTGGGGTATCGCCTGTCCATCACTTCAAACAGTTCAAGGTTCAAAGGGGGGAGCCGCTCCAGACAGCTCTCTCTCCCCCGTCCCTTCATTACACATCTCCAGACGCTGCTCCATTGTTCCTTATCTCTCCTTCCCCTGAGGGCAGGTGGCAGACCACTTGCTGATGTCACTGATGCTAACCCAGGCCAGCAAACATCTCAATTTTATGTGTATTCTCGTCACACTGTGTTTTCTCGCATATCTCATACCTTCCCCAATATGGCTGTACTTTCGCGCACCTCTCATACCTTGCCCTATATTGCTGTGTTTTCGCACACCTCCCACAGCGTCCCCTATATTGCTTTGTTTTCGCGCACCTCCCATAGCTTCCCCTATATCGCTGTGTTTTCGCGCGCTTCCCATAACTTCCCCTATATTGCTGTGTTTTCGCGCACCTCTCATAGCTTCTCCTAAATGGATGTGTTTTCGAGTACATCTCATACCTTCCTCTATATCGCCGTGTTTTTGCACACCTCCCATAGCTTCCTCCATATCGCTGTGTTTTCGCGCACCTCCCATACCTTCCCCAATATGGCTGTGTTTTCGCGCACCTCATAGTTTCCCCTATATCGCTATGTTTTCGCTCCCTTCCCATAGCTTTCCCTATATCACCGTGTTTTCGTGCACATCTCCTATATTCCCCTACATTGCCGTGTTTTCGTGCACCTCCCATAGCTTCCCCTATATCGCTGTGACTTCACGCACCTCCTATAGTTTCCACTGCATCGCTGTGTTTTCGCGCACCTCTCATACCTTCCCCATATCGCCATGTTTTCGAGTACCTCTCATACCTTCCTCTACATCGCCGTGTTTCCGAGTACCTCTCATACCTTCCTCTATATCGCAGTGTTTTAGCGCACCTCTCATACCTTCCCCTATATCGCCGTGTTTTCGCGCACATCTCCTATATTCCCCTACATTGCCGTGTTTTCCTGCACCTCCCATAGCTTCCCCTTTATCGCTGTGTTTTCGTGCTGTGACGAGAATACACATAGATAAGATGTTAGCTGTCCTGTGTGATCAGCAGTTGGTCTGCCACCTGTCTTCAAGAGAGAGATAAGGAACACAATGAAACAGCATCTGGAGATGTGTAATGAAGAAACGGGAGAGAGAGAGAGCTGTCTGGAGCGGCTCCCCCTTTGAACCCTGAACTGTTTGAAGTGATGGACAGGCGATACCCCAGCAGGGGGATAAAAAGGGACAGGTTTGCTAAGGCAGGACACACACGACACCCGAGGTAACGAGACCCTGGAAGCGGTGCGCCTCTCACGAGTCGGTGGGAGGTACTCGACAACGCACAGGGTGGAAAGGTACGATCAGCAGGAACCCGGTGTGTGTCCGCCCTTGCCTGGGTGCCGGGTTCACTGCAGAGGATCGACCGCATCTGGAGGAGGGGTCACAGTCGGTGACCTCAGGTGACATCACCAAGGACCCGCCCAAAAGCTGCTTGTGAGCAATTATCGCCGGTCTGTGAGTGGAAGCCGTTCTGAATGATCAGTTGTTCCTGTTCTCTCTCTCTCTCTCTCTCTCTCTCTCCCCCCACGTTGTCCATCGCCATGGCAACGATTACTGCGAACTGAACTAAATTGGACTGAACTTTTGTGTCACTTTGAAATTGGTCATTTATCTCTAGACAACGATAGCGCTTGATTGCTGCTGTTATCTTAATTCTGTGCACATGGGTGTTTATCATTGCTGAACTGTTGCATTTATTATCCTTTCGATTACTGTGTTGCTTGTTTCTTTAATAAAACTTTCTTAGTTCTAGTAATCCAGACTCCAACTGAGTGATCCATTTCTGCTGGTTTGGCAAACCAGTTACGGGGTACGTAACAGTGCACCTCTCATACCTTCCCCTATATCGCTGTGTTTTCGTGCACCTCTCATACCTTCCCCTATATCACCGTGTTTTCTCACACTTCCCATAGCGTCCCCTATATCGCTGTGTTTTTGTGCACATCATACCTTCCCCTATATCGCCGTGTTTTCACGCAACTCTCATACCTTCCCCAATAGCGCTGTGTTTTCGCGCACCTCCCATAACTTCCCCTATATCGCTGTGTTTTGATGTACCTATCATCCCCTATATCGCAGTTTTCGCTCATCTCTTAAACATTCCCTTATATCTCCGTGTTTTCGCAAACCTCTCATACTTTCACGTATATCGCCATGTGTTCGCACACCTTTGATAGCTTCCCCGTATCACTGTGTTTTCGCGCAGCTCTCATAACTTCCCCTATATCGCCGTGTTTTCGTGCACCTCTCATACCTTCCTCTATATCACTGTGTTTTCGCTCACCTCTGATACCTTCCCCTATATAACCGTGTTTTCGCGCACCTCCCATAAATTCCCTATATTGCTGTGTTTTCGTGCACCTCTGTTAGTTTCCCAAATATCGCTGCGTTTTCGCGCACCTCCCATAGCTTCCCCTAAATCGCTGTGTTTTTATGCACCTCTCATACCTTCCCCTATATCGCTGTGTTTTCGCTCACCTCAGATACCTTCCCCTATATAACCGTGTTTTCGAGCACCTCCCATAGTTCCCTAATATCGCTGTGTTCTCGCTCACCTCCCATAGCTGCCCCTGTATTGCGATGTTTTCGCGTAACTCTCATAGCTTCCCCTAAATCGCTGTGCATTCGCGCAACTCGCATAGCTACCCCATATCACTGTGTTTTCACGCAGCTCTCATAACTTCCCCTATATCGCAGTGTTTTCGTGCACCTCTGATAACATCCCCTATATAACTGTGTTTTCGAGCACCTCCAATATCTTCCCCAATATTGCTGTGTTTTCGTGCACCTCCCATAGCTTCACCTAAATCGCTGTTTTCGAGCATCTCTCATACCTTGCCCTGTATCGCTGTGTTTTCGCACACCTCCCACAGCTTCCCCTATATTGCTGTTTTCACGCACCTCCCATAACTTCCCCTATATCGCTGTGTTTTTATGCACCTCTCATACCTTCCCCATATCGTTGTGTTTTCGCTCACCTCTGATACCTTCCCCTATATACCCGTGTTTTCGAGCACCTCCCATAGCTTCCCTAATATCACTGTGTTCTCGCTCACCTCCCATAGCTGCCCCTGTGTTGCGATGTTTTCGCGTAACTCTCATAGCTTCCCCTATATCGCTGTGCATTCGCGCACCTCCCATCAATTCCCCTAGATCACCGTGTTCTCGTGCACCTCTCATAACTTCCCCTTTATCGCTGCATTTTCGCACACCTCCCATAGCTTCCCCTGCATTGCTGTGTTTTTGCGCACTTCCCATAGCTTCCCCGACATTGCTTTTTTTCCCACGCAACTCAAATAGCTTCCACTATATCACAAACAACAGGAATTCTGCAGATGCTGGAAATTCAAGCAACATACATCAAAGTTGCTGGTGAACGCAGCAGGTCAAGCAGCATCTATAGGAAGAGGCGCAGTCGATGTTTCAGGCCGAGACCCTTCGTCAGGACTTCCCCAATATCACCTCCCATAGCTTCCCCGACATTGCTTTTTTCTCACGCAACCCCCATAGCTTCCACTATATCACTGTGTTTTTGCGCACCTCTAATACCTTCCCCTAATCGCCATGTTTTCGCGCACATCCCATGGCTTCCACTGTATCACTGTGTTTTCGCGCACCTCCCACAGCTTCCAATATATTGCTATATTTTCGGGCACCTCTCATACCTTCCCCTATATCGCTGTGTTTTCGCGCACCTCCCATAGCTTTCCCTATATCACCGTGTTTTCGTGCACCACTTATTCCTTCCCCTATATGGCTACATTTTAGCACACCTCTCATAGCTTCCTCTACATTGCTGTGTTTTCGCACACCTCCCATAGCTTCCCCAATATCGCCGTGTTTTCACGCACCTCCCATACCTTCTCTTATATCGCTGTTTTCGTTCACCTCCCATAACTTCCCCTGCATCATTGTATTTTCGCACCCCTCCCATAGCTTCACCTATATCGCTGTGTTTTCGCGTGCCTCTCATATCTTCCCTCATATCGTATTGTTATCACGCAGCTCTCATACCTTCCCCTATATCGCTGTGTTTTCTAGCACCTCCCATAGATTCCCCTATATCGCCGTGTTTTCACGCACCTCTTATACCTTCCTCTATATGGCTGTGCTTTCGTGCACATCGCATGGCTTCCACTGTATTACTGTGTTTTCACACACCTCTCATAGCTTCCCCTGCATCGCTGTGTTTTCGCGCACCTCCCATACCTTGCCCAACATCGCCGTGTTTTCACGCACCTCTCATTGCTTCCCCTATATCGCCGTGTTTTCGTGCCCCTCTCATATTTTCCCCTATATCAGTGTGTTTTCGCACACCTCTCATAGCTTCCCCGACATCGCTGTGTTTTTGCACAACTCCCATGGCTTCCACTATATCGCCATGTTTTCGTGCACCTCTCATACCTTCCGCTATATCGCCTTGTTTTCGTGCACACTCCCATAGCTTCCCCTGCATCGCCGTGTTTTTGCGCACCTGTTATAGTTTCCCTGACATTGCTCTGTTTTCACGCACCTCGCATATCTTCCTCCATATGGCTGCATTTTCTCACACATCCCATACCTTCCCCAACATCGCCGTGTTTTCGCGCACCTCTCATAGCTTCCTCTACATCGCCGTGTTTTCATGCACCTCTCATAGCTTCCCCGACATCGCTGTGTTTTTGCGCAACTCCCATAGCTTCCACTATATCGCCATGTTTTCGCGCACCTCTCATACCTTCCCCTATATCGCCTTGTTTTCGCGCACCTCTCATACCTTCCCCAACATTGCCGTGTTTTCGCGCACCTCTCATAGCTTCCCCTATATCGCTGTGTTTTCACACACCTCCCATAGCTTTCCCTACATTGCTGAGTTTTTTCGCACCTCCCATACGTTGCCCAACATCGCCGTGTTTTCGCGCGCCTCTCATAGCTTCCTCTACATCGCCGTGTTTTCATGCACCTCTCATACCTTCCCCTATATCGCTGTGTTTTTGATTGCCTCTCATAGCTTCCCCGACATCGCTCTGAGTTTTTGCGCAACTCCCATAGCTTCCAATATATCGCCTTGTTTTCGCGTACCTCTCATACCTTCACCTACATCGCTGTATTTTTGCGCACCTCCCAGAGCTTCCCATATATCAATGTGTTTTCACGCACACTCCCATACCTTCCCTTGCATTGCCATGTTTTTGCGCACCTTCCATATCTTCCCCTATATCGCTGTGTTTTTGCGCACCACTCATACCTTCCCCTATTATGCTACGTTTTCGCACACCTCCCATAGCTTCCCCTGCATTGCTGTGTTTTCGCTCACCTCCCATAGCTTCACCTATATCGTTGTGTTTTTGCACACCTCCCATAGATTCCGCTACATCGCTGTGTTTTTGCGTGCCTCTCATATCTTCCCTTATATCGCATTGTTATCACAGAGCTCTCATACATTCCCCTATATCGCTGTGTTTTCTAGCACCTCCCATAGATTCCCCTACATCGCCCTGTTTTTGCGCACCTCTCATACCTTCCCCTATATGGCTGTGCTTTTGTGCACCTCTCATAACTTCCCGTACATCGCTGTGCTTTCGCGCACATCCCATAGCTTCCACTGTATCACTGTGTTTTCGTGCACCTCCCACAGCTTCCACTATATTGCTGTGTTTTCGCGCGCCTCTCATACTCTCCCTTATATTGCTGTATTTTCGGGCACCTCTCATACCTTCCCATATATCGCCATGTTTTTGTGCACCTCTCATAGCTTCCCCTACATCGCTGTGTTTTCGTGCTCCTCTCATACCTTCCCCTTTATCACTGCATTTTGCGCACCTGCTATAGCTTCCCCTATATCGCTGTTTTTGCGCAATTCCCATAGCTTCCCCTGCAACGCTGAGTTTTCGCGCACCTTCCATACCTTCCCCATATCGCCGTGTTTTCATGCACCTCTCATACCTTCCCCTATATCGCTGTGTTTTTGCTCACATCCCACAGCTTCCCCTATATCGCCGTGTTTTCATGCACCTCTTATAACGTCCCCTATATTGCTGTGTTTTCGCGTACCTCTCATACCTTCCCCTATATCGCTGTGTTTCCCTGCAACTCCCATAGCTTCCCCTATATCGCCGAGTTTTCGCGCACCTCCCGTAGCTTCCTCTACAACTTTGTGTTTTCGCGCACCTCTCATACCTTCCCCTATAACACCATGTTTTTTGCACCTTCCATAGCTTTCCCTATATCTCTGTGTTTTTCTGTACCTCTCATATTATCCCTGACATTGCTCTGTTTTCGTGCAGCTCTCATAGCTTCCCCTACATTGCTGTGTTTTCGTGCACCTGTCATACCTTCCCCTATATTGCTGTGTTTTCGCGCACCTCCCATAGCTTCCCCTATATCACCGTGTTTTCGTGCACCACTCATACCTTCTGCTGTATCGCTACGTTTTCGTACACCTCCCATAGCTTCCCCAACATCGCCGTGTTTTCGCGCACCTCCCATAGATTCCCCTATATCGCTGTGTTATCATGCAGCTCTCATACCTTCCCCTATATCGCTGTGTTTTCTCGCACCTACCATAGATTTCTCTACATTGCCATGTTTTTGCGCACCTCTTATTCCTTCCCCTATATCGCTGTGATTTCCGCACGTCTCATACCTTCCCATACATTGCCGCATTTTCACGCACCTCTCATAGCTTCCCCTCTATCACTGTGTTTTTGCGCACCTTCCATTGCTTCCCCAGTATCCCTGTGTTTTTCCGCACCTGTTATAGTTTCCCTGACATTGCTCTGTTTTCGCGCACCTCACATAGCTTCCTCTATATCGCTGTGTTTTCGCACTCCTCCCATGGCTTACCCTATATCGCTGTGTTTTCACGCAACTCTCATACCTTCTGAATCAGTGTGTTTTCGCACACCTCCCATAGCTTCCGTGACATCGCTGTGTTTTCGCGCAACTCCCACAGCTTCCAATATATCACTGTGTTTTTGCGCATTTTGCATACCTTCCCCTATATTACCCTGTTTTCGCGCACCCCTGACACCTACCCCTATATCACTGTGTTTTTGCGCACCTCACATAGCTTCCCCCACATCGCTGTGTTTTCGTGTACATCTCATACCTTCCCCTATATCGCTGTGTTTTCGTTCACCTCCCATACCTTCCCCTACATTGCTGTCTTTTCGCTCACCTCCCATACCTTCCCCTATATTGCTGTGTTTTTGCGCACATCGCATAGCTTCTCCTATATCGCTGTGTTCTCGCATACCTCTCATACCTTCCCATATATCGCTGTGTTTTTGCACACATCGCATAGCTTCCACTATATCACTGTGTTTTTGTGCACCTCTCATACCTTCCCCTATATCGCCATGTTTTCTCGCACCTCTCATACCTTCCCCTATACCACCTTGTTTTCGCGCATCTCCCATAGATTCTCCTCCATCGCTGTGTTTTTGCGCACCTCCCAGAGCTTCCCAAATATCACTGTGTTTTCGCGCACCTCCCATTGCTTCCCCTATATCGCTGTGTTTTCGCGCACCTCCCATAGCTTCCCCTATATCGCTGTGTTTTCGCGCACCTCCCATAGCTTCCCCTATATCGCTGTGTTTTCGCGCACCTCCCATAGCTTCCCCTATATCGCTCTGTTTTCGCACACGTCCCATAGATTCCACGATATCGCCGTGTCTTCGTGCACCTCTCATAGCTTCCCCTATATTGCTGTTTTTGCACACCTCTCATAGCTTCCCCTATATCGCTGTGTTTTCGCGCACCTCCCATAGCTTCCCCTATATCGCTGTGTTTTCGCGCATGTCCCATAGATTCCACGATATCGCCGTGTCTTCATGCACCTCTCATAGCTTCCCCTATATCGCTGTTTTTGCACACCTCTCATAGCTTCCCCTATATCGCTGTGTTTTCACACACCTCCCATAGCTTCCCCTATATTGCTGTGTTTTTGTGCACCTCCCATAGCTTCCATAATATCGCTGTATTTTCACGCAACACCCAAACCTTCCCCAATATCACTGTGTTTTAACGCACCTCCCATAGATTTACCTATATCGCTGTGTTTTGATGCACCTCGGCGACATAGGGGAAGCTATGGTAGGTGCGTGAAAACACAGTAATGTAGCGGAAGGTATGAGAGGGGTGCAAAAAAACGGCGATATAGGGGAAGGTATGAGAGTGCGCGAAAACACGGCGATACAGGGCAATGTATCAGAGGTGCGCTAAAACACAGCAATATGTGGGAAAGTATGAGAGAGCAAAAACACAGCGATATAGGGGAAGCTGCGGGAGGTGCACGAAAACAGAGCGAGATAGGGGAATCTATTAGAGGTGTGCAAAAACACTGAGATATAGGGGAAGGTATGAGAGGTGTGCGAAAACACGGCGATATAGGGTAAGGCATGAGAGGTGCACGAAAACACGGCGAAATATGGGAATGTATGAGGGGGCACAAAAACACGGTGAAATAGGGGAAGTTATGGGGGGTGAGCGAAAACAGAGCGATATAGGGAAGGTATGAGAGGTGTGCGAAAACACAGTGATGTAGGGGAAGTTATCAGAAGTGGGGGAAAACAGAGTGATACAGGGGAAGCTATGGGAGGTGCGTGAAAACATGGTGATATAGGGGAAACTATGA
This sequence comes from Mobula hypostoma, assembly GCF_963921235.1. Classification (NCBI taxonomy): domain Eukaryota; kingdom Metazoa; phylum Chordata; class Chondrichthyes; order Myliobatiformes; family Myliobatidae; genus Mobula; species Mobula hypostoma. Next base: position 5,311,702 of record NC_086118.1, on the reverse strand, counting down.
GAGGTGCCAGAAAACGCTGCGATATAGGGGAAGCTATGAGAAGTTTGGGAAAACACAGTGATATAGGGGAAGGTATGAGAGGTGCACAAAAACACGGCGATATAGGGGAAGTCATGAGAGGTGTGCGATAACAGAGCGATGAAGGGGAAGGTATGAGAGGTGCACGGAAACACAGCACTATAGGGGAAGCTATGGGCGGTGCGCGAAAAGACAGCAATATAGTGGAAGCTGTGGGAAAAGCGCAAGAACACAGCAATGTAGTGGAAGCTATGAGAGGTGCGTGAAAACAAAGCAATGTTGGGGCAACTATCAGAGATGCGCAAAAACACGTGGATTTTTGGGAAGCTATGAGATATGTGCGAAAACAAGTTGATATAGGGGTAACTATGGGAGGTGCGTGAAAACGCAGCGATATATGGGAAGCTATGGGAGATGCGCGAAAACACAGCGATGCAGGGGAAGTTATGTGAGGTGCGCGAAAACATGGTGATATAAGGGAAGCTATGAGAGGTGCACGAAAACTCAGCGATTTAGAGGAAGCTATGAGATGTGTGAGAAAACATCACAGTACATGGGAAGCCATGAGAGGTGCACGAGAACACAGCAATATAAGGGAAGCTATGAGAGGTGCACAATAACACAGCGATATAGGGGAAGGTATGAGAGGTGAGCGAAAACACAGCGATGTAGGGGAAGTTATGAGAGGGAACCGAAAACACAATGATATAGGGGAAGCTATGGGAGGTGTGCGATAACACAGCGATATAGGGGAAGCTCTGAAACATGCGCGAAAACACAGCGAAATAGGGGAAGCTATGAGAGGTGAGCGAAAACACAGCAATATAGGGGAAGCTATCAGAGGTGAATGAAAACACAGTGATAAAGGGGAAGCTATGGGAGGTGCAGGAAAAAAAGGTTATATAGGGGAAGGTATGAGAAGTGAGCGACAACACAGCGACTTCGTGGAGATTCCTGAAAACACAGCGATATAGTGGACGGTATGAGAGGTGCGCTAAAACACAGCGATATAGGGGAAGGTGTGGGAGGTCTGCGAAGACACAGCGATATAGGAGAAGGTATGAGAGGTGCACGAAAACACAGTGATATTGAGGAAGCGATGGGAGGTGCGTGAAAACACAGCGTTATAGGGGAAAGTATGAGAGGTGCGCGAAAATACGGCGATATAGGGGAAGGTATGAGAGATGAGTGAAAACAGTTAAAAAGGGGAAGGTATGAGAGGTGCGTGAAAACACGGCGATATTGGGGAAGCTATGGGAGGTGCGCGCAACCATTGCGATACAGAAAAAGCTATGAGAGGTTTACGAAAACACAGCGATATATGGGAAGCTATGGGAGATGTGCGAAAACGGCGATATAGTGGAAGGTATGATAGCTGCACGAAAACACAACAATATAGGGGAAGGTAAGCGAGGTGCGCAAAAACACAGCGAGAAAGGGGAATGTATGAGAGGTGCGGAAAAACATTGCGATATAGGGGAAGTTATGAGAGATGAGTGAAAACACAGCTAAAAAGGGTAAGGTATGAGAGCTGCGCGAGAACACAGCGATAAAGGCAAAGCTATGAGAGGTGAGCGAAAACACAGTGATACAGGGGAATGTATGAGAGGTGCGCGAACACATGGCGATATAGGGGAAGGTATGAGATATGAGTGAGAACACAGCTAAAAAATGTAAGGTATGATAGGTGCGCGAGAACACAGCAATATAAATAAGGCTGTGAGGGGTGCACAAAAACACAGTGATGTAGGGGTAGCTATGCGAGGTGCGCAAAAACACAGCAATATAGGGGAAGGTATCAGAGGTGGAGGAAAACACAGCGATATAGGGGAAGCGATGGGAGGTGCGCTAAAACACAGTGTTATATGGGAAAGTATGAGAGCTGCGCGAAAATATGGCAATATAGGGGAAGGTATGAGAGATGAGCGAAAACACAGTTAAAAAGGGGAAGGTATGAGAGGTGCGTAAAAACACGGCGATATTGGGGAAGCTATGGGAGGTGCGCGAAAATGGCAATATAGTAGAAGGTATGAGAGCTGCACGAAAACACAACGGTATAGAGGAAGGTAAGCGAGGTGCGCAAAAACACAGCGATATAGGGGAAGCTATGGGAGGTGTGCAAAAACACTGCGATATAGGGGTAACTATCAGAGGTACGCAAAAACACAGCGATATAGGGGAAACTATGGGAGGTGCGTGATAACACAGCGATATGGGGCAGCTGTGGGAGGTGCGTGATAACTCAGCAATATAGCGGAAGGGATGAGAGGTGCGTGAAAATACAGCCATAAAGGGGAATGTATGAGAGGTGCATGAAAACACAGCGATATAAGGGAAGCTATGGGAGGTGCACGAAAACACAGCAATATAGGGGAAAGTATGAGAGGTGCGGGAAAACACTGCGATATAGGGGATATTATGAGAGATGAGCAAAAACACAGCTAAAAAGGGTAAGGTATGAGAGGTGCGCGAATAAACGGCGATATACACATTATGAGAGGTGCGCGAAAACACAGTGATATGGGGAAGCTATGAGAGGTGCGCGAACACACGGCGATATACGTGAAGGTATGTGAGGTGCGCGAAAACAAGGCGATATAGGGGAAGGTATGAGATATGAGCGAAAGCACAGCTAAAAAGTGTAAGATATGAGAGGTGCGTGAGAAGACAGCGATATAGGCAAAGCTATGAGAGGTGAGCGAAAACACAACGATATAGGGGAAGCTATGGGAGATGCACGATAACACAGTGATATAGCGGAAAGGATGAGAGGTGCGCGAAAATACAGCCATATAGGGGATAATTTGAGAGATGAGCAAAAACACAACTAAAAAGGGTAAGGTATGAGAGGTGCGTGAATAAACGGCGATATACACGTTATGAGAGGTGCGCGAAAACACAGTGATATGGGGAAGCTATGACAGGTGCGCGAAAACAAGGCGATATAGGGGAAGGTATGAGATATGAGCGAAATCACAGCTAAAAAGTGTAAGGTATGAGAGGCGCGCGAAAACACAACGATATAGGGGAAGGTATGAGATATGAGCGAAAACACAGCTAAAAAGTGTAAGGTATGAGAGCTGCGCGAGAACACAGCGATATAGGCAAAGCTATGAGAGGTGAGTGAAAGCACAGTGACATAGGGGAATGTATGAGAGGTGCATGAAAACACAGCGATATAGGGGAAGCTATGGGAGGTGTGTGAAAACACAGTGATATAGGGGAAACTATCAGTGGTGCACGAAAGCACAGCGATATAGGGGAAGCTATGGGAGGTGCGCGATAACACAGTGATATAGCAGAAGAAATGAGAGGTGCGAGAAAACACAGCCATATATGGGAAGGTATGAGAGGTGCGCGAAAACACAGTGATATGGGGAAGCTATGAGAGGTGCGCGAACACATGGCGACATACGTGAAGGGAGGAGAGGTGCGCGAAAACACGGCGATATAGGGGAAGGTATGAGATATGAGCGAAAAAACAGCTAAAAAGTGTAAGCTATGAGAGGTGAGCGAAAACACAGCGATATAGAGGAAGGTATGAGAGCTGCATGAAAACACACCGATATAGGGGAAGGTAAGCAAGGTGCGCAAAAACACAGCGAGAAAGGGGAAGCTATGAAAGGTGCGGGAAAACACTGCGGTATAGGGGAAGGTATGAGAGGTGCGCGAAAACACAGCGATATAGGGGAAGCTATGGGAGGTGCGCGATAACACAGCGATATAGCGGAAGGGATGAGAGGTGCGCGAAAATACAGCCATATGGGGATATTTTGAGAGATGAGCAAAAACACAACTAAAAAGGGTAAGGTATGAGAGGTGAGCGAATAAATGGCGATTTGCACGTTATGAGAGGTGCGCGAAAACACAGTGATATGGGGAAACTATGAGAGGTGCGCGAAAACATGGCGATATAGGGGAAGGTATGAGATACGAGCGAAATCACAGCTAAAAAGTGTAAGGTATGAGAGGTGCGCGAAAACACAACGATATAGGGGAAGGTATGAGAGGTGCGCGAAAACACAGCGATGTAGGGGAAGCTATGTGAGCTGCGTGAAAACACGGCCATTTAGGTGAAGCTATTAGAGGTGCCCAACAACACAACATAGAAAGATAGAAACATAGAAAATAGGTGCAGGAGTAGGCCATTCGGCCCTTCGAGCCTGCACCGCCATTTATTATGACCACGGCTGATCATCCAACTCAGAACCCCGCCCCAGCCTTCCCTCCATACCCCCTGACCCCCGTAGCCACAAGGACCATATCTAACTCCCTCTTAAATATAGCCAATGAACTGGCCTCAACTTTTTCCTGTGGCAGAGAATTCCACAGATTCACCACTCTCTGTGTGAAGAAGTTTTTCCTAATCTCGGTCCTAAAAGGCTTCCCCTTTATCCTCAAACTGTGGCCCCTCACTCTGGACTTCCCCAACATCGGGAACAATCTTCCTGCATCTAACCTGTCCAATCCCTTTAGGATTTTATACGTTTCAATCAGATCCCCCCTCAATCTTCTAAATTCCAAAGAGTACAAGCCCAGTTCATCCAGTGTTTCTTCATATGAAAGTCCTTGCATTCCAGGAATCAATCTGGTGAACCTTCTTTGTACTCCCTCTATGGCAAGGATATCTTTCCTCAGATTAGGGGACCAAAACTGCACACAATACTCCAGGTGTGGTCTCACCAAGGCCTTGTACAACTGCAGTGTTACCTCCCTGCTCCTGTACTCGAATCCTCTTGCTATAAATGCCAGCATACCATTCGCCTTTTTCACCGCCTGCTGTACCTGCATGCCCACTTTCAATGACTGGGGTATAATGACACCCAGGTCTCGTTGCAACTCCCCTTTTTCTAATCGGCCACCATTCAGATAATAATCTGTTTTCCTATTTTTACCACCAAAGTGGATAACTTCACATTTATCCACATTAAATTGCATCTGCCATGAATTTGCCCACTCACCCAACCTATCCAAGTCACCCTGCATCCTCTTAGCATCCTCCTCACAGCTAACACTGCCACTCAGCTTCGTGTTATCCGCAAACTTGGAGATGCTGCATTTAATTCCCTCATCCAAGTCATTAATATATATTGTAAACAACTGGGGTCCCAGCACTGAGCCTTGCAGCACCCCACTAGTCACCGCCTGCCATTCTGAAAAGGTCCCGTTTATTCCCACTCTTTGCTTCCTGTCTGCTAACCAATTCCCCATCCACATCAATACCTTACCCCCAATACCGTGTGCTTTAAGTTTGCACACTAATCTCCTGTGTGGGACCTTGTCAAAAGCCTTTTGAAAATCCAAATATACCACATCCACTGGTTCTCCCCTATCCACTCTACTAGTTACATCCTCAAAAAATTCTATGAGATTCGTCAGACATGATTTTCCTTTCACAAATCCATGCTGACTTGTTCGATGATTTCACCACTTTCCAAATGTGCTGTTATCACATCTTTGATAACTGACTCCAGCAGTTTCCCCACCACCGACATTAGGCTAACCGGTCTATAATTCCCCGGTTTCTCTCTCCCTCCTTTTTTAAAAAGTGGGGTTACATTAGCCACCCTCCAATCCTCAGGAACTAGTCCAGAATCTAACGAGTTTTGAAAAATTATCACTAATGCATCCACTATTTCTTGGGCTACTTCCTTAAGCACTCTAGGATGCAGACCATCTGGCCCTGGGGATTTATCTGCCTTCAATCCCTTCAATTTACCTAACACCACTTCCCTACTAAAATGTATTTCGCTCAGTTCCTCCATCTCACTGGATCCGCTGTCCCCTACTATTTCTGGAAGATTATTTATGTCCTCCTTAGTGAAGACAGAACCAAAGTAATTATTCAATTGGTCTGCCATGTCCTTGCTCCCCATAATCAATTCACCTGTTTCCGTCTGTAGGGGACCTACATTTGTCTTTACCAGTCTTTTCCTTTTTACATATCTATAAAAGCTTTTACAGTCAGTTTTTATGTTCCCTGCCAGTTTTCTCTCATAATCTTTTTTCCCCTTCCTAATTAAGCCCTTTGTCCTCCTCTGCTGAACTCTGAATTTCTCCCAGTCCTCAGGTGAGCCACTTTCTCTGGCTAATTTGTAAGCTTCTTCTTTGGAATTGATACTATCCCTAATTTCTCTTGTCAGCCACGGGTGCACTACCTTCCTTGATTTATTCTTTTGCCAAACTGGGATGAACAATTGCTGTAGTTCATCCATGCAACCTTTAAATGCTTGCCATTGCATATCCACCGTCAATCCTTTAAGTGTCATTTGCCAGTCCATTTTAGCTAATTCACGTCTCATACCTTCAAAGTTACCCCTCTTTAAGTTCAGAACCTTTGTTTCTGAATTAACTATGTCACTCTCCATCTTAATGAAGAATTCCACCATATTATGGTCACTCTTACCCAAGGGGCCTCTCATGACAAGATTGCTAATTAACCCTTCCTCATTGCTCAAAACCCAGTCCAGAATAGCCTGCTCTCTAGTTGGTTCCTCGACATGTTGGTTCAAAAAACCATCCCGCATACATTCCAAGAAATCCTCTTCCTCAGCACCTTTACCAATTTGGTTCACCCAATCTACATGTAGATTGAAGTCACCCATTATAACTGCTGTTCCTTTATTGCACACATTTCTAATTTCCTGTTTAATACCATCTCCGACCTCACTACTACTGTTAGGTGGCCTGTACACAACTCCCACCAGCGTCTTCTGCCCCTTGGTGTTACGCAGCTCTACCCATATCGATTCCACATCTTCCCGGCTTATGTCCTTCCTTTCTATTGCGTTAATCTCTTCTTTAACCAGCAACGCCACCCCACCTCCCCTTCCTTCATGTCTATTCCTCCTGAATATTGAATATCCCTGAACGTTGAGCTCCCATCCCTGGTCACCCTGGAGCCATGTCTCTGTGACGCCAACTATATCATAATCATTAATAACAATCTGCACTTTCAATTCATCCACCTTATTACGAATGCTCCTTGCATTGACACACAAAGCCTTCAGGCGCTCTTTTACAACTCACTTAGCCCTTATACAATTATGTTGAAAAGTGGCCCTTTTTAATGCTTGCCCTGGATTTGTCGGCCTGCCACTTTTACTTTTCTCCTTAGTACTTTTTGCTTCTACCCTCACTTTACACCCCTCTGTCTCTCTGCACTGGTTCCCATCCCCCTGTTGTGAACTAACCTCCTCACGCCTAGCCTCTTTAATTTGATTCCCACCCCCCAACCATTCTAGTTTAAAGTCACCTCAGTAGCCCTTGCTAATCTCCCTGCCAGGATATTGGTCCCCATAGGATTCAAGTGTAACCCGTACTTTTTGTACAGGTCACGCCCGCGCCAAAAGAGGTCCCAATGATCCAAAAACTTGAATCCCTGCCCCCTGCTCCAATCCCTCAGCCACGCATTTATCCTCCACCTCATCGCATTCCTACTCTCACTGTCGCGTGGCACAGGCAGTAATCCCGAGATTATTACCTTTGAGGTCCTTTTTCTCAACTCCCTTCCTAGCTCCCTATATTCTCCTTTCAGGACCTCATCCCTTTTCCTACCTATGTCATTGGTACCTATAAGTACCACGACCTCTGGCTCCTCAACGATATAGGGTAAGCTGTGGGAGGTGCGCGAAAAGACAGAAATATAGGGGAAGGTATTGGAGGTGCGCGAAAAAACACTGATTTTGAGGCAGGTATGAGAGGTGCGTGAAAACACAGCAATTTCGGCAAAGCTATGAGAGGTGAGCGAAAACACAGCAATATAGGGGAAGGTATGAGAGGTGGACGAAAACACAGCGATATAGGGGAAGGTAAGCGAGGTGCGCAAAAACACAGCGAGAAACGGGAAGCTATGAGAGGTGTGGGAAAACACTGCGGTATAGGGGATAGTATGAGATATGAGCGAAAACACAGCTAAAGAGTGTAAGGTATGAGAGCTGCGCGAGAACACAGCGATATAGACAACGCTATGGGAGGTGAGCGAAAGCACAGCGATATAGGGGAATGTATGAGAGGTGCATGAAAACACAGCGATATAGGGGAAGCTAAGGGAGGTGCACGATAACACAGTCATATAGGGGAATGTATGAGAGGTGCATGTAAACACAGCAATATAAGGAAAGCTATGGGAGGTGCACGAAACCACAGCAATATAGGGGAATGTATGAGAGGTGCGGGAAAACACTGCGATATAGGGGATATTATGAGAGATGAGCAAAAACACAGCTAAAAAGGGTAAGGTATGAGAGGTACGCGAACACATGGCGATATACGTGAAGGTATGAGAGGTGCGCGAAAACAAGGCGATATAGGGGAAGGTATGAGATATGAGCGAAATCACAGCTAAAAAGTGTAAGATATGAGAGGTGCGTGAGAAGACGGCGATATAGGCAAAGCTATGAGAGGTGAGCGAAAACACAACGATATAGGGGAAGGTATGAGAGGTGCATGAAAACACAGCGATGTAGGGGAAGGTATGAGAGGTGCGCGAAAACACAGCGATGTAGGGGAAGCTATGCGAGCTGCGCGAAAACATGTCTTTCTATTGCGGGTGAGATCGCTCCGTTGTCACAGAGAGAGGGAGACTGTCTTTTTATTACCAGTGAGATCGCTCTGTTTTCACAAAGTGGAGACTGCCTTTTTATTACCAGGGAGATCGCTCTGCTGTCACAGAGAGGAGAGACTCTTTTTATTATTAATGAGATTGCTCTGTTGTCACAGAGTAGAGAAAGACTGCCTTTGTATTACTAGTGAAATAGCTCTGTTGTCAGAGAGAGGAAAGACTGCCTTTTTATTACCAATGAGATCGCTCTGCTGTCACAGAGAGGGGAGACTGTCTTTTTATTACCAGTGGGATCGCTCCGCTGTCACGGAGATGGGAGAGTGTCTTTTTATTACCAGTGAGGTCGCTCTGTTGTCACAGAGAGAAGAGAATGCCATTTTATTATTAGAGAGATTGCTCTGTTGTCACTGAGAGGGGAGACTGCTGTTTTGTTACCAGTGAGATCGCTCTGCTGTCACAGAGAGGGAAGAGACTGCCTTTATACTACTATTGAAATCCGTCTGTTGTCAGAGGGAGGGGAGACTGCCATTTTATTACGTGAGGTCGTTCTGCTGTCACAGAGAGGAGAGACTGTCTTTTTATTATCAGTGAGAGTGGCTCTGCTGTCACAGAGAGTAGAGACTGCCTTCTTATTAATAGTGAGATCGCTCTGTTGTCACAGAGAGGGACAGACTGTCTTTTTATTAACAGCGAGATCGCTGTGTTGTCACAGAGAAGAGAGAAAGCCTTTTTATTACCAGTAAGATCGCTCTGCTGTCACAGAGAGGAGAGACTCTTTTTATTACTAATGAGAATGCTCTGTTGTCACAGAAAGGAGAGAGACTGCCTTTGTATTACTTGTGAAATCGCTCTGTTGTCAGAGAGAGGGGAGACAGCCTTTTTATTACGTGAGATCGCTCTGCTGTCACAGAGAGGAGAGACTGCCTTTTTATTGCCAGTGAGATCGCTCTGCTGTCACAGAAAGGAGAGAGACTGCCTTTGTATTACTTGTGAAATCGCTCTGTTGTCAGAGAGAGGGGAGACAGCCTTTTTATTACGTGAGATCGCTCTGCAGTCACAGAGTGGAGAGACGGTCTTTTAATTAGTAATGAGATCGCTGCGTTGTCACAGAGAGGAGAGACTATCTTTTTATTACTGGTAGATCGCTCTGTTGTCACATAGAGAGGAGAGACGGTCTTTTTATTACCAGTGAGAGCGCTCTACTGTCACAGAGAGGTGGAGAAAGTCTTTTTATTATCAGTGAGATCCCTCTGCTGTCACGGAGAGGGGATACTGCCTTTTTATTACCAGTGAGATTGTTCTGCTGTCACGGAGAGGGGAGAGTGCCTTTTTTTTACTAGTGAGATCGCTCTGATGTCACTTAGAGGGAGAGACTGTCTTTTTTTTGCAAGTGAGATTGCTCCGTTGTCATAGAGAGGAGAGACTGCCTTTTTATTACCAGTGAGATCGCTCTGTTGTCACACAGAGGGAAGAGACTGTCTTTCTTTTCTGAGTGAGATCGCTCCGTTCTCATAGAGAGGAGAGACTGCCTTTTTATTACCAGTGAGATCACTCTACTGTCACAGAGACGGGGAGACTGTCTTTTTATTACCAGTGAGATCTGTCTGCTGTCACAGAGAGAGAGTGCCTTTTCATGACCAGGGAGATCACTCTGTTGTCACAGAGAGGAGAGAGACTGTCTGTTTATTACTAGTGAGATCGCTCTGCTGTAACAGAGAGGAGAGACTGCCTTCCTATTAATGGTGAGATCGCTCTGTTGTCACAGAGAGGAGAGACTGCCTTTTCAACACCAGTGAGATCACTCTGTTGTCACAGAGAGGAGAGACAGCCTATTTATTACTAGTGAGATCACTCTGTTGTCACAGAGAGGAGAGTCTACCTTTTTATTACCAGTGAGATCGCTCTGCTGTCACAGAGTGGAGAGCTTGCCTTTTTATTAGTAGTGAGATCGCTGCGTTTTCACAGAGAGAAGAGACTATCTTTTTATTTCTAGTGAGATCGCTCTGTTGTCACAAAAAGGGGAGACCTCCTTTTTATTAGTAGTGAGATCACTCTGTTATCACAAGGAGGAGAGACTGCCTTTTTCTAAGTAGTGAGATCGCTCTGCTGTCACATAGAGGGGAGATACTTTTTTTATTGCGAGTGAGAACGCTCCGTTGTCATAGAGAGGAGAGACTGCCTTTATATTACCAGTGAGATCGCTCTGCTGTCACAGAGAGGAGAGACTCTTTTTATTACTAGTGAGATTGCTCTGTTGTCACAGAGGGGAGAGACAGTGCTTTTATTACCAGTGAGTTCGCTCTGTTGTCACAAAGGGGAGAATGCCTTTTCTTACTAGTGAGATCGCTCTGCTGTCACTGAGATGGGAGAGACTGTCTTTTTATTGCGAGTGAGATCGCTCCGTTTTCATAGAGAGGAGAGACTGCCTTTATATTACCAGTGAGGTCGCTGTGTTGTCACAGAGAGCAGACTCTGTCTTTTTATTACCTGTGAGTTCGCGCTGTTGTCACAATGTGGAGACTGCCTTTTTATTACCAGTGAGATCGCTGTGTTGTCAGACAGAGGGAAGACTGCCTTTTTATCACCAGTGAGATCGCTCTGCTGTTACAGAGAGGGGAGACTGTCTTTTTATTACCAGTGAGATCGCTGCGTTGTCACAGAGTGGAGAGACTGCCTTTTTATTAGTAGTGAGATCGCTGCGTTGTCACAGAGAGGAGAGACTATCTTTTTTATTACTGGTGAGATCGCTCTGTTGTCACTGAGAGGGGGAGACTGTCTTTTTATTACCAATGAGATCACTCTGCTGTCACAGAGAGGAGAGACTCTTTTTATTACCAGTGAGATCGCTCTGCTGTCAGAGAGAGGGGAGACTGTCTTTTCATTCCCAGTGAGATGGCTCTGCTGTCACAGAGAGGAGAGACTGCCTTCTTATTCATGGTCAGATCGCTCTGCTGTTACAAAGAGTGGAGACTGCCTTTTTATTAGTAGTGAGATCACTCTGTTTTCACAGAGAGGAGAGAGCGCTTTTTTCTTACTAGTGAGATGGCTCTGCTGTCACATCGAGGGGAGAGACTGCCTTTCTATTGCCAGTGAGATCGCTCTGTTGTCACAGAGAGGGGGAGACTGTCTTTTTATTACCAGTGAGATCGATCTGTTGTCACAGAGAGAGACAGCCTTTTTATTACCAGTGAGATCGCTCTGCTGTCACGGAGATGGGAGAGTGTCTTTTTATTACCAGTTTGATCTCTCTGTTGTCACAGAGAGAAGAGAATGCCATTTTATTATTAGAGAGATTGCTCTGTTGTCACTGAGAGGGGAGACTGCTGTTTTGTTACCAGTGAGATCGCTCTGCTGTTACAGAGGGAAACTGCCTTTTAAGACTAGGGAGATAACTCCGTTGTCACAGAGAGGGGAGAGACTGCCTTTGTTTTACTAGTGAAAACTCTCTGTTGTCAGAGGGAGGGGAGACTGCCATTTTATTACGTGAGGTCGTTCTGCTGTCACAGAGAGGGGAGACTGTCTTTTCATTCCCAGCGAGAAGCTCTGTTTTCACAGAAAGGAGAGACTGCCTTTTTATGACCAGTGAGATGGCTCTGCTCTCACATATAGGAGAGGCTGTCTTCTTATTAATGGTGAGATCGCTCTGCTGTCATAAAGAGGGGAGACTGTCTTTTTATTAGCAGTGAGATCGTTCTGCTGTCACAGAGAAGAGAGACTGCCTTTTTCTTACCAGTGAGATCGCTCTGCTGTCACACAGGAGTGACAGCCTTTGTATTACCAGTGAGATCGCTCTGTTGTCATAAAGAGGGGAGACTGTCTTTTTATTAGCAGTGAGATCGTTCTGCTGTCACAGAGAAGAGAGACTGCCTTTTTCTTACCAGTGAGATCGCTCTGCTGTCACACAGGAGTGACAGCCTTTGTATTACCAGTGAGATCGCTCTGTTGTCACAGAGAGGAGAGACTACGTTTTTATTACTAGTGAGATTACTCTGTTGTCACAGAGAGGAGAGACTACCTTTTTATTACCAGTGAGATCTCTCTGCTGTTACAGAGTGGAGAGCCTGCCTTTTTATTAGTAGCAAGATCGCTGCGTTGTCACAGATAGAAGAGACTATCTTTTTATTACTAGTGAGATAGCTCTGTTGTCACAAAAAGGGGAGACTGCCTTTTTATTAGTAGTGAGATCACTCTGTTATCACAGGGAGGAGAGACTGCCTTTATATTACCAGTGAGATCACTCTGCTGTCACAGAGAGAGACTCTTTTTATTACTAGTGAGATTGCTCTGTTGTCACAGAGGGGAGAGACAGTGTTTTTATTACCAGTGAGTTTGCTCTGTTGTCACAAAGGGGAGAATGCCTTTTTCTTACTAGTAAGATCGCTCTGCTGTCACTTGGAGGGGAGAGACTGTCTTTTTATTGCGAGTGAGTTCGCTCCGTTTTCATAGAGAGGAGAGACTGCCATTATACTACCAGTGAGATCGCTCTGCTGTCACAGAGAGGAGAGACTCCTTTTGTTACTAGTGAAATTGCTCTGTTGTCATAGCGTGGAGAGAAACTGCCTTTGTATTTCTAGTGAAATAGCTCTGTTGTCAGAAAGAGGGGAGACTGTCTTTTTATCACTAGTGAGATCGCTCTGCTGTCACAGAGAGGGGAGACTGTCTTTTTATTATTGGTGAGATCGCTCTGTTGTCACTGAGAGGGGGAGACTGTCTTTTTATTACCAGTGAGATCACTCTGCTGTCACAGGGAGGAGAGACTCTTTTTATTACTAGTGAGATAACTCTGTTGTCACAGAAAGCAGACACTGTCTTTATATTACTAGTGAGTTCGCGCTGTTGTCACAAAGCGGAGACTGCCTTTTTATTACCAGTGAGATCGCTCTGCTGTGAAAGAGAGGAGAGACTCTTTTTATTACCAGAGAGATTGTTCTGTTGTCACAGAGAGGAGAGAGACCGCCTTTGTATTACTTGTGAAATCGCTCTGTTGTCAGAGAGAGGGGAGACAGCCTTTTTATTACGTGAGGTCGTTCTGCTGTCACAGAGAGGGGAGACTGTCTTTTTATTACCAGTGAGATCGCTCTGCGGTCAGAGAGAGGAGAGACTGCCTTCCTATCCATGGTTAGATCGCTCTGCTGTTACAAAGAGTGGAGACTGCCTTTTTATTAGTAGTGAGATCACTCTGTTTTCACAGAGAGGAGAGAGTGCTTTTTCCTTACTAGTGAGATCGCTCTGCTGTCACATCGAGGGGAGAGACTGCCTTTTTATTGCGAGTGAGATCGCTCCGTTGTCATAGAGAGGAGAGACTGCCTTTACATTACCAGTGAGATCGCTCTGTTGTCACAGAGAGAAGAGAATGCCATTTTATTATTAGAGAGATTGCTCTGTTCTCACTGAGAGGGGAGACTGCTGTTTTGTTACCAGTGAGATCGCTCTGCTGTTACAGAGGGAAACTGCCTTTTAAGACTAGCGAGATCACTCCGTTGTCACAGAGAGGGGAGAGAGTGCCTTTGTGTTACTAGTGAAAACTCTCTGTTGTCACAGGGAGGGGAGACTGCCATTTTATTACGTGAGGTCGTTCTGCTGTCACAGAGAGGAGAGACTGTCTTTTCATTCCCAGTGAGACGCTCTGTTTTCACAGAAAGGAGAGACTGCCTTTTTATGACCAGTGAGATGGCTCTGTTGTCACAGAGAGGAGAGGCTGTCTTCTTATTAATGGTGAGATCGCTCTGCTGTCACTTCGAGGTGAGAGACTGTCTTTTTATTGCGAGTGAGATCGCACCGTTGTCATAGAGAGGAGAGACTGCCTTTATATTACCAGTGAGATCGCTCTGCTGTCACAGAGGGGAGAGACTCTTTTTATTACCAGTGAGATGGCTCTGTTGTCACAGAGAGGAGAGACAGTGTTTTTATTAACAGTGAGTTTGCTCTGTTGTCACAGTGTGGAGAGAAACTGCCTTTGTATTTCTAGTGAAATAGCTCTGTTGTCAAAGAGAGGGGAGACTGCCTTTTTATCACCAGTGAGAACACTCTGCTGTCACAGAGAGGGGAGACTGTCTTTATATTACCAGTGAGATCGCTGCGTTGTCACAGAGTGGAGAGACTGCCTTTTTATTAGTAGTGAGATCGTTGCGTTGTCACAGAGAGGAGGGACTATTTTGTATTACTGGTGAGATCGCTCTGTTGTCACTGAGAAGGGGAGACTGTCTTTTTATTACCAGTGAGATCACTCTGCTGTTACAGAGAGGAGAGACTCTTTTTATTACTAGTGAGATTGTTCTGTTGTCACAGAGGGGAGAGACAGTGTTTTTATTACCAGTGAGTTTGCTCTGTTGTCACAAAGGGGAGAATGCCTTTTTCTTACTAGTGAGATCGCTCTGCTGTCACTTGGAGGGGAGAGACTGTCTTTTTATTGCGAGTGAGTTCGCTCCGTTTTCATAGAGAGGAGAGACTGCCTCTATATTACCAGTGAGATCGCTCTGCTGTCACAGAGAGGAGAGACTCTTTTTGTTACTAGTGAGATAACTCTGTTGTCACATAAAGCAGACACTTTTTTTATTACCAGTGAGTTCGCGCTATTCTCACAAAGTGAAGACTGCCTTTTCATTACCAGTGAGATCGCTCTGCTGTCAAAGAGAGAGGAGACTCTTTTTATTACCAGTGAGATCGCTCTGTTGTCACAGAGAGGAGAGACTGCCTTTTTATTACCACTGAGATCGCTCTGCTGTCACAAAGAGTGGAGACTGCCTTTTTTATTAGTAGTGAGATCACTCAGTTTTCACAGAGAGGAGAGAGTGCTTTTTTCTTACTAGTGAGATCGCTCTGCTGTCACATCGAGGGGAGAGATTGTCTTTTTATTGCGAGTGAGATCGCCCGTTGTCATAGAGAGGAGAGACTGCCTTTACATTACCAGTGAGATCGGTCTGTTGTCACAGACAGGGGGAGACTGTCTTTTTATTACCAGTGAGATCGCTCTGTTGTCACAGAGAGGAGAGACTGCCTTTATATTACCAGTGAGATTGCTCTGTTGTCACAGAGGGGAGAGACAGTGTTTTTATTACCAGTGAGTTTGAACTGTTGTCACAAAGGGGAGAATGCCTTTTTCTTACTAGTGAGATCGCTCTGCTGTCACTTGGAGGGGAGAGACTGTCTTTATATTGCGAGTGAGTTCGCTCCGTTTTCATAGAGAGGAGGAACTGCCTTTATATTACCAGTGAGATCGCTCTGCTGTCACAGAGAGGAGAGACTCTTTTTATTACTAGTGAGATTTCTCTGTTGTCACAGAGGGGAGAGACAGTGTTTTTATTACCAGTGAGTTTGCTCTGTTGTCACAAAGGGGAGAATTGCTTTTTCTTACTAGTAAGATCGCTCTGCTGTCACAGAGAGGAGAGACTCTTTTTGTTACTAGTGAGATTGCTCTGTTGTCACAGAGTGGAGAGAAACTGCCTTTGTATTTCTAGTGAAATAGCTCCGTTGTCAAAGGGAGGGGAGACTGCCTTTTTATCACCAGTGAGATCGCTCTGCTGTCACAGAGTGGAGAGACTGCCTTTTTATTAGTAGTGAGATCGCTGCGTTGTCACAGAGAGGAGGGACTATTTTTTATTACTGGTGAGATCGTTCTGTTGTCACTGAGAGGGGGAGACTGTCTTTTTATTACCAGTGAGATCACTCTGCTGTCACAGAGAGGAGAGACTCTTTTTATTACTAGTAAGATTACTCTGTTGTCACAGAGGGGAGAGACAGTGTTTTTATTACCAGTGAGTTTGCTCTGTTGTCACAAAGGGGAGAATGCCTTTTTCTCACTAGTAAGATCGCTCTGCTGTCACTTGGAGGGGAGAGACTGTCTCTTTATTGCGAGTGAGTTCGCTCCATTTTCATAGAGAGGAGAGACTGCCTTTATATTACCAGTGAGATCGCTCTGCTGTCACAGAGAGGAGAGACTCTTTTTGTTACTAGTGAGATTGCTCTGTTGTCACAGAGTGGAGAGAATCTGCCTTTGTATTTCTAGTGAAATAGCTCTGTTGTCAAAGAGAGGGGAGACTGCCTTTTTATCACCAGTGAGATCGCTCTGCTGTCACAGAGAGGGGAGACTGTCTTTATATTACCAGTGAGATCGCTGCATTGTCACAGAGTGGAGAGACTGCCTTTTTATTAGTAGTGAGATCGCTGCGTTGTCACAGAGAGGAGGGACTATTTTTTATTACTGGTGAGATCGCTCTGTTGTCACTGAGAGGGGGAGATTGTCTTTTTATTACCAGTGAGATCACTCTGCTGTCACAGAGAGGAGAGACTCTTTTTATTACTAGTGAGATTACTCTATTGTCACAGAGGGGAGAGACAGTGTTTTTATTACCAGTGAGTTTGCTCTGTTGTCACAAAGGGGAGAATAGCTTTTTCTTACTAGTAAGATCGCTCTGCTGTCACAGAGAGGAGAGACTCTTTTTGTTACTAGTGAGATTGCTCTGTTGTCACAGAGTGGAGAGAAACTGCCTTTGTATTTCTAGTGTAATAGCTCCGTTGTCAAAGGGAGGGGAGACTGCCTTTTTATCACCAGTGAGATCGCTCTGCTGTCACAGAGTGGAGAGACTGCCTTTTTATTAGTAGTGAGATCGCTGCGTTGTCACAGAGAGGAGGGACTATTTTTTATTACTGGTGAGATCGTTCTGTTGTCACTGAGAGGGGGAGACTGTCTTTTTATTACCAGTGAGATCACTCTGCTGTCACAGAGAGGAGAGACTCTTTTTATTACTAGTAAGATTACTCTGTTGTCACAGAGGGGAGAGACAGTGTTTTTATTACCAGTGAGTTTGCTCTGTTGTCACAAAGGGGAGAATGCCTTTTTCTCACTAGTAAGATCGCTCTGCTGTCACTTGGAGGGGAGAGACTGTCTCTTTATTGCGAGTGAGTTCGCTCCATTTTCATAGAGAGGAGAGACTGCCTTTATATTACCAGTGAGATCGCTCTGCTGTCACAGAGAGGAGAGACTCTTTTTGTTACTAGTGAGATTGCTCTGTTGTCACAGAGTGGAGAGAATCTGCCTTTGTATTTCTAGTGAAATAGCTCTGTTGTCAAAGAGAGGGGTGACTGCCTTTTTATCACCAGTGAGATCGCTCTGCTGTCACAGAGAGGGGAGACTGTCTTTATATTACCAGTGAGATCGCTGCGTTGTCACAGAGTGGAGAGACTGCCTTTTTATTAGTAGTGAGATCGCTGCGTTGTCACAGAGAGGAGGGACTATTTTTTATTACTGGTGAGATCGCTCTGTTGTCACTGAGAGGGGGAGATTGTCTTTTTATTACCAGTGAGATCACTCTGCTGTCACAGAGAGGAGAGACTCTTTTTATTACTAGTGAGATTACTCTATTGTCACAGAGGGGAGAGACAGTGTTTTTATTACCAGTGAGTTTGCTCTGTTGTCACAAAGGGGAGAATTGCTTTTTCTTACTAGTAAGATCGCTCTGCTGTCACAGAGAGGAGAGACTCTTTTTGTTACTAGTGAGATTGCTCTGTTGTCACAGAGTGGAGAGAAACTGCCTTTGTATTTCTAGTGTAATAGCTCCGTTGTCAAAGGGAGGGGAGACTGCCTTTTTATCACCAGTGAGATCGCTCTGCTGTCACAGAGTGGAGAGACTGCCTTTTTATTAGTAGTGAGATCGCTGCGTTGTCACAGAGAGGAGGGACTATTTTTTATTACTGGTGAGATCGTTCTGTTGTCACTGAGAGGGGGAGACTGTCTTTTTATTACCAGTGAGATCACTCTGCTGTCACAGAGAGGAGAGACTCTTTTTATTACTAGTGAGATTGCACTGTTGTCACAGAGGGGAGAGACAGTGTTTTTATTACCAGTGAGTTTGCTCTGTTGTCACAAAGGGGAGAATGCTTTTTTCTTACTAGTGAGATCGCTCTGCTGTCACTTGGAGGGGAGAGACTGTCTCTTTATTGCGAGTGAGTTCGCTCCGTTTTCATAGAGAGGAGAGACTGCCTTTATTACCAGTGAGATCGCTCTGCTGTCACAGAGAGGAGAGACTCTTTTTGTTACTAGTGAGATTGCTCTGTTGTCACAGAGTGGAGAGAAACTGCCTTTGTATTTCTAGTGAAATACCTCTGTTGTCAAAGAGAGGGGAGACTGCCTTTTTATCACCAGTGAGAACACTCTGCTGTCACAGAGAGGGGAGACTGTCTTTATATTACCAGTGCGATCGCTGCGTTGTCACGGAGTGGAGAGACTGCCTTTTTATTAGTAGTGAGATCGTTGCGTTGTCACAGAGAGGAGGGCCTATTTTGTATTACTAGTGAGATCGCTCTGTTGTCACTGAGAAGGGGAGACTGTCTTTTTATTACCAGTGAGATCACTCTGCTGTCACAGAGGGGAGAGACAGTGTTTTTATTACCAGTGAGTTTGCTCTGTTGTCACAAAGGGGAGAATGCCTTTTTCTTACTAGTGAGATCGCTCTGCTGTCACTTGGAGGGGAGAGACTGTCTTTTTATTGCGAGTGAGTTCGCTCCGTTTTCATAGAGAGGAGAGACTGCCTCTATATTACCAGTGAGATCGCTCTGCTGTCACAGAGAGGAGAGACTCTTTTTGTTACTAGTGAGATAACTCTGTTGTCACATAAAGCAGACACTTTTTTTATTACTAGTGAGTTCGCGCTATTCTCACAAAGTGAAGACTGCCTTTTCATTACCAGTGAGATCGCTCTGCTGTCAAAGAGAGAGGAGACTCTTTTTATTACCAGTGAGATCGCTCTGCTGTCACAGAGAGGAGAGACTCTTTTTGTTACTGGTGAGATTGCTCTGTTTTCACAGAGTGGAGAGAGACTGTCTTTGAATTTCTAGTGAAATCGCTCTGTTGTCAGAGAGAGGGGAGACAGCCTTTTTATTACGTGAGGTCGTTCTGCTGTCACAGAGAGGAGAGACTGCCTTTTTATTGCCAGTGAGATCGCTCTGCTGTCACAGAGAGGGGAGAGACTGTCTTTTTGTTACCAGTGAGATCGCTCTGTTGTCACAGAGAAGAGAGACAGCCTTTTTATTACCAGTGAGATCGCTCTGCTGTCACGGAGATGGGAGAGAGTTTTTTATTACCAGAGAGATCGCTCTGTTGTCACAGAGAGAAGAGAATTCCATTTTATTATTAGAGAGATTGCTCTGTTGTCACTGAGAGGGTAGACTGCTGTTTTGTTACCAGTGATAACGCTCTGCTGTCACAGAGGGGAAACTGCCTTTTAAGACTAGGGAGATCACCCTGTTGTCACAGAGAGGGGAGAGACTGCCTTTGTATTACTAGTGAAAGCTCTCTGTTGTCAGAGGGAGGGGAGACTGCCATTTTATTACGTGAGGTCGTTCTGCTGACACAGAGAGGAGAGACTGACTTTTTATTACCAGTGAGATCACTCTGCTGTCACAGAGAGGGGAGACTTGTCTTTTCATTCTCAGTGAGACGCTATGTTTTCACAGAAAGGAGAGACTGCCTTTTTATGACCAGTGTGATGGCTCTGCTCTCACATAGAGGAGAGGCTGTCTTCTTATTAATGGTGAGATCTCTTTGCTGTCACAAAGAGGGGAGACTGTATTTTTATTAGTAGTGAGATCGCTCTGCTGTCACTTAGAGTGGAGAGACTGTCTTTTTATTGCGAGTGAGTTCGCTCCGTTGTCATAGAGAGGAGACACTGCCTTTATATTGCCAGTGAGATCGCTCTGCTGTCACAGAGAGGGGGAGACTGTCTTTTTATTACTAGTGAGATCACTCTGTTGTCACAGAGAGGAGAGAGTATCTTTTTATTACCAGTGAGATCGCTCTGCTGTCGCAGAGTGGAGAGCCTGCCTTTTTATTAGTAGCGAGATCGCTGCATTGTCACAGAGAGAAGAGACTATCTTTTTATTACTAGTGAGGTAGCTCTGTTGTCACAAAAAGGGGAGACTGCCTTTTTATTAGTAGTGAGATCACTCTGTTATCACAGGGACGAGAGACTGCCTTTTTCTAAGTAGTGAGATCGCTCTGCTGTCACATAGAGGGGAGAGACTGTATTTTTATTGCGAGTGAGATCGCTCTGTTGTCATAGAGAGGAGAGACTGCCTTTATATTACCAGAGAGATCACTCTGCTGACACAGAGAGGGGGACACTGTCTTTTTATTACCAGTGAGATCACCCTGTTGTCACAGAGGGGAGAGACAGTGTTTTTATTACCAGTGAGTTCGCTCTGTTGCCACAAAGGGGAGAATGCCTTTCTCTTACTCGTGAGATCGCTCTGCTGTCACTTAGAGGGGAGAGACTGTCGTTTTATTACGAGTGAGATCGCTCCGTTTTCATAGAGAGGAGAGACTGCCTTTATATTACAGTGAGATCGCTGTGTTGTCACAGAGAGGGGGAGACTGTCTTTTTATTACCAGTGATATCATTCTGTTGTCACAGAGAGGAGAGAGACTGCCTTTGTATTACTCGTGAAATCGCTCTGCTGTCACAGAGAGGAGAGACTGCCTTTTTATTGCCAGTGAGATCGCTCTGCTCTCAGAGAGAGGGGAGACTGTCTTTTCATTCCCAGTGAGATCGCTCTGTTGTTACAGAGAGGAGAGACTGCCTTTATATTACAGTGAGATCGCTCTGCTGTCACAGAGAGGAGAGACTCTTCTTGTTACTAGTGAGATTGCTCTGTTTTCACAGAGTGGAAAGAGACTGTCTTTGTATTTCTAGTGAAATAGCTCTGTTGTCAGAGAGAGGGAAGACTGACTTTTTATTACCAGTGAGATCGCTCTGCTGCACAGAGAGAGGGGAGACTGTCTTTTTATTATCAGTGAGAGTGGCTCTACTTTCACAGAGAGTAGAGACTGCCTTCTTATTAATGGTGAGATCGCTCTGTTGTCACAAAGAGGGGGGAGAGTGCCTTTTCATTACTATTGAGATCTCTGTGCTGTTACAAAAGGGAGAATGCCTTTTTATTACTAGTGAGATCGCTCTGCTGTCACAGAGAGGACAGACTACCTTTTTCTCACTAGTGAGATCGCTCTGCTGTCACTTAGAGGGGAGAAACTGTCTTTATATTGCGAGTGAGATCGCTCAGTTTTCAAATAGAACAGAGACTGCCTTTGTATTACAAGTGAGATCGCTCTGTTGTCACAGAGAGGGGCAGACTGTCTTTTTATTACCAGTATCGCTGCGTTGTCACAGAGTGCAGAGAGTTCCTTTTTATTAGTAGTGAGATCGCTGCGTTGTCACAGAGAGGAGAGACTATCTTTTTATTACTGGTGAGATCGCTCTGTTCTCACAGAGAGGGGAGAGACTGCCGTTGTATTACTTGTGAAATCGCTCTGTTGTCAGAGAGAGGGGAGACAGCCTTTTTATTACGTGAGGTCGTTCTACTGTCACAGAGAGGAAGACTGTCTTTTTATTACCAGTGAGATCGCTCTGCTGTCAGAGAGAGGGGAGACTGTCCTTTCATTCCCAGTGTGATCGCTCTGTTTGTAACAGACAGGAGAGACTGCCTTTTTATTACTAGTGAGATAGCTCTGTTGTCACAAAAAGGGGAGACTGCCTTTTTTTAGTAGTGAGATCACTCTGTTATCACAGGGAGGAGAGACTGCCTTTTTCTTACTAGTGAAATCGCTCTGCTGTCAGATAGAGGGGAGAGACTGTCTTTTTATTGCGAGTGAGATCGCTCCGTTGTCATAGAGAGGAGAGACTGCCTTTATATAACCAGTGAGATCGCTCTGCTGTCACAGAGAGGAGGGACTATTTTTTATTACTGGTGAGATCGCTCTGTTGTCACTGAGAGGAGAAGACTGTCTTTTTATTACCAGTGAGATCACTCTGCTGTCACAGAGAGGAGAGACTCTTTTTATTACTAGTGAGATTGCACTGTTGTCACAGAGGGGAGAGACAGTGTTTTTATTACCAGTGAGTTTGCTCTGTTGTCACAAAGGGGAGAATGCTTTTTTCTTACTAGTGAGATCGCTCTGCTGTCAATTGGAGGGGAGAGACTATCTTTTTATTGCGAGTGAGATCGCTCCGTTTTCATAGAGAGGAGAGACTGCCTTTATATTACAGTGAGATCGCTGTGTTGTCACAGAGAGTGGGAGACTGTCTTTTTATTACCAGTGAGATCGCTCTGCTGCACAGAGAGGGGAGACTGTCTTTTTATTACCAGTGAGATCACTCTGTTGTCACAGAGTGCAGAGAATACTTTTTTAATATTAGAGAGAATCCTCTATTGTAACTGAGAGGGGGGACTGCCATTTTATTACCTGTGAGATCGCTCTGTTGTCACAGAGAGGAGAGACTATCTTTTTATTACTAGTGAGATCACCCTGTTGTCACAGAGAGGAGAGACTGTCTTTTTATTACCAGTGAGATCGCTCTGCTGTCAAAGAGTGGAGAGACTCTTTTTATTACTAGTGAGATTGCTCTGTTGTCACAGAGAGGAGAGCTACTGCCTTTGTATTACTTGTGAAATCGCTCTGTTGTCAGAGAGAGGGGAGACAGCCTTTTTATTACGTGAGGTCGTTCTGCTGTCACAGAGAGGAGAGACTGCCTTTTTATGGCCAGTGAGATCGCTCTGCTGTCACAGAGAGGGGAGAGACTGTCTTTTTATTACCAGTGAGATCGCTCTGTTGTCACAGAGAAGAGAGACAGCCTTTTTATTACCAGAGAGATCGCTCTGTTGTCACAGAGAGAAGAGAATTCCATTTTATTATTAGAGAGATTGCTCTGTTGTCACTGAGAGGGTAGACTGCTGTTTTGTTACCAGTGATAACGCTCTGCTGTCACAGAGGGGAGACTGCCTTTTAAGACTAGGAGAATCACGCTGTTGTCACAGAGAGGGGAGAGACTGCGTTTGTATTACTAGTGAAAGCTCTCTGTTGTCAGAGGGAGGGGAGACTGCCATTTTATTACGTGAGGTCGTTCTGCTGTCACAGAGAGGAGAGACTGACTTTTTATTACCAGTGAGATCACTCTGCTGTCACAGAGAGGAGTGACTGTCTTTTCATTCCCAGTGAGACGCTATGTTTTCACAGAAAGGAGAGACTGCCTTTTTATGACCAGTGTGATGGCTCTGCTCTCACATAGAGGAGAGGCTGTCTTCTTATTAATGGTGAGATCTCTTTGCTGTCACAAAGAGGGGAGACTGTATTTTTATTAGTAGTGAGATCGCTCTGCTGTCACTTAGAGTGGAGAGACTGTCTTTTTATTGCGAGTGAGTTCGCTCCGTTGTCATAGAGAGGAGACACTGCCTTTATATTGCCAGTGAGATCGCTCTGCTGTCACAGAGAGGGGGAGACTGTCTTTTTATTACCAGTGAGATCGCTGTGTTGTCACAGAGATGAGAGAAAGACTCTTTTTTACCAGTGAGATCGCTCTGCTGTCACAGAGAGGGGGAGACTGTCTTTTTATTACCAGTGAGATCGCTCTGTTGTCACAGAGAGGAGAGGGTATCTTTTTATTACCAGTGAGATCGCTCTGCTGTCGCAGAGTGGAGAGCCTGCCTTTTTATTAGTAGCGAGATCGCTGCATTGTCACAGAGAGAAGAGACTATCTTTTTGTTACTAGTGAGATAGCTCTGTTGTCACAAAAAGGGGAGACTGCCTTTTTATTAGTAGTGAGATCACTCTGTTATCACAGGGACGAGAGACTGCCTTTTTCTAAGTAGTGAGATCGCTCTGCTGTCACATAGAGCGGAAAGACTGTATTTTTATTGCGAGTGAGATCGCTCTGTTGTCATAGAGAGGAGAGACTGCCTTTATATTACCAGTGAGATCACTCTGCTGACACAGAGAGGGGGACACTGTCTTTTTATTACCAGTGAGATCACCCTGTTGTCACAGAGGGGAGAGACAGTGTTTTTATTACCAGTGAGTTCGCTCTGCTGTCACAAAGGGGAGAATGCCTTTTTCTTACTAGTGAGATCACTCTGCTGTCACTTAGAGGGGCGAGACTGTCTTTTTTATTGCTAGTGAGATCGCTCCGTTTTCATAGCGAGGAGAGACTGCCTTTATATTACCAGTGAGATCGCTCTGCTGTCACAGAGAGGAGAGACTCTTTTTGTCACTAGTGAGATTGCTCTGTTGTCACAGAGTGGAGAGAGACTGCCTTTGTATTTCTAGTGAAATAGCTCTGTTGTCAGAGAGAGGGGAGACTGCTTTTTATTACCAGTGAGATCGCTCTGCTGCACAGAGAGGGGAGACTTTCTTTTTATTACCAGTAAGATGGCTGCGATGTAAGAGAGTGGAGAGACTGTGGCGACCCACTTTCTGGCACCCACGAACCGGCTCACGAAACAGCGCGCGCAAGCAGAGGGCCGGCAGCAAAAAGGGCGCCAGGCCATCTTCACCAGCAGGGGGAAAATCCCACGTGCGGAAAGGGTCTGGGAATATGCATTCCCCATAGCAGTCCAGCCCAGGGAGGGCGGGAACGGGAAGGCTTTAAAGCGGGCCGCGAAGTTTGAATAAATCTCTTTCATCGCACTCTAACTCACCGACTCCGTGTGGTTATTCCAGCGCTGTGTGTAGCACATCGCTACAATTGGTGACCCCGACGGCCCAAACGATATTTGGACCAGAGATGACCGACGCTGCATCTGTTCACGCAGTTTCGTTAAAACTGCCAAACTTCTGGACGCTGCGATCTCATTTATGGTTCGAACAAGCAGAAGCACAATTCCACATTCGGCAGATAACCTCGGAGTCCACTCGCTACTACTACGTGCTGAGCTCCCTCGACCAGGAGACTGCTGCACAAGTTGAGGAGTTTATACAGTCGCCCCCGGAGGACGGCAACTACACAGCATTCAAAGCCCTGCTCATAAGGACTTTCGGACTCTCACGGCGCGAACGAGCACGCCGCTTAATGCACCTGGATGGTTTGGGAGACAGGCCGCCGTCAGCATTAATGAACGAGATGCTGACCCTGGCTGAAGGACACAAGCCCTGCCTCATGTTTGAGCAGGCGTTCCTAGAGCAACTGCCCGAGGACATATGCCTGCTGCTGTCCGACGCAGATTTCAGCAACCCCCGGGAGGTGGCGGCCCGAGCAGATGTGCTGTGGAATACCAGGAAAGAGAGAGGGGCATCCGTCGCACAGATCACCAAGCCGCGTGCCCAACGACAGACCAGACCAGGCCCGGCAGCAGAGCCTACAAAACCCAGCGACGGGAGTGAGGAGCCCAACGAACAATGGTGTTTCTACCACCAGCGGTGGGGCACGGAGGCCCGCCGCTGCAGACCGCCCTGCAAATTCCCGGGAAACGCCAGGGCCAGCCGCTGCCGATCGCTACGGCGGCTGGCCATCAGGACAGCCTCCTGTACGTCTGGGACAAGCAGTCGGGACGCCGCCTTTTGGTCGACACCGGAGCGGAGATCAGCGTCTTACCTCCAACGAGTTACGACACCCGCAACAGAGAACCGGGACCCACCCTGAGGGCCGCTAATGGCAGCACAATACGAACCTACGGCACCCGCACGGTGCGGCTACAGTTCAGCTCCAGCCGGTTCACGTGGGACTTCACACTGGCCGCCGTGGCCCAACCACTGCTGGGGGCAGATTTTCTACGAGCCCACAGCCTGCTGGTCGACTTGCAAGGGAAGCGATTAGTCCACGCCAAGACTTTTCAAACGTTCTCCCTGGGTGAAGCACAGTTGCCAGCACCACACCTGGACTCCATCACGCGGTCCCACGATGAATTCACCAGGGTCCTGGCGGATTTCCCATCAGTACTGACACCGCAGTTCACGGCAGCCATGCCCAGACACGGAGTGCAGCACCACATCCCGACCCAGGGACCACCCCTCCAAGCCCGTGCTCGAAGGCTTCCCCCGGACAAGCTCCGACTGGCGAAGGAGGAGTTCAGGAAGATGGAGGAATTAGGGATCATACGACGGTCCGACAGCCCATGGGCCTCCCCCCTTCACATGGTGCCCAAGGCAACGGGGGGCTGGAGACCATGCGGTGACTACCGCAGACTGAACGAGGCTACAACGCCAGACCGCTACCCTGTGCCGCACATTCAAGACTTCGCAGCAAACCTCCACGGCGCAAGGATCTTTTCCAAGGTAGACCTCGTCCGGGGATACCATCAAATCCCTGTACATCCGGACGACATCCCCAAAACAGCACTTATCACCCCGTTCGGACTTTTCGAATTCCTCCGAATGCCGTTTGGTCTAAAGAATGCCGCACAAACTTTCCAGCGGCTAATGGACGCGGTGGGACGCGACCTGGACTTTGCATTCATCTATTTGGACGACATCCTCATAGCCAGCAGTAGTCGGCAGGAGCATCTGTCCCACCTCCGCCAGCTCTACTCCCGCCTGAGTGAATTCGGCCTTACAATCAATCCAGCCAAATACCAGTTCGGACTCGACACCATCGACTTCCTGGGCCACAGGATTACTAAAGACGGGGCAACCCCGCTGCCCGCCAAGGTAGACGCGGTCCGCCACTTCCCCCGACCCAACACAATCAAAGGCTTGCAGGAATTCGTGGGTATGGTGAATTTCTACCACCGTTTCCTCCCCTCAGCAGCCCGAACCATGCGCCCCCTGTTCACTCTGATGTCGGGTAAGGGCAAGGACATTACCTGGAACGAAGAGGCCGCAACCGCTTTCGTTAAAACCAAAGAAGCCTTGGCAAACACCGCGATGCTAGTGCACCCCAGAACGGACGTTCCTACTGCCCTCACGGTGGACGCATCCAACACAGCAGTCGGTGGAGTGCTGGAACAACTCATCGAGGGTCGCTGGCAACCCCTGGCGTTCTTCAGCAAACACCTACGACCACCCGAACTCAAATACAGTGCTTTCGACCGGGAGCTATTGGCACTATACCTGGCAATCCGGCATTTCAGGTACTTCTTAGAAGGTAGGCCCTTCACCGCGTTCACACACCACAAACCGCTTACCTTTGCGTTCACTAAGGTGTCCAACCCCTGGTCGTCCCGCCAGCAGCGACATCTGTCCTACATCTCCGAGTACACGACGGACATCCGGCATGTCTCTGGAAAGAACAATGTCGTGGCGGACGCACTATCCAGACCTACCATACAGGCCCTGTCCCAGGGGGTGGACTATGCTGCGCTGGCAGAGGCACAGCAGGCAGACGCTGAGATCCCCAGTTACAGGACTGCAGTCTCCGGTTTGCAGCTCCAAGACCTCCCCGTAGGCCCAGGTGAGAGGACCCTCCTGTGTGACGTAGCTACTGGCCAAACCCGCCCCATCGTCCCAGCAGCCTGGCGCCGGCGGGTGTTCGAATCCATTCTCAACAGCGCACCCCTCCATCAGGACAACCGTCCGGCTGGTCTCCAACAGGTTCGTGTGGCATGGACTTCGTAAACAGGTCAGTGAATGGGCCAAAATGTGCATGCAGTGCCAAACGGCCAAGGTGCAGCGGCACACCAAGGCTCCGCCGCAACGGTTCGAACCCACCCGCCGGAGGTTCGACCACATCCATGTGGATATCGTGGGGCCCATGCCAGTGTCACGAGGAGCGCGGTACCTCCTAACTATGATAGACCGGTTCACTAGATGGCCAGAGGCAGTCCCGCTCAGCGACACCATCTCCGAATCACTGATCGCAACCTGGGTAGCACGCTTCGGGGTACCGGCCCACATTACCTCCGACAGGGGCGCCCAGTTCACCTCCAGCCTGTGGTCGGCTATGGCCAGACTTTTAGGAACACAGCTACACCACACAACTGCCTACCACCCACAGTCGAACGGACTAGTGGAGCGCTTCCACCGTCACCTGAAATCGGCTCTCATGGCCCGCCTGGAGGGGCCTAACTGGGTGGACGAACTTCCCTGGGTCCTGCTCGGAATCCGCACGGCGCCCAAAGAGGATCTACACACCTCGTCGGCCGAGTTGGTGTACGGCACACCCCTGGTCGTCCCAGGAGAGTTCATACCAGCCCCAAGGGGGCAAGAGGAAGAACCCGCAGCTGTCCTGGACAGACTACGGGAGAGGCTCGGTAACCTGGCCCCCATACCCACTTCACAGCACGGACAGAGCCCGACCTGCGTACCCAAAGACCTGCAGAACTGTAAGTTTCTTTTTGTACGACGGGGCGGACACCGGGCACCGCTACAGCGGCCCTACGAGGGGCCGTTTAAGGTGATCAGGAACAACGGGTCCACGTTCGTGCTGGACATTGGGGGGAGAGAGGAGGTTTTCACGGTGGACCGACTCAAACCGGCCCATGTGGACGGCGCAACCGGTCCAGGCTCAGGCACCGCGGCGCAGGGGCAGACCTCCCAAACAGAGGCCGATCCAGACTGTGGACATTGGGGGAGGCATCGCCGGTTCTGGGGGGGGGTTATGTGGCGACCCACTTTCTGGCACCCACGAACCGGCTCACGAAACAGCGCGCGCAGGCAGAGGGCCGGCAGCAAAAAGGGCGCCAGGCCATCTTCACCAGCAGGGGGAAAATCCCGAGCGCAGAAAGGGTCTGGGAATATGCATTCCTCACAGCAGTCCCGCCCAGGGAGGGCGGGAACGGGAAGGCTTTAAAGCGGGCCGCGAAGTTTGAATAAATCTTTTTCATCGCACTCTAACTCACCGACTCCGTGTGGTTATTCCAGCGCTGTGTGTAGCACATCGCTACAAGACTGCCTTTTTATTACCAGGTAGATGGCTCTGCTGTCACAGAGAGGAGAGACTGCCTTCTTATGAATGGTGAGATCGTTCTGTTGACACAGAAAGCGGGGAGAGTGCCTTTTCATTACTAGTGAGATCGCTCTGCTGTCACAAAGAGGGGAGACTGCCTTTTTATTAGTGGTGAGATCACTCTGTTCTCACAGAGAGGAGAGACTATCTTTTTATTACTTGTGAGATCGGTCTGTTGTCACAGAGAGGAAAGACTGCGTTTTATTACCAGTGAGATCGCACTGCAGTCACAGAGAGGGAGAGACTGCCTCTTTATTACCAATGAGATCGCTATGTTTTCACAGAGAGGAGAGACTGCCTTTTTATTACCAGTGAGTGAAGCCGTGTCTGAATGATCAGTTGTTCCTGTTCTCTCTCTCTCTCCCCCCACGTTGTCAATCGCCATGGCAACGATTACTGCGAACTGAACTAAATTGGACTGAACTTTTGTGTCACTTTGAAAATTGGTCATTTACCCCTAGACAACGATAGAGCTTGATTGATGCTGTGATCTTAATTCTGTGCACATGTGTGTTTATCATTGCTGAACTGTTGCATTTATTATCCTTTCGATTACTGTGTTGCTTGTTTCTTTAATAAAACTTTCTTAGTTCTAGTAATCCAGACTCCAACTGAGTGATCCATTTCTGCTGGTTTGGCAACCCAGTTACGGGGTACGTAACAGAGTGGAGAGAGACTGCCTTTTTATTACCAGTGAGATCGCTCTGTTGTCACAGAGGGGAGAGACTGTCTTTTTATTACGAGTGAGATCGCTACGTTGTCAGAGAGAGGAGAGACTGCCTTTTTACTACCAGTGAGATCGTTCTTTTGTCAGAGAGAGGGGGAGACTCTTTTTATTATTAGTGAGATCGCTCTGTTGTCACAGAGAGGTGAGACAACCTTTTTATCACCAGTGAGATCGCAATGCTGTCACGGAGAGGGGTGGCTGACTGTTTATTACTAGTGAGATCGCTCTTTTGTCATAGCGAGGTGGGAAGACTGGATTTTATTACCAGTGTAATTGTTCTGTTGTCACAGAGAGTGGAGAGACTGCCTCTTTATTACCACTGAGATCGCTCTGCTGTCACGGAGAGGTGAAACTGTCTTTTTATTACCAGTGAGATCACTCTGTTGTCACAGAGACGGGGAGACTGACTTTTTATTACTAGTGAGATCGATCTTTTGTCATAGCGAGGTGGGAAGACTGGATTTTATTACCAGTGTAATTTTTCTGTTGTCACAGCGAGGAGAGAGACGGCCTTTATATTACCAGTAAGATCGCTCTGTTGACACAGAGAGGGGAGACTGTCTTTTTATTACTCATGAGACCTCTCTACTGTCACAGAGGGGAGACTGCCTTTTTATGACTAGGGAGATCACTCTGTTGTAACAGAGAGGAGAGAGAGACTGCCTTTTTATTGCCAGTGAGCTCGCTCTGCTGTCACAGAGAGGGGGAGACCATCTTTTTATTGCCAGTGAGATGGCTCTGTTGTCACAGAGGGGAGAGACTGTCTTCTTATTGCCAGTGAGTTCGCTCTGTTGTCACATAGAGGGGAAAGACTGCCTTCTTATTAATGGTGAGATCGCTCTGTTGACACAGAAAGCGGGGAGAGTGCCTTTTCATTACTAGTGAGATCGCTCTGCTGTCACAAAGAGGGGAGACTGCCTTTTTATTAGTGGTGAGATCACTCTGTTCTCACAGTGAGGAGAGACTATCTTTTTATTACTCGTAAGATCGCCCTGTTGTCACATGGAGGGAGAGACTGTATTTTTACTACTTGTGAGATCGGTCTGTTGTCACAGAGAGGAAAGACTGCGTTTTATTACCAGTGAGATCGCACTGCAGTCACAGAGAGGGAGAGACTGCCTTTTTATTACCAATGAGATCGCTATGTTTTCACAGAGAGGAGAGACTGCCTTTTTATTACCAGTGAGATCGCTATGCTGTCACAGAGAGGAGATACAGCCTTTTAATTACCAGTGAGATCACTCTGCTGTCACGGAGAGGAGAGACAGCCTTTTAATTACCAGTGAGATCACTCCGCTGTCACGGAGAGGGGAAACTGTCTTTTTATTACCAGTGAGATCATTCTGCTGTCACCGAGTTGTGACGAGAATACAAATAAAATTAAGACGTTTGCTGGCCTGGGTTGGCATCAGTGGCATCAGCAGTTGGTCTGCCACCTGTCCTCAGGGGGAAGGAGAGATAAGGAACAATGAAGCAGCATGTGGAGATGTTAATGAAGGAGCCATCAGTCTGGATATTGCCAAGATCGGCTCCCCCTTTGAACCCTGATCTGTTTGAAGTGATGGACAGGCGATCTGAAGATGTGTAATGAAGGGACGGGAGAGAGAGCTGTCTGGAGCGGCTCCCCCTTTGAACCCTGAACTCTTTGAAGTGATGGACAAGCGATACCCCAGCAGGGGGATAAAAAGGGACAGGTTCGCTAAGGCAGGACACACACACGACACCCGAGGTAACGAGACCCTGGAAGCGGTGCGCCTCTCACGAGTCGGTGGGAAGTACCGGACCTTAAACGCACAGGGTGGAAAGGTACGATCAGCGGGAACCCGGTGTGTGTCCACCCTTGCCTGGGTGCCGGGTTCACTGCAGAGGATCGACCGCATCTGGAGGAGGGGTCACAGTCGGTGACCTCAGGTGACATCACAAAGGACCTGCCCCAAAAGTTGCTTGTGAGCAATATCGCTGGTCTGTGAGTGAAGCCGTTCTGAATGATCAGTCGTTCCTGTTCTCTCTCTCTCTCTCTCTCCCCCCCCACGTTGTCCATCGCCAGGGCAACGATTACTGCGAACTGAACTAAATTGGACTGAACTTTTGTGTCACTTTGAAAATTGGTCATTTACCCCTAGACAACGATAGAGCTTGATTGATGCTGTTATCTTAATTCTGTGCACATGTGTGTTTATCATTGCTGAACTGTTGCATTTATTATCCTTTCGATTACTGTGCTGCTTGTTTCTTTAATAAAACTTTCTTAGTTCTAGTAATCCAGACTCCAACTGAGTGATCCATTTCTGCTGGTTTGGCAACCCAGTTACGGGTACGTAACAGAGTGGAGAGAGACTGTCTTTTTATTACCAGTGAGATTGCTCTGTTGTCCCAGAGAGTGGGGAGACTGCCTTTTTATTACCAGTGAGATGGCTCTGTTGTCACAGACAGGAGAGACTGCCTTTTTATTACCAGTGAGATCGTTCTGCTGTCACAGAAATGAGACACTGTCTTTTTATTACTAGTGAGATCAATCTGTTGTGACAGAGAGGGGAGACTGCTTTTTTATTACTTGTGAGATCACTCTTTTGTCACAGCGAGGGGCGAAACTGACTTTTTATTACCAGTTAGATCGATCTGTTGTCACACAGAGGAGAGACTGTCTTTTTATGACTAGTGAGATCATTCTGCTCTCACCGAGTGGAGAGAGACTGTCTTTTTATTACCAGTGAGATTGCTCTGTTGTCCCAGAGAGTGGGGTGACTGCCTTTTCATTACTAGTGAGATCGCTATGTTGTCAGAGAGAGGAGAGACAGCCTTATTATTACTAGTGAGATCACTCTATTGTCACAGAGAGGAGACACTGTTTTTTTATTACTAGTGAGATCACTCTGTTGTCACAGAGAGGAGAGACTGCCTTTTTATTACTGGTGGGATCGCTCTGCTGTCACAGAGAGGGGGAGACTGTCCTTTTATCGCGAGTTAGATCGCTGTGTTGTCACAGAGAGGAGAGACTGCCTTTTTATTACTAGTGAGATCACTCTGCTGTGACAGAGAGGGGAGACTGCTTTGTTATTACTTGTGAGATCGCTCTATGGTCACATAGAGGGGACAGACTGTCTTTTTATTACTAGTGAGTTTGCTCTGTTGTTATAGAGAGGAGAGACTGCCTTTTTGTTATCAGTGATATCGCTCTGTTGTTACAGTGAGGGGGGGACTGTATTTTTGTTACCAGTGAGATCGCTCTGTTGTCACAGAGAGGAGAGACTGTCTTTTTATAACCAGTGAGAGCACTCTGTTGCCACAGAGAGGGGGAGACTATCCTTTATCACCTGTGAGATCGCCCTGTTGTCACAGAGAGGAGAGACTGTCTTTTTAATACCAGTGAGATCGCTCTGCTGTCACATAGAGGGGAGAGACTATCTTTTTATTACGAGTCAGATCGCTCCGTTGACATAGAGAGGAGAGACTATCTTTTTATTACAAGTGAGATCGCTCTGTTGTCACAGAGAGGAGGGACACATTTTATTACTAGTGAGATACCTCTGTTGTCACAGAGCGTAGAGACAGTCTTTTTATTACATGTGAGTTCGCTCTGTTGTCACAAAGGGGAGACTGCCTTTTTATCACTAGTGAGATCGCTCTGCTGTCACATAGAGGGGAGAGACTGTCCTTTAATTACGAGTGAGATCGCTCCGTTGTCATAGAGAAGAGAGACTGCCTTTTCATTACCAGTGAGATCGCTCTGTTGTCAGAGAGAGGGGGATACTTTCTTTTTATTATCAGTGAGATCGCTCTGTTGACACAGAGAGGAGAGACAGCCTTTTATCACCAGTAAGATCGCTCTGCTTTCACGGAGAGGGTTGGCTGAATTTTTATTACTAGTGAGATCGCTCTTTTATCATAGCGAGGCAGGGAAACTACATTTTATTACCAGTGAGATTGTTCTGTTGTCACAGGGAGACTGCCTCTTTATTACCAGTGAGATCTCTCTGTTGCAGAGAGAGGAGAGAATGCCTTTTTATTACTACTGAGATCACTCTGTTGTCACAGAGAGGAGAGACTGTCTTTTTATTACCAGTGAGTTCGCTCTGTTGTCACATAGAGGGGAGAGACTTTCTTTTTGTTAGCAGTGAGATCGCTCTGTGATTATAGAGAGGGGGAGACTGACTTTTTATTACCAGTGAGATCGCTCTGTTGTCACAGAGAGGAGAGACTGCCATTTTATTACCAGTGAGAGTGCTCTGTTTCCACAGAGACGGGGAGACTGTCTTTTTATTACCAGTGAGGTTGCTCTGCTGTCACGGAGAGGGGAGACTGTGTTTTTATTACCAGTGAGATCGCTCTTTTGTCACAGCGAGGGGGAAGATGACATTTTATTGCTAGTTAGATTGTTTTGTTCTGACAGAGAGAGGAGACTGCCTTTTTGTTACCAGTGAGATCGCTCTGTTGTCACAGAGATGGGTGGCTGTCTTTTTAATACTAGTTATATCGCTCTTTTGTCATAGTGAGGCGGGGAG
Source organism: Mobula hypostoma (assembly GCF_963921235.1). Classification (NCBI taxonomy): domain Eukaryota; kingdom Metazoa; phylum Chordata; class Chondrichthyes; order Myliobatiformes; family Myliobatidae; genus Mobula; species Mobula hypostoma. The sequence continues at coordinate 5,277,250 of NC_086118.1, read as the reverse complement.
ACTGCCTTTTTATAGCAAGTGAGATCGCACTGCTGTCACAGAGAGGGGGGACTGCTTTTTTATTACTTGTGAAATCGCGCTTTTGTCACAGCGAGGGGTTGACTGACTTTTTATTACTAGTTAGATCGCTCTGTTGTCACGTAGAGGGGAGATGGTCTTTTTATCACGAGTGAGATCGCTCTGCTGTCAGGGAGAGGGGACACTGTCTTTTTATTATCAGTGAGATCGCTCTGTTGTGACAGAGAGGAGAGACTGCCTTTTTATTACCAGTGAGAGCGCTCTGTTGCCACAGAGAGGGGGAGACTGACTTTTTATTACCAGTGAGTTCGCTCTGTTGTCACAAAGAGCAGACTGCCTTTTTATTACTAGTAAGATCGCTCTGCTGTCACAGAGAGGAGAGACTGCCTTTTTATCACCAGTGAGATCACTCTGCTCTCACGGAGAGGGTCGGCTGACTTTTTATTACTAGTGAGATCGCTCTTTTGTCATAGTGAGGCGAGAAGACTGCACTTTATTACCAGTGAGATTGTACTGTTGTCACAGAGAGTGGGGAGACTGCCTCTTTATTACCAGTGAGATCGCTCTGTTGCCACAGAGAGGGGGAGACTGACTTTTTATTACTAGTGAGTTCGCTTTGTTGTCACAAAGGGGAGACTGCCTTTTTATTACTAGTAAGATCGCTCTGCTGTCACAGAGAGGAGAAACAGCCTTTTTATTATAGTGAGATCACTCTATTGTCACAGAGAGGAGAGACTATCTTTTTATTACTAGTGAGATCACTCTGTTGTCACAGAGGAGAAAGACTGCCTTTTTATTACCAGTGAGATCGCTCTGTTGTCACAGGGAGGAGAGACTGCCTTTTTATTACTAGTGAGATCACTGTATTGTCACAGAGAGAAGAGACTATCTTTTTATTACTAGTGAGATCACTCTGTTGTCACAGAGAAGAAAGACTGCCTTTTTATTACCAGTGAGATCGCTCTCCTGTCACAGAGAGGAGAGACGGTCTTTTTATTACCAATGAGTTCGCTCTGTTCTCACAAAGGGGAGAATGCCTTTTTATTACCAGTGAGATCGCTCTGCTGTCACCGGGATAATACTGCCTTTTTATGACTAGGGAGATCACTCTGTTGTCACAGAGAGGGGAGACTGCCTTTTTATTTCCAGTGAGATCGCTCTGCTGTCACAGAGAGGAGAGATTCTTTTTATTACGGGTGGATTTCTCTATTGTCACAGAGGGGAACGACTGTCTTTTTATTACCATTGAGTTCGCTGTGTTGTCACAAAGGGGAGAATGCCTTTTTATTACCAATAGGATCGTTCTGCTTTCTCAGAGAGGAGAGACTGCCTTTTATTACCAGAGTGATCGCTCGGTTTTCAAAGAGAGGAGAATCTGCCTTTTCATTACCAGTGAGATCGCTCTGTTGTCACCGAGAGGAGAGTCTGCTTCTTGATTAGTAGTGAGTTCGCTCCATTGTCACATAGAGGGGAGAGACAGTCTTTTTATTACGAGTGAGATCGCTCCGTTGTCATACAGAGGAGAGATTTCCTTTTCGTTATCAGTGAGATCGTTCTGCTGTCACAGAGAGGGGGGAGACTGACTTTTTATTGCTAGTGAGATCACTCTGTTGTCACAGAGAGGGGAGACTGCCTTTTTATTACCAGTGAGATCGTTCTGCTGTCACCTGGTAGGGACACTGTCTTTTTATTACCAGTGAGAGCGCTCTGTTTCCACAGAGAGGGGGAGACTGTCTTTTTATTACCAGTGAGATTGCTCTGTTGTCACAAAGGGTAGTCTGCCTTTTTATTACTAGTGAGATCGCTCTGCTGTCACAGAGAGGAGAGACTGCCTTTTCATTACCAGTGAGATCGTTCTGCTGTCACCTAGTAGGGACACTGTCTTTTTATTACCAGTGAGATCACTCTGTTGTCACTGAGAGTTGAGACAGACTTTTTATAACTAGTGAGATCGCTCTGTTGTCACAGAGAGGAGAAAGTGCCTTTTTATTGGTAGTGAGATCACTCTGTTGTCACAGAGAAGAAAGACTGCCTTTTTATTACCAGTGAGATCGCTCTCCTGTCACAGAGAGGAGAGACGGTCTTTTTATTACCAATGAGTTCGCTCTGTTCTCACAAAGGGGAGAATGCCTTTTTATTACCAGTGAGATCGCTCTGCTGTCACCGGGATAATACTGCCTTTTTATGACTAGGGAGATCACTCTGTTGTCACAGAGAGGGGAGACTGCCTTTTTATTTCCAGTGAGATCGCTCTGCTGTCACAGAGAGGAGAGATTCTTTTTATTACGGGTGGATTTCTCTATTGTCACAGAGGGGAACGACTGTCTTTTTATTACCATTGAGTTCGCTGTGTTGTCACAAAGGGGAGAATGCCTTTTTATTACCAATAGGATCGTTCTGCTTTCTCAGAGAGGAGAGACTGCCTTTTATTACCAGAGTGATCGCTCGGTTTTCACAGAGAGGAGAATCTGCCTTTTCATTACCAGTGAGATCGCTCTGTTGTCACCGAGAGGAGAGTCTGCTTCTTGATTAGTAGTGAGTTCGCTCCATTGTCACATAGAGGGGAGAGACAGTCTTTTTATTACGAGTGAGATCGCTCCGTTGTCATACAGAGGAGAGATTTCCTTTTCGTTATCAGTGAGATCGTTCTGCTGTCACAGAGAGGGGGGAGACTGACTTTTTATTGCTAGTGAGATCACTCTGTTGTCACAGAGAGGGGAGACTGCCTTTTTATTACCAGTGAGATCGTTCTGCTGTCACCTGGTAGGGACACTGTCTTTTTATTACCAGTGAGAGCGCTCTGTTTCCACAGAGAGGGGGAGACTGTCTTTTTATTACCAGTGAGATTGCTCTGTTGTCACAAAGGGTAGTCTGCCTTTTTATTACTAGTGAGATCGCTCTGCTGTCACAGAGAGGAGAGACTGCCTTTTCATTACCAGTGAGATCGTTCTGCTGTCACCTAGTAGGGACACTGTCTTTTTATTACCAGTGAGATCACTCTGTTGTCACTGAGAGTTGAGACAGACTTTTTATAACTAGTGAGATCGCTCTGTTGTCACAGAGAGGAGAAAGTGCCTTTTTATTGGTAGTGAGATAACTCTGTTGACATAGAGAGGAGAGACTGCCTTCTTATTAATGGTGAGATTGCTCTGTTGTCACAGAGATGGGTGACTGTCTTTTTAATACTAGTGATATCGCTCTTTTGTCACAGAAAGGGGAGACTGCCTTTTTATTACTTGTGAGATTGCTCTTTTGTCACAGCGAGGGGGTGACTGACTTTTTATTACTAGTTAGATCGCTCTGTTGTCACAGAGAGGGGACTCTGCCTTTTTATTACTAGAGAGATCGCTCTGCTGTCACAAAGAGGTGAAAGTGCCTTTTTATTAGTAGTGAGATCACTCTGTTGACATAGAGAGGAGAGACTGCTTTTTTATTAATGGTGAGATCGCTCTGTTGTCACAGAGAGGAGAGACTGCCTTTTTATTACCAGTGAGATCGCTCTGTTGTCACAGAGAGGAGAGACTGCCTTTTTATTACTAGTGAGATCACTCTGTTGTCACAGAGAGGAGAGACTATCTTTTTATTACTGGTGAGATCACTCTGTTGTCACAGAGAGGACAGACTGCCTTGTTATTACCAGTGAGATCGCTCTCCTGTCACCGAGAGGAGAGACGGTCTTTTTATTACCAATGAGTTCGCTCTGTTGTCACAAAGGGGAGAATGCCTTTTTATTACGAGTGAGATTGCTCTGTTGTAACAGAGGGGAGCGACTGTCTTTTTATTACCAATGGGATCGTTCTGCTGTCACAGAGAGGAGAGACTGCCTTTTATTACCTGAGCGATCGCTCTGTTTTCACAGAGAGGAGAATCTGTCTTTTCATTACCAGTGAGATCGCTCTGTTGTCACCGAGAGGAGTGTCTGCCTCTTTATTAGTAGTGAGATTGCTCCGTTATCACATAGAGGGGAGAGACTGTCTTCTTATTACGAGTGAGATCGCTCCGTTGTCATAGAGAGGAGAGACTTCCTTTACGTTATCCGTGAGATCGTTCTGCTGTCACAGAGGGGGGAGACTGTCTTTTTATTACCAGTGAGATCGCTCTGTTGTGATAGCGAGCGGGGAGACCGACTTTTTATTGCTAGTTAGATCGTTCTGTCGTGACAGAGAAAGGAGACTGCCTTTTTATTACCAGTGAGATCGCTCTTTTGTCACAGCGAGGCGGGGAGACTGACTTTTTATTACTAGTGAGATCACTCTGTTGCCACAGAGAGGAGAGACTGTCTTTTTATTACCAGTCAGATCGCTCTGCTGTCACAAAGAGGAGAAAGTGCCTTTTTATTAGTAGTGAGATAACTCTGTTGACATTGAGAGGAGAGACTGCCTTTTTATTACCAGTGAGAGCGCTCTGTTGCCACAGAGAGGGGGAGACTGACTTTTTATTACTAGTGAGATCACTGTATTGTCACAGAGAGGACAGACTGCCTTGTTATTACCAGTGAGATCGCTCTCCTGTCACAGAGAGGAGAGACGGTCTTTTTATTACCAATGAGTTCGCTCTGTTGTCACAAAGGGGAGAATGTCTTCTTATTACGAGTGAGATCGCTCCGTTGTCATAGAGAGGAGAGACTTCCTTTACGTTATCCGTGAGATCGTTCTGCTGTCACAGAGGGGGGAGACTGACTTTTTATTGCTAGTTAGATCGTTCTGTCGTGACAGAGAAAGGAGACTGCCTTTTTATTACCAGTGAGATCGCTCTTTTGTCACAGCGACGCGGGGAGACTGACTTTTTATTACTAGTGAGATCACTCTGTTGCCACAGAGAGGTGAGACTGTCTTTTTATTACCAGTCAGATCGCTCTGCTGTCACAAAGAGGAGAAAGTGCCTTTTTATTAGTAGTGAGATAACTCTGTTGACATTGAGAGGAGAGACTGCCTTTTTATTACCAGTGAGAGCGCTCTGTTTCCACAGAGAGGGGAAGACTGTCTTTTTATTACCAGTGAGCTCGCTCTGTTGTCACAAAGGGGAGTCTGCCTTTTTATTACTAGTGAGATCGCTCTGCTGTCACAGAGAGGAGAGATTGCCTTTTTATTACCAGTGAGATCGCTCTTTTGTCACAGCGAGGGGGAAGACTGACTTTTTATTGCTAGTTTGATCATCTTGTTCTGACAGAGAGAGGAGACTGCCTTTTTGTTACGAGTGAGATCGCTCTGTTGTCACAGAGATGGGTGACTGTCTTTTTAATACTAGTTATATCGCTCTTTTGTCACAGTGAGGCGGGGAGACTGCCATTTTATTGCAAGTGAGATCGCACTGCTGTCACAGAGAGGGGAGATTGCCTTTTTATTACTTGTGAGATCCCTCTTTTGTCACAGCGAGGGGGTAACTGACTTTTTATTACTAGTTAGATCGCTCTGTTGTCACGGAGAGGGGAGACTGTCTTTTTATCACGAGTGAGATCGCTCTGCTGTCACGGAGAGGGGACACTGTCTTTTTATTATCAGTGAGATCGCTCTGTTGTGACAGAGAGGAGAGACTGCCTTTTTATTACCAGTGAGAGCGCTCTGTTGCCACAGAGAGGGGGAGACTGACTTTTTATTACCAGTGAGTTTGCTCTGTTGTCACAAAGGGGAGACTGCCTTTTTATTACTAGTAAGATCGCTCTGCTGTCACAGAGAGGTGAGACAGCCTTCTTATCACCAATGAGATCGCTCTGTTCTCACGGAGAGGGTTGGCTGACTTTTTATTACTAGTGAGATCGCTCTTTTGTCATAGTGAGGCTGGAGTCTGCATTTTATTACCAGTGAGATTGTTCTGTTGTCACAGTGTGGGTAGACTGCCTCTTTATTACCAGTGAGATCGCTCTGTTGTCACAGAGAGGAGAGACTGCCTTTTTAATACTAGTGAGATCACTCTGTTGTCACAGAGAGGAGAGACTGCCTTTTTATTACTAGTGAGATCACTCTATTGTCACAGAGAGGAGAGACTATCTTTTTATCACTAATGAGATCACTCTGTTGTCACAGAGAGGACAGACTGCCTTGTTATTACCAGTGAGATTGCTCTGCTGTCACAGAGCGGGGAGACTGCCTTTTTATTACGTGTGAGATCCCTCTTTTGTCACAGCGAGGGGGTGACTGACGTTTTATTACTAGTTTGATCGCTCAGCTGTCACGGAGAGGGGACTCTGTCTTTTTATTATCAGTGAGATCGCTCTGCTGTGACAGAGGGGAGAGACTGCCATTTTATTACCAGTGAGAGCGCTCTGTTGCCACAGAGAGGGGGAGACTGACTTTTTATTACCAGTGAGTTCGCTCTGTTGTCACAAAGGGGAGACTGCCTTTTTATTACTAGTAAGATCGCTCTGCTGTCACAGAGAGGAGAGACAGCCTTCTTATCACCAGTGAGATCGCTCTGCTCTCACGGAGAGGGTTGGCTGACTTTTTATTACTAGTGAAATCGCTCTTTAGTCATAGTGAGGCGGGAAGACTGCATTTTATTACCAGTGAGATTGTTCTGTTGTCACAGAGAGTGGGGAGACTGCCTCTTTAATACCACTGAGATCGCTCTGTTGTCATAGAGAGGAGAGACTGCCTTTTTATTACTAGTGAGATCGCTCTGCTGTCACAGAGAGGAGAGACTGCCTTTTTATTACTAGTGAGATCACTCTGTTGTCACAGAGAGGAGAGACTGCCTTTTTATTACTAGTGAGATCACTCTGTTGTCACAAAGAGGACAGACTGCCTTGTTATTACCAGTGAGATCGCTCTCCTGTCACAGAGAGGAGAGACGGTCTTTTTATTACCAATGAGTTCGCTCTGTTGTCACAAAGGGGAGAATGCCTTTTTATTACTTGTGAGATCCGTCTTTTGTCACAGCGAGGGGGTAACTGACTTTTTATTACTAGTTAGATCGCTCTGTTGTCACGGAGAGTGGAGTCTGTCTTTTTATCACGAGTGAGATCGCTCTGCTGTCACGGAGAGAGGACACTGTCTTTTTATTATCAGTGAGATCGCTCTGTTGTGACAGAGAGGAGAGACTGCCTTTTTATTACCAGTGAGAGCGCTCTGTTGCCACAGAGAGGGGGAGACTGACTTTTTATTACCAGTGAGTTTGCTCTGTAGTCACAAAGGGGAGACTGCCTTTTTATTACTAGTAAGATCGCTCTGCTGTCACAGAGAGGTGAGACAGCCTTCTTATCACCAATGAGATCGCTCTGCTCTCACGGAGAGGTTTGGCTGACTTTTTATTACTAGTGAGATCGCTCTTTTGTCATAGTGAGGCTGGAGTCTGCATTTTATTACCAGTGAGATTGTTCTGTTGTCACAGAGAGTGGGTAGACTGCCTCTTTATTACCACTGAGATCGCTCTGTTGTCACAGAGAGGAGAGACTGCCTTTTTATTACTAGTGAGATCACTCTGTTGTCACAGAGAGGACAGACTGCCTTGTTATTACCAGTGAGATCGCTCTCCTGTCACAGAGAGGAGAGACGGTCTTTTTATTACCAATGAGTTCGCTCTGTTGTCACAAAGGGGAGAATGCCTTTTTATTACTTGTGAAATCCGTCTTTTGTCACAGCGAGGGGGTAACTGACTTTTTATTACTAGTTAGATCGCTCCGTTGTCACGGAGAGTGGAGACTGTCTTTTTATCACGAGTGAGATCGCTCTGCTCTCACGGAGAGGGGACACTGTCTTTTTATTATCAGTGAGATCGCTCTGTTGTGACAGAGAGGACAGACTGCCTTGTTATTACCAGTGAGTTCGCTCTCCTGTCACAGAGAGGAAAGATGGTCTTTTTATTACCAATGTGTTCGCTCTGTTGTCACAAAGGGGAGAATGCCTTTTTCTTACTAGTGAGATCGCTTTGTTGTCACAGAGAGGTGAGACTGCCTTCCTATTACCAAAGAGATCGCTCTGTTGTCACTGAGAGGGGACCCTGCCGTTTTATTACCAGTGAGATCGCTCTGCTGTCACCGAGGGAAGACTGCCTTTTTATGACTAGTGAGATCACCCTGTTGTCACAGAGAGGAGAGAGACTGCCTTTGTATTACTAGTGAAATCGCTCTGTTGTCAGAGAGAGGGGAGACTGCCATTTTATTTCCAGTGAGATCGCACTGCTGTCACAGAGAGGAGAGTCTGCCTCTTTATTAGTAGTGAAATTGCTCCATTATCACATAGAGGGGAGAGACTGTCTTTTTATTACGAGTGAGATCGCTCCGTTGTCATAGAGAGGAGAGACTTCCTTTACGTTATCAGTGAGATCGTTCTGCTGTCACAGAGGGGGGAGACTGTCTTTTTATTACCAGTGAGATCGCTCTGTTGTCACAGGGAGGGGGGAGACTGACTTTTTACTGCTAGTTAGATTGTTCTGTTGTGACAGAGAAAGGAGACTGCCTTTTTATTACCAGTGAGATCGCTCTTTTGTCACAGCGACGCGGGGAGACTGACTTTTTATTACTAGTGAGATCACTCTGTTGTCACAGAGAGGTGAGACTGCCTTTTTATTACTAGTGAGATCGGTCTGTTGTCACAGAGAGGAGAGACTGTCTTTTTATTACCAGTCAGATCGCTCTGCTGTCAGAAAGGGGAGACTGCCTCTTTATTAGTAGTGAGATCGCTCCGTTATCACATAGAGGGGAGAGACTGTCTTTTTATTACGAGTGAGATCGCTCCGTTGTCATAGAGAGGAGAGACTTCCTTTTCGTTGTCATTGAGATCGTTCCGCTGTCACAGAGGGGGGAGACTGCCTTTTTATTACCAGTGAGATTGCTCTTTTGTCACAGCGAGGCGGGGAGACTGACTTTTTATTACTGGTGAGATCACTCTGTTGTCACAGAGAGGGGAGGCTGCCTTTTTATCACCAGTGAGATCACTCTGTTGTCACTGAGAGTTGAGACAGTCTTTTTATTACTAGTGAGATCGCTCTGTTGTCACAGAGAGGAGAGACTGTCTTTTTATTACCAGTGAGATCGCACTGCTGTCACAAAGAGGAGAAAGTGCCTTTTTATTAGTAGTGAGATAACTCTGTTGACATAGAGAGGAGAGACTTCCTCCTTATTAATGGTGAGATTGCTCTGTTGTTACAGAGAGGGGAGACACTGTCTTTTTATTACCAGTGAGAGCGCTCTCTTGCCACAGAGAGGTGGAGACTGTCTTTTTATTACCAGTGAGTTCGCTCTGTTGTCACAAAGGGGAGACTGCCTTTTCATTACTGGTGAGATCGCTCTGCTGTCACAAAGAGGGGAGACTGCCTTTTTATTAGTAGTGAGATCACTCTGTTGTCACAGAGAGGAGAGACTGTCTTTTAATTACCAGTGAGTTCGCTCTGTTGTCACATAGAGGGGAGAGACTTTCTTTTTGTTAGCAGTGAGATCGCTCTGTGATTTTAGAGAGGGGGAAACTGACTTTTTATTATCAGTGAGATCACTCTGTTTCCACAGAGAGGGGGAGACTGTCTTTTTATTACCAGTGAGATCGCTCTGCTGTCACCTAGTGGGGACACTGTCTTTTTATTGCCAGTGAGATTGCTCTGCTGTGACGGAGAGAAGAGACTGTGTTTTTATTACCAGTGAGATTGCTCTGCTGTCACGGAGAGGGGAGACTGTGTTTTTATTACCAGTGAGATCGCTCTTTTGTCACAGAGAGGAGAGACTATCTTTTTATTACTAGTGAGATCACTCTGTTGTCACAGAGAGGACAGACTGCCTTGTTATTACCAATGACTTCGCTCTGTTGTCACAATGGGGAGAATGCCTTTTTATTACTAGTGAGATCGCTTTGTTGTCACAGAGAGGAGAAACTGCCTTTTTATTACCAGTGAGATCGTTCTGCTGTCACAGAGAGGAGAGACTGCCTTTTTATTACCAGTGAGAGCGCTCTGTTGCCACGGAGAGGGGGAGACTGTCTTTTTATTAGCAGTGAGTTCGCTCTGTTGTCACAAAGGGGAGACTGCCTTTTTATTACTAGTAAGATTGCTCTGCTGTCACAGAGAGGAGAGACAGCCTTTTTTATCACCAGTGAGATCGCTCTGCTCTCACGGAGAGGGTTGGCTGACTTTTTATTACTAGTGAGATCGGACTTTTGTCATAGCGAGGTGGGAAGACTGGATTTTATTACCAGTGTAATTGTTCTGTTGTCACAGAGAGTGGAGAGACTGCCTCTTTATTACCTGTGAGATCGCTCTGTTGTCGCAGAGAGGAGACACTGCCTTTGTATTACTAGTGAAATCGCTCTGTTGTCAGAGAGAGGGGAGACTGCCTTTTTATTTCCAGTGAGATCGCTCTGCTGTCACAGAGAGGAGAAACTCTTTTTGTTATGAGTGAGATTGCTCTGTTGTCACAGAGGGGAGCGACTGTCTTTTTATTATCAATGGGATCGTTCTGCTGTCACAGAGAGGAGAGACTGCCTTTTATTACCAGAGCGATCTCTCTGTTTTCACCGAGAGGAGAAGCTGTCTTTTCTTTACCAGTGAGATCGCTCTGTTGTCACCGAGAGGGAGTCTGCCTCTTTGTTAGTAGTGATATTGCTCCGTTATCACATAGAGGGGAGAGGCTGTCTTTTTATTACGAGTGAGATCGCTCCGTTGTCATAGAGAGGAGAGACTTCCTTTACGTTATCAGTGAGATCGTTCTGCTGTCACAGAGGGGGGAGACTGTCTTTTTATTACCAGTGAGATCGCTCTGTTGTCACAGCGAGGCGGGGAGACTGACTTTTTATTACTAGTGAGATCACTCTGTTGTCACAGAGAGGTGAGACTGTCTTTTTATTACTAGTGAGATCGCTCTGTTGTCACAGAGAGGAGAGACTGTCTTTTTATTACCAGTCAGATCGCTCTGCTGTCACAAAGAGGAGAAAGTGCCTTTTTATTAGTAGTGAGATAACTCTGTTGACATAGAGAGGAGAGTGCCTCCTTATTAATGGTGAGATTGCTCTGTTGTCACATACAGGGAAGACACTGTCTTTTTATTACCAGTGAGAGCGCTCTGTTGTCACGAAGGGGAGACTGCCTTTTTATTTCCAGTGAGATCGCTCTGCTGTCACAGAGAGGAGAGACTGGCTCTTTACTAGTAGTGAGATCGCTCCGTTATCATATAGAGGGGAGAGACTGTCTTTTTATTACGAGTGAGATCGCTCTGTTGTCATAGAGAGGAGAGACTTCCTTTTTGTTGTCACTGAGATCATTCTGCTGTCACAGAGGGGGGAGACTGTCCTTTTATTATCAGTGAGATCGCTCTGTTGTCACAGCGAGAGGGGAGACTGACTTTTTATTGCTAGTTAGATCGTTCTGGTGTGACAGAGAAAGGAGACTGCTTTTTTATTACCAGTGAGATTGCTTTTTGTCACAGCGAGGCGGGGAGACTGACTTTTTATTACGAGTCAGATCACTCTGTTGTCACAGAGAGGGGAGACTGCCTTTTTATCACCAGTGAGATCGCTCTGTTGTCACTGAGAGTTGAGACAGTCTTTTTAGTACTAGTAAGATCACTCTGTTGTCACAGAGAGGAGAGACTGTCTTTTTATTACCAGTTAGATCGCTCTGCTGTCACAGAGAGGGGAGACTGCCTTTTTATCACCAGTGAGATCGCTCTGTTGTCACTGAGAGTTGAGACAGTCTTTTTATTACTCGTGAGATCGCTCTGTTGTCACAGAGAGGAGAGACTGCCTTTTTATTACCAGTGAGATCACTCTGTTGTCACTGAGAGTTGAGACATTCTTTTTAGTACTAGTAAGATCCTCTGTTGTCACAGAGAGGAGAGACTGTCTTTTTATTACCAGTTAGATCGCTCTGCTGTCACAAAGAGGAGAAAGTGCCTTTTTATTAGTAGTGAGATAACTCTGTTGACATAGAGATGGGTGACTGTCTTTTTAATACTAGTGATATCGCTCTTTTGTCACAGAAAGGGGAGACTGCCTTTTTATTACTAGTGAGATCACTCTGTTGTCACAGAGAGGACAGACTGCCTTGTTATTACCAGTGAGATCGCTCTCCTGTCACAGAGAGGAGAGATGGTCTTTTCATTACCAATGAGTTCGCTCTGTTGTCACAATGGGGAGAATGCCTTTTTATTACTAGTGAGATCGCTTTGTTGTCACAGAGAGGAGAAACTGCCTTTTTATTACCAGTGAGATCGTTCTGCTGTCACAGAGAGGAGAGACTGCCTTTTTATTACCAGTGAGAGCGCTCTGTTGCCACGGAGAGGGGGAGACTGTCTTTTTATTAGCAGTGAGTTCGCTCTGTTGTCACAAAGGGGAGACTGCCTTTTTATTACTAGTAAGATTGCTCTGCTGTCACAGAGAGGAGAGACAGCCTTTTTTATCACCAGTGAGATCGCTCTGCTCTCACGGAGAGGGTTGGCTGACTTTTTATTACTAGTGAGATCGCTCTTTTGTCATAGCGAGGTGGGAAAACTGGATTTTATTACCAGTGTAATTGTTCTGTTGTCACAGAGAGTGGAGAGACTGCCTCTTTAATACCAGTGAGATCGCTCTGTTGTCGCAGAGAGGAGACACTGCCTTTGTATTACTAGTGAAATCGCTCTGTTGTCAGGGAGAGGGGAGACTGCCTTTTTATTTCCAGTGAGATCGCTCTACTGTCACAGAGAGGAGAGACTCTTTTTATTACGAGTGAGATTGCTCTGTTGTCACAGAGGGGAGCGACTGTCTTTTTATTACCAATTGGATCGTTCTGCTGTCACAGAGAGGAGAGATGGCCTTTTATTACCAGAGCGATCGCTCTGTTTTCACAGAGAGGATAATCTGTCTTTTTATTACCAGTGAGTTCGCTCTGTTGTCACAAAGGGGAGACTGCCTTTTTATTACTAGTGAGATCGCTTTGTTGTCACAGAAAGGAGAGACTGCCGTTTTATTACCAGTGAGATCGCTCTGCTGTCACCGAGGGAAGACTGCCTTTTTATGACTAGGGAGATCACTCTGTTGTCACAGAGAGGAGAGAGACTGCCTTTGTATTACTCGTGAATTCGCTCTGTTGTCAGAAAGAGAGGAGATTGCCTTTTTATTTCCAGTGAGATCGCTCTGCTGTCACAGAGAGGAGAGACTCTTTTTATTACGGGTGAGATTTCTCTGTTGTCACAGAGGGGAGCGACTGTCTTTTTATTACCATGGAGTTCGCTCTGTTGTCACAAAGTGGAGAATGCCTTTTTATTACCAATGGGATCGTTCTGCTGTCACAGAGAGGAGAGACTGCCTTTTATTACCAGAGCGATCGCTCTGTTTTCACAGAGAGCAGAATCTGCCTTTTCATTACCAGTGAGATCGCTCTGTTGTCACCGAGAGGAGAGTCTGCCTCTTTATTAGTAGTGAGATCGCTCCATTGTCACATAGAGGGGAGAGACTGTCTTTTAGTACGAGTGATATCGCTCCGTTGTCATACAGAGGAGAGACTTCCGTTTCGTTATCAGTGAGATCGTTCTGCTGTCACAGTGAGGGTGGAGACTGACTTTTTATTGCTAGTTAGATCCTTCTGTTGTGACAGAGAAAGGAGACTGCCTTTTCATTACCAGTGAGATCGCTCCTTTGTCACAGCGAGGCGGGGAGACTGACTTTTTATTACCAGTCAGATCGCTCTGCTGTCACAAAGAGGAGAAAGTGCCTTTTTATTATAGTAAGATAACTCTGTTGTCACATAGAGGAGAGACTGTCTTTTTATTACCAGTGAGTTCGCTCTGTTGTCACAAAGGGGAGACTGCCTTTTCTTCACTAGTGAGATCGCTCTGCTGTCACAAAGAGGGGAGACTGCTTTTTCATTAGTAGTGAGATCACTCTGTTGTCACAGAGAGGAGAGACTGTCTTTTTATTACCAGTGAGTTCGCTCTGTTGTCACATAGAGGGGAGAGACTTTCTTTTTGTTAGCAGTGAGATCGCTCTGTGATTATAGAGAGGGGGAGACTGACTTTTTATTACCCGTGAGATCACTCTGTTGTCACAGAGAAGAGAGACTGCCTTTTTATTACCAGTGAGAGCGCTCTGTTTCCACAGAGAGGGGGAGACTGTCTTTTTATTACCAGTGAGATCGCTCTGCTGTCACCTAGTGGGGACACTGTCTTTTTATTACCAGTGAGATTGCTCTGCTGTCATGGAGAGGGGAGACTGTGTTTTTATTACCCGTGAGATCGCTCTTTTGTCACAGCGAGGGGGAAGACTGACTTTTTATTGCTAGTTAGATCGTTTTGTTCTGACAGAGAGAGGAGACTGCCTTTTTGTTACCAGTGAGATCGCTCTGTTGTCACAGAGATGGGTGACTGTCATTTTAATACTAGTGATATCGCTCTTTTGTCACAGTGAGGCAGGGAGACGGCCTTTTTATTACAAGTGAGATCGCACTGCTGTCACAGAGAGTGGAGACTGCCTTTTTATTACTTGTGAGATTGCTCTTTTGTCACAGCGAGGGGGTGACTGACTTTTTATTACTAGTTAGATCGCTCTGTTGTTACAGAGAGGGGACTCTGTCTTTTTATTACAAGAGAGATCGCTCTGCTGTCACAAAGGGGAGAAAGTGCCTTTTTATTAGTAGTGAGATCACTCTGTTGACATAGAGAGGAGAGACTGCTTTTTTATTAATGGTGAGATCGCTCTGTTGTCACAGAGAGGAGAGACTTCCTTTTTATATTACCAGTGAGATCGCTCTGCTGTCACGGAGAGGGGACACTGTCTTTTTATTATCAGTGAGATTGCACTGCTGTCACAGAGAGGGGAGACTGCCTTTTTATTACTTGTGAGATCCCTATTTTGTCACAGCGAGGGGGTGACTGACTTTTTATTACTAGTTAGATCGCTCTGTTGTCACGGAGAGGGGAGACTGTCTTTTTATCACGAGTGAGATCGCTCTACTGTCACGGAGAAGGGACACTGTCTTTATATTATCAGTGAGATCGCTCTGTTGTAACAGAGAGGAGAGACTGCCTTTTTATTACCACTGAGATCGTTCTGCTGTCGCAGAGAGGAGAGACAGCCTTTTTTATCACCAGTGAGATCACTCTGTTCTCACGGAGAGGGTTGGCTGACTTTTTATTACTAGTGAGATCGCTCTTTTGTCATAGCGAGGTGGGAAGACTGGATTTTATTACCAGTGTAATTGTTCTGTTGTCACAGAGAGTGGAGAGACTGCCTCTTTATTACCTGTGAGATCGCTCTGTTGTCGCAGAGAGGAGACACTGCCTTTGTATTACTAGTGAAATCGCTCTGTTGTCAGAGAGAGGGGAGACTGCCTTTTTATTTCCAGTGAGATCGCTCTGCTGTCACAGAGAGGAGAGACTCTTTTTGTTATGAGTGAGATTGCTCTGTTGTCACAGAGGGGAGCGACTGTCTTTTTATTACCAATTGGATCGTTCTGCTGTCACAGAGAGGAGAGACTGCCTTTTATTACCAGAGCGATCACTCTGTTTTCACAGAGAGGATAATCTGTCTTTTTATTACCAGTGAGTTCGCTCTGTGGTCACAAAGGGGAGACTGCCTTTTTATTACTAGTGAGATGGCTTTGTTGTCACAGAAAGGAGAGACTGCCGTTTTATTACCAGTGAGATCGCTCTGCTGTCACTGAGGGAAGACTGCCTTTTTATGACTAGGGAGATCACTCTGTTGTCACAGAGAGCAGAATCTGCCTTTTCATTACCTGTGAGATCGCTCTGTTGTCACCGAGAGGAGAGTCTGCCTCTTTATTAGTAGTGAGATCGCTCCATTGTCACATAGAGGGGAGAGACTGTCTTTTTATTATGAGTGATATCGCTCCGTTGTCATACAGAGGAGGGACTTCCGTTTTGTTGTCAGTGAGATCGTTCTGCTGTCACAGCGAGGGTGGAGACTGACTTTTTATTGCTAGTTAGATCACTCTGTTGTCACTGAGAGTTGAGACAGTCTTTTTATAACTAGTGAGATCACTCTGTTGTCACAGAGAGGGGAGACTGCGTTTTTATTACCAGTGAGATCACTCTGTTGTCACTGAGAGTTGAGACAGTCTTTTTATAACTAGTGAGATCGCTCTGTTGTCACAGAGAGGAGAGACTGTCTTTTTATTACCAATCAGATCGCTCTGCTGTCACAAAGAGGAGAAAGTGCCTTTTTATTAGTAGTAAGATAACTCTGTTGACATAGAGAGGAGAGACTGCCTCCTTATTAATGGTGAGATTGCTCTGTTGTCACATAGAGGGGAGACACTGTCTTTTTATTACCAGTGAGAGCGCTCTGTTTCCACAGAGAGGGGCAGACTGTCTTTTTATTACCAGTGAGTTCGCTCTGTTGTCACAAAGGGGAGACTGCCTTTTCTTTACTAGTGAGATCGCTCTGCTGTCACAAAGAGGGGAGACTGCCTTTTTATTACCAGTGAGTTCGCTCTGTTGTCACATAGAGGGGAGAGACTTTCTTTTTGTTAGCAGTGACATCGCTCTGTGATTATAGAGAGCAGGATACTGACTTTTTATTACCTGTGAGATCACTCTGTTGTCACAGAGAAGAGAGACTGCCTTTTTATTACCAGTGAGAGCGCTCTGTTTCCACAGAGAGGGGGAGACTGTCTTTTTATTACCAGTGAGATCGCTCTGCTGTCACCTAGTGGGGACACTGTCTTTTTATTACCAGTGAGATTGTTCTGCTGTCACGGAGAGGGGAGACTGTGTTTTTATTACCCGTGAGATCGCTCTTTTGTCACAGCGAGGTGGAAGACTGACTTTTTATTGGTAGTTAGATCGTTTTGTTCTGACGGAGAGAGGAGACTGCATTTTTCTTACCAGTGAGATTGCTCTGTTGTCACAGAGATGGGTGACTGTCATTTTAATACTAGTGATATCGCTCTTTTGTCACAGTGAGGCGGGGAGACTGCCTTTTTATTACAAGTGAGATCGCACTGCTGTCACAGAGAGGGGAGACTGCCTTTTTATTACTTGTGAGATTGCTCTTTTGTCACAGCGAGGGGGTGACTGACTTTTTATTACTAGTTAGATTGCTGTGTTGTCATAGAGAGGGGACTCTGCCTTTTTATTACCAGAGAGATCGCTCTGCTGTCACAAAGAGGAGAAAGTGCCTTTTTATTAGTAGTGAGATCACTCTGTTGACATAGAGAGGAGAGACTGCTTTTTTATTAATGGTGAGATCGCTCTGTTGTCACAGAGAGGAGAGACTTCCTTTTTATATTACCAGTGAGATCGCTCTGCTGTCACAGAGAGGGGACACTGTCTTTTTATTATCAGTGAGATTGCACTGCTGTCACAGAGAGGGGAGACTGCCTTTTTATTACTTGTGAGATCCCTATTTTGTCACAGCGAGGGGGTGACTGACTTTTTATTACTAGTTAGATCACTCTGTTGTCACGGAGAGGGGAGACTGTCTTTTTATCACAAGTGAGATCGCTCTACTGTCACGGAGAAGGGACACTGTCTTTATATTATCAGTGAGATCGCTCTGTTGTGACAGAGAGGAGAGACTGCCTTTTTATTGCCAGTGAGAGCGCTCTGTTGCCACAGAGAGGGGGAGACTGACTTTTTATTACCAGTGAGTTCGCTCTGTTGTCACAAAGGGGAGACTGCCTTTTTATTACCAATGGGATGGTTCTGCTGTCACAGAGAGGAGAGACTGTGTTTTTATTACCAGTGAGATCGCTCTGCTGTCACGGAGAGGGGAGACTGTGTTTTTATTACCAGTGAGATCGCTCTTTTGTCACAGCGAGAGGCGAGACTGACTTTTTATTGCTAGTTAGATCGTTCTGTTCTGACAGAGAGAGGAGACTGCCTTTTTATTTCCAGTGAGATCGCTCTGCTGTCACAGAGAGGAGAGACTCTTTTTGTTATGAGTGAGATTGCTCTGTTGTCACAGAGGGGAGCGACTGTCTTTTTATTACCAATTGGATCGTTCTGCTGTCACAGAGAGGAGAGACTGCCTTTTATTACCAGAGCGATCACTCTGTTTTCACAGAGAGGATAATCTGTCTTTTTATTACCAGTGAGTTCGCTCTGTGGTCACAAAGGGGAGACTGCCTTTTTATTACTAGTGAGATGGCTTTGTTGTCACAGAAAGGAGAGACTGCCGTTTTATTACCAGTGAGATCGCTCTGCTGTCACTGAGGGAAGACTGCCTTTTTATGACTAGGGAGATCACTCTGTTGTCACAGAGAGCAGAATCTGCCTTTTCATTACCTGTGAGATCGCTCTGTTGTCACCGAGAGGAGAGTCTGCCTCTTTATTAGTAGTGAGATCGCTCCATTGTCACATAGAGGGGAGAGACTGTCTTTTTATTATGAGTGATATCGCTCCGTTGTCATACAGAGGAGGGACTTCCGTTTTGTTGTCAGTGAGATCGTTCTGCTGTCACAGCGAGGGTGGAGACTGACTTTTTATTGCTAGTTAGATCACTCTGTTGTCACTGAGAGTTGAGACAGTCTTTTTATAACTAGTGAGATCACTCTGTTGTCACAGAGAGGGGAGACTGCGTTTTTATTACCAGTGAGATCACTCTGTTGTCACTGAGAGTTGAGACAGTCTTTTTATAACTAGTGAGATCGCTCTGTTGTCACAGAGAGGAGAGACTGTCTTTTTATTACCAATCAGATCGCTCTGCTGTCACAAAGAGGAGAAAGTGCCTTTTTATTAGTAGTAAGATAACTCTGTTGACATAGAGAGGAGAGACTGCCTCCTTATTAATGGTGAGATTGCTCTGTTGTCACATAGAGGGGAGACACTGTCTTTTTATTACCAGTGAGAGCGCTCTGTTTCCACAGAGAGGGGCAGACTGTCTTTTTATTACCAGTGAGTTCGCTCTGTTGTCACAAAGGGGAGACTGCCTTTTCTTTACTAGTGAGATCGCTCTGCTGTCACAAAGAGGGGAGACTGCCTTTTTATTACCAGTGAGTTCGCTCTGTTGTCACATAGAGGGGAGAGACTTTCTTTTTGTTAGCAGTGACATCGCTCTGTGATTATAGAGAGCAGGATACTGACTTTTTATTACCTGTGAGATCACTCTGTTGTCACAGAGAAGAGAGACTGCCTTTTTATTACCAGTGAGAGCGCTCTGTTTCCACAGAGAGGGGGAGACTGTCTTTTTATTACCAGTGAGATCGCTCTGCTGTCACCTAGTGGGGACACTGTCTTTTTATTACCAGTGAGATTGTTCTGCTGTCACGGAGAGGGGAGACTGTGTTTTTATTACCCGTGAGATCGCTCTTTTGTCACAGCGAGGTGGAAGACTGACTTTTTATTGGTAGTTAGATCGTTTTGTTCTGACGGAGAGAGGAGACTGCATTTTTCTTACCAGTGAGATTGCTCTGTTGTCACAGAGATGGGTGACTGTCATTTTAATACTAGTGATATCGCTCTTTTGTCACAGTGAGGCGGGGAGACTGCCTTTTTATTACAAGTGAGATCGCACTGCTGTCACAGAGAGGGGAGACTGCCTTTTTATTACTTGTGAGATTGCTCTTTTGTCACAGCGAGGGGGTGACTGACTTTTTATTACTAGTTAGATTGCTGTGTTGTCATAGAGAGGGGACTCTGCCTTTTTATTACCAGAGAGATCGCTCTGCTGTCACAAAGAGGAGAAAGTGCCTTTTTATTAGTAGTGAGATCACTCTGTTGACATAGAGAGGAGAGACTGCTTTTTTATTAATGGTGAGATCGCTCTGTTGTCACAGAGAGGAGAGACTTCCTTTTTATATTACCAGTGAGATCGCTCTGCTGTCACAGAGAGGGGACACTGTCTTTTTATTATCAGTGAGATTGCACTGCTGTCACAGAGAGGGGAGACTGCCTTTTTATTACTTGTGAGATCCCTATTTTGTCACAGCGAGGGGGTGACTGACTTTTTATTACTAGTTAGATCACTCTGTTGTCACGGAGAGGGGAGACTGTCTTTTTATCACAAGTGAGATCGCTCTACTGTCACGGAGAAGGGACACTGTCTTTATATTATCAGTGAGATCGCTCTGTTGTGACAGAGAGGAGAGACTGCCTTTTTATTGCCAGTGAGAGCGCTCTGTTGCCACAGAGAGGGGGAGACTGACTTTTTATTACCAGTGAGTTCGCTCTGTTGTCACAAAGGGGAGACTGCCTTTTTATTACCAATGGGATGGTTCTGCTGTCACAGAGAGGAGAGACTGTGTTTTTATTACCAGTGAGATCGCTCTGCTGTCACGGAGAGGGGAGACTGTGTTTTTATTACCAGTGAGATCGCTCTTTTGTCACAGCGAGAGGCGAGACTGACTTTTTATTGCTAGTTAGATCGTTCTGTTCTGACAGAGAGAGGAGACTGCCTTTTTATTACCAGTGAGATCGCTCTGTTGTTACAGAGATGGGTGACTGTCTTTTTAATACTAGTGATATCGCTCTTTTGTCACAGCGAGGGGGTGACTGAGTTTTTATTACTAGTTAGATCGCTCTGTTGTCACAGAGAGGGGACTCTGCCTTTTTATTACTAGAGAGATCGCTCTGCTGTCACAAATAGGAGAAAGTGCCTTTTTATTAGTAGTGAGAACACTCTGTTGACATAGTGAGGAGAGACTGCTTTTTTAGTAATGGTGAGATCGCTCTGTTGTCACAGAGAGGAGGGTGCCTTCTTTTTACCAGTGAGATCGCTCTGCTGTCACGGAGAGGGGACACTGTCTTTTTATTATCAATGAGTTCGCTCTGTTGTCACAGAGAGGAGAGACTGCCTTTTTATTGCCAGTGAGAGTGCTCTGTTCCCAGAGAGAGGGGGAGACTGTCTTTTTATTACCAGTGAGATCGCTCTTTTGTCACAGCGAGGGGGAAGACTGACTTTTTATTGCTATTTAGATCGTTTTGTTCTGACAGAGAGAGGAGACTGCCTTTTTCTTACCAGTGAGATCGCTCTGTTGTCACAGAGATGGGTGACTGTCTTTTTAATACTAGTTATATTGCTCTTTTGTCACAGTGAGGCGGGGAGAATGCCATTTTATTGCAAGTGAGATCGCACTGCTGTCACAGAGAGGGAAGACTGCTTTTTATTACTTGTGAGATCGCTCCTTTGTCACAGCGAGGGTGTGACTGACTTTTTATTACTAGTTAGATCGCTCTGTTGTCACGGAGAGGGGAGACTGTCTTTTTATCACGAGTGAGATCACTCTGTTGTCACAGAGAGGAGAGACTGCCTTTTTATTACTAGTGAGATCACTCTATTGTCACAGAGTGGAGAGACTCTCTTTTTATTACTAGTGAGATCACTCTGTTGTCACAGAGAAGAAAGACTGCCTTTTTATTACCAGTGAGATCGTTCTGCTGTCACAGAGAGGAGAGACTCCCTTTTTATTACCAAAGAGATCGCTCTGTTGTCACTGAGAGGAGAGACGGTCTTTTTATTACCAATGAGTTCGCTCTGTTCTCACAACGGGGAGAATGCCTTTTTATTACTAGTGAGATCGCTTTGTTGTCACAGAGAGGAGAGACTGCCTTTTTATTACCAAAGAGATTGCTCTGTTGGCACTGAGAGGGGTTTCTGCCGTTTTATTACCAGTGAGATCGCTCTGCTGTCACCGGGGGAAGACTGCCTTTTTATCACCAGTGAGATCGCTCTGCTCTCACGGAGAGGGTTGGCTGACGTTTTATTACTAGTGAGATCACTCTTTTGTCATAGTGAGGCGGGAAGTCTGCCTTTTATTACCGGAGTGATCGCTCTGTTTTCACAGAGAGGAGAGACTGCCTTTTCATTACCAGTGAGATCGCTCTGCTGTCACCTACTGGGGACAGCGTCGTTTTATTACCAGTGAGATCGCTCTGTTGTCACGGAGAGGGGAGACTGTGTTTTTATTACCAGTGAGATCGCTCTTTTCTCACAGCAAGGGGGGAGACTGACTTTTTATTGCTAGTTAGATCGTTCTGTTCTGACAGAGAGAGGAGACTGCCTTTTTATTACCAGTGAGATCGCTCTGTTGTCACAGAGATGGGTGACTGTCTTTTTAATACTAGTGATATCGCTCTTTTGTCACAGTGAGGCGGGGAGACTGCCTTTTTATTACAAGTGAGATCGCACTGCTGTCACAGAGAGGGGAGACTGCCTTTTTATTACTTGTGAGATTGCTCTTTTGTCACAAAGAGGAGAGACTGCTTTTTTATTAATGGTGAGATTGCTCTGTTGTCACAGAGAGGGGAGACTGCCTTTTTATTACTTGTGAGATTGCTCTTTTGTCACAGCGAGGGGGTGACTGACTTTTTATGACTAGTTAGATCGCTCTGTTGTCACAGAGAGGGGACTCTGCCTTTTTATTACTAGAGAGATCGCTCTGCTGTCACAAAGAGGAGAGACTGCTTTTTTATTAATGGTGAGATTGCTCTGTTGTCACAGAGAGGAGAGACTGCCTTTTTATTACCAGTGAGAGCGCTCTGTTGCCACAGAGAGGGGGAGACTGTCTTTTTATTAGCAGTGAGTTCGCTCTGATGTCACAAAGGGGAGACTACCTTTTTATTACTAGTAAGATCGCTCTGATGTCACAGAGAGAAGAGACAGCCTTTTTTATCACCAGTGAGATCGCTCTGCTCTCACGGAGAGGGTTGGCTGACTTTTTATTACTAGTGAGATCGCTCTTTTGTCATAGTGAGGCGGGAAGACTGCATTTTATTACCAGTGAGATTGTTCTGTTGTCACAGAGAGTGGGGAGACTGCCTCTTTATTACCAGTGAGATCGCTCTGTTGTCACAGAGAGGAGAGACTATCTTTTTATTACTAGTGAGATCACTCTGTTGTCACAGAGAGGACAGACTGCCTTTATATTACCAGTGAGATCGCTCTGCTGTCACAGAGAGGAGAGACGATCTTTTTATTACCAATGAGTTCGCTCTGTTGTCACAAAGGGGAGAATGCCTTTTTATTACTAGTGAGATCGCTTTGTTGTCACAGAGAGGAGAGGCTGCCTTTTTATTACCAGTGAGATGGCTTTGTTGTCACTGAGAGGGGAGACTGCCCTTTTATTACCAGTGAGATCGTTCTGCTGTCACCGAGGGAAGACTGCCTTTTTATGACTGGGGAGATCACTCTGTTGTCACAGAGAGGAGAGAGAATGCCTTTATATTACTAGTGAATTCGCTCTGTTGTCAGAGAGAGGGGAGACTGCCTTTTTATTACGTGAGGTCGTTCTGCTGTCATAGAGAGAAGAGACTGTCTTTTTATTACAGGTGAGATCGCTCTGTTGTCACAGAGAGGACAGACTGCCTTTTTATTGCCAGTGAGATCGCTCTGCTGTCACAGAGAGGGGTAACTGACTTTTCATTACCAGTTAGATCGTTCTGTTGTGACAGAGAGAGGAGACTGCCTTTTTATTACAAGTGAGATCGCTCTGCTGTCACAGAGAGGGGAGACTGCCTTTTTATTACTTGTGATATCGCTCTTTTGTCACAGCGAGGGGCTGACTGACTTTTTATTACTAGTTAGATCGCTCTGATGTCACAGAGAGGGGCGTCTGCCTTTTATTTACTAGTGAGATCGCTCTGTCGTCACAAAGAGGAGAAAGTGCCTTTTTATGTGTAGTGAGATCACTCTGTTCACAGAGCGAGGAGAGACTGCCTTCTTATTAATGGTGAGATCGCTCTGTTGTCACATAGAGGGGAGAGACTGTCTTTTTATTACGAGTGAGATCGCTCCGTCGTCATAGAGAGGAGAGACTTCCTTTTTATTACCAGTGAGATCGCTCTGCTGTCACGGAGTGGAGAGACTGTCTTTTTATTACCAGTGAGATCGCTCTGTTGTCACAGCGAGGGGGGAGACTGACTTTTTATTACCAGTGAAATCGCTCTGTTGTCACAGAGATGGGTGACTGTCTTTTTCATACTAGTGAGATCGCTCTTTTGTCACAGCGAGGGGTGACAGCCCTTTTATTACTAGTGAGATCACTCTGTTGTCACAGAAGGAGAAAGTGCCTTTTTATTAGTAGTGAGATCACTCTGTTGACATAGAGAGGAGAGACTATCTTTTTATTACCAGTGAGATCGCTCTGCTGTCATGGAGAGGGGACACTACCTTTTTATTACCAGTCAGATCGCTCTGCTGTCACAAAGAGGAGAAAGTGCCTTTTTATTAGTAGTGAGATCACCCTGTTGACATAGAAAGGAGAGAGTGCCTTCTTATTAATGGTGAGATTGCTCTGTTGTCACATAGAGGGGAGAGACTATCTTTTTATTACGAGTGAGATTGCTCCATTGTCATAGAGAGGAGACACTTCCTTTTTATTACCAGTGAGATCGCTCTGTTGTCACAGAGATGGGTGACTGTCTTTTTAATACTAGTGAGATCGCTCTTTTGTCACAGCGAGGCGGGGAGACTGACTTTTTATTACTAGTGAGATTGTTCTGTTGTCACAGAGAGGGGAGACTGCCTTTTTATTACCAGTGAGATCGCTCTGTTGTCACTGAGAGTTGAGACAGTCTTTTTATTACTAGTGAGATCGCTCTGTTGTCACAGAGAGGATAGACTGCCTTTTTATTAGTAGTGAGATCACTCTGTTGACATAGAGAGGAGAGACTGCCTTCTTATTAATGGTGAGATCGCTCTGTTGTCCCAGAGGGGGAGGAGACAGCCTTTTTATTACGAGTAATATCGCTCTGTTGTCACAAAGGGGAGACTGGCTTTTTATTACTAGTGAGTTCACTTTGCTGTCACAGAGTGGAGAGACTGCCTTTTTATTACCAGTGAGATCGCTATGATGTAAGAAAGTGGGGACTTCCTTTTTATTACCAGTGAGATCGCTCTGCTGTCACGGAGAGGGGAGACTGTCTTTTTATTTACCAGTGAGATCACTCTGCTGTCACGGAGAGGGGAGAGACTGTCTTTTTATTACCAGTGAGATCGCTCTGTTGTCACAGAGAGGAGAGATTGCCTTTTTATTACCAGTGAGATCGCTCAGTTGTCACAAAAGAGAGATTGCCTTTTTATTACCAGTGAGATCGCTATGTTGTAAGAAAGTGGGGACTGCCTTTTTATGACAAGTGAGATCACTCTGTTGTCACAGAAAGGAGAGACTGTCTTTTCATTACTGGTGAGATCGCTCTGCTGTCACAGACAGGAGAGATTGTTTTTCTCTTACTAGTCAGATCGCTCTGTTGTCACAGAAGGGAGACTGGCTATTTATTACTAGTGAGATCGCTCTGTAGTCACAGAAAGGAGAGACTGTCTTGTTATTACCAGTGAGATTGCTCTGCTGTCACAACGTGGAGACTGCCTTTTTATGACTCGTGAGATCACACTGTTGTCACAGAGAGGAGAGATTGTCTTTTTATTACTAGTCGTCTCGCTCTGCCGTCACGGAGAGGGGGAAGACTACCTTTTTAATACCAGTGAGATCGCTCTGCTGTCATAGAGAGGGGAGACAGTCTTTTAACTACCCTTGATATCGCTCTGTTGTCACAAAGGGGAGGCTGCCTTTTCATTAGTAGTGAGATCACTCTGTTGTCACAGAATGGAGAGACTGTCTTTGTATTACTCGTGAGATCATTCTGCTGTCACAGAGAGGAGAGAGACTGTCTTCTGATTACTTGTGAGATCGATCTGGTATCACAGAGAGGGGAGATGGCCTTTTTATTACTAGTGGTACGTAACCGGCAACAATGAATATCAATCGAGACAGTTTATATAAAAATAACTAAACATTTATTAAACACCGATAAACGATAATGGAAAAAAAACAAACATAAACTTTAACCGGAAGCTAACAGATATGCAGCCGTTCACCAACCCGCCACTCGGCTCTGGTTCTTAAAGCGTTAAATATGAAAACAGGTCTTAATGCGATACAGTCAGATATAGTTCTTAAAGCGATAACTTCGAAAGTCCAACAGATTTACACGTTCAATTGGGAGAGACTTCTCTGGAGAAGGATTTCTTCTCAGACGCATCTTTACTGCTGGTTCTGTCCGCAGGATTCATTCACGATGCCGAAAATAAACAGTTTAAATCAACTGATCTTAAATTCCTTGAAAGAGAGAGAGCACCTTTTTGCATGAACTCCTTGCTCTGTCTGGCTAGAGTTATCTCGATGCTGGTTGCGACCCCAACGAAGACTCAGTAAGGTCGATCCTTTATTAAACTGCCAAACGATGCCGACTCCTCTCGATCCTGTAACTTGGATAAATTCTTCACTCTCCCTTCTAATGTTGGAATTGAGTAAATCAACACATCTAGTAAAAATTTCCAGTCCAGTAATACTAAATCTTGTAACAGAACGCACAATCCATTTTAAAAATGAAACTGCGTCACCAAAAACAAACGCAACAGAAACGGAGATACAGCAAGTTCTACCTCGAAATCTACAAACTCAAAAACCAACTGTGTCACCTGGGTCGACCCTTATACAGTCACGGGGCACAAATCTCAAGCGAGCTCACATCGGCGGGAAAACCACATCAAGTGACCTCCAAAAGACCGTTACATCATTCTCACTAAAGAAAACGGATCTCCTTGAGAATGTAACACTAGTCAGATCGCTCTGCTGTCACAGAGAGGGGAGACTGTCTTTTTATTACCAGTGAGATCGCTCTGTTGTCACAGAGATGGGTGACTGTCTTTTTATTACCAGTGAGATGGCTCTGTTGTCACAGCGAGGA
Organism: Mobula hypostoma; assembly: GCF_963921235.1. Classification (NCBI taxonomy): domain Eukaryota; kingdom Metazoa; phylum Chordata; class Chondrichthyes; order Myliobatiformes; family Myliobatidae; genus Mobula; species Mobula hypostoma. The sequence goes on along the minus strand of NC_086118.1, from coordinate 5,250,693 downwards.
GAGAGACTGACTTTTTATTACTAGTGAGGTCAATCTGTTGTCACAGAGAGCAGAGACTGCCTTTTTATTACTGGTGAGATCGCTCTGCTGTCACAAAGAGGAGAAAGTGCCTTTTTATTAGTAGTGAGATCACTCTGTTGACATAGAGAGGAGAGACTGCCTTCTTATTAATGGTGAGATTGCTCTGTTGTTACAGAGAGGAGAGACTGTCTTTTTATTACCAGTGAGATCGCTCTGTTGTCACAGAGAAGGGAGACTGCTTTTTAATTACCAGTGAGATGGTTCTGTTGTCACAGCCGGGCTGGAGACTGCCTTTTTATTACTACTGAGATCACTCAGTTGTCACAGAGAGGAGAGAGACTGTCTTTTTATTACCAGTGATATCGCTCTGTTGTCACAAAGGGGAGACTGTCTTTTTATTACTAGTCAGATCGCTCTGCTGTCACAGAGAGTGGAGACTGCCTTTTTATGAATAGCGAGTTCGCTCTGTTGTCACAGAGAGCAGAGACTGCCTTTTTATTACTGGTGAGATCGCTCTGCTGTCACAAAGAGGAGAAAGTGCCTTTTTATTAGTAGTGAGATCACTCTGTTGACATAGAGAGGAGAGACTGCCTTCTTATTAATGGTGAGATTGCTCTGTTGTTACAGAGAGGAGAGACTGTCTTTTTATTACCAGTGAGATCGCTCTGTTGTCACAGAGAAGGGAGACTGCTTTTTAATTACCAGTGAGATGGTTCTGTTGTCACAGCCGGGCTGGAGACTGCCTTTTTATTACTACTGAGATCACTCAGTTGTCACAGAGAGGAGAGAGACTGTCTTTTTATTACCAGTGATATCGCTCTGTTGTCACAAAGGGGAGACTGTCTTTTTATTACTAGTCAGATCGCTCTGCTGTCACAGAGAGTGGAGACTGCCTTTTTATGAATAGCGAGTTCGCTCTGTTGTCACAGAGAGGGGGGACACTGCCTTTTTAATGTTAGTGAGATGGCTCTGTTGTCACAGAGATTGGGGGACTGTCATTTTATTATTAGTGAGATCGCTCTGCTGTCACAAAAGAGGTGAAACTGCCTTTTCATTACTAGTCAGATCGCTCTGCTATCACAGAGAGGGGAGACTGTCATTTTATTACCAGTGAGATCAGTCTGTTGTCACAGAGAGGAGAGACTGCCTTTTTATTATGAGTAAGTTCGCTCTGTTGTCACAGAGAACAGAGACTGCCTTTTTATTACGAGTAAGATCGCTCTGTTGTCACAGAGAGGACAGCCTGTCTTTTTTTGCTACTGAGATGGCTCCATTGTCACAGAAAGGGGAGAGACTGTCTTTTTATTGCCAGTAAGATCGCTGTGCTGCCACAGAGAGGGGAGACTGCCTCTTTATTAGTAGTGAGTGGCTCTGATGTCACAGTGAGGGTGGGGGAGACTGACTTTTTATTACCAGTGAGATCGCTCTGTTGTCAGGGAGGGGAGGGACTGCCTTTTTATTACTAATGAGATGGCTCTGTTGTCACAGAGAAGGGAGTCTGTCTTTTTCTTACTAGTGAGATCGCTCTGTTGTCACAGAGGGGAGACTGCCTTTTTATTCGCAGCGAGATCTCTCTGCTGTCACAAAGAGGGGCGACTGACTTTTTATTACCAGTGAGATCGCTCTGCTGTCACAGAGAGGGGGAGACTGTCTTTTTATTACGAGTGAGATCGCTCTGTTGGCACAGAGAGGAGACACTGCCTTTTTATTAACAGTGAGATCGCTCCGTTGTCGAAGAGAGGAGAGAGAGTGTCTTTTTATTACTAGTCAGATCGCTCAGTTGTCACAGAGAAGAGAGAGACTGTCTTTTTATTACTAGTGAGATCGCTGTGTTGTCACAGAGAGGGGAGACTGCCTTTTTATTATGAGTGAGATCACTCTGTTGTCACAGAGAGGAGAGACTCTCTTTTTATTACTAGTGAGATCAGTCTGCTGTCAAAGAGTGAGGAGACTGCCTTTTTTTACGAGTAAGTTCGCTCTGTTGTCACAGAGAGCAGAGACTGCCTTTTTATTACGAGTGAGATCGCTCTGTTGTCACAGAGATGGGAGACTGCTTTTTAATTACCAGTGAGATGGTTCTGTTGTCACAGCCAGGGTGGAGACTTATTTTTTATTATTACTGAGATCACTCAGTTGTCACAGTGTGGTAAACCATGTATATATGTTGTAACATACATCAAAGTTGCTGGTGAACGCAGCAGGCCAAGCAGCATCTATAGGAAGAGGCGCAGTCGACGTTTCAGGCCGAGACCCTTCGTCAGGACGAATATATATGTTGTAACTCGGTTACCTGTCTGGACACACCCCTCTGTTGATTGCCCCTGTGGCCCCTCCCACAGAGTCCTGTATAAAGGTGTTCGCCTTGCCCCTCCCCCTCAGTCCAGGGGCAGACACTCATTGTGGAGGTCGTATTGTACAGCGAATAAAAGCCTTTTAGTATTTTACCAAACCTCAGTCTTTTGGAGTAATTGAAGGTGCTTCAATTTTATTCGCTGTACGTTTTAAAACATGGAACAGGCCCTGAGACCAGAAAAATTAGACCTCAATCCGCAAACACCTGAAGCTGGAAATGCTTTGGAACTCTGGCTGGCCTGCTTCGAAGCGTATCTAGAGGAGATTAAAGCGACCGACCCCGTAGCGAAGTGCAGAGTTCTACTCTCCAGGGTCAGTCCACGGGTCTATTCGCTGATCAGAGACCAGCCGAACTACGACGGCGCAATGAACGCACTCAAAAGACAATACCTGCGGCCGATAAACAGCGTCTATGCTCGGCACCGTTTAGCGACACGGCAACAACGCCCCGGGGAATCGAGTGCTGAGTTTGTCCGGGCCCTACAGACACTCATGCGGGCCTGCAATTGCCAGGAGCTGACGGCGGTGCAGCATGCAGAACTCCTGGTGAGAGACGCCTTCGTCACGGGGACCAGGTCAGTGTACGTGCGCCAGCGGCTGCTGGAAAAAGCCGATCTTACCCTAAGTTCGGCGATGGAGCTGGCTGATACATTGGAGGCCGCTCTGCATAACTCCGAGGCTCTCCAGGCACGCGATCCCCCGATGGCCTCGTGGGTGCCGCAGACCCCGCAACCTGCCGGCGAATTGACCTCGGCTGCCGCCAGTCGTGAGTCCGCGAAGTGCTACTTCTGCGGACTGGAGAAGCACCCCCGGAAACGCTGCCCGACCCGACAAGCTACCTGTTCCAGCTGCGGAAAGAAGGGCCACTTCGCCAAGGTCTGTAAGTCAAAACCGCGAGCGGAATCGAGCAGCGCCGCGTGCGAGATGTGGGGTCGCCATCTTCCCTGCACGCCGCCACCACGTGTGAGACATGGGGGCCACCATCTTGCCTGCCGCCATCTTCCCTGCACGCCGCCACCACGTGCGAGACATGGGGGCCGCCATCGTCCCTGCCACCATCTTCCCTGCACGCCGCCACCATGTGCGAGACATGGGGATCGCCATCTTCCCTGCACACTGCCACCACGTGCGAGACATGGGGGCGGCCATCTTGGTCGGCGCCACCTTGCACCGCCTACGACCAACAGGTGCTCACGGGCCACCCCACCGCGCCGGACCAAGACAGCGACCCCACCCTGGCTTCCGTGACCCTCGACCAAAGCGCTCCCCACCAGCTCGCAAGGTCAATGATGGACATCCTGGTGGAGGGGCGCAGGACAAGCTGCCTGTTTGACACAGGCAGCACGGACAGTTTTATCCACCCGGCCACGGTGCAGCATTGTGGCTCTGTTGTCACAGAGAGGGGAGGCTGCATTTTCATTCCCAGCAAGATCGCTCTGCTGTCACAGAGAGGGGAGACTGTGTCTTTATTTGCAGTGAGATCACTGTGGTAAACCATGTATATATATTGTAACTCGGTTACCTGTCTGGACACACCCCTCTGCTGACTGACCCTGTGGCTACTCCCACAGAGTTCTGTATAAAGGTGTTCGCCTTGCCCCTGCCCCTCAGTCAGGGGGCAGACACTCACTGTGGAGGTCATATTGTACAGCGAATAAAAGCCTTTCAGTATTTTACCGAACCTCAGTCTTTTGGAGTAATTGAAGGTGCTTCAATCAGTGAGATCGCTGATGTTGTCACAAAGGGGAGGCTGCCTTTTAAATGACTAGTGAGATTACTCTGTTGTTACAGAGAGGAGAGACTCGTTTCATTACTGGTGAGATTGCTCTGTTGTCGAAGAGAGGAGAGAGACTGTCTTTTTATTACTAGTCAGATCGCTCAGTTGTCACAGAGAGGAGAGAGACTGTCTTTTTATTACAAGTGGGATCTCTCTACTGTCACTGAGAGGAGAGAGACTGCCTTTTTATTACCAGTGATATCGCTCTGTTGTCACAGAGAGGAGAGACTGTCTTTTTATTACCAGTGATATCGCTCTGTTGTCACAAAGGAGAGTCTGCCTTTTTATTACCAGTGAGATCGCTCTGATGCAACAGAGAGGGGAGACTGCCTTTTTATTACTTCTGAGATCGCTCTGATGTCACAGAGAGGGGAGACTGGCTTTTTATTACTGGTTAGGTCACTCTATTGTCACAGAGATGGGGGAGACTGTCTTTGTGTTACCAATGAGATCGCTGTGCTGTAACAAAGAGGGGAGACTGCCTTTTTATTACTAGTGAGATCACTCTGTTGTCACAGAGAGGAGAGACTGTCTTTTTATTACTTTTGAGATCAGTCTGCTGTGAAAAACTGAGGAGACTGCGTTTTTATTACGAGTAAGTTCGCTCTGTTGTCACAGAGAGCAGAGACTGTCTTTTTATTACTAGTCAGATTGCTTTGTTGTCAAAGAGGGGAGACAGTCTTTTTGTTACTAGTGAGATCACTTGTTGTCACAGAGAAAGGAGACTGTCTTTTTATTACTAGTCAGATTGCTTTGTTGTCAAAGAGGGGAGACAGTCTTTTTATTACTAGTGAGATCGCTCTGTTGTCACAGAGAGGGGAGTCTGCGTTTTTATTTCCAGTGAGATCACTCTGCTGTCACAGAGAGTGGAGAGTGTCTTTTTATTACCAGTGTAATCGCTCTGTTGTCACAGAGAGGAGAAACTGTCTTTTTATTACCAGTGAGATCGCTCTGTTGTCACAAAGGGGAGACTGCCATTTTATTAGAAGTCAGTTCACTGTTTTGACACTGAGAGCAGGAAGACTGCCTTTTTATTACTAGTGAGATCGCTCTGATGTTCACAGAGAGGGGAGACTGCCTATTTATTACGAGAGAGATTGTTCTATTGTCACACCGGGGGTGGTGACTTACTTTTAATTACTAGTGAGATCAGTCTGTTGTCACAGAGATCAGAGGCTGTATTTTTATTGCTAGTGAGATCGCTCTGTTTTCACAGACAGGGGAGTGACTCCCTTTTTATTATGAGTGCGATCGCTCTGCTGTCAGAGAGAGGGGAAACTGCCTTTTTATTACCAGTGAGATTGCTCTGTTGTCACAAAGGGAAGACTGCCTTTTTATTACTGGTTAGATCACTCTGTTGTCACAGAGAGCAGAGACTGTCTTTTTATTACGTCTGAGATTGCTCTGTTGTCACAGAGAGGACAGTCTGTCTTTCTTTGCTATTGTGATCGCTCCGTTGTCACAGAGAGGGGAGAGACTGTCTTTTTATTAGTAGTGAGATGGTTCTGATGTCACAGTGAGAAGGGAGACTGACTTTTTATTACCAGTGAGATCGCTCTGTTGTCACAGAGGGGAGAGACTGCCTTTTTATTACTAGTGAGATCACTTGTTGTCACAGAGAAAGGAGACTGTCTTTTTATTACTAGTCAGATTGCTTTGTTGTCAAAGAGGGGAGACAGTCTTTTTATTACTAGTGAGATCGCTCTGTTGTCACAGAGAGGGGAGTCTGCGTTTTTATTTCCAGTGAGATCGCTCTGCTGTCACAGAGAGTGGAGAGTGTCTTTTTATTACCAGTGTAATCGCTCTGTTGTCACAGAGAGGGGAAACTGTCTTTTTATTACCAGTGAGATCGCTCTGTTGTCACAAAGGGGAGACTGCCATTTTATTAGAAGTCAGTTCACTGTTTTGACACTGAGAGCAGGAAGACTGCCTTTTTATTACTAGTGAGATCGCTCTGATGTTCACAGAGAGGGGAGACTGCCTATTTATTACGAGAGAGATTGTTCTATTGTCACACCGGGGGTGGTGACTTACTTTTAATTACTAGTGAGATCAGTCTGTTGTCACAGAGATCAGAGGCTGTATTTTTATTGCTAGTGAGATCGCTCTGTTTTCACAGACAGGGGAGTGACTCCCTTTTTATTATGAGTGCGATCGCTCTGCTGTCAGAGAGAGGGGAAACTGCCTTTTTATTACCAGTGAGATTGCTCTGTTGTCACAAAGGGAAGACTGCCTTTTTATTACTGGTTAGACCACTCTGTTGTCACAGAGATAGGGGAGACTGTCTTTGTGTTAATAGTGAGATCGCTCTGCTGTCACAGAGAGCAGAGACTGTCTTTTTATTACGTCTGAGATTGCTCTGTTGTCACAGAGAGGACAGTCTGTCTTTCTTTGCTATTGTGATCGCTCCGTTGTCACAGAGAGGGGAGAGACTGTCTTTTTATTAGTAGTGAGATGGTTCTGATGTCACAGTGAGAAGGGAGACTGACTTTTTATTACCAGTGAGATCGCTCTGTTGTCACAGAGGGGAGAGACTGCCTTTTTATTACTAGTGAGATCACTTGTTGTCACAGAGAAAGGAGACTGTCTTTTTATTACTAGTCAGAGTGCTTTGTTGTCAAAGAGGGGAGACTGTCTTTTTATTACTAGTGAGATCGCTCTGTTGTCACAGAGAGGGGAGGCTGCATTTTTATTTCCAGTGAGATCGCTCTGCTGTCACAGAGAGTGGAGAATGTCTTTTTATTACCAGTGTAATCGCTCTGTTGTCACAGAGAGGAGAGACTGTATATTTACTACCAGTGAGATCGCTCTGTTGTCACAAAGGGGAGACTGCCATTTTATTAGAAGTCAGTTCACTGTTTTGTCACTGAGAGCGGGAAGACTGCCTTTTTATTACTAGTGAGATTGCTCTGTTGTCACAAAGGGGAGACTGCCTTTTAAATGACTAGTGAGGTTACTCTGTTGTTACAGAGAGGAGAGACTCTTTTCATTACTGGTGAGATTGCTCTGTTCCCGAAGAGAGGAGAGAGACTGTCTTTTTATTACTGGTCAGATCGCTCTGTTGTAACACAGATGGTGGAGACTACCGTTTTATTACTAGTCAGATCGCTCAGTTGTCACAGAGAGGAGAGAGACTATCTTTTTATTACTAGTGGGATCTCTCTACTGTCACTGAGAGGAGAGAGACTGCCTTTTTATTACCAGTGATATCGCTCTGTTGTCACAGAGAGGAGAGACTATCTTTTTATTACCAGTGATATCGCTCCGTTGTCACAAAGGAGAGTCTGCATTTTTATTACCAGTGAGATCGCTCTGATACAACAGAGAGGGGAGACTGCCTTTTTATTACTTCTGAGATCACTCTGTTGTCACAGAGAGGGGGGAGACTGTCTTTGTGCTACTAGTGAGATCGCTCTGCTGTCACAAAGAGGGGAGACTGCCTTTTTATTACGAGTGAGATCGCTCTGTTGTCAGAGAGAAGTGAGACTGTCTCTTTATTACTAGAGAGATCGCTCTGCTGTCACAGAGATGGGAGACTGCTTTTTCATTACCAGTGAGATGGCTGTGTTGTCATAGCGAGGGGGGAGACTGACTTTTTATTACTAGTGAGATCGCTCTGTTGTCACAGAGAGTAGAGACTGTCTTTTTATTGCGAGTGAGATTGCTCTGTTGTCACGGAGAGGACAGCCTGTCTTTATTTGCTACTGAGATCGCTCCGTTGTCACAAAGAGGGGAGACTGCCTTTTTATTACGAGAGATATCGCTCTGTTGTCAAAGAGGGGAGAGACTGACTTTTTATTACCAGTGAGATCGCTCTGTTGTCACAGAGAGGAGAGACTGCCTTTTTATTGCCAGTGAGATCGCTCTGCTGTCACAGAGAGGGGAGACTGACTTTTCATTCCCAGTGAGATCGCTGTGCTGCCACAAAGGGGAGACTGCCTTTTCATTACTAGTGAGATCGATCTGTTGTCACAGAGGAGAGTCTGCCTTTTTATTACTTCTGAGATCGCTCTGATGTCACAGAGAGGGGAGAGTGCCTTTTTATTACGAGTGAGATCGCTCTGTTGTCACAGTGGGGGTGGAGACTTACTTTTTATTACGAGTGAGATGACTCTGTTGTCACAGAGAGGAAAGACTGTCTTTTCATTACTAGTGAGGTTACTCTGCTGTCACAAAGGGGAGACTGCCTTTTCCTTACTAGTGAGATCGCTCTGTTGTCACAGAGAGGGGAGACTGCCTGTTTATTACGAGTGAGTTCGCTCTGTTGTCACAGAGAGGAGAGAGACTGTCTTTGTATTACTAGTGATATTGCTCTCTTGTCACAAAAGGGAGACTGTCTTTTTATTTCTAGTCAGATCGCTTTGTTGTCACAGAGAGTGGAGACTGCCTTTTCATTACTAGTGAGATCGCTGTGCTGTCACAGAGATGAGAGAGACTGCCTTTTTATGAATAGCAAGCTCGCTCTGTTGTCACAGAGAGGGGGGACACTGCCTTTTTATTGCTAGTGAGATCTATCTGTTGTCACAGAGATGGGTGGACTGTCATTTTATTATTAGTGAGATCGCTCTGTTGTCACAAAGAGGGGAGACTGTCTTTTTATTAACAGGGAGATCGCTCATGTTGTCACAAAGTGGAGACTGCCTTTTAAATGACTAGTGAGATTGCTCTGTTGTTACAGAGAGGAGAGACTCTTCATTACTGGTGAGATTGCTCTGTTGTCGAAGAGAGGAGAGAGACTGTCTTTTTATTACTAGTCAGATCGCTCAGTTGTCACAGAGAGGAGAGAGACCGTCTTTTTATTACTTGTGAGATCACTCTGTTGTCACAGAGAAGGGAGACTGGCTTTTTCTTACTAGTGAGATCGCTCTGCTGTCACAGAGAGGGGAGACTGTTTTTTTATTAACAGGGAGATCGCTCATGTTGTCACAAAGTGGAGACTGCCTTTTAAATGACTAGTGAGATTACTCTGTTGTTACAGAGGGGAGAAACTGCCTTTTTATTACTAGTGAGATCACTTGTTGTCACAGAGAAAGGAGACTGTCTTTTTATTACTAGTCAGATTGCTTTGTTGTCTCAGAGGGGAGACAGTCTTTTTATTACTTGTGAGATCGCTCTGCTGTCACAGAGAGGGGAGACTGTGTTTTTATTTCCAGTGAGATCATTCTGCTGTCACAGAGAGGAGAGATTCTTTTCATTACTGGTGAGATTGCTCTGTTGTTGAAGAGAGGAGAGAGAGTGTCTTTTTATTACTAGTCAGATCAGTCTGTTGTAACACAGATGGTGAAGACTACCGTTTTATTACTAGTCAGATCGCTTAGTTGTCACAGATAGGAGAGAGACCGTCTTTTTATTACAAGTGGGATCTCTACTGTCGCTGAGAGGAGAGAGACTGCCTTTTTATTACCAGTGATATCGCTCTGTTGTCACAGAGAGGAGAGACTATCTTTTTATTACCAGTGAGATCGCTCTGATGCAACAGAGAGGGGAGACTGCCTTTTTATTACTAGTGAGATCACTTGTTGTCACAGAGAAAGGAGACTGTCTTTTTATTACTAGTGAGATCACTTGATGTCACAGAGAAAGGAGACTGTCTTTTTATTACTAGTCAGATTGCTCTGTTGTCACAGAGGGGAGAGTGTCTTTTTGTTAGTAGTGAGATCGCTCTGCTGTCACAGAGAGGGGAGACTGCCTTTTCATTACTAGTGAGATCACTGTGCTGTCACAGAGTTGAGAGAGATTGCCTTTTTATGAATAGTAAGTTCGCTCTGTTGTCACAGAGAGGGGGGACACTGCCTTTTTATTGCTAGTGAGATCACTCTGTTGTCACAAAGAGGGAGGAGTCTCCCTTTTTTTTACTAGTGAGATCGCTCTGCTGTCACAAAAGAGGGGAGAATGCCTTTTTATTACTAGTGAAATTGCTCTGTTGTCACAGAGAGCAGAGACTGCCTTTTCATTATAAGTCAGATCGCTCTGCTATCACAGAGAGGAGTGACTGCCTCTTTATTACTGGAGTGATAGCTCTGTTGTTACAGAGAGTGACGACTGCCTTTTTATTGCCAGTGAGATCGCTCTGTTGTCATAGAGAACGCAGACTGCCTTTTTGTTACCAGTGAGATCGATCTTTTGTCACGGTAAGGGGGGAGACTGCCTTTTTATTACTAGTGAGATCGCTCTACTGTCACTGAGAGGAGAGAGACTGCCTTTTTATTACCAGTGATATCACTCTGTTGTCACAGAGAGGAGAGACTATCTTTTTATTACCAGTGATATCGCTCTGTTGTCACAATGGAGAGTTGCCTTTTTATTACCAGTGAGATCACTCTGTTGTCACAGAGAGTGGCGACTGCCTTTTTATTGCCAGTGAGATCGCTGTCTTGTCATAGAGAAGGCAGACTGCCTTTCTGTTACCAGTGAGATCACTCTTTTGTCACGGCAAGTGGGGAGACTGCCTTTTTATTACTAGTGAGATCGCTTTGTTGTCACAGAGAGCAGACACTGCCATTTTATTACATGAGATTGCTCTGTTGTCACAGAGAGGAGAGAGACGGCCTTTTTATTACTATTGAGATCGCTCTGTTGTCACAGAGAGAGAGAGAGAATGACTTTTTATTATTAGTGAGATCGCTCTGCTGTCACAGAGAGGGGAGAGTGTCTTGTTATTACCAATGAGAATGCTCTGTTGTCACGGAGAGGAGGTAGTGCCTTTTTATGACTTATGAGATCGCTCTGTTGTCGCAGACAGGAGAGACTGACTTTATATTACTAGTGAGAACGCTCTGCTGTCCCAGAGAGGAGAGACTGTCTTTTTATTACTAATGAGATCGCTCTGTTGTCACAGAGAGGAGAGACTGCCTTTTCATTACTACTGAGATCGCTCTGCTCTCACGGACAGGAGAGACAATTTTTGTTATTAGTGAGATCACTCTGTTGTCACAGAGAGGAGAGACACTGCCTTTTTATTACTAGTGAGATCAGTCTGTTGTCACAGAGGGGAGAGAGGCTTCCTTTTTATTACTAGTGAGATCGATCTGTTGTCACAGACAGGGGAGACTGCCTTTTTATTACCAGTGAGATTGCTCTGCTGTCACCGAGCGGAGAGAGACTGTCCTTTTATTACTGGTGAGATCGCTCTGTTGTCACAGAGAGGGGAGACTGTCTTTCTATTACTAGTGAGATCGCTCTGTTGTCACAGAGAGGAGAGAGACTGTCTTTTTATTACCAGTCAGATTGCTCTCTTGTCACAGAGAGAGGAGAGACTGCCTTTTTCTCACCAGTGTGATCGCTCTGCTGTCACAGAGAGGAGTGACTGCCTCTTTATTACTGGAGTGATGGCTCTGTTGTTACAGAGAGTGACGACTGCCTTTTTATTGCCAGTGAGATCGCTCTGTTGTCATAGAGAACGCAGACTGCCTTTTTGTTACCAGTGAGATCGCTCTTTTGTCACGGTAAGGGGGGAGACTGCCTTTTTATTACTAGTGAGATCGCTCTGTAGACACAGAGAGGTGAGACTGTCTTTTCATTACTAGAGAGATCGCTCTGTTGTCACAATGGAGAGTCTGCCTTTTTATTACCAGTGAGATCGCTCTGATGCAACAGAGAGAGGAGACTGCCTTATTATTACGAGTGAGATCGCTCTGTTTTCACAGAGAAGGGAGACTATCTTTTTATTACTAAAGAGATCGCTCCGCTGTCACAGAGATGGGAGACTGCTTTTTCATTACCAGTGAGATGGCTCTGTTGTCACAGCGAGGGGGGAGACTGACTTTTTATTACTAGTGAGATCGCTCTACTGTCACTGAGAGGAGAGGCTATCTTTCTAAAGAGATCGCTCCGCTGTCACAGAGATGGGAGACTGCTTTTTCATTACCAGTGATATCGCTCTGTTGTCACAATGGAGAGTCTGCCTTTTTATTACCAGTGAGATCGCTCTAATACAACAGAGAGGGGAGACTGCCTTTTTATTACTTCTGAGATCGCTCTGATGTTACAGAGAGAGGAGACTGCCTTATTATTACGAGTGAGATCGCTCTGTTTTCACAGAGAAGGGAGACTATCTTTTTATTAGTAAAGAGATCGCTCCGCTGTCACATAGATGGGAGACTGCTTTTTCATTACCAGTGAGATGGCTCTGTTGTCACAGCGAGGGGGGAGACTGCCTTTTTATTACCAGTGATATCGCTCTGTTGTCACAATGGAGAGTCTGCCTTTTTATTACTTCTGAGATCGTTCTCATGTTACAGAGAGGAGAGACTGTCTTTTTATTACGAGTTAGATCGCTCTGTTGTCACAGAGAAGGGAGACTGTCTTTTTATTACTAGAGAGATCGCTCTGCTGTTACAGAGATGGGAGACTGCTTTTTCATTACCAGTAAGATGGCTCTGTTGTCACAGAGAGCAGAGACTGTCTTTTTATTACTAGTGAGATCACTTGTTGTCACAGAGAAAGGAGACTGTCTTTTTACCACTAGTGAGATCACTCTGCTGTCACAGAGAGGGGAGACTGTCTTTTTATTAACAGTGAGATCGCTCTGTTGTCACAAAGGGGAGACTGCCTTTTAAATGACGAGTGAGATCACTCTGTTGTTCCTGAGAGGAGAGACTCTTTTCATTACTGGTGAGATTGCTCTGTTGTCGAAGAGAGGAGAGAGAGTGTCTTTTTATTACTAGTCAGATTGCTCTGTTGTAACACAGGTGGTGGAGACTACCGTTTTATTACTAGTCAGATCGCTCAATTGTCACTGAGAGGAGACAGACTGCCTTTTTATTACCAGTAATATTGCTCTGTTGTCACAGAGAGGAGAGACTATCTTTTTATTACCAGTGATATCGCTCTGTTGTCACAATGGAGAGTTGCCTTTTTATTACCAGTGAGATTGCTCTGATGCAACAGAGAGGAGAGACTGCCTTTTTATTACTTCTGAGATCGCTCTGATGTCACAGAGAGGGGAGACTGGCTTTTTATTACGAGTGAGATTGCTCTGTTATCACAGAGAAGGGAGACTGTCTTTTTATTACCAATAATATTGCTCTGTTGTCACAGAGAGGAGAGACTATCTTTTTATTACCAGTGATATCACTCTGTTGTCACAATGGAGAGTCTGCCTTTTTATTACCAGTGAAATCTCTCTGATGCAACAGAGAGGGGAGACTGCCTTATTATTACGAGTGAGATCGCTCTGTTGTCACAGAGAGGACAGACTACCTTCTTATTAATGGTGAGGGCGCTCTGTTGTCACAGAGAACGGGGAGACTGACTTTTTATTACTAGTGAGATCGCTCTGTTGTTACAGAGAGCAGACACTGCCTTTTTATTACGTGAGATTGCGCTGCTGTCACAAGGAGGGGAGGGACTGCCTTTTTTTTACTACTGAGATATCTGTGTTGTCACAGAGAGGAGAGACTGCCTTTTCATTACCAGTGATATCACTCAGTTGACACAGAGAGGGGAGACTGTCTTTTTATTACCAGTGAGATCGCTCTGCTGTCACAAAGGGGAGACTGCCTTTTTGTTACTAGTGAGATCACTCTGTTGTCACAGAGAGCAGACACTGCCCTTTTATTGGAAGTGAGATCGCTCTGCTCTCACAGGGAGGGGAGGGACTGTCTTTTTATTACTAGTGAGATCACTCTGCTGTCAGAGAGAGGAGAAACTGCTTTTTTGTTACTAGTGAAATTACACTGTTGTCACAGAGAGGAGAGAGACTGCCTTTTTATTACTAGTGAGATCACTCTGTTGTCACAGAGGAGTGACTGCCTTTTTATTACTAGAGTGATGGCTCTGTTGTCACAGAGAGTGGTGACTGCCTTTTTGTTGCCAGTGAGATCGCTCTCTTGTCATAGAGAAGGCAGACTGCCTTTCTGTTACCAGTGAGATCGCTCGTTTGTCACGGTAAGAGGGGAGACTGCCTTTTTATTACTAGTGAGATCACTCTGTAGACACAGAGAGGTGAAACTGTCTTTTCATTACTAGAGAGATCGCTCTGTTGTCACAGAGAGGGGGGAGACTGCCTTTTATTACCAGTGAGATTGCTCTGTTGTCACAGAGAGGGGAGACTGTCTTTTTATTAGTAGTGAGATGGCTCTGTTGTCACAGTGAGGGGGGAGACTGACTTTTTATTACTAGTCAGATCGCTCTGTTCTCAGGGAGGGGAGCGACTGCCCTTTCATTGCTAATAAGATCGCTCTGTTGTCACAGAGAGCAGAGACTGTCTTTTTATTACTAGTCAGATCGCTCTGCTGTCACAGAGAGGGGAGACTGTCTTTTTATTAACAGTGAGATCGCTCTGTTGTCACAAAGGGGAGACTGCCTTTTAAATGACGAGTGAGATTACTCTGTTGTTCCTGAGAGGAGAGACTCTTTTCATTCCTGGTGAGATCGCTCTGTTGTCACAGAGAGGAGAGACTATCTTTTTATTACCAGTGATATCGCTCTGTTGTCACAGAGAGGAGAGACTATCTTTTTATTACCAGTGATATCGCTCTGTTGTCACAAAGGAGAGTCTGCCTTTTTATTACCAGTGAGATCGCTCTGATGCAACAGAGATGGGAGACTGCTTTTTCATTACCAGTGAGATGGCTCTGTTGTCACAGCGAGGTGGGAGACTGACTTTTTATTAATAGTGAGATCACTCTGTTGTCACAGAGAGGGGAGGCTGCATTTTCATTCCCAGTGAGATCGCTCTGCTGGCCCAAAGGGGTGACTGCCATTTTATTAGAAGTCAGTTCACTGTTATGTCACAGAGAGCGGGAAGTTTGCCTTTTTATTGCTAGTGAGATCGCTCTTCTGTCATTGAGATGGGAGACTGCCTTTTAATTACCAGTAAGATGGCTCTGTTGTCACAGCGATGGGAGGAGACTGTTTTTATTACTAGTGACATCGCTCTGTTGTCACAAAGAGGAGAGAGTGCCTTTTTATTACTAGTGATATCGCTCTGTTGTCACAAACAGGAGAGTCAGCCTTTTTATTACGAGGGAGATCGCTCTGTTGTCACAGAGGGGAGAGACTGCCTTTTTATTACTAGTGAGATCGCTCTTCTGTCATTGAGATGGGAGACTGCCTTTTCATTACCAGTAAGATGGCTCTGTTGTCACAGCAAGGTGAGGAAACTGTCTTTTTATTACTAGTGAGATCGCTCTGTTGTCAGAGAGGGGAGAGACTGCCTTTTTATTACTAGTGAGTTCGCTCTGCTGTCACAAAGGGGAGACTGCCTTTTTATTACCATTGAGTTCGCTCTGTTGTCACAGAGAGGAGGAACACTGTCATTTTATTACGAGTGTGATCGCTCTGCTGTCACAAAGGGGAGACTGTCTTTTTTTCCTAGTGAGTTCGCTCTGATGTCAACGTGAGGGGAGACTGCCTTTTTATTACTAGTGAGATCGCTCTGATGTTCACAGAGAGGGTGGAGATCTACTTTTTATTACTAGTGAGATCAGTCTGTTGTCACAGAGAGCAGAGACTGTCTTTTTATTACTAGTGAGATCGCTCTGTTTTCACAGAGAGGGGAGTTACTCCCTTTTTATTATGAGTGTGATCACTCTGCTGTCAGAGAGAGGAGAGACTGCCTTTTTATTACCAGTGAGATTGCTCTGTTGTCACAAAGGGAAGGCTGCCTTTTTATTACTGGTTAGATCACTCTGTTGTCACAGAGAGGGGGGAGATTGTCTTTGTGTTACTAGTGAGATCGCTGTGCTGTCACAAAGAGGGGAGACTGCCTTTTTATTACTAGTGAGATCACTCTGTTGTCACAGAGAGGAGAGAGTGTCTTTTTGTTACTTGTGAGATCAGTCTGCTGTGAAAGAGTGAGGAGACTGCCTTTTTATTACTAGTGAGATCGCTCTGTTGTCACAGAGGGGAGACTGTCTTTTTATTACCAGTGAGATCACTCTGTTGTCACAGAGAGGAGAGACTGTATTTTCATTCCCAGTGAGATCGCTCTGCTGGCACAAAGGAGTGTGCCATTTTATTAGAAGTCAGTTCGCTGTTTTGTCACAGAGAGCAGGAAGACTGTCTTTTTATTACTAGTGAGATCGCTCTTCTGTCATTGAGATGGGAGACTGCCTTTTCATTACCAGTAAGATGGCTCTGTTGTCACAGCGAGGGGGGAGACTGCCTTTTTGTTACGAGTGATATCGCTCTGTTGTCAGAGAGGGGAGAGACTGCCTTTTTATTACTATTGAGTTCGCTCTGTTGTCACAGAGAGCAGAGACTGTCTTTTTATTACGAGTGAGATCACTCTTGTCACGGAGAGGACAGACTGTCTTTTTCTGCTAGTGAGAACGCTCTGTTGTCACAGAGAGGGGAGAGACTGTCTTTAGTGAGATCGCTCTGCTGCCACAGAGAGGGGAGAGACTGCCTTTTTATTACTAGTGAGATCACTTGTTGTCACAGAGAAAGGAGACTGTCTTTTTATTACTAGTGAGATTGCTCTGTTGTCACAGAGGGGAGACTTTTTATTACTAGTGAGATAGCTCTGCTGTCACAGAGAGGGGAGACTGCGTTTTTATTTCCAGTGAGATCACTCTGTTGTCACAGAGAGGAGAGCCTATATTTTTATTACCAGTGAGATCGCTCTGTTGTCACAAAGGGGAGACTGCCATTTTATTAGAAGTCAGTTCACTGTTTTGTCACAGAGAGCAGGGAGACTGCCTTTTTATTACTAGTGAGATCGCTCTTCTGTCTTTGAGATGGGAGACTGCCTTTTCATTACCAGTAAGATGGCTCTGTTGTCACATCGAAGGGGGAGACTGCCTTTTTATTACTCGTGAGATCACTCTGTTGTCACAAAGAGGGGAGACTGCCTTTTTATTACTATTGAGTTCGCTCTGTTGTCACAGAGAGGAGGGAGACTGTCATTTTATTACGAGTGTGATCGCTCTGCTGTCAGAGAGAGGGTTGAGACTGCCTTTTTATTACCAGTGAGATCGCTCCGCTGTCACAGAGAGGGGAGACGGCCTTTTTATTTCTGGTAAGATTGCTCTGTTGTCAGAGAGGGGAGAGACTGCCTTTTAATTACCAGTGAAATCGCTCTGCTGTCACAAAGGGGAGACTGCCTTTTTATTACTATTGAGTTCGCTCTGTTGTCACAGAGAGGAGGGAGACTGTCATTTTATTATGAGTGTGATCGCTCTGCTGTCAGAGAGAGGGTTGAGACTGCCTTTTTATTACCAGTGAGATCACTCCGCTGTCACAGAGAGGGGAGACGGCCTTTTTATTTCTGGTAAGATTGCTCTGTTGTCACAGAGGGGAGAGGCTGCTTTATTATTACTAGTGAGATCACTCTTTTGTCACAGAGAAGGGAGACTATCTCTTTATTACTAGTGAGATCGCTCCACTGTCACAAAGATGGGAGACTGCCTTTTCACTACCAGTGAGTACTAGGAACCACTACCAGTGGTTCCGTTGTCACAGAGCGGGGAGAGACTCTTTTTATTACCAGTGAGATCGCTCTGTTGTCACGGAGAGGAGAGACTGCCTTTTCATTAGTAGAGAGATGGCTGTGTTGTCACAGTGAGGGAGGAGACTGACTTTTTATTACTAGTCAGATCACTCTGTTCTCAGGGAGGGTAGAGACTGACTTTCCATTGCTAATGAGATCGCTCTGTTGTCACAGAGAGCAGAGACTGTCTTTTTATTACTTGTGAGATCACTCTGTTGTCACAGCGAGGGTGGAGACTTACTTTTTATTACTAGTGAGATCGTTCTTTTGTCACAGAGAGGAGAGACTGTCTTTTTATTACCTGTGAGATCAGTCTGCTTTCAAAGAGTGAGGAGACTGCTTTTTTATTACGAGTGTGATCGCTCTGCTGTCAGAGAGAAATGAGACTGCCGTTTTATTACAAGTTAGATCACTCTGCTGTCACAGAGAGGGGGGAGATTGTCTTTCTATTACTACTGAGATCGCTGTGCTGTCACAAAGAGGGGAAACTGCTTTTTTATTACTGGTGAGATTGCTCTGTTGTCACAGAGAGGAGAGTCTGTCTTTTTACTACTAGTGAGATCGCTCTGTTGTCACAAATTGGAGACTGCCTTTTAAATGACTAGTGAGATCACTGTTGTTACAGAGAGCAGAGACTCTTTCCATTACTGGTGAGATCGTTCTGTTATGGCAGAGAGGAGAGAGACTGTCTTTTTATTACTAGTGAGATCACTCTGTTGTCACAAAAGGGAGTCTGCCTTTTAATTACTAGTGAGATCGCTCTGCTGTCACAAAGGGGAGACTGCCTTTTTATTACTATTGAGTTTGCTCTGTTGTCACAGAGAGGAGGGAGACTGTCATTTTATTACGAGTGTGATCGCTCTGCTGTCAGAGAGAGGGGAGACTGTCTTTTCATTACCAGTGAGATGGCTCTGTTGTCACAGCGAGGGGGGAGACCGAATTTTTATTACTAGTGAGATCGTTCCGCTGTCACCGAGCGGGGAGAGACTGTCTTTTTATTGCGAGTGAGATCGCTCTGTTGTCATGGAGAGGACAGCCTGTCTTTTTTTGCTACTGAGATCGCTCCGTTGTCACAGAGGGGAGAGACTGTCTTTTTATTACCAGTAGGATCGCTCTGCTGCCACAGAGGGGGGAGACTGCCTTTTTATTAGTAGTGAGATGCCTCTGTTGTCACAGTCAGGGGAGAGACTGCCTTTTTATTACCAGTGAGATCGCTCTGTTGTCACAGAGGGGAGAGACTGTCTTTTTATTACTAGTGAGATCGCTCTGCTGTCACAGAGAGGGGAGACTGTCTTTTTATTAACAGTGAAATCGCTCTGTTGTCACAAAGAGGAGACTGCCTTTTTAGTAATAGTGAGATGGCTCTGTTGTCACAGTGAGGGGGGAGACTGCCTTTTTATTACTAGTGAGATTACTCTGTTATCACAGAGAAGGCTGACTGTCTTTTTATTACTATTGAGATCGCTCTGTTGTCACTGAGATGGGAGACTGCCTTTTCATTACCTGTAAGATGGCTCTGTTGTCACAGCGAGGGGGGAGACTGTCTTTTTATTACTAGTAAGATCGCTCTATTGTCACAAAGGGGGGAGACTGCCTTTTCATTACGAGTGATATCGCTCTGTTGTTAGAGAGGGGAGACACTGCCTTTTTATTACTAGTCAGGACAGTCTGTTGTCACAGACAGGGGAGACTGCATTTTTATCACTAGTGAGATCACTCTGTTGTCACAAAGGGGAGTCTGCCATTTTATTACTTGTGAGATAGCTCTGCTGTCACAAAGGGGAGACTGCCTTTTTATTACTATTGCGTTCGCTCTGTTGTCACAGAGAGGAGGGAGACTGTTTTTTTATTACTTGTGAGATCACTCTGCTGTCAGAGAGGGGACAGACTGCCTTTTTATTACTAGTGAATTCGCTCTATTGTCACAAAGGGGTGACTGCCATTTTATTAGAAGTCAGATTAATCTTTTGTCACAGAGAGCGGGGAGACTGCCTTTTTATTACAAGTGAGATCGCTCTGTTGTCATAGAGAGGGGAGACTGTCTTTTTATTACCAGTGAGATCAATCTGTTGTCACAGAGACGGAAGACTGTCTTTTTATTACTAGTGAGTTCGCTCTGTTGTCACAGAGAGGGGAGACTGCCTTCTTATCACTTGTGAGATCACTCTGTTGTCAGAAGGGGGAGACTGCCTTTTCATTACAGGTGAGATCACTCTGTTCTCACAGAGACGGGGGAGATTGCCTTTCTATTACTAGTGAGATCGCTCTGCTGTCACAGAGAGGAGAGAGACTGTCTTTTTATGACCAGTGATATCGCTTTGTTGTCACCAAGGGCGGGAGACTGCCTTTTCATCACCAGTGAGATCGCTGTGCTGTTACAGAGAGGAGAGACTGCCTTTCTACTGCCAATGAAATTGCTCTGTTGTCACAGAGAAGGAAGACTGCCTTTTTATTACTAGTGAGATCGCTCTGGTGCCACAGAGAGGGAGACTGCTTTTTGTTACAAGTGAGGTCACTATATTTTCACAGAGAGCGGGGAGACTGTCTTTTTATCACCAGTGAGATCACTCTTTTGTCACAAAGGAGACACTGCCTTTTTATTGATAGTGAGATCGCTCTGCTGTCACAGAGAGTGGAGATGGCCTTTTTATTACTAGTGAGTTCGCACTGTTGTCACAGAGTCGGGGAGACTGCCTTTTTTTAACAGTGAGATCGATCTGTTGTCACAAAGGGGAGACTGCCTTTCTATGACTAGTGAGATCACTTTGTTGTTACAGAGAGGGGAGAGACTGCCTTTTTATTAATAGCGAGTTCGCTCTGTTGTCACAGAAAGGGGGGAAACTGTCTTTTTATTACTAGTGCGATCGCTCTGTTGCACAGAGAGGGGGTGGCTGTCATTTTGTTACTAGTGAGATCACTCTGTTGTCACACAGAGGCGGGAGACTTCCTTTTTATTACTAGTGAGATCGCTCTGCTGTCACAGAGAGAAGAGACTGCCTTTTTATTACTAGTGAGATCGCTCTGGTGCCACAGAGAGGAGGGAGACTGTCTTTTTATTACTTGTGAGATCACTCTGCTGTCAGAGAGGGGACAGACTGCCTTTTTATTACTAGTGAGTTCGCTCTTTGTCACAAAGGGGAGACTGCCATTTTATTAGAAGTCAGATCACTCTTTTGTCACAGAGAGCGGGGAGACTGCCTTCTTATTACTAGTGAGATCTCTCTGTTGTCACATAGAGGGGAGACTGTCTTTTTATTACTAATGAGTTCACTCTGTTGTCACAGAGAGGGGAGACTGCCTTTTTATCACTTGTGAGATCACTCTGTTGTCAGAAGGGGGAGACTGCCTTTTTATTACAGGTGAGATCACTGTTCTCACAGAGAGAGGGGAGATTGCCTTTCTATTACTAGTGAGATCGCTCGGCTGTCACAGAGAGGAGAGAGACTGTCTTTGTATGACCAGTGATATCGCTCTGTTGTCACCGAGGGAGGGAAGACTGCGTTTTCATCACCAGTGAGATCGCTGTGCTTTTACAGAGAGGAGAGACTGCCTTTCTACTGCCAATGAGATTGCTCTGTTGTCACAGAGAAGGGAGACTGCCTTTTTATTACTAGTGAGATCGCTCTGGTGCCACAGAGAGGGAGACTGCTTTTTGTTACAAATTAGGTCACTATATTTTCACAGAGAGTGGGGAGACTGTCTTTTTATCACCAGTGAGATCGCTCTGTTGTCACAAAGGAGACACTGCCTTTTTATTTCTAGTGAGATCGCTCTGCTGTCACAGAGAGTGGAGACGGCCTTTTTATTACTAGTGAGTTCATATTGTTGTCACAGAGTCGGGGAGACTGCCTTTTTTTAAACAGTGAGATCGATCTGTTGTCACAAAGGAGAGACTGCTTTTCTATGACTAGTGAGATCACTTTGTTGTTACAGAGCCTTTTTATTAATAGCGAGTTTGCTCTGTTGTCACAGAAAAGGGGGAGACTGTCTTTTTATTACTAGTGCGATCGCTCTGTTGCACAGAGAGGGGGTGGCTGTCATTTTATTACTAGTGAGATCGCTCTGTTGTCACAGAGAGCAGAGACTGTTTTTATTACCAGTGAGATCCTCTATTGACTCAAAGAGGGGCCACTGACTTTTTATTACTGGTGAGGTTGCTGTGTTGTCACAGAGGGGAGAGACTACCTTTTTATTACTAGTGAGATCATTCTGTTGCCACAGAGAGGTAAGACTGTCTTTTTATTACTAGTGAGATTGCTCTGCTATCACAGAGAGTGGAGACTATCTTTTTATTACCAGTGAGTTCGCTCTGTTGTCACAGTGTCGGGGAGACTGCTTTTTTTTTAACAGTGAGATCAATCTGTTGTCACAAAGGGGATAGTGCCATTCTATATTAGTGAGATCACTCTGTTGTCATAGAGAGGAGAGACTGTCTTTTTATTATCAGTGCAATCGCTTTGCTGTCACAGAGCGGAGAGAGACTGCCTTTTTATTAATAGCAAGTTTACTCTGTTGTCACAGAGATGGGGGAGACTGCCTTTTTATTACTAGTGCGATCGCTCTGTTGTCACAGAGAGTGGGGAGACTGTCATTTCATTACTAGTGAGATCTGTTGTCACGGAGAGTGGGGTGACTGTCATTTTATTACTAGTGAGCGCAGTGTTGTCACAGCAAGGGGGAGACTCCTTGTCTATTGCTAGTGAGATCGCTCTGATCTCACAGAAAGTGGAGACTGACTTTTTCTTACTAGTGAGATCGCTCTGTTGTCACAGAGAGGGGAGACTGCCTTTTCATTACAAGTGAGTTCGCTCTGTTGTCACAGAGAGGAGGGAGACTGCCTTTTTATTACCAATGAGATCGCTATGCTGTCACAGAGAGGAGAGAGACTGCGTTATTATTACTAGTGAGATCGCTCTGATGTCACAAAGGGGAGACTGTCTTTTTATTACTAGTAAGTTTGCTCTGTTGTCACAGAGAGGTGGGAGACTGCCTTTTTATTACTAGACAATAGACAATAGACAATAGGTGCAGAAGTAGACAATTCGGCCCTTCGAGCCTGCACCGCCATTCTGAGATCATGGCTGATCATCTACTATCAATACCCGGTTCCTGCCTTGTCCCCATAACCCTTGATACCCCTATCCATAAGATACCTATCTAGCTCCTTCTTGAAAGCATCCAGAGAATTAGCCTCCACTGCCTTCTGAGGCAGCACGTTCCACACCTCCACAACTCTCTGGGAGAAGAAGTTCCTCCTCAACTCTGTCCTAAATGACCTACCCCTTATTCTTAAACCATGCCCTCTGGTACTGGACTCTCCCAGCATCTGGAACATATTTCCTACCTCTATCTTGTCCAATCCCTTAAAAATCTTATATGTCTCAATCAGATCCCCCCTCAATCTCCTTAATTCCAGCATGTACAAGCCCAGTCTCTCTAACCTCTCTGCGTAAGACAGTCCGGACATCCCAGGAATTAACCTAGTGAACCTACGCTGCACCTCCTCCACAGCCAGGATGTCCTTCCTTAACCCTGGAGACCAAAACTGCACACAATACTCCAGGTGTGATCTCACCAGGGCTCTGTACAAATGCAAAAGCATTTCCTTGCTCTTGTACTCAATTCCCTTTGTAATAAAGGCCAACATTCCATTAGCCTTCTTCACTGCCTGCTGCACTTGCTCATTCACCTTCAGAGACTGATGAACAAGTACTCCTAGATCTCTTTGTGTTTCTCCCTTACCTAACTCCACACCGTTCAGATAATAATCTGCCTTCCTGTTCTTGCTCCCAAAGTGAATAACCTCACACTTATTCACATTAAACGCCATCTGCCAAGTTTCTGCCCACTCACCCAGCCTATCCAAGTCACCTTGAATTCTCCTAACATCCTCATCACATGTCACACTGCCACCCAGCTTAGTATCATCAACAAACTTGCTGATGTTATTCACAATGCCTTCCTCTAAATCATTAACGTAAATCATAAACAGCTATGGTCCCAATACCGAGCCCTGTGGCACCCCACTAGTCACCACCTGCCATTCCGAGAAACACCCATTCACTGCTACCCTTTGCTTTCTATCTGCCAACCAGTTTTCTATCCATGTCAATATCCTCCCCCCAATGCCATGAGCTCTGATTTTACCCACCAATCTCCTATGTGGTACCTTATCAAATGCCTTCTGAAAGTCAAGGTACACCACATCCACTGGATCTCCCACGTCTATCTTCCTGGTTACATCCTCGAAAAACTCCAATAGATTAGTCAAGCGTGATTTGCCCTTGGTAAATCCATGCTGGCTCGGCCCAGTCTTATCACTGCTATCAAGATATGCCACTATTTCATCTTTAATAATGGACTCTAGCATCTTCCCCACTACTGATGTTAGGCTAACAGGGCGATAGTTCTCTGTTTTCTCCCTCCCTCCTTTCTTAAAAAGTGGGATAACATTAGCCATTCGCTAATCCTCAGAAACTGATCCTGAATCTAAGGAACATTGGAAAATGATCACCAATGCATCCACAATTTCCAGAGCCACCTCCTTTAGTACCCTAGGATGCAGACCACCTGGACCTGGGGATTTGTTAGCCTTCAGTCCCATCAGTCTACTCATCACCGTTTCCTTCCTAATGTCAATCCATTTCAGCTCCTCTGTTACCCTATGTCCTTGGCCCATCCATACATCTGGGAGATTGCTTGTGTCTTCCCTAGTGAAGACAGATCCAAAGTACTTATTAAATTCATCCACCATTTCTCTGTTTCCCGTAACAATTTCTCCCAATTCATTCTTCAAGGGCCTAACATTGTTCTTAACTATCTTCCTTCTCTTCACATACCTAAAAAAACTTTTGCTTTCCTCCTTCATTTTCCTAGCTAGCTTGCGTTCATACCTCATTTTTTCTCCCCGTATTGCATTTTTAGTTAAGTTCTGTTGCTCCTTAAAAATTTCCCAATCATCCGTCTTCCCACTCACCTTAGCTCTGTTATACTTCTTTCTTAATGCTATGCTATCTCTGACTTCCTTTGTCAACCACTGTGGCCACTTTCCCCCCTTTGAATCCTTCCTTCTCCGGGGGATGAACTGATTTTGCACCTTGTGCATTATTCCCAAGAATACCTGCCATTGCTGTTCCACTGTCTTTTCTACTAGGATATCCGACCAGTCAACTTTGGCCAGCTCCTCCCTCATGGCTCCATAGTCTCCTTTGTTCAACTGCAATACTGACACTTCTGATCTACCCTTATCCCTCTCAACTTGCAGACAAAAACTTATCATATTATGGTCATTACCTCCTAATGGCTCCTTTACTTCAAGATCACTTATCAAATCCTGTTCATTACACAACACTAAATCCAGAATAGCCTTATCCCTGGTCGGCTCTTGTACAAGCTGCTCCAAAAATGCATCCCGTAGGCACTCTACAAACTCCCTATCCTGGGGTCCAGTACCAACCTGATTTTCCCAGTTCACCTGCATGTTGAAATCCCCCATAACTACTGCGACAGGGCCACCCCACCCCCTCTGCCCACCTTTCTGTCCCTTCGATAGCACGTATACCCTTGTACATTCAATTCCCAGGTCTGATCCCCCTGCAGCCATGTCTCCGTTATCCCAACAACATCATAGTTACCCATTCGCACCTGAGCTTCAAGCTCATCTGCCTTATTTCTGACACTTCGTGCATTCAGATATAGAATTTTTAACCCATTTCTCCTCTCTCTGTTTAAATCGCTGCCTATTGTGAATAACCCAGCTCCCCGAACTCTCACTGGGCTATACGCCCCTTGAATTTTGTTGTCCTTCTTAAATTGACTTACTCTTTCTGCACATTTAACTCCGTGCTCCGTCAGACCATCCCTCTGCACATGTATCCTCCTTATCACTCGTTCCGCCTCACCTTTCTCTACTTCACACTTAATATTCCGGAACTGTGTAGTCCCCACCTGTCCTTTATACTTCATCTCGCTATCCTCTCTCACATTCTGAATCCCTGCCCCCTGCAAATTTAGTTTAAACCCCCCCAAGCAGCACCAGTAAACTTTCCTGCAAGAATGTTAGTACCCCTCCAGTTCAGGTGTAAACCATCCTGTCGGAACAGATCCCACCTTCCCTGGAACAAAGCCCAATTATCTAAAAACCTGAAGCTCTCCCTCCTGCACCATCCTCTCAGCCACGTATTGATCTGTGTCATCCTTCTGTTCCTCGCCTCACTCGCACGTGGCACAGGTAGCAATCCTGAGATTGTTACCCTGGAGGTCCTGCCCTTCAGCTTCGCACCTAACTCCCTGATCTCACTACACAGGACCCCCTCACTCTTCCTACCCACGTCGTTGGTCCCTACATGGACCACAACATCTGGATTCTTGCCCTCCCTCTCGAGAATAACCTGCACCCGATCTGAGATGTCCCGGACCCCGGCACCAGGAAGGCAACATACCATCTGAGACTCCCGATCTCCCCCACAAAATCTCCTATCTGCCCCGCTGACTATAGAATCCCCTATCACTACCACTGTCCTTTCTTCCCTCCTCCCCTTCTGAGTCGAGGGTCCAACCTCAGTGCCAGAGACAGGACCACTGCAACTTCTTCCTGGTAGGTCATCCCCGCCAACAGTATCCAAAGCGGTATACTTATTGTTGATGGGAATGGCCACAGGGGTGCTCTGCACTCTCTGCCTGCTCCCCCTCCATCTCCTGACAGTCACCCAGTTGCCTATCTCCCGTCTTTTCGGTGTGACTACCTCCTGATAACTCTTATCTATCTCTGTCTCTGCCTCCCGAATGATCCATAGTTCATCCAGCTCCAGCTCCAATTCCCTAATTCGCTCTGATAGGAGCTGCTGCTGGATGCACCTTCTGCAGGTGTGGTCATCAGGGACAACTGCGTTGACCCTGACCTCCCACATACTGCATACGGAGCACACCACTGCTCTAACTATTTCCCCCATTACCTGATCCCAGATTAATCAGAATAAATGAAAAAGTACCTACCGACCTTACCTTTTTTCCTCAGCAAGCACGTACTCAGGCTCACTGATTACCTCTCACCGAAGACCCCCTTACGCCGAAGCCCACTGAGACAAAGCCCAGCACTCTGCTCCCCCGCACTCCGCTGCCTGCACCGACACTGCCGCACCTGAAAGTTGCCTCTTTTTAAACTCCGCGCTCGCCACTGACGTCACCCGCGCCTGCGCAGTTTCACCTTCCTCCTCAGGTAATGCATAGGTAGTCCCGATCTTCCTCGGCCTACCTACAACGGCTGATCCTCCGATCCTCCGATCTCCAGTCGTCCGTCGACCTCGAGCACTCCTTGCTCCCGCACCGACGTTGCCTGAAAGTGGGCCTCTTTTTAAACTTTGTTGTCACAGAGAGGAGAGACTGTCTTTTTATTACTAGTGAGATCACTCTATTGTCACAGAGAGGAGAGACTGCCTTTTTATTACTGTTGAGTTCTCTCTGCTGTCACAGAGAGGGGATACTGCCTTTTTATTACCAGTGAGATTGCTCTGTTGTCACAGAGAGGGGAGACTGTCTTTTTATTACTAGTGAGATCGCTCTGCTGTCACAGAGAGGGGGGAGACTGCCTTCTTATTGCTAGTGAGATTGCTATGCTGTCACAGAGAGAGGTGACTGCATTTTCATTAGAAGTGAGATCACTCTGTTGTCACAGACAGGAGAGAGACTGTCTTTTTCATACTAGTGAGTTCGCTCTGTTGTCACAGAGTGGGGGAGACTGCCTTTAAATTACTAGTGAGATCACTCTGTTGTCAGAGAGAGGGGATACTGCCTTTTTGTTACTAGTGAGTTCGCTCTGTTGTCACAGAGAGGGGAGACTGTAATTTTATTACTAGTGAGATCACTCTGTTGTCACAAAGGGGAGACTGCCTTTTTATTACCAGTGAGATCGCTGTGGTGTCACAGAGAGGGGAGAGACTGTCTTTTTATTACCAGTGAGATCACTCTATTCTCACAGAGTGGAGAGACCACCTTTTGTCACTGGAGAGATCGCTCTGCTACAGACAGCGAGAATGTTACCCAGGTTTTCTTCATTTTGGATGTGAACATGAACCCTGGATTTTTTTCAGCCTTATGGTTTTCTATATTCTGTATTTTACGCCCGATCTTTCATTTTTTTTTGTGTGTAGGGGAGGGAGATTTGTGCATTGATGTGCCTGTTCTGTTTTTATTCACTTTTTCAGTTCAGTTTCGTTTATTGTCATTTAGAAATGCAAGCTTTAAAAAACGAAACAACGTTCCTCCGGAATGATATCACAGAAACACAGGACAAACCAAGACTAAAACTGACAAAACCACATAATTATAACATATAGTTACAACAGTGCAAAGCAATACCGTAATTCGATAAAGAGCAGACCATGGGCACAGTAAAAAAAGTCTCAAAGTCCCGATAGCCTCATCATCTCACGCCGGCGGCAGAAGGGAGGAACTCTCCCCGCCATGTACCTTCAAGCGCCGCCAACTTATCGAAGCAGCACCATTGGAAGCACCCGACCACAGCAGACTCTGAGTCCGTCTGAAAACTTGGAGCCTCCGGCCAGCCCTCCAACACAGCCTCTCCAAGCACCATCCTCTGCCGAGTACTTCAACCCCGCCCAGGCCGCCGAGGACTCCGGGCCTTCTCCTCCGGAGATTCCGGACCACGCAGTATCAACAGCAGCAGCGAAGCGGGCTTTTCAGAAGTTTCTCCAGATGTTCCTCTGTGCTGTCACGTCCGTCTCCATCAAATTAGGATTGTGCACGGCACCCTACTTGACAAATAACAGACACGAGAGTGGCCGCTGTGAGCTGCGTCGCGCCGCCATCTTCCTGCTGCTGCTTGTGTGGAGAGGAGAGATTTGGGGGTTGAATATCGTGCTGCGTTTCTTATTGTTTTCATGGCTATCTGGAGAAGAAGAATTTCAGTGTTGTACACCTTGATAATAAATGAACCTTTGAATTGTATACAGCAAGTCTATTCAGAGCAATGCAATTTTGGTTCCTATAGAAAATGGATGTTCCTGATTTACAGAGAGTTCTTAGGAAGAGTGTCCTTCAGTAATCTAAGGACTGCCTATGTTAGAATTACAACACAATATAGACAACTATGTGGTGCATGGCAAAGTGGTTAAGGCATTGGACTAGCGATCTGAAGGTCGTGAGTTCAAGCCCCAGCCGAGGCAGCGTGTTGTATCCTTGAGCATAACCCCCGGCAAAATGTTGGGGGTTAACCTCGCGACAGACTGGTGTCCTATCCGGGGGGGAGTCTCGTACTCTCAGTGGCTTTACGCCACGGAAACTGGCATAAACCTGATGAGCCTAATGGGACAGACTTTAACTTAATAGACAACTAGCCCATCTAGTCCATTAACCTCTAGACCACTCATGCTCATTATACATGGCTGTTCTATTCTCTGTATAACAAGCTATTCAACCCATTCTTACAATCTGATATGTCTCTGCTTCAATCTCAGCCCCCCCCCCTTGCACTTTCTCCCTCCCTATCCTAAATCTCTTCTCTTCCTTAATTGCATTCCCTGTTCTGGACTCCCTCATCAGTCGGAACAAGGGTTCTGGACTCTGGTTAGATATGCTCCTGAAGGCTGAAACAAATGACCACCCACAGTCGGCCCATTCTCAATAGAACATGTGCGTTGGCCTTGCCAGAAACCTACAAATAAATGCAAAGATGACTTCTAAACTTCCATAAATGTTTATTAACTCTCAGTTAATGTTTCCTTTGTTTCAATTCCAGCATTTCTCTAATTGATACAAGAATTTAAAGAAGTTCAATAGTATAATCTTTATACTTTTTCAGTAGAAAATATTTTTTCTGACTGAACCCATTTATGGGTCGCTTAACATAATTCCAGAAATCCAACTGGAATTTATCATCACTTGATGCTATTTGGTGCTAGAATTTGAATGCTGACCCAGATAGACTGAAAAGGCAGGGTGTCGGGACCGGAGGTGAGGGTCAGGTCGATTCTACTCGCTCTTCCACGATGTTTGCTCCTCTCTCCGTGGTGCTGAGGCTGTAAACCTGCTCTGTCTGCTCCAAGTTTTGTTCTAAGCAAGTTTCTGCTCCAAGCAATTTGCCCCGCTATGTGATGAACTGAGGATGAGGCTATGGGCTTGCTCAGGCTTTTGGGTCAATTTTGTTCTGAATGCTGTTGCTCATTTTTATTGTTTGCACGCTTTGTGGTTTTATTTTCTTCTCTCTCTCTTCACATTGGGTGTTGTTTTTTTTAAATCGGGTTCTTTCAGGTTTCTTACTTTGTGGTTGCCTCTAAGCAGACGAATCTCAAAGTTGTATAATTTATACATACTCTCATAATAAATGTACTAAGAACTTTGAAAGTACCCTTCCTGATGCAGTTCTCCATTGAAGTAGTACAGGGATTTGGACTACGTTGTTTTTGAAACAAAAACCTTGCTTGCTAAGGTTCCCTGGAATTCTTAGGAGAATTAAATTTGTTTTTAATCCTCTGTGATTTTCCCCTGAGCCACTGGCTGCACTGTCCTAAGTATAAATTTTCAATGTCTAGAACTCCAGGATAATCCTAATATGTTGGTACTTCTACTGGAAATAAGTATAAACCCTGTTTAATTTTCAGAATTTTAGTTACCTCCTTGGCACCTATTTCCTCTTTTTCATGTTGTTGTTTATTTTACAAAGGGTTGCCATTTTAAACCAAATGGGTTGTGAAGGAAGTTTGGAGAAGGTTTCAGGGTGAAGCTAGTTAAAGAGGATTTACAAATGTTTAGTCTAGTTCAAACAGATTGATCTTCTAAACCTAGCTTCTGCATGCAGTGCAATTCCACTCAAGACTGTGCCAGAATCATTTGGACTCTGGTGTGTGAGTGGTTTCCTGGAGTGGAGTACAAAGACTGTAACAGAGCGCTGATGTGTTTTGCTGAAATAAGTGGGGGAGAGGGAAAGTGAGTGATGATGCTTTGTTGCTGCTTGCATGTGGGAGGGGGAGAGGGGGCTGGGGTTCTAACATGTTTACTGTCACCCATTCTTTGGGGTACTCTTCTATTTTTGTGGATGTTTGTGAAGAGTAACAATTGCAGGATGTATATTGCATACATTAAATATTAAAGTGAGCTATTGAACTATTGAAGTTGAAACACCAGGTACATTTTAGTTATAGTCACTGAGAGATACAGCGTGGAAATGGGATCTTTGGCTGATTGAATCTATGCTGATGATCAAGCACCCATTTGTACTAGTCCTACATTTTATCAGCTCCCCTCAGATTTTGCTATGCACCCACGCACAAGGGGCAATTAACCTACTCACCCATGTGTCCTTGTGCTATGGGAAGAAACCAGAGCACCCGGGGAAACCCTCACAAGCACAACAACCAAGTGCAAATTCCAGAAAGCACCAGAGGTCAGGATTGAAGCCAGGAAACTTGAGATGTGAGGCAGTATCTCCAGCAGCTTTGCCACTGTGGAATTGGTACCTGCCATGGGTTTGTTTTCATTAATGCTTATACAAGTTACATTTTGGTCAAACCTGAGCTGAGCATATAGACTGCAGTGGATCTGGTGGGACTCCAGTGAGGCAGCTGCTCACCTCTCAGTCTGAGGGCATATTCTGCTCCTCCTCCATTTTCCCAGTTTAAGAAATTATGCAGAGTGTTTCTCAACGCCCTGTTTGATCCCCAGCACGAGGTGCAGGAACCAGTTGAACTGCACTGTCCATCCTTTGTCCCGACAGATCTCAATCTGGTCCAAGAAGTGCTTCATAGCCTCTTCCTCATTCTTGCCCACAGTCAGCGTCTCTTGGATATACTCAATATCTTCTTTGCTGGTCAGCTGCGGCATCCCTGTCATCATCATCATGGAGAAGAGTATAATCAGAAGATTGGTGTGGTGGCGCAGTGCAAGGTAGGCCTTGACACAAATATCCTGTGCAAAGAAAGAAATAAGAAATCTTTTTTTTCCTGAATCCACATTAAAGAAGAAATAATTTGGCATAATTTGCATTGCCTGGGTCCACTTCGTGTATAGCACTTTGTCCCAACATGCTGAGTTCATTCAGGCAGATGCAGTATATGTCCCAATGTACCACAACAGACTTTGGATTGCAATGGTCTGTGCATTAGGCAAAGATCCAAATCCCAAAGCTTTAATTCTTTTTCCAATCTCAAAACGATTGATTAAGATTTGTCATGAATAGATATTTGTTAGGCTTGATGGTATTAATAGAGATGGATACCAGCTGATTGGCATGAACATGATGGGCTGAATGGCCAATTTCTATGCAATATGAAACTATGATCATCTTGTGCCTACTTTACTTCACCTTCAAGTACAGAAGGCGATGCCAGTACTGGATTTGGGCTCATACATTGAGTTTTCACATTGCTTTACATATATAGAAGAGACACAGCAATACATGTTCAACGAGTTCCTCCAGTAATATGTGTAAGGTAACACACAAAATGCTGGTGAACGCAGCAGGCCAGGCAGCATCTATAGGAAGAAGTACAGTCGACATTTCGGGCCGAGACCCTTCGTCAGGACTAACTGAAAGAAGAGCTAGTAAGAGATTTGAAAGTGGGAGGGGGGACATCTGAAATGACGGGAGAAGACAGGAGGAGGAGGGATGGAGCCAAGAGCTGGAAAGTTGATTGGCAAAAGGGATACAAGGCTGGAGAAGGGGAGGCCTAGGGAGAAAGAAACTTCCATTAATGCCCCTCCTCCCCTTCTTACCCCATCCCTTATTTATTTATTTATTCCTTTTTTTTCTCTCTCTCTGTCCCTCTCACAATAACTCCTTTCCTGCTCTCCATCTTCCTCTGGTCTCCCCTCCCCCTTTCTTTTTCTCTAGGCCTCCCATCCCATGACCCTCTCCCTTCTCCAGCCTCGTATCCCTTTTCCCAATCACCTGTCCAGCTCTTGGCTCCATCCCTCCCCCTCCTGTCTTCTCCTATCATTTCAGATCTCCCCCTCCCCCTCCCCCTCCCACTTTCAAATCTCTTACTAACTCTTCTTTCAGTTAGTCCTGACGAAGGGTCTCGGTCCGAAACGTCGACTGTACCTCTTCCTAGAGATGCTGCCTGGCCTGCTGCGTTCACCAGCGTTTTGTGTGTGTTGCTTGAATTTCCAGCATCTGCAGATTTCCTCGTGAATATGTGTAAAGTGCTGCTTTTTGGAAAGTAAATCAAGGTTGGACTTCCACAGTGAATGGTAGACTCGTCAGGAATGTTGTAGAACAGAGGGACCTTGGACTTCAGTTACACTGTTACACCTCGAACTGGCCATCAGAGGGAGGTAGAGATTCAAAGATTCAAAAAACTTTATTGTCATTCTAACCGTACATCAGCTCTGCAGGGCAGAATGAGACAGCGTTTCTCAGGGGCAGTGCAATCATAACATAACAAACGCAACACTAAATAATAAACATAACAATAAATAGTAAAACACAACAGCCACATGTCAGTTAAATCAGTTATAGGTGTCCAGTGCAAGTTAAAAGTGTCCAAAGCAGAGTCAGGTAGAGCAGTTATTTAGCAGTCTGACTGCCTGTGGGAGGAAGCTGTTTAGTAGCCTTGTGGTTTTAGTTTTGATGCTCCTGTAACGTTTGCCTGATGGCAGAAGAGCAAACAGTTCATGGAGAGGGTGTGAGGGGTCTTTAATGATGTACCATGTCTTCTGGAGGCATGGACTCTGAAAGAGGTCTTGGACAGAAGGTAG
Source organism: Mobula hypostoma (assembly GCF_963921235.1). Taxonomy (NCBI): domain Eukaryota; kingdom Metazoa; phylum Chordata; class Chondrichthyes; order Myliobatiformes; family Myliobatidae; genus Mobula; species Mobula hypostoma. The sequence goes on along the minus strand of NC_086118.1, from coordinate 5,217,397 downwards.
GGAGACCCCAATAACCTTCTCTGCTCCCCTACCCACCCTCTGCAAGGCTTTTTTGTCGACAGCACTGCAGCTGGAGTACCAGGTTGTGATGCAAAAGGTCAGCACACTCTCAACCACGCCTCTGTAGAATGTAGTTAAGATGTTAGTGGGGAGTGATGCTTGTTTAAGCTTCCTCAGAAAGTGCAATCTCTGCTGGGCCCGTTTCACAATCCCAGTGGTGTTCCTGGAGCAGGTGAGATTGTCCCAGATCTGCACCCCAAGGAACTTGATGTTTTCCGCTCTCTCCACTGTGGAGCCGCTGATGCTGAGGGGTGTGTGCTCAGGCTGAGACCGTCTGAAATCGACGCTCGTCTCCTTGGTTTTGGTGACATTAAGCATCAAGTTGTTATCCCTGCACCAGCTCTCTAGGTGTTTGACCTCCTCCCTGTACATTGTTTCATCATTTTTGCTGATGAGCCCCATCACTGTGGTATCATCTGCAAATGTAATGATCAGGTTCTCCTTGAATCTGGCTGCACAGTCATGTGTTAGCAGACTAAGGCTCCCTTCCTGATCTCCACCTATTAGGCTAATTATTAGTTCATTGTTATCACCTGTGCCTTGTTTGTAGCTCTATGTAAGCTCCTTGTCCCTTGTTTATTTGCTCATTCTTGGAATTATCTTCTGTAAGTGAAGAATTGTCTAAGTTTGTAGGAATCTCTAGTTTCTGAAATTATAGTTAATTTTTTTTGGATTTTGACTTTGAGAGTTTATTGGACCCTGTGCTAAGGAATGCAGTAAAACCTTGTTGGATTTTTTCCTCTAATTTTGCATGACTTTTCTCTGAAATTAGGTTCAGCACTATTCAGTGTGAGGGAAGTTAAAAATGAATAATTTACCTAGTCACACACACAAAATGCTGGAGAAACTTAGCAGGCCAGGCAGCATTTACAGAAAAAAGTACAGTTGACATTTCAGGCCAAGAGCCTTTGGCCTGTACCTTTTGCCATGAACGCTACCTGGCCTACTGAGTTCCTACAGCCTTTTGTGTGTGTTTCTTGGATTTCTAGCATCTGAAGATTTTCTCTTGTTTGTGATTATGTTATCTAGTCAGCTGTGACATACATGTTACACTGAAAGTGGAGAAATGGTAGACGGGCTTTTGGTATGTTAGCCTTCATTGGTCAGGGCATGGAGTATAGTAGTTGGAAGATAATACACTGGTATGGCTGCACTTAGAAGATTGTACTCAGTTTTGCTTGCTCTGCTATAGGAAAGAAACTGTTTAACTAAAAGAGTGCAGGAAAAATTCACAAGGATTTTGCCAGGACTCGGGACTGACTTGGACAGCCTAGGACATTTTTCTTGAAGTGTAGAAGACTGACAGATCATCTTATAGAGTTGTATAAAATCAGAGGTGATATAAAGAATATAAAAGGTTCTGAACTTAAAGAGGGGTAACTTTGAAGGTATGAGACGTGAATTAGCTAAGATAGACTGGCAAATGACACTTCAAGGATTGACAGTGGATATGCAATGGCAGGCATTTAAAGGTTGCATGGATGAACTACAACAATTGTTCATCCCAGTTTGGCAAAAGAATAAATCAAGGAAGGTAGTGCACCCGTGGCTGACAAGAGAAATTAGGGATAGTATCAATTCCAAAGAAGTAGCATACAAATTAGCCAGAGAAAGTGGCTCACCTGAGGACTGGGAGAAATTCAGAGTTCAGCAGAGGAGGACAAAGGGCTTAATTAGGAAGGGGAAAAAAGATTATGAGAGAAAACTGGCAGAGAACATAAAAACGGACTGTAAAAGCTTTTATAGATATGTAAAAAGGAAAAGACTGATAAAGACAAATGTAGGTCCCCTGCAAACAGAAACAGGTGAATTGATTATGGGGAGCAAGGACATGGCAGACCAATTGAATAATTACTTTGGTTCTGTCTTCACTAAGGAGGACATAAATAATCTTCCAGAAATAGTAAGGGACAGAGGGTCCAGTGAGATGGAGGAACTGAGCGAAATACATGTTAGTAGGGAAGTGGTGTTAGGTAAATTGAAGGGATTGAAGGCAGATAAATCCCCAGGGCCAGATGGTCTGCATCCCAGAGTGCTTAAGGAAGTGGCCCAAGAAATAGTGGATGCATTAGTGATAATTTTTCAAAACTCGTTAGATTCTGGACTAGTTCCTGAGGATTGGAGGGTGGCTAATCTAACCCCACTTTTTAAAAAAGGAGGGAGAGAGAAACCGGGGAATTATAGGCCGGTTAGCCTAACGTCGGTGGTGGGGAAACTGCTGGAGTCAGTTATCAAGGATGTGATAACAGCACATTTGGAAAGCGGTGAAATGATCGGACAAAGTCAGCATGGATTTGTGAAAGGAAAATCATGTCTGACGAATCTCATAGAATTTTTTGAGGATGTAACTAGTAGAGTGGATAGGGGAGAACCAGTGGATGTGGTATATTTGGATTTTCAAAAGGCTTTTGACAAGGTCCCACACAGGAGATTAGTGTGCAAACTTAAAGCACATGGTATTGGGGGTAAGGTATTGGTGTGGGTGGAGAATTGGTTAGCAGACAGGAAGCAAAGAGTGGGAATAAACGGGACCTTTTCAGAATGGCAGGCGGTGACTAGTGGGGTACCGCAAGGCTCAGTGCTGGGACCCCAGTTGTTTACAATATATATTAATGACTTGGATGAGGGAATTAAATGCAGCATCTCCAAGTTTGCGGATGACACAAAGCTGGGTGGCAGTGTTAGCAGTGAGGAGGATGCTAAGAGGATGCAGGGTGACTTGGATAGGTTGGGTGAGTGGGCAAACTCATGGCAGATGCAATTTAATGTGGATAAATGTGAAGTTATCCACTTTGGTGGCAAAAATAGGAAAACAGATTATTATCTGAATGGTGGCCGATTAGGAAAAGGGGAGGTGCAACGAGACCTGGGTGTCATTATACACCAGTCATTGAAAGTGGGCATGCAGGTACAGCAGGCGGTGAAAAAGGCGAATGGTATGCTGGCATTTATAGCGAGAGGATTCGAGTACAGGAGCAGGGAGGTACTACTGCAGTTGTACAAGGCCTTGGTGAGACCACACCTGGAGTATTGTGTGCAGTTTTGGTCCCCTAATCTGAGGAAAGACATCCTTGCCATAGAGGGAGTACAAAGAAGGTTCACCAGATTGATTCCTGGGATGGCAGGTCTTTCATATGAAGAAAGACTGGATGAACTGGGCTTGTACTCGTTGGAATTTAGAAGATTGAGGGGGGATCTGATTGAAACGTATAAGATCCTAAAGGGATTGGACAGGCTAGATGCGGGAAGATTGTTCCCGATGTTGGGGAGGTCTAGAACGAGGGGTCACAGTTTGAGGATAGAGGGGAAGCCTTTTAGGACCGAGGTTAGGAAAAACTTCTTCACACAGAGAGTGGTGAATCTGTGGAATTCTCTGCCACAGCAAACTGTTGAGGCCAGTTCATTAGCTATGTTTAAAAGGAAGTTAGATATGGCCCTTGTGGCTACAGGGGTCGGGGGTATGGAGGGAAGGCTGGGTTCTGAGTTGGATGATCAGCCATGATCATAATAAATGGCGGTGCAGGCTCGAAGGGCCGAATGGCCTACTCCTGCACCTATTTTCTATGTTTCTATGTTTCTAAATACTTTTTTTCTCTCAGGGTTGGAGAATCTAGAACTAAAGGGCATAGGTTTAAGGTAAAGGGAAAGACTTAATAGGAACTTGAGGGATAACTTTTTTAACAGAGGGTGTATGTGAAATAAGCTGCTAGAAGAAGTGGTTGAAGCAGGTGGAATAAGAAAATTTGAAACTCAGTTGGACATGTAGATGGATAGAAAAGGTTTAGAATGTTAAGGGCCAAACATTAGCAATTGGACTGGCATCTTGGTCACCATGCATGAGTTGGGCTGAAGGGCCTGTTTCCATACAGTACACACAAAAATAAAATATACTCTGGGGAGCTTACATAGATGAGGAAGAGGGACAATGATGGAATTCAAATATGAGAATTTTAAAATGAAGGTTGTTCAATTGGATACAAGTATAGAGCACTGCATAGAGGTAATTCTTTCTTCACATTTGGTGTAAGCTTAAAAAAAAGCTCTTTGACCAAGTACTTTGTTATCAGTAATAACTTGAGTTGCAGGTGTACCTATTGTCTAATAGCATCAACTTGGCTTTGCTCACCTGAAACTTCTGGAAATGTCCGCTTGTCTTCTTGCCAGATGTGCCCATCACGTAGAGAAAGTCGGGGGTCAGTACAAAAGGGACCCTCTCCTTATTGATCCCCAGGAAGCTTTTGTAGTTTCCAAGAATGTGACCAAAATCAATGTGGAAAAGATTTCCTGCGTGGAAGAAAATGGGAATGTCAGTTTGTGTGGTTCAACATGTGTTCATTCAACAACGGCTGCAGATGGTTTTGGGGTCTCTAGCTGTCAGGGGTTGAACAATCTAATGGCACAGACTTGTAAGTGAACGTCTACAGATGAGAGAACAGGTTTGTTTTTTCTGCAGTATTTAATGTGCTGCCTTTCATGGTGTGGAAGCAAATTTATTTGCAATTTTCTTGCAAAAGAACATTTACTCATATTATTGCAAACAAGTATGGGAAAGGGACAAATCTGATCAGTTTCGAAGAGTGTTAGGGTTGTGCTGAGTGGAATGGCTTCCTCCTGCTCTGTAAAATTAGCACCATTCTATAATTAACACTGTTCAAGCACAAACTGGAATCAGAACTTCCCAGGACTGTGTGACAATCCAAGATACCTGTATTTGAATCATTTAATTAGATATTGTACACTCACCCAACTCTGTAATCATAATGTTGTCATTGTGCCTGTCTCCGATACCCAGGATATAGGTGGCAACACAGTACCCAGCGCATGAATAAACAAACCTTTCCACAGCTGATTGGAACTGCAAGGCAATGAACAGATCATTCAGTTGGCCTTGGAGGGAATAGAGTTGCATCAAAGAATAAAAAAAACCAACACAATTCAGCCGAAAAAAATAGTGCCAGTCAGTATCCATTTCCCTCTAAAGATACGGCCAGACCTGCTGGGTTCCTCCATGAGCTTGCTTCTTACCACAGAAACATAGAAAGCCTACAGCACAATGCAGGCCCTTCAGTCCACAAAGCTGTGCCGAACATGTCCCTACCTTAGAACTACCTAGGCTTTACCCATAGCCCTCTATTTTTCTAAGCTCCATGTAGCCATCCAGGAGTCTCTTAAAAGACCCTATTGTTTCCACCTCCACCACCACTGCCGGCAGCCCATTCCACACACTCACCACTCTCTGCATAAAAAAAATCTTACCACTGACATCTCCTCTGTACCTACCATTGCTTAAGTATCTGTAATAAATCAAGCTACCAGACTGGAGAGTGTGCATTCAACCAGCAATGTCCTGGTAGAATGTACGTTTGTACAGTTACCCATTCAGCAGGGAACATGTTATTGAGTAATTTATCCCATTCAATGATATTTACTGTCATGTCAACATGAGAACATTAACAGTTAGCTGGCCCTAGGAGCTCAACACTGGTCATATCCAGTCTGATAGACCTGCAGCTACCACTTCAGTTGTGAATGTGCATTATAGGCCTTGCTTGTCCAGCGATAGCGAATGAATTTCATTCCCATTGCTATTTCTTACATTCTTCCAGGTATTTCTGAGTTACTTCTTCTCTACTTTGACATTCATCTGTACCTTCCTGTTACTTTGTTGGCATGATTTTAGCACAGTTAGGAGGAAATATCAGTGACTAACAGTGAAGAGTACGTCTTTTTAAGTGTTGTCATTGCTGTAATGAGTGTATAGGAGTGCGTGACAGTGGGATAGATATGCGATACACCAAAGGTGACGGGCTGGTTAACGTTAGTGAGAGATGTTGGAGACAGCAGGATGTTATAGAACACAGCACAGTACAGGCCCTTCGGCCCACAACGTTGTGCCGACCCTTAAACCCTGCCTCCCATATAACCCCCCACCTTAAATTCCTCCATATACCTGTGGAAGGAGAAACTAAAATTGGATGTATCACTATTACAGTAGAATCAGAATCAGGTTTAATATCATCGGCATATGTTGTGAAATGGTGTACAGGATCCTCTTCCAAACAAAGTTGCCATTGGGTGTATGTTCATGGTCTGTCGCCGTAGCCCATTCACTTCAAGGATCAATGTGTTGTGCGTTCACAGACGCTCTTCTACACATCACTGTTGTAATGTATGATTACTTTAGTTATTGTCACCATTCTGGCCACTCTCCTCTGACCTTTCTCATTAACAAGGTGATTTCACCCACAGAACTGCCACTCACACTTACTAGATTTTTGTTTTGTTTTGTTTTTCACACCATTCTCTGTAAACTCTAGAGACTTGTGTGTGAAAATTTCAGGAAATCATCAGTTTCTGAGATACTCAAGCCACCCATCTGGCACCAACAATCATTCCATGGTCAAAGTCACTTAGCTCACATTTCTTCCCCATTCTGATGTTTGGTCTGAACAACAACTGAATCTCTTGACCATGTCTGCATGCTTTTATGTACCGAGTTGCTGCCACATGATTGGCTGACTAGATATTTGTATTCATAAGCAGGTGTAGCTAATAAAGTGGAAACTGAGTGTATGATAAATTTGTGGGAGTGAAGTAGTAACGTTTTGTAGAATGTTGGCCAAATGAAATGAGTCCCACAATATGTTCTGAAAATTAACAAAAAAACACTGCAGAATCCTGAAATCTGAAGTAAAAACACAAGATTCTGGAAACACTCTGCAGGTCAGGCAGTATCTGTGGAGAATGAAAAAGAGTTAATGTCTCAGGTAAAATGTCTTCAGCAGAACAATTTATTATGTGGAGTTGTGGGTGTATCTGTGAACATTGGAATGCATTCTAATACAGTAAATGCTATTAAGTATTTAAGGGGTTGCTCTCACTCCACACATTAAACAAGAGTTTGCTTCATAGCCCCAGGACCCCTATTGTTTTGCATAAATTAACTGTGGTCTTAAGGCCAACTCCAATAATTTGGGAATTTTGAACTAAATCCTTTGGCTTGGCCATTACAGTGATCCCCTGCACTGAGGGAATTTTGGTGATGGAAATTTGTTTTTACAGAATTCACAAATCATTAGCAAAAATTGCAAGCAGATACAGAGGAGATGTCAGGGCTAAGTTTTTTTTACGCAGAGAGTGGTGAGTGCGTGGAATGGGCTGCCGGCGGCAGTGGTGGAGGCGGAAACGATAGGGTCTTTTAAGAGATTCCTGGGTAGGTACGTGGAGCTTAGAAAAATAAGAGGGCTGTGGGTAACCCTAGGTAATTTCTAAAGTAAGTACATGTTCAGCACAGCTTTGTGGGCTGAAGGGCCTGTATTGTGTTGTAGGTTTTCTATGGTTCTATGTTTTAAAAATATTTGAGACATGATAAAAATTCACTCTTATTGAATTTGTGTGAGAAAACCATAACTAAATAAACAAAGTGCAAAAGAAATACAAATTTTAACACATCTTGTCAAGGGTTTCTTTCACAGAAAATTGTGGCAATGGACATTTTAACAGGAATGTAACCTCCCACAATGTGGGGTGTACTATCTAGTACAGGGCATAATATTGCTCAGTAGTTGCGAGCTGACAAAAGTCTAAGTTAAAAATAATTACTTTTCAACATCCTATTGAAATAGGATGTCCTGTATCTGTGAGCTGGTCAATAGCCATGAACAGATTGTGAAACGTTGACCTGGTCTAAGATTACTGAACTTATCTGTACTTGCTGCGTTATGCTTACACTCCCTTCAGCCTCTAGCAGTTAGTCTATTTACCTTGTCCTCAATCGGACATTTTTCTTTCAGCCAATGGTTCAGCACTTCATCCTTGAACGCGCCTGTGTTACCCACTGTACTCTGCTGGATCTTGGCAATAGTTGTGGCGTCTTTTACAACCTGAATCATTCCTGTGGGGATGCAACACGATTTTCAGGTCAGTGGCCGTGCACAGAACTAAAGGCTAAAAAGCTGTTTCATTAGTGTCCTGGGCATTCACAATATTACAATAGGTTAACCATTGAGTGTGGACAATATACTCACTCTCTCAATGTCAGTCTACAGTACTTTCAAAACTGAAAGGCTGGTATCTAGTTCCCCAGTGCAGCCTTCTTTGGTTGTTTTCAGATCATTGTGAATACTGGGAATATTAAATATTCTATTGGCTGGTCACACTTGCCAATTCCTGTCTTTCTCAGACTGTAGATTCATACTCGCATTCAGATCTATTACACGTACAATGGAATATACAGTGAAATGTGTCATTTGCATTTCCAACCGATACTCCCAAAAATGTGCCGGGGAAAGCCTGCAAGTATCACCACATAATGTAACATTGTTAAGCTGAAGCACATAAGCAACAGCAACAACAAAACAAGTCAACAACAGCACTTTCACACACAGCCAGGCTTCCTACCCCAGGACAGGCCACCTCTAGCCCTCTCACAGACATCGGGCCTCCAAGTTTGGGCTTTGTGCTAGGATTCGCCAATCGCACATTTGACCTTTGAGCCTAACCTTCCCAACTTGCACAGAACTCACACCCCAGTGACCCAGCACCTCGTCACTCCTTCGGGCCTCTATCTCTGAACTCACTGGCTTGGGGCTTACCGTGCTCTGGACTTTAATACTTCATCTTTGGCCTCTATCTGGATATTGACCTCAGAACTCACCAACCATGGGTTTGAACTTTGGGCCTCGACTTCCAGACCCTCACGGATCTCAGACCCTGACAACCGGGGAGGGGATACCGGCCCGTACCTGTGTTTCACTGCCTCAGACCTGCAGTCCTGGGGATTCTTAGCACATGTTGACCTGGCCTCTGGGGTCACCAACATTCGACTGCAGAACACTGAGACCAGGATTTGAACTCCTGTCCAGACACACTATTTACTGCCCCGACCTCTAATTTCCCTTCATCACTCTCCCTAAACTCAAATTCTGATCCCTAATTCCTCCACTGTCCCCTAAACCACCCCATGAACCTAAAAGGTCTGAGTCAGTGCACTGGCAGACATCACAGCTTGGCACTATCTTTCATTCTGTCCAGGATTAATACCATTCAGCCCATTGGCTCTAGCCAACTCCCAGTGGAGCTATCCCACCTCCGCAGAGATCGATAAGAGCACCAAATTTCTTGGTGTTCACCTGGCTGAGAATCTCACCTGGTCCCTCAACACCAGCTCCATAGCAAAGAAAGCCCAGCAGCGTTTCTACTTTCTGCGAAGGCTGAGGAAAGTCTATCTCCCCCCCCGCCCCCCCCCCCCGTCACCACATTCTACAGAGGTTGTATTGAGAGAATCCTGAGCAGCTGCATCACGGCCTGGTTTGGAAATTGCACCGTCTCGGATCGCAAGACCCTGCAGCGGATAGTGAGGTCAGCTGAGAAGATCATCGGGCTTTCTCTTCCCACCATTACAGACATTTACACCACACGCTGCATCCGTAAAGCAAACAGCATTGTGAAGGACCCCACGCACCCCTCATACAAACTCTTCTCCCTCCTGCCATCTGGCAAAAGGCACCGAAGTATTCGGGCTCTCACGACCAGACTATGTAACAGTTTCTTCCCCAAAGCCATCAGACTCCTCAATACCCAGAGCCTGGACTGACACCAACCTACTGCCCTCGACTGTGCTTATTGTCTTGTTTATTATTTATTATAATGCCTGCACTGTTTTGTGCACTTTATGCAGTCCTGGGTAGGTCTGTAGTTTAGTGTAGTTTTTGTGTTGTTTTTACGTAGTTCAGTGTAGTTTTTGTATTGTTCATGTAGCACCATGGTCCTGAAAAACATTGTCTTGTTTTTACTGTGTACTGTACCAGCAGTTATGGGTGAAATGACAATAAAAAGGGACTTGGCTTGACTCTTACTTCCATGGAGTCATAGTCAGAAGCATGGAAACAGGTCCTTCAGCCAACTGGTCCACGTCAACAAAGATGTTCATCCAAGCTAGTGCCATTTGCTAGTGTTTGGCCTGTAGCCCCCTAAACATTTCCTATTCACATACTGTACAACCACCTTTTAAAAGTTGTTCTTGAACTTGCCTCACAGACTTCCTCTGGTTCATTACACATAGATATTACCCGTTGTGGAAAAAATGTTGCCCCTCAGTTTCTGAATAACTCTCTCTCCTCTCACCATATATGTATACCCTCCAGCAACATACACAAAATGCTGGAGGAACTCAGCAGGCCAGGCAGCATCCAGGAAAAGAGTACAGTTGACATTTCGGGCTGAAACCCTTTGGCAGGAGTTCCTTTAGCATTTTATGTGCGTTGCTCGGATTTCCAGCATCTGCAGATTTTCTCGTTTGTAATTGTTATACCTCTAGCTCTTGATTCCCAGTCCTGGGAAAAAGACTGTGCACATTTACCCTATCTATGACCCTCATGATCTCCTCAGTCTCACATGCTCCTATGCTCCAGGGAAGAGAGTTCTAGTCTGTCTCCTTCTCCTTACAGCTCTGACCCTCAAAACCTGGCAGAATCATCATGATTTTTTTGCATTCTTTCCTGTTTCATATCTGGTGGTGGGGTGGAGATACATTTCTACCAAAGGAGGTGTAAGGTGCTCCTTCCCTCTGCTAGCCTGCAGGTCACCTTGGGCATGGTGTAGCACCTGCTTAGCCTCCCCAATCACGGTCACTTGAAGCCATAGGTGCAGGTGGTGGGTGGTCTTATCAGCAGCTGGTGCGTATCTCAAGTCCTGGTTGAGGGACCACTGATGCCAGGCAGGCAATCTCTGAAGAGTATTGATAATGGCTGAGCCACCCGTATTGTAAAGACAACGCCCAGAAGGCGGCAATAGCAAACCATTGTGTGGAAAAGTTTTGCCAAGAACTTTCATGGTCATAGGAAGACCATGATCACCTACGTCATACGACATGGCACATAACTAACGAATCTGTTCCATAACATCTTTCCTACAGCAGGACGAGCAAAACTGAACACGTTACTCTAAGTGCAGCTTCACTACCATCTTGTACAACTGCACGATGACCTCTCAACATTTATACTCGGTGCCCAGACCGATGGTGGCTCTGTGGTTATTCTCTCTCATTTGCCCATCACTTCCCTTCAAATTCCTTTCCCAGTTACTCACACTATGGGTTGACTTACAATAGCCAAATAGCTTGCCTGCAGGTCAGTGGGAGGTGAAAAGAACACAGAATCCAACACCACTGCTCTGATGTTTTCTGTCAGTCACCTTATGCACAGACACTCCTCTATCTAGCGTCATCTTCTGTACATATAATCAATTTATGAATCTAACCTATCTTGTGCATTTTTTTTTATTGTTGTATTTTTTTCATCTTAGCCTGTTTTTTTTAATAGGCTGCATTGGATCTGGAGTAACAATTATTTTGTTCTCCTTTCCACTTGTACTGGAAATGATATTGAACCATCCTGAATCTTGACGTGGTGTCCAAGCTGAACTCAAAGCTGCCCCTCTCTGTACTTGCTCAGCAGAAGACAAACTGTGCTGTGTTTGGCTGCAGACTGCTGCAACATTCATGGTCTCAGGGTCTTGGACTGTACTTTTTTGTCTGACTGACCAATATATGTGCCTTGTGCTGTGTGTGATTGTTGGTAGTGTTTTTCACCTCGGTCCCTGAGTTACACTGTTTCGTTTGGCTGTATTCATGTAAGGTTGAATAATAATTAAACTTATCTTGAGAACCCATGCAGCCACAGGAAGAAGGTGTGGATTCTGTACAGAGACCATTAAGCTCGGAGCAGAGTCAACGAGTGAACCACAGTTAATATTGACTCAATATGACTATGACCCTTGTTCTGAGAGGTAGCAGGCCAGGAACTGTGCCACTCACCAGACTGCACTGTTCAATCAGACCTGTACTGATCAACTGACTAGAGTGTTCACTGAGCTCCTTAACCTCTCGCTTCAGCAGTCTGACGTACCCACTCACTTCAAGCAGGCGTCAATTATACCGGTGCCTAAGAAGAATGTGGTAACCTGCCTCACTGTCTATCGTCCACTGTGATGAAGTACTTTGAGAGATTGGTGATGAAACTCTGCCTGGGAAGTGACTTGGATCCACTCCTATTTGCCTACCGTCACAACAGGTCAACAGCAGATGTCATTTCATTTGCTGCGCACTTAACCCTGAAACAGCTGGACAGCGAACATCAGGATGTTCTTCATTGACTACAATACTATCATCCCCTCAAAACTAATCAATAAGCTTCAAGATCTTTGCCTCTATACTTCCTTGTGCAATTGGATTCTCAATTTCCTCACACGTAGACCCCAGTCAGCTCGGATTGGCAAATACATCTCCTCCACAATCTCTGTCAGCACAGGTGCATCACAATGCTGGGTGCCTAGCCCCTGCTCTACTCACTTGACACCTATGACTGTGAAGCTAAGCACAGCTTCAATACCATATTCAAGTTTGCTGACATCTCCACTGTCATAGGTCGAATCAAAAGTGGCGACAAATCAGCATATAGGAGGGAGATTGAAAATCTGGCTGAGCTGTGCCACAACAACAACCTGGCGATCAGTGTCAGCATGACCAAGGAATTGTCAACTTCAGCAGGAGGAAACCAGAGGTCCTCATCGGGGGATCAGAGGTAGAGAAGGGCAGCACTTTGAATTTCTCGGTGTTGTCATTTAAGAGGACCAGTCCTGGGTCCAGCGTGTACGTGCCACATACTGTAAATGCCATTTTGAAGAATGTACACCAGCACCTTGACCCTCTTAGAAATTTGTGAAGATTCAGCATGACATCTAAAACTTTGATAAATTCCTATAGCTGTGCAGCGGAGAGTATATTGACCGGTTGTATCACGGCCTGGTATGGAAACATCAATGCCCTTGAATGAAATATCCTACAAAAAGTAGTGGATATGGTCCAGTCCATCATGGGTAAAGCCCTCCCGACCATTGAGCACATCTACGTGGAGCGTTTTAGCAGGAAAACAGGATCCATCATCAAGGGCGGGGGTGGGAGGTGGTACCACTATTCAGGCCACGCTCTCTTCTCACTGCTGGCATCAGGAAGAAGGAACAGGAGCCTCAGAATCCACACCACTAGGTTCAGGAAGAGTTATTAACCTTCAACCAGGGTCTAGAACCAGAGGAGATAACTTTTCGCAACTTCACACTGAACTGTTCCACAACTTATGAACTCACCTTCAAGGACTCTTCACCTCATGTTCTCTAATTTTTGCTTGTTTCTTTACTATTATTATTTCTTTTTTCTTTTGTATTTGCAGTTTGTTGTCTTTTGAACATGGACTGTATGTCTGTCCTTTTAGGGACAGTCTTTCATCAACTCTATGGTGTTTCTTGTATTTACTGTGAATGGCTGCAAGGAAATGAATCTCAGGGTTGTATATGGTAACAGATATGTACTTCAATAATAGGTTTACTTTGAACCTTGATTTGTCAACCCTTGCCCTGTCTCAAATGACAGAAGACACACCAGCAAGTAACCATTGTGATTGGATTTTTACCGATCTTGTTTCCAGTTGCAATACAGCCATATGGCAAAAGACAAAGATCCAAGGATTCGGTTTCCCAGATAGAGTCCATGATTAGAAGGATCTGTAGGCAAACAATGATACCATTATGAAATATAAGTGTCTCTAAACTACATTCTACACCATTGTTATCAACTCTTCTGTATCTTCCTGCAGTACTAGGTTGTCCATCACAGTAATGTGCAGGCAAGATGCCTTTTCCCATTTATTTAAAGAAATAATTTAGAATTCTCAAGAAGGTTAACATTGCATTAAAGGACAAAAACTCCATGGGAAAGTTGTCAAGCTGTGGGTGGACCATAAACGTATAAGGCATCAGAGCAGTTAGGCCATTCAGCCCATTAAGTCTGCTCTGCTCTATAACTTTGATGGCCTGACTAATCAAGAACCTATCAACCTGCATTTAAAATATTTCTAATGACTTGGCCTCCGCTGATGTCTGTAGCAATGAATTCTACAGATTCACTATCTTTGATTACAGAAATTCCTCCTCATCTCTACTAAAGTGACATCCATGTACTCTGAGGCTGTGCCCTCTGGTCCTAGACTCACCCACTACAGGAAATATCCTTTCCGCATCCATGCCATCTATGCCTTTCAAATTTTAACTAGGTTTCAATGAGATTCCCCCTCATTCTTCTAAACTCTAGTGACTACAGGCCAGAGCTATCAATCATTCCTCATGCAATAAGTCTTTCACTCCCAGAATCATTCCCATGAACCTCCACTGGATCCTCTTCAATGCCAGCACACTTTTTATAGATAAGGGGCTCAAAATGTTCACTATACTCCAGGTGAGGTCTTCCCTATGCCTTATAAAGCCTCAGCATTAACTCCTTGCACGGCTTCTTGAAATGAACCATAGAACATTACAGCACAGAAACAGGCCCTTTGGCCCTTCTTGGCTGTGCCAAACCGTTTTTCTGCCTAGTACAACTGACCTGCACCTGGACCATATCCCTCCATACACCTCTCATCCATGTACCTGTCCAAGTTTTACTTAAATGTTAAAAGTGAGCCCACATTTACCACTTCATCTGGCAGCTCATTCCACACTCCCACCACTCTCTGTGTGAAGAAGCCCCCCCCCCAATGTTCCCTTTAAACTTTTCCCCCCTCACCCTTAACCCATGTCCTCTGGTTTTTTTTTCTCCCCTTGCCTCAGTGGAAAAAGCCTGCTTGCATTCACTCTATCTATACCCATCATAATTTCATACACCTCTATCAAATCTCCCCTCATTCTTCTACGCTCCAGGGAATAAAGTCCTAACCTATTCAACCTTTCTCTGTAACTCACTTTCTCAAGTCCCGGCAACATCCTTGTAAACCTTTTCTGCACTCTTTCAACCTTATTTATATCCTTCCTGTAATTTGGTGACCAAAACTGAACACAATACTCCAAATTCAGCCTCACCAATGCCTTATACAACCTCACCATAACATTCCAACTCTTATACTGAATACTTTGATTTATAAAGGCTAATGTACCAAAAGCTCTCTTTACGACCCTATCTACCTGTGACGCCACTTTTAGGGAATTTTGTATCTGTATTCCCAGATCCCTCTGTTCTACTGCACTCCTCAGTGCCCTACCATTAACCCTGTATGTTCTACGTTGGTTTGTCCTTCCAACGTGCAACACCTCACACTTGTCTGTATTAAACTCCATCTGCCATTTTTCAGCCCATTTTTCCAGCTGGTCCAAATTCCTCTGCAGGCTCTGAAAACCTTCCTCACTGTCCACTACACCTCCAATCTTTGTATCATCAGCAAATTTGCTGATCCTATTTACCACATTATCATCCAGATCATTGATATAGATGACAAATAACAATGGACCCAGCACTGATCCCTGTGGCACACAACTAGTCTCAGGCCTCCACACTGAGAAGCAATCCTCCACTACCACTCTCTGGCTTCTTCCATTGAGCCAATGTCTAATCCAATTTACCACCTCTCCATGTATACCTAGCGACTGAATCTTCCTAACTAATCTCCCATGTGGGACCTTGTCAAAGGCCTTACTGAAGTCCATGTAGACAACATCCACTGCCTTCCCTTCATCCACTTTCCTGGTAACCTCCTCGAAAAACTCTAATAGATGTTTAAGCATGACCTACCACGCACAAAGCCATGTTGACTCTCCCTAATAAGTTCCTGTCTATCCAAATACTTGTAGATCCTATCTCTTAGTACTCCTTCCAATAATTTACCTACTACCGACGTCAAATTTACCGGCCTATAATTTCCCGGATTACTTTTAGAGCCTTTTTTAAACAACGGAACAACATGAGCCACTCTCCAATCCTCCGGCACCTCACCTGTAGATACTGACATTTTAAATATATCTGCCAGGGCCCCTGCAATTTCAACACTTGTCTCCTTCAATGTCCAAGGGAATACCCTGTCAGGTCCTGGGGATTTATCCACTTTAATTTGCCTCAAGATAGCAAGCACCTCCTCCTCTTCAATCTGTATGGGTTCCATGACCTCACTACTTGTTGCCTTATTTCCATAGACTCCATGCCAGTTTCCTTAGTAAATACAGAGGCAAAAAACCTATTTAAGATCTCCCCATTTCTTTTGGTTCCATACATAGCCGACCACTCTGATCTTCAAGAGGACCAATTTTATCCCTTACTATCCTTTTGCTGTTAATATACCTGCAGAAGCTCTTTGGATTATCCTTCACCTTGACTGCCAAAGCAATTTCATGTCTTCTTTTAGCCCTCCTGATTTCTTTCTTAAGTATTTTTGCACTTTTTATATTCCTCAAGCACCTTATTTGCTCCCTGTTTCCTATACATGTCATACATCTCTCCCTTCTTCTTTATCAGAGTTCCAATATCCCTTGAGAACCAAGGTTCCTTATTCTTATTCACTTTGCCTTTAATCCTGACAGGAACATACAAACTCTGCACTCTCAAAATTTCTCCTTTGAAGGCCTCCCACTTACCAATCACATCCTTGCCAGAGAACAACCTGTCCCAATCCACGCTTTTTAGATTCTTTCTCATTTCTTCAGATTTGGCCTTTTTCCAGTTTAGAACCTCAACCTGAGGACCAGATCTATCTTTATCCATGATCAAGTTGAAACTAATCGTGCTATGATCACTGGAACCAAAGTGTTCCACTACACATACTTCCGTCACCTGTCCTAGCTCGTTTCCTAATAGGAGATCCAATATTGCATCCTCTGTAGTTGGTACCTTTATATATTGATTTAGAAAACTTTCCTGAACACATTTTACAAACTCTAACCTATCTAGACCTTCAACATGAATGCTAATATTACATTTTCCTTCCTTACCACCAACTCAACCTGCAAGTTGATCTTTGGGAATCCTGCACGACGACTCCCAAGTCCCTTTGCAACTCTTATGTTTGAATTTTCTTTCTATTTAGAACATAGTCTACCCCTTTATTCCTTCTACCAAACTGCATGATCATGCACTTTCCTACCGTATATTCCATCTGCCAATTCTTTACCCTTTCTCCTAATCGAAGTCCTTCTGTAGCCTCCCTGCTTCCTCAACAGTACCTGGCCCTCCACCTTTCTTCATAACATCTGCAAACTTGGCCACAAAGCCATCAATTTCATCATCCAAATCATTTATATATAATGTGAAAAAAGTGGTCACAACACCAACCTTGTGGAATAGCACTAGTCACCACAGCCAATCAGAAAAGGCCCCTATATTCCAAATCTTTGCCTCCTGCCAGTCAACCAATCCTCAACCATGCTAGTATCTTTCCTGTAACACTACGGACTCTTGACACTTTAAGCTTCATGTGTGGCACCTTGTCAAAGGCTTTCTGGATATCTAAGTAAACAACATCCACTGACACTCCTTTGTCTACCCTACTTGTTATTTACTCAAAGAATTCCAATAGATTCGTGAGGCGAGATTTCCTCTTCAGAGAACTATGCTGACTTTGGTCTAAATAGACCAAATACTCTGAAACCACATTCTTAATAATAGACTCCAAAATCCTCCCAACCACTGAAGTCAGGCTAACTGGCCTATAATTTCCTTTCTTCTGCCTCCCACCCTTCTTAAGGAGTGGAGTGACATGTGCAATTTTCTATTCTTCCAGAACCATTCCAGAATCTAGTGATTCTTGAAAGGTTATTACTAATGCCTCCATAATCTCTTCAGCTACCTCCTTCAGAACCCTGGGGTCTAGTCCATCTGGTCCAGGTGACTATTCTACTGTCAGAACTTTCAGTTTCTCAAGCATGTTCTCCCGAGTAATTGCAATTGCACTCACTTCTGCCCTGACATTCTCAAATTTCTGGCATACTAGTGTCTTCCACAATGAAGACTGTTATAAAATACTTACTAAATTTGTCTGTCATTTCTTAGTCCCCTATGTCTACCTCTCTAGTGTCATTTTCCAGTGGTCCCATATCCAACCGCCTTTCTTTTACTCTTTATAATATCTGAAAAAAACTTTTGCTATCTTATTTTATATTACTGGAGTGCTTGGCTTCATATTTCATCTTTATGGCTTTATAGTTGCATTCTGTTGGTCTTTAAAAGTTTACCAATCCTCTAGCTTTCCACCAATTTTTTCAATATTATATGTCCTCTCTTTTGCTTTTATGCTACCTTTGACTTCCCGTACTCCTTTTAGAATACTTCTTCATCTTTGGGATGTATCTACCCTGCGCCTTCCAAATTTCTCCCAGAAATTCCAACCACTCTTGCTGTGCCGTCATCCCTTCCAATCAGCTTTGGCCAGCCCCTCTCATATGGCTCTGTAATTCCCTTTGCTCCACTAATATTACAGAAACAGGAGAATAATTACCTCAAACTTCAGTTGTTGCCAAAAGGGATAGTTAGCCTGAATTATAGAAGGGTTTTGGAAACTGGCAAAGAATAATCAAGACATTTTCAGGTCATATTAACGGTAATCATTAAAAAAAAATAAAAACATTGTGAACAATCATAATGTCAGTCAGCATCTGTGGAAAGAGAAACAGTGAGCATTTCAGGTCGGGATCCTTCATTAGAATTATTTCGTTCACTGCTGGAATGAGGAGGTGCCTTTGAAGAAGAAATTGGGTAGAATCACACAGAGAGTGGTGGGTGCGTGGAACGCACTGCCGGCAACAGTGGAGAAAATAGGGTCTTTTGAGAGACTCTTTGATAGTTACAGGGAGCTTAGAAAAATAGAGGGCTGTGCAGTAGGGTCATAGTAAGTAAAGAAATCCGTTAGTCTTGCGAGACCATGGATCTGCACCTGGAAAGTCTTCACTCTCCAGGGTGCAGGCCTGGGCAAGGTTGTATGGAAGACCAGCAGTTGCCCATGCTGCAAGTCTCCCCTCTCCACGACACCAATGTTGTCTAAGGGAAGGGCATTAGGACCCAGTGTCCTAGCTTGGCACCAGTGTCGTTGCAGAGCAATGTGTGATTAAGTGCCTTGCTCAAGGACACAACGCGTTCCCTCAGCTGGGGCTCAAACTCACGACCTTCAGGTAGCTAGTCCAATGCCTTAACCACTTGGCCACATGCCCACACAGTAGGGTAGATCTAGATATTTTCTAGAGTAGGTTACATGGTTGGCACAACATGGTGGACCGAAGGGCCTGTAATGTGCTGTAGATTTCTATGTTCCAGAATCAGCCCGCATGCTCTGAGTATAGATAAATGAAAGGTAATCTCATATAAAATTCTGAGAGAGCTTGAATTGACAGGTGCTCGAGTGTATGTACATCTGATTCCCAAGTCAGAAACTCCTCCAGTAACTTACCTACCATTAGATTCACTGGTCTATAATTCCCAAGCTCTTATTTGGAGCCTTTTTTAAATAAAGGTGCAACATCAGCCACCCTCCACTACCCTGGCACCTCACCCGTCGATAGCGATGGATGCATATTTCTTAGCTAGGACTCCTGCAATTTTTTCCTCGTTTCTCACAGTTCTTGGATATACTGTACCTAATATCTATCAAGCTTCAGGCATTTAAGACAATCAGCACCTCCTCTGCTGTAATGCAGACTATCACCAAGACATCCTCATCAAGTATCTCAAATTCCAAAGCCTTTACTCATGGTAAAAATAGAGGAGAAATACTAATTTAGGACCTTGCTCGTCTCCTGCAGCTAGGGGCGTATCTACGGAAAATAGCACCTATGGCAAGCACTGAAATTGTGCCCCTGTCCAAACATCTGACACCCATCTTTCAGATAACTTTACCATAATATCAGCTCAAAAATACGAGTCAAGCTCGTTAATCTTTTAATTAACAAATTATGGCACTACATGAAAATGATAACTGCACCTTCTTTGCTTTCACTGATGCAAATTGGTCTATGATGTGATCAACGTCAGTTTTTTTCAGTTTCTTCTCTTTCTACACTCAGCAGAGCAAGATCACAGAGTCTGCCTTGACCCATGGAGGCTCTCCAATATGAAAGTATTAGTTTTAATTTGCTGAATGATCTCTCACAGCTGGCGATGGAAACTGCCGTGGTTAGCATTATCTGAATAGCAATGTGAAGATTGGGGAAGATACTCTCATCTCCACACTGAACAATAAATTCAAGAAGCTCTTCAGGTCTTGATATTTTCATGTTGACCCACCTTGATAGCAATGTTCTGCAATCCAAAATTTCTTCATATAGCTGCAGTCCATCAACATCAGAGCTGTACAATTCGCCCAAATTTTCACACTTCTTCTTTAGGTTGTTACTGTCAGTGCTGTACTACAATCCCTCGACATGGAGAAGGATCCCAAACTTGGCGTCAGTGTCATGCAAACGAGCGAACCTTTCATCCATTTCTCTGTGAAGCCGGTCGAGTGTTCCCTTCATGACTCTTTCCATTTCCTCCTTAACTGTTAACCCAGCGTCTCACGAGTTCTCATCAGCCATTCGTTTCTTTCATCTCTGACGTCTTTCACCTTGACAGAGAACGACTCCTTCGAGTGATCAACACTTCTCTTCCATTATAAAAATGATCTTGGAGGGCTTCACATCCAGGGCCGCATCGTGGAAGTTCATGCTAGGATCCTGCAGCCTCTTTTGAATATGGTCAATGCAAATGAGCACTTTGTTCCATCAGCTTTCTCGCTGCAGTTGTTATGTCGATTGGGTCTTTGTACTGATGGGTAAATCCTAGACTGATAATTGAATAATAGCAAACATCTTCGTCAATCCTTTTAAAGGTTCTGTTGGAGGCGGGCGGATATCCTGATGAGCTTTGCGGGTAGCCAACGAGCATAAGGCTAGGGGTTGGGGGCCGTCCTGAACGACGTGAAAGAGCCAAAGGGAGAGCGGTGTGGGCGGAGGCTGAAGCCCTGGTCTTAAAGAGTACTCATCTTGGCCGAAGCATTGTGGCAGGAATGGGGGTCAGACAACTCGCTACCTGTAGGTATTGGAGAGTGGAGTCCTGAAGGCTGCCTGGCAGTTGATTAAGATACATTGCAGATTGTGGAAGTTGCCTCAGTTATTTGAATGCAACATCCTGATTATTTAGTAATACCGTTGATTCGGGGTTCGGGGCAACAGTAGTTTTTTAATATTTATTGAAGTTGGGAACGGATCAATGGTAGATGCTCTTTCTGTGTTGTGCACTATACCATGAAGAGCGTAAAATTGGATCCTTCATCCTTTGGTTGGGGCGCCGTTTAATCCCGGGTGGAAGTTCATCGTCACTATATCACCTGAGGATTGAAAAGTGCGGGGGGCACTTGGCTGAGGTGCAGGGTGGAGAGAGACCCCGACATTGTGGGGATCAGAAAGGGGAGGATACAAGAAGGGGGTGGGGTGAGTACCTTGGAGAGGGACCAAGCAAAGTTTATGCATCCCACACTCACTCACTGCTTTCCTTTCACCAGGCGACAGCACTGGTGACAAATCTGGTACTTAATCTTTCTCTCTCTCCCTGTTCAGCTTCACGATGCTGAGGGCCGGACACCCAGTGGTGGGTGGATTGTAACTGCGTTCTTGAGCTGGGAGTAAAACGTAAAACAGGAGCAACCGACCAGATAATAAAAAGGGTCGAAGACATGGCAGCAAGCAGCGTCAGCCTCAGTTACTTCATCTTCCAGCTGCTGCTGATGGTCGCCTCCAGTCGGCGGGAGTTTGTTAACCCAGAGTACAAGGCCTTCCGAGGAGAGAACGCGAACTGGGCATCCAACCACTTGGCGGTGGACGAGTGCATGGGTAGTGTGTACCTGCAAGCGGTGAACCAGATCTACAAACTCTCCAAGCGACTTGCAGCTCCTGGTGGTCCACCAAATGGGACCGGACGAGGAGAACCCGGACTGTTACCCGTCCCGCATCGTGCTGCGGTCAATCTGTGACTGAAATTACACAATGGCCAGCCTCTGAAATAAGGCCATCCTACTGCTTCTCACCCATGATAATCAAAGACAGAACATACATCTGAAGAAAATTCTTTTTTCACTATCCCAGGATGGCTTGTCTGACTTTAATAGAAACTGCTCAGTGGTGCCCAGGGCACGTGTATACCTACTTGAATCCCAGAGAGACCCTATTGTCTCTGTAGTTACTCTTTGCCTCTTAATATATTTATAAAATCTCTTCAGATTCTCCTTAATCTTCACTGCCAAACCTATCTCATTCCCGATTCCGCCTTCAGTTTTTTTTTAAAGAGTATACTCCTGCATCCTCATATCGAAAGCTAAAGCAACAAGGCTTTCCAAATATTATAATGACAGGACTAGGGTACTGCTACAATGAGAGTTGTGAGATACAGAGGTGTTAGAGAAAGCAGAGCAGCAGAGAATAAGAGGTGTGAGAGATAGCAGAATGTTACTGTGCAGGGTATCAGAGATTGTGGAAGAAAGCATGGATCAAGTATTACATCTGAGAGTGAGATAATACTGTGTGAGATAAGTAACAATGTATACTATAAAGGGGATTTAGGTGTATCTGTGAACTTTGGATCCATTATAGTGTACGATATTGTATTAGAAGGTTGACTTGTAGTACCAGGTGTCCAAATGTGGAGCCTGCACTGTGGTGAGTATTACCTGTATGATCAGCATGTCCTGACGCAGGTCATCTCCATGTTTAAAGAGGATGCTAATGGTGTCCTTTGATACAGAGGTAGGGTCAGCACACTTGAACTCCAGCCATAAAGGCTTCTTCTTTGACGGCATTACTTTGCATCTGTCCACCTGTAAATCAGACAATATTTTTTTCCCCATTCTGTGCACTGGCAGGAATTTACTCTGTATTTCTGTTGTTCTGGATATTGGTCAAGGTATACTGCAATTGATGTGGCTGTACCACATGTCTCACTTGATAATGTCATTAAAACAGATGAGCATTTCTCCACTATACTGTCATAGGTACCTCACAGACAATAAATTAATCATTCTGTAGGCAACCAAGTTAATGAGGGGATGATCAAAGTTCTCACCTTACACAGTAGATGGCTTAGATTTATACAGGAACGGATAAGTAATTTTATGTTCCCTTTGGATATTGAATATTGAAAACTGGAATAATAATGATAATCATTATTAAAAACAAATCTCTCAATGGCTCACTTCCTCCTCCTTTGTCTTTACAGTGCTACGGGGTCAATGATGACTTGCTTCCATTCCAGTTCTGTGGGTGGTGAGATGACTACGGAATTCTCTGTGGGATCCATAGATCCTGCCATGGATGGGTTTCAGGGTGCTCGAGGAGGCAGGTAGGTGAGTAGATTAGGATGCTGTTGTTTGTACCCGACCTCTGCCTCTCCCGTTGCCCTGAGGCAATATTTTGACCTGAAACATTTATGGTTCCTTTCCTCCCACAGATGCTGCCCAACCCACTGAGTTCCTCCAGCACATGCTTTGTTGTTCCAGGTTCCAGCATCTGCAGACTCTTTTGTCTTCTGTCTTTTCCATTATGAACAGTCATGAGCCAGTGATTCCCATGGGACAATGAGGAACACCAAGGGAATTTTGAAATCTCTTCCCATGAGCAGAGCACCTGGTCATTGTCGCTGGGTGAGTGTCATTAGATCCTCGTTACCAGGGATGCTTGGTATTGGAAGAGGGGACTGGCAATGGTTCACCTGGAGCATTTGGAAGAACCCTCACGTTTGGAGGGTTTTGCAAGGCTGGTTATTGGTGATTTCTCTCCATTTTTTGAAGTCTATACACTATGTTACCTAGAAGTCCAACGCATACAGCAGGATAGAGATTACCGTTAACAAGAGAAAATCTGCAGATGCTGGAAATCCAAGCAACACACACAAAATGCTGGAGGAACTCAGCAGGTCGGGCAGCATCTTGAAGGGTCTTAGCCCGAAACGTTGACTGTACTCCTTTCCATAGATGCTGCCAGACCTGCTGAGTTCCTCCAGCGTTTTGTATGTGTTGCAGAGATTACTGCTATTTGAAAAGCTACAAGCCTGCTGCCAAGCACAACGTCTTCAAACCATCTTTCCTTAGTTGGTCAAAGGTTGTGCTGGCAAAATAGTTGAGCTGAATTTTCCCACAATAGTCCATCTTCATTAAGTGGTGGATCCCAGGAGTCTTGTCATAGGAACACACATAAAAGTTGCTGGTGAACGCAGCAGGCCAGGCAGCATCTCTAGGAAAAGGTACCGTTGACGTTTCAGGCCGAGACTCTTCGTCAGGACTAACTGAAGAAAGAGCTAGTAAGAGATTTGAAAGTGGGAGGGGGAGATCCAAAATGATAGAGAAGACAGGAGGGGGAGGGATGGAGCCAAGAGCTGGACAGGTGATTGGCAAAAGGGATATGAGAGGATCATGGGACAGGAGGTCTGGGGAGAAGGAAAGGGGGGGGAACCCAGAGGGTGGGCAAAGGGTATAGTCAGAGGGACAGAGGGAATGATGTGTGTTGCTTGAATTTCCAGCATCTGTGGAATTCCTCGTGCTTGTCGTAGGTATTGTTTGTCAGAGGGTAGTATTGCAAGGTGAGGATCTTCATCTTTCTGATGTTTACTGGAAGACCCATCCAATAATACACGATCAAAAGAGGAGTCGGCCATAACATGGAGCTCAGCCTCTGAGTGTGAACATATACAAGCCTGTAGTAAACTGACAGCTAAATGGGTGACCTTTTCCTGAAGTAGAGACCTTCAGCTCCAACTTCGTGTATAATCATAGGTCTTCCATGCAAGAATCAGAATCAGGTTTATTATCACCGGCATGTGACGTAAAATTTGTTAACTTAGCAGCAGCAGTTCAATGCAATACATAATCTAGCAGAGAGAAAAGGAATATATATATATATATATATATATATATATATATATATATAATAAATAAAATAAAAACAATTATAATAAATAAACAAGTAAATCTATTACATATATTAAACAGATTTTTTAAAAACGTGCCAAAACAGAAATACTGTACATTAAAAAAAACTGAGGTAGTGTCCAAGGATTCAATGTCCATTTAGGAATCGGATGGCAGAGGGGAAGAACCTGTTCCTGAATCGCTGAGCATGTGCCTTCAGGCTTCTGTATCTCCTACCTGATGGTAACAGTGAGAAAAGGGCATGCCCTGGGTGCTGAAGGTCCTTAATAATGGACGCTGCCTTTCTGAGACACCACTCCCTGAAGATGTCCTGGGTACTTTGTAGGCGAGTATTGCCGCTGTCTTGCCTTTTTTATAACTGCGTCGATATGTTGGGACCAGGTTAGGTCCTCAGAGATCTCGACACCAGGAACTTGAGGCTGCTCACTCTCTCCACTTCTGATCCCTCTATGAGGATTGGTATGTGTTCCTTCGTCTTACCCTTCCTGAAGTCCACAATCAGCTCTTTCGTCTTACTGACGTTGAGTGCCAGGTTGTTGCTGTGACACCACTCCACTAGTTGGCATATCTCACTCCTCTTCATATCTCTTCACCATCTGAGATTCTACCAACAATAGTTTCATTGTCAGCAAATTTATAGATGGTCTTTGAGCTGTGCCTAGCCACACAGTCATGTGTATATAGAGAGTAGAGCAGTGGGCTAAGAACACACCCCTGAAGTGTGCCAGTGTTGATCGTCAGCGAGGAGGATATGTTATCACCAATCCACACAAATTGTGGTTTTCCGGTTAGGAAGTTGAGGATCCAATTGCAGAGGGAGGTACAGAGGCCCAGGTTCTGTAACTTCTCAATCAGGATTGTGGGAATGATGGTATTACTTTTGGAGGTATTATAATTGAGATGAGAGACAGATTGGTGCAGTAATCGAGAAATGCCTATGTAAAACTTGCATATTAACTTCCCTGATATTGATTGGCACCTGATTAGTTCCAATGGTTTAGACGGCGCAGAGTTTGTTAAGTGTGTCCAGGACAAATTCCTGTCACAGTATGTTGACAGGCCGACTAGGGGAAATACCATACTAGATCTAGTATTAGGTAACGAACCGGGTCAGGTCACAGATCTCTCAGTGGGTGAGCATCTGAGGGACAGTGACCACCGCTCCCTGGCTTTTAGCATTATCATGGAAAAGGATAGAATCAGAGAGGACAGGAAAATTTTTAATTGGGGAAGGGCAAATTATGAGGCTATAAGGCTAGAACTTGTGGGTGTGAATTGGGATGATGTTTTTGCAGGGAAATGTACTATGGGCACGTGGTCAATGTTTAGGGATCTCCTGCAGGATGTTAGGGATAAATTTGTCCCGATAAGAAAGATAAAGTATGGTAGGGTGAAGGAACCATGGATGACAAGTGAGGTGGAAAATCTAGTCAGGTGGAAGAAGGCAGCATACATGAGGTTGAAGAAGCAAGGATCAGATGGGTCTATTGAGGAATATAGGGTAGCAAGAAAGGAGCTTAAGAAGGGGCTGAGAAGAGCAAGAAGGGGGCATGAGAAGGCCTTGGCGAGTAGGGTAAAGGAAATCCCCAAGGCATTCTTCAATTATGTGAAGAACAAAAGGATGACAGGAGTGAAGGTAGGACCGATTAGAGATAAAGGTGGGAAGATGTGCCTGGAGGCTGTGGAAGTGAGCGAGGTCCTCAATGAATACTTCTCGTCGGTATTCACCACTGAGAGGGAACTTGATGATGGTGAGGACAATATGAGTGAGGTTGATGTTCTGGAGCATGTTGATATTAAGGGAGAGGAGGTGTTGGAGTTGTTAAAATACATTAGGATGGATAAGTCCCCGGGGCCTGACAGAATATTCCCCAGGCTACTCCACGAGGTGAAGGAAGAGATTGCTGAGCCTCTGGCTAGGACCTTTATGTCCTCGTTGTCCATGGGAATGGTACCGGAGGACTGGAGAGAGGCAAATGTTGTCCCCTTATTCAAAAAAGGTAGTAGGGATAGTCCGGGTAATTATAGATCAGTGAGCCTTATGTCTGTGGTGGGAAAGCTGTTGGAAAAATTTCTTAGAGATAGGATCTATGGGCATTTAGAGAGTCATGGTCTGATCAGGGACAGTTAGCTTGGCTTTGTGAAGGGCAGATCGTGTCTAACAAGCCTGATAGAGTTCTTTGAGGTGACCAGGCATATAGATGAGGGTAGTGCAGTGGATGTGATCTGCATGGATTTTAGTAAGGCATTTGACAAGGTTCCACATGGTAGGCTTATACAGAAAGTCAGAGGGCATGGGATCCAGGGAAGTTTGGCCAGATGGATTCAGAATTGGCTTGCCTGCAGATAGCAGAGGGTCGTGGTGGAGGGAGTACATTCGGATTGGAGGGTTGTGACTAGTGGTGTCCCACAAGGATCTGTTCTGGGACCTCTACTTTTCGTGATTTTTATTAACGACCTGGATGTGGGGGTAGAAGGGTGGGTTGGCAAGTTTGCAGATGACACAAAGGTTGGTGGTGTTGTGGATACTGTAGAGGATTATCGAAGATTGCAGAGAGACATTGATAGGATGCAGAAGTGGGCTGAGAAGTGGCAGATGGAGTTCAACTTGGAAAAGTGTGAGGTGGTACACTTTGGAAGGACAAACTCCAAGGCAGAGTACAAAGTAAATGGCAGGATACTTGGTAGTGTGGAGGAGCAGAGGGATCTCGGGGTACATGTCCACAGATCCCTGAAAGTTGCCTCACAGGTAAATATGGTAGTTAAGAAAGCTTATGGAGTGTTAGCTTTCATAAGTTGAGGGATAGAGTTTAAGAGTTGCGAGGTAATGATGCAGCTCTATAAAACTCTGGTTAGGCCACACTTGGAGTACTGTGTCCGGTTCTGGTCACCTCACTATAGAAAGGATGTGGAAGCGTTGGAAAGGGTACAGAGGAGATTTACCAGGATGCTGCCTGGTTTAGAGAGTATGCATTATAATCAAAGATTAAGGGAGCTAGAGCTTTACTCTCTGGAGAGGAAGAGGAGGAGAGGAGACATGATAGAGGTATACAAGATAATAAGAAGAATAGATAGAGTGGACAGCCAGCGCCTCTTCCCCAGGGCACCACTGTTCAATACAAGAGGACATGGCTTTAAGGTAAGGGGTGGGAAGTTCAAGGGGGATATTAGAGGAAGGTTATTTACTCAGAGAGTGGTTGGTGTGTGGAATGCACTGCCTGAGACAGATACACTAGTGAAATTTAAGAGACTACTAGACAGGTATATGGAGGAATGTAAGGTGGGTGGTTATATGCAGGCAGGGTTTAAGGGTCGGCACAACTTTGTGAGCCAAAGGGCCTGTACTGTGCTGCACTATTCTATGTTCTATAAAAACAAATTTGCTACATTATTGTATAAGACGTTGGTGAAGCCTAATTTGGAGTATTGTGTGCAGTTTTGGTCACTTACCTACAAGAAAGACATAAATAAGATTGTAAGAGTTAGGACCTGAGTTATAAGGAAAAATTGAATAGGTTAGGACTTTATTCCTTGGAACATAGAAGATTGAGAGGAGATTTGAGAGAGGTATATTAAATTATGAGGGGTATAGAAAGGGTAAATGCAAGCAGGCTTTTTCTACTGAGATTGGGTGGGACAACGACCAAAAGGTGATGGATTAAGGGCGAAAGGTGAAAAGCTTAAGGGGAACAGGAGGGCAAACTTCTTCATTCAGGGTCGTGAGAGTGTCAAAAGAGCTGCCAGCACCAGTGATGCATGCAAGCTCGACTTCAAAGTTTAAGAGAAGTTTGGATAGGTACATGGATGGTAGGGGTATGGAGGGCTGTGATCCCGGTGCAGGTCGATGGCAAATTAAATAATTTTGGCATGAACAAGATGGGCTGATGGGCTCTGTGCGGTACTTTTGTATGATTCTATGACCCTAATGATTTAAACATGCTTTCCAGCGATGAAGCTGACAGCTTTGAGTTTAAAATGCAAGCAGCTATCATGTTCCTGGAGACAAAAGAAACCACAGATGCTGGAATGTGGACCAACCCTCAAAGGGGGGAGGAACTCCAGCTGGTCAACAGCATTTATACAGAGAAGTGGACAGTCAATATTTCAGGTTGAGGCCCCTCAGGAATCTGAGATTCCCTGAGCTATTAGCATGACGACAACTCCTTCCACAGGAACGATTGGAGTGGCATGGGTAGGAAGGAAACCAGTGTTAAATGGGTGATACCAGACAGCAACCTCTTCTTCAAGCTCATCTGCAGCATTTCTACCTTTAACGTCTCTCTTTTCCTTTTCAATGTGGATGTGGTTCTGTCGAAGAGCATGACCTAGAGCTACACTCAAACTTTGGTTCTATGTGGCGATGAGACCTATGCCCAGGAGTCACCAACCAGCTGTTTCTCGATGTCCCAAGGACACGGCCAAGAAGACAAGCATACCTGAGGCTTTGCAGCTCTGGGAACAAGCCGATTCTATGCCAGTGCCACAGACTGACGCATCGCGGGAGAAAATGGAACAGCGGGAACCGCAGATCAGCTGTCGGAGGTCTCTATACTCAGTGAATCATGTACTTGCTCCCTTTCTCTCATTGGGGGAGGAAGAGTTTATTGCCGATTCTCGAGTCAGAGACAGACGAATGAATATGGTACAGTATGTCAAATTGTCAGGTGAATGATTATTTTTTGATGTATGCAGATTATGGTCTTTCTTGGGGGCTTTGCTGATGCTTGCTTAGTGGGTCGAGGGTCCGATACTTTTTTGTTGAAGTAAACAGGGGAGGGGTAGGGTCATTGCTTTGCCGCTGCTCGTGAGTGGGAGGGAAGTGGGGGGGTTTGGGGTTCTGACATTTCAACTGTCACTCATTCTTTGGGGCACTGTTCTGTTTTTGTGGATGTCTGAAGAATAAGAATAAGAATGAGAATTTTGGTTGTATATTGTATACATTCTCTGATATTAAATGGAACCACTGAACGGACAGGGGGCAAAGAGCACACCCTCTGAGAAGTAACACTGATGGGTGTGGTCGAGGAGGAACAAGGGGTTGATTGTGGAATTCAGGAAGGGGAAATTAAGGGAGCACATGCCAGACCTCATTGAGGGGCCAGTGGAAAGAATAAACAAAATTCCTGGGTAATGTTCTCTCTAATTTTGTTTTACAGCTGCATGGACCAATCATTGCTCTGAGCAGGAAATTTTTACACAGTCTGAAAACTGCACGGCACTTTATATTAACATTATATAAAGAAAACAGAGGCTACGTGTACAGGAGCCTTTCAGTGTCTGCACAGCCAGGCACCCACACAGCTTACAGGGAACAGTGATCAAGGGTGCCAACATCTCTGAAGATCGACCTTGGCCTAACATACATATTGTTGCAATTATTTTAAAAAAAGGCATGCCAGCAGCTCTATTTCATTAGCTGTTTGAAGATATTTGGTATGCCACCAAAGACTCTGGCAAATATGTACAGCCGAGCGCGTTCTGACTCGTTGCATCACTGTCTGGTTTGGAGGGGCCTTGCACAGGAACGAGAAAAGTTGCAGAGAGTTGTAAGTTCATCAAGGCCACCTGCCTCGCCAGCATCAAGGTCACCTTGGATAGGTGATGCATTAAGAAGACACCATCCATCATTAAGGATCCTCACCATCCAGGACATGTCCCTTTCTCATTATGACCATCAGGAAGGAGGTACAGGAGCCTGAAGACCCACACTCAATGCCTTAAGAACAGCTTCTTCCTCTCTGCCATCAGCTTTCAGAATAAATAACAAACCTGTGAACGCCAACTCACTTCTTTCATTGTATTTATATTTTACATTTCTTACTGAAACATAATTTTTTTATGTACTGCTGCAAAACAATAAATTTCATGACATATCTCAGTGATATTAAATCTGATTCGATTTTGATTCCGAAGGAAAAGTAGATGAGGTTGCCTTCCGTTGAGTGTGGAGTTGAGAAGATATTCCGAATGCTGGTATTTGCAGCAAAACATGAGACACGTCAGAGATCAGCAGCCTGGGAACCTGAGAGTGACCATGACCCAGATAGAAGAGAAAAAATGATTCAGGCACTTCTGAGGAGGTGATTGAGATCTTGTCCGACACCTATATGGATGATTCAAGACAGTTGGCAATGACCAGCTTCTCAAACTGGCTACTAATAGCAATAGGATGTTGGGTCAAGTGTCAGATCCACAACTTCATGCAGCCTTTTCAGTGAGGACTACCAAGCAATTAAAATTGTCATCAAAGAGAAGTTCATTCTGCAGTTCAGCTTGACACACACTCTTGACAACATGAGAAGCATTTTAGTATTTAAGGAAATTTGGAAAAGTTTCCCCAGAACATGTGTGATTTACTTCAGGTGAGACCTCCCATGGGTGTGACTGGCCATGGGTGTGACCTCCCTCAGGTTTAATCTCCCACAGGTGTGACCTCCCTCTGGTTTAATCTCCCACAGGTGTGACCACGCTCAGGTTTAATTATCCACAGGTGTGACCTCTCTCAGGTTTCATTATCCACAGGTCTGACCTCTCTCAGGTTTAATCACCCACAGGTGTGACCTCCCTGTGGTTTAATCTCCCACAGGTGTGACCACGCTCAGGTTTAATTATCCACAGGTGTGACCTCCCTCAGGTTTAATTATCCACAGGTGTGACCTCTCTCAGGTTTCATTATCCACAGGTGTGACCTCTCTCAGGTTTAATCACCCACAGGTGTGACCTCCCTGTGGTTTAATCTCCCACAGTTGTGAGCTCCCTCTGGTTTAATCTCCCACAGGTGTGAACACTCAGGTTTAATCTCCCACAGGTGTGAACTCTCTCAGGTTTAATCTCCCACAGATGTGACCTCCCTCAGGTTTAATCTCCCACAGGTATGACCTCTCTCTGGTTTAATCTCCCACAGGTGTGACCTCCATCAGGTGTGACATCCCTCAGGTATAATTATCTACAGGTGTGACCTCTCTCAGGTTTAATCACCCACAAGTGTGGCCTCCCTCAGGTATAATTATCCACAGGTGTGACCTCCCTCAGGTTTAATCCCCCTCAGGTTTAATTATCCACAGGTGTGACCTCCCTCTGGTTTAATCTCCCACAGGTGTGACCTCTCTCAGGTTTAATCTCCCACAGGTATAACCACCCTCAGTTTTAATCTCCCACAGGTGTGACCTCCATCAGGTTTCATCTCCCACAGGTGTGACCTCCCTCAGGTTTAATCTCCCACAGGTATAACCACCCTCAGGTTCATTATCCACAGGTGTGACCTCTCTCAGGTTTAATCACCCACAGGTGTGACCTCCCTGTGGTTTAATCTCCCACAGGTGTGACCTCCCTCTGGTTTAATCTCCCACAGGTATGACCTCTCTCAGGTTTAATCTCCCACAGGTGTGACCTCCCTCAGGTGTGACATCCCTCAGGTTTAATTATCTACAGGTGTGACCTCTCTCAGGTTTAATCTCCCACAGGTGTAACCTCCCTCAGGTTTAATCCCCCTCAGGTTTAATCTCCCACAGGTGTGACCACCCTCAGGTATAATTATCCACAGGTGTGACCTCCCTCAGGTTTAATCCCCCTCAGGTTTAATTATCCACAGGTGTGACCTCCCTCTGGTTTAATCTCCCACAGGTGTGACCTCTCTCAGGTTTAATATACGACAGGTGTGAGCACTCAGGTTTAATCTCCCACAGGTGTGAATTCTCTCAGGTTTCATCTCCCACAGGTGTGACCTCCCTCTGGTTTAATCTCCCACAGGTGTGACCTCCCTCAGGTTTAATCACCCACAGGTGTGAACACTCAGGTTTAATCTCCCACAGGTGTGAACTCTCTCAGGTTTAATCTCCCACAAGTGTGACCTCCCTCAGGTGTGACCTCCCTCACGTTTAATCTTCCACAGGTGTGACCTCTCTCAGGTTTAATCTCCCACAGGTGTGACCTCCCTCTGGTTTAATCTCCCACAGGTGTAACCTCCCACAGGTGTGACCTCCCTCAGGTTTAATCTCCCACAGGTGTGACCTCCCTCAGGTTTAATCACCCACAGGTGTGACCTCTCAGGTTTAATCTCCCACAGGTGTGACCACCCTCAGGTTTAATCATCCACAGGTGTGACCTTCCTCTTGTTTAATCTCCCACAGGTGTGACCTCCCTCAGGTTTAATCTCCCACAGGTGTGACCTCCCTCAGGTTTAATCTCCCACAGGTGTGACCTCTCTCAGGTTACATCTCCCACAGGTGTGACCTCCCTCAGGTTTAATCTCCCACAGGTGTGACCACCCTCAGGTTTAATCTCCCACAGGTGTGACCTCGCTCAGGTTTAATCACCCACAGGTGTGACCTCCCTCAGGTTTAATCTCCCACAGGTGTGACCTCCCTCTGGTTTAATCTCCCACAGGTGTGACCTCTCTCAGGTTTAATCTCCCACAGGTGTGAACTCTCAGGTTTAATCTCCCACAGGTGTGACCTCTCTCAGGTTTAATCTCCCACAGGTGTGACCTCCCTCAGGTGTGACATCCCTCAGGTTTAATTATCTACAAGTGTGACCTCTCTCAGGTTTAATCTCCCACAGTGTGACCTCCCTCAGGTGTGACCTCCCTCAGGTTTAATTATCCACAGACGTGACCTCTCTCA
This sequence comes from Mobula hypostoma, assembly GCF_963921235.1. NCBI lineage: Eukaryota > Metazoa > Chordata > Chondrichthyes > Myliobatiformes > Myliobatidae > Mobula > Mobula hypostoma. The sequence continues at coordinate 5,183,964 of NC_086118.1, read as the reverse complement.
GGTTTAATCTCCCACAGGAGTGACCTCCCTCAGGTTTAATCTCCCACAGGTGTGACCACCCTTAGGTTTAATTATCCACAGGTGTGACCTGCCTCAGGTTTAATCCCCCTCAGGTTTAATTATCCACAGGTGTGACCTCCCTCTGGTTTAATCTCCCACAGGTGTGACCTCTCTCAGGTTTAATCTCCCACAGGTATAACCACTCTCAGTTTTAATCTCCCACAGGTGTGACCTCCATCAGGTTTCATCTCCCACAGGTGTGACCTCCCTCAGGTTTAATCTCCCACAGGTATAACCACCCTCAGGTTTAATTATCCACAGGTGTGACCTCACTCAGGTTTAATCTCCCACAGGTGTGACCTCTCTCAGGTTTAATCTCCCACAGGTGTGACCTCCCTCTGGTTTAATCTCCCACAGGTGTGACCTCTCTCAGGTTTAATCTCCCACAGGTGTGAACTCTCTCAGGTTTAATTATCCACAGGTGTGACCTCTCTCAGGTTTCATAATCCACAGGTGTGAGCTCTCTCAGGTTTAATCTCCCACAGGTGTGACCTCCCTCAGGTTTAATTTCCCACAGGTGTGACCTCCCTCTGGTTTAATCTCCCACAGGTGTGACCTCTCTCAGGTTTAATCTCCCACAGGTGTGAACTCTCTCAGGTTTAATCTCCCACAGGTGTGAACTCTCTCTGGTTTAATCTCCCACAGATTTAACCACTCTCATGTTAAATATCCCACAAGTGTGAGCTCTCAGGTTTAATCTCCCACGGGTGTGAACTCTCTCAGGTTTAATCTCCCACAAGTGTGACCTCCCTCAGGTTTAATTATCCACAGGTGTGACCTCTCTCAGGTTTAATCTCCCACAGGCGTGACTTCTCTCAGGTTTAATCTCCCACAGGTGTGACCTCTCTCAGGTTTAATCTCCCACAGGTGTGACCTCCCTCAGGTTTAATCTCCCACAGGTGTGACCTCTCTCAGGTTTAATCTCCCACAGGTGTGACCTCCCTCAGGTGTGACATCCCTCAGGTTTAATTATCTACAGGTGTGACCTCTCTCAGGTTTAATCTCCCACAGGTGTAACCTCCCTCAGGTTTAATCCCCCTCAGGTTTAATCTCCCACAGGTGTGACCACCCTCAGGTTTAATTATCCACAGGTGTGACCTCCCTCAGGTTTAATTCAGGTTTAATTATCCACAGGTGTGACCTCCCTCTGGTTTAATCTCCCACAGGTGTGACCTCTCTCAGGTTTAATCTCCCACAGGTGTGACCTCCCTCAGGTTTAATCTCCCACAGGTGTGACCTCCATCAGGTTTCATCTCCCACAGGTGTGACCTCCCTCAGGTTTAATCTCCCACAGGTATAACCACCCTCAGGTTTCATTATCCACAGGTGTGACCTCTCTCAGGTTTAATCACCCACAGGTGTGACCTCCCTGTGGTTTAATCTCCCACAGGTGTGACCTCCCTCTGGTTTAATCTCCCACAGGTGTGACCTCTCTCAGGTTTAATCTCCCACAGGTGTGAACTCTCTCAGGTTTAATTATCCACAGCGGTGACCTCTCTCGGGTTTAATTATCCACAGGTGTGATCTCTCTCAGGTTTAATCTCCCACAGGTGTGACCTCCCTCAGGTTTAATCTCCCACAGGTGTGACCTCTCTCAGGTTTAATCTCCCACAGGTGTGACCTCTCTCAGGTTTAATCTCCCACAGGTGTGACCTCCCTCAGGTTTAATCTCCCACAGGTGTGACCTCTCTCAGGTTTAATCTCCCACAGGTGTGACCTCTCTCAGGTTTAATCTCCCACAGGTGTGACCTCTCTCAGGTTTAATCTCCCACAGGTGTGACCTCTCTCAGGTTTAATCTCCCACAGGTGTGACCTCCCTCAGGTGTGACATCCCTCAGGTTTAATTATCTACAGGTGTGACCTCTCTCAGGTTTAATCTCCCACAGGTGTGACCTCCCTCAGGTTTAATCCCCCTCAGGTTTAATCTCCCACAGGTGTGACCTCCCTCAGGTTTAATCTCCCACAGGTGTGACCTCCCTCAGGTGTGACCTCCCTCAGGTTTAATTATCCACAGGTGTGACCTCTCTCAGGTTTAATCTCCCACAGGTGTGAATTCTCTCAGGTTTAATCTCCCACAGGTGTGACCACCCTCAGGTTTAATTATCCACAGGTGTGACCTCCCTCAGGTTTAATCTCCCACAGGTGTGACCTCTCTCAGGTTTAATCTCCCACAGGTGTGACCTCCCTCAGGTTTAATCCCCCTCAGGTTTAATCTCCCACAGGTGTGACCTCTCTCAGGTTTAATCTCCCACAGGTGTGACCTCCCTCAGGTTTAATCTCCCACAGGTGTGACCTCCCTCAGGTTTAATCTCCCACAGGTGTGACCTCCCTCAGGTTTAATCTCCCACAGGTGTGACCTCTCTCAGGTTTAATCTCCCACAGGTGTGACCTCCCTCAGGTTTAATCTCCCACAGGTGTGAACTCTCTCAGGTTTAATCTCCCACAGGTGTGACCTCCCTCTGGTTTAATCTCCCACAGGTGTGACCTCCCTCAGGTTTAATCTCCCACAGGTGTGACCTCTCTCAGGTTTAATCTCCCACAGGTGTGACCTCCCTCAGGTTTAATCTCCCACAGGTGTGACCTCCCTCAGGTTTAATCTCCCACAGGTGTGAACTCTCTCAGGTTTAATCTCCCACAGGTGTGACCTCCCTCAGGTTTAATTATCCACAGGTGTGACCTCTCTCAGGTTTAATCTCCCACAGGTGTGACCTCTCTCAGGTTTAATCTCCCACAGGTGTGACCTCCCTCAGGTTTAATCTCCCACAGGTGTGACCACGCTCAGGTTTAATTATCCACAGGTGTGACCTCTCTCAGGTTTAATCTCCCACAGGTGTGACCTTCCTCAGGTTTAATCTCCCACAGCTGTGACCTCTCTCAGGTTTAATCTCCCACAGGTGTGACCTCTCTCAGGTTTAATCTCCCACAGGTGTGACCTCTCTCAGGTTTAATCTCCCACAGGTGTGACCTCCCTCTTGTTTAATCTCCCACAGGTGTGACCTCCCTCAGGTTTAATCTCCCACAGGTGTGACCTCTCTCAGGTTTAATCTCCCACAGGTGTGACCTCCCTCTGGTTTAATCTCCCACAGGTGTGACCTCCCTCAGGTTTAATCCCCCTCAGGTTTAATCTCCCACAGGTGTGAACTCTCAGGTTTAATCTCCCACAGGTGTGAACTCTCTCAGGTTTAATCTCCCACAGGTGTGACCTCCCTCAGGTTTAATCCCCCTCAGGTTTAATCTCCCACAGGTGTGACCTCCCTCAGGTTTAATCTCCCACAGGTGTGACCTCCCTCTGGTTTAATCTCCCACAGGTGTGACCTCTCTCAGGTTTAATCTCCCACAGGTGTGACCTCCCTCAGGTTTAATCTCCCACAGGTGTGAACTCTCTCAGGTTTAATCTCCCACAGGCGTGAACTCTCTCAGGTTTAATCTCCCACAGGTGTGACCTCGCTCAGGTTTAATCTCCCACAGGTGTGACTACCCTCAGGTTTAATCTCCCACAGGTGTGACCTCTCTCAGGTTTAATCTCCCACAGGTGTGACCTCCCTCAGGTTTAATCTCCCACAGGTGCGACCTCCCTTAGGTTTAATTATCCACAGGTGTGACCTCCCTCAGGTTTAAACCCCCTCAGGTTTAATCCTCCTCAGGTTTAATCTCCCACAGGTGTGACCTCTCTCAGGTTTAATCTCCCTCAGGTTTAACCTCCCACAGGTGTGACCTCCCTCAGGTTTAATCTCCCACAGGTGTGACCTTCCTCAGGTTTAATCTCCCACAGGTGTGACCTCTCTCAGGTTTAATCTCCCACAGGTGTGACCTCCCTCAGGTTTAATCTCCCACAGGCGTGAACTCTCTCAGGTTTAATCTCCCACAGGTGTGACCTCACTCAGGTTTAATCTCCCACATGTGTGACTACCCTCAGGTTTAATCTCCCACAGGTGTGACCTCTCTCAGGTTTATTTTCCAACAAGTGTGACCTCCCTCTGGTTTAATCTCCCACAGGTGTGACCTCCCTCAGGTTTAATTATCCACAGGTGTGACCTCCCTCAGGTTTAAACCCCCTCAGGTTTAATCCCCTTCAGGTTTAATCTCCCACAGGTTTAACCTCCCACAGGTGTGACATTCCTCAGGTTTAATCTCCCACAGGTGTGACCTTCCTCTGGTTTAATCTCCTACAGGTGTGAACTCTCGCAGGTTTAATCTCCCACAGGTGTGACCACGCTCAGGTTTAACCTCCCACAGGTGTGACCTCCCTCAGGTGTGACCTCCCTCAGGTTTAATTATCCACAGGTGTGACTTCCCTCTGGTTTAATCTCCCACAGGTGTGACCTCTCTCAGGTTTAATCTCCCACAGGTGTGACCTCCCACAGGTTTATTCCCCCTCAGGTTTGATCTCCCACAGGTGTGACCTCCCTCAGGTTTAATATCCCTCAGGTTTAATCACCCACAGGTGTGACCTCCCTCTGGTTTAATCTCCCACAGGTGTGACCTCCCTCAGGTTTAATCTCCCACAGGTGTGACCTCCCTCAGGTTAAATCCACCTCAGGTTTAATCTCCCACAGGTGTGACCTCTCTCAGGTTTAATCTCCCACAGGTGTGAACTCTCTCAGGTTCAATCTCCCACCGGAGTGATCAATCTCAGGTTTAATCACACACAGGCGTGACCTACCACAGGTTTAATCTCCCACAGGTGTGACCTCCCTCAGGTTTAATCTCCCACAAGTGTGACCTCCCTCAGGTGTGACCTCCCTCACGTTTAACCCCACTCAGGTTTAATCACCCACAGGAGTGACCTCCCTCAGGTTTAATCTCCCACAGGTGTGACCTCCCTCTGGTTTAATCTCCCACAGGTTTGACCTCCCTCAGGTTTAATCTCCCACAGGTGTGACCTCCCTCAGGTTTAATCCCCCTCAGGTTTAATCTCCCACAGGTGTGAACTCTCAGGTCTAATCTCCCATATGTGTGAACTCTCTCAGGTTTAATCTCCCACAGGTGTGACCTCTCTCAGGTTTAATCTCCAACAAGTGTGACCTCCCTCTTGTTTTATCTCCCACAGGTGTGACCACGCTCAGGTTTATTCTCCTTCAGGTTTGATCTCTCACAGGTGTGACCTCCCTCAGGTTTAATACCCCTCAGGTTTAATCACCCACAGGTGTGACCTTCCTCTGGTTTAATCTCCCTCAGGTGTCACCTCTCTCAGGTTTATTCTCCCACAGGTGTGACCTCCCACAGGTGTGACCTCCCTCAGGTTTATTCCCCCTCAGGTTTATTCCCCCTCAGGTTTGATCTCCCACAGGTGTGAACTCTCTCAGGTTTAATCCACCTCAGGTTTAATCTCCCACAGGTGTGACCTCTCTCAGGTTTAATCTCCCACAGGTGTGACCTCCCTCAGGTTAAATCCCCCTCAGGTTTAATCTCCCACAGGTGTGACCACCCTCAGGTTTAATTATCCACAGGTGTGACCTTCCTCAGGTTTAATCTCCCACAGGTGTGACCATGCTCACGTTTAATCTCCCACAGGTGTGACCTCCCTCAGGTTTAATCCCCCTCAGGTTTATTCATCCACAGGTGTGACCTCCCTCAGGTTTAATTATCCACAGTTGTGACCTCTCTCAGGTTTAATCTCCCACAGGTGTGACCTCCCTCAGGTGTGACCTCCCTCACGTTTAATCTTCCACAGGTGTGACCTCCCTCAGGTTTAACCCCACTCAGGTTTAATCACCCACAGGAGTGACCTCCCTCAGGTTTAATCTCCCACAGGTGTGACCTCCCTCTGGTTTAATCTCCCACAGGTGTGACCTCCCTCTGGTTTAATCTCCCACAGGTGTGACCTCTCTCAGGTTTAATCTCCCACAGGTGTGACCTCCCTTAGGTTTAATCCCCATCAGTTTTAATCTCCCACAGGTGTGAACTCTCAGGTCTAATCTCCCACAGGTGTGACCTCCCTCAGGTTTAATCCCCCTCAGGTTTATTCATCCACAGGTGTGACCTCCCTCAGGTTTAATTATCCACAGTTGTGACCTCTCTCAGGTTTAATCTCCCACAGGTGTGACCTCCCTCAGGTTTAATCCCCCTCAGATTTAATCTCCCACAGGTGTGACCTCCCTCAGGTTTAACCCCCCTCAGGTTTAATCACCCACAGGTGTGACCTCTCTCAGGTTTAATCTCCCACAGGTGTGACCTCCCTCAGGTTTAATCCCCCTCAGATTTAATCTCCCACAGGTGTGACCTCCCTCAGGTTTATTCCCCCTCAGGTTTGATCTCCCACAGGTGTGACCTCCCTCAGGTTTAATCCCCCTCAGGTTTAATCTCCCACAGGTTTGACCACCCTCAGGTTTAATTATCCATAGGTGTGACCTTCCTCAGGTTTAATCTCCCACAGGTGTGACCATGCTCAGGTTTAATCTCCCACAGGTGTGACCTCCCTCAGGTTTAATCCCCCTCAGGTTTAATCTCCCACTGGTGTGACCTCTCTCAGGATTAATCTCCCACAGGTGTGACCTCCCTCAGGTTTAATTTTCTACAGGTGTGGCCTCTCTCAGTTTTAATCTCCCACAGGTGTGACCTCCCTCAGGTTTAATCACCCACAGGTGTGACCTCCCTCTGGTTTAATCTCCCACAGGTGTGTCCTCCCTCAGGTTTAATCTCCCACAGGTGTGTCCTCCCTCAGGTTTAATCTCCCACAGGTGTGTCCTCCCTCAGGTTTAATCTCCCACAGGTATGACCTCTCTCAGGTTTAAGTATACACAGGTGTGACCTCTCTCAGGTTTAATCCCCCACAGATGTGACCTCTCTCAGGTTTAATCTCCCTAAAGTGTGACCTCCCTCAGGTTAAATCTCCCACATGTGTGACCTCCCTCAGGTGTAATCTCCGTCAGGTTTAATGATCCACAGGTGTGACCACGCTCAGGTTTAGTCTCCCACAGGTGAGACCACCCTCAGGTTTAATCTCCCACAGGTGTGACCTCCCTCAGGTTTAATTATCCACAGTTGTGACCTCTCTCAGGTTTAGACTCCCACAGGTGTGACCCCCCTCAGGTTTAATCCCCCTCAGGTTTAATCTCCCACAGGTGTGATCTCCCTCAGGTGTGACCTCCTTCAGGTTTAATTATCCACAGGTGTGACCACGCTCAGGTTTAGTCTCCCACAGGTGAGACCACCCTCAGGTTTAATCTCCCACAGGTTTTACCACCCTTAGGTTTAATTATCCATAGGTGTGACCTTCCTGAGGTTTAATCTCCCACAGGTGTGACCACGTTCAGGTTTAATCTCCCACAGGTGTGACCTCCCTCAGGTTTAATCCCCCTCAGGTTTAATCTCCCACAGGTTTGACCTCTCTCAGGTTTAATCTCCCACAGGTGTGACCTCCCTCAGGTTTAATCTCCCACAGGTGTGACCTCCCTCAGGTTTAATCTCCCACAGGTGTGACCTCCCTCAAGTTTAAACCCCCTCAGGTTTAATCACCCACAGGTGTGACCTCCCTCTGGTTGAATTTCCCACAGGTGTGACCTCCCTCAGGTTTATTCTCCCACAGTTGTGAACTCTCTCAGGTATAATCTCCCACAGGTGTGACCACGCTCAGGTTTAATCTCCCACAGGTGTGACCACCCTCAGGTTTAATCTCCCACAGGTGTGACCACCCTCAGGTTTAATTATCCCACAGGTGTGACCTCTCTGAGGTTTAATCTCCCACACGTGTGACCTCCCTCAGGTGCGACCTCCGTCAGGTTTAATTATCAACAGGTGTGACCACCCTCAGGTTTAAATATCCACAGGTGTGACCTCTCTCAGGTTTAATGATCCACAGGTGTGACGTCCCTCAGGTTTAATCTCCCACAGGTGTGACCTCCCTCAGGTTTAATTATCCACAGGTGTGACCTCTCTCAGGTTTAATCTCCCACAGGTGTGACCTCCCTCAGGTTTAATCCCCCTCAGATTTAATCTCTCACAGGTGTGACCACCCTCAGGTTTAATTATCCACAGGTGTGACCTCCCTCAGGTTTAATCTCCCACAGGTGTGACCACGCTCACGTTTAATCTCCCACAGGTGTGACCTCCCTCAGGTTTAATCCCCCTCAGGTTTAATCACCCACAGGTGTGACCTCTCTCAGGTTTAATCTCCCACAGGTGTGACCTCCCTCTTGTTTAATCTCCCACAGGTGTGACCTCCCTCAGGTTTAATCTCCCACAGGTGTGACCTCCCTCAGGTTTAATTATCCACAGTTGTGACCTCTCTCAGGTTTAGTCTCCCACAGGTGTGACCTCCCTCAGGTGTGACCTCCGTCAGGTTTAATGATCCACAGGTGTGACCACGCTCAGGTTTAGTCTCCCACAGGTGAGACCACCCTCAGGTGTGACCTCCCTCAGGTTTAATTATCCACAGGTGTGACCTCTCTCAGGTTTAATCTCCCACAGGTGTGACCTCCCTCAGGTTTAATCCCCCTCAGGTTTAATCTCCCACAGGTGTGACCTCCCTCAGGTGTGACATCCCTCAGGTTTAATTATCCACAGGTGTGACCACGCTCAGGTTTAGTCTCCCACAGGTGAGACCACCCTCAGGTTTAATCTCCCACAGGTTTTACCACCCTTAGGTTTAATTATCCATAGGTGTGACCTTCCTGAGGTTTAATCTCCCACAGGTGTGACCACGTTCAGGTTTAATCTCCCACAGGTGTGACCTCCCTCAGGTTTAATCCCCCTCAGGTTTAATCTCCCACAGGTTTGACCTCTCTCAGGTTTAATCTCCCACAGGTGTGACCTCCCTCAGGTTTAATTTTCTGCAGGTGTGACCTCTCTCAGGTTTAATCTCCCACAGGTGTGACCTCCCTCAGGTTTAAACCCCCTCAGGTTTAATCACCCACAGGTGTGACCTCCCTCTGGTTGAATCTCCCACAGGTGTGACCTCTCTCAGGTTTAATCTCCCACAGGTATGACCTCCCTCTGGTTTAATCTCCCATAGGTGTGACCACGCTCAGGTTTAGTCTCCCACAGGTGAGACCACCCTCAGGTTTAATCTCCCACAGGTGTGACTACTCTCAGGTTTAAATATCCACAGGTGTGACCTCTCTGAGGTTTAATCTCCCACACGTGTGACCTCCCTCAGGTGCGACCTCCGTCAGGTTTAATTATCAACAGGTGTGACCACCCTCAGGTTTAAATATCCACAGGTGTGACCTCTCTCAGGTTTAATGATCCACAGGTGTGACGTCCCTCAGGTTTAATCTCCCACAGGTGTGACCTCCCTCAGGTTTAATTATCCACAGTTGTGACCTCTCTCAGGTTTAGTCTCCCACAGGTGTGACCTCCCTCAGGTTTAATCCCCCTCAGGTTTAATCTCCCACAGGTTTGACCACCCTCAGGTTTAATTATCCACAGGTGTGACCTTCCTCAGGTTTAATCTCCCACAGGTGTGACCATGCTCAGGTTTAATCTCCCACAGGTGTGACCTCCCTCAGGTTTAATCCCCCTCAGGTTTAATCTCCCACAGGTGTGACCTCTCTCAGGTTTAATCTCCCACAGGTGTGACCTCCCTCAGGTTTAATTATCCACAGGTGTGACCTCCCTCAGGTTTAATCTCCCACAGGTGTGACCTCCCTCAGGTTTAATTATCCACAGTTGTGACCTCTCTCAGGTTTAGTCTCCCACAGGTGTGACCTCCCTCAGGTTTAATCCCCCTCAGGTTTAATCTCCCACAGGTGTGACCACCCTCAGGTTTAATTATCCACAGGTGTGACCTTCCTCAGGTTTAATCTCCCACAGGTGTGACTACTCTCAGGTTTAATCTCCCACAGGTGTGACCTCCCTCAGGATTAATCCCCCTCAGGTTTAATCTCCCACAGGTGTGACCTCTCTCAGGATTAATCTCCCACAGGTGTGACCTCCCTCAGGTTTAATTTTCTACAGGTGTGACGTCCCTCAGGTTTAATCTCCCACAGGTGTGACCTCCCTCAGGTTTAATTATCGACAGTTGTGACCTCTCTCAGGTTTAGTCTCCCACAGGTGTGACCTCCCTCAGGTTTAATCTCCCACAGATGTGACCTCCCTGTGGTTTAATCTCCCACAGGTGTGAACTCTCTCAGGTTTAATCTCCCACAGGTGTGACCTCCCTCAGGTTTAATCTCCCACAGGTGTGACCACGCTCAGGTTTAATCTCCCACAGGTGTGACCTCCCTCAGGTTTAATCTCCCACAGGTGTGACCTCCCTCAGGTTAATTATCCACAGGTGTGACCACGCTCAGGTTTAATCTCCCACAGGTGTGACCACCCTCAGGTTTAATCTCCCACAGGTGTGACCTCTTTCAGGTTTAATCCCCCACAGGTGTGACCTACCACAAGTGCACCAGCACGTAGACCAGGATCATATGGAACCCGGAAATCTTCTGGGAAATCGGTGGATTGGAGTTTCTCCAGCTTTTGCCTTAACTGCAGGATGGCTACAAATAAAATGGATTCAGTTAAGCACTGCACAGCATTTCTGAAGGCAGTTCTGACTTCACAACTGCTGTCTCAGTCGATATCGCTCTCCACTGAGCATGTGGCTTGGACAGGACATTTCAAATCGATATTTCAGTGCAGCACTCTGGCAGTTCTGTACCTGTGGCATGCCTTCAAAAGTACTTAAACTGAGGCCCCGTCTACTCTGTTAGACGGCTATTAAAGATCTCCTAAAAAGAAGGAGGATGTTAGCATTTTCAACCATCTTAATGAAACAAATAATCTTGTCACGATTATATTGCTGATGGGGTACAAGTTGGCCCGTGAGTTTCTTACAGACATTTGAACAATATTGCATTTACCCAAAGCTATGTAGGGACGTGACTTTCAAAGTACTGAAAGATAGTTAGATCTGGGGGTATTTGTAGTGCTCGGTTTGTGCTGAATTCAATGCATTGTGTTTCTCCCTTTCCTTTATGAATTTATATCCCAGTCCATACGCTGAGAGAAGTTATTCAGATCATCTCAGCAGTGCTGACACTTTGGACGAATAATCCAACTAGCATCATCTCCTGTCTTGAACCTGAACTGTTAGTTGTCACTCCTTCCACAGATACTGCCTGATCTGAGAACTACTTCATTCATTTTCAGTTTCCCAGTTCCTTGTTTACAATTCTGCCAGGTTCATTTTCTGATGAGTTTAGATTGTCCTTAAAAACCTCAGAATATAAGAAGTACGAGGAGGAGTAGATCAATTAGCTCCACCATTGAATGAAATCGTGCCTGATCTCACTGTGAACTCAACCCCACTTACCTACCTTTTCCCAAAAACTTAATACCCCTATTATGCAAAAATCTTTCTAACTCTGCCTTAAATATATTTAATAAGGTAGCCTCTACTGCTTCCTTGGGCAGGGAGTTCTGATTAGACCATACTTCCTCTTCCTTTAAAATAAGTCTTTCTATCTATTCCAAGGTGAGTTTTAGGAAACACTATATGAGATTGTAGGAGTTCAATTTAATTCCCAGAATTCTAACACCTAGTGATGGGAGACACCATTGTTCTCTTAGTTTGGACTAGACTTAATCATTTTCCAAAATGAGGAATATTCATTGTATAACCGGTTGCACTCTTCACTGCAGACTAACCACCTGATAAATTTTGATACAAGCACACAATTGAAGTTAAAGAGGCAGTCTAAACTTTCAGATCAATTTACTCATCAAACAGTGTCTATCTAAACAACTTCTCAATACAATAGAACTCATGAAGGGAACTAGAGCAATACCTCCCACCGAAGGCAGGAATATTCTTCAAATAGCAGTGTCAAGAATGGTTACACAATATAGATTTTATGTGTGAAATTAATCTCCAGTGATTGCCGAAAGAATTATTGTATCATCACTTGCAGCCAAAGATGGTCAATGTACCTTGAGCTGACACGTCATATTTCTCAGCAGTGACATTCTTTATCTCCAGTATCACTTTGTGCAGGGTTTCCATCACCTGAACCTGCTTCCTGAAGTCTCTCAGCATAGCAGCGCCACAGCCTCGCAGGTAGGCCTCCAGGATGACTGCGTACCGCTGGCAATAGTGCAACGATCCAGCCACTTCACTTCTCAAAAACCAGAAAAGAAAATGGCCGATGCATTTACTCTAGGGAGCAAGAGATTTCTCACTTAAATTCTGCGAGGAATAAAAATGAAAGATGTTCTTACAAACTGGCAATCAGCAATTCAATACTCACTCTTAATGCTCTTTTCAGGAGAAATCGTGCAAGGGCACTGTCATGGTAGGGCTCGAACTTGACTGCCTGAAATCAGATTGAAGTAACATTCGAGTCAGTAGATGCTGTGCAGCAAGGGTTGCAAAATGAAAATAACCATGCACTTCAACGTAGTGAGAGTCAAGATGATTGGGGGGGTCTGTGTTACACAGAACATGGGTGTGTCAGTCTCACAGTGAGGGGTGTGGGGTGTCAGTCTCACAGTGAGGGGTGTGTCAGTGTTACAGTGAGGGGTGTGGGGTGTGTCAGTGTCACAGTGACGGGTGTGGGGTGTGTCGGTGTCACATGAGGGGTGTGGGGTGTGTCGGTGTCACAGTGAGGGGTGTGGGGTGTGTCAGTCACACAGTGAGGGGTGTGGGGTGTGTCGGTGTCACAGTGACGGGTGTGGGGTGTGTCGGTGTTAGAGTGAGGGGTGTGAGGTGTGTCGGTGTTACAGTGAGGGGTGTGTCAGTGTCACAGTGAGGGGTGTGTGGTGTGTCGGTGTCACAGTGAGGGGTGTGGGGTGTGTCAGTGTCACAGTGAAGGGTGTGGGGTGTGTCAGTGTCACAGTGAGGGGTGTGGGGTGTGTCAGTGTCACAGTGAGGGGTGTGGGGTGTGTCAGTGTCACAGTGAAGGGTGTGGGGTGTGTCGGTGTCACAGTGAGGGGTGTGGGGTGTGTCAGTGTCACAGTGAGGGGTGTGGGGTGTGTCAGTGTCACAGTGAAGGGTGTGGGGTGTGTCGGTGTCACAGTGAGGGGTGTGTCAGTGTCACAGTGAGGGGTGTGGGGTGTGTCAGTGTCACAGTGAAGGGTGTGGGGTGTGTCAGTGTCACAGTGATGGGTGCGGGGTGTGTCAGTGTCACAGTGAGGGGTGTGGGGTGTGTCAGTGTCACAGTGACGGGTGTGGGGTGTGTCGGTGTCACATGAGGGGTGTGGGGTGTGTCGGTGTCACAGTGACGGGTGTGGGGTGTGTCGGTGTCACATGAGGGGTGTGGGGTGTGTCAGTGTCACAGTGACGGGTGTGGGGTGTGTCGGTGTCACATGAGGGGTGTGGGGTGTGTCGGTGTCACAGTGAGGGGTGTGGGGTGTGTCAGTCACACAGTGAGGGGTGTGGGGTGTGTCGGTGTCACAGTGACGGGTGTGGGGTGTGTCGGTGTTAGAGTGAGGGGTGTGAGGTGTGTCGGTGTTACAGTGAGGGGTGTGTCAGTGTCACAGTGAGGGGTGTGTGGTGTGTCGGTGTCACAGTGAGGGGTGTGGGGTGTGTCAGTGTCACAGTGAGGGCTGTGTGGTGTGTCGGTGTCACAGTGAGTGGTGTGGGGTGTGTCGGTGTCACAGTGAGGGGTGTGTGGTGTGTCGGTGTCACAGTGAGGGGTGTGTGGTGTGTCGGTGTCACAGTGAGGAGTGTGGGGTGTGTCGGTGTCACAGTGAGGGGTGTGGGGTGTGTCAGTGTCACAGTGAGAGGTGTGGGGTGTGTCAGTGTTACAGTGTGGGGTGTGTCAGTGTCACAGTGAGGGGTGTGGGGTGTGTCGGTGTCACAGTGATGGGTGTGGGGTGTGTCAGAGTCACAGTGAGGGGTGTGGGGTGTGTCAGTGTCACAGTGAGGGGTGTGGGGTGTGTCAGTGTCACAGTGAAGGGTGTGGGGTGTGTCAGTGTCACAGTGAGGGGTGTGGGGTGTGTCAGTGTCACAGTGATGGGTGTGGGGTGTGTCGGTGTCACAGTGAGGGGTGTGGGGTGTGTCGGTGTCACAGTGATGGGTGTGGGGTGTGTCGGTGTCACAGTGAAGGGTGTGGGGTGTGTCAGTGTCACAGTGATGGGTGTGGGGTGTGTCGGTGTCACAGTGAAGGGTGTGGGGTGTGTCGGTGTCACAGTGAGGGGTGTGTCAGTGTCACAGTGAGGGGTGTGGGGTGTGTCAGTGTCACAGTGAGGGGTGTGAGGTGTGTCAGTGTCACAGTGAAGGGTGTGGGGTGTGTCAGTGTCACAGTGAGGGGTGTGGGGTGTGTCAGTGTCACAGTGAAGGGTGTGGGGTGTGTCGGTGTCACAGTGAGGGGTGTGGGGTGTGTCAGTGTCACAGTGATGGGTGTGGGGTGTGTCGGTGTCACAGTGAGGGGTGTGGGGTGTGTCGGTGTCACAGTGATGGGTGTGGGGTGTGTCGGTGTCACAGTGAAGGGTGTGGGGTGTGTCAGTGTCACAGTGATGGGTGTGGGGTGTGTCGGTGTCACAGTGAAGGGTGTGGGGTGTGTCGGTGTCACAGTGAGGGGTGTGTCAGTGTCACAGTGAGGGGTGTGGGGTGTGTCAGTGTCACAGTGAGGGGTGTGAGGTGTGTCAGTGTCACATGAGGGGTGTGGGGTGTGTCGGTGTCAGGGTGAGGGGTGTGGGGTGTGTCAGTGTCACGGTGAGGGGTGTGGGGTGTGTCAGTGTCAGGGTGAGGGGTGTGGGGTGTGTCAGTGTTACAGTGAGGGGTGTGGGGTGTGTCAGTGTCAGGGTGAGGGGTGTGGGGTGTGTCAGTGTCACAGTGAGGGGTGTGGGGTGTGTCAGTGTCACATGAGGGGTGTGGGGTGTGTCAGTGTCACAGTGAGGGGTGTGGGGTGTGTCAGTGTCACAGTGAGGGGTGTGTCAGTGTCACAGTGAGGGGTGTGGGGTGTGTCAGTGTCACAGTGATGGGTGTGGGGTGTGTCAGTGTCACAGTGAGGGGTGTGGGGTGTGTCAGTGTCACAGTGATGGGTGTGGGGTGTGTCGGTGTCACAGTGAAGGGTGTGGGGTGTGTCGGTGTCACAGTGAGGGGTGTGTCAGTGTCACAGTGAGGGGTGTGGGGTGTGTCAGTGTCACAGTGATGGGTGTGGGGTGTGTCGGTGTCACAGTGAAGGGTGTGGGGTGTGTCGGTGTCACAGTGAGGGGTGTGGGGTGTGTCAGTGTTTACAGTCAGGGTTTGGGGTGTGTCAGTGTCACAGTGAGGGGTGTGGTGTGTGTCAGTGTTTACAGTCAGGGTTTGGGGTGTGTCAGTGTCACAGTGAGGGGTGTGGTGTGTGTCAGTGTTTACAGTCAGGGTTTGGGGTGTGTCGGTGTCACAGTGAAGGGTGTGGGGTGTGTCGGTGTCACAGTGAGGGGTGTGGGGTGTGTCAGTGTTTACAGTCAGGGTTTGGGGTGTGTCAGTGTCACAGTGAGGGGTGTGGTGTGTGTCAGTGTTTACAGTCAGGGTTTGGGGTGTGTCAGTGTCACAGTGAGGGGTGTGGGGTGTGTCGGTGTCACAGTGAGGGGTGTGGGGTGTGTCAGTGTCACAGTGATGGGTGTGGGGTGTGTCGGTGTCACAGTGAAGGGTGTGGGGTGTGTCGGTGTCACAGTGAGGGGTGTGGGGTGTGTCACTGTCACAGTGAGGGGTGTGGGGTGTGTCAGTGTCACAGTGAGGGGTGTGGGGTGTGTCAGTGTCACAGTGAAGGGTGTGGGGTGTGTCGGTGTCACAGTGAGGGGTGTGACAATGTCACAGTGAGGGGTGTGGGGTGTGTCAGTGTCACAGTGAAGGGTGTGGGGTGTGTCGGTGTCACAGTGATGGGTGTGGGGTGTGTCGGTGTCACAGTGAAGGGTGTGGGGTGTGTCGGTGTCACAGTGAAGGGTGTGGGGTGTGTCGGTGTCACAGTGAGGGGTGTGGGGTGTGTCGGTGTCACAGTGAGGGGTGAGGGGTGTGTCAGTGTCACAGTGAGGGGTGTGGGGTGTGTCAGTGTCACAGTGAAGGGTGAGGGGTGTGTCAGTGTCACAGTGAGGGGTGTGTGGTGTGTCGGTGTCACAGTGAGGGGTGTGGGGTGTGTCAGTGTCACAGTGAGGGGTGTGGGGTGTGTCAGTGTCACAGTGAAGGGTGTGGGGTGTGTCAGTGTCACAGTGAGGGGTGTGGGGTGTGTCAGTGTCACAGTGAGGAGTGTGGGGTGTGTCGGTGTCACAGTGAGGGGTGTGTCAGAGTCACAGTGAGGAGTGTGAGGTGTGTCAGTGTCACAGTGAGGGGTGTGGGGTGTGTCGGTGTCACAGTGAGGGGTGTGGGGTGTGTCGGTGTCACAGTGAGAGGTGTGGGGTGTGTCGGTGTCACAGTGAGGGGTGTGGGGTGTGTCGGTGTCACAGTGAGGGGTGCGGAATTTGTCGGTGTCATGGTGTGGGGTGTGTCGTCACATTAAGCGGTGTGTCAGTGTCACAGTGAGGGGTGTGGGGTGTGTCAGTGTCACAGTGAGAGGTGCGGGCTGTGTCGTTGTCACATTGAGCGGTGTGTCAGTGTCACAGTGAGGGGTGTGGGGTGTGTCAGTGTCACAGTGAGGGGTTTGGGGTGTGTCAGTGTCACAGTGAGGGGTGTGGGGTGTGTCGGTGTCACAGTGAGAGGTGTGGGGTGTGTCGGTGTCACAGTGAGGGGTGTGGGGTGTGTCGGTGTCACAGTGATAGATGTGGGCTGTGTCAGTGTCACAGTGAGAGGTGTGGGCTGTGTCAGTGTCACAGTGAGAGGTGTGGGCTGTGTCAGTGTCACAGTGAGGGGTGAGGGGTGTGTCAGTGTCACAGTGATAGATGTGGGCTGTGTCAGTGTCACAGTGAGAGGTGTGGGCTGTGTCAGTGTCACAGTGAGGGGTGAGGGGTGTGTCAGTGTCACAGTGATAGATGTGGGCTGTGTCAGTGTCACAGTGAGAGGTGTGGGCTGTGTCAGTGTCACAGTGAGGGGTGAGGGGTGTGTCAGTGTCACAGTGATGGGTGCGGGGTTTGTCAGTGTCACAGTGAGAGGTGTGGGCTGTGTCAGTGTCACAGTGAGGGGTGTGGGGTGTATCAGTGTAACAGTGAAGGGTGTGGGGTGTGTCAGTGTCACAGTGATAGGTGTGGGGTGTGTCGGTGTCACAGTGAGAGGTGTGGGGTGTGTCGGTGTCACAGTGATGGGTGTGGGGTGTGTCGGTGTCACAGTGAGGGGTGTGTCGGTGTCACAGTGAGGGGTGTGTCAGAGTCACAGTGAGGAGTGTGAGGTGTGTCAGTGTCACAGTGAGGGGTGTGGGGTGTGTCGGTGTTACAGTGTGGGGTGTGTCAGTGTCACAGTGAGGGGTGTGGGGTGTGTCGGTGTCACAGTGAGGGGTGTGGGGTGTGTCGGTGTTACAGTGTGGGGTTGGTCAGTGTCACAGTGAGGAGTGTGGGGTGTGTCGGTGTCACATGAGGGGTGTGGGTGTGTCGGTGTTACACTGTGGGGTGTGTCAGTGTCACAGTGAGGAGTGTGGGTGTGTCGGTGTTACTGTGAGGGGTGTGGGGTGTGTCGGTGTCACAGTGAGGAGTGTGTGGTGTGTCGGTGTCACAGTGAGGAGTGTGGGGTGTGTCCGTGTTACAGTGAGGGGTGTGGGGTGTGTTGGTGTCACAGTGAGGGGTGTGGGGTGTGTCCGTGTTACAGTGAGCGTGTGGGGTGTGTCAGTGTCACAGTGAGCCGTTTGGGGTGTGTCGGTGTCACATGAGGGGTGTGGGTGTGTCGGTGTTACACTGTGGGGTGTGTCAGTGTCACAGTGAGGTGTGTGTGGTGTGTCAGTGTCACAGTGAGGGGTGTGGGGTGTGTCGGTGTCACAGTGTGGGGTGTGTCAGTGTCACAGTGAGGGGTGTGTCAGCGTCACAGTGAGGGTTGAGGGGTGTGTCAGTATCACAGTGAGGGTGTGGGGTGTGTCAGTGTCACAGTGAGGGTTGAGGGGTGTGTCAGTGTCACAGTGAGGAGTGTGTGGTGTGTCAGTGTCACAGTGAGGGGTGAGGGGTGTGTCAGTGTCACAATGAGGGTGTGGGGTTTATCAGTGTCACGGTCTGGGGTGTGTCGGTGTCACAGTGAGGGGTGTGGGGTGTGTCGGTGTCATAGTGAGGGGTGTGTCAGTGTCACAATGAGGGTGTGGGGTTTATCAGTGTCACGGTGCGGGGCGTATCAGTGTTACAGTGTCGGGTGTGGGGTGTGTGTCAGTGTCACTGAGAGGTGCGGAGTGTGTCAGTGTCACAGTGAGAGGTGTGGGGTGTGTCAGTTTCACAGTGCGGGGCGTATCAGTGTTACAGTGAGAGGTGTGGGGTGTGTCAGTGTCACAGTGAGAGGTGTGGGGTGTGTCAGTTTCACAGTGCGGGGCGTATCAGTGTTACAGTGAGGGGTGTGGGGTGTGTGTCAGTGTCACTGAGAGGTGTGGGGTGTGTCAGTGTCACAGTGAAGGGTGTGGGGTGTGTCAGTGTCACAGTGAGGGTGTGGGGTGTGTCAGTGTCACAGTGAGGGGTGTGGGGTGTGTGTCAGTGTCACTGAGAGGTGTGGTGTGTGTCAGTGTCACAGTGAGCGTGTGGGGTGTGTCAGTGTCACAGTGAGGGGTGAGGGGTTTGTCAGTGTCACAGTGACGGGTGTGGGGTGTGTCAGTGTCACAGTGAGGGGTGAGGGGTTTGTCAGTGTCACAGTGACGGGTGTGGGGTGTGTCGGTGTCACGGTGAGGGGTGTGTCGTTGTCACATTGAGGGGTGTGTCAGTGTCACAGTGAGGGGTGTGTCGGTGTCACTGTGGGGTGTGTCAGTGTCACAGGGGTGTGGGGTGTGTCAGTGTCACAGGGGTGTGGGGTGTGTCGGTGTCACGGTGAGGGGTGTGTCGGTGTCACTGTGGGGTGTGTCAGTGTCACAGGGGTGTGGGGTGTGTCAGTGTCACAGGGGTGTGGGGTGTGTCAGTGTTACAGTGAGGGGTGTGGGGTGTGTCAGTGTCATAGTGAGGGGTGTGGGGTGTGTCATTGTCACATTGAGGGGTGTGTCAGTGTCACAGTGAGAGGTGTGGTGTGTGTCAGTGTCACAGTGAGGGGTGTGGGGTGTGTCGGTGTCACAGTGAGGGGTGAGGGGTGTGTCAGTGTCACAGTGAGGAGTGTGTGGTGTGTCAGTGTCACAGTGAGGGGTGTGTCAGTGTCACAATGAGGGTGTGGGGTTTATCAGTGTCACGGTGTGGGGTGTGTCGGTGTCACAGTGAGGGGTGTGGGGTGTGTCCGTATCACAGTGAGGGGTGTGTCAGTGTCACAATGAGGGTGTGGGGTTTATCAGTGTCACGGTACGGGGCGTATCAGTGTTACAGTGAGGGGTGTGGGGTGTGTCGGTGTCACAGTGAGAGGTGTGGGGTGTGTCGGTGTCACAGTGAGAGGTGTGGGGTGTGTCAGTGTCACAGTGAGGGGTGAGGGGTGTATCAGTGTCACAGTGAGAGGTCTGGGCTGTGTCAGTGTCACAGTGAGGGGTGTGTCAGTGTCACAGTGAGGGGTGAGAGGTGTGTCGGTGTCACAGTGAAGGGTGTGGGGTGTGTCAGTGTTTACAGTGAGGGGTGTGGGGTGTGTCAGTGTCACTGAGAGGTGTGGGGTGTGTCGGTGTCACAGTGAGGGGTGTGGGGTGTGTCAGTGTCACAGTGAGAGGTGTGGGGTGTGTCGGTGTCACAGTGAGGGGTGTGGGGTGTGTCAGTGTCACAGTGAGGGGTGTGGGGTGTGTCAGTGTCACAGTGAGAGGTGTGGGGTGTGTCGGTGTCACAGTGAGGGGTGTGGGGTGTGTCCGTGTCACAGTGAGAGGTGTGGGGTGTGTCGGTGTCACAGTGAGGGGTGTGGGGTGTGTCCGTGTCACAGTGAGAGGTGTGGGGTGTGTCAGTGTCACAGTGAAGGGTGTGGGGTGTGTCCGTGTCACAGTGAGAGGTGTGGGGTGTGTCAGTGTCACAGTGAAGGGTGTGGGGTGTGTCGGTGTCACAGTGAGGGGTGTGGGGTGTGTCGGTGTCACAGTGACGGGTGTGGGGTTTGTCAGTGTCACAGTGAGAGGTGTGGGGTGTGTCAGTGTCACAGTGAGAGGTGTGGGGTGTGTCAGTTTCACAGTGCGGGGCGTATCAGTGTTATAGTGAGGTGTGTGGGGTGTGTGTCAGTGTCACTGAGAGGTGTGTGGTGTGTCGGTGTCACAATGAGGGGTGAGGGGTGTGGGGTGTGTCAGTGTCACAGTGAAGGGTGTGGGGTGTGTCGGTGTCACAGTGAGGGGTGTGGGGTGTGTCGGTGTTACAGTGTGGGGTGTGTCAGTGTCACAGTGAGGGGTGTGGGGTGTGTCGGTGTCACAGTGAGGAGTGTGTGGTGTGTCAGTGTCGGGGTGAGGGGTGTGTCAGTGTCACGGTGAGGGGTGTGTCAGTGTCACAATGAGGGTGTGGGGTTTATCAGTGTCACGGTGTGGGGTGTGTCGGTGTCACAGTGAGGGGTGTGGGGTGTGTCGGTGTCACAGTGAGGGGTGTGTCAGTGTCACAATGAGGGTGTGGGGTTTATCAGTGTCACAGTGTGGGGCGTATCAGTGTTACAGTGTCGGGTGTGCGGTGTGTGTCAGTGTCACTGAGAGGTGCGGGGTGTGTCAGTGTCACAGTGAGGGTGTGGGGTGTGTCAGTGTCACGGTGCGGGGCATATCAGTGTTACAGTGAGGGGTGTGGGGTGTGTCGGTGTCACTGTGGGGTGTGTCAGTGTCACAGGGGTGTGGGGTGTGTCAGTGTTACAGTGAGGGGTGTGGGGTGTGTCAGTGTCATAGTGAGGGGTGTGGGGTGTGTCATTGTCACATTGAGGGGTGTGTCAGTGTCACAGTGAGAGGTGTGGTGTGTGTCAGTGTCACAGTGAGGGGTGTGGGGTGTGTCGGTGTCACAGTGAGGGGTGAGGGGTGTGTCAGTGTCACAGTGAGGAGTGTGTGGTGTGTCAGTGTCACAGTGAGGGGTGTGTCAGTGTCACAATGAGGGTGTGGGGTTTATCAGTGTCACGGTGTGGGGTGTGTCGGTGTCACAGTGAGGGGTGTGGGGTGTGTCCGTATCACAGTGAGGGGTGTGTCAGTGTCACAATGAGGGTGTGGGGTTTATCAGTGTCACGGTGCGGGGCGTATCAGTGTTACAGTGAGGGGTGTGGGGTGTGTCGGTGTCACAGTGAGAGGTGTGGGGTGTGTCGGTGTCACAGTGAGAGGTGTGGGGTGTGTCAGTGTCACAGTGAGGGGTGAGGGGTGTATCAGTGTCACAGTGAGAGGTGTGGGGTGTGTCAGTGTCACAGTGAGGGGTGTGTCAGTGTCACAGTGAGGGGTGAGAGGTGTGTCGGTGTCACAGTGAAGGGTGTGGGGTGTGTCAGTGTTTACAGTGAGGGGTGTGGGGTGTGTCAGTGTCACAGTGAGAGGTGTGGGGTGTGTCGGTGTCACAGTGAGGGGTGTGGGGTGTGTCAGTGTCACAGTGAGGGGTGTGGGGTGTGTCAGTGTCACAGTGAGAGGTGTGGGGTGTGTCAGTGTCATCGGTGTCACAGTGAGAGGTGTGGGGTGTGTCGGTGTCACAGTGAGGGGTGTGGGGTGTGTCCGTGTCACAGTGAGAGGTGTGGGGTGTGTCAGTGTCACAGTGAAGGGTGTGTGGTGTGTCCGTGTCACAGTGAGAGGTGTGGGGTGTGTCAGTGTCACAGTGAGGGGTGTGTCAGTGTCACAGTGAGGGGTGAGAGGTGTGTCGGTGTCACAGTGAAGGGTGTGGGGTGTGTCAGTGTTTACAGTGAGGGGTGTGGGGTGTGTCAGTGTCACAGTGAGAGGTGTGGGGTGTGTCGGTGTCACAGTGAGGGGTGTGGGGTGTGTCAGTGTCACAGTGAGGGGTGTGGGGTGTGTCAGTGTCACAGTGAGAGGTGTGGGGTGTGTCAGTGTCACAGTGAGAGGTGTGGGGTGTGTCGGTGTCACAGTGAGGGGTGTGGGGTGTGTCCGTGTCACAGTGAGAGGTGTGGGGTGTGTCGGTGTCACAGTGAGAGGTGTGGGGTGTGTCGGTGTCACAGTGAGGGGTGTGGGGTGTGTCCGTGTCACAGTGAGAGGTGTGGGGTGTGTCAGTGTCACAGTGAAGGGTGTGTGGTGTGTCCGTGTCACAGTGAGAGGTGTGGGGTGTGTCAGTGTCACAGTGAAGGGTGTGGGGTGTGTCGGTGTCACAGTGAGGGGTGTGTCGGTGTCACAGTGACGGGTGTGGGGTTTGTCAGTGTCACAGTGAGAGGTGTGGGGTGTGTCAGTGTCACAGTGAGAGGTGTGGGGTGTGTCAGTTTCACAGTGCGGGGCGTATCAGTGTTATAGTGAGGTGTGTGGGGTGTGTGTCAGTGTCACTGAGAGGTGTGTGGTGTGTCGGTGTCACAATGAGGGGTGAGGGGTGTGTCAGTGTCACAGTGAAGGGTGTGGGGTTTGTCAGTGTCACAGTGAGAGGTGTGGGGTGTGTCAGTGTCACAGTGAAGGGTGTGGGGTGTGTCGGTGTCACAGTGAGGGGTGTGGGGTGTGTCGGTGTTACAGTGTGGGGTGTGTCAGTGTCACAGTGAGGGGTGTGGGGTGTGTCGGTGTCACAGTGAGGAGTGTGTGGTGTGTCAGTGTCACAGTGAGGGGTGAGGGGTGTGTCAGTGTCACGGTGAGGGGTGTGTCAGTGTCACAATGAGGGTGTGGGGTTTATCAGTGTCACGGTGTGGGGTGTGTCGGTGTCACAGTGAGGGGTGTGGGGTGTGTCGGTGTCACAGTGAGGGGTGTGTCAGTGTCACAATGAGGGTGTGGGGTTTATCAGTGTCACAGTGCGGGGCGTATCAGTGTTACAGTGTCGGGTGTGCGGTGTGTGTCAGTGTCACTGAGAGGTGCGGGGTGTGTCAGTGTCACAGTGAGGGTGTGGGGTGTGTCAGTGTCACGGTGCGGGGCATATCAGTGTTACAGTGAGGGGTGTGGGGTGTGTCAGTGTCACTGAGAGGTGTGGGGTGTGTCAGTGTCACAGTGAGAGGTGTGGGTTGTGTCAGTTTCACAGTGCGGGGCGTATCAGTGTTATAGTGAGGTGTGTGGGGTGTGTGTCAGTGTCACTGAGAGGTGTGTGGTGTGTCGGTGTCACAATGAGGGGTGAGGGGTGTGGGGTGTGTCAGTGTCACAGTGAAGGGTGTGGGGTTTGTCAGTGTCACAGTGATGGGTGTGGGGTTTGTCAGTGTCACAGTGACGGGTGTGGGGTGTGTCGGTGTCACACTGAGGGGTGTGGGGTGTTTCGGTGTCACAGTGAGGGGTGTGTCGGTGTCACATGAGGGGTGTGGGGTGTGTCGGTGTCACAGTGAGGAGTGTGGGGTGTGTCGGTGTTACAGTGTGGGGTGTGTCAGTGTCACAGTGAGGGGTGTGGGGTGTGTCGGTGTTACAGTGTGGGGTGTGTCGGTATCACATGAGGGGTGTGGGTGTGTCGGTGTCACAGTGAGGGGTGTGTTGTGTGTCGGTGTCACAGTGAGGGGTGAGGGGTGTGTCGGTGTCACAGTGAGGAGTGTGGGGTGTGTCAGTGTCACAGTGAGGGGTGTGGGGTGTGTCGGTGTCACAGTGAGGAGTGTGTGGTGTGTCAGTGTCACAGTGAGGGGTGAGGGGTGTGTCAGTGTCACAGTGAGGGGTGTGTCAATGTCACAGTGAGGAGTGTGTGGTGTGTCAGTGTCACAGTGTCAGTGTCACGGTGAGGGGTGTGTCAGTGTCACAATGAGGGTGTGGGGTTTATCAGTGTCACGGTGTGGGGTGTGTCGGTGTCACAGTGAGGGGTGTGGGGTGTGTCCGTATCACAGTGAGGGGTGTGGGGTGTGTCCGTATCACAGTGAGGGGTGTGTCAGTGTCACAATGAGGGTGTGGGGTTTATCAGTGTCACGGTGCGGGGCGTATCAGTGTTACTGTGTCGGGTGTGGGGTGTGTGTCAGTGTCACTGAGAGGTGCGGGGTGTGTCAGTGTCACAGTGAGAGGTGTGGGGTGTGTCAGTGTCACAGTGAGGGGTGTGGGGTGTGTCGGTGTCACAGTGAGGGGTGAGGGGTGTGTCAGTGTCACAGTGAGGAGTGTGTGGTGTGTCAGTGTCACGGTGAGGGGTGTGTCAGTGTCACAATGAGGGTGTGGGGTTTATCAGTGTCACTGTGTGGGGTGTGTCGGTGTCACAGTGAGGGGTGTGGGGTGTGTCCGTATCACAGTGAGGGGTGTGTCAGTGTCACAATGAGGGTGTGGGGTTTATCAGTGTCACAGTGCGGGGCGTATCAGTGTTACAGTGAGGGGTGTGGGGTGTGTCGGTGTCACAGTGAGAGGTGTGGGGTGTGTCAGTGTCACAGTGAAGGGTGTGGGGTGTGTCGGTGTCACAGTGAGAGGTGTGGGGTGTGTCGGTGTCACAGTGAAGGGTGTGGGGTGTGTCGGTGTCACAGTGAGGGGTGTGGGATGTGTCGGTGTCACAGTGAGGGGTGTGTCAGTGTCACAGTGAGGGGTGTGAGCTGTGTCGTTGTCACATTGAGCGGTGTGTCAGTGTCACAGTGAGGGGTGTGGGGTGTGTCGGTGTCACAGTGAGGGGTGAGGGGTGTGTCAGTGTCACAATGAGGGTGTGGGGTTTATCAGTGTCACGGTCTGGGGTGTGTCGGTGTCACAGTGAGGGGTGTGGGGTGTGTCGGTGTCATAGTGAGGGGTGTGTCAGTGTCACAATGAGGGTGTGGGGTTTATCAGTGTCACGGTGCGGGGCGTATCAGTGTTACAGTGTCGGGTGTGGGGTGTGTGTCAGTGTCACTGAGAGGTGCGGAGTGTGTCAGTGTCACAGTGAGAGGTGTGGGGTGTGTCAGTTTCACAGTGCGGGGCGTATCAGTGTTACAGTGAGAGGTGTGGGGTGTGTCAGTGTCACAGTGAGAGGTGTGGGGTGTGTCAGTTTCACAGTGCGGGGCGTATCAGTGTTACAGTGAGGGGTGTGGGGTGTGTGTCAGTGTCACTGAGAGGTGTGGGGTGTGTCAGTGTCACAGTGAAGGGTGTGGGGTGTGTCAGTGTCACAGTGAGGGTGTGGGGTGTGTCAGTGTCACAGTGAGGGGTGTGGGGTGTGTCAGTGTCCTGAGAGCTGTGGGGTGTGTCAGTGTCACAGTGAGCGTGTGGGGTGTGTCAGTGTCACAGTGAGGGGTGAGGGGTTTGTCAGTGTCACAGTGACGGGTGTGGGGTGTGTCAGTGTCACAGTGAGGGGTGAGGGGTTTGTCAGTGTCACAGTGACGGGTGTGGGGTGTGTCGGTGTCACGGTGAGGGGTGTGTCGTTGTCACATTGAGGGGTGTGTCAGTGTCACAGTGAGGGGTGTGTCGGTGTCACTGTGGGGTGTGTCAGTGTCACAGGGGTGTGGGGTGTGTCAGTGTCACAGGGGTGTGGGGTGTGTCGGTGTCACGGTGAGGGGTGTGTCGGTGTCACTGTGGGGTGTGTCAGTGTCACAGGGGTGTGGGGTGTGTCAGTGTTACAGTGAGGGGTGTGGGGTGTGTCAGTGTCATAGTGAGGGGTGTGGGGTGTGTCATTGTCACATTGAGGGGTGTGTCAGTGTCACAGTGAGAGGTGTGGTGTGTGTCAGTGTCACAGTGAGGGGTGTGGGGTGTGTCGGTGTCACAGTGAGGGGTGAGGGGTGTGTCAGTGTCACAGTGAGGAGTGTGTGGTGTGTCAGTGTCACAGTGAGGGGTGTGTCAGTGTCACAATGAGGGTGTGGGGTTTATCAGTGTCACGGTGTGGGGTGTGTCGGTGTCACAGTGAGGGGTGTGGGGTGTGTCCGTATCACAGTGAGGGGTGTGTCAGTGTCACAATGAGGGTGTGGGGTTTATCAGTGTCACGGTACGGGGCGTATCAGTGTTACAGTGAGGGGTGTGGGGTGTGTCGGTGTCACAGTGAGAGGTGTGGGGTGTGTCGGTGTCACAGTGAGAGGTGTGGGGTGTGTCAGTGTCACAGTGAGGGGTGAGGGGTGTATCAGTGTCACAGTGAGAGGTCTGGGCTGTGTCAGTGTCACAGTGAGGGGTGTGTCAGTGTCACAGTGAGGGGTGAGAGGTGTGTCGGTGTCACAGTGAAGGGTGTGGGGTGTGTCAGTGTTTACAGTGAGGGGTGTGGGGTGTGTCAGTGTCACTGAGAGGTGTGGGGTGTGTCGGTGTCACAGTGAGGGGTGTGGGGTGTGTCAGTGTCACAGTGAGAGGTGTGGGGTGTGTCGGTGTCACGGTGTGGGGTGTGTCAGTGTCACAGTGAGGGGTGTGGGGTGTGTCAGTGTCACAGTGAGAGGTGTGGGGTGTGTCGGTGTCACAGTGAGGGGTGTGGGGTGTGTCCGTGTCACAGTGAGAGGTGTGGGGTGTGTCGGTGTCACAGTGAGGGGTGTGGGGTGTGTCCGTGTCACAGTGAGAGGTGTGGGGTGTGTCAGTGTCACAGTGAAGGGTGTGGGGTGTGTCCGTGTCACAGTGAGAGGTGTGGGGTGTGTCAGTGTCACAGTGAAGGGTGTGGGGTGTGTCGGTGTCACAGTGAGGGGTGTGGGGTGTGTCGGTGTCACAGTGACGGGTGTGGGGTTTGTCAGTGTCACAGTGAGAGGTGTGGGGTGTGTCAGTGTCACAGTGAGAGGTGTGGGGTGTGTCAGTTTCACAGTGCGGGGCGTATCAGTGTTATAGTGAGGTGTGTGGGGTGTGTGTCAGTGTCACTGAGAGGTGTGTGGTGTGTCGGTGTCACAATGAGGGGTGAGGGGTGTGGGGTGTGTCAGTGTCACAGTGAAGGGTGTGGGGTTTGTCAGTGTCACAGTGAGAGGTGTGGGGTGTGTCAGTGTCACAGTGAAGGGTGTGGGGTGTGTCGGTGTCACAGTGAGGGGTGTGGGGTGTGTCGGTGTTACAGTGTGGGGTGTGTCAGTGTCACAGTGAGGGGTGTGGGGTGTGTCGGTGTCACAGTGAGGAGTGTGTGGTGTGTCAGTGTCGGGGTGAGGGGTGTGTCAGTGTCACGGTGAGGGGTGTGTCAGTGTCACAATGAGGGTGTGGGGTTTATCAGTGTCACGGTGTGGGGTGTGTCGGTGTCACAGTGAGGGGTGTGGGGTGTGTCGGTGTCACAGTGAGGGGTGTGTCAGTGTCACAATGAGGGTGTGGGGTTTATCAGTGTCACAGTGTGGGGCGTATCAGTGTTACAGTGTCGGGTGTGCGGTGTGTGTCAGTGTCACTGAGAGGTGCGGGGTGTGTCAGTGTCACAGTGAGGGTGTGGGGTGTGTCAGTGTCACGGTGCGGGGCATATCAGTGTTACAGTGAGGGGTGTGGGGTGTGTCGGTATCACTGTGGGGTGTGTCAGTGTCACAGGGGTGTGGGGTGTGTCAGTGTTACAGTGAGGGGTGTGGGGTGTGTCAGTGTCATAGTGAGGGGTGTGGGGTGTGTCATTGTCACATTGAGGGGTGTGTCAGTGTCACAGTGAGAGGTGTGGTGTGTGTCAGTGTCACAGTGAGGGGTGTGGGGTGTGTCGGTGTCACAGTGAGGGGTGAGGGGTGTGTCAGTGTCACAGTGAGGAGTGTGTGGTGTGTCAGTGTCACAGTGAGGGGTGTGTCAGTGTCACAATGAGGGTGTGGGGTTTATCAGTGTCACGGTGTGGGGTGTGTCGGTGTCACAGTGAGGGGTGTGGGGTGTGTCCGTATCACAGTGAGGGGTGTGTCAGTGTCACAATGAGGGTGTGGGGTTTATCAGTGTCACGGTGCGGGGCGTATCAGTGTTACAGTGAGGGGTGTGGGGTGTGTCGGTGTCACAGTGAGAGGTGTGGGGTGTGTCGGTGTCACAGTGAGAGGTGTGGGGTGTGTCAGTGTCACAGTGAGGGGTGAGGGGTGTATCAGTGTCACAGTGAGAGGTGTGGGCTGTGTCAGTGTCACAGTGAGGGGTGTGTCAGTGTCACAGTGAGGGGTGAGAGGTGTGTCGGTGTCACAGTGAAGGGTGTGGGGTGTGTCAGTGTTTACAGTGAGGGGTGTGGGGTGTGTCAGTGTCACAGTGAGAGGTGTGGGGTGTGTCGGTGTCACAGTGAGGGGTGTGGGGTGTGTCAGTGTCACAGTGAGGGGTGTGGGGTGTGTCAGTGTCACAGTGAGAGGTGTGGGGTGTGTCAGTGTCACAGTGAGAGGTGTGGGGTGTGTCGGTGTCACAGTGAGGGGTGTGGGGTGTGTCCGTGTCACAGTGAGAGGTGTGGGGTGTGTCGGTGTCACAGTGAGAGGTGTGGGGTGTGTCGGTGTCACAGTGAGGGGTGTGGGGTGTGTCCGTGTCACAGTGAGAGGTGTGGGGTGTGTCAGTGTCACAGTGAAGGGTGTGTGGTGTGTCCGTGTCACAGTGAGAGGTGTGGGGTGTGTCAGTGTCACAGTGAAGGGTGTGGGGTGTGTCGGTGTCACAGTGAGGGGTGTGTCGGTGTCACAGTGACGGGTGTGGGGTTTGTCAGTGTCACAGTGAGAGGTGTGGGGTGTGTCAGTGTCACAGTGAGAGGTGTGGGGTGTGTCAGTTTCACAGTGCGGGGCGTATCAGTGTTATAGTGAGGTGTGTGGGGTGTGTGTCAGTGTCACTGAGAGGTGTGTGGTGTGTCGGTGTCACAATGAGGGGTGAGGGGTGTGTCAGTGTCACAGTGAAGGGTGTGGGGTTTGTCAGTGTCACAGTGAGAGGTGTGGGGTGTGTCAGTGTCACAGTGAAGGGTGTGGGGTGTGTCGGTGTCACAGTGAGGGGTGTGGGGTGTGTCGGTGTTACAGTGTGGGGTGTGTCAGTGTCACAGTGAGGGGTGTGGGGTGTGTCGGTGTCACAGTGAGGAGTGTGTGGTGTGTCAGTGTCACAGTGAGGGGTGAGGGGTGTGTCAGTGTCACGGTGAGGGGTGTGTCAGTGTCACAATGAGGGTGTGGGGTTTATCAGTGTCACGGTGTGGGGTGTGTCGGTGTCACAGTGAGGGGTGTGGGGTGTGTCGGTGTCACAGTGAGGGGTGTGTCAGTGTCACAATGAGGGTGTGGGGTTTATCAGTGTCACAGTGCGGGGCGTATCAGTGTTACAGTGTCGGGTGTGCGGTGTGTGTCAGTGTCACTGAGAGGTGCGGGGTGTGTCAGTGTCACAGTGAGGGTGTGGGGTGTGTCAGTGTCACGGTGCGGGGCATATCAGTGTTACAGTGAGGGGTGTGGGGTGTGTCAGTGTCACTGAGAGGTGTGGGGTGTGTCAGTGTCACAGTGAGAGGTGTGGGTTGTGTCAGTTTCACAGTGCGGGGCGTATCAGTGTTATAGTGAGGTGTGTGGGGTGTGTGTCAGTGTCACTGAGAGGTGTGTGGTGTGTCGGTGTCACAATGAGGGGTGAGGGGTGTGGGGTGTGTCAGTGTCACAGTGAAGGGTGTGGGGTTTGTCAGTGTCACAGTGATGGGTGTGGGGTTTGTCAGTGTCACAGTGACGGGTGTGGGGTGTGTCGGTGTCACACTGAGGGGTGTGGGGTGTTTCGGTGTCACAGTGAGGGGTGTGTCGGTGTCACATGAGGGGTGTGGGGTGTGTCGGTGTCACAGTGAGGAGTGTGGGGTGTGTCGGTGTTACAGTGTGGGGTGTGTCAGTGTCACAGTGAGGGGTGTGGGGTGTGTCGGTGTTACAGTGTGGGGTGTGTCGGTATCACATGAGGGGTGTGGGTGTGTCGGTGTCACAGTGAGGGGTGTGTTGTGTGTCGGTGTCACAGTGAGGGGTGAGGGGTGTGTCGGTGTCACAGTGAGGAGTGTGGGGTGTGTCAGTGTCACAGTGAGGGGTGTGGGGTGTGTCGGTGTCACAGTGAGGAGTGTGTGGTGTGTCAGTGTCACAGTGAGGGGTGAGGGGTGTGTCAGTGTCACAGTGAGGGGTGTGTCAATGTCACAGTGAGGAGTGTGTGGTGTGTCAGTGTCACAGTGTCAGTGTCACGGTGAGGGGTGTGTCAGTGTCACAATGAGGGTGTGGGGTTTATCAGTGTCACGGTGTGGGGTGTGTCGGTGTCACAGTGAGGGGTGTGGGGTGTGTCCGTATCACAGTGAGGGGTGTGGGGTGTGTCCGTATCACAGTGAGGGGTGTGTCAGTGTCACAATGAGGGTGTGGGGTTTATCAGTGTCACGGTGCGGGGCGTATCAGTGTTACTGTGTCGGGTGTGGGGTGTGTGTCAGTGTCACTGAGAGGTGCGGGGTGTGTCAGTGTCACAGTGAGAGGTGTGGGGTGTGTCAGTGTCACAGTGAGGGGTGTGGGGTGTGTCGGTGTCACAGTGAGGGGTGAGGGGTGTGTCAGTGTCACAGTGAGGAGTGTGTGGTGTGTCAGTGTCACGGTGAGGGGTGTGTCAGTGTCACAATGAGGGTGTGGGGTTTATCAGTGTCACTGTGTGGGGTGTGTCGGTGTCACAGTGAGGGGTGTGGGGTGTGTCCGTATCACAGTGAGGGGTGTGTCAGTGTCACAATGAGGGTGTGGGGTTTATCAGTGTCACAGTGCGGGGCGTATCAGTGTTACAGTGAGGGGTGTGGGGTGTGTCGGTGTCACAGTGAGAGGTGTGGGGTGTGTCAGTGTCACAGTGAAGGGTGTGGGGTGTGTCGGTGTCACAGTGAGAGGTGTGGGGTGTGTCGGTGTCACAGTGAAGGGTGTGGGGTGTGTCGGTGTCACAGTGAGGGGTGTGGGATGTGTCGGTGTCACAGTGAGGGGTGTGTCAGTGTCACAGTGAGGGGTGTGAGCTGTGTCGTTGTCACATTGAGCGGTGTGTCAGTGTCACAGTGAGGGGTGTGGGGTGTGTCGGTGTCACAGTGAGGGGTGTGGGGTGTGTCAGTGTCACAGTGAAGGGTGTGGGGTGTGTCGGTGTCACAGTGAGGGGTGTGGGGTGTGTCAGTGTCACAGTGAGGGGTGTGGGGTGTGTCAGTGTCACAGTGAAGGGTGTGGGGTGTGTCAGTGTCACAGTGATAGATGTGGGATGTGTCAGTGTCACAGTGAGAGGTGTGGGCTGTGTCAGTGTCACAGTGAGGGGTGTGGGGTGTGTCGGTGTCACAGTGAAGGGTGTGGGGTGTGTCGGTGTCACAGTGAAGGGTGTGGGGTGTGTCAGTGTCACAGTGATGGGTGTGGGGTGTGTCGGTGTCACAGTGAGAGGTGTGGAGTGTGTCGGTGTTACAGTGTGGGGTGTGGGGTGTGTCAGTGTCACAGTGAGGGGTGAGGGGTGTGTCGGTGTCACAGTGAAGGGTGTGGGGTGTGTCAGTGTCACAGTGATGGGTGTGGGGTGTGTCAGTGTCACAGTGAGCGTGTGGGGTGTGTCAGTGTCACAGTGAGAGGTGTGGAGTGTGTCGGTGTCACAGTGATGGGTGTGGGGTGTGTCGGTGTCACAGTGATGGGTGTGGGGTGTGTCGGTGTCACAGTGAGGGGTGTATCAGAGTCACAGTGAGGGGTGTGTCAGAGTCACAGTGAGGAGTGTGAGGTGTGTCAGTGTCACAGTGAGGGGTGTGGGGTGTGTCGGTGTTACAGTGTGGGGTGTGTCAGTGTCACAGTGAGGGGTGTGGGGTGTGTCGGTGTCACAGTGAGGGGTGTGGGGTGTGTCGGTGTCACAGTGAAGGGTGTGGGGTGTGTCGGTGTCACAGTGAGGGATGTGTCAGTGTCACAGTGAGGAGTGTGGGGTGTGTCAGTGTTACAGTGAGGGGTGTGGGGTGTGTCGGTGTCACAGTGAGGGGTGTGGGCTGTGTCAGTGTCACAGTGAGGAGTGTGTGGTGTGTCAGTGTCACAGTGAGGGGTGAGGTGTGTGTCGGTGTCACAGTGAGGAGTGTGGGGTGTGTCCGTGTTACAGTGAGGGGTGTGGGGTGTGTTGGTGTCACAGTGAGCCGTGTGGGGTGTGTCGGTGTCACATGAGGGGTGTGGGTGTGTCGGTGTTACACTGTGGGGTGTGTCAGTGTCACAGTGAGGAGTGTGTGGTGTGTCAGTGTCACAGTGAGGGGTGAGGGGTGTGTCAGTGTCACAGTGAGGGGTGTGGGTGTGTCGGTGTCACTGTGAGGGGTGTGGGGTGTGTCGGTGTCACAGTGAGGAGTTTGTGGTGTGTCGGTGTCACAGTGAGGGGTGTGGGGTGTGTCCGTGTTACAGTGTGGGGTGTGTTGGTGTCACAGTGAGCCGTGTGGAGTGTGTCGGTGTCACATGAGGGGTGTGGGTGTGTCGGTGTTACACTGTGGGGTGTGTCAGTGTCACAGTGAGGTGTGTGTGGTGTGTCAGTGTCACAGTGAGGGGTGTGGGGTGTGTCGGTGTCACAGTGAGGGGTGTGTCAGTGTCACAGTGAGGGTTGAGGGGTGTGTCAGTGTCACAGTGAGGGGTGTGTGGTGTGTCAGTGTCACAGTGAGGGGTGAGGGGTGTGTCAGTGTCACAATGAGGGTGTGGGGTTTATCAGTGTCACGGTCTGGGGTGTGTCAGTGTCACAGTGAGAGGTGAGGGGTGTGTCAGTGTCACAATGAGGGTGTGGGGTGTGTCAGTGTCACGGTGAGGGGTGTGGGGTGTGTGTCAGTGTCACTGAGAGGTGCGGAGTGTGTCAGTGTCACAGTGAGAGGTGTGGGGTGTGTCAGTGTCACAGTGAGGGTGTGGGGTGTGTCAGTGTCACAGTGAGGGGTGTGGGGTGTGTCAGTGTCCTGAGAGCTGTGGGGTGTGTCAGTGTCACAGTGAGGGTGTGGGGTGTGTCAGTGTCACAGTGAGGGGTGTGGGGTGTGTCAGTGTCCTGAGAGCTGTGGGGTGTGTCAGTGTCACAGTGAGCGTGTGGGGTGTGTCGGTGTCACAATGAGGGGTGAGGGGTGTGGGGTGTGTCAGTGTCACAGTGAGGGGTGAGGGGTTTGTCAGTGTCACCGTGACGGGTGTGGGGTGTGTCAGTGTCACAGTAAGGGGTGTGGGGTGTGTCGGTGTCACTGTGGGGTGTGTCAGTGTCACAGGGGTGTGGGGTGTGTCAGTGTTACAGTGAGGGGTGTGGGGTGTGTCAGTGTCATAGTGAGGGGTGTGGGGTGTGTCATTGTCACATTGAGGGGAGTGTCAGTGTCACAGTGAGGGGTGTGGAGTGTGTCAGTGTCACAGTGAGCGTGTGGGGTGTGTCGGTGTCACAGTGAGGGTGTGGGGTTTGTCAGTGTCATATTGAGGGGTGTGGGGTGTGTCATTGTCACATTGAGGGGTGTGTCAGTGTCATAGTGAGGGGTGTGGGGTGTGTCGTTGTCACATTTAGGGGTGTGTCAGTGTCACAGTGAGGGTAGTGGGGTGTGTCAGTGTCACAGTGAGGGGTGTGGGGTGTGTCCGTGTCAAAGTGAGGGGTGCGGGGTGTGTCAGTGTCACAGTGAGGGGTGCGGGGTGTGTCAGTGTCACAGTGAGGGGTGGGGGTGTGTCGGTGTTACAGTGAGGGTTGTGGAGTGTGTCAGTGTCACAGTGAGCGTGTGGGGTGTGTTGGTGTCACAGTGAGCCGTGTGGGGTGTGTCGGTGTCACATGAGGGGTGTGGGTGTGTCGGTGTTACACTGTGGGGTGTGTCAGTGTCACAGTGAGGGGTGAGGGGTGTGTCAGTGTCACAGTGAGGGGTGTGGGTGTGTCGGTGTTACTGTGAGGGGTGTGGGGTGTGTCGGTGTCACAGTGAGGGGTGTGTCAGTGTCACAATGAGGGTGTGGGGTTTATCAGTGTCACGGTGCGGGGCGTATCAGTGTTACAGTGAGGGGTGTGGGGTGTGTGTCAGTGTCACTGAGAGGTGCGGAGTGTGTCAGTGTCACAGTGAGAGGTGTGGGGTGTGTCAGTGTCACAGTGAGGGTGTGGGGTGTGTCAGTGTCACAGTGAGGGGTGTGGGGTGTTTCAGTGTCCTGAGAGCTGTGGGGTGTGTCAATGTCACAGTGAGGGTGTGGGGTGTGTCAGTGTCACAGTGAGGGGTGTGGGGTGTGTCAGTGTCCTGAGAGCTGTGGGGTGTGTCAGTGTCACAGTGAGCGTGTGGGGTGTGTCGGTGTCACAATGAGGGGTGAGGGGTGTGGGGTGTGTCAGTGTCACAGTGAGGGGTGAGGGGTTTGTCAGTGTCACAGTGACGGGTGTGGGGTGTGTCGGTGTCACGGTGAGGGGTGTGTCAGTGTCACAGTGAGCGTGTGGGGTGTGTCGGTGTCACAATGAGGGGTGAGGGGTGTGGGGTGTGTCAGTGTCACAGTGACGGGTGTGGGGTGTGTCGTTGTCACATTGAGGGGTGTGTCAGTGTCACAGTGAGGGGTGTGGGGTGTGTCAGTGTCATAGTGAGGGGTGTGGGGTGTGTCATTGTCACATTGAGGGGTGTGTCAGTGTCACAGTGAGCGTGTGGGGTGTGTCGGTGTCACAGTGAGGGTGTGGGGTTTGTCAGTGTCATATTGAGGGGTGTGGGGTGTGTCATTGTCACATTGAGGGGTGTGTCAGTGTCATAGTGAGGGGTGTGAGGTGTGTCGTTGTCACATTGAGGGGTGTGTCAGTGTCACAGTGAGGGTAGTGGGGTGTGTCAGTGTCACAGTGAGGGGTGTGGGGTGTGTCCGTGTCAAAGTGAGGGGTGTGGGGTGTGTCAGTGTCACAGTGAGGGGTGCGGGGTGTGTCAGTGTCACAGTGAGGGGTGGGGGTGTGTCGGTGTTACAGTGAGGGTTGTGGAGTGTGTCAGTGTCACAGTGAGCGTGTGGGGTGTGTTGGTGTCACAGTGAGCCGTGTGGGGTGTGTCGGTGTCACATGAGGGGTGTGGGTGTGTCGGTGTCACAGTGAGGGGTGTGGGGTGTGTCCGTGTTACAGTGTGGGGTGTGTTGGTGTCACAGTGAGCCGTGTGGGGTGTGTCGGTGTCACAGTGAGGGGTGTGGGGTGTGTCCGTGTTACAGTGAGGGGTGTGGGGTGTGTCGGTGTCACAGTGAGGGGTGTGGGGTGTGTCCGTGTTACAGTGAGGGGTGTGGGGTGTGTCAGTGTCACAGTGGGCCGTGTGGGGTGTGTCGGTGTCACATGAGGGGTGTGGGTGTGTCCGTGTTACAGTGAGGGGTGTGGGGTGTGTCGGTGTCACAGTGAGGGGTATGGGGTGTGTCGGTGTCACAGTGAGGGGTGTGGGGTGTGTCCGTGTCACAGTGAGCCGTGTGGGGTGTGTCGGTGTCACATGAGGGGTGTGGGTGTGTCGGTGTTACACTGTGGGGTGTGTCAGTGTCACAGTGATGAGTGTGTGGTGTGTCAGTGTCACAGTGAGGGGTGTGGGGTGTGTCCGTGTTACAGTGAGGGGTGTGGGGTGTGTCGGTGTCACAGTGAGGGGTGTGGGGTGTGTCCGTGTTACAGTGAGGGGTGTGGGGTGTGTCAGTGTCACAGTGAGCCGTGTGGGGTGTGTCGGTGTCACAGTGAGGGGTGTGGGGTGTGTCCATGTTACAGTGAGCGTGTGGGGTGTGTTGGTGTCACATGAGGGGTGTGGGTGTGTCGGTGTTACACTGTGGGGTGTGTCAGTGTCACAGTGAGGTGTGTGTGGTGTGTCAGTGTCACAGTGAGGGGTGTGTCAGTGTTACAGTGAGGGTGTGGGGTTTATCAGTGTCACGGTGTGGGGTGTGTCGGTGTCACAGTGAGGGGTGTGGGGTGTGTCCGTATCACAGTGAGGGGTGTGTCAGTGTCACAATGAGGGTGTGGGGTGTGTCAGTGTTACAGTGAGGGGTGTGGGGTGTGTGTCAGTGTCACTGAGAGGTGCGGAGTGTGTCAGTGTCACAGTGAGGGTGTGGGGTGTGTCAGTGTCACAGTGAGGGGTGTGGGGTGTGTCAGTGTCCTGAGAGCTGTGGGGTGTGTCAGTGTCACAGTGAGCGTGTGGGGTGTGTCGGTGTCACAATGAGGGGTGAGGTGTGTGGGTTGTGTCAGTGTCACAGTGAGGGGTGAGGGGTTTGTCAGTGTCACAGTGACGGGTGTGGGGTGTGTCGGTGTCACGGTGAGGGGTGTGTCGTTGTCACATTGAGGGGTGTGTCAGTGTCACAGTGAGGGGTGTGGGGTGTGTCGGTGTCACTGTGGGGTGTGTCAGTGTTACAGGGGTGTGGGGTGTGTCAGTGTTACAGTGTGGGGTGTGTCAGTGTCATAGTGAGGGGTGTGGGGTGTGTCATTGTCACATTGAGGGGTGTGTCAGTGTCACAGTGAGGGGTGTGGAGTGTGTCAGTGTCACAGTGAGCGTGTGGGGTGTGTCGGTGTCACAGTGAGGGTGTGGGGTTTGTCAGTGTCATATTGAGGGGTGTGGGGTGTGTCATTGTCACATTGAGGAGTGTGTCAGTGTCATAGTGAGGGGTGTGGGGTGTGTCGTTGTCACATTGAGGGGTGTGTCAGTGTCACAGTGAGGGTAGTGGGGTGTGTCAGTGTCACAGTGAGGGGTGTGGGGTGTGTCCGTGTCAAAGTGAGGGGTGTGGGGTGTGTCAGTGTCACAGAGAGGGGTGCGGGGTGTGTCAGTGTCACAGTGAGGGTTGTGGAGTGTGTCAGTGTCACAGTGAGGGGTGGGGGTGTGTCGGTGTTACAGTGAGGGTTGTGGAGTGTGTCAGTGTCACAGTGAGCGTGTGGGGTGTGTCGGTGTCACAGTGAGAGGTGTGGGGTTTGTCAGTGTCACAGTGAGGGGTGTGGGTGTGTCGGTGTCACAGGAGGGGTGTGGGTGTGTCGGTGTTACACTGTGGGGTGTGTCAGTGTCACAGTGAGGAGTGTGTGGTGTGTCAGTGTCACGGTGAGGGGTGTGTCAGTGTCACGGTGTGGGTGTGTCGGTGTTACTGTGAGGGGTGTGTGGTGTGTCGGTGTCACAGTGAGGAGTGTGTGGTGTGTCAGTGTCACGGTGAGGGGTGTGTCAGTGTCACGGTGTGGGTGTGTCGGTGTTACTGTGAGGGGTGTGGGGTGTGTCGGTGTCACAGTGAGGAGTGTGTGGTGTGTCGGTGTTACAGTGAGGAGTGTGGGGTGTGTCAGTGTCACAGTGAGGGGTGTGTCAGTGTCACAGTGAGGGTTGAGGGGTGTGTCAGTGTCACAGTGAGGGGTGTGTGGTGTGTCAGTGTTACAGTGAGGGGTGTGGGGTGTGTGTCAGTGTCACTGAGAGGTGCGCAGTGTGTCAGTGTCACAGTGAGAGGTGTGGGGTGTGTCAGTGTCACAGTGAGGGGTGAGGGGTGTGTCAGTGTCACAGTGAGGGGTGAGGGGTGTGTCAGTGTCACAATGAGGGTGTGGGGTGTGTCAGTGTCACGGTGAGGGGTGTGTCAGTGTCACGGTGTGGGTGTGTCGGTGTTACTTTGAGGGGTGTGTGGTGTGTCGGTGTCACAGTGAGGAGTGTGTGGTGTGTCAGTGTTACGGTGAGGGGTGTGTCAGTGTCACGGTGTGGGTGTGTCGGTGTTACTGTGAGGGGTGTGGGGTGTGTCGGTGTCACAGTGAGGAGTGTGTGGTGTGTCGGTGTTACAGTGAGGAGTGTGGGGTGTGTCAGTGTCACAGTGAGGGGTGTGTCAGTGTCACAGTGAGGGTTGAGGGGTGTGTCAGTGTCACAGTGAGGGGTGTGTGGTGTGTCAGTGTTACAGTGAGGGGTGTGGGGTGTGTGTCAGTGTCACTGAGAGGTGCGCAGTGTGTCAGTGTCACAGTGAGAGGTGTGGGGTGTGTCAGTGTCACAGTGAGGGGAGAGGGGTGTGTCAGTGTCACAGTGAGGGGTGAGGGGTGTGTCAGTGTCACAATGAGGGTGTGGGGTTTATCAGTGTCACGGTCTGGGGTGTGTCGGTGTCACAGTGAGGGGTGTGGGGTGTGTCGGTGTCACAGTGAGGGGTGTGTCAGTGTCACAATGAGGGTGTGGGGTTTATCAGTGTCACGTTGCGGGGCGTATCAGTGTTACAGTGAGGGGTGTGGGGTGTGTGTCAGTGTCACTGAGAGGTGCGGAGTGTGTCAGTGTCACAGTGAGAGGTGTGGGGTGTGTCAGTGTCAGAGTGAGGGTGTGGGGTGTGTCAGTGTCACAGTGAGGGGTGTGGGGTGTGTCAGTGTCCTGAGAGCTGTGGGGTGTGTCAGTGTCACAGTGAGCGTGCGGGGTGTGTCGGTGTCACAATGAGGGGTGAGGGGTGTGGGGTGTGTCAGTGTCACAGTGAGGGGTGAGGGGTTTGTCAGTGTCACAGTGAGGGTGTGGGGTGTGTCAGTGTCATAGTGAGGGTTGTGGGGTGTGTCAGTGTCACAGTGAGGGTGTGGGGTGTGTCAGTGTCACAGTGAGGGGTGTGGGGTGTGTCAGTGTCCTGAGAGCTGTGGGGTGTGTCAGTGTCACAGTGAGCGTGTGGGGTGTGTCGGTGTCACAATGAGGGGTGAGGGGTGTGGGGTGTGTCAGTGTCACAGTGTGGGGTGAGGGGTTTGTCAGTGTCACAGTGAGGGTGTGGGGTGTGTCAGTGTCATAGTGAGTGGTGTGGGGTGTGTCGTCACATTGAGGGGTGTGTCAGTGTCACAGTGAGGGGTGTGGGGTGTGTCGATGTCACAGTGGGGTGTGAGGTGTGTCAGTGTCACAGTGACGGGTGAGGGGTGTGTCGGTGTCACAGTGAGGGTGTGGAGTGTGTCGTGTCACAGTGAGGGGTGTGGGGTATATCAGTGTCACAGTGAGTGGTGTGGGGTGTGTCAGTGTCACAGTGAGGGGTGTGGGGTGTGTCGTTGTCACAGTGATGGATGTGGGGTGTGTCGGTGTCACCATGACGGGTGTGGGGTGTGTCGGTGTTACAGTGAGGGGTGTGGAGTGTGTCAGTGTCACAGTGAGCGTGTGGGGTGTGTCGGTGTCACAATGAGGGGTGAGGGGTGTGGGGTGTGTCAGTGTCACAGTGAGGGGTGAGGGGTGTGACAGTGTCACAGTGAAGGGTGTGGGGTTTGTCAGTGTCACAGTGAGAGGTGTGGGGTGTGTCAGTTTCACAGTGCAGGGCGTATCAGTGTTATAGTGAGGTGTGTGGGGTGTGTGTCAGTGTCACTGAGAGGTGTGTGGTGTGTCGGTGTCACAGTGAGGGGTGAGGGGTGTGGGGTGTGTCGGTGTCACAGTGAGGGGTGTGGGGTGTGTCGGTGTTACAGTGTGGGGTGTGTCAGTGTCACAGTGAGGGGTGTGGGGTGTGTCGGTGTCACAGTGAGGAGTGTGTGGTGTGTCAGTGTCACAGTGAGGGGTGTGTCAGTGTCACAGTGAGGAGTGAGGGGTGTGTCAGTGTCACAATGAGGGGTGAGGGGTGTGGGGTGTGTCAGTGTCACAGTGAGGGGTGTGGGGTGTGTCGGTGTTACAGTGTGGGGTGTGTCAGTGTCACAGTGAGGGGTGTGGGTTGTGTCGGTGTCACAGTGAGGAGTGTGTGGTGTGTCAGTGTCACAGTGAGGAGTGAGGGGTGTGTCAGTGTCACAATGAGGGTGTGGGGTTTATCAGTGTCACGGTGTGGGGTGTGTCGGTGTCACAGTGAGGGGTGTGGGGTGTGTCGGTATCACAGTGAGGGGTGTGTCAGTGTCACAGTGAGGGGTGAGGGGTGTGTCAGTGTCACAATGAGGGTGTGGGGTTTATCAGTGTCACAGTGCGGGGCGTATCAGTGTTACAGTGTCGGGTGTGTGGTGTGTGTCAGTGTCACTGAGAGGTGCGGGGTGTGTCAGTGTCACAGTGAGGGTGTGGGGTGTGTCAGTGTCACGGTGCGGGGCATATCAGTGTTACAGTGAGGGGTGTGGGGTGTGTCAGTGTCACTGAGAGGTTTGGGGTGTGTCAGTGTCACAGTGAGAGGTGCGGGGTGTGTCAGTTTCACAGTGCGGGGCGTATCAGTGTTATAGTGAGGTGTGTGGGGTGTGTGTCAGTGTCACTGAGAGGTGTGTGGTGTGTCGGTGTCACAATGAGGGGTGTGGGGTGTGTCAGTGTCACAGTGAAGGGTGTGGGGTGTGTCGGTGTCACAGTGAGGGGTGTGTCAGTGTCACAGTGAAGGGTGTGGGGTTTGTCAGTGTCACAGTGAGGGGTGTGGGGTGTGTCAGTGTCACAGTGAGGGGTGTGGGTGTGTGTCAGTGTCACAGTGAGGGGTGAGGGGTGTTTCGGTGTCACAGTGAGGGGTGTGGGGTGTGTCGGTGTTACAGTGTGGGGTGTGTCAGTGTCACAGTGAGGGGTGTGGGGTGTGTCGGTGTCACAGTGAGGGGTGTGAGGTGTGTCGGTGTCACAGTGAGGAGTGTGTGGTGTGTCAGTGTCACAGTGAGGGATGTGAGGTGTGTCAGTGTCACAGTGAGTGGTGTGGGGTGTGTCAGTGTCACTGAGAGGTGTGGGGCGTATCAGTGTTACAGTGAGGGGTGTGGGGTGTGTCAGTGTCACTGTGAGGTGCGGGGTGTGTCAGTGTCACAGTGAGATGTGTGGGGTTTGTCAGTGTTACAGTGAGGGTGTGGGGTGTGTCAGTGTTACAGTGAGAGGTGTGGGGTGTGTCAGTGTCACTGAGAGGTGTGGGGTGTGTCAGTGTCACAGTGAGGGTGTGGGGTTTATCAGCGTCACGGTGCGGGGCCTATCAGTGTTACAGTGAGGGGTGTGGGGTGTCAGTGTCACTGAGAGGTGCGGGGTGTGTCAGTGTCACAGTGAGAGGTGCGGGGTGTGTCAGTGTCACAGTGAGATGTGTGGGGTTTGTCAGTGTCACAGTGAGGGTGTGGGGTGTGTCAGTGTCACGGTGCGGGGCATATCAGCGTTACAGTGAGGGGTGTGGGGTGTGTCGGTGTCACCGTGAAGGGTGTGGGGTGTGTCGGTGTTACAGTGAGGGGTGTGGAGTGTGTCAGTGTGACAGTGAGCGTGTGGGGTGTGTGTCAGTGTGACAGTGAGCGTGTGGGGTGTGTCGGTGTCACAATGAGGGGTGAGGGGTGTGGGGTGTGTCAGTGTCACAGTGAGGGGTGTGGGGTTTGTCAGTGTCACAGTGAGGGGTGTGGGGTGTGTCAGTGTCACAATGAGGGGTGAGGGGTGTGGGGTGTGTCGGTGTCACAGTGAGGGGTGTGGGGTGTGTCGGTGTCACAGTGAGGGGTGAGGGGTGTGTCGGTGTCACATGAGGGGTGTGGGGTGTGTCGGTGTCACAGTGGGGTGTGGCGTGTGTCCGTGTTACAGTGAGGGGTGTGGGGTGTGTCGGTTTTACAGTGTGGTGTGTGTCAGTGTCACAGTGAGGGGTGTGGGGTGTGTTGGTGTCAGAGTGACAGGTGTGGGGTGTGTCAGTGTCACAGTGAGATGTGTGGGGTTTGTCAGTGTCACAGTGAGGGTGTGGGGTGTGTCAGTGTCACGGTGCGGGGCATATCAGCGTTACAGTGAGGGGTGTGGGGTGTGTCGGTGTCACCGTGAAGGGTGTGGGGTGTGTCGGTGTTACAGTGAGGGGTGTGGAGTGTGTCAGTGTGACAGTGAGCGTGTGGGGTGTGTGTCAGTGTGACAGTGAGCGTGTGGGGTGTGTCGGTGTCACAATGAGGGGTGAGGGGTGTGGGGTGTGTCAGTGTCACAGTGAGGGGTGTGGGGTTTGTCAGTGTCACAGTGAGGGGTGTGGGGTGTGTCAGTGTCACAATGAGGGGTGAGGGGTGTGGGGTGTGTCGGTGTCACAGTGAGGGGTGTGGGGTGTGTCGGTGTCACAGTGAGGGGTGAGGGGTGTGTCGGTGTCACATGAGGGGTGTGGGGTGTGTCGGTGTCACAGTGGGGTGTGGCGTGTGTCCGTGTTACAGTGGGGGGTGTGGGGTGTGTCGGTTTTACAGTGTGGTGTGTGTCAGTGTCACAGTGAGGGGTGTGGGGTGTGTTGGTGTCAGAGTGACAGGTGTGGGGTGTGTTGGTGTCACAGTGAGGGGTGTGGGGTGTGTCGGTATCACATGAGGGGTGTGGGTGTGTCGGTGTTACTGTGAGGGGTGTGGGGTGTGTCGGTGTTACAGTGTGGGGTGTGTCAGTGTCACAGTGAGGGGTGAGGGGTGTGTCGGTGTCACAGTGAGGGATGTGAGGTGTGTCAGTGTCACAGTGAGGGGTGTGGGGTGTGTCGGTGTCACAGTGAGGGGTGTGTCAGTGTCACAATGAGGGTGTGGGGTTTATCAGTGTCACGGTGAGGGGTTTGTCAGTGTCATAGTGAGGGGTGTGGGGTGTGTCGTTGTCACATTGAGGGGTGTGTCAGTGTCATAGTGAGGGGTGTGGGGTGTGTCGTTGTCACATTGAGGGGTGTGTCAGTCACAGTGAGGGGTGTGGGGTGTGTTGGTGTCACAGTGAGGGTTGTGGGGTGTGTCAGTGTCACAGTGAGGGGTGTGGGGTGTGTCCGTGTCAAAGTGAGGGGTGTGGGGTGTGTCAGTGTCACATTGAGGGGTGCGGGATGTGTCAGTGTCACAGTGAGGGGTGTGGGGTGTGTCATTGTCACATTGAGGGGTGTGTCAGTGTCATAGTGAGGGGTGTGGGGTGTGTCGTTGTCACATTGAGGGGTGTGTCAGTGTCACTGTGAGGGGTGTGGGGTGTGTCGGTGTCACAGTGAGGGTTGTGGGGTGTGTCTGTGTCACAGTGAGGGGTGTGGGGTGTGTCCGTGTCATAGTGAGGGGTGTGGGGTGTGTCAGTGACAAAGTGAGGGGTGTGGGGTGTGTCGGTGTCACAGTGAGGGTGTGGGGTGTGTCAGTGTCATAATGAGGGGTGTGGGGTGTGTCGTTGTCACATTGAGGGGTGTGTCAGTGTCACAGTGAGGGGTGT
Organism: Mobula hypostoma; assembly: GCF_963921235.1. Lineage (NCBI taxonomy): Eukaryota > Metazoa > Chordata > Chondrichthyes > Myliobatiformes > Myliobatidae > Mobula > Mobula hypostoma. Next base: position 5,141,421 of record NC_086118.1, on the reverse strand, counting down.
GGGGTGTGTCGATGTCACAGTGGGGTGTGAGGTGTGTCAGTGTCACAGTGACGGGTGAGGGGTGTTTCGGTGTCACAGTGAGTGGTGTGGGGTGTGTCAGTGTCACAGTGAGGGCTGTGGGGTGTGTCGTTGTCACAGTGGTGGATGTGGGGTGTGTCGGTGTCACCGTGACGGGTGTAGGGTGTGTCGGTGTCACAGTGAGGGGTGAGGGGTGTGACAGTGTCATAGTGAAGGGTGTGGGGTTTGTCAGTGTCACAGTGACGGGTGTGGGGTGTGTCGGTGTCACAGTGAGGGGTGTGGGGTGTGTCAGTGTCACAGTGAGGGGTGTGGGGTGTGTCAGTGTCACAGTGAGGGGTGAGGGGTGTTTCGGTGTCACAGTGAGGGGTGTGGGGTGTGTCGGTGTTACAGTGTGGGGTGTGTCAGTGTCACAGTGAGGGGTGTCGGGTGTGTCGGTGTCACAGTGAGGGGTGTGAGGTGTGTCGGTGTCACAGTGAGGAGTGTGTGGTGTGTCAGTGTCACAGTGAGGGATGTGAGGTGTGTCAGTGTCACAGTGAGGGGTGTGGGGTGTGTCGGTGTCACAGTGAGGGGTGTGTCAGTGTCACATTGCGGGTGTGGGGTGTGTCAGTGTTACAGTGACGGGTGTGGGGTGTGTCAGTGTCACTGAGAGGTGTGGGGTGTGTCAGTGTCACAGTGAGAGGTGTGGGGTGTGTCAGTGTTACTGAGAGGTGGGGTGTGTCAGTGTCACAGTGAGAGGTGTGGGGTGTGTCAGTGTCACAATGAGGGTGTGGGGTTTATCAGTGTCACAGTGAGGGGTGTGTCATTGTCACAGTGAGGGGTGAGGGGTGTGTCGGTGTTACAGTGAGGGGTGTGGGGTGTGTCAGTGTTGCAGTGCGAGGTGTGGGGTGTGTCAGTGTCATGGTGAGGGTGTGGGGTGTGTCAGTGTGATGGTGCGGGGCGTATCAGTGTTACAGTGAGGGGTGCGGGGTGTGTCAGTGTCACAGTGAGAGGTGCGGGGTGTGTCAGTGTCACAGTTAGATGTGTGGGGTTTGTCAGTGTCACAGTGAGGGTGTGGGGTGTGTCAGTGTCACGGTGCGGGGCATATCAGTGTTACAGTGTGGGGTGTGTCAGTGTCAGAGTGATGGTGTGGGGTGTGTCAGTGTCACGGTGCTGGGCGTATCAGTGTTACAGTGAGGGGTGTGGGGTGTGTCGTTGTCACAGTGATGGATGTGGGGTGTGTCGGTGTTACAGTGAGGGGTGTGGAGTATGTCAGTGTGACAGTGAGCGTGTGGGGTGTGTCGGTGTCACAATGAGGGGTGAGGGGTGTGGGGTGTGTCAGTGTCACAGTGAGGGGTGTGGGGTTTATCAGTGTCACAGTGAGGGGTGCGGGGTGTGTCGGTGTCACAGTGAGGGGTGTGGGGTGTGTCGGTGTTACAGTGTGGTGTGTGTCAGTGTCACAGTGAGGGGTGTGGGGTGTGTTGGTGTCAGAGTGACAGGTGTGGGGTGTGTTGGTGTCACAGTGAGGGGTGTGGGGTGTGTCGGTATCACATGAGGGGTGTGGGTGTGTCGGTGTTACTGTGAGGGGTGTGGGGTGTGTCGGTGTTACAGTGTGGGGTGTGTCAGTGTCACAGTGAGGGGTGAGGGGTGTGTCGGTGTCACAGTGAGGGATGTGAGGTGTGTCAGTGTCACAGTGAGGGGTGTGGGGTGTGTCGGTGTCACAGTGAGGGGTGTGTCAGTGTCACAATGAGGGTGTGGGGTTTATCAGTGTCACGGTGAGGGGTTTGTCAGTGTCATAGTGAGGGGTGTGGGGTGTGTCGTTGTCACATTGAGGGGTGTGTCAGTGTCATAGTGAGGGGTGTGGGGTGTGTCGTTGTCACATTGAGGGGTGTGTCAGTCACAGTGAGGGGTGTGGGGTGTGTTGGTGTCACAGTGAGGGTTGTGGGGTGTGTCAGTGTCACAGTGAGGGGTGTGGGGTGTGTCCGTGTCAAAGTGAGGGGTGTGGGGTGTGTCATTGTCACATTGAGGGGTGTGTCAGTGTCATAGTGAGGGGTGTGGGGTGTGTCGTTGTCACATTGAGGGGTGTGTCAGTGTCACTGTGAGGGGTGTGGGGTGTGTCGGTGTCACAGTGAGGGTTGTGGGGTGTGTCTGTGTCACAGTGAGGGGTGTGGGGTGTGTCCGTGTCATAGTGAGGGGTGTGGGGTGTGTCAGTGACACAGTGAGGGGTGTGGGGTGTGTCGGTGTCACAGTGAGGGTGTGGGGTGTGTCAGTGTCATAATGAGGGGTGTGGGGTGTGTCGTTGTCACATTGTGGGGTGTGTCAGTGTCACAGTGAGGGGTGTGGGGTGTGTCGATGTCACAGTGGGGTGTGAGGTGTGTCAGTGTCACAGTGACGGGTGAGGGGTGTGTCGGTGTCACAGTGAGGGGTGTGGGGTATATCAGTGTCACAGTGAGTGGTGTGGGGTGTGTCAGTGTCACAGTGAGGGCTGTGGGGTGTGTCGTTGTCACAGTGGTGGATGTGGGGTGTGTCGGTGTCACCGTGACGGGTGTGGGGTGTGTCGGTGTCACAGTGAGGGGTGAGGGGTGTGACAGTGTCATAGTGAAGGGTGTGGGGTTTGTCAGTGTCACAGTGACTGGTGTGGGGTGTGTCGGTGTCACAGTGAGGGGTGTGGGGTGTGTTAGTGTCACAGTGAGGGGTGTGGGGTGTGTCAGTGTCACAGTGAGGGGTGAGGGGTGTTTCGGTGTCACAGTGAGGGGTGTGGGGTGTGTCGGTGTTACAGTGTGGGGTGTGTCAGTGTCACAGTGAGGGGTGTCGGGTGTGTCGGTGTCACAGTGAGGGGTGTGAGGTGTGTCGGTGTCACAGTGAGGAGTGTGTGGTGTGTCAGTGTCACAGTGAGGGATGTGAGGTGTGTCAGTGTCACAGTGAGGGGTGTGGGGTGTGTCGGTGTCACAGTGAGGGGTGTGTCAGTGTCACAATGAGGGTGTGGGGTGTGTCAGTGTTACAGTGACGGGTGTGGGGTGTGTCAGTGTCACTGAGAGGTGTGGGGTGTGTCAGTGTCACAGTGAGAGGTGTGGGGTGTGTCAGTGTTACTGAGAGGTGGGGTGTGTCAGTGTCACAGTGAGAGGTGTGGGGTGTGTCAGTGTCAGAGTGAGGGGTGTGTCAGTGTCACAATGAGGGTGTGGGGTTTATCAGTGTCACGGTGAGGGGTGTGTCGGTGTTACAGTGAGGGGTGTGGGGTGTGTCAGTGTTGCAGTGCGAGGTGTGGGGTGTGTCAGTGTCATGGTGAGGGTGTGGGGTGTGTCAGTGTGATGGTGCGGGGCGTATCAGTGTTACAGTGAGGGGTGCGGGGTGTGTCAGTGTCACAGTGAGAGGTGCGGGGTGTGTCAGTGTCACAGTTAGATGTGTGGGGTTTGTCAGTGTCACAGTGAGGGTGTGGGGTGTGTCAGTGTCACGGTGCGGGGCATATCAGTGTTACAGTGTGGGGTGTGTCAGTGTCAGAGTGATGGTGTGGGGTGTGTCAGTGTCACGGTGCTGGGCGTATCAGTGTCACAGTGAGGGGTGTGGGGTGTGTCGTTGTCACAGTGATGGATGTGGGGTGTGTCGGTGTCACCGTGAAGGGTGTGGGGTGTGTCGGTGTTACAGTGAGGGGTGTGGAGTGTGTCAGTGTGACAGTGAGCGTGTGGGGTGTGTCGGTGTCACAATGAGGGGTGAGGGGTGTGGGGTGTGTCAGTGTCACAGTGAGGGGTGAGGGGTTTGTCAGTGTCACAGTGAGGGTGTGGGGTGTGTCAGTGTCATAGTGAGGGTTGTGGGGTGTGTCAGTGTCACAGTGAGGGTGTGGGGTGTGTCAGTGTCACAGTGAGGGGTGTGGGGTGTGTCAGTGTCCTGAGAGCTGTGGGGTGTGTCAGTGTCACAGTGAGCGTGTGGGGTGTGTCGGTGTCACAATGAGGGGTGAGGGGTGTGGGGTGTGTCAGTGTCACAGTGAGGGGTGAGGGGTTTGTCAGTGTCACAGTGAGGGTGTGGGGTGTGTCAGTGTCATAGTGAGTGGTGTGGGGTGTGTCGTCACATTGAGGGGTGTGTCAGTGTCACAGTGAGGGGTGTGGGGTGTGTCGATGTCACAGTGGGGTGTGAGGTGTGTCAGTGTCACAGTGACGGGTGAGGGGTGTGTCGGTGTCACAGTGAGGGTGTGGAGTGTGTCGTGTCACAGTGAGGGGTGTGGGGTATATCAGTGTCACAGTGAGTGGTGTGGGGTGTGTCAGTGTCACAGTGAGGGGTGTGGGGTGTGTCGTTGTCACAGTGATGGATGTGGGGTGTGTCGGTGTCACCGTGACGGGTGTGGGGTGTGTCGGTGTTACAGTGAGGGGTGTGGAGTGTGTCAGTGTCACAGTGAGCGTGTGGGGTGTGTCGGTGTCACAATGAGGGGTGAGGGGTGTGGGGTGTGTCAGTGTCACAGTGAGGGGTGAGGGGTGTGACAGTGTCACAGTGAAGGGTGTGGGGTTTGTCAGTGTCACAGTGAGAGGTGTGGGGTGTGTCAGTTTCACAGTGCAGGGCGTATCAGTGTTATAGTGAGGTGTGTGGGGTGTGTGTCAGTGTCACTGAGAGGTGTGTGGTGTGTCGGTGTCACAGTGAGGGGTGAGGGGTGTGGGGTGTGTCGGTGTCACAGTGAGGGGTGTGGGGTGTGTCGGTGTCACAGTGAGGGGTGTGTCAGTGTCACAATGAGGGTGTGGGGTGTGTCAGTGTTACAGTGACGGGTGTGGGGTGTGTCAGTGTCACTGAGAGGTGTGGGGTGTGTCAGTGTCACAGTGAGAGGTGTGGGGTGTGTCAGTGTTACTGAGAGGTGGGGTGTGTCAGTGTCACAGTGAGAGGTGTGGGGTGTGTCAGTGTCAGAGTGAGGGGTGTGTCAGTGTCACAATGAGGGTGTGGGGTTTATCAGTGTCACGGTGAGGGGTGTGTCGGTGTTCCAGTGAGGGGTGTGGGGTGTGTCAGTGTTGCAGTGCGAGGTGTGGGGTGTGTCAGTGTCATGGTGAGGGTGTGGGGTGTGTCAGTGTGATGGTGCGGGGCGTATCAGTGTTACAGTGAGGGGTGCGGGGTGTGTCAGTGTCACAGTGAGAGGTGCGGGGTGTGTCAGTGTCACAGTTAGATGTGTGGGGTTTGTCAGTGTCACAGTGAGGGTGTGGGGTGTGTCAGTGTCACGGTGCGGGGCATATCAGTGTTACAGTGTGGGGTGTGTCAGTGTCAGAGTGATGGTGTGGGGTGTGTCAGTGTCACGGTGCTGGGCGTATCAGTGTCACAGTGAGGGGTGTGGGGTGTGTCGTTGTCACAGTGATGGATGTGGGGTGTGTCGGTGTCACCGTGAAGGGTGTGGGGTGTGTCGGTGTTACAGTGAGGGGTGTGGAGTGTGTCAGTGTGACAGTGAGCGTGTGGGGTGTGTCGGTGTCACAATGAGGGGTGAGGGGTGTGGGGTGTGTCAGTGTCACAGTGAGGGGTGAGGGGTTTGTCAGTGTCACAGTGAGGGAGTGGGGTGTGTCAGTGTCATAGTGAGGGTTGTGGGGTGTGTCAGTGTCACAGTGAGGGTGTGGGGTGTGTCAGTGTCACAGTGAGGGGTGTGGGGTGTGTCAGTGTCCTGAGAGCTGTGGGGTGTGTCAGTGTCACAGTGAGCGTGTGGGGTGTGTCGGTGTCACAATGAGGGGTGAGGGGTGTGGGGTGTGTCAGTGTCACAGTGAGGGGTGAGGGGTTTGTCAGTGTCACAGTGAGGGTGTGGGGTGTGTCAGTGTCATAGTGAGTGGTGTGGGGTGTGTCGTCACATTGAGGGGTGTGTCAGTGTCACAGTGAGGGGTGTGGGGTGTGTCGATGTCACAGTGGGGTGTGAGGTGTGTCAGTGTCACAGTGACGGGTGTGGGGTGTGTCGGTGTCACAGTGAGGGTGTGGAGTGTGTCGTGTCACAGTGAGGGGTGTGGGGTATATCAGTGTCACAGTGAGTGGTGTGGGGTGTGTCAGTGTCACAGTGAGGGGTGTGGGGTGTGTCGTTGTCACAGTGATGGATGTGGGGTGTGTCGGTGTCACCGTGACGGGTGTGGGGTGTGTCGGTGTTACAGTGAGGGGTGTGGGGTGTGTCAGTGTCACAGTGAGCGTGGGGGGTGTGTCGGTGTCACAATGAGGGGTGAGGGGTGTGGGGTGTGTCAGTGTCACAGTGAGGGGGGAGGGGTGTGACAGTGTCACAGTGAAGGGTGTGGGGTTTGTCAGTGTCACAGTGAGAGGTGTGGGGTGTGTCAGTTTCACAGTGCAGGGCGTATCAGTGTTATAGTGAGGTGTGTGGGGTGTGTGTCAGTGTCACTGAGAGGTGTGTGGTGTGTCGGTGTCACAGTGAGGGGTGAGGGGTGTGGGGTGTGTCGGTGTCACAGTGAGGGGTGTGGGGTGTGTCGGTGTTACAGTGTGGGGTGTGTCAGTGTCACAGTGAGGGGTGTGGGGTGTGTCGGTGTCACAGTGAGGAGTGTGTGGTGTGTCAGTGTCACAGTGAGGGGTGTGTCAGTGTCACAGTGAGGAGTGAGGGGTGTGTCAGTGTCACAATGAGGGGTGAGGGGTGTGGGGTGTGTCAGTGTCACAGTGAGGGGTGTGGGGTGTGTCGGTGTTACAGTGTGGGGTGTGTCAGTGTCACAGTGAGGGGTGTGGGTTGTGTCGGTGTCACAGTGAGGAGTGTGTGGTGTGTCAGTGTCACAGTGAGGAGTGAGGGGTGTGTCAGTGTCACAATGAGGGTGTGGGGTTTATCAGTGTCACGGTGTGGGGTGTGTCGGTGTCACAGTGAGGGGTGTGGGGTGTGTCGGTATCACAGTGAGGGGTGTGTCAGTGTCACAGTGAGGGGTGAGGGGTGTGTCAGTGTCACAATGAGGGTGTGGGGTTTATCAGTGTCACAGTGCGGGGCGTATCAGTGTTACAGTGTCGGGTGTGTGGTGTGTGTCAGTGTCACTGAGAGGTGCGGGGTGTGTCAGTGTCACAGTGAGGGTGTGGGGTGTGTCAGTGTCACGGTGCGGGGCATATCAGTGTTACAGTGAGGGGTGTGGGGTGTGTCAGTGTCACTGAGAGGTTTGGGGTGTGTCAGTGTCACAGTGAGAGGTGCGGGGTGTGTCAGTTTCACAGTGCGGGGCGTATCAGTGTTATAGTGAGGTGTGTGGGGTGTGTGTCAGTGTCACTGAGAGGTGTGTGGTGTGTCGGTGTCACAATGAGGGGTGTGGGGTGTGTCAGTGTCACAGTGAAGGGTGTGGGGTGTGTCGGTGTCACAGTGAGGGGTGTGTCAGTGTCACAGTGAAGGGTGTGGGGTTTGTCAGTGTCACAGTGAGGGGTGTGGGGTGTGTCAGTGTCACAGTGAGGGGTGTGGGTGTGTGTCAGTGTCACAGTGAGGGGTGAGGGGTGTTTCGGTGTCACAGTGAGGGGTGTGGGGTGTGTCGGTGTTACAGTGTGGGGTGTGTCAGTGTCACAGTGAGGGGTGTGGGGTGTGTCGGTGTCACAGTGAGGGGTGTGAGGTGTGTCGGTGTCACAGTGAGGAGTGTGTGGTGTGTCAGTGTCACAGTGAGGGATGTGAGGTGTGTCAGTGTCACAGTGAGTGGTGTGGGGTGTGTCAGTGTCACTGAGAGGTGTGGGGCGTATCAGTGTTACAGTGAGGGGTGTGGGGTGTGTCAGTGTCACTGTGAGGTGCGGGGTGTGTCAGTGTCACAGTGAGATGTGTGGGGTTTGTCAGTGTTACAGTGAGGGTGTGGGGTGTGTCAGTGTTACAGTGAGAGGTGTGGGGTGTGTCAGTGTCACTGAGAGGTGTGGGGTGTGTCAGTGTCACAGTGAGGGTGTGGGGTTTATCAGCGTCACGGTGCGGGGCCTATCAGTGTTACAGTGAGGGGTGTGGGGTGTCAGTGTCACTGAGAGGTGCGGGGTGTGTCAGTGTCACAGTGAGAGGTGCGGGGTGTGTCAGTTTCACAGTGCGGGGCGTATCAGTGTTATAGTGAGGTGTGTGGGGTGTGTGTCAGTGTCACTGAGAGGTGTGTGGTGTGTCGGTGTCACAATGAGGGGTGTGGGGTGTGTCAGTGTCACAGTGAAGGGTGTGGGGTGTGTCGGTGTCACAGTGAGGGGTGTGTCAGTGTCACAGTGAAGGGTGTGGGGTTTGTCAGTGTCACAGTGAGGGGTGTGGCGTGTGTCAGTGTCACAGTGAGGGGTGTGGGTGTGTGTCAGTGTCACAGTGAGGGGTGAGGGGTGTTTCGGTGTCACAGTGAGGGGTGTGGGGTGTGTCGGTGTTACAGTGTGGGGTGTGTCAGTGTCACAGTGAGGGGTGTGGGGTGTGTCGGTGTCACAGTGAGGGGTGTGAGGTGTGTCGGTGTCACAGTGAGGAGTGTGTGGTGTGTCAGTGTCACAGTGAGGGATGTGAGGTGTGTCAGTGTCACAGTGAGTGGTGTGGGGTGTGTCAGTGTCACTGAGAGGTGTGGGGCGTATCAGTGTTACAGTGAGGGGTGTGGGGTGTGTCAGTGTCACTGTGAGGTGCGGGGTGTGTCAGTGTCACAGTGAGATGTGTGGGGTTTGTCAGTGTTACAGTGAGGGTGTGGGGTGTGTCAGTGTTACAGTGAGAGGTGTGGGGTGTGTCAGTGTCACTGAGAGGTGTGGGGTGTGTCAGTGTCACAGTGAGGGTGTGGGGTTTATCAGCGTCACGGTGCGGGGCCTATCAGTGTTACAGTGAGGGGTGTGGGGTGTCAGTGTCACTGAGAGGTGCGGGGTGTGTCAGTGTCACAGTGAGAGGTGCGGGGTGTGTCAGTGTCACAGTGAGATGTGTGGGGTTTGTCAGTGTCACAGTGAGGGTGTGGGGTGTGTCAGTGTCACGGTGCGGGGCATATCAGCGTTACAGTGAGGGGTGTGGGGTGTGTCGGTGTCACCGTGAAGGGTGTGGGGTGTGTCGGTGTTACAGTGAGGGGTGTGGAGTGTGTCAGTGTGACAGTGAGCGTGTGGGGTGTGTGTCAGTGTGACAGTGAGCGTGTGGGGTGTGTCGGTGTCACAATGAGGGGTGAGGGGTGTGGGGTGTGTCAGTGTCACAGTGAGGGGTGTGGGGTTTGTCAGTGTCACAGTGAGGGGTGTGGGGTGTGTCAGTGTCACAATGAGGGGTGAGGGGTGTGGGGTGTGTCGGTGTCACAGTGAGGGGTGTGGGGTGTGTCGGTGTCACAGTGAGGGGTGAGGGGTGTGTCGGTGTCACATGAGGGGTGTGGGGTGTGTCGGTGTCACAGTGGGGTGTGGCGTGTGTCCGTGTTACAGTGAGGGGTGTGGGGTGTGTCGGTTTTACAGTGTGGTGTGTGTCAGTGTCACAGTGAGGGGTGTGGGGTGTGTTGGTGTCAGAGTGACAGGTGTGGGGTGTGTCAGTGTCACAGTGAGATGTGTGGGGTTTGTCAGTGTCACAGTGAGGGTGTGGGGTGTGTCAGTGTCACGGTGCGGGGCATATCAGCGTTACAGTGAGGGGTGTGGGGTGTGTCGGTGTCACCGTGAAGGGTGTGGGGTGTGTCGGTGTTACAGTGAGGGGTGTGGAGTGTGTCAGTGTGACAGTGAGCGTGTGGGGTGTGTGTCAGTGTGACAGTGAGCGTGTGGGGTGTGTCGGTGTCACAATGAGGGGTGAGGGGTGTGGGGTGTGTCAGTGTCACAGTGAGGGGTGTGGGGTTTGTCAGTGTCACAGTGAGGGGTGTGGGGTGTGTCAGTGTCACAATGAGGGGTGAGGGGTGTGGGGTGTGTCGGTGTCACAGTGAGGGGTGTGGGGTGTGTCGGTGTCACAGTGAGGGGTGAGGGGTGTGTCGGTGTCACATGAGGGGTGTGGGGTGTGTCGGTGTCACAGTGGGGTGTGGCGTGTGTCCGTGTTACAGTGGGGGGTGTGGGGTGTGTCGGTTTTACAGTGTGGTGTGTGTCAGTGTCACAGTGAGGGGTGTGGGGTGTGTTGGTGTCAGAGTGACAGGTGTGGGGTGTGTTGGTGTCACAGTGAGGGGTGTGGGGTGTGTCGGTATCACATGAGGGGTGTGGGTGTGTCGGTGTTACTGTGAGGGGTGTGGGGTGTGTCGGTGTTACAGTGTGGGGTGTGTCAGTGTCACAGTGAGGGGTGAGGGGTGTGTCGGTGTCACAGTGAGGGATGTGAGGTGTGTCAGTGTCACAGTGAGGGGTGTGGGGTGTGTCGGTGTCACAGTGAGGGGTGTGTCAGTGTCACAATGAGGGTGTGGGGTTTATCAGTGTCACGGTGAGGGGTTTGTCAGTGTCATAGTGAGGGGTGTGGGGTGTGTCGTTGTCACATTGAGGGGTGTGTCAGTGTCATAGTGAGGGGTGTGGGGTGTGTCGTTGTCACATTGAGGGGTGTGTCAGTCACAGTGAGGGGTGTGGGGTGTGTTGGTGTCACAGTGAGGGTTGTGGGGTGTGTCAGTGTCACAGTGAGGGGTGTGGGGTGTGTCCGTGTCAAAGTGAGGGGTGTGGGGTGTGTCAGTGTCACATTGAGGGGTGCGGGATGTGTCAGTGTCACAGTGAGGGGTGTGGGGTGTGTCATTGTCACATTGAGGGGTGTGTCAGTGTCATAGTGAGGGGTGTGGGGTGTGTCGTTGTCACATTGAGGGGTGTGTCAGTGTCACTGTGAGGGGTGTGGGGTGTGTCGGTGTCACAGTGAGGGTTGTGGGGTGTGTCTGTGTCACAGTGAGGGGTGTGGGGTGTGTCCGTGTCATAGTGAGGGGTGTGGGGTGTGTCAGTGACAAAGTGAGGGGTGTGGGGTGTGTCGGTGTCACAGTGAGGGTGTGGGGTGTGTCAGTGTCATAATGAGGGGTGTGGGGTGTGTCGTTGTCACATTGAGGGGTGTGTCAGTGTCACAGTGAGGGGTGTGGGGTGTGTCGATGTCACAGTGGGGTGTGAGGTGTGTCAGTGTCACAGTGACGGGTGAGGGGTGTTTCGGTGTCACAGTGAGTGGTGTGGGGTGTGTCAGTGTCACAGTGAGGGCTGTGGGGTGTGTCGTTGTCACAGTGGTGGATGTGGGGTGTGTCGGTGTCACCGTGACGGGTGTGGGGTGTGTCGGTGTCACAGTGAGGGGTGAGGGGTGTGACAGTGTCATAGTGAAGGGTGTGGGGTTTGTCAGTGTCACAGTGACGGGTGTGGGGTGTGTCAGTGTCACAGTGAGGGGTGTGGGGTGTGTCAGTGTCACAGTGAGGGGTGAGGGGTGTTTCGGTGTCACAGTGAGGGGTGTGGGGTGTGTTGGTGATACAGTGTGGGGTGTGTCAGTGTCACAGTGAGGGGTGTCGGGTGTGTCGGTGTCACAGTGAGGGGTGTGAGGTGTGTCGGTGTCACAGTGAGGAGTGTGTGGTGTGTCAGTGTCACAGTGAGGGATGTGAGGTGTGTCAGTGTCACAGTGAGGGGTGTGGGGTGTGTCGGTGTCACAGTGAGGGGTGTGTCAGTGTCACAATGAGGGTGTGGGGTGTGTCAGTGTTACAGTGACGGGTGTGGGGTGTGTCAGTGTCACTGAGAGGTGTGGGGTGTGTCAGTGTCACAGTGAGAGGTGTGGGGTGTGTCAGTGTTACTGAGAGGTGGGGTGTGTCAGTGTCACAGTGAGAGGTGTGGGGTGTGTCAGTGTCACAATGAGGGTGTGGGGTTTATCAGTGTCACAGTGAGGGGTGTGTCATTGTCACAGTGAGGGGTGAGGGGTGTGTCGGTGTTACAGTGAGGGGTGTGGGGTGTGTCAGTGTTGCAGTGCGAGGTGTGGGGTGTGTCAGTGTCATGGTGAGGGTGTGGGGTGTGTCAGTGTGATGGTGCGGGGCGTATCAGTGTTACAGTGAGGGGTGCGGGGTGTGTCAGTGTCACAGTGAGAGGTGCGGGGTGTGTCAGTGTCACAGTTAGATGTGTGGGGTTTGTCAGTGTCACAGTGAGGGTGTGGGGTGTGTCAGTGTCACGGTGCGGGGCATATCAGTGTTACAGTGTGGGGTGTGTCAGTGTCAGAGTGATGGTGTGGGGTGTGTCAGTGTCACGGTGCTGGGCGTATCAGTGTTACAGTGAGGGGTGTGGGGTGTGTCGTTGTCACAGTGATGGATGTGGGGTGTGTCGGTGTTACAGTGAGGGGTGTGGAGTGTGTCAGTGTGACAGTGAGCGTGTGGGGTGTGTCGGTGTCACAATGAGGGGTGAGGGGTGTGGGGTGTGTCAGTGTCACAGTGAGGGGTGTGGGGTTTGTCAGTGTCACAGTGAGGGGTGCGGGGTGTGTCGGTGTCACAGTGAGGGGTGTGGGGTGTGTCGGTGTTACAGTGTGGTGTGTGTCAGTGTCACAGTGAGGGGTGTGGGGTGTGTTGGTGTCAGAGTGACAGGTGTGGGGTGTGTTGGTGTCACAGTGAGGGGTGTGGGGTGTGTCGGTATCACATGAGGGGTGTGGGTGTGTCGGTGTTACTGTGAGGGGTGTGGGGTGTGTCGGTGTTACAGTTTGGGGTGTGTCAGTGTCACAGTGAGGGGTGAGGGGTGTGTCGGTGTCACAGTGAGGGATGTGAGGTGTGTCAGTGTCACAGTGAGGGGTGTGGGGTGTGTCGGTGTCACAGTGAGGGGTGTGTCAGTGTCACAATGAGGGTGTGGGGTTTATCAGTGTCACGGTGAGGGGTTTGTCAGTGTCATAGTGAGGGGTGTGGGGTGTGTCGTTGTCACATTGAGGGGTGTGTCAGTGTCATAGTGAGGGGTGTGGGGTGTGTCGTTGTCACATTGAGGGGTGTGTCAGTCACAGTGAGGGGTGTGGGGTGTGTTGGTGTCACAGTGAGGGTTGTGGGGTGTGTCAGTGTCACAGTGAGGGGTGTGGGGTGTGTCCGTGTCAAAGTGAGGGGTGTGGGGTGTGTCATTGTCACATTGAGGGGTGTGTCAGTGTCATAGTGAGGGGTGTGGGGTGTGTCGTTGTCACATTGAGGGGTGTGTCAGTGTCACTGTGAGGGGTGTGGGGTGTGTCGGTGTCACAGTGAGGGTTGTGGGGTGTGTCTGTGTCACAGTGAGGGGTGTGGGGTGTGTCCGTGTCATAGTGAGGGGTGTGGGGTGTGTCAGTGACACAGTGAGGGGTGTGGGGTGTGTCGGTGTCACAGTGAGGGTGTGGGGTGTGTCAGTGTCATAATGAGGGGTGTGGGGTGTGTCGTTGTCACATTGTGGGGTGTGTCAGTGTCACAGTGAGGGGTGTGGGGTGTGTCGATGTCACAGTGGGGTGTGAGGTGTGTCAGTGTCACAGTGACGGGTGAGGGGTGTGTCGGTGTCACAGTGAGGGGTGTGGGGTATATCAGTGTCACAGTGAGTGGTGTGGGGTGTGTCAGTGTCACAGTGAGGGCTGTGGGGTGTGTCGTTGTCACAGTGGTGGATGTGGGGTGTGTCGGTGTCACCGTGACGGGTGTGGGGTGTGTCGGTGTCACAGTGAGGGGTGAGGGGTGTGACAGTGTCATAGTGAAGGGTGTGGGGTTTGTCAGTGTCACAGTGACTGGTGTGGGGTGTGTCGGTGTTACAGTGAGGGGTGTGGGGTGTGTCAGTGTCACAGTGAGGGGTGTGGGGTGTGTCAGTGTCACAGTGAGGGGTGAGGGGTGTTTCGGTGTCACAGTGAGGGGTGTGGGGTGTGTCGGTGTTACAGTGTGGGGTGTGTCAGTGTCACAGTGAGGGGTGTCGGGTGTGTCGGTGTCACAGTGAGGGGTGTGAGGTGTGTCGGTGTCACAGTGAGGTGTGTGGGGTGTGTCAGTGTCACAGTGAGGGGTGTGGGGTGTGTCAGTGTCACAGTGAGGGGTGTGGGGTGTGTCGGTGTCACAGTGAGGGGTGTGTCAGTGTCACAATGAGGGTGTGGGGTGTGTCAGTGTTACAGTGACGGGTGTGGGGTGTGTCAGTGTCACTGAGAGGTGTGGGGTGTGTCAGTGTCACAGTGAGAGGTGTGGGGTGTGTCAGTGTTACTGAGAGGTGGGGTGTGTCAGTGTCACAGTGAGAGGTGTGGGGTGTGTCAGTGTCAGAGTGAGGGGTGTGTCAGTGTCACAATGAGGGTGTGGGGTTTATCAGTGTCACGGTGAGGGGTGTGTCGGTGTTACAGTGAGGGGTGTGGGGTGTGTCAGTGTTGCAGTGCGAGGTGTGGGGTGTGTCAGTGTCATGGTGAGGGTGTGGGGTGTGTCAGTGTGATGGTGCGGGGCGTATCAGTGTTACAGTGAGGGGTGCGGGGTGTGTCAGTGTCACAGTGAGAGGTGCGGGGTGTGTCAGTGTCACAGTTAGATGTGTGGGGTTTGTCAGTGTCACAGTGAGGGTGTGGGGTGTGTCAGTGTCACGGTGCGGGGCATATCAGTGTTACAGTGTGGGGTGTGTCAGTGTCAGAGTGATGGTGTGGGGTGTGTCAGTGTCACGGTGCTGGGCGTATCAGTGTCACAGTGAGGGGTGTGGGGTGTGTCGTTGTCACAGTGATGGATGTGGGGTGTGTCGGTGTCACCGTGAAGGGTGTGGGGTGTGTCGGTGTTACAGTGAGGGGTGTGGAGTGTGTCAGTGTGACAGTGAGCGTGTGGGGTGTGTCGGTGTCACAATGAGGGGTGAGTGGTGTGGGGTGTGTCAGTGTCACAGTGAGGGGTGTGGGGTTTGTCAGTGTCACAGTGAGGGGTGTGGGGTGTGTCGGTGTCACAGTGAGGGGTGTGGGGTGTGTCAGTGTCACAATGAGGGGTGAGGGGTGTGGGGTGTGTCGGTGTCACAGTGAGGGGTGTGTCATTGTCACAGTGAGGGGTGTGGGGTGTGTCGGTGTTACAGTGAGGGGTGTGGGGTGTGTCAGTGTTACAGTGCAAGGTGTGGGGTGTGTCAGTGTCATGGTGAGGGTGCGGGGTGTGTCAGTGTCACAGTGAGAGGTGCGGGGTGTGTCAGTGTCACAGTGAGGGGTGTGGGTTGTGTCGGTGTCACAGTGAGGAGTGTGTGGTATGTCAGTGTCACAGTGAGGGGTGAGGGGTGTGTCAGTGTCACAGTGAGGAGTGAGGGGTGTGTCAGTGTCACAATGAGGGTGTGGGGTTTATCAGTGTCACGGTGTGGGGTGTGTCGGTGTCACAGTGAGGGGTGTGGGGTGTGTCGGTATCACAGTGAGGGGTGTGTCAGTGTCACAATGAGGGTGTGGGGTTTATCAGTGTCACAGTGCGGGGCGTATCAGTGTTACAGTGTCGGGTGTGCGGTGTGTGTCAGTGTCACAGTGAGATGTGTGGGGTTTGTCAGTGTCACAGTGAGGGTGTGGGGTGTGTCAGTGTCACGGTGCGGGGCATATCAGTGTTGCAGTGTGGGGTGTGTCAGTGTCACTGAGAGGTGTGGGGTGTGTCAGTGTCACAGTGAGAGGTGTCGGGTGTGTCAGTGTCAGAGTGAGAGTGTGGGATGTGTCAGTGTCACGGTGCGGGGCGTATCAGTGTTACAGTGTGGGGTGTGTCAGTGTCACAGTGAGGGTGTGGGGTGTGTCAGTGTCACAGTGAGAGGTGTGGGGTGTGTCAGTGTCACAGTGAGGGTGTGGGGTGTGTCAGTGTCACAGTGAGAGGTGTGGGGTGTGTCAGTGTCACAGTGAGGGTGTGGGGTGTGTCAGTGTCACTGAGAGGTGTGGGGTGTGTCAGTGTCAGAGTGAGGGTGTGGGGTGTGTCAGTGTCACGGTGCGGGGCGTATCAGTGTTACAGTGAGGGGTGTGGGGTGTGTGTCAGTGTCACTGAGAGGTGTGGGGTGTGTCAGTGTCACAGTGAGAGGTGTGGGGTGTGTCAGTGTCACTGTGAGGTGTGGGGTGTGTCAGTGTCACAGTGAGAGGTGTGGGGTGTGTCACTGTCACGGTGCGGGGCCTATCAGTGTTACAGTGAGGGGTGTGGGGTGTGTCAGTGTCAGAGTGAGGGTGTGGGGTGTGTCAGTGTCACGGTGCGGGGTGTTATCAGTGTTACAGTGAGGGGTGTGGGTTGTGTGTCAGTGTCACTGAGAGGTGTGGGGTGTGTCAGTGTCACTGTGAGGTGTGGGGTGTGTCAGTGTCACAGTGAGAGGTGTGGGGTGTGTCAGTGTCACGGTGCGGGGCCTATCAGTGTTACAGTGAGGGGTGTGGGGTGTGTGTCAGTGTCAGAGTGGGGGTGTGGGGCGTATCAGTGTCACAGTGAGAGGTGTGGGGTGTGTCAGTGTCACAGTGAGAGATGTGGGGTATATCAGTTTATACTGTGGCAGAGGGGTGTATCAGTGTTACACTGCAGGGTGTGGGGCCTATCAGTGTTACACTGTTGCAGGGGGTGTTTCAGGGGCTGTTGCATTGAAAGACTTTCATTTACTGATATTATTGCTTTTGCCTTTGGAGAACACTACTTGGCAGATCCACTTGAGTTGAAGCATGAAGCTTCATCCCCAAGCTAAGGTTGTTTTATATGCATCTATCCATTTTAATTTTCTTTAATTTCTCTCCTTTTTACTCCATCCTTCTCCCGAACTGTATCCCTGCCTTAACTGACCCATGGACCTGCATTCCAAGTAAAACAGCCAAACTGCTTCCTGGAGGGTGCTGCCAAGTTAAGCCCCATTGCTGACCTCGTCCTCATTCTGCAGACATTGCGAACTGCGAGGGAAACGGATCTCAGTTGGCTTCCGTGTCCAGAATCCTTGGACAATTCAACTACCCTGCCTGACCTGTGCTTTGTTTTCAAGGGCTGGTTTATCAATCCTCAACTATCTGGCCTGCAGTAAACATTGCTACACTTGTCACTCGTGTTTGAATTCGTCTTTCAGTACACTAGTGTGTAATTGGGGATTACTTTACCTGGACTAACTGTAGGAGGTAACACAGCACTCCGCTATTGTCAAGGGTCTCCAGCTTTCGAATAGCCAACGCCCGAACTTGCTCGTCTGAAAACCGGCAGTCCAGGAGCTGCATTGCGAGTCCCACGTCCAGGGGACTGCTGTCCCACACATCCTGATCTTCCAGCAGCTGGTGTGTCTTCAGCACCAGCTCCTGCTGTCCCCACTTCACCGAGCTGAGGAACTTGGGGTAGGCTTTGGGCTGCCTCATACACTCGTTCCTGAAGTGCCAAAGTAACTCTTTGTCTTCAGTGCTCAGTGGGTTCAAGGGGTCTGTGCTGATGATCTCTTCAAACTGTTTACGCAGCTGGCTGTGCATTTCCTGGCCTGGCCTCTCCAGCTTACACGCAGGGGTGTGACGGCCTCGGGGCAGTGCAATGGGGTAATTGTACCTGTCAAACAGGATGCAGATGGCCATGGATGTCTGCTTGTCAGGATTGGTTGCTGATGTGAGTTTGTCAGCTTCGATGGTTCCTTGCTCTTCACCTTTCTCGGGGATCTTCCACATGTGAAGCATGTACTCCCCTTGCCTGAGGAGAGACCGATGGTCGATCACCAAGAGGTTGACATAATATAGCACGTGATTCTTGGTCTTGCTCTCCACCATGTTATCATCCTGCATCTGGAAGGCACTCTTGGCACTCTGCACTGGCGCCTTGCCACAGTAAACCTGGAGGTTCAGCCGTGCTCCCTTGGGCAGGTCTCTGACCTTAATGTCGAACTCCAGCCAGGTATTCCACAGCACCTCTTCTGTGAAGGCTTTGGTGGACGTCTTCTGCTGCGAAAGAACCTGCTGCCCATGCAGTATGCTGGCCTCAACAAAAACCGTCAGTTCTGTGTTCCTTGGGAGAACAGGGATGTCAATTCCAACGATCTTGACCCTGAACTTTCTGGCACAGTCCCAGAGGGATATGGTGAAGACTTTGTCATGATCTTTTCCTTCCAGGGTCAGCTGTTCATGTGATCCAGTCACCCCTGTGCAATCATCCACCAGTGGCCACTCTTCCTTCTGAACCACATCCAACTTTGGGTCAGGGGGCTGAACCAGCACAAAGTGGATTTCTTCACCATTCTTCAGACAGTTTCTGATCCAGCAGAAGTCCTTGATTGGATTGTCACCGACAATGTAATCCTCCCTGCCACAAACCCGGAGGACAAAATCATCCTCGGTTTGGAATTCTGAGATCCCCAGCAGCCCCATCTTGTTAGCCATCTTCTTGAAGAAGTTCTTCAGGATGGTCTGTGGGGTCTCGTCAATGGACACTTTGATAGTTAAGCTCATCGTTCCTCTGTGGATGATTATGAAGATGTGATTGTTGCAAATCTTACTCAGCAGATGTTCAGGCAAAGGTTTTGAGGTGATACAAGGGTCCATTGAGTACAGCATTGCATCCCTGCTGGACACCTCACTCAGCTGAGGTGTGATCAGCTTCCGGCGGGTAAATTCCAGCTCATCATCGTGGACGTTGCTCACATCTGTAACGTCATAGCCGATCAGATAGTTCAAGTCACTCTGCAACTGCAAGGATTCCTCAGAAGCCTTTGTCTTCTCCACCAGGTGGATCTTGCCATTGTTTCTCTGTAGTGTCTTCCAGTAGTTGATGCAATCCAGTGTCTGGATCACCTGGTGCTTGTCGTATATCTCATACCACTGTCCTTCCTTTTGGTACAGCAGCCTGAAGTGGTCAGGGCTAAACTTCTGGTAGAATTCTGGGTTGGTGCTGACCCCACCAGCCTTCACCCAAATCCTTGCTTTCAGTTGTTCGACTGTGTAGTTCCCCAGCACCTCCATGGAGATCCTCTCGTGGGTGTTGTTGAATTTGTTCCGTGTGGGAAGAACAAAATCGAGAGGCAGCTGCTCCAGTGAATAGAACTGCATGTTCCTGGCAGTGTTGGCTCGCAGCTTACGTCTCCTGCCCCTGTTTTCTTCTCTCATCACAATGGGCAACTTATTATCCTCGCTGGCTGACTGTTCCATGCCAGGGGGAATCTGCTGAAGAAACACAGCATAAGTTACTCAACTACATCTGTTGAGATGTTGATGGAGTGTGGTAGATACCAGCACACTCTCCTTCAGTTTGTTTTCATTTTCAAACCATTTGTCCATTGGAAATGACTAAATAATGCTTGGGCAAAAGTTCCTGCCTAATCTTGCAAGAAACTAAATTGTCTTTACTTTACAATCTGGTGGTGGGACTGCTCTTCCCTCTGTCTCAGAAGGTGTAACTTCACAATTCCATTGATAAAATTCATAAACTGGTTCATTAGTCCTGAAGAAAGGTCTCAGCCCAAAATGTTGACTGCTTATTCCCCTGCATAGATTGCTGAGTTCTTCTCTGTGTGTTGCTTTGGATTACCAGCATCTGCAGAATCTCTTGTGTTTAAAATTGGTTTATTATTCTCACATATAATGAGGCAGAATGGAAAATTTTGTTTTGCATGCCACACATACAGATGAAATAATTATGGTGCATTGAGGTAGGACAAGGGGAAACAACAACAGCTCGCAGAATGAGCAGTTACAGAGAAGGTGCACTGCAGGCAGGCAGTAAGGTACAAGGTCACAAGGTAGATTGTGAGTTCCATCTTATCATACTAGGGTCCATTTAATAGTCCTGTAACAGTGAGTTAGAAGCTGTTGAGCCTGGTGACGTACATGCTTTCAGACTTTTGTATCTACTGCCCGAATGTCCTGGGTGGGTGATTATGCTGGCTGCTTTACTGAGGTAGTGAGGAGGAGAGACAGGGCCCACGGAGGTAAGGCTGGGTCTCTGTGTTGTGAGGAGCTGTATCCACAACTTCCCGCAGTTTCTTCTGGTCACGTGCAGAGCGGTTGGCATAACAAGCTGTGATGCATCCTGATAGGATGCTTTCTGTGGGGAGATAGCTGATGGGCACATTGACCCCTAGAGAAGAGATAGATGGTAGGATCTTGGGAATGTGGATAGGACTGTGCATGTTCTGGGTGGGGGTGGGGGGGCAAGAAAGCAATGGGATTCCTCTAGGTACTCTGGATTCCTGCCACATCCCAAACATGTGCAGTATGTAGATTAATGTCCACTGTAAATTAGCCCCAGTCTGTAGGTGAGTATTGATGGGAATGTGGAGAGAATACAAATGGACTCAATGAAGGATAGGTGTAAATGGACAGCTGATAGTCAATGTAGGTTCAAAGGGCCTTCTCTGCACTGTACCTTACCGTAGGATTCATGTTGACATATGTTTGACTTTATGGAATCACTGAGTCTACCTCCAAGCTTTCTGAATCGTTGACAGGTCCATAGTCTAAGTTAGCACTCTAGTGCAATACCGAGTTATTGCTACATGGGAGAAGCTGCTATCTCTCTGATGTGTTACTACACTGAGAGCTTGTCTACACCCTCAGTGGGAATAAACGATTCCATGGCATTACTGGCCGCCATTTACTGGATGTTATCTCATCGCATCTGTGGTACCCAGCGAGATTTCCAGTGACCCACACAAGTTCCCTTCAACTCTGGACCCTTCCAAGCGTTACACCCCCACTATTAACGGTATGAGTGAGCTACTTCAAAACAATAAACTAATTCAAAGGAGGACACAGGAGTCTGGGGATACGGGTCTACTTTGTCGTTACTTTCAGCAAGACATGCACGTATCATGTGGTAACATGATGACGTATGTACTTAACGTATTTTTACATATAAACCCGTAATGAATTATTTAACCAACCAAGAATACTTAATCAACCAATATTACTCACATATTAATTACCCAACAGTGAAAATTTGGACAGAGTCATAGAGTTCTACAACAGAGAAACATGCCTATCACATGCATGCCGAGTTTTCTGCCCACTACACCCATGTATCCTCCTCTGCCTTCCTTGTTTAAATATTTGTCTAAATGCCTCTTAAAATGAACCCACCCCCTTCTCTGGCAGCGAACTTCAGATATCAACCACTCCCTTTGCAAAGAACGCAGTACTCCGACCCCTATAAAACTCAATCCACTCATCTTAAACATATGCCCTTTTGTTTTTGATACCCCTACTAGGGGAAAATTATTCCATTTACCCTGTCCACGCCTCTCATGATCTTTTACACCTCTATCATCACCACACAGCCTCCGTAACTCCAGGGAAAACAAGCCTAGCCTATCCAATCTCTACTTGGCAACATCCCAGTGAACTGCACTTTCTCCAACATACCGGCACTCTGAAGTGACCAGAATGGCAACAGTGATCCAGGTATCTCCCCTTCATCGTGCCCTAATCATATGAGAAAAGTTAACGAGGAATTTGTTTTGTTTCCATTCACTGAGACGAATCTTAATGTCTCCCGTGTGGGGTACTCGACCCGCTCCCCCCCTCCCCGGGGTACTCGGCCCGCTCCCCCCCCCGTGTGGGGTACTCGACCCGCTCCCTCCCCCCCCAGGGTACTCGGCCCGCTCC
This sequence comes from Mobula hypostoma, assembly GCF_963921235.1. Lineage (NCBI taxonomy): Eukaryota > Metazoa > Chordata > Chondrichthyes > Myliobatiformes > Myliobatidae > Mobula > Mobula hypostoma. Next base: position 5,120,213 of record NC_086118.1, on the reverse strand, counting down.
CCCCTCCCGTGTGGGGTACTCGACCCGCTCCCTCCCCCCCCCGGGGTACTCGGCCCGCTCCCCCCCCGTGTGGGGTACTTGACCCGCTCCCCGCCCCCCGTGTGTGGGGTACTCGGCCCGCTCCCCCCCCCCGTGTGGGGTACTCGACCTGCTCCCTCCCCCCCCCGGGGTACTTGACCCGCTCCCTCCCCCAGTGAGGACTCAGCCAAGAAGTTCCTGCATTTTTATTTCTTTACTGATTGAGGTATCCCGCAGAATCGGCCCTTCTCACCCTGCGAGCCACACTGCCCTGCAATCCCCCAATTTAATCCTAGCCAGATAACAAAACAATATACAGTGAGAAATTAACCTACCCACTGGTAGGTCTTTGTACTGAGGGAGGAAACCGTAGCTGCCAGAGGAAACCCGCGTGGTCACAGGGAGAACCTACAAACTCCTTACATCCAACGTTGAGAATTGAACCCAGGTCACTGGTACGGTAAAGCGTTGTGCTAACCACTACACAACCGTGTTGCAGATCCTTTCTGTGCAAACACATTCCTGTGCTCCGTGTGTCATTACACGATTTCATTTGACTAAACTGATTTGTAGTTTATTCACTGTGCTCCCTGTCTTGATCTTCAGAGCACTGCGTGATGTTTGTATACTTTTAATAACCTTTAGTACCATTTTCACCAGGTACTTACCTGCTTCTTACACCAGCAGCTAGCTAACATGCCATTAAATCTCCCTGCAATAAAAATGGAAAATCTATCACCAGACAGGTAGCTTCTGTGAAAAATTAGGATTTAACATTTCAGTTCACTGACCACAGTGCAGGGCAGGGAAAATGTTCCAATCTTGAAGGGAACTGGAGTATTCTACATAATAATTAATTGCTTGCATCCACATTACTGATCACCTAAAGTGCTATTTGGGGTTATATACCCTTTCTAATCTATGTTCATTAAAATAAAAGTCTTACTTCTCTCAAAAGTCCTCCTGAGGAGTGCCACACCCAGATTTGCTCTTCATTTGGCAGCCACAGGTTCCTTTCAGAAGCAAAATGCAGCCAGGATATAATCTGAAAGGAGGTAGTGTGATTTGTGACCTTCTCCCAAACTGCTGGAGAGCTTGTTTCCAGTGGCCGCAGAGTCAGTGTACATACTTTAATGTGGCTGATTTGCAGTCTCAATAGTGGTGCTGTTTCTATGCACTACACACATTGCCGCAAATAGAGAAACACACCTTATTTCCTTTTGTTTTCTCATGTTGATAGAGTATGAAAATTTCTCATTACACACTTCCTCTGCCTCCCCACCCACTGTTTGCTCTTTATGAGATGCAGCTGATGAGAGTTTCAGGCCCTTTGTCCTGAGACCTCTTTATAATGTTAGACACCAGGCTGTGTTTGTGAATGCTCCTGTTAAGTACCTTGGCAAAGTTTTGCCTTGCTAAAAGCTTTCCAGAAATAGAAGTGGTCCTTAGTGTCGGTAATGTCTGTTCCCCCTTGTGCTATTGCTTCAGTCACAGATCTCCACCACCAGGAAGCAGTTCAACCAATAATCGCTAACCAGCTGAACAAACCTTTCCTTTGGTTGGACTAAATGCAAATTCTCCATTCCAATCTTGACAGATCTCCAAAACAAAACAATCAGTAATGCAAATAAGATGTGTTTTGTTTTCTCGACATGGAAAGGACATGTGTCCTTTCTCTCGATGCACACACATCCCTTTGACAGTCCACTGTTTCCAAACACTGACAACACTCACAGCCGGAAAGCCCAGCACGTATACAATCATAGCAAGGTGCAGCAGTGTCTTTACTTTCTGGAGAGGTTAAGGGGGTTTGGCCTGAATGGTGCAGCATGGTCCAGTACAGCAACTGCAATGCAACAAGCTAAAGAGAGTAGCTGGCTCAGCTCAATACATCACAGACATATCCCTTCCCATCACTGGTTCCATGCACGAGGTGCTTCCCCAAGAAATCTTCGTCCATCATCAGAGATCCCCACCACCCGGACCATACCATCTTCTCACAGCTACCACTGAGAGGGAGGTACAGAAGCCTAAAGTCCCACACCAACTTCCCATCAACCATTCAATTGTTGAACCAAATGGCAAATGTTAATCACCTCACTTCAGCAAACACTATGATGATATTGATCAATTTGCACTAAAATTGACTTTTTTGTTCAAAATGTGTTCTTTCTTGTAAAAAGTGTGAAAGACTTGTTTTCCTTGTGAACAATGATGCAATGTGCCTGAGATACTGTGGCAGGTAAGTTTTGTTTTGCAGCTGTGCTTGTGCATATGACAGTAAACTTGAGTTTGACCTCACTGTTTAGATATCCAAAATCATGTGGGGGAACTGCGGAAGTACAAATCCAACTCTAACAGCACCACACACAACTCTCCTCTATATCCATGAGAACCATTTCCTTTTTGCTTGAATGCTTGCTGGAAAACCTCCAATGTTAAACAATATATTGGATTTCCAGCTTATTGGATCTGACAGTCAGACCTGTCAAAGCCAGGTTGATCTGGTCACTGGAATGAGTACCTTCCAATACTGAGGATATTGCCTGGTGCTCGACATCTTGTGAAATGTAGGCATTATTGTCAGATTGGAACCAGGGGACTCCCACAGACAGCAGTGTGATGACAATCAGATATCTGCTCAACTGATAATTAGTTTAGCAAGGACTCCGTGCCAAGTGACAGGGAAGAACTCAGCATTTCTTTGAGACTGGTGAGGGCAGGCGGGGCATCTGTTTAACATTTCACCTGAAAGGTAACATTCCCCACTGGGACCAAGACACAAAAGCTGAATTAGAAGCCACAATTATCTGCCTGATAAGGCTCAGATGCCTTCTTAGGATTAAGAACTTCTACGGACGTGCTGTGGAGAGCATTCTGACAGGCTGCGTCACTGTCTGCTACGAGGGACAGCTACTGCACAGGACCGAGAGAAGCTACATAAAGTTGTAAAATTAGACAGCTCCATCCTGGGTACTTGCCTCCGCAGTATCCAAGATATCTTCAAGGAGCGGTGCCTCAGAAAGGCCACATCCATTATGAAGGACTCACATCACCCAGGACATGCCCTTTTCTCACTGTTACCATCAGGTAGCAGGTACAGAGGCCTGAAGGCACACACTCAGCGATTCAGGAACAGCTTCTTCCCCTCTGCCATCCCATTCCTAAATGGACTTTGAATCTATACTTCAGTAAGGCCTTTGACAAGGTCCCGCATGGGAGGTTAGTTAGGAAAATTCAGTCGCTAGGTATACATGGAGAGGTGGTAAATTGGATTAGACATTGGCTCGATGGAAGAAGCCAGAGAGTGGTGGTAGAGAATTGCTTCTCAGACTGGAGGCCTGTGACTAGTGGTGTGCCACAGGGATCAGTGCTGGGTCCATTGTTATTTGTCATCTATATCAATGATCTGGATGATAATGTGGTAAATTGGATCAGCAAATTTGCTGATGATACAAAGATTGGAGGTGTAGTAGACAGTGAGGAAGGTTTTCAGAGCCTGCAGAGGGATTTGAACCAGCTGGAAAAATGGGCTGAAAAATGGCAGATGGAGTTTAATACTGACAAGTGTGAGGTATTGCACTTTGGAAGGACAAACCAAGGTAGAACATACAGGGTTAATGGTAAGGCACTGAGGAGTGCAGTAGAATAGAGGGATCTGGGAATACAGATACAAAATTCCCTAAAAGTGGCGTCACAGGTAGATAGGGTCGTAAAGAGAGCTTTTGGTACATTGGCCTTTATAAATCAAAGTATTGAGTATAAGAGTTGGAATGTTATGATGAGGTTGTATAAGGCATTGGTGAGGCCGAATCTGGAGTATTGTGTTCAGTTTTGGTCACCAAATTACAGGAAGGATATAGATAAGGTTGAAAGAGTGCAGAGAAGGTTTACAAGGATGTTGCCGGGACTTGAGAAACTCAGTTACAGAGAAAAGTTGAATAGGCTAGGACTTTATTCCCTGGAGCGTAGAAGAATGAGGGGAGATTTGATAGAGGTATATAAAATTATGATGGGTATAGATAGAGTGAATGCAAGCAGGCTTTTTCCACTGAGGCAAGGGGAGAAAAAAACCAGAGGGCATGGGTTAAGGGTGATGGGGGAAAAGTTTAAAGGGAACATTAGGGCGTCTTCTTCACACAGAGAGTGGTGGGAGTGTGGAATGAGCTGCCAGATGAAATGGTAAATGCGGGTTCATTTTTAACATTTAAGAAAAACTTGGACAGCTACATGGTGAGAGGTGTATGGAGAGATATGGTCCAGGTGCAGGTCAGTGGGACTCGGCAGAAAAATAGTTCGGCACGGCCAAGAAGGGCCAAAAGGCCTGTTTCTGTGCTGTAATGTTCTATGGTTCTATATTATCGTGTATTTTGTTGTACTGCTGCTGCTAAGTTAACGAATTTCACGACATGCCGGTGGTATTAAGCCTGATTTTGATTCTGGTGCCATGTACTACACGGACTAACTTGCCTCCAGATTCATTCTCCAACCCTCCCTGAAGAACACAGCCCTCGGTGTTCTGAAGTCAGAAATGCTCCCAAGGGGATAAGGACCCAGTGTTTCAAAGGCAGAGGGCAATCAGGAAAAGTTTAAAGGGTGGAGGTGTTCCTGGACCAACCGGAGGGATTTGTTGCAGGCTGTAGTCAGGCTGAAGTTGATTGGGATTGGAAGAAGACCTGCTTCTCCTTGAGCACAGCAGCCTGAAGTGAGTCCGATTCCTGAGTTTAACAGCTCTGCACAGGGAAAGGGGAATATACTGGAGGAGGGGAAGTAATCCTGGGCCTAATTTCTGTGCTCAGCACTGGCCCGGTGCTTAAAACAGTTCCTGGAGCAAAATCTCCTCCTCATCCTCCACCCCCGAAACAAACCCAACAAAACCCTCAAGAACCAGAAGCAATTTGAACTGGCACCTCAGACCTTCTCTATGCGGTCTCTGCCTTTGTACACCGCAGCCACTGAAGGGTGACAGTGTACTCGGTTTCGCCTAAACCACCCCCCCCCCAGACTCTGGGTGAGAGGGGAAGAGCAGCAGAGCCGGCCCTTGTTTCCGGCCCAGCTGCCTCGTCAGGGCCGGAGGAGATAGAGTCATGACCAGCTCACCTGCGTGTTGTCAGCCTGCAGACCCACGGGTACTCCTTCCACCACGCTGGCGCTCAGCTGAACCCAGCCGAGGCATGGTTCCCCCAACCTTTACACATGGCTGGACGGCATTCAAACTCTACGTGCTGACTCGGTGATTCGCATCTAGAAGCAGAGACACAGAGGAAGTACTGTAGCAGGGCTCAGGAAGCGAAAGAAACCACAGTGATTCTCAAGGCGGGACACAACAACTTCACCAACGTATCCTGAGCTGCATTCTGGTCATATTGGTATTGGTTTATTATTGTCACATGTACCGAGATACAGTGGAAAAACTTTGTCTGAAAGCCATCCAGACAGATAATGCCATTTGTAAGTATATCGCAGTATTAAAAAGGAAGCATTGCAGGTACAGAGAATGGGCAGAGAAGGCTGCAAACTGCAAGGACCACAACAAGGTAGTTTGGGAGATTAAGTGGTTCACCTATTAGTGTGAGAGAGGAGATTACAGTGGGAAGCCATCCCTGAGCTAGGTGGTTTCTGTTCTCAAGCTTTTCCACCTTCTGCTGGACAGGAGTCAAGTCAAGTCGTCACTTTTTATTGTCATTTCGACCATGACTGCTGGTACAGTACACAGTAAAAACAAGACAATGTTTTTCAGGACCATGGTGCTACATGAAACGATACAAAAACTACACTGAACTATGTAAAACAACACAAAAACTACACTAGACTACAGACCTACCCAGGACTGCATAAAGTGCACAAAACAGTGCAGGCATTACAAGACAATAGGCACAGTAGAGGGCAGTAGGTTGGTGTCAGTCCAAGCTCTGGGTATTGAGGAGTCTGATGGCTTGGGGGAAGAAACTGTTACATAGTCTGGTCGTGAGAGCCGGAATACTTCGGTGCCTTTTGCCAGATGGCAGGAGGGAGAAGAGTTTGTATGAGAGGTACGTGGGGTCCTTCATAATGCTGTTTGCTTTACGGATGCAGTGTGTGGTGTAAATGTGCGTAATGGTGGGAAGAGAGACCCCGATGATCTTCTCAGCTGACCTCACTATCCGCTGCAGGGTCCTGCGATCCGAGATGCTTGAGGCACAGTTGGAAATTGGCAAGTATGATGTTGTGGGAATAACAGAGACATGGCTTCAAGTGGACAGGGCTTGGGAAATGAATATTCAAGGGTATACGTCCTATCGAAAGGACAGACTGATGGGCAGAGGGGGTGGGGTGGCTCTGTTGGTGAGGAATGATATTCAGTCCCTTGCGAGGGGGGACATAGAATCAGGAGACGTAGAGTCAGTATGGATAGAACTGAGAAATTCTAAGGGTAGAAAGACCCTAATGGGAGTTATCTACAGCCCCCGAACAGTAGTCTGGATGTAGGGTGTAAGTTGAATCAAGAGTTAAGATTGGCCTGTCGCAAAGGTAATGCTACAGTTGTTATGGGGGACTTCAATATGTAGGTAGACTGGAGGAATCAGGTTGGTACTGGACCCCAAGAAAGGGAGTTTGTGGAGTCCCTCCGAGATGGATTCTTAGAACAGCTTGTACTGGAGCCTACCAGAGAGAACACAATTCTAGATTTAGTGTTGTGCAATGAACTGGATTTGATCAGGGACCTCGAGGTAAAGGAGCCATTAGGAGGTAGTGACCATCATATGATAAGTTTTAATCTACAATTTGAGAGGGAGAAGGGAAACACAGAAGTGTCAGTATTACAGTTGAACAAAGGGGACTATGGTGCTATGAGGGAGGAGCTGACCAAAGTTCAATGGAACAATACCCTAGCAGGGATGACAGTGGAACAGCAATGGAAAGTGTTTCTGGGAATAATACGGAAGGTGTAGGATCAGTTCATTCCAAAGAGGAAGAAAGATCCTAAGGGGAGTAAGGGGAGGCCGTGGCTGACAAGGGAAGTAATGAACAGTATAAAAATAAAAGAGAAGAAGTATAACATAGCAAAGATGTGTGGGAAGCCGGAGGATTGGGAAATTTTTAAAGAGCAACAGAAGGTAACTAAAAAGGCAATACGTGGAGAAAAAATGAGGTACGAAGGTAAACTAGCCAAGAATATAAAGGAGGATAGTAAAAGCTTCTTTAGGTATGTGAAAAGGAAAAAAAAAGTTAAGACCAAAATTGGGCCCTTGAAGACAGAAGTGGGTGAATTTATTATGGGGAACAAAGAAATGGCAGACGAGTTGAACAGGTACTTTGGATCTGTCTTCACTAGGGAAGACACAAACAGTCTCCCAGATGTAATAGTGGCCAAAGGACCTAGGGTAATGGATGAATTGAAGGAAATTTATATTAGGCAGGAAATGGTGTTGGATAGGCTGTTGGGTCTGAAGGCTGATAAGTCCCTGGGACCTGATGGTCTGCATCCCAGGGTACTTAAGGAGGTTGCTTTAGAAATCGTGGACGCATTGGTAATCATTTTCCAATGTTCTATAGATTCAGGATAAGTTCCTGTGGATTGGAGGGTGGCTAATGTTGTCCCTCTCTTCAAGAAGGGAAGAAGAGAGAAAACAGGGAATTATAGACCAGTTAGCCTGACATCGGTGGTGGGAAAGATGCTGGAGTCAATTATAAAAGATGAAATTACGACACATCTGGATAGTAGTAACAGGATAGGTCCGAGTCAGCATGGATTTACAAAGGGGAAACCGTGCTTGACTAATCTTGTGGAATTTTTTGAGGATGTAACTATGAAAATGGATATGGGAAAGCCAGTGGATGTAGTGTACCTGGACTTTCAGAAAGCCTTTGATAAAGTCCCACATAGGAGATTAGTGGGCAAAATTAGGGCACATGGTATTGGGGGCAGAGTACTGACATGGATTGAAAATTGGCTGGCTGACAGAAAACAAAGAGTAGCGATTAACGTGTCCCTTTTGGAATGGCAGGCGGTGACCAGTGGGGTACCGCAGGGTTCAGAGCTCGGTCCGGAGCTGTTTACAATATATATTAATGATTTAGATGAGGGAATTAAAAGTAACATTAGCAAATTTGCCGATGACACAAAGCTGGGTGGCAGTGTGAAATGTGAGGGGGATGTTATGAGAATGCAGGGTGACTTGGGACAGGCTGGGTGAGTGGGCAGATGCAGTTTAATGTGGATAAATGTGAGGTTATCCACTTTGGTGGTAAGAACGGGAAGGCAGATTATTATCTAAATGGAGTCAAGTTAGGAAAAGGAGAAGTGCAATGAGATCTAGGTGTTCTTGTACATCAGTCACTGAAAGTAAGCATGCAGGCACAGCAGGCAGTGAAGAAAGCTAATGGCATGCTGGCCTTCATAACAAGGGGAATTGAGGATAAGAGCAAAGAGGTCCTTCTGCAGCTGTACAGGGCCCTGGTGAGACCACACCTGGAGTACTGTGTGGAGTTTTGGTGTCCAAATTTGAGGAAGGACATTCTTGCTATTGAGGGAGTGCAGCGTAGGTTCACAAGGTTAATTCCCGGGATGGCGGGACTGTCATATGTCGAAAGATTAGAGCGACTGGTCTTGTATACTCTGGAATTTAGAAGGCTGAGAGGGGATCTTATTGAAACATATAAGATTATTAAGGGATTGGACATGCTGCAGGCAGGAAGCATGTTCCCGCTGATGGGTGAGTCCAGAACCAGAGGCCACAGTTTAAGGATTGGGGGTAGGCCATTTAGAACAGAGTTGAGGAAAAACTTTTTCACCCAGAGAGTGGTGGATATATGGAATGTTCTGCCCCAGAAGGCTGTGGAGGCCAAGTTTCTGGATGCTTTCAAAAAAGAGGTGGAGAGAGTTCTTAAAGATAGCGGAATCAAAGGTTATGGGGATAAGGCAGGAACAGGATACTGATAGTGGATGATCAGCCATGATCACAGTGAATGGCAGTGCTGGCTCGAAGACCGAATGGCCTACTCCCACACCTATTGTCTATTGTCTATAATTTCTGACCAGGCAGTGATGCAGCTGCTCAGGATGCTCTCAATACAACCTCTGTAGAATGTGGTGAGGATGTGGGGGTGGGAGGTGGACTTTTCTCAGCCTTCACAGAAAGTAGAGACGCTGCTGGGCTTTCTTTGCTATGGAGCTGGTGTTGAGAGACCAGGTGAACACCAAGAAATTTGGTGGGAAGATGGGAGGGGTCTTTAATTATGTTGGACATTTTCCTGAGTCACCAGGAAGTGAAGACGGAGTCCATGCAGTGAAGATTGGTTTGTGTGACAGAGCTGTATCCACAACTTGCGGCTGGGGCACAGCAGTTGCCATTCCAAGTTGTGATGCATCCAGGTAGAGATGGCTTTGATGGTGCATCTGTAAAAATTAGTGAGGGTTATTGGGGACATAACAAAGTTCTCTTAAACTTACAAAGAAGTAGAGCAACTGATGTGTTTTTTTTTTGGCGGTAGTGTCCATGTTGTACCAGGATAGATTGTGAGTGATTTTTATAACTGAGAGTTTGAAGCTTAGCACCACTGATACAGTCAGGGGTCTTGTACTCCGCCCTGCCTCCTGACACCAATGACCAGCTCCTCCATTGAGGGAAAGCTTGGTATCTTGACACAACTTATATTTTTGCCTTTTTCCTACACTTACCTTGTTGTTGCTGAGATCCAGCCCTCTATGGTGGCATCATCTACAAACATGTGATTAGAGTTAGGGCAGAATTTGGCAGAGTCAGCAGCAGAACCAGATATGACTGTTCCTCTTGTTGCTTTGGGAATATAAATCTGCAAAAAGCTGAGAGGTTTGGGTAAGTTTATAAGTAGAAAAATTCACAGGCAGGTTAATAAACTAGATCCAATCACCATTTAGGAGGGTCATTTTATAATTTAAAGTGAATTTTAATTGCCTCCTGGGCTGATTGACTTCAATGATTTATTTTTAAACTACAAGTACTGGAAATCTGTAATAAGAGGAAAGAGCCAACAGGTCAGTCAGCATCTGTGGAGACAGCAGTAGAGCTAATGTTTCAGGTTGGAGATACTATATCAGTCTTGGGCAAAGGACAAAACAAGTTCACATCACCTTGCAACTGCTGAATGCTTCCAGAATTTCCTGCAGTCCACACACTTCCGACAACTCTGTGAATAAAGCTTTGGTTGGCTGCTGAATGTTTCCACAACTTTGTGAATAAAGCTCTGGTTGGTTGCTGATGACAGGGGTCAGTTTTGGGACCACTTCTTTTCACATTAAATGTTAACCATTTGGATGATGGAATTGATGGAATGGGGGGCACAGCCTCAGAGTAGAGGGATGTCCATTTACAGCAGAGACACAAATAAATTTCTTTAGCTAGAGGGTGGTGAATCTGCGGAATTCATTGACATGGGTGGCTGTGGAGGCCAAGTCATTGGGTATATATAAAACAGAGGTTGATAGTTCTTGGTTCATCAGGGTATCAAAGGGTTAGGGGTGAAGGCAAGAGAACGGGGTTGGGAGCGTTGATGGACACACATGACGGACAGGTGGAGTGGACTTGGTGGGCCGAGTACCCTAATTCTGCTCCTAAGTTTTATGGTCTCCAAGGTGTGGCCATGATGGTAATTTAGGGATTGACGTGACGTGTGAGAAGAATACTCATTGCTCCCAGCTGCTTCATGGAGAGGGTTTTTGTCATTGTTGGTGCTGAAAGGAATCACCACACACTTGGAATCTCTCATATCTGTTCTATCGAATCAGCACAAGAGCTGCTTCACCTTGTGACTCAAAGGATGGAAATGGTCACCAGTAACACAAGCAACGGACCAGAAGCTCGACCAGATGGAAGGTGCACCTCACCCGAGAAGGTAAGTAAACTCCTTACCAGCCTGAGGAACACACCAGGAGATGTGTAACGGGACAACATTTGCAATTCACTGGTATGAGATCTGTTGCCAACTATAACGAGTCGATGTCATTGGCTTCCTCAACACATCACAGGGTGGCGTTGTAGCATAGTAGCTAACACAACACTTTACAGTACAAGTGACCTGGGTTCAAATCCTGACACTGCCTGTAAGGAGTATGTACCTTTTCCCCTTGCCCACGTGGGTTTCCTCCGGGTGCTCTGGTTTCCTCCCACAATCCAGACATACCGATTGATGGGTTAATTGATCATTGTAAATGGTCCTATAATTAGGCCCTAGGGTTAAATCGGTGGTTTGCTGTGTGGCATGGCTCGACGGGCTGGAGGGGCCTACTCCATACTGTTTCTCAATGAATAAATAACTTCAATCCTGGCACGCCACTGCTGGAGCTCACGAGGCTCCATACACTACTTGGGTCAGAGATGAGTGAAAGGCCAAAGGCAACCCTCCACCTCCGCCTCCCCCGGTGCTCTGTCCTCTCTCCTCCTGCAAGGGTGGAAGGTTGCGGCTGATGCCATCACGTGGAAGATGAAGACCGTACATTGAACAGCAGGGATTGGCGTGAAATTGCCTCAGGGTAAGGTTGGAAGTTGCAACTGGATGGAGAGGCAAGGACGTAAGTGCACGCTGAAGGTGAAAAAGGTGACCTTACAAGGAAGACATAAAGTGACAGCACAGCAATGGGTGGGGGTGGGTGGAGAAAAGGAGAGAGATAGACTTAGAAAGATATATATATTATATATACATACATATACACACATTATATAGAAGATGGGAAGAGAGAGGAAGGGAGAAGAGGGGGGAAAGGGGAGAAAAGCAGGGGAAATTGGGTTGGGGAGAGCTTGTGATTGCATGGTACACACAGGATGTGGGTGACTCGAGTCATCAGTAATCAGCAGGTTTGGTTCAAGGGTTCCTCCTCACTGTGCACATGTGGTTTAATAAACTCATTATATACCCTATACTGGAGGTGTCTGCCATGGTTTAGGAGGGGATACTTACCTCTATGTTTGAGGGTTCTGGTGTAGGTACCACTCCAGAGACTGGATTCCAGGCTTAAGATTCTATGGCTGGGCTGGGCAAGGCCAAACTGCTGTCCTCCCAGGTTGATGTACAAGAACGTTGGGGGTGGGGAGTTATCCCAAGCAATGCTTTTTCCTCAACCAACATATAAAAATAAATGATCTGATATTTATAATTTTGCTGTAAGTGGAACATACGTAAATTTGATGCTACATTTTCACACTTCCAAGGTACAGTATTTTATTGGTATGTTGAGAAAGGGAAGTTCATCCCATATTTACTTTAAACTCTACACCCCTTCGGGTGAGCTGTTGGATTAAACCTCACTGCATTTTCCAATCTCATTGCTGCCTCCGCAAATGGTTCACACTTCCCCCTCTCTACAGGAACTGGACTTCAAAATAAAAAAAATCATTTCCGATAACAGAAGACTTATATAAATGCAAATTTATTTTTAATTAAAGTACTTTATTTTGAAGGGCGAGGACAGTACAGAATCCATTATCACACTAAGGAATATAAGGCAGTGACTCGTGATTTCTCAGGAATGTATAGTGTTGTTTCAATGGTGTCAAAAATAACATTTCGACTGGTGATGACTCAATTCAGCTATCACCCACATCCTGTGCGCAACACCATGCAATCACAAGCACAGTACAGGCCCTTCAGCCCACGAGATTGTACTGACCTTTTAACCTACTCCATGGTCAATGTGATGCTTCCCTCCCACGTAATTCCCCATTTTTCTTTCACCCCATACTCTGCCTTCAAGTTTGACCTTCAAAGTGACCATCAAGAGAAGTCAAAGCCAAAGTTAAAGCAAAGGAGAGGGCATACAAGGAAGCAAAAATTATTGGGAAGACGGAGGATTGGGAAGTTTTTAAAACCTTACAAAAGAAAACCAAGAAGGTCATTAAAAGGGAAAAGATGAACTATGAAGGGAAGCTAGCAAATAATATCAAAGAGGATACTAAAAGCTTTTTCAAGTATATAAAGAGTAAAAGACAGGTGAGAGTAGATATAGGACCGATAGAAAATGATGCTGGAGAAATTGTAATGGGAGATAAGGAGATGGCAGAGGAACTGAACGAGTATTTTGCATCACTCTTCACTGAGGAAGACATCAGCAGTATACCGGACACTCAAGGGTGGCAGGGAAGAGAAGTGTGCACAGTCACAATTACGACAGAGAAAGTACTCAGGAAGCTGAATAGTCTAAAGGTAGATAAATCTCCTGGACCAGATGGAATACACCCTCGTGTTCTGAAGGAAGTAGCTGTGGAGATTGCGGAGGCATTAGCAATGATCTTTCAAAAGTTGATAGATTCTGGCATGGTTCCGGAGGACTGGAAGATTGCAAATATCACTCCACTATTTAAGAAGAGGCAAGGAAGCAAAAAGGAAATTATAGACCTGTTAGCTTGACATTGGTGGTTGGGAGGTTGTTGGAGTCGATTGTCAAGGATGAGGTTACAGAGTACCTGGAGGCATATGACAAGATAGGCAGAACTCAGCATGGATTCCTTAAAGGAAAATCCTGCCTGACAAACCTATTACAATTTTTTTGAGGAAATTACCAGTAGGCTAGACAAGGGAGATGCAGTGGATGTTGTATATTTGGATTTTCAGAAGGCCTTTGACAAGGTGCCACACATGAGGCTACTTAACAAGATAAGAGCCCATGGAATTACGGGAAAGTTACATACATGGATAGAGCGTTGGCTGATTGGCAGGAAACAGAGAGTGGGAATAAAGGGATCCTATTCTGGTTGGCTGCCGGTTACCAGTGGTGTTTCACAGGGGTCCGTGTTGGGGCCGTTTCTTTTTACATTGTACATCAACAATTTGGATTATGGAATAGATGGCTTTGTGGCTAAGTTTGCTGATGATACGAAGATAGGTGGAGGGGCCGGTAGTGCTGAGGAAACGGAGAGTCTGCAGAGAGACTTGGATAGATTGGAAGAATGGGCAGAGAAGTGGCAAATGAAGTACAATGTTGGAATGTGTATGGTTATGCACTTTGGCAGAAGAAATAAACGGGCAGACTATTATTTAAATGGGGAAAGAATTCAAAGTTCTGAGATGCAACGGGACTTGGGAGTCCTCGTACAGGATACCCTTAAGGTTAACCTCCAGGTTGAGTCGGTAGTGAAGAAGGCAAATGCAATGTTGGCATTCATTTTTAGAGGAATAGAGTATAGGAGCAGGGATGTGATGTTGCGGCTCTATAAGGTGCTGATAAGGCCTCACTTGGAGTACTGTGGGCAGTTTTGGTTTCCTTATTTAAGAAAGGATGTGCTGACGTTGGAGAGGAACAGAGAAGATTCACTAGGAATGATTCCGGGAATGAGAGGGTTAACATATGGGGAACGTTTGTCCGCTCTTGGACTGTATTCCTTGGAGTTTAGAAGAATGAGCGGAGACCTCATAGAAACATTTTGAATGTTGAAAGGCATGGACAGAGTGGATGTGGCAAAGTTGTTTCCCACGATGGGGGAGTCTAGTACGAGAGGGCATGACTTAAGGATTGAAGGGCGCCCATTCAGAACAGAAATGCGAAGAAATTTTTTTAGCCAGAGGCTGGTAAATCTATGGAATTTGTTGCCACAGGCAGCAGTGGAGGCCAAGTCACTGGGTGTATTTAAGGCAGAGATTGATAGCTATCTGAGTAGCCAGGGCATCAAAGGTTATGGTGAGAAGGCGGGGGAGTGGAATTAAATGGGAGAATGGATCAGCTCATAATAAAATGGCAGAGCAGGCTCGACGGGCCGAATGGCCGACTTCTGCTCCTTTGTCTTATGGTCTTATCTCTTTCCCATAATTAGCTCATTTTTAGGCCAGATCTAATGAACCAGTGCAAAGAATACATTTTATTGCTGCTGCTAATTCAGGATGAAATAGAAATTGTTCGCTGTGCTGTCAGGTAGCCCATGTCCCACTCAAGTTGGCTGTAGATTGTTGGCAGTGGTTGCTACATGCCCCAGCCTGTGGAACCAGTGGACATCTGGTATAGAACTGCCCGAGCTGGGAATTAAAATGTATCTTAGAGCAATTTAGGCCACGATCTGTGTTAAGTACAGAACATTAGGGAGGTCAAGTAACGATGGATTATTCTTCCCAAGGCTTTCCTCCACATGATGCAGTGATTACTGGCTTATTGGAGGTCATGTGCTATCGCAGTTAACAGCATGCAACCACTAATCTGGTAGAAAGTATACCAGATGGTCGCAATATGAAAAATGATGCATCAGCCCATGGAGTCTGCACCAGTCATCATCCACCAAGTTACACTGGTCCCATTTTTATTCATTCCACATCCCCATCAACTCCCATGCTATCCAATTTACGCCAGCCAGTCCCCGTGGTTTGGGGAGAAAAGTAGAGTAGCAAGAGACATCCCGTGGAGAGAATATGCAAGCTCTACATAGACAGAACTGGAGGTTAGGATCGGACCTGGGTCACAGGAGCTGTGGGGCAACAATTCTACCTGCCCTGCAATGCATCCCATGGCAGTCCTCCAGCACGCCACTGGTACAGCAAAGCACATTACAACCTCCACTGGGAATCAAACATTAAACCTCAAAGTACGAGATTTTATGTGTGCTGTGGTGATCAGGTAAATACATTTCTAATTAATGGAGGAAGTTCTGTAAAATAGTGACAAATGTTTTGAACTGCAACTCACCCCTCCCCCCCAGACAGGACAGGGGTGGGGTTAAAGGTTACGTAGAAGGTTGACTGATAGTAAAATAAGAATCCAGGCCTTCTTGCCACAAGTCGGTGAAGGACAACAAATATAGGTGCTGGTGGTAGCAAGTCATCTGTGAGCTATCTCCTACACTTAAAACACGCTAAACATTCTGATGAAGCATTTGCACCCCTGTATCACGTAGGTTCTAACCAAAAAATGGAGTGAGTCCTTCTAGTCCCGATTCAACATTTCAAGACCATTCATCAGGACTGATAGAGGGGAGCTGGCCAGAATAGAGATGGCGTAAGTGCTGGATCCAGTTGAGATGGGATGATTGGCAAATGGACAACAAGAAGACTGGATGATGATGATGATGATGATACGACAGGAAGGTGAAGCATGGAAGAAAGGGAGTGAGGGTGGGGGGAGGGGGAGAATAGTGGGGGGAAGGTGGGTGAAGGGACATGCAGAGACTGGGGTAGGGGAAGAGATGGATCAGACCAAATTAGGGGATTAAAATCAACAACTAATAGCATGTAAAATGGTAATGCAGGTTGAAAGCATTATTCCTTTATCCATCTCTAGAAACATAAGGAAATGATGAAAAGTGGACAAGAATTAATTGAACACGCACACACCTAAACACAAGTATTAATGTTAAAGCTATTAAATACTTGCAAAAGGTCTTCTTTCTGAAGATATACAGCACAGGCAGTGACAGTTGTTATGATGTTGTTTGCCATGCCCGGGCCATGGTTTCAGTCACAGGTAAACATTCACAAAGACTCAAGGTGCCTGTTGTACTGCTATTTTATTAATCATACATATATTAAGTTGTATTTAAAATGCAGCACTGATTATATTAACAAATTCAGCATAGGATCAACAGACCACATCAGTCCCTTCAAAAGATCAAAGAAATTCATAATTAATTCTGCAGGATCATCCTTAGGATCATCATAATTTAAGGACAAGTGGCAGAAGGATTTCAAATATTGGTATCTGTGAAGACAGCTGACCCTGCTTGCTGAACAGCAAGTCTACTCATTGGTGTGAACATTGTATACAAAGTTCCCTTCTCAGTTTTGTGATAAAGCTTGGAATTAATAAGGTTACGAGGTTGCCTGAAGTTCTAGACTCCCCTTCACTTCCCAGAGGTTACAAAAAGTGCACGCCCAGCTTCAGGGATCAGAGTAGTCCAAAGTGGGGCAGCTAAGACTGGGAGAGACATCGTAACTGGAGCAAAATAAGAGTGCTAGGATTTTCAGTCCAATCTCTAATGGCAGAAATTCTGGTTAATTCTAAAAGCATCATTTATTTAAAAATTTTAATAAATTGAAATTGAGAGCTATAAAACACAAACCGAAATCGAATTTGATGTAAAAGTCCCATGCTGAGCAAGTACAGCCATCTGACGCACAAGGCTTCTGGGTACAAAAAAGCCTTGTGCTTCAAACTTTGGAAGTAACTAGATACTCAATTTCATCTTGGCTACCACCCCAGGAATTAGATGTGAATAGACTGGAGAGTAATTCATCTGCTAACAATGATTATCCCTCTCAGATAAGCAAGAGCATCTGTTTTCATTCCAAATTGTACAGCAGTCCTTAAAGTATAATAAATGAGAGTGGCAAGAAAGGAATGTGTGGCAAAGAGGATGGAAGAAAAGAGAAAACAAGGTAAAGCTGAAAATAAAACAGTAGCCAGAATCATTGTGGTATGAGGGAATGAGATTCTGTGGGCTGGATTGTATATTGATATCAACTTTATATTTTATTGTCGCCAAACAATTGATACTAGAACGTACAATCATCACAGCGATATTTGAACTTACTTGATAGATAATACCAGAACAAAGGCCCAGGTCAAACAAAACCTGTATTGATTCCTCACCCCAAAAAATACTGGATCAACATATTTAACACAATTTTACATACGCCTAAAGCTGCAGTATTTTAATACTATTCATTTTTCTTACTCTATATCAGGGGTTTCCAATCTGGGTTCTACGGACTCCTTAGTTAATGGTGAGGTCCAAAGCATAAAAGAAGGTTGGGAACCCCTGCTCTATATGCAGATCTACTGCCAGATTCTCTTTCAAAAAAGTTAGTGTTTCTAATCACTGTCAGCAGGAATGCAAGAGAAAGTAGTCACTGTGAAATCCAACAGGCTTCAAATGGAATCTCTGTGCAACATCCTGGTAAGTCAATTAGTCAATAAATCTAAATATTAATGAAATAGCTAATACAATGTATGTAATATACAATCAATGTATGTGACTGATATCTGTGAACTATGCAGACTGGCATCAGCTGTTCCTTCTCCCCCAATTGTCATCCCCATTTGCAGCAGCATATGTTGAATCACACTCAGTTACAATGTTGGATTTGACAGCGGACATATGACAGGATGGTTTAAAATTTACCCATTTCCTCCATGTTGCTATTCAGACTGGAAAGCACCATGAAACTGATTCCAAAAACACTCAGAGTATCTGAAATTGTCAAAGTCTACTCGGCTGCAAGGATGCGTTTGGAAGGAGACAGAACTTAGGGCAGTTTCTATAATGAAACCCATTCTTAACATACACAGTAAGCAGACACGCACGTTGTTTTTGGAAGCAGGGCATACCACGGAGGGATTCCAAACTCAATAGCAGAAGAAACAATGGAATCTAGTTACCACTGCACCCTGGGCCACGCACCAGTGAGGGTAAGAATAAGATGATTTGGCAGATGAATGCATGGCTACGGAATTGGTGGAGGGGACAGGGTTTCAGACTTATGAATCATTGGGATCTCTTCTGGGGAAACTATAACCTGTACACAAAGGAGGTGGTTACACCTGAACCCAAGGGGGACCAATATCTTTGCGGACAGGTTTGCTAAAGCAGTTGGGAGAGGGTTTAATTTCACTTAGCAAGGGGATGGGAACCAAAGCCCCTAGGCCTTAGGATGGGGCAGTTGATATACAAGTCAATGCTTTGTGTATAAGACTGAGGAAGGACAGGCAGATGATAAGGCAAAGTTGCAGTCAGTGGGATGAGTTGAAGTGTAACATGGGGGAAAAAGCAAAAAGCGGAATAAATACAGGACTGAAGGTGTTACATTTGAATGCACGCAGTATACAGAATGAGTTTTATGATCTTGTAGCACAGTTAGAGATTGGCAGGTATGACATTGTGGGCATCATTGAGACATGGCTAAAAGATCATAGCTGGGTTCTTAACATCGAAGGATACATATTGTATTGTAAGAATGGGCCTGCAGGCTGAGGGAATGGGGTGGATCTGTTGGCAAAAAAAAAAGAAAATCAATTCTTTAGAAAGAAGTGACAAAGGATCATAAGATGTAGATCCTTGTGGGTAGAGTTTAGAAACTGCAAAGGCACAACAACCTTGATGGGAGTTATATACAGCCCTTTGAACAGTAGCCTAGATGTGGGATGCAAATTACAAGAGATAGAAATGGCAAGTAAAAAGGGCAATGTTATGATATTCCTAATGCAGGTAGTTTGGTTAAATCAGGTTGGTGCTGGATTCCCAAGAGAGGGAATTTGTAGAATGCCTTCAAGATGGCTTTTTGGGGTAACTTTTAATTGAGCCCACTAGGCCATTCTCAATTGGGTGTTATGTAATGAACCAGATTTCATTATGGAACTCAAAGTAAAAGAACCTTTAGAGGTTTAAGAGGGAGAAGTTAAAGTCAGATGTATCAGTATTACAGTAGATTTAAGGGAATCAAAGAGACATGAGAGAGGAGATGGTCAAAGTTAATTGGAAGGGAACACTAGCAAGGATAACAACAGAAAAGCAATGGCTGGAGTTTCTAGGAGCAACTCAGAAGGCACAGGATAGCTACATCCCAAAGATAAAGTATTCTAAAGGGAGAAAGGCACAACCTTGGCTGATAAGTGAAATCAAAGACAACATAAAAGCAAAGAGAAGGCATATAATATAGCAAGAAGTAGCGAGAAGAGAATTGGGAAGCTTCTAAAAACCAATAGAATGCAACTAAAAAGCCATAAAGAGCAAAACAATGAAATGTGCAAGTAAGCTAGCCAATACTACAATATTGAACATAAAAGTTTTTTCAGATATACATAAAGAGTACATACTGGATATCGGACTGCTGGTAAATGAAGCTGGAGAGGTAGTAATAAGGGACAATGAAATGGTGGACAAACTTAAGTATTTTGCATCAGTTTTCACTGTGAAGGAAATTAGAGTGTGTCAGGGGTAGAAGCGAGTGTAGCTCTTATTACTAAGGAGAAGGTGCTTGGGAAACTGAAAGGTCTGAGGTAGGTAAGGCACTTGGGCCAGATGGACTAGACCTCAGGGTTCTGAAAAAGGTAGCTGAAGAGATTGTGGAGGTACCAGATACTGGAATAGATCTAGAGGACTGGAAAACTGCAAATGTCCACTCTTGAAAGGATGGAAGCAGAAGAAAAGAAATTATAGGCCAGTTAGCTTGACTTTAGTGGTTGGAAAGATGTTGGAGTCCATTACTAAGGATGTAGTTCGGGATACTTGGAGGCACACAGTAAAATAGGCCAAAGTCAGTCTGGTTTGAGGGAAAATCTTGTCTGACAAATCTGTTGGAAATCATTGAGGAAATAACAAGCAGGATAGTCAAAGGAGAGTCAATGGATGTGTAATGTGAAAAGAAGCGGTCTCACCACCGATCCCTGTGAACCACTAGTTACCAGCAGCTAACCAGAAAGGCTTCTTTTATTCCCACTCTTTGCCTCCAGTCAATCTTCTATCCATGCTAGAATCTATCCTGTGATATGCACACTTGTTAACCAGCCTCAGATATAGCACTTGTCAAAGTTCTTCTGAAAATCCCAGTACACAGTTATATGCCAATGATTTAATGTTGGAATTTATAGCTTTGTGACCAAGTTTGCAGATGATACGAAGATAGGTTGGAGGGACAGGCTGTGTTGAGGAAACAAGGAGTCTGCAGAAGGACTAAGGCAGATTAGGAGACTGGCAAAGAAGTGGCAGATGGAATACGGTTTAGGGAAGTATATGGTTATGCACTTTGGTAGAAGGAATAAAAGTGCAGACTATTTTCTAAATGAAGGTAACTCAAAAATCAGAGATGCAAATAAACCTGGGAGTTTTTGTGCAGGATTCCCTTAAGGATAACTTACAGGTTGTTGGTGGTAAGGAAGGCATACGCAGTGTTAACATTCATTTTCGAGACCTAGAATACAAAAGCAAAGATGTAATACTGAGACTTCATAAGGCATTGGTCAGACCTCACCTAGAGTATTGTGAGCAGTTTTGGGCCTCTTATCTAAAAGATGCGCTGGGATTGGAGAGGATCCAGAGAATGATCCCGGGAATGAAAAGGTTAAAGTATGAAGAACGTTTCATGGCTCTGGGCCTGTACTTGCTGCAGTTTAGAAGAATGACGGGGGAAATCTCACTGAAACCTACTGAATATTGAAAGACCTAGAGAAAGTAGATGTGGAGAATGTGTCCTTTCGTGGGTGACTCTAGCACCAGAGAGCATAGGGAGATGTCCACTTAGAACAGAGATAAAGGAAAAATTTTAGCCAGAAGGTAGTTAATCTGTGGAGCTCATTGCCATAGACTGCTCTGGAGGCCAGGTCAATGGGTATATTTAAAGCAGAGTTTGATTGATTCATGATTAGTCAGGTCGTCATTGGTTATGAGGAGAATCAGGAGAATGGGATTGTGAGGGACTCGATGGGCAGCATGGCCTAACTTTGCTCCTGTGTCTTATGGTGTCAAGTTACTCAGTTTTTTTTTAAAACAGCAAATCTATGGCTGAGTTAAAAACATCACAATTTCAGGGTTAAGAACCTAGCAGTTTGCACCTATCACCTTCCAGGTAGTTCTCCTTTCCCTCCCTCCCATTTTTTTTATTCTGGCGTCCTCCCTCTTTCTTTTGAGTCTTGAAAGAGGGTTTTGGCTCAAAACGTCAACTGTTTATTAATTTCTGTAGATGCTGCCTGACCTGCTGAGTTTCTCCAACATTTTGTGTGTGTGTGTTGCTCTGGATTTCCAGCATCTGCTGCATCGACTGTGTTTAATGACTTTGCAGTTGTTTCCTACTGGAAGTACGAGAAGCTGAATTCAACTATTGTCAGCAGCAGCACATGGCAAAAATGGGATCTTTTAAACTTAAGGACAATTGAAAAAAACTGTACAATTATTCTGCCAACAAAAAGACATGATTAGAGTGAAGGCTCACAGACAAGAAAATACTTTGTTCTTGTGGGGAGGCGGGGATTTGCTCCTTTAGATCACATGCCAATCTTCTATCTTCAGACTCTGCAAGCTTTCCTTTCTTGATTTTAACCTTTATTCCCCTAATGTAGCACTAATGTTGACATGCAGCAGGCTAGGGCAAGTAGTCATGTTAGTATCCAGCATGCAAGAGGAAGTGCAGAGATTTAAAAAGTTTTTTTAAAAAAAGGGTGAAAATCAGATCCACACCTTGTGGTCCCCAGTACCTGCCAGTGTTAATTTTAACCTTTGAGGAGGAGGAGGAGGAGGAGGAGAACTGAAACTCTGCTGTTTCACTGCGGGCATACTTTAAACTCCACATACAACACTATGATCAGTGAGGCAGTGGACGTGAAGTGGGCAGGAAGTCTGATTCACAATGGTACCAAAGCACAGGATGAGGGAGGTGACTTGAATTACTCATTCCAGAGACTGTAGCTGATAAGGACTGCAACTCTAATGGCTCAGCAGCTGGAAAGACTGAAATTAAAGATTCAGAGTTTGATCTACGGCTGTGTCCAACTTCTTGTGCAAAGAACTATCAGCAGACTCTCAGAGTTTGGACTGCAGAGGCTTCAGATATTTGTAGAATGATTCATGAACCTGAAAACAAGAAACAAACCATATTCAGTTTCTGTTAACCAAACAATCTGCAGAACCTGTCCGACTGCCTCTTACAAGTGATTTCCTTCTGGCTCGATCCATTCTCACTTATAATGATCAACAGTTATTAATCGGACAATGTATTGACTTTTATCAGTGATCCAAACTAACATCAGATAATCATTCCCACAGCCAGCTTCAGAAATTCCAGGTTTAAAGCAGCTACAAAGTAGAAAATGTCAAATTGCACTAAACCTCTTCAGTTTGGCTGTGAGTGGAACTGAAAATACAGGTTGAAACTCTTTAGGCCAGTACCACTGAGTTCTGACTGACACTGTACCACAGAAAATTACCTCGATCTCGTCCAAACAAGACATCTCTTCGCAGATTAGACATTCCCCAGGTTACGTAAGGGTTCCCACACCCACTTCTAACCCAAAGCGGCTGTCATTTGGCATCACAAAAACTACAGTGGTCAGTTAATGAGCCAAAGACTAGTATAGATCCTAGTTAAGTTTAAATCTGAGTTAGATCTTAGAATTAATTAGTTCTGCAAAATAGATTGAAAACATGCTGGTCCACAGGTGATTGAGCGGAGAGTTACAACCTGCACTCTATTTATAAGAGATGATACTTTATACTTTATTGTCGCCAAACAATTGATACTAGAACGTACAATCATCACAGCGATATTTGATTCTGCGCTTCCCACTCCCTGGATTACAAATCGATAGTAAATATTAAAAACTTAAATTATAAATCATAAATAGAAAATAGAAAAATGGAAAGTAAGGTAGTTCAAAAAACTGAGAGGCAGGTCCGGATATTTGGAGGGTACGGCCCAGATCCGGGTCAGGATCCGTTCAGCAGTCTTATCACAGTTGGAAAGAAACTGTTCCCAAATCTGACAAACAAGCACTCACAACACGCTGGAGGAACTCAGCGGGTCGGGCAGCATCCGTGGAAACGATGAGTCGACGTTTTGGGCCGGAACCCTTCATTAGGACTGAAGAGGGATGGGGCAGAGGCCCTATAAAGAAGGTGGGGGGAGGGTGGGAAGGAGAAGGCTGGTAGGTTCAGCTGAAAAACCAGTAATTTGAAAGACAAAGGGGTGGGGGAGGGGAAGCAGGGAGGTGATAGGCAGGAAAACAATGGGTAGTAGGAGGAGGCGGAACCATGAGGGAGGTGATGGGCAGCTGAGGGAGGGGGCAGAGTGAAATAGGGATAGAGGAAGGGAGGGGGAGGGAATTACCGGAAGTTGGAGAATTCGATGTTCATACCAAGGGGCTGGAGACTACCCAGACGGTATATGAGGTGTTGCTCCTCCAACCTGACTTTAGCCTCATCATGGTAGTAGAGGAGGCCACGTATGGACATATCTGAATGAGAATGGGAAGCAGAGTTGAAGTGGGTGGCTACCGGGAGATCCTGTCTGTTGTGGCAGACAGAGAGGAGGTTCCCAAATCTGGCCATACGCAGGGTAATAAGCAGAGTAAAGGTAGGTTAAATAACATTAGCTTTTACATGTTAAATGTATATCAAAGCATGGAAATATATGGTGACATGCGCTGTTTGTGTCGACAGACAACAATCAAGATGAGCTTGGGGTAGCCAGCAAGTGTCGCCCTGCTTCCAGCGCCAAGATGGCGTGCCCAAAACTTGTACATCTTTGGAATGTGGGAGGAAACTGCAGCACCCAGAGGAAACACACGCAGTCCAGGGGAGAACATACAGACAGCAGCAGGAATTCAGCCTTGATCTTACAAGCGTTATGCTAACCGCTACACTACCATGCCACCAAGTAGATTGATTTAGTCAAGTAGCTTCCCCTGGAAGGCAATGAAAAGGCAGACTTGAATATTCACAAGAACAAACTTTATACAAAGGCGAGCAGGAATAAGTGTCCATCATTAAGCAGTCTCAACACCTAGCTCATGCTCTCTTCTCATTACTACATCAGGGAGGAGGTACAAAAGCCTGAAGAACACACTCAACTTTCCAAAAACAGCTTCTTCCCCTCCATCATCAGATTTCTGAATGGGTAATGAATCCAGGAACACTCCCTCGCTATTCTTTTGCACTGATTATAGCTACACTCACAGCACGCTGGAGGAGCTCAGCAGGTCGGGCAGCATCAGTGGAAAACGATCAGTCGACGTTTCGGGCTGGAACCCTTCGTCAGGACTGGCTTATAGCAGCTTTTAAAAATATCTTGTGTTGTACTGGGTTGTCACAAAAGAACAAATTTCTGAACATACGTCAGTGATAATAAACCTGATTCTACCATCAACTAACACACATCAAAGTTGCTGGTGAACGCAGCAGGCCAGGCAGCATCTCTAGGAAGAGGTACAGTCGACGTTTCAGGCCGAGACCCTTCGTCAGGACTAACTGAAGGAAGAGTTAGTAAGAGATTTGAAAGTGGGGGGGGAGGGGGAGATCCAAAATGATAGGAGAAGACAGGAGGGGGAGGGATGGAGCCAAGAGCTGGACAGGTGATTGGCAAAAGGGATATGAGAGGATCATGGGACAGGAGGTCCGGGGAGAAAGACAAGGGCGGGGGGAACCAGAGGATGGGCAAGGGGTATAGTCAGAGGGACAGAGGGAGAAAAAGGAGAGTGAGAGAAAGAATGTGTGTATAAAAATAAATAACAGATGGGGTACGAGGGGGAGGTGGGGAATTAGCGGAAGTTAGAGAAGTCAATGTTCATGCCATCAGGTTGGAGGCTACCCAGACGGAATATAAGGTGTTGTTCCTCCAACCTGAGTGTGGCTTCATCTTTATAGTAGAGGAGGCCGTGGATAGACATGTCAGAATGGGAATGGGATGTGGAATTAAAATGTGCGGCCACTGGGAGATCCTGCTTTCTCTGGCGGACAGAGCGTAGGTGTTCAGCAAAGCGGTCTCCCAGTCTGCATTGGATCTCGCCAATATATAGAAGGCCACATCGGGAGCACCGGACACAGTATATCACCCCAGCCGAGTCACAGGTGAAGTGCCGCCTCACCTGGAAGGACTGTTTGGGGCCCTGAATGGTGGTAAGGGAGGAAGTGTAAGGGCATGTGTAGCACTTGTTCCGCTTACAAGGATAAGTGCCAGGAGGGAGATCAGTGGGGAGAGATGGGGGGGGGACGAATGGACAACGGAGTCACGTAGGGAGCGATCTCTGCGGAAAGCGGGGGGGGGGGAAGGAAAGATGTGCTTAGTGGTGGGATCCCGTTGGAGGTGGCGGAAGTTACGTTGAATAATATGTTGGACCCGGAGGCTGGTGGGGTGGTAGGTGAGGACCAGGGGAAGCCTATTCCTAGTGGGGTGGTGGGAGGATGGAGTGAGAGCAGATGTGCGTGAAACAGGGAAGATGCGTTTGAGAGCAGAGTTGATAGTGGAGGAAGGGAAGCCCCTTTCTTTAAAAAAGGAGGACATCTCCCTCGTCCTGGAATGAAAAGCCTCATCCTGAGAGCAGATGCGGCGAAGACGGAGGAATTGCAAGAAGGGGATGGCATTTTTGCAAGAGACAGAGTGAGAAGAGGAATAGTCCAGATAGCTGAAAGCAGGATCTCCCAGTGGCCACACATTTTAATTCCACATCCCACTCCCATTCTGACATGTCTATCCACGACCTCCTCTACTGTATAGATGAAGCCACACTCAGGTTGGAGGAACAACACCTTATATTCCATCTGGGTAGCCTCCAACCTGATGGCATGAACGTCGACTTCTCTAACTTCCGCTAATGCCCCACCTCCCCCTCATACCCCATCTGTTATTTATTTTTATACACACATTCTTTCTCTCACTCTCCTTTTTCTCCCTCTGACTATACCCCTTGCCCATCCTCTGGGTTCCCCCCCCTTGTCTTTCTCCCCGAACCTCCTGTCCCATGATCCTCTCATATCCCCTTTGCCAATCACCTGTCCAGCTCTCGGCTCCATCCCTCCCCCTCCTGTCTTCTCCTATCATTTTGGATCTCCCCCTCCCCCTCCCACTTTCAAATCTCTTACTAACTCTTCCTTCACTTAGTCCTGACGAAGGGTCTCGGTCCGAAACGTCGACTGCACCTCTTCCTAGAGATGCTGCCTGGCCTGCTGCGTTCACCAGCAACTTTGATGTGTGTTGCTTGAATTTCCAGCATCTGCAGATTTCCTGTTTTCTACCAACAACTATTGTCCTTGAAGAAAACAAATTTTAAACAGGAATAAGTGAGGTCAGCCAACACATACTGATGGGGACAAATGGTGCGACAATGCTTGCAGAGACATTTTTGCTTGTCACACTCGCAGTACTAAACCCTAATGGAGTGGAAAAACAACCTTTCGTTGCAAGGAGATGAAAGATTACACTGAGGCTGGTCAAACTCACATTCAGCAGGGACTTTGCTCAGTCAGTCCAAACTCATTCAATCCAAGTTCCAAAGCCAACCCCTGCTGTACCATGCAGAATCATGGCAAATCAAGGCACGTAAGCAATCCATTGAGACACAAAATACATCTATCGTCCCAGTCACAGGTTCCTGCTCTTAGCCAACAGAGCTAGAGCTGACAACACCTCAAACAATTGATCATCCAAGCAGATTTGTTTTTTAAAAGTTTATAAAAGATATTTACAGACTTTCATATAGCAAACTCCATCACAATCTGGTAAGAATTACCTTCCTTGACTATCCTCTACAACTCTAGCACCAAATACATTAAATCTAGCTGTAATTCATCTTCATTTAATCCAAATGTTTGCATTTATACATTTTACCCAGCGCTGCTTGGAAGAAGAGAGATAAGCACAGCCTTAACCACTCTTCTCACAGCAAACGTTCTCCCAGTCTAGCAAAGCCATGTAGATCCCCCCTATACCTCACCCAGTACTAATACATCCTTAATGTGATTAGGACTGTAAACCCTCATGCTCCAGATATCAGGGAATTCCCAACTGTTTGCTTTAATCTTCCCTCTTCACTCTCAGTCCTGCTGACTAGTGTTGACTTGAAGCATCAACTGGCCATAAGCCGCTCAACCTGCTGAGTTGGTCACTTTCATTTTCCATGCTCCAGATTCCAGCATCAGCAGTTTCCTGTTTACTTTCATACCCCCTGACCAATTAAAGCTTACAGATTTTTTATTTACCTCAGTTTTGTTCAGAGGTGAACGTTTTGCCCATTCGAACATGTGCTCATAAACGTTGCCATCGTAGCGGCCGAGCACTGATGAAAGAATGGCGTCAGGGTAGTCGAAGGCGTCCACGAGAGCCACGGCATTGGGTCGGATTGCAGCCAGCAGCTCCTTCACACGTTGCTGCACCTGGGAAATCTCCTGGTCGTTAAAGATTCCAGCCTGCAGAGGACAATTATGTTAAAATAGACGGCACCGATCCACATCACACCTCATGCTCTCACACATCATGATACAATCTCGCCCCAGGAATCCAAAGGGCATGTAGCACATTCCAAACCCATGCTCTAGGACTGTGGACCATAAATTCTCACAGACATAGCTGGCCCATCAAAGTCTATGCCAGCTCTCAGAGCAAACCCAGCAATCACAATGCCGCATTAAATTTCCCTGTAAGCAGACCCTCCATTTCCACTGTTGATTCTTCCAATCAGCTAACATACTAGGGCAACCTGCAGTAGGTAGCCAAGTAACCTTTTAACCCCGTCTTTGGACTGTGGGAGGAAACTGGGACAGCTGACTGAAACCCAAGTTGCCATGGGGGAGGGGGGGAGGAATTGCAAACATTCAGAAAAAGCGATGCAACAGACTTTTAACATCGTAAACCAGCAAGTTCTTTGTTAAGTCTCCCCTCTTGCTGTGAAACAGAGATACTCTCTTTCTCTTTTATTAGGGAGAGAGCCTGTGATATGTCGAATACCGGGTGAATGAATAGTCTTTGGGGTACTGCAATTCTGTGTCTTTGCTGTTGCTTTGCTGCACACTTGAGTGCTCGGTGGGGGGGGAGGGGGATCGTTGCCTGCTGCCCCTTATACACAGGAGGGAAGGGACCTGGGGGGAACTTCGGGGTTCTAACATTTAAATGTCATTCATTCTTCGGGGGCAGTCCTGTTTTTTGTGGATGGTTGTGAAGAAAAAGCGTTTCAGAATGTATATCGTATACATTGCTCTGACGTTAAATGTACCTTCGATTTTATAGACAACGCTGGAGGTCAGGATCAAGGTGTGAAGTAACAGCTCCACCTGGTGTGCTACTCTGCTGCTCCAGTCTCAATTTTAAAATCATAGATGCTTCCTGTTTTACAATATCTCTATGTTGAAATTAAAAAGCAAATCCTGTAATCCCTGATATACACACTGTCCATCTCTTGTGGGGTTACAGGGTTTTACAAAAAGCCAGCAGTCGCTAAACATACAAGCCTCAGATAGTGTGAGGTCTTAGTGACTCCATTCACCACAAATATAGTGCTTCATCTCTAGATGCTTCTGTCAGGTCTCTATGCCTACATTCCCGTGGCTGTAACTTAACCCACTTACATGTAAAAAGTCTCCCGAATTCTTGCTGATTCCATACACGGCATACAACTGGAAAAGCGTACAGAGAACATCATGGATTGAGACGTCTGTGATCTCAGACAGTGTGGCAGCAAACAGCTTCACCACCACGTAGTGACAATGAGCCTAAAGGAGACAAGAAATAGAACACAACAGCATGCTCAGATGACATATTAGATTAAATTAGATCAGATTCAACTTTATTGTCATTGTGTCGAGTACAGATACAAAGCCAATTAAATGCATTTAGCATTTGACCAGAAAAGCAAAGAATATTGTTATTTACAAAATAACTGTGAATAAAAAAGGTGCTACAGCTCACAAATATAAAAGTACTGAGACAGTACAATACAGATGCAATACTGCTTAGCGCTGTGATGTGAGGTTCAGCAGGGTCACAGCCTCAGGGAAGAAGCTCTTCCTGTGCCTGCTGGTGCGGGAGCGGAGCCTCCTGTAGCACCTACCGGATGAGAGGAGAGGAAAAAGTCCATGGTTAGGGTGAGATGCATCCCTGATAATGCTTTTCGCCCTGCCCAGGCAGCATTTATGGTAGATGTTCTCAATGGTGGGCAATTGGGTGCCGATAATCCGCAGGGCAGTTTTCACCACACGCTGGAGTGCTTTGCGGTCCGATTCGGGACAATTGCCATACCACACTGAGCTGCAGTTGGTGAGTATGCTCTCAATGGTACAGCACACAACTAATGAGTTATGGAATCAGAGCTGAACTAAACAGCACATTCAGATGACATACAGAATCAAAGCACAAACAAACACCATGTTCAGATGAATCCTTCTTACAGAAAGAAATGACAGGGGAACAAAATGGGCATTGGGCTTTGTTACAACCTGGAGGTTGGAACTGAACGTTTATCGCATACAGTGCGGCTGAGTAGCTTTGCTTGACTCGTAGTCACCCAAGAACAATGAGCACGTTCACACGCACAGGATTAGCAGGTCAACATTAATTGATAAATGAACAAGCCTGCAAAATCACCTAATCACATGATGTCACATGAGCAGTCACATGGTGGATAGGACAGGCTTCTTACTGCAACAATCAGTACCACCCATTTGGGGAAAATGTCCATGCCAGTTTCCCTGCTGTATGACTGTTATATAGCACTCTCCATATCCCTTTCAGGAAACACCAACTTGCTTTACTGTTCACAAAACATTTCTAAGGTGTGGTCAGTTTAATAAAGTAAACACAGCTGTCAGCAGAAAGAGGAAGCTCTCCCTAATATGGTAATGGCCAGATAATCTACTTTATTAATACTCAGTGAAGGATAAATATCAGACAGGATGTTGGGGTTTACTCCCCTGATCTTTTACCTCCACCTAAGAGAATAAAGAGGAGCACTGGCTTAACTACTTATCTGAAAGATAATACCCAAGTCTGAAGGACTCCCCAGGTCCACAGTGGACAATGCTCAAACCACTGGATTGGATTTCAAACCCAGCACCTCTACCCGAACCAGCTGAGCCATGATAGACTGACCATCTCTCCGCCATATTTAATAGCTCTATGTATTCTTCTCTATCCCATACATTTCCAATACATACAGTACATTATTAGCTCAGTATCATATACAAACACAATTTTCCCAAGTTCTTCCAAGTGAGCTATTGCCACTCAATACCTTGTCCCTCCACACTTCGCACTGACTGATGCAGGGCTTTAACCCATAAAATTCTAATGCAGAATTTCAACCCATAATGCCTTTCCTCCCACAGACATCATTTGAGTTCCTTTAGCAGATTTTTTTTGTTGTTCTAGCATAATCTTCAGCTTCAGAGAACAAGCGTACCATCGTTGCTGTACTCGGTAAATGCTTCCTGCACTAGGTGTCATACCACGTGTTTACTAGAGCTTATTATGCATTGGTATTCCATCACACAACACAGCCAAGAGAGCAAAGATCCAGCCACCACAGAAGACCTGGATGTGGGGGTAGAAGGGTGGGTTGGCAAGTTTGCAGATGACACAGAGGTTGGTGGTGTTGTAGATAGTGTAGAGGATTGTCAAAGATTGCAGAGAGACATTGATAGGATGCAGAAGTGGGCTGAGAAGTGGCAGATGGAGTTCAACCCGGAGAAGTGTGAGGTGGTACACTTTGGAAGGACAAACTCCAAGGCAGAGTACAAAGTCAATGGCAGGATACTTGGTAGTGTGGAGGAGCAGAGGGATCTGGGGGTACATGTCCACAGATCCCTGAAAGTTGCCTCACAGGTAGATAGGGTAGTTAAGAAAGCTTATGGGGTGTTAGCTTTCATAAGTCGAGGGATAGAGTTTAAGAGTCATGATGTAATGATGCAGCTCTATAAAATTCTGGTTAGGCCACACTTGGAGTACTGCATCCATTTCTGGTCGCCTCACTATAGGAAGGATGTGGAAGCATTGGAAAGGGTACAGAGGAGATTTACCAGGATGCTGCCTGGTTTAGAGAGTATGCATTATCATCAGAGATTAAGGGAGCTAGGGCTTTACTCTTTGGAGAGAAGGAGGATGAGAGGAGACATGATAGAGGTGTACAAGATAATAAGAGGAATAGATAGAGTGGACAGCCAGCCCCTCTTCCCCAGGGCACCACTGCTCAATACAAGAGGACATGGCTTTAAGGTAAGGGGTGGGAAGTTCAAGGGGGATATTAGAGGAAGGTTTTTTGCTCAGAGAGTGGTTGGTGCGTGGAATGCACTGCCTGAGTCAGTGGTGGAGGCAGATACACTAGTGAAATTTAAGAGACTACTAGACAGGTATATGGAGGAATTTAAGGTGGGGGGTTATATGGGAGGCAGGGTTTGAGGGTCGGCACAACATTGTGGGCTGAAGGGCCTGTACTGTGCTGTACTATTCTATGTTGACAATACCAGGGGGAAAATTATCACCTAAAACAGAACAGAAGGGAACAAAATATGGGGTAGATGACTTTGTAAAGAAAGAGAAAAACAAATTGATCTCCCACAAGAGTGAAGTACCTTAACTAGCAGAGCTCACCTCTGATGCTTTGACCAGGTCGATGGCAGTGTCGTTCCAGGCTTCCTCCTTGCTGTTTCTGCGTCCCAGCTCCACATGGTAATTATGTGCAGCTTCCTCAACTAAACTGCACATGTATAAGAGGACAGAGAAAAGGTTACTTAAGCTAGCAATGAGGAGGGTTAATAACATCTTTCAGGCCCTCCCCCTATATATGCTGGATTTAGTGAGAGGTGTCTGCCCCTGTTTCAATCTTCTTTTTCTCCACCAGGCAGGAAAACAAAGATTCACATTAAGTATCTCTCAAAACAAAGAGTTGTTCAGGTCATTTATGTCTGAAGTGCGAATAATCAGGGCAGAGTTGTCTGTTGGGATGGGGTGGCAGAGCTGGGTTTTAAAGTTCACATGTCTATAGACAGGCGTAAAGAACCCTAACAGACAGTTACGCAGTCATGGAGCACTAAGGCACAGAAACAGCCCATGCAGTCCGTGCCAACCTGATCTCCTGCCTGGTTCCCTCAACCTGTACCTAGAACACATTCTTCCAAACCTTATTCATCCATCCACCAAACACTTCTCTGAAATCAGTGGTTCCTAACCAGAGGTCCAAAGATCCTCGGTTAATGCTAGGGGTCCACTGCATTTGAAAAAAACAAATCTTAAAAGTTATAATTGAACTTGCAGTTACCATTTCTGCTGGCAACTTGTTACACACTTGCACCACCCTCAGTGAAGTTTCCCCTCAAATATTTTACCTTTCACCCTAAACTGGACTTTCTTTTGAAAGTTCAGCTCAGAATGCTATTTGCTTATTTTTATTGTTTGCAGTTTGTTTTTTTCCTTCACATTGGTGTTTGACAGTCTTTTTTTAAAAAATGGGTTCTATTGGGTTTCTTTGTTTTGTAGCTGCCTGCAAAGAGACAAATCTCAAGGTTGTATATAGTCTACATACGTACTTTGTACCTGTATCACCCAACCTGAAGGGAAAAGCCTGCATGCATTCACCCCATAACCATTCACATAGGTAAATGACCAGAACAGCACACAACACTCAAAATTCAGCCCCACCATCTCGTACAAATTCAACATAACATGGCAACTCCTGTACTCAGTGCCCCAATTTATGAAGGGCTATGTGGTAAAAACTCTCTTTAGGGCCCTATCTACCTGTGATGCCACTTATTCAGAGTGAGGATAGAAGCAATAGTTACAAACCAATGAAAAGCCAGTTCCACGGAGATTGTTATTTAACCCGGTTCACTTAAAGCAACGTGATCTAACAACATTCATCATCTCCAACCTGAGTATTGCTGCAGACTTCATCATCATATTCCATTGACAGCACTCTGCCATTCAGTCTGCAGATTCAGCCTCTTGATAAGCCAAGTGGGATGAAAATATGGAGTTGAGGTTACAAACAGATTGGCCATGATCTTATTACATGAGCTTCTGAGTCCTGCTTGTAATTTGTAACAGGGCGACTATGGTGCTTCTGTAAACAGCAATCTCCACATGGCGGATTACAGTCTGCACTCCCTCACTTTACCCATTCCCTTGATGTAATTGCTTGTTCACCTTCCTCCATGGAACTCCACATGGATGCTCCACCACAGTTCTGGGGGAGATTTGCACTGTCTGAGGCGTCATCCTTCAGATGTCAAGTTAAACAAAAGCTCTACATTCTCCTACTGGGGACTGCTCTCTCCTGTGGCATAAACCACAATTTTCTCCAAACACTGAAGAACTGTTTTCAGCCCACTGTGGGTTCTATACCTTTCCCAGATCATTTGACCCCTCATCCTAACAGTAATAGGACAGATGTGCACCCTAGTAACACTGCATCCACAGTGATCACCTTGGCCTTCCAGTATTCCAAACCTCTGTGAATCAACATCCCATCTGGCACTAGATGAAAACTTAACACAAATTCTGCAATTGGCGTCTTCTATGAAGTCATTCAAGCATTGCCAACAGACATGAGAAAATCTGCAGATGCTGGAAATCCAAGCAACAGTGTGTGTCGCTTGCCAAAAGATATTTCCTTCCAGCCACCCAAATGCTCCAACTTACAAGTTCTCAGTAAATCCCATAACTTCTGTCCATCGTAGAAACTTACTGTGGTCCGATTGGTTAATTCCTTTTGCACATCTGTGAATTCATACTTCACCACAGACTCAGTAACTATCTTCCTACATTGGAATATGCAACTGTCTCCTTGTTATTAACTTTCATTCTTAACACATAGAATGATTAGTCTCTAATTGACACAAAGGTTGGGGGTGCTGTGGACAGTGTGGAGGGCTGTCAGAGGTTACAGTGGGACATTCATAGGATGCAAAACTGGGCTGAAAAGTGGCAAATGGAGTTCAACCCAGAGAGGTGAAAGGTTGTTCATTCTGGTTGGTCAAATATGATGGCAGAATATAGTATTAATGGTAAGACTCTTGGCAGTGTGGAGAATCAGAGCAATCTTGGGGTCTGAGTCCATAGGACACTCAAAGCTGTTGCGCAGGTTGACTATGTGGTTAAGAAGACATACGGTGCATTAGTCTTCATCAACTGTGGGATTGAGTTTAAGAGCCGAGAGGTAATGTTACAGCTTTTAGGACCCTGGTCAGACCCCACTTGGAGTACTGTGCTCAGTTCTGGTCGCCTCACTATAGGAAGGACGTGGAAACCATAGAAAGGGTGCAGAGGAGATTTATAAGGTTGTTGCCTGGATTGGGGAGCATGCCTTATGAGAATAGGTTGAGTGAACTTGGCCTTCTGTCCTCGGAGCAACAAAGGATGAAAGACAACCTGATAGAGGTGTATAAGATGATGAACTACAGAACCATAGAAACTACAGCACAGAAACAGGCCCTTTGGCCCTTCTTCGCTGTGCCGAACCATTTTCTGCCTAGTCCCACTGACCTGCACACGGACCATATCCCTCCATACACCTCCCATCCATGCATCTGTCCAATTTATTCTTAAATGTTAAAAAAGAACCCGCATTTACCACCTCGTCTGGCAGCTCATTCCATACTCCCACCACTCTCTGTGTGAAGAAGCCCCCCCCTAATGTTCCCTTTAAACTTTTCCCCCCTCACCCTTAACCCATGTCCTCTGGTTTTTTTCTCCCCTCAGTCAGGGCAAGTTGTTGCTGTTGTTGTTGTTATTATTATTATGTGTTTTTAAAAAAAAACAGAGAGTGGTGAGTGCATGGAATGGGCTGCTGGCGATGTTGGTGGAGTCAGATACGATTGGGTCTTTTAAGAGACTCCTGCATAGGTACATGGAGCTTAGAAAAATAGAGGGCTATGGGTAACCCTTGGCAATTTCTAAATTTCAAAGAGGCACCAACAACAACCTGACGCTCACCAGCTTCAAAATACTGTTTCACTTGCAGTCTCACATCCATGCTAATACTCTTCCTAGATATCTTCGATGTTCTACCCTCACTGGAAGTTGCAGGCCATTTTCCAGATATTATGGGTGAAAAAAATGGAATAAATTGGCGACAGCACAAGAACATTTAGCCATGTGGGGGAGGCAGAGCATGAACTAATACATGATTGGCTGTAAGTGGCTCAGAGCATATGTAAAGCACTTTCATTGGCTGATTGAATATTTACTGTAATGGCAGCCGCTTGAGAAGTTTTAGTGTTGTTTAGAATGAACTTTTGTCATTTTAAATTTCATTAAAGAATTGTATGAATCAACACTACACAAGGTGGCATTATACAGGGTCTGGGTGGATTAGACACTTCAACCCTAGGAAACGAATACTCCCTGTCTCTCTATGCCTCTCAATCTTACAAACCTCTATCAAATCTTCCCTCAGCCTCCGCCGCTCCAGAGAAAACAACCCAAATTTATCCAGCCTCCTGTGATAGCACATGCCCTTTAAACAAGGCAGCATCCTGGAAAACCTTTTCTGTACCCTCTCCAAAGCCTCAATATCCTTCCTATAGTGGGGTGGCTCAAACTGTATACAACACTCCTTTTACTAGGAACAAATTTGACTTGATCACAAAAAGGCAGCATAAACTCAGAAATTGTTAAGTGATTTTCAGTGACCATTTTGGACGCAGTCATCCTAGTAGAAAAAGGGATGGATTACCCATACAGACTCCAAAAAGATTTTGATAAGGTTTTGTGCACAAGTCTCTTTGGGCAAAAAGCAAAACACAGACTTGACATAAACTGCATATAACAGATTACAATGATTACAAGGGAGGAGATATTGTGAGTGGTGGCCAAGGGGTATCAGTATTAGACTAAATGGCAAGTTTCAGAACAAGACAGCAATGCAAAGTCATAGCCCAGGTTGTACATGGGCATTGTCAGAAGCATGGATCCATAAACACTTCAAAACACTATGAAGGCTGAGGCTCAAGTGAAAATAAAAAGTATACCAAACTTAAGATTCTCAAGTAAGACTCTCAGACTCTCGGCGGGAGAAGATGGCAGCACGTGGCGTGTGCACAGCTCTCCGGTGAAAAATGATATCGTATCTGTTAAATAGGGGCCGTGGACAATTCTGATCTGATGGATAATGGACGTGAAAGCACAGAGGAACATCTGGAGAAATTTCTGAAATGCCCGTCCGCTGCTGTCGTTACTGTATGGTCCGGAATCTTTCACAGGGTAGGCCTCAAAATCCCCGGCCTTGCCTGCTTTTGGCGACCGAGAAGGAGGTCGAATCGTTCGGCAGAGCTCAGCACTCGGTGTTGGAGAGCTGATCAGAGCTCCAAGTTTTTGGATGACTCAGAGTCGGATTGTGGTCGGCATGGCAGGGAGAGTTTTTCTTCCTTCTCCCGTCTGCGTGAGATGTGGGACATTTGAGAAACTTTGAACTTTACTGTGCTCATGCACTTTCTTCATCAAATTATGGTATTGTTACACTGTTTGTAACTATATGTATAATTATGTGGTTTTGTCAGTTTTTCCAGTCTTGGTCTGTCCTGTGTTTTGTGATATCACACCGGAGGAAATAATGTATCATTTCTTAATGCATGCGTTACTAAATGACAATAAAAGGGGACTACGTGTCTTCATAATCTAATAAAGGACATAGGTGAACAGGTCCATGGCTTTCTTCCATTTCTCCACATTGCTGCTGTGTAAGCAATTCACATTTAGATCGCAGTATTTACAGTATTTTAGGTGCATCAGTTTTGGTTTTGTGTTATTTATTCTTAATATTCTCAATTTTTAAAAACAATTCTGCTTTTTATTATGTTTATTACAAAGTATAAAGTTTTTCTGCTGAACACAAATTATACAATTACAATAACAAACTAAAACAATCTAGACCAGGGGCTCCCAATCATTTCTATGCTATAGACCCCTACTAGTAACCGATGGGTCCGTGGACCCCTACTTGGGAACCTCTAGTCCAGTCCCTGGTTTTTAGTGGGCGTCTTTCCTCCTTGGAGCTGCTTTTATTTTTTTAGGTTTTTACTTTATGTACTTGTTCCCAGCTTTCACCATCTTGCTAGATATGATTAGCTGTAGTAAAGCGATGTAAAAATTCAAAAAGGGATGCAGATTTGATATTTATCCCTAAAAATTTGTACTTAGGTACTTGCCATGGGATGATTTTTGACAGTTTGCCACCTCTCAAACAGTAAACATCAGCGTCATTCATCTCTGCTCTAGATCATAGTGATTGCAGCACAATCTCAATTGGAGTCCTGGGACTCCTATTGACAAGGTGCCACACGAGGCTGCGAAACAAGATAAGAGCCCATGGAATTACGGGAAAGTTACATACGTGGATAGAGCGTTGGCTGATTGGCAGGAAACAGAGAGTGGGAATAAAGGGATCCTATTCTGGTTGGCTGCCGGTTACCAGTGGTGTTCCACAGGGGTCCGTGTTGGGGGCCACTTCTTTTTACATTGTACATCAACAATCTGGATTATGGAATAGATGACTTTGTGGCTAAGTTTGCTGACGATACGAAGATAGGTGGAGGGGCTGGTAGTGCTGAGGAAACAGTCTGCAGAGAAACTTGGATAGATTGGAAGAACGGGCAAAGAAGTGGCAAATGAATTACAATGTTGGAAAATGTATGGTTATGCACTTTGGCAGAAGAAATAAACGGGCAGACTATTATTTAAATGGGGAGAGAATTCAAAGTTCTGAGATGCAACGGGACTTGGGGGCCCTCGTGCAGGATACCCTTAAGGTTAACCTCCATGTTGAGTCAGTAGTGAAGAAGAAGGTGAATGCAATGTTGGCATTCATTTCTACAGGAATAGAGTATAGGAGCAGGGATGTGATGTTGAGGATCTAAAAGGCACTGGTGAGACCTCACTTGGAGTACTAGGGGCAGTTTTGGGCTCCTTATTTAAGAAAGGATGTGCTGACGTTGGAGAGGGATCAGAGAAGATTCACTAGAATGATTCCAGGAATGAGAGGGTTAACATATGAGGAACATTTGTCCGCTCTTGGACTGTATTCCTTGGAGTTCAGAAGAATGAGGGGAGACCTCATAGAAACATTTCGAATGTTAAAAGGCATGGACAGAGTGGATGTGGCAAAGTTGTTTCCCATGGTGGGGGAGTCTAGAACAAGAGGGCATGACTTAAGGATTGAAGGGCGCCCATTCAGAACGGAGATGCGAAGAAATTTTTTTAGCCAGAGGGTGGTGAATCTGTGGAATTTGTTGCCACGGGTGGCAGTGGAGGTCAAGTCACTGGGTATATTTAAGGCAGAGATTGATAGGTATCTGAGGAGCCAGGGCATCAAAGGTTATGGTGAGAAGTCGGGGGAGTGGGACTAAATGGGAGAATGGATCAGCTCATGATATAATGGGAGAGCAGACTTGGGCCGAATGGCCGACTTCTGCTCCTTTGTCTTATGGGTCTTACGGACATCAAAACATAGCCTGTCAGCACATTTTAACCATAAGATAATAGAACATAGATGTTGTGTCGACCATGTAACGTTTCCTAGAGACGGCCTAGCAAATTGCTCTCTATTTTTCTTTTTTTTTTAAATATAATTTTTTTAAAGATAATGTCTACACTCCCCCCTCCCCTTAACCCTTCCCCCTGGTATATACTCCTACCTGAAAAGAAAGGGGAAAAAAAAGAAAAAGAAAGAAGGAAGAAGAACTGCCTGGACATTGGAAGGTTTCCACATGCTCCATGGGATTCAAATAAATTTAGTATATTTATTACTTTCCCCAAGGGACCAACATCTTTATCATCGGAGCAACTAAATATGCCATCCTATCTTTTATAAATAAGGGAGCCAAATATTCAAAAATGTATCATATTTATCTCTTAAATTATAAGTAATTTTTGAGTGGAATACAACTAGACATTTCATTGTTCCAACGATTCATACTTAAATACAAATCTGATTCCCAAGTGACTGCTATAGCCTTCTTGGCTACTGCCAATGCAATTTTTAATGAATTCTTTCTGATATTTATTCAGTTTAAGTTTCAGTTTTATCCCTTCAATATCACCTAATAGAAATAATACAGGGTTATGTGGAAGTTGAGTTCCAATAAGACTCTTAAATTTATCCAAAAAGGTTGAATTTTAGAACAAGACCAAGTAGAATGTAAGAAAGTACCAATTTCTTGATTACACCGAAAGCATTGATCAGATAAGTTTGAATTTAATCTATTTATTTTTTGCAGTGTAATAGATAATTGGTGTAAAAGTATTATTGTACTAATCTAAGTCGAACATTTATTCAATTTGTCATACTGTCAAGACACAGTCTTGACCAATTTGTTTCATCAATATTAATATTCAGATACATTTCCCATTTTTGTTTTGACTTGTGGATTCCTTGTTTAATTGTGTGTTTTTGAATCAAATTATACATACAAGAAATAAATTTTTTAATTTTTCCTTTTTGAATTAAAATTTCAATTTCATTGGGTTTTGGCAAAAACATTGTTTGATCCAGTTTGCCTTTTAAATAAGCCCTTAATTGAAGGTAACAAAAGAAAGTGTTATTTGATATTTTATATTTATTCTTTAGTTGTTCAAATGACATCAATATACCTCGTTCATAACAGTCTCCTATAGATCTAATCCCTTTTTGGTACCAGTTATAGAAACATAGAAAATAGGTGCAGGAGTAGGCCATTCAGCCCTTCGAGCCTGCACCGCCATTTATTATGATCATGGCTGATCATCCAACTCAGAACCCCGCCCCAGCCTTCTCTCCATACCCCCTGATCCCCGTAGCCACAAGGGCCATATCTAACTCCCTCTTAAATATAGCCAATGAACTGGCCTCAACTGTTTCCTGTGGCAGAGAATTCCACAGATTCACCACTCTCTGTGTGAAGAAGTTTTTCCTAATCTCGGTCCTAAAAGGCTTCCCCTCTATCCTCAAACTGTGGCCCCTCGTTCTGGACTTCCCCAACATCGGGAACAATCTTCCTGCATCTAGCCTGTCCAATCCCTTTAGGATCTTATACATTTCAATCAGATCCCCCCTCACTCTTCTAAATTCCAACGAGTACAAGCCCAGTTCATCCAGTCTTTCTTCATATGAAAGTCCTGCCATCCCAGGAATCAATCTGGTGAACCTTCTTTGTACTCCCTCTAAGGCAAGGATGTCTTTCCTCTGATTAGGGGACCAAAACTGCACACAATACTCCAGGTGTGGTCTCACCAAGGCCTTGTACAACTGCAGTAGTACCTCCCTGCTCCTGCACTCGAATCCTCTTGCTATAAATGCCAGCA
This sequence comes from Mobula hypostoma, assembly GCF_963921235.1. Taxonomy (NCBI): domain Eukaryota; kingdom Metazoa; phylum Chordata; class Chondrichthyes; order Myliobatiformes; family Myliobatidae; genus Mobula; species Mobula hypostoma. Next base: position 5,079,521 of record NC_086118.1, on the reverse strand, counting down.
TACCATTCGCCTTTTTCACCGCCTGCTGTACCTGCATGCCCACTTTCAATGACTGGTGTATAATGACACCCAGGTCTCGTTGTACCTCCCCTTTTCCTAATCGGCCACCATTCAGATAATAATCTGTTTTCCTATTTTTGCCACCAAAGTGGATAACTTCACATTTATCCACATTAAATTGCATTTGCCATGAATTTGCCCACTCACCCAACCTATCCAAGTCACCCCGCATCCTCCTCACAGCTAACACTGCCACCCAGCTTCGTGTCATCCGCAAACTTGGAGATGCTGCATTTAATTCCCTCATCCAAGTCATTAATATGTATTGTAAACAACTGGGGTCCCAGCACTGAGCCTTGCGGTACCCCACTAGTCACCGCCTGCCATTCTGAAAAGGTCCTGTTTATTCCCACTCTTTGCTTCCTGTCTGCTAACCAATTCTCCACCCACACCAATACCTTACCCCCAATACCGTGTGCTTTAAGTTTGCACACTAATCTCCTGTGTGGGACCTTGTCAAAAGCCTTTTGAAAATCCAAATATACCACATCCACTGGTTCCCCCTATCCACTCTACTAGTTACATCCTCAAAAAATTCTATGAGATTCGTCAGACATGATTTTCCTTTCACAAATCCATGCTGACTTTGTCCGATCATTTCACCGCTTTCCAAATGTGCTGTTATCACATCCTTGATAACTGACTCCAGCAGTTTCCCCACCACCGACGTTAGGCTAACCGGTCTATAATTCCCCGGTTTCTCTCTCCCTCCTTTTTTAAAAAGTGGAGTTACATTAGCCACCCTCCAATCCTCAGGAACTAGTCCAGAATCTAACGAGTTTTGAAAAATTATCACTAATGCATCCACTATTTCTTGGGCTACTTCCTTAAGCACTCTAGGATGCAGACCATCTGGCCCTGGGGATTTATCTGCCTTCAATCCCTTCAATTTACCTAACACCACTTCCCTACTAACATGTATTTCGCTCAGTTCCTCCATCTCACTGGACCCTCTGTCCCCTACTATTTCTGGAAGATTATTTATGTCCTCCTTAGTGAAGACAGAACCAAAGTAATTATTCAATTGGTCTGCCATGTCCTTGCTCCCCATAATCAATTCACCTGTTTCTGTCTGCAGGGGACCTACATTTGTCTTTACCAGTCTTTTCCTTTTCACATATCTATAAAAGCTTTTACAGTCCGTTTTTATGTTCCCTGCCAGTTTTCTCTCATAATCTTTTTTCCCCTTCCTAATTAAGCCCTTTGTCCTCCTCTGCTGAACTCTGAATTTCTCCCAGTCCTCAGGTGAGCCACTTTCTCTGGCTAATTTGTATGCTTCTTCTTTGGAATTGATACTATCCCTAATTTCTCTTGTCAGCCACGGGTGCACTACCTTCCTTGATTTATTCTTTTGCCAAACTGGGATGAACAATTGTTGTAGTTCATCCATGCAACCTTTAAATGCTTGCCATTGCATATCCACCGTCAATCCTTTAAGTGTCATTTGCCAGTCTATCTTAGCTAATTCACGTCTCATACCTTCAAAGTTACCCCTCTTTAAGTTCAGAACCTTTGTTTCTGAACTATGTCACTCTCCATCTTAATGAAGAATTCCACCATATTATGGTCACTCTTACCCAAGGGGCCTCTCACGACAAGATCGCTAATTAACCCTTCCTCATTGCTCAAAACCCAGTCCAGAATAGCCTGCTCTCTAGTTGGTTCCTCGACATGTTGGTTCAAAAAACCATCCCGCATACATTCCAAGAAATCCTCTTCCTCAGCACCTTTACCAATTTGGTTCACCCAATCTACATGTAGATTGAAGTCACCCATTATAACTGCTGTTCCTTTATTGCACACATTTCTAATTTCCTGTTTAATACCATCTCCGACCTCACTACTACTGTTAGGTGGCCTGTACACAACTCCCACCAGCGTCTTCTGCCCCTTAGTGTTACGCAGCTCTACCCATATCGATTCCACATCTTCCCAGCTTATGTCCTTCCTTTCTATTGCGTTAATCTCTTCTTTAACCAGCAACGCCACCCCACCTCCCCTTCCTTCATGTCTATCCCTCCTGAATATTGAATATCCCTGAACTTTGAGCTCCCAACGTTCTATAAAAGTTGATAATCCATTGTAAAAGGAAAGTCTGTTTTGGAACAAAGGTCTCCTTGCTAATGAAGATTTCTTTATTTCATTATCAACATTTATCTTATTCCATAGATCAATCAAATGTTTTAATATAGGAGATTCTTTCTTTCCCCGTAGCCATTTAGATTCCCATTTATATATAAAATCTTCGGGTGTATTTTCTCCTATCTTATCTAATTCTATTCTAATCCTTGCCGGTTTTCGTTCACCAAAGAAAGATGCAGTAAATCTAAGTTGATTTGCTTTATAATAATTCTTAAAGTTTGGAAGTTGTAACCCTCCTAACTCAAATTTCCATGTCAATTTTTCCAATGATATTCTTGACATCTTACCTTTTCAAAGAAATTTTCTCACACATTTATTTAACTCTTGAAAAAATTTCTGTGGCAATTGTATTGGTAATGTTTGAAACAAATACTGTAATCTACGAAATATATTCATTTTTACAACATTGACTCTACCCACTAATGTTATTGGTAGTATCATCCATTTGTCAAGATCTTCTTGAATTTTTTTCAATAGTGGTAAATAATTAAATTTATATAAATTCTTTACATCATTATCAAGTCTTATACCTAAATACTTTATACCATTTACTGGCCATCTAAATTAGGTTGCTAATCGATATTGGCTATAGTCTCCTTTAGTAAGAGGTAAAATTTCACTTTCATCCTAATTTATTTTATACCCTGATACTTTCCCATATTCATCCAATCTCGAAGATAATTTACGTAACGAATGCTGTGGGTTTGTAAAGTAAATCAAATCATCAGCAAACAGATTAATTTTATATTCCTCCTGATAAACTCTAAAAACCCTTAATATCTGGATCAATTCTAATTAGTTCTGCTAATGGCTCTATCGCCAGTACAAATAAAGCAGGTGATAATGGACAACCTTGTCTAATTGACCTTTTTAACTGGAATGGTGTTGAAATTTGACTATTTGTCACTACTTTAGTATTAGGGTTAGTATTTAAAGTTTTAATCCAGTTTATAAAAGATGTTCCTAACCCATATTTTTCTAATACTTTAAATGAAAAATCCATTCCAATCTATCAAATGCTTTTTCTGCTCTCTATTTTTCTAAGCTCCATGTACCTATCTAAGAGACTCTTAAATGACCCTATTGTATCCGCTTCCATCACTGCTGCTGGCAGTGCATTCCACGCACCCACCACTCTCTGTGTGAAAAACTTAAGCCTGACATCTCGGTACCGATTTTCAAGCACCTTAAAAGCTATGCCCCCTTGTGTTAGCAATTTCAGCCCTGGGAAAAGGCCTCTGGCTATCCCATGATCAATGCCCCTCATCATCTTATACATCTCTCACCCTCCGTCAATGCAAGGAGAAAAGGCCAAGTACACTCAACTTATTCTCATGAGGTACGCCCTCCAATTCACACGACATCCTTGTAAATCTCCTCTGCACTCTCTCTATGGTATCCATATCCTTGCTGTAGTGAGGTGACCAGAATTGAACATAGTACTCCAAGTGGGGTCTGACCAAGGTCTTATACAGCTGTAACATTACCTCACAGCTCTTGAACTCAATCTCATGGTTGATGAATGCCAACACACCATACACCTTCTTAACAACACAGTCCACCTGTGCAGTAGCTTTGAGTGTCCTATTGACATGCACTCCAAGATCTCTCAGATTCTCCACACTGTAACGAGTCTTACCATTTATGTTACATTCTGTCTTCAAATTGGACCTACCAAAATGAACCACTTCACACTTATTTGGGCTGAAGTCCGTCTGCCACTTCTCGGCCCAGTTCTGCATTTTATCGATGTCCTGCTGTAACCTCTGACAACCCTCCAGACTATCCACAACACCCCTAACCTTCGTGTCATCAGCAAACTTACTAACCTACCCTTCTACTTCGTCGTCCAGGTCATTTACAAAAATCACAGAGAGGAGGGGTCGCAGAACAGATCACTGCAGAACACCACTGGTCACCGACCTCCAGGCAGAATACGAACCATCCACAACTACCCTTTGGCCATCTGTGGGCAACCCCATTCTGGATCCACAAACCAAGGTCTCCTTAGATCCCATGCCTCCTTACTTTCTGAAGGAGCCTTGCATGGGGAACCTTACCAAATGTCTTACTGAAATCCATATACACTACATCTACTACTCTAGCTTCATCAATGTGTTCTGTTACATCTTTTTTTAATTTTCTAAAACATTTACTGGAGCACTGCAGTATCAGTGACAGGTGATTGTCCTACACAGGTATTCTAGGTATTTAAAAAAGACGACGAATTCAGAAGGAACAATGCTCCTGGACCAGCCGAAACAGGACTGGACCGGACCAGCCACTCACCTGGCTGCTCGCAGTTTGTAGGTTTCCACTAGCCTACTGACGTCATCGATGTCGATCACTGGGGGCCGGCTTGCCACTTGCTGGGGCTGGATGTGGCTGTGCATGTCACTCAGGTACGACACAGTGCCCGACAGCCTCTGTCCAGACTTAGCCTGGGAATAACTTTTAAACAGGTATCTGTAACAATGAAGAAAACAGGTGATCCCTTATAGAAGCAACACAAACCTCCAAAGGTGCACATGGTTAAGGGGAGTGAACAGTGAGTGAGGGCTTCATAACAAAATGACAGGAATACGTCCACCCTGTTGAATCAGTGTAAATAGTAGGGGACAGAGGGTCCAGTGAGATGGAGGAACTGAGGGAAATACATGTTAGTAGGGAAGTGGTGTTAGGTAAATTGAAGGGATTAAAGGCAGATAAATCCCCAGGGCCAGATGGTCTGCATCCCAAAGTGCTTAAGGAAGTAGCCCAAGAAATAGTGGATGCATTAGTGATAATTTTTCAAAACTCGTTAGATTCTGGACTAGTTCCTGAGGATTGGAGGGTGGCTAATGTAACCCCACTTTTTAAAAAAGGAGGGAGAGAGAAACCGGGGAATTATAGACCGGTTAGCCTAATGTCGGTGGTGGGGAAAATGCAAGAGTCAGTTATCAAAGATGTGATAACAGCACATTTGGAAAGCGGTGAACTCATCGGACAAAGTCAGCATGGATTTGTGAAAGGAAAATCAGGTCTGACGAATCTCATAGAATTTTTTGAGGATGTAACTAGTAGAGTGGATAGGGGAGAACCAGTGGATGTGGTATATTTGGATTTTCAAAAGGCTTTTGACAAGGTCTCACACAGGAGATTAGTGTACAAACTTAAAGCACACGGTATTGGGGGTAAGGTATTGATGTGGATAGAGAATTGGTTGGCAGACAGGAAGCAAAGAGTGTGAATAAATGGGACCTTTTCAGAATGGCAGGTAGTGACTAGTGGGGTACCACAAGGCTCAGTTCTGGGACCCCAGTTGTTTACAATATATATTAATGAGCATCTCCAAGCTTGCGGATGACACGAAGCTGGGTGGCAGTGTTAGCTGTGAGGAGGATGCTAAGAGGATGCAGGGTGACTTGGATAGGTTAGGTGAGTGGGAAAATTCATGGCAGATGCAATTTAATGCGGATAAATGTGAGGTTATCCACTTTGGTGGCAAAAACAGGAAAACAGATTATTATCTGAATGGTGGCCGATTAGGAAAAGGGGAGGTGCAACGAGACCTGGGTGTTATTATACAACTGTCATTGAAAGTGGGCATGCAGGTACAGCAGGCGGTGAAAAAGGCGAATGGTATGCTGGCATTCATAGCAAGAGGATTCGAGTACAGGAGCAGGGAGGTACTACTGCAGTTGTACAAGGCCTTGGTGAGACCACACCTGCAGTATTGTGTGCAGTTTTGGTCCTCTAATCTGAGGAAAGACATTCTTGCCATAGAGGGAGTACAAAGAAGGTTCACCAGATTGATTCCTGGGATGGCAGGACTTTCATATGATGAAAGATTAGATCGACTAGGCTTATACTCGTTGGAATTTAGAAGACTGAGGGGGGATCTTATTGAAACGTATAAAATCCTAAAGGGATTGGACAGGCTAGATGCAGGAAGATTGTTTCCGATGTTGGGGAAGTCCAGAACGAGGGGTCACAGTTTGAGGATAAAGGGGAAGCCTTTTAGGATCGAGATTAGGAAAAACTTCTTCACACAGAGAGTGGTGAATCTATGGATTTCTCTGCCACAGGAAACAATTGAGGCCAGTTCATTGGCTATATTTAAGAGGGAGTTAGATATGGCCCTTGTGGCTAAAGGGATCGGGGGTATGGAGGGAAGGCAGGTACAGGGTTCTGAGTTAGATGATCAGCCATGATCATACTGAATGGCGGTGCAGGCTCAAAGGGCCGAATGGCCTACTCCTGCACCTATTTTCTATGTTTGTAAATACTTACTGCCAGAGGATGGTAAGACATAGGAGCAGAATTGGGCCATTCAGCCAACAGGTCAGCTCTACCTTTTCATCGTGGCTGATTTATTTTCTCTCTTAATCCTATTCTTCAGCTTTTCCTCTCCTCAGCTTTTGACACCCTTACTAATCAAGAACCTATTCATTTCTACTTTAAAAGATAGAAGTGGATACAACTTCACCATTTAAAGAACATGGACAGGAAAAGTTTAGAGGGATAAGGGTCAAATGGAAGGAAATGGGAGGTAGTGCGGTAGTGTTATGGGATCAATGTCCCTTTAGGAATCGGGTGGCAGAGGGGAAGAAGCTGTTCCTGAATCGCTGAGTGTGTGCCTTCAGGCTTCTGTACCTCCTACCTGATGGTAACGTGAGAAAAGGGCATGCCCTGGGTGCTGGAGGTCCTTAATAATGGACACTGCCTTTCTGAGACACCGCTCTCTAAAGATGTCCTGGGTACTTTGCAGGCTAGTACCCAAATTGGAACTGACTGGATTTACAACCTTCTGCAGCTTCTTTCAGTCCTGTGCAGTAGCCCCCCCACCCATGCAATACAGTGATGCAGCCTGTCAGAATGTTCTTCATGGTACATCTATAGAAGGATCTAACAGCATTTCACTGGACAGTCTGATCAGGAGGAATCAGCAGGATTTTGTGCATGGGAAGTCACCGTTGATGCATCTTTGAGTTCCTTTGAAGATATAGCCAAAAAAGTAAACGGAGGATAGGGCAGTGGACATTGTCCACTTGTACTTTAGCAAGGCCTTCAATAATGTCCCACAAGATAGGCTAGTCTGGAAGGTTAGGTCCCCTTGGAATCCAGGCAGAGCTAGTTAGGTGCATCCAAAATTGGCTCAGAGGTGGGAAGCAAAGGGTAGTGATCGAAGGTTGGTGACAAGTGGTGTGCTGCAGGAGTTGGCGTTGGGATCCTTGTTATTCATAGCTATATAAATGATTTGGACGTAAATGCACAAGGTTGATCAGCAAGTTTACAGGTGACAGAATTAGGTGGGGTTGTTGATAGGCTGACAGAAGGAAGGTTATCACAGATTACAGACACCTTCAATTAGTTAGGGAAGTGGGCTGAGAAGTGGCAAATGGATTTCAATATAGACAAGTGTGAGGTGATGCATTTTGCAATCTTACATTATGAATGGTAGGGTACTAGAGAGTGTAATAGAACAGAGGGACCTGCGCATAGTTCTTTGAAAGGGGTGTCACAGATAAGGTGGTGAAGAAAAGTGATTCGCATTCTGGTCTTCATAAGACAGGGCACTGAGTCTAGGAATTTGGACACTGTTGTAGTCGTATAAGTCATTAGTACGGTTGCGCTTTGAGTACTGTACACAGTTTTGGTCAAGCTGCTTTCAGAAACTGAAATGGTTAAACTGAAAAGAGTGCAGAGAAGATTTACAAGGATGTTGCCAGGAGTAAAGGCCCTGAGGTATCTGAACTGGCTCAGGTAGGTCTTTAGTCCTTGGAACATAGGAAGATAAGGGGTGTCTTTATGGATGTGCAGAAGCATAGGTAAAGTGGACAGTAACAGTCTTTCCCCCTGGGTAGGGGAGACCAAAACCAGGGGGCATAGACTTAGGGAGAGGGGGAAAGATTTAAAAGGGACCTGAGGTGCAACTTGTTTCATGCAGAGGGTGATGAGTACATGCCAAAGGAAGTAGTTAAGGCAGGGACAATAGTATCACTTAAGAAGTACTTTGATGACACACTGAGGGGTGGGGCTTAAAAGTAATATTAGTTGAATGCCAAAAACTGGGACTAACTGGGTGGGCCACATGGTCAGGGTGGACTCATTGGCCCAAAGATAGAGCGAATACCTGTGCTATATTTCTCTATGACTCCAGTTTAAGGAGACACATTGGCCATCATTGACGAGTTGGGTCAAAGGACCTGTTTTCATGCTCCATAATTCTGAGTCTGTGACTATGTTCTCTGCAAAAAGAACATCCCTGCTAACAATTAGAAAAATTAACAAGGAATTAGATTTCAAGGAATCGAGTTTGCCTCAGATCAGAAGAGCGTGAAATAAATGCCAATACAGCAATATGTCTGCAGCTACAGAGCAGCAGGGAACTAACACCACAACAGTTCACCCTCCTGTACAGCATCTGTGGAGTCAAAAGGCTGGTCATTATTTTGGATTGAAGCTGTTAGATTAGGGTCTAAATTGTTACTTTTCTTGTAATTTAACTTTATTCTTGCTTATATGTTTGTCTAAGTGTTGAATGGATGTTCCAGCAATTTGTAGTCTAGCTGGTTCTGTACATCTGTAGTGTCTTTGACTGTGAGCCTGAGATGTCACGGCAGTGTAAATCACAGGCTGCCCTTGTGTCTCACAGGCTGTTCTTATGAAATAAATTCCCTTTTGTCCAGCTTGAACTAGCTTTCATCACAAAGAAATATCATGGGGCAGGTTCTAGTTAGAGTGAGCAGGTTACCCACTCACTGTGTTATACTATTATGTATTTATTATGAGCATCAAATAAAATGGCTGTGTGCCTCATTCATGACTTCTGAAGAACCTTTTGGACAATATCATCTCTCAATCCAGCAAAAACTGTGCATCAAGACTCAGTCATGACCCAAAACATGAACTATCTCTTTGCCTCCACAGATACTGCTTAACCTCTTCCAGCAGTTTATTTTTTGCTCCAGAATCCAAACTTCACTACAGTACAAGTGAGAGCATCTGCAGTCACTTGTTTCCAAATGTACCTAGTTCTGATAAAAAGGCACCAATCTGAAACATTAATTGTTTCTCCCTCCATAGATGCCGACTGACTTGCTGAGAAATTCTATAATTTTCTGTTCGCATTTAAGAATGTCCAGCACCTGAAGGATTTTGTCTTTTGCGTGCTGCCTTCTTACCTAGCAGTCTGCAGCATCATCACCGTGTTCTCTCCTTCGTAAGTGCAGGAGGGTGTGAACGTGACATAGATGTCAGGAAGACCACTGGAGCGCGAGTACCCGTGACCCCCGCAAGCCATGCGACATTCCTCAATTCCTGCAGTGGCCACCCAGGAGGTGAAGGCCTTCAGTCCGGCAGACAGGGAGTGAAGCTGGAAACAAACTAGAGTTTTCAGGTAAGGTGGTGGAGATTGGTGGGAGAAGAACAAACAAACAGATATCTAGGAGCCACAAACCACAGCTGTACATATCTTTGGATCAGACCTCATTCGGAATAGTACCTTTAGCTGGGACACTGTATCAAGAATATAGAGGTGATATAGGACCCAGAACATTAGAGGATATGCTATATCATCTACACTTCCATTTCCCCAGTGACAGAATATAAAGGTTCATCTAATTGCAGCTCTGGATGGCTGGAAATCATTAAAACTGGTGAAAAATGCACCCAAAAAAGTGCTGAATTTCTAATCTGAAGTCGTAAACACCAGGAATTCTGCAGATGCTGGAAATTCAAGCAAGACGCATCGAAGTTGCTGGTGAACGCAGCAGGAAAGGTCCTGACGAAGGGTCTCGGCCTGAAATGTCAACTGTACCTCTTCCTAGAGATGCTGCCTGGCCTGCTGCGTTCACCAGCAACTTTGATGTGTGTTGCTTCTAATCTGAAGTCATGCTTTTGCCTAAACTGACCTTCAATTCACCTTCCATGAACCAGTGTAATCACCTTCTGAGGGGAACTAAACGCTTAATTAGTAAAATATCTACTGCAATACAAGCTTATCATAAGTATTGAAGGGTTCCTGTGTTACTAAAGAAATGGGTGAATTTTATCAGCTACCAAGTGGGCAGACAGAGGAAACTTTCTGATCATTATAGCCATCTGAAGAAAACATCACCTTCAGGCACTAAGGCATTTAGAACCAGTGTTACAGATCAGTTAAAGTGATCTTGGAAAAATGTACAGTCAACGTTTCGGGCCAAAACCCTTCAGCAGGACTGTACATCCCTGAAGTTTAAACCTTCCTTTCCATAGATGCTGAGTTCCTCCAGCATTTTGTGTGTGTTGCTCGGATTTCCAGCATCTGCAGAATTCCTCTTGCTTAAAGTGAACAGGCTTGGTTAAACTTGGTCAATCTTTCAAACCGAATTGGCAGATTTAACATATTTTGCACACATTGCAGTAGATTTTTACCAGCAATGTTTGTGATGATTAAGGTTCCGACACAATGAAGACATAGATATTAACATGTAGGAACTGGTGAAAAGATCAGCATTTCTGCTCACAACTTTATGATATTGAGGATGTAGGAGCAGACCCACTTGAACAGCTGCAGGCAGTGTGGTGAAGATGCCAACCACTGTTAGGTTGCAAAGGAATAGTGACATAAACATATCAAAGCTGTTAATGACTTAGAAGTGATGCTGTATCACGCAGTCACTGCCTTTGTCCCTCCAGATAATGAAAATCGTAGCTTTAGGAACTGCTTTCAGACTCCTTAGAGAGATGCTGGAGTGCATCTTTGTACGTGAAGGTGGGTGAAATATCAGGACTATAAGTGTTTGTGATCCCTGAACGCCAAGCAAAATTCTTCATTTCTTGCACTGGCCACCCAGGTGGTGAAGGTCTTCAACCCAGCAGACATGGAGTGAAGTTGGAAACAGACCAGAGCTGTTAGCACAGCATGTAAGGTGGCGGGGTGTGGAGATCAAAAAAATGGACCTTTGAGGGGAGCCATTGAAATCACAGCTATACAGATCTGTGGTTAGACTTCACCTGGAAAACTGCCTTTAGTTTGACCATATTGACCCTAATCACTACAGTTTAGCAACACCATGACCACTCAGAACTTCGCACTAAAATGAACTTTGTTTTGTTCCAGTTGTCCTTTTTATTGTACTAATTGTGCATAATTTATGTTTATCTTGTGAATACTGCTTATGCAATGTGCCTGTGACACTGCTGCAAGCAAGTTTTTCATTGTACTTGTGCACATGACAATAAACTCAACTTTAAAATCAGGAAATGAAATAAAACATGGCAAGGAGACAGGTGCAAGGCATTGTTTCTCAGACAGTCTCATTTTTTAAGTCTCAGACATTAGATGGTGATGTTGTTAGGTGCCTTTGCTGAATTGGTGTCCTACCCCATGATGCTTCTGGTACGGGAGAACAAGGGTGGAAGGAGAAGGGGCAAATCTTTTTGATGTCTGTCACCGCTTCCACCAACTCCAAATTAAGGCAGGTTTGACGTAAGACAGGTTAGGGATACATGGAAAACGCTAGAACAAAGAGCACTTGTGCTTAACTCCTACAGAACGTATATAGATTGATTCCCCCCCCCCAAAAAAAGATAATGCAGTCACACATCAAGCATTCCCCACCCCATCAGAGCCCAATACCTCAGGCAACTGACTGTAGTCTCCATCGTTGATGTCCTCAGTGATGCGTTGGTACATGTCCTTCATGAAGTTTCCCACGAAGCGGAAGGCGTAGGCGGTCGCCAATAGGGGAAAGAGCTTGTACTGTTGAGTCTGATAATCCAGTATCTGTGGCTCTGGAGCACTAGGAAGACCAACCACCTACGGTGAATGTTACTTAAACATGAAGCCCCTGCTCCTGTAGCCATTTACTGCCATCTAAGTACAGGTTAACTTAAAAGCTTCCACATTTACTCTACTCCTTTTATTCTGTATAGCAAAGGCAAAGTAACTCTTGTACAACCCACAGTGTAACATCAAATTCACTTACAGCATCTGCTCACACAAGTGCAAGAACAATGATCCATCTCAGTGACCTTGATGAAGTTATATTGTGGGATACATGAACTCACTGCTATTGGATGTGTAAGTAGCATACTCCAAATATAGGGCTTAAAGTTTTGATATGAACAACTCTAAAACATGGCTGTTAACACGTTTGTCACAAAAAATAATTCAATGACATTCCTAAACTCTTCTGTGGCCAGAGCAATGAGAATGCAGAACTTACTCTTATAGGGTAGTTGGGCTGTGTAGTAAAGGCTAGATGAGCATGGGAGGAGGTGGGGAACAGTCATGGAATTAATGAACAAATGCAAAGTGGCATCATATGGCCTGGTATGATCTAACCGAGCAAAATGTTTCCAAACAATAAAATGGTTGTAACTGTAAAACCAGGGTATTAATGATTGGAAAAGGGCAACCAAGTCTTGACAGGTTTGTCTGCTGGTAGCAGCTCGTGTCAAGAATATTGGCTTAAGTCTCTCTTCTAGCTCAAGAGGAATGAGGTCTGTAGATATCATTGCATCTGCCCCAAGTTGAAGGTATTCAATACAAAATAGAAGGGAGCAACAAAGCTCAACAAGTCAGTGAACATCTTTCACTGTGGTGGATAGTTGGCTTGAAGCACCACAAACTTATTCTGCCAATCTCTCATACTCAAATGTTCGACACTTACCCAGGTTTCAGCTCTGACTGGTGTCGAACAGCACTGTAACGGATAGCAATGGTACATGCTTGAGACAATACTCGTGCTGATTCCCCCACTATCATGCAGCGTATGAAGACCATTGTACCGTACGTTAGCTTATCACTTGGAGGCTTCAAGTAAGTCCCATCTGGCATCACCTTTTGAAACAGAAGGGAATTTGATCCAATCACTGCACATACCAATCCTCATAGAGGGATCAGAAGTGGACAGCTTCAAGTTCCTCAGTGTCAAGGTCTCTGAGGATCTAACTTGATCCCAACATATCAATGTAGTTATAAAGAAGGCAACAGGGCGGCTATACTTCATCAGGAGTTTGAAGAGATTTGGCATATCAACAAATACACTCAAAAACTTCTATAGTTGTACTGTGGAGAGCATTCTGACAGGCTGCATCACTGTCCGGTATGGAGGGGCCACTGCACAGGACCAAAAGCTACAGCAGAAGGTTGTAAATCTAGTCAGCTCCATCTTGGGCACTACCATACAAAGTACCCAGGACATCTTTAGGGAGTGGTGTCTCAGAAAGGCAGCGTCCATTATTAAGGACCTCCAGCACCCACAGTATGCTCTTTTCTCACTGTTACCATCAGGTAGGAGGTACAGAAGCCTGAAGGCACACACTCAGTGATTCAGGAACAGCTCCTTCCCTTCTGCTACCCGATTCCTCAATGGACATTGAAGCTTTGGACACTAACTCACTATTTTTTTTTAAAACATGCAGCATTTCTGTTTTTGCACATTTTAAAATCTATCAAAAATACGTAATTGATTTACTTGTTTTCTTATTATCATGTTTTATTTTATTTATTTATTTTTCTCTCTTTCTGCTAGATTATGTATTGCATTGAACTGGTGTTGCTGCTAAGTTAACAAATTTCAGGTCACATGCCGGTGATAATTAACCTGATTCTGATTCTGATTCTGAACAAGAAATATAATTTGGAATGCATGGCAAGGATGGGGGGTAGCAGGCTGAGCAACTTGAAAGGATTAGTGGACATACTAAGTCAGTAGAGCTCTAGTGGAAGAATCAGTGGGTGGCAACATGAAGAAACTGCATTAAAGTCAGAAGAGATGCAGGTTGGTCGAGCAATTCCCCAATTTTAACCAGTTTATTGCTACATCAAGCACTACTTCTTGTTAGCACTGTGCAGGTGAAGGCAGAAAATAAAATATGCCAATCTGAACCATACTGCATTGACAGAAATTTGCCTCATTCACTCTACTCATTACCTTTGCATATCTCATCAGCATGTTTTCACGAGGAATTCTGATGTTCTCCAGCTTTAGGAAGCCATTGTCCATCTGATCATATCCAAACTTTGGTCCAATATCACCCACTATCACACCTTGGGAGCAGAGAAGAGGGAGATTAGTGGAACACAACATTGCCAAACAGAACCAGATCTGGCAAGTCAACCTGGCCCCAGTTCAGTATCACAAGCCAAGGATCAGTGGGTAAAACATCTCATCAAGGCGGTGTTCCAGTCACTATTGAGCACCTGCAAGTGGACAAGCATACAGGGTCTAATGAATTCTGAATACAGCATGCAATGCTGATAAGATAGTCTGACTAATCATGTCTATCCAGTCTATGAAAAATGCAGTCTCGGGGAGAAGCTCAGGTACCTTGGCATTCACAATTATGGAATCTCTACACAAGAGTGAGCCACAGAGATCAAAAGGCCCCATGACTTGTGTGATGTGTGATCAAATTCACTTCAGACTTATTTATCACATGTACAAAACATACAGGTAACAGCATTGTTCACTTTAACACCACCGAAGGATTTGCTGGGGGCAATTCGCAACTGTCAGCAGCATCAAGATAGCATGGCCACAGCGCTCGGGAGAACAAGACAGAAAGCAACAAAACGGAACACAAGTAACAAAAACAAGCCCCTTTCTTCCCTTCCTCCCTCCCCAGACATCCCACCTCTCCCGGAAGTTCCAGGAGTCTCCCGCATATTAATAGCAGCTTCCTGATGCCCGCAAATTATATACAATATCCCGGAAATGAGAGGGAGAGGGAGAGCGGGAGCGGGAGCGAGAGCAAGCATCCTGATTGGTCTCTCTTTGTGATAAGTAGACCTATCAGTTTTCTCTGTGGGCAGGCTTACAGTCGACCTCTGTCTCTCCATCAGTTCAGTTTAGCGCCCTGCACCGCCATGGCAGAGTGTTTCAAAAAAAGAAAATACAAAACGCACTTCATCCCAGATGACACTAAAGTGTAACCCTGCCTAATAGGGGTCAAAAATAACGACAGCATTGCTCGCTGCACTGTTTGCAACAGTGACTTTTCTATTGCCCATGGTGGGTTAGGACTGTAAAAGACATGTTGAGGTGATTTTAACATGTGTCATTCGTTTATTAGCATAGCTAACATTATTTGAACTAGCTGGCCAGCTGCTAAGGAGCTACTCTGTTGATGTCCTACGTGATGAGGCCAAACTCCCTGCAGACGTGCTTAAAGTTGTAATAGAATTAAAAATGACTCCATGATAATATATAAGTACATATTTTAATGTCACATTTTCTGCATATACCCAGTTCACAGATTACAGATCGGTTTACCGATTAGACAAAAATCACTAAGCAAAGTATTACATAAGAAAATATACTTTGTAATAAGGACACACCTTATGCTTTTATTTCTTTTAGGGACCACGATATATCAGGGAGGCTAATCGCAGGGAAGGCTGCTCAAGTATTTCACAGTTCTTTTCAGCAGAGTCACATCACAGTACAAGGAAAGTTTGCAAAAGAAATAGAAAAGCTATTTCTATTAGCATTCAGATTGCCAACAAAAGACTCGGGGAGGGGGAGGGGGAGGAAGAAAGAAATTTCAATATGTGTCAAATAAATTGTTGTGTTCTTTCATAATCAAATGTCCCGTATACATGCACCCTCGGAGGTCGACCGGGTGCAGGGGGAGGTTCAGGGCTACCTCCCTGAAATGAGTTTTTGCAGGGTGGGATGTCTGCCTCCCACCCACCCTGACAGTCCTCCAACTCCAGGATAGCCTTCGAGCCTCAGCCATAGGGCTACGACTGCTGATCGGCCTTCAATGTCAGTATTGACCCTCAGACTAGCCAATGACGGGACCCTGCAGCTCAAACTCCAAACACGCTGACTGACCTGCCCTCATGCTTCCTGCTCACATTCACATGCACTGACCTGGGACAGCCTGACAACCATGGATGCCCTACATCCCATGTCCACATTGCTGGCCCTTTGAATGTGGAGCGGAGCCCTCAACACCAGCTGTACCTACCTCATCACTGATCTATGTCGCTGGCAAAGTGAATGCAAAGTGGAAATCTGACCTCTGACTCTTCCACATCAGTCTTTAAACTTTAACCTGACTCCTAACTTCCCTCTGTCTCCAAAACCATCCCTGTGAACTTAAAGAGCAATCAAGTCACGATCTCAATGGAGACCACCGCTTGGAACAGAGAAAAGGGATGTGAAAATTAGTCTAAAATTTAAAAAATTTTCTGCATCTACCAAACCCAATATAAAATTTCAAAAGATTAAATATTAACATTGTTGAAGCTGAATAATTGAATTAGCAGACCATATAACCCATCCTACTGTTAATTACTGGCTGATCTGCACCTCAACACAAGAAACAAGGTTTTAGTCCTTGTATCTTGCTAGCTGCTGTTAGACACCAGTCAGACTGAATGATGAAACAACTGGGCTTCAGCAAGAATCTGTAGCTTTAGAAAAAGAAACTGGAGTATGTGCAGAGAAAGGTGACATGGGGAATATGGATCAAAACCAGTGACAATGTGGATCATGTTCCTTACCAGGCAAGGGTTCGTGGGTGCCCATCTTGCGGATGGGCACAATGAAAGCATGTAGCCCCTTACACTGGCCCTGGGTGTAAAGCTGAGCAAGGACAATGGCATGGTTTGAAGTTTTTCCCACTAGAAGAAAACAAAAGGTGATAAATAACTGAGCAAATTCAAGCAGAGAAAAAGGCAAACATCTAAATTAAAAGCTTACTTCTCAAATCAGTAACAGTGCTCCTTTCACCTTTCCTCCTGAGAAGCAGAAGAATGGGATCTAAACAACAAGGAACTTGATAGTAACGTAGTTGTATAACAACAGTGGAGGCTGCCCATATGGTCACCGTACCAGCACTAGCTCTTTCAAAGAGCTATTCAAGCATCTCCAAACCCTATTAAAGAATTAATATTAAAAGTGTTCAATTTCTTTTTAAAAATATTAATAAATCTGTTTCTCCTATCGCCCACCATGAAAAATGACTGAAACCTTTGTAACTATAAACATTTTATCTAGGTTATAGATTATGAAAGAAAATAGTGATGAATAATTTGGTGCAAGTTTATGATGTAAAAATTTCCAGAAATTCTATTGAAAAGCTGGTGACTTCAAGGTCTGTTTCTTCTATCTACTTTCCGAACCAGTCTCTCCGAAAGCTCTGGGACTGAATTCCTGCATGTGCTGCGGAACATCTTGGGTACTTGCACCACTACTAACTCTTTCTTTCTTTTTAAATCTTTTTATTGAGTAAGTATACAAAAAAGGTAAGCCATATAAACATTAATACAATGTTAAAATATAATAAAATTCCAAAAGGTATCAATACCAAAAAAAATACTACAATGTAATTTAAACATAAGAAACCAAGATAACATAATAGTATACTAAATTTTATATATATCAATGGAAAAAAAGAAAAAAAAACCCCAAAAAAAAACCCACCGTGCAACTAACTAAAAGCAAGGCAAAGCAATGGGCTAACTTGAAACCAAACAGAGTTAAACTTAAAATCACGTCCTCAATCCCGACCTCCATTAAAAACAGTGAAAAAAAAAGAAGGGTAAATATTACATTAAATGAAAATATCGAATAAAAGGTCCCCAAATCTGTTCAAATTTAAATGAAGAATCATAAAGGTTACTTCTAATTTTCTCCAAATTCAAACATAAAATCGTCTGAGAAAACCAAAAAAAGGTAGTTGGAGCATTAAGCTCTTTCCAATGTTGTAAAATACATCTTTTCGCCATTAAAGTAAGAAATGCAATCATTCTACGGGCTGAAGGGGAAAGATTACTAGAAATTTTAGGTAGTCCAAAGATAGCAGTAATAGGGTGAGGAGAGATATCTATATTTAATACCTTAGAAATAATATTAAAAATATCTCTCCAAAAAGTTTCCAAAGTAGGGCAAGACCAAAACATATGAGTTAAAGAGGCTATCTGCCCCGAACATCTATCACAGAAAGGATTAATATGCGAGTAAAAACGCGCTAACTTATCTTTGGACATATGTGCTCTATGAACCACTTTAAATTGAATTAGGGAATGTTTAGCACAAATAGAGGAAGTATTAACTAATTGTAAAATCTGCCCCCAATCATCCACAGAAATGGTAAGCCCCAATTCCTGTTCCCAATCTACCCTAATCTTGTCAAATGGAGCTTTCCTAAGTTTCATAATAATATTATAAATCATAGCCGATGCACCGTTCTGACATGGATTGAGGTTAATTATCGAATCTAAAATTTCCATTTTAGGAGGAAGCATTGGAAAGGAAGAAAGTATAGTACTTAGGAAATTTCTAACTTGTAAATATCTAAAAAAATGTATTCTTGATAAGTTATATTTATTAGATAATTGTTCAAAAGACATAAGGGAACCATCTAAAAATAAATCCAAAAACCGTAAAATACCCTTAGTCTTCCAAGTTTGAAAAGCGCGATCCGTAAAAGAGGGAGGAAAAAATATGTTACCTAAAATAGGAATCGCTAACCCGAATTGATTAAGATCAAAAAATTTTCTGAATTGAAACCAAATGCGCAAAGCATATTTAACTATCGGGTTAGAGACCTGCTTAAGGCGTTTCGAATCAAAAGGGAGAGAGGAGCCTAAAATAGAGCCAAGTGTATAACCCTGAACAGATTGTAATTCCAATGCTACCCATTTAGGAATAGATAGTATGTCCTGGTCAAGTAACCAAAATTTCATATGTCGAATATTAATAGCCCAATAATAGAATCTAAAGTTAGGTAATGCTAAACCTCCATCTCTCTTAGCTTTCTGTAAATGTATTTTACCCAGTCTCGGATTCTTATTCTGCCAAATAAATGAAGAAATTTTAGAGTCAACTTTATCAAAGAAAGATTTTGGAACGAAAATTGGTAATGCCTGAAACACATATAAAAATTTTGGCAAAAAAAACATCTTAACTGCATTAATACGACCAATCAAAGTTAAATATAAGGGAAACCATTTAGATGAAAGTTGAGTAATATGGTCTATTAATGGTAAAAAGTTAGTCTTAAATAAATCTTTGTATTTACAAGTAATTTTAATCCCAAGATATGAAAAATAATTATTAATCAATTTAAATGGAAATTTATAATATAAGGGAAGATGTTTATTAATCGGAAAAAGTTCACTCTTACTAAGATTTAATTTATAACCTGAGAAAAAACCAAACTGTGCTAATAACTCTAAAACAGCAGGAATGGATTTCTCAGGATTAGAAATATATAAAAGTAAATCATCAGCATAGAGTGATAATTTATGGGACTTTAATCCCCGAGTTATCCCAGTAATATTTGAAGATTCTCGAATAGCAATTGCAAGAGGTTCTAATGCAATATCAAATAATAGGGGACTAAGAGGACAGCCTTGTCGAGTACCACGAAAGAGAGGAAAAAAAGGTGAGTTTAAAGAGTTAGTACGAACCGAGGCAACAGGGGAATGATATAACAGTTTAATCCAGGATATAAATTTCAAGCTAAAATTAAACATTTCAAGCACCTTAAATAAATAAGGCCATTCTACTCTATCAAAAGCTTTCTCGGCATCTAAAGAAATAACACACTCAGGAACATTTTGTGAGGGAGTATAAACGATATTTAACAATGTACGAATATTATAAAAAGAGTAACGACCTTTAATAAAACCCGTTTGGTCTTCCGAAATAATAGAAGGAAGTACTTTTTCTAGTCTATTTGCTAATAACTTAGAAAAAACTTATAGACCAATATCTTTATTAAATATTGATTCTAAAGTTTTTTCTAAGTTATTAGCACATTGAGCAGGGTCTTTATCCTTCTTTAGTATTAGAGAAATTGATGCTCTATTAAAAGATTCAGGAAGTTTACCAAGTTTCAGAGAAGCCTCAAAAACCCTACAGAGCCAAGGAATCAATAAAGAAGCAAAACATTTATAAAATTCAACGGTAAACCCATCCGGGCCAGGAGCTTTCCCCAGATTCATAGAAAAAAAAACATTCTTAATCTCATCCATTGTAATGGAAGTATCTAATAAAGAAGACATATCCTGTGAAATCTGAGGGAAGTCTAACTTATCTAAAAAATCATTCATATATTTAGAATCTCGAGGAGACTCTGATTGATATAAAGAAGAATAAAAATCACAAAAGGTTTGATTAATCCCCACATGATCCAGTATCAATCGATCATTTTGGTTATAAATAGAAACATAGAAAATAGGTGCAGGAGTAGGCCATTCGGCCCTTCGAGCCTGCACCGCCATTTATTATGATCATGGCTGATCATCCAACTCAGAACCCAGCCTTCCCTCCATACCACGTGACCCCTGTAGCCACAAGGGCCATATCTAACTTCCTTTTAAACATAGCTAATGAACTGGCCTCAACAGTTTGCTGTGGCAGAGAATTCCACAGATTCACCACTCTCTGTGTGAAGAAGTTTTTCCTAACCTCGGTCCTAAAAGGCTTCCCCTCTATCCTCAAACTGTGACCCCTCGTTCTAGACCTCCCCAACATCGGGAACAATCTTCCTGCATCTAGCCTGTCCAATCCCTTTAGGATCTTATACGTTTCAATCAGATCCCCCCTCAATCTTCTAAATTCCAACGAGTACAAGCCCAGTTCATCCAGTCTTTCTTCATATGAAAGACCTGCCATCCCAGGAATCAATCTGGTGAACCTTCTTTGTACTCCCTCTATGGCAAGGATGTCTTTCCTCAGATTAGGGGACCAAAACTGCACACAATACTCCAGGTGTGGTCTCACCAAGGCCTTGTACAACTGCAGTAGTACCTCCCTGCTCCTGTACTCGAATCCTCTCGCTATAAATGCCAGCATACCGTTCGCCTTTTTCACCGCCTGCTGTACCTGCATGCCCACTTTCAATGACTGGTGTATAATGACACCCAGGTCTCGTTGCACCTCCCCTTTTCCTAATCGGCCACCATTCAGATAATAATCTGTTTTCCTATTTTTGCCACCAAAGTGGATAACTTCACATTTATCCACATTAAATTGCATCTGCCATGAGTTTGCCCACTCACCCAACCTATCCAAGTCACCCTGCATCCTCTTAGCATCCTCCTCACTGCTAACACTGCCACCCAGCTTCGTGTCATCCGCAAACTTGGAGATGCTGCATTTAATTCCCTCATCCAAGTCATTAATATATATTGTAAACAACTGGGGTCCCAGCACTGAGCCTTGCGGTACCCCACTAGTCACCGCCTGCCATTCTGAAAAGGTCCCGTTTATTCCCACTCTTTGCTTCCTGTCTGCTAACCAATTCTCCACCCACACCAATACCTTACCCCCAATACCATGTGCTTTAAGTTTGCACACTAATCTCCTGTGTGGGACCTTGTCAAAAGCCTTTTGAAAATCCAAATATACCACATCCACTGGTTCTCCCCTATCCACTCTACTAGTTACATCCTCAAAAAATTCTATGAGATTCGTCAGACATGATTTTCCTTTCACAAATCCATGCTGACTTTGTCCGATCATTTCACCGCTTTCCAAATGTGCTGTTATCACATCCCTGATAACTGACTCCAGCAGTTTCCCCACCACCGACGTTAGGCTAACCGGCCTATAATTCCTCGGTTTCTCTCTCCCTCCTTTTTTAAAAAGTGGGGTTACATTAGCCACCCTCCAATCCTCAGGAACTAGTCCAGAATCTAACGAGTTTTGAAAAATTATCACTAATGCATCCACTATTTCTTGGGCCACTTCCTTAAGCACTCTGGGATGCAGACCATCTGGCCCTGGGGATTTATCTGCCTTCAATCCCTTCAATTTACCTAACACCACTTCCCTACTAACATGTATTTTGCTCAGTTCCTCCATCTCACTGGACCCTCTGTCCCTTACTATTTCTGGAAGATTATTTATGTCCTCCTTAGTGAAGACAGAACCAAAGTAATTATTCAATTGGTCTGCCATGTCCTTGCTCCCCATAATCAATTCACCTGTTTCTGTTTGCAGGGAACCTACATTTGTCTTTATCAGTCTTTTCCTTTTTACATATCTATAAAAGCTTTTACAGTCCGTTTTTATGTTCTCTGCCAGTTTTCTCTCATAATCTTTTTTCCCCTTCCTAATTAAGCCCTTTGTCCTCCTCTGCTGAACTCTGAATTTCTCCCAGTCCTCAGGTGAGCCACTTTCTCTGGCTAATTTGTATGCTACTTCTTTGGAATTGATACTATCCCTAATTTCTCTTGTCAGCCACGGGTGCACTACCTTCCTTGATTTATTCTTTTGCCAAACTGGGATGAACAATTGTTGTAGTTCATCCATGCAACCTTTAAATGCCTGCCATTGCATATCCACCGTCAATCCTTGAAGTGTCATTTGCCAGTCTATCTTAGCTAATTCATGTCTCATACCTTCAAAGTTACCCCTCTTTAAGTTCAGAACCTTTGTTTCTGATTGATTTGAGATTTAACATAATTAGATTTCAATTGATTAGCCAGCAGCTTGCCAATTTTGTCACTGTGAACATAAAAGTCACTTCTTGGTTTCTTTAATTGGTTTACAATCAAGGACGAGAGTAGTAAACTGTGTTCCATTTGAAGTTCAGTTCTTTGTTTGTATAACTCCTCAGAAGGAGCCATAACATATTTCTTATCAATTTCTTTAATCTTGTCCACAATTGCCATCTCCTCCTGCTTCTGTTTCTTCCTCAAAGCAGCAGAATACGAAATAATCTGACCCCGAATATAGGCTTTAAAAGTGTCCCAAAGAGTGTTAACCGAAATATCTTCTGTGTGGTTAATTGTAAAAAAAAAGCTCAATCTGTTCATTCATAAAATTAACAAAGTCCGAGTCCTGAAGCAACAGCGAATTAAAAAGCCATTGTCTATTATTTGGTATATTGGCCATAATTTTAATAGAAAGCTTAAGTGGAGCATGATCCGAAATGGTTATAGAATCATAATCACATTTAATCACTGAAGGAATAAGACGAGAATCAATAAAAAAAATCAATTCTTGAATAGGAATGATGAACATGTGAAAAGAAGGAGAAATCTTTTTCCTGAGGATGCAGAAAACGCCAAATGTCCGTCGACCCAGAATCAGAAAGGAAAAAATTAATCAAATTTGCAGATTTATTAGGTAAGGTCCGTAAAGGAGCCGAACGGTCCAAAGCTGGAGACAAACAGGTATTAAGATCTCCGCCCCAGATCAATGAAAACTCGTTCAAATTCGGAAACTGATTAAACAATGATTTATAAAATTCCGGACAATCCATATTAGGAGCATAAGCATTAACCAAAACTACTTTTTTATTAAATAGTAAACCACTAACCAATAAAAATCTACCATTCGGATCAGAAATAATATCCTGTTGTATAAAAGTAACTGAGGAATCAATAAAAATAGAGACGCCTCGAATCTTAGCATTGGAGTTCGAATGAAATTGTTGTCCCTTCCAGAATTTGAAAAAACGTAGTCTGTCCCCCCTCCGTACATGGGTCTCTTGTAAAAATAAAATTTGTGCTTTAAGTCTCCGGAACACATTAAAAACTTTTTTCCTTTTAATAGGATGATTAAGACCGTTAGTATTCCAGGAGACAAAATTAATAATAGACTCCATAAATCCTAAAGTCAACCCACAACAAGGAGGGTTGACGATAGGCGCGACCCACAAACCCGGAGAGGAGACAGAACATACGAGAGATACCGGGAAAAAGGACGCAACCAGTACTTCAATAATGTATATAGCCCAAAGAGAAACAAACTAAAACGTGAAGCCCCTCCCACCACCCCCCGCCCCAAGACCCCAAGGCAAAATCTAAAGCAGACCCGCCCGAAAGAAGCAAGCGCTAAAACTACACCCATGACTTCCGGTACACGCTCCCTAAAAAAAAGGTATAAATATGAAAAAGATCAGCTAATTGTAAAACAGTGAAAAAGTAAAAAAAAGGTAGCTCAATTAAAATACACACACAACAGAACAAAAGCCAGAAAATATATATATTAAAAAAAAACCACAATAAACCCCAAACCCATGAATAAACACAGCAACAAGAAAAAATAAGATTATTGACATAAAGTGGTTATAAAAAGCAAAACAGAATAAAATTTGAAAAAAACTACAAAATTTAAGGCCACACAGGAAATACGTAAGATGACAAAAAGGAAGTAACCACCCAGAATCCCCTGGGAAAAGAAAGAAATGACGTAGTTGAAAAGAAAGTTTAGCAACCATATTAAGAAATCAAAAATAAACTTTTCTGCCCAAATAGGGCACGAAAAAGTTAAAACCAACCAATTCACAGCCTCCGATCAACGGAGATAATTTAAAAAAATAGCAATTAAGATGTTGAAGGTGAAAGTTGATCCAGATAACTCTGGGCATCCGATGGAGAATCAAAAAAACGAAGGACTCCATCTGACATGCGAATCCTTAGACGTGCAGGGTACAGCAACGCTGGTCTTAAATCCATCTTATAGAATTCCGACATCACAGATCTGTAACGAACCCGTTGGTCCCAGATTGGTTTACTGAAATCTTCCACGAATCGGAACCTAAGATCCGAAAAATCGATGAAACCTTTAGATCGAGCAAATCGAAACAGTCTCTCCTTGTCTTGAAAGTAATGAAAACGTAAGATAACATGCCTAGGTCTATCTGACCTAGACGAGTATGATGGGATTCTGTGAACACGATCCAGTAGCGGTGGTTGGTCAGGAAATACAGTAGGGAATGCATCTTTTAAAAGTTGAGAAAAATACTTCATGGGGTTGTTAGATTCCACAGCTTCCCGCACCCCAATCATTCGTAAATTCTGCCGTCGCATTCTAGATTCCAAGTCAGAGTTTTTAAAAGTCAGAAAGTCAAGTTTCTTCTTCATTACATTAATTGTTTCTTTGATTTTCCCCATCTTAAGCTCACTTTGTTGCGCGAATTTTTGAAGATCAGATATAGCCGACTGATGTTCCGCAATAAATGTTTGCATCTTATCAATTGAATCGGCAATTTTCTGGAGATTAGTTGAGATTTCCATATGAATCAGGTCTTTAACAGAGTCTGCAATTTCCGTACGAATCATCTCCCTAACAGAGGTTGAAATTTCCCTCTGAATTAACTCCGATATAGCTTTCAAAGTCACCGGTGATTCAGTCGGGGGGAGATCCGTAGCTTTCGGTTTAACCGGAGGTTTACCATCCTTGCCGTTTTTCCCGTTCTTAGACATAGCAGATCTAAGTATCATCCAGTTGTCGGAGAATTCAGTTTAATTCAAAGTATTGTAAGAGTTGATGCCTTAATGGTTAATTAAAGTATAGCTGACCATAGAGAAAAAAAAACTCAGAGGTAATGGAGCGAGTCAAGAACGCGACTTCACTCCATGAGCGCTACCGGAAGTCCCCCACTACTAACTCAACCACTGTTTCTACTCTACTAAACAATCCAAATCCTAGCTGCTCCACAGGGTGACAAGTAATAACAATCTGCAACAAGCAAGAATTTGATCCCTGACACTTGACGTTCAATATCATTATCACAGAACCCCTCTTATTAATATCCTGGGGTCACCACTGATCACAAATTCAAATGGACCAGCCGAGTAAATGCCTTGGCTGTAACAGTACAGTAGGTCAAGAATAATCCCCTCCCACACTCCACCCTCAAATCCCACCCCACCCCAAGAGGCCTCTTTGCCACCTACTGGGTGGACAGTTACCAATCAGAAATATGACTGAATATCTTTCCACTTCCAAAGATAAATACTCTCAAGCAGCCCACACGTTTGGCATCCATTTCCTTTAACCCCAATATACAGTGGCTGCAATGCACATCATCCACAGCAGGGGTCTCCAACTGCTTTTGCATCGCGGACCGGCCGACCGGTGGGGGGGTGGGGGGTGTTCAAGTAGGGTTAAACTCACCTCAACATGTCTTTTACAGTTGGGGTTGCCAACTTTCTCACTCCCAAATAAGGGACAAAAGTAGCAGTCAAATCCCGGGACACTTTACCCCAGGAAAGACTACTGTGACCATGAAACCTTGCGCGGGCACCTGTGTACGCATGCGTGTACGTGCTGATTCCCCCCCACCCCCCCCCACAAATCGGTTTTGCCTTAATCTTCCCGACTACACTGTACATACATTATTTCTACTTTATACAGGCTATGTATTTATCATATCATTCCTGCTTTTACTATATGTTAGTGTTATTATTTTTGGTTTTGTGTGTTAATTGGTATGATTTGTCAGGTTATTTTTTGGGTCTGGGAACGCTCAAAAATTTTCCCATATAAATTAATGGTTATTGCTTCTTCGCTTCACGCCATTTCGACACGAAAGGTTTCATAGGAACGCTCTACCTTAGCGGGGGAAATACGGGACAAACAATCAATTTAGCCCAATATACAGGATGTCCCAGCAAATACGGGACAGTTGGCAACCCTATGTTCAAGTTCAACAGTGCAACTATTTTTTCAAAGATGGATCCCGGAAGTTTTGCAAATGAAAGAGGAGGACCGGTTAATTGAAATTGAGCGGGCACATAGAGCTCTAAGACCAAAACCACAAGATGACCAATATCCATGAGCAATTTTAGTAAAATTCTTAAGATTTCGAGACAAGGAAAGGATTCTACAGGCAGCTGCCCAAGCTGCCAAGAATAGAAAAGGGCCATTGATGATTCAAGGGAACAAAATTTTTTTCTACCCTGACATAAGTTATGAACTTTTGAAGAGAAGGAAGAAATTTAATCCAGTGAAAAAAATCCTATGGGATCACGGTTATCATTTTATATTGCGTTACCCTGCAACCTTGAAGATTTTTTTGACTGGTGGAGAAAAAAGATTTTTTGATGATTACCGGAAAGCGGAGCAGTTTGTCCAAGACTCTCTGAATATTCACCAGGTACAAGAACAAAACCAGGGGAGCGAGATGGATTGAAGAAGAAGAATGGACTTGTTGGATTTTTGAAGGCGGATGAATATATAAATATATTACTAATTATATGAGGGAGGGGAAGTAAGGTTAAAATTTGAGGAATACTAGTTGGGAATAGTAACATTAATTTTTTTTTATATATATATATAATTTTTTTTGTTACGGGGGAGCTGGAAGAAGCACTGATCAATTGCTACACTAATCATGTGTGCAAGCGTGGCTGTAGCCATGACCCGCAAAATGGAGCGGGGTAGTGTTGTGTATCCTTTCATTCACAACATTAGTAGGGGGGTATTTTGTTTTTTCTTATTTTATATATATCTCATCTATCTTTTTTTTCTTTTTGCCTGGATGATTGGGGGGGGAAACGCATAGCAACATGGTGAAGTTCAAAGAGATTCCCCAAGGAACTATGAGAGTTGAGAAGCTAAGTAATGTTCTAGATTGGAGTAACTTTGTTAAAAATAATGATTAATTTATTGAATTTTTTGAGTTTTAATGTTAATATGCTTAACAGACCAGTGAAAAGAAAAAGAATCTTAACACATATTAAGAAAATGAAGATAGATTCAGCCTTTTTACAGGAAACGCATTTAACAGAAACAGAACATCAGAAATTAAAGAGAGATTGGGTGGGTAGTGTTGTTGTAGTGGGGAGTAGCAATTTTTAAGTCAAAACAAGAATGGGAAACAGATCTGAATATTAATATTGATGAAACAAATTGGTCAAGACTGTGCCTTGACAGTATGACAAATACAATAAATGTTCGACTTAGATTAGTATAATATAACTTTTTACACCAATTATATATTACACCACAAAAAATAAATAGATTAAATTCAAACCTATCTGATAAATGCTTTCGGTGTAATCAAGAAATTGGTACTTTTTTACATTCTACTTGATCTTGTTTTAAAATTCAACCCTTTTGGATTGTGACAAGAATACACATAGATAAGATGTTAGCTGTCCTGTGTGATCAGCAGTTGGTCTGCCACCTGTCTTCAAGAGAGAGATAAGGAAGACAATGGATCAGCATTTGGAGATGTGTAACAAAGGGACGGGAGAGAGAGCTGTCTAGAGCGGCTCCCCCTTTGAACCCTGAACTGTTTGAAGTGATGGACAGGCGATGCCCGAGCAGGGGGATAAAAAGGGACAGGTTCACTAAGGCAGGACACACACGACACCACGAGGTAACGAGACCCTGGAAGCGGTGCCCCCCTCCCCCCCCCCGCAAGTCGGCGGGAGTCGTTTGGAAGGCTGGTTGCGGAACCAAGCCTTAGGCGCACAGGGTGGAAAGGTACGATCAGCGGGAACCCGGTGTGTGTCCGCCCTTGCTTGGGTGCCAGGTTCACTGCAGAGGATCGACCGCATCTGGAGGAGGGGTCACAGTCGGTGACCTCAGGTGACATCACAAAGGACTCGCCCGAAAGCTGCTTGTGAGCAATATCGCCGGTCCGTGAGTGAAAGCCGTTTCTGAATGATCAGTCGTTCCCGTTCTCTCTCTCTCCCCCTCCCCCCACGTTGTCCATTGCCATTGCAACGATTACTGCGAACTGAACTAAATTGAACTGAACTTTGTGTCACTTTGAAACTGGTCATTTGCCCCTAGACAACGATAGAGCTTGATTGATCCTATTATCTGAATTCTGTGTACATGTATGTTTATGATTGCTGAACTGTTGCATTCATTATCCCTTTTGATTAAGAGTACTGTGTTGCTTGTTTCTTTAATAAAACTTTCTTAGTTTTAGTAATCCAGACTCCAACTGAGTGATCCATTTCTGCTGGTTTGGCAACCCAGTTACAGGGTACGTAACAGGATAAATTTAAGAGTCTTATTGGGACAAATTACTGGAACTCAACTTCCACATAACCCTGTATTATTTCTACTAGGTGATATTGAAGGGATAAAGCCAAAACTTAAATGGAATAAGTATCAGAAAGAAATTATAAAAATTGCATTGGCAGTAGCTAAGAAGACTATAGTTGTTACTTGGAAATCTGATTTGTATTTAAGTATGAATCGTTGGAACAATGAAATGGCGAGTTCTATTCCACTCGAAAAAATTACTTATAATTTAAGAGATAAATATGGAACATTTTTGAATATCTGGCGCCCTTATTTACAAAAGATAGGATGGCATATTTAATTGCTCCGATAAAGATCTTGGTCCCTTGGGGAAACTAACGAATAAGTATATTAAATTTATTTTGAATCCCATGGAGCATGTGGAAACGTTCCAATACCCAGGCGGTTCCTTTTTTTTCTTTCTTTTCTTTTTAGGTAGGACTATATGGGGGGGGGGTTAAGGGGAGGGGGGAGGGTAGATTTTTTTTTCTATGTATTCATTTTGAAAATTTAATAAAAATTATATTTAAAAAAAAGCTCAACAGTGCGTGACAGGGAATGAGGAAAGGTGCAGCGGACTCGTATCGTTTCCTCATGGCCCGGTAGCTCATGCTTCGCGGCCCAGTGGTTGGGGACCGCTGATCTACGGAATGTAGTGCAGTTACTCACCCAGCCTACTCTGACAGCACCTCCCAAACCTGTGACCTATAGCAGTAAGGACATGGGGACACCACATCCAGCAGATTCCCTTCAAAGTCACACACCATTGTGACTCAGGAATACAGCACATCTTGCATTGTCATTAGGTTGTAGTCCTTTAATTCCCTCCCATACCAGAAGGACTGTAGTAGGTCAAGGTGGCAGTTCACTACCACTCTCTGGGGAAATTAGGGATAGGCAATGAATGCTGGCCTTGCCAATGTCACCTGGATTCCAAAAATGAATGTAAAATGCTAAGTAATCCGTGCATTTATCGCTGGTGAATCTTCCACCACTGTGCTCACTTACGTCCTCCAGGCCACCATTTGATTGAAGTCACAGTTGGGCTGTTCAGCACAAACTCTTGGGTGGAAGGATCATATGTTGCCGTCGTCTCCAAACCACGGATGAACGTGCCTGAAAATGACAGAACAGAAATTGGCAGGAACTACCCCACTCTCAGTGCACAACACAATAGAAGCAACTTCACTGTTCAAGATGTAATTGTTCTTGGGATGTGACAACACAGGAAGGGCAAATTTTGCTGCTGGGCTTAGTTCCAAATCGCCCTCAAGGAACTATCTTTTTAAATAAAAAAAACAGCTCAGGTGAATTCACTGCACAGACAGGGAGTCATGCAAGCCAGATAATGTGGACAGGACACATTAAACCAGCTATGGTTAAAGGCATTGGACTCTGGCAATCCTCCAAGACAACCACAAATTCGTCATGATTTGGACGGTTGTGTGCCTCAATAATCTACAGGACGATGTTGGCAGGAGTCAGGGATTTATGCTTTGGCTCTTGGTAGGGTCATCCATACCAAACAGGTCAATGGGTAGAGGCCAAACTAAGAGTGGTCCACTGGTCCTCTAGATTCAGGAGTTAAAACAAAATTGTTACAGAAACAATTGGTTATATGGTTATAAACAGCAATGAAGAATTATTCTACATCTGAATGTGATAGTATTCTTGAGTCTCCACCCAAGACTTGCATGGAGTTGTGAAAACTAAGAGATAGCTACTAACGCGATGACGGAAGCCCTGAACACCGCCAGAGATGGAGGGCCTTCATTGCTGCCCTAAACGCCAGCGGCATAATGGGTAGTAACACTCATTATTATCATTATAAGATGCCGAACTAGCAGCAAAACACATAGGCAAGAACTTCAGTCCTAAATGCCTACATGCAAAACGGGTGAGGGACTGTGAGAAATAGTTAAGCAGAAGCAAAGGAAACTTCCACTACCTGACTCACAACTCTAATATATGACTATTAAGAGAATCAACATGGGAGCCATTGATATGCAAGCTAAACTATCCATTCCCTGACAAAGTAGGCAACGTGTCACTATCCCAGAGAAGCTTTATACTCTGATGTGCCCAAGTTTAGACTACTGTAGCATGTACTATACCATGGCCTATCTCAGTCTGTGCATAAGTGCCAATGATTTGAAGATTCCAAGCTGGCATGAAGAAGCGATCTTGTTGTTCAGGAGTAGCCTGGTTGAGAATGGTGGGCAGAAACATGCCTAGGTGGAGATCTAGAGGCTCAGGCCGTCCACGGTGCACATACCTATGAAAACACAGGCAAGAGATTACAGGAAGAGACAGAGGCATACAGACATAGGAATACAGAGGGTGAGAAGGGGGGACAGACACGCAGCCATCGAGTTTCATTAGTGATTGGATTAACTCTTGCATGCAGCAACAATTATTGTCTATCATGGGTGAATTCTTATCAGTTTAATGCAAAAAAAAATTTCAAAAACAAAGCACAAATAGAAAACAAAGCACAAGAGTGTCATGTGTCCATCATGTTTAAGAGTCGCGAGGTAATGATGCAGCTCTATAAAACTCTGGTTAGGCCACACTTGGAGTACTGTGTCCAGTTCTGGTCGCCTCACTATAGGGAGGATGTGGAAGCATTGGAAAGGGTACAGAGGAGATTTACCAGGATGCTGCCTGGTTTAGAGAGTATGCATTATCATCAGAGATTAAAGGAGCTAGGGCTTTACTCTTCGGAGAGGAGGAGGATGAGAGGAGACATGATAGAGGTGTACAAGATATTAAGAGGAATAGATAGAGTGGACAGCCAGTGCCTCTTCCCTAGGTCACCACTGCTCAATACAAGAGGACATGGCTTTAAGGTAAGGGGTGGGAAGTTCAAGGGGGATATTAGAGGAAGGTTTTTTTTAAACTCACAGTGGTTGGTGCGTGGAATGAGTCAGTGGTGGAGGCAGATACACTAGTGAAATTTAAGAAACTACTAGACAGGTATATGGAGGAATTTAAGGTGGTGGGTTATATGGGAGGCAGGGTTTGAGGGTCGGCACAACATTGTGGGCTGAAGGGCCTGTACTGTGCTGTACTATTCTATGTTCTATGTTGCATCCTCTTCTGAAGCATAACATCTCTTGGGCTCTGATCAGCTTTATTCCATTGAGTCAACTATTACGGGATGATATCCAAGTACTTTTTCCTGAGACTGTGACTAGGAACATAACCTAATAATACCACATACTATATATTATAAATATTACATATACAGTATTATACAAATAATAATTTGAGTTATAATCTTTGGTTCATATGCGATAAGCAATCAAAAAAGCTGTTCTAGTAACCTACTGGTAACATGCAAAGAACCAAAGGGATCATACAAAAAGGTCATGCAAAGTAACTCAAAATGGTTCACTGAAACATGGATCAAACAGACTGTTGAGATTAAACTATATCTCACTGTCCCAAAGACAGAATTTTCTTTTTTGGCTGCCACATATTTTGGAGATACCTGCATTTCCTAACTGTAGCTTTTTTTTTGTTACACTGAAACATGGGGCTCTCAAAGGTATGATATATAGGTTGCACTAAAGAGACATCACATTGAGGGGCATCCTATAATACCAACACCATTCCATCTGCACCAATCAGTAAGCTTGGCCTTTGTCCCTCCCTCTGCAACTGGATCCTTAACTCCCTCACTGAGAGACCACAGTCAGTACGGATTGGGAATACATCTCTTTGCTGACAATCTTCATAGGCACACCTCCAGAGCGTGCACTTAGCCCACTGCGCTGCTATCTCTACACCCATGACTGCGTGGCTAGGCACAGCACAAACAGCATTTATAACAGCTGCCGGCAGAATCTGGTGATGTGATGAAGACAGATCAGCTGGTTGAATGGTGTTGTAACAACCTTGCACTCAATGTCAGTAAGATTAAGGAAATGTTTGTGGACTTCAGGAAGGGGAAGTCAAGGGTCACACACCAGACCATATCAAGGGGTCAGCAATGAACACCATCTATTTTTTACACTAATTTAATATTTACTAAAATTTACAGTACATGTATTGCACAGTACTGCTGCTGCAAAACAAATTCTGTGACAGATGACAGTGATACAGGAGAGACAGTTAGCACCTAAAGTGGAAGGGGATTAATATCCTAGCAAAAAGGTTTGCTAATACTGCACAGAGTTGGGGGCAGGGTGGGATTTAAACTAGAGTTCCGGGGGATGGGAACCAGACTGTCAGAACAGATAGTGGAGAGGCTGTGAGACCTCAGACAACAATCAAGAATTGAATGGTTGAGCATGGTATGTCTAATGTTCTGAGCTTCAGCATTTCACTGCAAGAAGCATCATAGGAAAGGCAGATGAGCTCAACGCATGGATCACCTGGAATTCTGATATTGTGGCCATTAGTGAGACTTGGTTGCAGGAGGGGCAGAACTGGCAGCTCAATATTCCAGCGTTCCGTTGTTTTAGATGTGACAGAGCAGGAGGGATTAAAGGAGGGGATGGTGTTACTAGCCACAGAAAACATCATGGCAGTGCTCAGTCAAGACAGACTGGAGAACTTGTCTAGAGGTGCTATGGATGGAACCGAGCAATAAGAAAGCTATGACCACATCAATGGGGCTATATCACAGCCCTCTCAACAGACCAGGGATTTA
This sequence comes from Mobula hypostoma, assembly GCF_963921235.1. Classification (NCBI taxonomy): domain Eukaryota; kingdom Metazoa; phylum Chordata; class Chondrichthyes; order Myliobatiformes; family Myliobatidae; genus Mobula; species Mobula hypostoma. The sequence goes on along the minus strand of NC_086118.1, from coordinate 5,045,948 downwards.
AAGGAACACATTTGCAGACAAATCACGAACTGTTGCAAGAAACAAGGTTATCATCGTCATCATCAGTTTGAGCTTTGACTGCCGTGGCCCACACACTCCTGTTTTGGGTCAAGTGGATCAATTCATTGGTATTCATTTCCAGTTCTCTGGCTGCTGTCTCCATCATCATTTGTCTTTGTCTTCCTCTTGCTTTCTTCCCTTCAATCTTTCCCATAATAACCATGCATTCTAACTCCTCTTTCCTAATCACATGTTACGTTGCCTTTTCATGATCTCATACATTATTTCTCTTTTCGTGTTTGCTCTGTTCATGACATCCTCTTTAGATATTCCTTTCGCCCATGATATTCTTTGCATCCTCCTCAAAAACCACATCTCTGCTGCTACAATTCATCTCCTCATGTTACTAGATATTGTCCAACATTCTGAGCCATATAACATAACTGGATAAACGTAATATTTCAGTACTCTGAGGCGGGTTGTCATGCCTAGTTTAGTATTGGTCAGTATACTTTCCATTCTTGTAAAGGTGCCTTTTACCATCCCTATTCTTCTTTTGATGTCCATGTTGCACCTGCCATCTGATCTCACCCAGCTTCCAAAGTAGCAAAAGTTCTGTACTTGTTTTATGTCTTCCCCGTTTATTTTCAGCCTGCAGATAGGATTCTCCTTCTTTCTGGCTATCACCAAACATTCTGTATTTTTGCAATTGATAGATAGACCCATTTTTGCACTTTTTTCAACAATTATATCAATTAAGTTTTGTAGCTCTTTCTCCGTACTTGCAATTAACACACTGTCATCTGCATATCTGAAATAATTGATGTTTTCACTGCCAACTTTGATTCCTAATATGTCTCTTATTTTTTGTAATATTGTTTCACTGTACACATTAATCAGGGGAGAAAACACACTCTTGTCTAATGCCTCTCTTGATTTTCGTAAACTGACTCACTTCTCCATCTATTCTTACAGTGGCGGTTTGTTCCCAGTACAGATTTCTGATTAGGTGGAGGTCTTTCGAATCTAGATCTACAGTTTTCTGTAATAACGCGTTTCTTGTACCTTTGTCTTTCACAAAACCACATTGTTCTTTACCTATTTCAGCTTGTCTCTTACTTCCAGCTCTTGTCATCAAAAATTCTTAGAAGTATCTTGGTGATATGACTCATTAAACATATCGTCCTATGTAATTCACATTCTATTGCTCCAGGTTTCTTAGGAAAGTGATAAATACTGATTTTTTTCATCTCATCTAGTAGTATTCCAGTCTCATAAATGTCATTGATTAAATCAGTAAGTTTTTCAGTTCCATAATCTTCAAGGGTGATAATTTGTTCTACAAACGTTTGTATTACTAATTCATCAGGACCTGCTGCCTTTCCTTTCTTCACCTTATTTACTGCATTACGGACTTCAGATTTTAAAATACTTGGACCTTCGATATTTTTCTTAATTTCTGGTTTTTCACCTCGATTGTCTTCAAACAATTCCTGAACATACTCAGTCCATTGTTCATAATGTCATTTTTTTTCCATGATAATGGTACCGTTCTTTACTTTCAAACATCCACCTGAAGAACAGAGGAGCTTTTTACCAGTGATATTCCTGATTTGTTGATGTTACCTTTTTGGATCAGTAATAGGGATTCTTTCTATTTGCTCACATTCCTGGTTTAACCATTCTTCTTTGCCTTTTTGACATAAACTTTTAACTTTTTTTTAAATCTATGGACTTATATTCGATAGGATTTGCTTTCTTCTGTCTTCTTTCTTCCATTAGAATTTTGATTTCATCTGTCATCCATTTATTCTTTGTGTTTTTTTCTTTTTTAGGAATCACTGACTTGAGTTAAATTTCATTTCTACATGATTGCTACCATCTTCAATAGATTCTATTTCTAGACTTTGAAATCTATTCCTTACTTCAATTGTAAAGTTGAAAGTTTTCTTCTTTAATTAATTGCAAGTAGTCAAGGGATTGTTCAGGTTTTTGCTTCTTTAGTTTTTTAAGTTTTACTTTGACATGACATACTACTAGGTTATGGCCACTATTACAGTCTGCACCTGGATATGTTTGGCACTGAGTCACTGAGTTTCTAAATATTTGGTTTATAGTAATAAAGTCAATTTGATTTCTAGTGTTATCACCTGGACTTTTCCAGGTCCACAAGTGTCTTGGATGGTTTTTAAAGTAGGTATTCATAATGACCTGATTATTCATCTTGCACTATTCTACCCATTTCTCACCTCTTTCATTTCTTTCCCCTAGTCCAAATTTTCCTATGGTATTTCCATCAGCACCTTGTCCTACTTTAGCATTTAGATCTCCCATGACAATAACAATATCTTGAGATTTGCATTCATTCTTTGCTTGTTCAAGCTCTTCATAGAATTTATCTATATCCTCATTTGTTCCATCTGTTGTTGGTGCATATACCTGTATAATTGCTAAATCAAATGGTTGTCCTCTGAATCTAACAAGGAGCACTCTTTCTGATATTGCCGAATGTCCTAGAACACTTTTTGCCATGTTTTCATCCATAAGAATTCCTACTCCATTAGTATGGGAAGTTCCACAAGAATAAGTTAGTGTTTTATTTCTATTCTGACATGTTCCAGCACCTATCCAACGAACTTTGCTAATTCCCATGATGTTAATCTTTAATCTTTCTATTTCATTTATCACATGGTCCAATCTTCCTGCTTGATATAGGGTTCTTACATTCCAAGTGGCAATAATTTTTTTTTGTGTTACTTGAATTTTATGAGCAGTAGCTTGATGACGATCGGGGATCCCCTGCTGACCAGAATCAACCCTACTGAGTGAAGCATCTTCAGAATTGTCTTGAAGATCCTCGAAGCTGTTGTTGTGTGATACACTGAGAGTTTGACCATGGTTTTCTTAGCAAATAGATTCTAGGAAACCTAGTATCTAGCAAGTGGTTTGCTATTGCCTTCCATTGGGCGAACTAAAGAAATCGCCATTTCTCTTCCCAAATGTTCATCCGCCTGTACTATAGCCATTGACATTTGGTGTCCTAGCTCATCCGCCTTCTCTGTCATAAGTTCAATTACTGAACCTGCTGGATCTGCTGTTGGCCTTTGCTCATATCCTGAGCAGGAACCCTTGCAGGTGCTACCGTTCCGGGTCAGAGCAGCCCTGGGAGCAATGAATAACTAAGGGGTAACTCCACTTTCCCCAAAGCTCTGAAAGTTCCCAATCAGAGCCTCATCACCGGTTGAAGTTTAGAGTTATACCCAGGACAAAAGGTCGTTATAGAAGATGGTTTTAAACTTTCCACATAATGACTGGGATTCCCATACTGTAAAAGGACTAGATGGGATAGAGTTTGTCAAATGCATTCAGGAAAGTTTCCTTAATCACTACATAGAAGGTCCAACAAGGGAGTGTGTGACAGTTGATCTGCTGTTAGGGAATGAGACAAGGAAGGTGACAGAAGTTTGTGTTGGGGAATGCTTTGAGACTAATGGCATTGGGACCACCTGATGCAAAGTCAATATGCAAAATGAAAGGTCTGGTCTGCGAGTTGAGATTCTAAATTAGAGAAAGCCCATTTTGATGGTATCAGAAAGGATCCACCAAGTGTGGATTGGGACAGGCTGTTTTCTGGCAAAGGTGTACTTGGTAAGTGGGAGGCGTTCAAAAGTGAGATTTATGAGAGTACAAAGCATGTATGTTCCTGTCAGAATAAAAGGTAAAGAAAACAGGTGTAGGAAACCTAGGTTTTTCAAGAGATATTAAGGCACTGGTTAAGAAAAAAAAAGTGTATAGCAGGTATAGGCAGGGAGGAACAAGTGAAGTGCTCATGAGAAATTCAAGAGAACACAAATAAATCAGGAGGGCTAAAAGAAGGCATGTGGCTGCAGACAAGCTGAAAGAGAATCCCAAGGGATTCTACAGATATGTTAACAGCAATAGGGACAAAATTGGTCCTCTGGAAGACGAGAATGGTAATCCATGTGTGGAGCCAAAAGAGATGGGGGAAGATCTTAAGTGAATTTTTTGCATCTGTATTTACTCAGGAGACAGGCACAGAGTCTATAGAAATGAGGCAAAGTGGCATCAACTTCATGGACCCTATAGAGATTACAGAGGAGGAGGTGTTTGCTGTTCTGAGGCAAATTAAATAGATAAATCCCCAGAGCCTGACAAGGCATTCTCTCGAACCCTATGTAAGACAAGTGCCGAACTGCCAGGGCCCTAGCGGAGATATTTAAATCATCCTTAGCGACAGGAGAGGAGCCAGAGGATTGGAAGATAGCCAATGTTGTTCCACTGTTTAAGAAAGGCTCTAAAAATAAACAAAGAAATTGTAGACCAGTATGCCTGATATCAGTAGTGGGAAAGTTTTGGAAGGTGTTCTAAGGAACCAGATATACAAGTATTTGGATAGATACGGGCTGATTAAGGATAGTCAGCATGGCTTTGTGTGTGGTAGGAGATGAGCAAAGGGCCCATTTCTGTGCCGTACATTTCTATGACTGCTTGACTATTTAATATTGAAGTGCAATCATCATTGTAAAGGGTTTTGGAATGCACGAAAGTTATGAAAAGCAATAAAGTGTCACTCTGCATTAATAGCATCTTAAAGCAGTAAGTTTACACATGGATAGGTTAATTTGGAGGCTGGATTCATATAAGCTCTTTAAAAGCTGTTGACAAAGGGGCTTTCTTCTTACCAGCCTCGGTTCCAAAAGAATTACAATAATTACTGTACAAAAGCTGTTCAGTGGATTCAAATAATGAGCATTATTTAGTTCAATTTTTAAGCACTGCAATAAATATACCAACTATAATATGACCAATTGCCTATAGGGCTATTCTGCTAAACTTCAAGACATTCAGATCCAACTTAAAATTGAAAGTTTGGAAGATTTCTATCAGGGCAGGAAAAACAGGGTTCTAACCAATTTCCAAACTAAGTTCATAAAATAATGGAATAACCAGTAGATTCAAGTACAGTCTTAAAGTACTTGCTAAGGTCTTGCATATTCACCATCATAACATAATTCACTGCTCACGGAAGGGTCTCAGCCCGAAACATCAACTGTTTATTCATTTCCACAGATGCTGCCTGACCTGCTAAGTTCCTTCAAAATTTATGTGCGTGTTGCTTATAGGTCACTGTTTTAAGCATATGCAATTAACCTGTTTGATCCAATTTATAAAATCTCAAACTAAGTGCCGCGAAGGTCAAAAGGTAAGGTCAGATTATATGAAGGAAACAGACACTATGAAAGAGTCCTATGTTAACATCTTCCATCATTCTCCACAAAGAGGACCTATCTTATGAACAGAATACATACGCATCCATTTCCCCATCTGGGACTAAATTTTACAGTCTATCTATAATTCCATAAGATATAGGAGCAGAAGTAGGCCATTCGGCCCATCGAGGCTGCTCCACCGTTCAATCATGGGCTGATCCAATTCTTCCAGTCATCCTCACTTGCCTGCCTTCTCCCCATATCCTTTGATGCCCTGGCTAATCAAGAACCTATCTATCTCTGCCTTAAATGCTCCCAATAACTTGGCCTCCACAGCCACTCGTGGCAACAAATTCCACAGATTTACCACCCTCTGACTAAAGTAATTTCCCCGTATCTCTGTTCTAAATGGCCATTCTTCAAACCTGAAGTCATGTCCTCTTGTCCTAGAGTGCATCCAATATCCTCAATGTAGTGAAGTAATACAATGACACTAACAATGGATGGAATGCAGGTACTTGGAATTTACTAATTAATAATAATTAATTTGCTAATCAATTAATCTAACAGAGAAGCTGCCTTAATTTCAAACCAAAAGACAAAAGATGTTCTATTTCTAAGTACTCAGTGAAGCCTCAATTTACCACACGTTCCCATATTAACCTACACTACTTAAAATCAAATCTATAATTGCACACCAAGTTCAAATCTGCAAGCGACAGATGGCAATAGAAGTTATATTTAACAATATAAATGTTAACACATCTAACCTAACTTGAATAGCTTGACTTGAATTACTGGGTAGATAAAACTTGAAAAGCTTTCTAGTAGCAGAACTGTAGACTAATTGTCAAGTGGTCAGTGACTTGTTTTTACCAGATTCTATGGCACCAAATGTGCTTTTTTCCCCAAATTACTCTGTAACCTCCGAGGGGCACTGCAGGCAAACAGTATTTTTGGATGCTGGCCGGTGCAAACCACAAGAGTACTCTGACCCACTTCACATCATTCTACTTAAAAGCACACTGGCCTTAAACACCTCTATCATATTTGACTCTATCACCACCCCAAAGGTAACACATTCCAGGGATCCGAAACTTTGTGTAAAAATAAAATGCCCCACACATCACCTTTCAACTTGCACCCATCATCTTAAATCCATGGCCTCTGGTATTAGACATTTCAACCCTGGGAAAAAATATTAGATGTCTACTCTATCTATGCCTCTCATAATCATACAAATCCGTATCAAATCTCCAAATAAAACAACTCAAGTTTGTCCAACCTCTGCTTAGACCATATCCCCTCTAATCCAGGCAGCATCTTTGTAAATGTCTTCTACACCCTCCCCAAAGGCTCAATATTCTTCCTATAATGCAGTGGACAGAACTGAATGCAGTCCCTCAGGTTTATGAAGCCTTCACTCATTTTCAGACCAATTGCTACTTTAGCTTATTTCGTCAAGAAACTATCTGAATATTGAAAACTCAAATTAAGTCTTAAAATCCAACACCATGTAAAGGGTTCTTCCTAACCTGACTCTTAATCACGTTAGCTTTAATTGTAAACTTTCAAGTTCTTTTAACATTTTTAAAAACTTCAACCAGATCCTTCTCCAAAGAACACAAGTACACAGGAACAGGTGCTTTCCAACAAGCCAGTATGCTGGGAGAACGTGTACAAATTGGATCATCGAGCTTTCTACAGTACACACCTCTTGAAGAACATGATTTCCTCTGGGTTTGAGATGGCATTTTCCCGGATCTTTTTAATCATCAGAGAACTCTTCTTCACTGCTACATCATAACGCTCACTATAGGTCATGAAGTTCGGGTCTTCATGTTGGAGCTCAGGATCCTTAAGTGCAAGAGATTCTAAAACAAAGAAAACAAGCATTGAAAGCACAGTTCAAGAAAATCCAATTAGGCATCAAACACAGATTATTGTGGCTGATCAATGTGGAGCTCTGATCATTGGGCCAAGTATTATATGATGGAATTCAGAATGATACCAAGTAAAAATAATTTTTCCACTCAGTATCACTTGCAGTCCACATCATGTACCAGTTACCAAGCCATTCCACTATACAATTATCTCCATAATGAGATCAAAGAACTATAGCCTAAACATTTTTAGGCATACAGGGTAAGATATACCAACTAGTTGAGTGGTGTCACAGTAACAACCTTGCACTCAACATCAGCAAGACCAAAGACTTCAGGAAGCACAAGATGAGGGAACACAAACCAATCTTCATAGATGGATCAGAAGTGGAGAGAGTGAGCAATTTCAAGAACCCTCTGAGGATCTAACCGGGTCCTAACATATCAATGCAGCTATAAAGGCAGCAAGACAGTACTACAATTCATCAGGAGTGTGAGGAGATTCAGTTTATCTCCTAAAACACTTGAAAGCTTCTACAGATATACCATGGAGAGCATTCTGACTGGCAGCATCACGGTCTGGAATGGGGAGGGGTGGGGTAAGTTTACTGCACAGGACACTTACGCATGAATCACAAAAGGCTGATCTGCAGGCGCAATAGGCTATCAAGGCAGCAAATGGAATATGGGCCTTCATTGGTAGAGGGATTGAATTTAAGAGCAGGGAGGTTATGCTGCTACAAGGTACTGGTGAGGCCGCACCTGGAGCATTGCATGCAATTCTAGTCTCCTTACCTGAGGAAGGATATACTGGCTTTGGAGGCGGTGCAGAGGAGGTTCAGCAGGTTGATTCCAGAGATAAGGGGGTTAGACTATGAAGAGAGATGAGTTGCTTGGGACTGTACTTGTTGGAATTCAGAAGAATAAGAGGAAATCTTACAGAAACATATAAATTTATGAAAGGGATAGATAAGATAGAGGCAAGAAAGCTGTTTCTACAGGTAGGTGAGACAAAACCTAGGGGAACTGTCTTCAAGATTCAGGGAGTAGATTTTGGACGGTGGAGCAGACTCGAAGGAGCAGGAGTAGGCCACCTGGCCCAATTTCTTATGTTCTTACGTAGCAAGCTGCAGAGAGTTGTAAAATTAGTCAGCTGCATCATGAGTACTAGCCTCCATAGTACCCAAGACATCATCAAGGAGTGGTGCCTCAAAAAGTGGCTTCCATCATTAAGGACCCCACCACCCAGGACAAGCCCTTTTCTCACTGTTACCATCAGGAAGGAGGTGCAGAAGCCTGAAGGCACACACTCAGTGATTCAGGAACAGCTTCTTCCCCTCTGCCATCCGATTTCTGAATGGACATTGAACCCATGAACACTACCTCACTACTTGTTCTTTTAAAGTCAGTTTTCTGCACTACTTATAATAATTTAGCAATTTTATATACATATATACCTACTGTAATTTATTTATTTTTTTACATTTGTCATGTATTACATTGTACAACTGTCACAAAGACAAGTTTCATGACATATGCTGGTGATATTAAACCTGATTCTGATTTTCTCATTAACTCCCTGGAAACCCATTTAAATGAAGCAAGACAATTTATGGGTTACAGACACAGAGTAGCAAGCAAAGATTAAAGCTACATATTTGAAAGGAAATGAAGTTCCAGGATTTATAGCTAGAGAAATACAAATCAAAGCAGGGATGTTACGTTAAATTCAACTGCTTCGCAGTTTGGGTGCATTGCACAAATGGAGTATTCAAGTTATTAAAGTGTTTAGGAAAAGGGAAAATGAAATACACATCAATATTGAGAAAAGAATCAAAAAGACTTGTTTTTTGGTACTTAGATACACATTTATAGGCATCCATTACTCTCGTGAGACCATGGATTTGTGCCTTGGCAGGTTTCCAGGGCGCAGGGTTGTCTGGAAGACCGGCAGTTGCCCATGCTGCAAGTCTCCCCTCTCCACGCCACCAATGTTGGAAAGATAGGGGAGATACAGCTTGGCACCGGTGTCGTCGCAGAGCAATGTGTGGTTAAGTGCCTTGCTCAAGGACACAACATGCTGCCTCAGCTAAGGCTTCAACTAGCGACCTTCAGATCACTAGACCGACACCTTAACCACCTGGCCATGCGCCAACGCGGTATACATTAAGAGCACAGATACACATTATGATTTGATAGAAGTCTAAATCTGTAAAGGACTTTTAAGAGGTAAATGGAGAGAGATTTCCATGTGGGGGTCTCAAAACTAAAAGTTATTAATATTATAAAGACTGATAAATTAAATAAAGAATTCAAAAGCGCAAACACGAGATCTGCAGATGCTGGAATTTCAAGCAGCACACATAAAAGTTGCTGGCGAACACAACAGGCCAGGCAGCATCTATAGGAATAGGTACAGTCAATGTTTCGGGCCAAGACCCTTTGTCAGGACTAACTGAAAGAAGAGCTAGTAAGAGATTCCTTCCTCCCTCACTAAAGCGGAACAAGTGCTACACATGCCCCCTTACACTTCCTCCCTTACCACCATTCAGGGCCCCAGACAGTCCTTCCAGGTAAGGCGACACTTCACCTGTGAGTCAGCTGGGGTGATATACTGCGTCCGGTGCTCCCGGTGCGGCCTTCTATATATTGGTGAGGCCCGACGCAGACTGGGAGACCGTTTCGTTGAACACCTACGCTCTGTCCGCCAGAGGAAGCAGGATCTCCCAGTGGCCAAACATTTTAATTCCACATCCCATTCCCATTCTGACATGTCTATCCACGGCCTCCTATACTGTAAAGATGAAGCCACAGTCAGGTTGGAGGAACAACACCTTATATTCCGTCTGGGTAGCCTCCAACCTGATGGCATGAACATCAACTTCTCTAACTTCTGCTAATGCCCCACCTCCCCCTCGTACCCCATCCGTTATTGCCCATCCTCTGGGTTTTCTCCCCCCCCCCTCTTTTCTTTCTCCCTCGGCCTCCCATCCCATGATCCTCTCATATCCCCTTTGCCAATCACCTGTCCAGCTCTTGGCTCCATCCCTCCCCCTCCTGTCTTCTCCTATCATTTTAGATCTCCCCCTCCCCCTCCCCCTCTCAAATCTCTTACTAGCTCTTCTTTCAGTTAGTCCTGACGAAGGGTCTCGGCCCGAAACTTCGACTGTACCTCTTCCTAGAGATGCTGCCTGGCCTGCTGCATTCACCAGCAACTTTTGTGTGTTGCTTGCAAAGAATTCAAAAGATTTGTTTTTACTTAGAGAGATGTCAAAATACTGAAAAGAAACTGAGGGAACAATGTCAAAACAGACCAGGACAATTTAAAAGCATAAAATAACATGGAATGAGACTGACCGATTGTTAGATTGGTACTTAACAGCTAGCACAGACAGAATAGGGCAGAGGAAACGTGTCTGGACGAGGGAAAAACATGACATTGTTTAATTGAAGAGATTACAAATGCAGTTATAGAAAAAGGATCTAGCAGACCCTGATTATAAACTACAGAGAAGATGCAGGTAAGGCATACAATTAGGATGGCAAATACAACGTTGGCCGTTATTGCACAAAAACTAAGTACAAAAGTAGGCAATAGTTGTTAAACTGCACAGGGCACAGGTGAGACTGTACTCTAGTGAAATGTTAGCAGCTTCACTTGCTTCCTGACCCACTGTGCATCTCCAGCATTTTTCATTCTCACTTTATAGTCATGATTACTTGTGTAGAATAGATTTAAACTGCAACTTCAGAACGCTGCATAAAACTACATTTTTAAGGTGAAGAAATTGAGAAAATATCTTTGCATAATTTTCTAGTCAACATATTTGCTAACTTTGACCAGAAACCTGACATCTACCAGACTGCTGACCTAATTAGGGTGCTTAGCAACAATACGGTTTACAAAGGGAACCTGATTCACCAGCTGAACTTGTGCCACATTGCAATCCTGCAAATATCCCTGGTGTTCATTTAGAAGAGGTTCAGATGCAAATTTAGCCAATTTAAAAAAAATATTACTTTTACACAAACCATACTCTTGTTAAACAGGTCCTATTCTTCATGTGGAAGCCTAGAATATACTCCATTAATGTCATAGAATTTTCAACAGAACACAAACAGACCATTCAACCATCTTCTCATTAATTCATCAGCACATCCTCTGATTCCTTTCTTCCTCCCATTCTTCCTCCCATTCTTCAACTGTATCCATTTACAATAACATGGTCTCATTTTTAATCTTAATTTTGATAGACTTCTATTGCTCAGAATTGCTAGTTTAATGTTTTCTCAAGTGGAACCACCTTCTCGACTCCATTTAAGGACCTTAGTCAGGTCAGCCTTCAATCTTCTCTTGGCTCCAGAACAATCTTTGTTCAGTTTTTATTTCTTCATTTTGTTATTCCACATATATAGGCATATTTTCCATAACCAAGATTATTTTACAATAAGTTATTTCGGTTCTCAAAGAACCAAAGGAATCATCTGACACCAAGGTAAAACTAAAATGTTACTGTCAGTGAGGAAGGCAGAGTGTTGCAGCTTGTAGAGCCATTGCCTCTCAGCACCAGAGATCTAGGTTTGTAGGTTCACCTGACTTTGGGTGCTCTGTGTATGTAGAGCTCAGTTTCTCCTCTTCACCCTCTGGCTACTTCACCCACCCCAAAGATGAGCTGGTATGTTAATAAACCACTAAGCCTGCATCTCAAGAATGGCAAAGGGATGTTTCTGAACGTAAGGCCAACAAAAATGGGATTAAAGAAGGATTAGTGTAAAAGGGTGCTTTAAGATTGGTACAGATTCACTGAACTGAAGGTACACACAAGACCATCAGATATGAGAGCAGAATCGGGCCATTTTCCATTTCAGCCCCGATCTGCTGCCCTCTCCCTGTATCTCCTCATACCCTGACTAATCCAGAACTAATCAACCTCTGCCTTAAATCTTTGTAAGGATTTGGCCTTCACAGCTGCTTTTGCTTTCTAAAAGAAGAGTCCTCTATTCTGAGGTTACTCCCCCACCACAGGAAACATCCTCTTCACATCCACTCTTTTGAGGCCTTCCAACATTCGATAGGTTTCAATGAGGTCACCCCTCATTCTTCTGAATCCCACTGAGCAGAGGCACAGCGCCATCAAACGCTCTCCATATGAAAAGCCTTTAAGACTCTGATACAAAACATTTCATATAGAAACATAGAAAATAGGTGCAGGAGTAGGCCATTCAGCCCTTCGAGCCTGCACCATCATTCAGTATGATCATGGCTGATCATCCAACTCAGAACCCTGTACCTGCCTTCCCTCCATACCCCCTGATCCCTTTAGCCACAAGAGCCATATCTAACTCCCTCTTAAATATAGCCAATGAACTGGCCTCAACTGTTTCCTGTGGCAGAGAATTCCACAGATTCACCACTCTCTCTGTGAAGAAGTTTCTCCTAATCTCAGTCCTAAAAGGCTTCCCCTTTATCCTCAAACTGTGACCCCTCATTCTGGACTTCCCCAACATTGGGAACAATCTTCCTGCATCTAGCCTGTCCAATCCCTTTAGGATTTTATACATTTCAATAAGATCCCCCCTCAATCTTCTAAATTCCAACAAGTATAAGCCTAGTTCATCCAGTCTTTCATCATATGAAAGTCCTGCCATCCCAGGAATCAATCTGGTGAAACTTCTTTGTACTCCCTCTATGGCAAGGACGTCTTTCCTCAGATTAGGGGACCAAAACTGCACAGAATATTCCAGGTGTGGTCTCACCAAGGCCTTTTACAACTGCAGTAGTACCTCCCTGCTCCTGTACTCGAATCCTCTTGCTATGAATGCCAGCATACCATTAGCCTTTTTCACCACCTGCTGTACCTGCATGCCCACTTTCAATGACTGGTGTATAATGACACCCAGGTCTTGTTGCACCTCCCCTTTTCCTAATCAGCCACCATTCAGGAGTTGGATCATTCAACAATGTCAGGTTCCCAAAAGATCTTGGACAGAATACTTTTGATTACCCTCCCCAAAGTCTCCTCAACTAGGAATTTCAAATTGTGCGCAAATGTTGGAGAGATTCCATGACAAGGTCTGAGAAAACGGGATGGATGTCATCCATCAGACAGGGAGGTCAGAGTTCCAAAATTCAATGGAAGCTATCAAGTTACTCAGAAAACACACCTGTACCAGGCTGGTTCCAGATTGTGCTGCTAACCCACACGATAAATAGATAACCTGTTTTATTTTTATCTGTGCTGAATATGGCTGTTAACTGTTCACAGAGAACAGAGAAACTCTAAGGTTTTAATTTAACTCCAAACTGCAAGCTTCTAATTTCTGGTAGCAGCGCTTGAACACAGAGTGCATGGGGAAAAGTAAGTGACGGTGGAAATCCACTGAGAGGAAGTCTCCGCACTCTTAGAGACTGCGGGACCCGCAGCAGCAACGGCCCCTACAGACAGCGACAAGGTGAAGTGTGAGCGAGGAGGCGGACAGGGGAAGACCATCACCCAGCCCCTCATCGGAGGCCGGACCGCGGGCCACCCCGCACTCTGCGGCTGTGTCGGGGGCCGACGGCGGCCCGCCTCTCACCGATCTCCCGACGACGCCGGGTTTTCTCGGGCCCGCCATCCAGGAGGTGCGTGAGGCTCTCGGTGAGGAAGGTCGCCGACTCGCGCTCCCTGCGTAGATCCGGATTCATGGCGGCGGCGGCGGCGGCTCCCCCGCTTCCCGAGGCCGCAAACAAACACTGCCACAGTGAGACTGGAGCTCTCCTTAAAGTGGTAATGCCCGCCGCGGTGCCGGGACGGGCGCCCTTCTTAAAATGGTAATGATCTATTGAATTTTCAATTATTTATTTGGAGACACAGCACCATGACGGGTCCTTCGACCTAATTAGCATGACACCAATTGACCTATTAACCGGTAAGTGGAAAAGTCCTCCTCAGAGGATGGGACCGACGCTCTCCTTAATGCCCTCTTCTGGTGCTGGTGGGGGACCAGCGCTTTCCTTAAAGGTATAATGTTGATCCCAAAGAACTCCTGATGTTCTGACATTCCACAACATTCAGAAATTCACTGACAGTTAACAGATTCATTCCCAAAAGTTCTTGGCAACCATGTTTTTTTTTCCCTCTTAAAAATTAACTTTATTCATGGGAATGTCAACACAGAGCATTCAAGTCAATATTTTCATCATGATATGTTATTTCATTTACTTTACATTGGCACATCAGTTTTCATTGTTATACAACAGCCAGTTCCTGTAGTTTGACCATCGATTGTGGAATTGTGGGAGGGCTACACTACACTAGCACATTGTAAACAACATACATCAAAGTTGCTGGTGAATGCAGCAGGCCAGGCAGCATCTATAGGAAGAGGCGCAGTCGACGTTTCAGGCCGAGACCCTTCGTCAGGACTAACTGAAGGAAGAGTGAGTAAGGGATTTGAAAGCTGGAGGGGGAGGGGGAGATGCAAAATGATAGGAGAAGACAGGAGGGGGAGGGATGGAGCCAAGAGCTGGACAGGTGATAGGCAGAAGGGGCTACAAGAGGATCATGGGACAGGAGGTCCGGGAAGAAAGACGGGGGGGGGTGACCCAGAGGATGGGCAAGAGGTATATTCAGAGGGACAGAGGGAGAAAAAGGAGAGTGAGAGAAAGAATGTGTGCATTAAAAAGAGTAACAGATGGGGTACGAGGGGGAGGTGGGGCCTAGCGGAAGTTAGAGAAGTCAATGTTCATGCCATCACTCAGGTTGGAGGAACAACACCTTATATTCCGTCTGGGTAGCCTCCAACCTGATGGCATGAACATTGACTTCTCTAACTTCCGCTAGGCCCCACCTCCCCCTCGTACCCCATCTGTTACTCTTTTTAATGCACACATTCTTTCTCTCACTCTCCTTTTTCTCCTTCTGTCCCTCTGAATATACCTCTTGCCCATCCTCTGGGTCACCCCCCCCCCGTCTTTCTTCCCGGACCTCCTGTCCCATGATCCTCTCGTATCCCCTTCTGCCTATCACCTGTCCAGCTCTTGGCTCCATCCCTCCCCCTCCTGTCTTCTCCTATCATTTTGCATCTCCCCCTCCCCCTCCAGCTTTCAAATCCTTTACTCACTCTTCCTTCAGTTAGTCCTGACGAAGGGTCTCGGCCTGAAACGTCGACTGCGCCTCTTCCTATAGATGCTGCCTGGCCTGCTGCGTTCACCAGCAACTTTGATGTATGTTGCTTGAATTTCCAGCATCTGCAGAATTCCTGTTGTTAGCACATTGTAAAGACTGAGAAGAGTGTATGTTGGTGGCACTTGGTTATGGACAGATCAGTGGGTTTTGGTACAAAAATATTGAATACGCTACTTGCTGTGTGTGGTGGTGGTAGAATTGGTTGAAACAGGGCTGCGACGTGAATGCTTCTACCTTGGCCCCAGTGCACTTGCTCTATGCTATTCCACTGCTGAATACACCTGCCCTGCATGGGGAAGATCTACTCATGCTAAGAAGCTAGGTGCCGTTCTGAATGCAAGCTGCCGACTTATCACAGGTTGTTTAAAACCAACAAACACCAACAACCTGGTGGGTATTGCCCCCCCCCGATATAAGAAGAACGGTAGCCAGCAAGAAAGGATGACTCCGTCAAACATCAGATGAGGGGCACCCTCTACATGGTCATACACCTATACCCAGCCACCTAAAGTCAAGGAAGAGCTTTGTGAACAGTGTTGTTCCATTACAGTCAACCCCATCTGAAGCCCGCATCACCTTGTGGAAAGACCGGATCGCCAGTCTCAAACAACCCCCAACGATGGAAATTCCACCAGAGGAAAGCCTTCCCCCAGGAGCTGATTGCCACTGGGCAACCTGGAAGTGCCTTAACAGACTTAGGACTGGTGTAGGTCGTTCAAAGGTGTCACTAAGCAAATGGGGATATACAACCAGCCCGACAACTTGTGAGTCTTGTCATCTTCAGCAGTTTTCTGATGACTCTGCCATAGTTGGATGCATCAGCAAGGGAGATGAGGCTGAGTACAGGGCTACGGTAGGAAACTTTGTCACATGGTGTGAGCAGAATTATCTGCAGCTTAACGTGAAAAAGACGAAGGAGCTGGTGGTAGACCTGAGGAGAGCTAAGGTACCGGTGACCCCTGTTTCCATCCAGGGGGTCAGTGTGGACATGGTGGAGGATTACAAATACCTGGGGATACGAATTGACAATAAACTGGACTGGTCAAAGAACACTGAGGCTGTCTACAAGAAGGGTTAGAGCCATCTCTATTTCCTGAGGAGACTGCGGTCCTTTAACATCTGCTGGATGATGCTGAGGATGTTCTACGAGTCTGTGGTGGCCAGTGCTATCATGTTTGCTGTTGTGTTCTGGGGCAGCAGGCTGAGGGTGGCAGACACCAACAGAATCAACAAACTCATTCATAAGGCCAGTGATGTTGTGGGGATGGAACTGGACTCTCTGACAGTGGTGTCTGAAAAGAGGATGCTGTCCAAGTTGCATGCCATCTTGGTCAATGTCTCCCATCCACTACATAATGTACTGGGTGGGCACAGGAGTACATTCAGCCAGAGACTCATTCCACCGAGATGCAGCACAGAGCGTCATAGGAAGTCATTCCTGCCTGTGGCCATCAAACTTTACAACTCCTCCCTTGGAGGGTCAGACATCCTGAGTCAATAGGCTGGTCCTGGACTTATTTCATAATTTACTGGCATAATTTACATATTACTATTTAACTATTTGTGGTTCTATTATTATTTATTATTTATGGAGCAACTGTAACAAAAACCAATTTCCCCCGGGATTAATAAAGTATGACTATGACTATGACTATGACTATGACTATGACTATGACTATATGGAATTGAACCACAAACTATGCAACATTGAGGAGGGACTTGATAGAGGTATTTAAAATTATGAGGGGGATAGATAGAGTTAACATGGATAGGATTTTTCCATTGAGAGTGGGGGAGATTCAAACAAGAGGACATGAGTTGAGAGTTAAAGGGCAAAAGTTTAGAGATAACATGAGGGGGAACTTCTTTACTCAGAGAGTGCTAGCTGTGTGGAACGAGCTTCCAGCAGAAGTAGTTCAGGCAGGTTCGATGTTGTCATTTAAAGTTAAATTGGACAGCTATATGGCCAGGAAAGGAATGGAGGGTTATGGACCGAGTGCAGGTCGGTGGGACTAGGTGAGAGCATGAGTTTGGCACGGACTAGAAGGGCCGAGACGGCCTGTTTCCGTGCTGCAATTGTTATATGGTTATATGGTATGTGATTATATCTCCTGCAATGCCCATCACTAGAGGAACCCTGTACTGTTGCAGATCTTGCGGAATTCAACAACAAGGCGCAAAAATATGTCCAGTTCTGGCTGGGCCATGTATAGACTGTCTGTGGACACGATAAGAAGAAGAAATGGGTTTTGGGAAGACAAGCAGCATGATTCATCGGCTTGATGGTTCTCCTGCAGCAGATGGTATTAGAGAGAGTGTGCCCCTGGGTAGAACCCACAGGGAACTGGATTTTCAAAAGGCTTTTGACAAGGTCCCACACAGGAGATTAGTGTGCAAACTTAAAGCACACAGTATTGGGGGTAAGGTATTGATGTGGATAGAGAATTGGTTGGCAGACAGGAAGCAAAGAGTGGGAATAAACGGGACCTTTTCAGAATGGCAGGCAGTGACTAGT
This sequence comes from Mobula hypostoma, assembly GCF_963921235.1. Classification (NCBI taxonomy): domain Eukaryota; kingdom Metazoa; phylum Chordata; class Chondrichthyes; order Myliobatiformes; family Myliobatidae; genus Mobula; species Mobula hypostoma. Next base: position 5,028,151 of record NC_086118.1, on the reverse strand, counting down.
GGGGTACCGCAAGGCTCAGTGCTGGGACCCCAGTTGTTTACAATATATATTAATGACTTAGATGAGGGAATTAAATGCAGCATCTACAAGTTTGCAGATGACACGAAGTTGGGTGGCAGTGTTAGCTGTGAGGAGGATGCTAAGAGGATGCAGGGTGACTTGGATAGGTTAGGTGAGTGGGCAAATTCATGGCAGATGCAATTTAATGTGGATAAATGTGAGGTTATCCACTTTGGTGGCAAAAACAGGAAAAGAGATTATTATCTGAATGGTGGCCGATTAGAAAAAGGGGAGGTGCAACGAGACCTGGGTGTCATTATACACCAGTCATTGAAAGTGGGTATGCAGGTACAGCAGGCGGTGAAAAAGGCGAATGGTATGCTGGCATTCATAGCAAGAGGATTCGAGTACAGGAGCAGGGAGGTACTACTGCAGTTGTACAAGGCCTTGGTGAGACCACACCTGGAGTATTGTATGGAGTTTTGGTCCCCTAATCTGAGGAAAGACATCCTTGCCATAGAGGGAGTACAAAGAAGGTTCACCAGATTGATTCCTGGGATGGCAGGACTTTCATATGATGAAAGACTGGATCGACTAGGCTTATACTCATTGGAATTTAGAAGATTGAGGGGGGATCTTATTGAAACGTATAAAATCCTAAAGGGATTGGACAGGCTAGATGCATGAAAATTGTTCCCAATGTTGGGGAAGTCCAGAACAAGGGGTGACAGTTTGAGGATAAAGGGAAAGCCTTTTAGGATCGAGATGAGGAAAAACTTCTTCACACGGAGAATCTGTGGAATTCTCTGCCACAGGAAACAGTTCTTCACACGGTGAATCTGTGGAATTCTTTGCCACAGGAAACAGTTGAGGCCAGTTCATTGGCTATATTTAGGAGGGAGTTAGATATGGCCCTTGTGGCTAAAGGGATCAGGGGGTATGGAGGGAAGGCTGGTGCAGGGTTCTGAGTTGGATGATCAGCCATGATCATACTGAATGGCGGTGCAGGCTCGAAGGGCCAAATGGCCAACTCCTGCAGTTATTTTCTATGTTTCTATGTGACACACAACCTCTTGGCACACACCTCCTTGGGGCAATGGCGTTTGCTGGAAGGCAATGGGCAGCAGTTTCATTTCCAGACAAGAGAAAATTTGCAGGTGCTGGAAGTCTGAGCAACACACACAACATGAGCTCAGTAGGCCAGGCAGCATCTAGTAAAATAGTACATTCGACGTTTCGGGATGAAACCCTTCAGCAGGACTGGTGAAAGAAAGATGAGGAGTAGATTTAGAAGGTCGGTGGGGGGGGGAAGGAACTCAAGGTGATAGGTGAAACCTGAAAGGGGAGGGGATGAAGTAAAGGACTGGGAAGTTGATTGGTGAAAGAGACAGGAGGACATGGAAGAAAGAAAAAGGGGGAGGAGCACCAGAGGGAGGCGATGAGTGGGCCAGACAATAAGGTGAGAGAGGGAAAAGGGGATGGGAAATGGTGAAGGAGTGGTGGGGTGTGGGGGGCATTACCAGAGGTTTGAGAAATTCATGTTCATGCTATAAGGTTGGAGGCACCCACATGGAATATCAGGTGTTGTTCCTCCAACCTAAGTGTGGCCTCATCATGACAATGGAGGAAACCATGGATGGACATATTGGAATGGAACAAGAAGTGGAATTAAAATGGGTGGCCACTGGGAGATCCCACTTTTTCTGACGGACTGAGTTTCATTTGCAGTGTAGTTATCTTTGGGGTAGCAGGGCTGTCCACACACTCTGACCACACATGAAGGGTCCAATAGGGTGGGATTTCTCTTCAAGCAAAGTCTTGGTACTTACTGAAAGGTATGGGTGATGGCTGTGTCACAGAATTCTCAAGCAGAGACTCAGAATAAAAATTCACTCTCATGCAATTGATGTAACAATTTTACCTTTGTAAAACTGATATTTCTTGCTGTACATGCAGATGATATGGCTTTACATTACAAAAAATGTAATACAATAGTTTTCTAGGAATGTAAACCCGCTCCCCCTCCCATATAACACAGGGGTTGCAAGCACTGGTACTTCTCCCAAATGTCTTTGACTTGGGGAGCCATACCATAGTCTTTTCCTGCAGGGCTCCACAAACATTCTGTGCTAATCATTAGTGATCAAAAGATCAAGAGTCAAGCAGCACAGGGAAAAGGCCTTTGGTCCAACTGGTCCATGCCGACAAAGATTCCCGACTAATCTGCCCCCACTTGCCTATGCCTGGCCCCTATTCCTCTAACCTTTTCCATGCACCATTTACATGTTGTTAATGTACCTGCCTCAACCATTTCCTCCAACAGCTCATTCCATTTATTGACCACCCTCTGTGTGAAAAGATATCCCCCTTGGCTCATATTAAGCAACACACATCAAAGTTGCTGGTGAACGCAGCAGGCCAGGCAGCATCTCTAGGAAGAGGTGCAGTCAACGTTTCAGACCCTTCGTCAGGACTAACTGAAGGAAGAGTTAGTAAGAGATTTGAAAGTGGGAGGGGGAGGGGGAGATCCAAAATGATAGGAGAAGACAGGAGAGAGAGGGATGGAGCCAAGAGCTGGACAGGTGATTGGCAAAAGTGATATGAGAGGATCATGGGACAGGAGGTCCGGGAAGAAAGACAAGGAGGGGACCCAGAGGATGGGCAAGGGGTATAGTCAGAGGGACAGAGGGAGAAAAAGGAGAGTGAGAGAAAGAATGTGTGTGTAAAAATAAATAACGGATGGGATACGAGGGGGAGGTGGGGCATTAGCGGAAGTTAGAGAAGTCGATGTTCATGCCATCAGGTTGGAGGCTACCCAGACGGAATATAAGGTGTTGTTCCTCCAACCTGAGTGTGGCTTCATCTTTACAGTAGAGGAGGCCGTGGATAGACATGTCAGAATGGGAATGGGATGTTGAATTAAAATGTGTGGCCACTGGGAGATCCTGCTTTCTCTGGCGGACAGAGCGTAGATGTCCAGCAAAGCGGTCTCCCAGTCTGCGTCGGGTCTCGCCAATATATGGAAGGCCACATCGGGAGCACCGGACGCAGTATATCACCCCAACCGACTCACAGGTGAAGTGTCACCTCACCTGGAAGGACTGTTTGGGGCCCTGAATGGTGGTAAGGGAGGAAGTGTAAGGGCATGTGTAGCACTTGTTCCACTTACACGGATAAGTGCCAGGAGGGAGATCAGTGGGGAGGGATGGGGGGGACGAATGGACAAGGGAGTTGTGTAGGGAGCGATCCCTGCGGAATGCAGAGAGAGGGGGGGAGGGAAAGATGTGCTTAGTGGTGGGATCCCGTTGGAGGTGGCGGAAGTTACGGAGAATAATATGTTGGACCCGGAGGCTGGTGGGGTGGTAGGTGAGGACCAGGGGAACCCTATTCCTAGTGGGGTGGCGGGAGGATGGAGTGAGAGCAGATGTACATGAAATGGGGGAGATGCGTTTAAGAGCAGAGTTGATAGTGGAGGAAGGGAAGCCCCTTTCTTTAAAAAAGGAAGACATCTCCCTCGTCCTAGAATGAAAAGCCTCATCCTGAGAGCAGATGCGGTGGAGACGGAGGAATTGCGTGAAGGGGATGGCGTTTTTGCAAGAGACAGGGTGAGAAGAGGAATAGTCCAGATAGCTGTGAGAGTCAGTAGGCTTATAGTAGACATCAGTGGATAAGCTGTCTCCAGAGACAGAGACAGAAAGATCTAGAAAGGGGAGGGAGGTGTCGGAAATGGACCAGGTAAACTTGAGGGCAGGGTGAAAGTTGGAGGCAAAGTTAATAAAGTCAACGAGTTCTGCATGCGTGCAGGAAGCAGCGCCAATGCAGTCGTCGATGTAGCGAAGGAAAAGTGGGGGACAGATACCAGAATAGGCACGGAACATAGATTGTTCCACAAACCCAACAAAAAGGCAGGCATAGCTAGGACCCATACGGGTGCCCATAGCTACACCTTTAGTTTGGAGGAAGTGGGAGGAGCCAAAGGAGAAATTATTAAGAGTAAGGACTAATTCCGCTAGGCGGAGCAGAGTGGTGGTAGAGGGGAACTGATTAGGTCTGGAATCCAAAAGAAGCGTAGAGCTTTGAGGCCTTCCTGATGGGGGATGGAAGTATATAAGGACTGGACATCCATGGTGAAAATAAAGCGGTGGGGGCCAGGGAACTTAAAATCATCGAAAAGTTTAAGAGCGTGAGAAGTGTCACGAACATAGGTCGGAAGGGATTGAACAAGGGGTGATAAAACAGTGTCGAGGTATGCAGAAATGAGTTTGGTGGGGCAGGAGCAAGCTGAGACAATAGGTCGGCCAGGACAGGCAGGTTTGTGGATCTTGGGTAGGAGGTAGAAACGAGAAGTGCGGGGTGTGGGAACTATAAGGTTGGTAGCAGTGGATGGGAGATCCCCTGAGCGGATAAAGTCGGTGATGGTGTGGGAGACAATGGCCTGGTGCTCCTTAGTGGGGTCACGATCGAGGGGTAAATAAGAGGAGGTATCCGCGAGTTGTCGCTGTGCCTCGGCAAGGTAGAGGTCAGTACGCCAGACTACAACAGCACCCCTCTTATTGGCGGGTTTAATAATAAGGTTAGGATTAGTGCGGAGGGAGTGGAGAGCAGAGCATTCCGAAGGAATGAGGTTGGAATGGGGACAAGGTGCGGTAAAGTCAAGACGGTTGATGTCCCGTCAGCAGTTATATTCCGTCACCTTATATTCCGTCTGGGTAGCCTCCAACCTGATGGCATGAACATCGACTTCTCTAACTTCCGCTAAGGCCCCACCTCCCCCTCGTACCCCATCTGTTACTTATTTTTAGGCACACATTCTTTCTCTCACTCTCCTTTTTCTCCCTCTGTCCCTCTGAATATACCTCTTGCCCATCCTCTGGGTCCCCCCCCCTTGTCTTTCTTCCCGGACCTCCTGTCCCATCATCCTCTCGTATCCCCTTTTGCCTATCACCTGTCCAGCTCTTGGCTCTATCCCTCCCCCTCCTGTGTTCTCCTATCATTTTGGATCTCCCCCTCCCCCTCCAACTTTCAAATCCCTTACTCACTCTTCCTTCAGTTAGTCCTGACGAAGGGTCTCGGCCTGAAACGTCGACTGCACCTCTTCCTACAGATGCTGCTTGGCCTGCTGCGTTCACCAGCAACTTTGATGTGTGTTGCTTGAATTTCCAGCATCTGCAGAATTCCTGTTGTTTGGCTCATAGTAAATTTCTTTCCTCTCACCTATGCCCTCTAGTTCTTGATTCCCCTACCACAAGAAAAAGACTGCATTCACCCTATTTTTGCCCCTCACTTCTGGAAGATCACCCCTCATTCTCCTATGCTCCTGTGCTCCAAGACCAACTGACTGCCCCAAAATTTCTCTTTAACATAAGCCTTCTAGTCTCAGCAGCATCCTCATAGACCCCCTCTATACTCTTCCAGCTTAATGGCATCTTTCCTGTAGCAGGGTGTCCAAAAATGAACACAAAATCCCAAATGCAGCCTCCCCAATGTCTTGTACACAGTAATATAACATCCAACTTTCTATACTCATTGCCCTGACTGATGAATGCCAGCTTGCCAGGCTCCTCCTATCTGTCATGTTGCCTTGTTATACTGCTAGATCCCTCTGCTCTACGCCAAACCCAGGGCCATTCGTTCTCTGTGAAAGTCATACCCTCATTTGTCTTTCCAAAGTGCAACACATTGCATTCATTCAGATTAAACCCCACTTGCCATTTCTGAGCCTACTAACTCAACTGATCATGATCCGTCTGTACATCCCGATAACCATCTCCACTGTCAAAGTGTGTGATTCTGGATGAAGTCCTTTATATGGACAGGTGGAGTGGCTTTATCCAACTAAAGGAACATTCCACGGTAATATAGCCCGATCCATCCTTTCCAACAGTGGGGAGAAGGCTGAACACCAGTACGCAGGGACACTTGGTGCAGACGTACCCGCTCTGTATGTAGAACGTGATGCAATAATGGAGGTGAGAGTGGGGTAGTGGAGGTTTGTATATCAAGGCTCCATATTTGAGCTTCAGATGAAAAGATCTCGAATAACTACTTTCAATGCAGGCATGTGGTATGAGTCAACACAAGCAGCGCTGATATTGCCGCACACCTGAGACACAGGTTCCTTTCTGCACCTGACAGGGATTGCTGTTTCCAGAATGGTATATCTTTTCTCCTGAGGCAAACTAACACTGAAACCGGGATTGACTCTGGATCTGTGTCCAATTGACACTGAGACAGGAATAGGGTATGCGATTGCTCATGGAAACTCAGCGGGTCAGGCAGAGGCATCTGTAGAGAGGAGTAAAGAGTCGTTATTTCAGGCTGGGATCCTCAGGACTGGAAAGGAGAGGGTGATAAAGTTTAAGGGAATGGGGGATTCTCAGATTCCTGTAAACAATGGATTAAGTACTGTACTGACTATGTCTGTGACTGCAGTGTGCTTGAATAATGTCTCACAGCTGCCTTCTTTGGAGCAAGATAATTAAAGTCCGCCCAGGTCTCTGGGCGTTTCACACCTTTTGATTTTGACAAAAAGCAGTACCTGATGGGAATTAGACAGAACATTCCTTTCTCAATTAAAACACAAATTTGACGGATGGTCTTATCTTTGTAATTAAGTTGTGGCTCCAGCAAACCAAGTAGGACATTCCCTTTTTATTTAAGGTGGCTGGAGTGTCTAACAAATTGATTGTCCTTTTGTATCAATAGTCCATTGACTTGGCCGGAATAGTTATTAAACTGATTGTTCTCTGTATCAATAGTCCACTGACTTGACCGGAACGGTTATCAAACTGATTGTTCTTTTGTATCGGTGGCCTTATAACTTCTGACAATTCTGACATCGGGCAGTGAACTTGTAGAACTGCCAGGGAGATGAGAAGGGGTCTCTCCCTGATGTTGGGTCCGAGTTCACCCGCCGGCTGAGCTCGAAGAAATGAACGGGTGAAAAGATAAGTAACGATCTTTTTGTGCTGTCATTATTTGATCCAGCAAAGTTACGTTTACAAGGGGAAGAAGCTAGAATACAAAGGTGGGAGAGAGGAAGGAGATCCGTGGAGCCAGGTGAGGAAGAAGATAGGTGGGGATGAAGTGAGAAATTGGGAGGTGAAGAACGGGGAATCTGATAGGAAAGGAGAGTGGACTTAAGGGTGGGGCACTGGGGGAGGTGACAGGCAGGTGAGGAGAAGAGAAGGGAAAAGGGGGGAGCCAGAATGGGAATAGAAAAAAGAGGGAACAGGGAGGAGGAAGAAATTAAGGGAAGTTGGAGAAATCGACGTTCATGCCACCAGGTTGGAAGCTAATCAGATGAAAGAAGCTTCGGCTAGAAAGATGTGTCAGCTCTGTGTAAAGCGTCTGTTAAGGTTTCCTTCTTGTTTTTTTTCCCCCTCTTTTACTGTGCCATTTAAATGGCTGTGTTGTGCTCTTCGTGTCGGATGTTGGAGAGCTGGGAGACACAGAGTCTCCTGGGGAACTACGTCAGCGTGAAGCGTATCTGGCTGCAGCTCCTGAAGACCGTGTTAGGGATCTGGAGCAGCAATTGGATGACCTTCAGCTTGTACGGGAGAGCGAGGATATAATTGATCAAAGTTACAGGGAAATAGTCACCCTGAAGTTGCAGGAGGCGAGTAGCTGGGTGACCGTCAGGAGAAATGGAAATGGGCAGTTAGAGCAGAGCACCCCTGTAGCCATTCCCCTCAGAAACAAGCTTACTGCTTTGGATACTTGTATGGGGCATGACCTCCCGGGAGAAGGCCACAGTGACCAGGTTACAGGCACTAAGCATGGGTCCGTGATGCAGAGGGGAAAGAGAGAGAAGGGAGCAGTAGTGATAGGGGACTTGATAGTGAGGGGAACAGACAGGAGATTCTGTGGACGTGAACAGGACACCCGGATGGTATGTTGCCTCCCAGGTGCCAGGGTCAGGGGATGTCTCAGATCACGTCCACAACATTTTGGAGAGGGAGAGAGAGCAGCCAGATATCTTGGTACATATTGGTACCAATGACATAGGAGGGAAAAGCAATGAGGTCCTGAAAAAGAGAATTTAGAGAGCTAGTGGAAAGCTGAAAAGCAGGACCTCCCGGGTAGTAATTTCTGGATTGCTGCCTGTGCCATGTGCCAGTGAGGGTAGAAACAGGATGATCTGGCAGATAAATGTGTGGCTGAGAAGCTGGTGCAGGGGGCAGGGCTTCAGGTTCTTGGATGATTCACTCCTGGGGGAGGTATGACCTGTTCAAAAGTGAAAAGTTGCACCTGAACCCGAGGGGAACCAATATTCTCTTTGTTAGAGCTGTTGGGGAGGGTTTAAACTAACGTGGCAGGGGGTGGGAACTGGAGTGAAGGGACTCAGGATAGGACGGATGGTAATGGAGTAAAGGTAGCGGGCAGTCAGACTGTCAGGAAGGGCAGGCAAGTGATGGGACTTAATTGCAGCCAACAGACTGAGTTTCAAATCATTAGGGATGCAGAATCAGAAAGGACAGCAAATACAGTACTCAAGGTGTTGTATCCAAATGCGTGTAGTATAAGAAATAAAATGGATAATCTTGTTGCAATATTACAGATTGCCAGGTATGATGTTGTGGCCATCACTGAATTGTGGCTGAAGGTGGTTGTAGTTTGGAGCTGAATGTCCAAGGTTACACGTTATGTCTTGAGGGATTGGAAGGTAGGCAGAGAGGGGTGGTGTTGCTGTACTGGTAAAGAATGGGATCAAACAGTAGAAAGATGAGACATAGTATCAGAAAATGTTGAATCCTTGTGGGTTGAGTTCAGAAACTGCAAGGGTAAAAGGACGTTAATGACAGTTATATATACAGGCCTCCCAACAGTGACTGGTTACAACAAGAAATAGAAAAGGCGAGTCAAAAGGGCAATGTTATGGTAGTCATGGGAGATTTTAACATGCAGGTCGATTGGGAAAATCAGGCTGGTAATAGATCTCAAGAGAGTGAGTTTGTTGAATGTCTAAGAGATGGCTTTTTAGAGCAGTTTGTCGTTGAGCCAGCTAAGGGATCAGCTATACCATATTGGGTGTTATGTAATGAACTGGTGGCGATTAGGGAGTTTAAGGTAAAATAACCCTTAGGAACCAATGGTCACAATATGAATTGAGTTTGACTTGTAATTTGATAGGGAGAAAGTGAAGTCTGATGTAGCAGTATTTCAGTGGAGTAAGGGAAATTACAGTGGTATGAGAGAGGAGTTGGCCAAAGTAAATTGGAAGGAGCAGGGATATCAGCAGAGCAGCAATGGCACACATTTCTGGGAAAAATGAGGAAAGTGCAGGACGTGTATTCCAAAAATGAAGAAATACTCAAATGATAATATAGTACAACCATGGCTGGCAAGGGAAGTCAAAGCAATTGTAAAAGCAAAAGAGAGGGCAGACAACAAAGCAAGAATTAGTGGGAAGATAGAGGATTGGGAAGTTTTTAAAAACCTACAGAGAACAACTAATGAAATTATTAGAAGGGAAAAGATGAAATATGAAAGCAAACTAGCAAATAATATCAAAGTGCTTTTCTCATGTATGTTAAAAATAAAAGAGAAATAAGAGTGGATAAAGGACCACTAGAAAATGAGGCAGGAGAAATAATAATGAGATACAAGGAGATGGCTGATGAGCTAAATGAGTATTTTGTGTCAGTCTTGGCTGTGGAAGACACCAGCAGTATGCTTGATGTTGTAGTGTGTAAAGGAAGAGAAGTGGGTGTATTTACCGTTATAAGAGAGAAGGTGCTCAAAAAACTGAAAGACCTAAAGGTACATAAGTCATCCAGTCCAGAAGAACTGCACCCTAGGGTTCTGAAAGAGGTAGTGTTAGAGATAGTGGTGACGTTAGAAAGGATCTTTCAAAAATCATTGGACTTTAGCATGGTACCAGAGGACTGGAAAATTGCAAATGTTATTCCACTCTTTAAGAAAGGAAGAAAGCAGCAGAAAGGAAGTTATAGACCAGTGAGCCTGACCTCAGTGGTTGGGAAGATGTTAGAGTCAATTGTTAATGGTGAGGTGAGGGGGTACTTGGTGACACAGGACAAGATAGTACAAAGTCAGCATAGTTTCCTTCAAGGAAATCCTGCCTGATGAACCTGTTGGAATTCTTTGAAGAGATTACAAGTAAGATAGATAAAGGGGATGCAGTGGATGTTATGTATTTGGACTTTCAGAAGGCCTTTGACAAGGTGCCACACATGAAGCTGCTTACCAAGTTAAGAGCCATGGTATTACAGGGAAGTTACTAACATGGTTAGAGCATTAGTTGATTGGTAGGAGGCAGCAAGTGGGAATTAAAAGGATCCTTTTCTGGGTGGCTGCCAGTGACTAGTGGTGTTCTGTAGGGGTCAGTGTTAGGACCGCTTCTTTTTATGCTGTATATAAATGATTTAGATGATGTAGCCAAGTTAGCAGATGATACAAAGATTGGTGGAGGGGCAGGTACTGTTGAGGAAACAGGTAGGATGCAGAAGGACATAGACAGATTGGGAGAATGGGTAAGTGGCAAATGAAATACAATGTTGGAAAATGCACAGTCATGCACTTTGGTAGTAGAAATAAATGTGTGGACTATTTCCTAAATGGGGAGAAAATCTAGGGATCTGAGATGCAGAAGGAATTGGGAGTTCTTGTACAGAATACCCTGAAGGTTAACTTGCAGGTTGAGTCGGTGGTGAGGAAGGCAAGTACCATGTTAGAATTCATTTCAAGTGATCTAGAATACAAGAGTAAGGATGTGATACTAAGGCTTTATAAGGCACTGGTGAGGCCTCACCTTGAGTATTGTGAACAGTTTTGGGGCCCTCTTAGAAAAGATGTGCTGGCATTGGAGAGAGTCCAGAGGAGGTTCACAAGGATGATTCCAGGAATAAAAGGGTTATCATACGAGGAACATTTGATGGCCCTGGGTCTGTACTCGCTGGAATTCAGAAGGATGAGAAGAGAATCTCATTGAAACCTTTCGAATATTGAATGGCCTAGGCAGAGTAGATGTGGAAAGGATGTTTCCCATGGTGGGAGAGTCTAGGACAAAAGGGTACAGCCTCAGAATAGAGGAGACAGAGAAATTTCTTTAACCAAATGGTGGTGAATTTGTGGAATTTGTTGCTACGTGCAGCTGTGGAGGCCAGGTCATTGGGTGTATTTAAGGCAGAGATTGATAGGTTCTTGATTGGACATGGCATTAAAGGTTATGGGGAGAAGGCTGGGAACTGGGTTTGAGGAGGAGGAGATAAAAAAAAGGATCAGCTATGATTGAATGGTGGAGCAGACTCGATGGGCTAGATGGCCTAATTCTGCTCCTACGTCTTATGGTCTTATGGTTTAATATGAGGTGTTGCTCCTCCAGCCGCAGGCCATAAGACCATAAGATACAGGAGCAGAAGAAGGCCATTCGGCCCATCGAGCCTGCTCTGCCATTCAATCATGGGCTGGTCTAATTCTTCCAGTCATCCACACTCCCCTGCCTTCACCCCATACCCTTTAATGGCCTGGCTAATCAAGAACCTATCTAGCTCTGCCTTAAATACACCCGATGACTTGGCCTCCACAGCCGCTCGTGGCAGCAAATTCCACAGATTTACCACCCTCTGACTAAAGTAATTTCTCCGCATCTCAGTTCTAAGTAGACGTACTTCAATCTTGAAGTCGTGCCCTCTTGTCCTAGAAACCCAAAGTAAGTAACTTTGCCATATCTAATTGGTTCAGGCCTTTTAACATTCAGAATGTTTCTATGAGATCCTCCATAATTCTCCTGAACTCCAGGGAATACAGCCCAAGAGCTGCCAGATGGTCCTCATATTCATTCCTTGAATCATTCTCTGAACCCTCTCCAATGTCAGTATATCCTTTCTAAAATAAGGAGCCTAAAACTGCACACAATACTCCAAGTGTAGTCTCACGAGTGCCTCAACATCACATCCCTGCTCTTATATTCTATACCTCTAGAAATGAATGCCAACAATGCATTCGCCTTCTTCACAACTGACTCAACCTGGAGGTTAACCTTTAGGGTATCTTGCACAAGGACTCCCAAGTCCCTTTGCATCTCTGCATTTTGAATTCTCTCCCCATCTAAATAATAGTCTACCCGTTTATTTCTTCCACCAAAGTGCATGACCATACACTTTCTAACATTGTATTTCATTTGACACTTCTTTGCCATTCCCACAGTGGCCTTATCATTGCAATAGAGGAGGCCAATAGACTGACCTGTCATAATGAGAATGGGGACTGGATTAAAACAGTTTACCTGTTGTAGAAAGGGAGAAGATGCTCAACAAAGCAGCCCTCAATTTGGTGAGCACCTTCCCTCCATCCCTCCATCTGCAATGGGTGGGGGGGGGTGGGATCACCTTCCAGCTTGTACTCCATCCTCTCCCCCCACCTTCTTATTCTGGCTTCTTCAGTCCTGATGAAGGGTCTCGGCACGAAATATTGACTCTTTATTCCTCTCCATAGATGCTGCATGACCTGCTGAGTTCCTCCAGCATTTTGTGTGTGTTATTCTGAATTTCCAGCATTTGCAAAATCTCTTGTGTTTATGTAAAAGCTAATGCTCAGGTTGATGTTGGGATGAAACAAAAATACAACCCTAAACTATTCCCATCTCAAGCCAAAGAGTTGTAGAGCTATAAAGCTGGGAAACTACCCTTTCAGCCCAATTGGGCCATGCTGGACAAGATTCCCATTTAACTTCTTCCCATTGCCTGCATTTGGCCCATATCCCTCTAAACCTTTCTTATCCCTGTACCCGTCCAAGTGTCCTAATCTGCCTAAGTCCTTTTGCAGACTCAGTCCTTCCTCAACACCTCCTGCCTCTCCATCTATTTTGTATCTTCAGCAGACTTGACCACAAAGCCATCAATTTCGCCATCCAAATCATTGTCCAAATGTGAAAAGAAGTGGTCCCAACACAGATCACTGCTCAGCACCACTAGTCACCAGCAGCCAACCAGAAAAGGCTTTCTTTAGTCCCATTCTTTGTTTCCTACCAGTCAGCCAATCGTCTATCCATGCTAGTATATTTCATGCAATACCATGGGTCCTTAACTTGCTTAAAAGCCTCATTATGTGTCATCTTGTTAAAGGCCTTCTGAAAATCCATGTAAGTATTATCTATTGACTCTGTCTACCCTGCCGATCATTTTTTCAAAGAATTCCAACAGATTGGTCAGGCAAGGTTTACTCCTTCAGGGAACAATGCTGACTTTGACCTATTTTATCAAGTGCCTCCAAGTTTCCGGAAACTTCATCCATAATAGTCAACCGCTGAAGTCAGGCTAAATGGCCTATAATTTCCAGATTCTTGCTTCCCTCCCTTCTTAAAGAGTGTCATTTACAATTTTTCATTCACCAATCCAAAACCATTCCAGAATCTAGTCATTCTTGATCTATCACTATTAATGCCTCCACACTCTCTTCAGCCCTCCTCTGTTAGAATCCTGGGGTGTAATCCATGTGGTCCAAGTGACTTATCTACCTTCAGACTTTCAGCTTCCCAAGTGTCTTTTCCTTAGTGATAGCAACAACACTCACGTCTGGCCCCGACATTCTCGAATTTCTGCTCAAATTTCTGGCGTACTGCAGGTGTCTTCCACAATGAAGTCTGACGCAAAATACCTATTGAGTTCATCAGCCATTTCTTTGTTCCCCCATTACTACCTCTCCAGTGTAATTTTCCAGGGGTCCTTTCATTGTCTATGTTTTTGGCCCATATCACTCTAAATGCATCCTAACTATGTACTTATCCAAATATCTTTAAAACCTTGTTATTGTACCTGCCTCAGCCACCTTGATGCACCTTCCCTGGGCATGGGACTATGTATGTTTCATCTATTTCACGCCATCATTTTATACATCTTGATAAAGTTATCCCTCAACCTCCTTCATTCAAATGAATGAAGTCCTAGCCTGCCCAATCTCTTCCTATAACTCAGGTCCTGGCAGCATCCTCATAAATATCTTTTCTGCACTCTTTTTAATTACAGGGTGACCAAAACTATACACAGTAGTGCAAGTGAGGTCTCATCAATGTCTTGCACAACTGCACATAACATTGCAGCATCTATACTCAGAGCTCTGACCGACAAAGGCCAGCCTCCTTCACCACCCTGCCACTTCCATGCCACTCTGTGCCCACAACACTCTCCAGGGCCTAACCATTCACTGTATGTCCAATGCTGATCTGACTTCCCAAAGTCCAATACTTAGTACTTAACTACATTGCACACCATTTGCCAATCCTCAGCCCACTTGCGTAGCTGATCAAGATCCCTGTGGTAATTGATAAACTTCTTCACAGCTGATGACACCACCTATCTTAGTAGCATCTACGAACTTACTAACCACACTTTGCACCTTCACATCCAGACTGGTTATGAGCAGTTCTCAGGAATGGAACCTTGTTGTAAACCTGAGACATCTTGTAAAACATAATCATGAGGGGATATTGGACTTCAGGTTTGTATTCCTTCCCCTCCCACCACCCAACCTTCTTCCCAAGCCACACTCTCTTCCAGCCCCATCGAGTCCCTTACCCTGGACACCTCCACTCCATGCAATAGCTCTTCCATGAGGCAGAGAGACCGAGAAGAGGTGAACAGGACTCAGGACCACCCTCTGACCCCCCTGCCAAAGTGCTTCATGTTTTGAAATTTTCCTAATATTTAGAGGCATTTTAAAATGACATGAACTTCAATAAGTAATTTTTTAAGAAATTGAATTAGCCTATGATAACATTGATTGTTTAACTGAATGGAAGAAGACTTGAATATTTTTCATATTTGTCTTTATTAATGAAATATTTGATGCTGTAATGAAGTCTCTATGACACAAGAGCAGACCAATGTTTCACATCCTGCACCTTACCATTTTCCACACACTTACTATAGAAGCGTAGTAGACAGAATGAGATAGCATTGAAATCCCCCATTATATAAACCTTTAAATATATAAAAAAGAGACTTGGTTAGAACAGCCTTAAACCCATGGTGAAAGAAAGTAAGGAAATGCGTAATATAATTCAAAACAGTTAGTAAGATTAAGTTTGGTTTAAAAGTTGAGGGTAATGCATGCTTAACACTCAGTGGTATCTGTTGGCAGTGGTTAATACAAGCCAGAGTATGAAGAGTAATGAGGTCTTGGTGATTGATAGCTGGAAAACACATGTGGGTCTGACTTGACTGGGAGAAGCAAGAGGCCGGAAAGCTCATCTTTCTTGCAGCGCTTCATCAGTTCTTTGTAATTGACTCTCTCCTCTGTCATGGGATCAACAAGATCCCTGGCATAGTTGGATTCTTCCTGGAGGACTCTGGCGGTGTTGTTATCGATCATGTTCGACATGAGGGCATCCGTGGTGGACACACGGCCGGAGCGGTTGGGGTCTACTAGTCCCCCAGTGAGGTACTGGGCTTCCAGGTACTGGTAAGCCACATCATTGGGCAGCCAGCCCTTCTGAAGAGCCACCCCCACAGAAAGGCGTTCCTTTGTGACAGGGTCTTCAAGCCCGGTGAAAGCCTTCTGTGCATTGAGCAACCTTCTCTCATGGGTTTTGTCAATCAGGTTTCTGTCTAATGCCTTATGGACGGAATGCCTTTCCCGGGTTGAGATGTCTATGATCCCACCTGTAGCTGCCTGTGCTTCCAGCAGCCTTTGAGCTGTGATGGGCTCGAGTAGCTTCTTGTTTAAGGCATTGGTAATGGACATCTTTGTGTTAGTGGTGTTGTCAAACACTCCAGCTATGGGTTGCTGATCGCGGTCAGCGTGTGCCCGATAGGTTGCAAAACTTGGGCTAGAATAGTTTGGTTGATACCCTGAAGAAAATGCTGGCATGGAATTCACGGTGCTGATATGTAATGCTGTTGCTTTCTCTTCACCTGCTACCAACAGTGCAAACTCAGATATTGGGAGCTTCCCATCCCTATAGAGTTTCAGCTCTTCCTTTGTGATTCTTCTGTCTTTCAGAGCTGCGTCAATGGAGTATTCTTTCCCACTTTTCTTGTCTCGAAGGACAGAGGATTCTCCTGATATTCCATGGGTGAAAATCTCTTCCCAATCACACTCCAGCTCTTGTAGGTTAATATATTGTTTCCGATCTATTATGTTCCTTCTGTAAGCCTCATAGGGTGACAATTCCTTTCCAGTATCTGGATCCACAATGGATATCTTTGTGGACAGATTGGTTTCTCTCATCTGGATGTCTCGTTGACGTGCTTCTTCCCTGTTGATCTGTGACTCAAGGTTTCGGATTGTGTACTCTTTCTCGTGAATTTTGTCCCTCTCGTTCATGATCTCCTTCTCTATCCATGATAGTTTATCATCCATCTCTTGCTTCCTTTGTTTTTCTTTCACATGGTGCTGACTCAGACGTTTGGACTCCTCTTTATGGACAAAGGTCTTTTGTTCTCTTTCTGCCTCCAGGTTCTTCAGCTCATCCTCCAGTGCTGACTTCTCACGGAAAGCATCATCTCTGGCCTTTCTCAGATCTGATTCCACCTTGTATCGTGATTCTATCGTGTTTTCCAATTTCTCGCACCTGTCTTTAACCCTTCTTATTTCCTCTTCTATGTCCAGCCTGGAATTCTTCTCCTTGTTGTACAAATCTCGTGTGTGGGCATGCTCTTCCTCCAAGGCCTTGTCTTTTTCTATCCGGATAACTTCTCTGCAGATGAGTTTTTCTTGGGATTTCTCTTTGTGGAGAATCTCCAACTCGAGTTCAATTTTCTTGATTTCTTTGTCCAAATTAGTAACTTTATTCCTTTCTTGGTCTAGCTGCTGACGTAGGGATCCAGCTAATCTTTCAAGAACTGGATCCTTTTCTACCTTGAGGACTTCTTCGGTGACAATCTTCTCTTCCAAGGGAGGAGGATTGGACTCTAGGTTGCGTATTTTATATTTGATTCCTTCCATTTCATTTTTGATGTTCTGGTGAATGCCCTTTTCCTCCTCAAGGTTTAGTTCTTTCTCTCTTTCTTCTACCAGAGCTTTCAGATGCTGGACTTCCCTGTCCAGGTTCCGCCTTTGGTTTCGTTCATCATCTAAGGTTCTGCTCAAGCTGTAGTGTTCCCTGGAAAGTTTTGGATCCTTTTCTAGGCGAACCATTTCCTGAACCACAATCTTCTCTTCAGGCTTTTGCCTCTGCAACTGAGAGTACATATTCTGCAAATCAAACACTATTGTTTCAATATTCCTTCGTTTCTCCGATTCTTCACGGATTATTGTTCGGAGTCGCTTCACTTCCTTATCCAGCATTGGGTCATCTTCATACTTGACAACATCTTTGGTCACTACTTTGGTCTCAATCTTTGACCGTTCTTTGCGCCACTCATCTCTTTCGTTTTTCAACCTCTTAATCTGCACCTGCATATCACCATGTTCATCGTCCATTTGAGGGAGTTTATGTTTGAGTTGATCAATCTCCTTAAGCATTTCTGGGCTTTTCTGAAGCTTCACAACTTCCTTGGTGATATCTTTATACTGAATTTGAGGTTTCCTGTCTTTCAGCACTTCTAGGTCCCCATGGGCGATGGTGATTTCCATCTCCACGTCCCCCCTTCTCTTTGCAATTTCTCGTATTTCTTTCTTCAATTTTGTTATCTCTTGCTCAGTTTCAGGAAGGACACGGAAATTCTCTTGAACTATTTCTTTTGTTTCTATTTTTGGTTTCTGATCATAGATAATTCTGTACTTCATTTGCAGCTCATTCAGTTCTCTCTCTAGATCACTATTACTCTGGCTTTCTTCCTCACAAAGCTTTCTGAATTTGACTAAGTCCTTTTCAAGTTGAGGGTCCTTTTCTATCTTCTTGATCTCCTTAATCATGACCTTTGGACTAGTTTTTCCGGTTTGTTTCTCCAGGGTCTCAATCTGAGTTAGAATATCGCGTATCTTTTCAGTCAGAACTTGTTTTTTATGACCCTCGTCTTCAATCTCGCTTTGAAGACTTTTGGAAGCCTTCAACATATTCGGGTCCCTTTCTACTTTCACTTTTTCAACCACAATGACTTTTTCTTTAATGTTGATTGGCTTCTGCTCAAGGATGGTGACCTCTCTTGTTAGGCGATCCCAGTCACCGATGGTTATCTGCTTTTCCCTTCTCAGAGTATTAATTTCACTGCGTAGATTTTCAGCCTTGACATCCAAAGCAGGGAGCCTCTCAATTTTCTTCACCTCTTTAGTCAGCAGCCCAGTGTTGGCATTTTTCTGATTATCTTCCAGCAAACTGATTCTCTGCCTGGTTGAATTTATATTAGTCTGGGTTTCCTGTCTCTGTTTCCGCACTTGGTGGATTTCGTTGCGCAAGTCAGAAAGGCTGGCTTCTATTTTGGGGTCCCTGTAATACTGCACCACCTCTTTCTCTTCCATTTTATCCACTGGCCGACGGGCTCTCAGAAGACTAAGTCTCTTGCTCTCCTCCTGAAGAGTTTTTTCAACTAATTTGGTCTTCTTCGCCTCATCCTGGTATTGTTGTTGGATGTCACCACCTTTGCTGCTAAATGTTGACTTCACATTCTGTTGCATAACGACCTCATCTATTGGACGTTCTTGATGCTTAAAAGAGATAATAATAATAAGGTTTAGATCAATGTTCATTATTTACACAGCATTGCATGTTATTTAAAACAAACAGGCCATTTGCCCTCTAACGGTAGTACTTCTATCTTTCACTATTAAACCTCTTCTGCATATCTTTGCACTGGTATTCATTTGCCTTAACCAACCTATAAGGTAGTGAGTTCCACATTCTAACTACTCTCTGCACAGAGAAGATCTCTGAGTTTTTTTATTGGATTAATGCTGCCTTAGTACCGGTGTTGTAAATGAATCAATGCTCGGTCATCTGACCATCAGACATAACAACAAAGCTTAGTTTGACAAACCACATCACAGTGGGTCATCCAGTCATTGGGGTTCATTAGTTGTCATCTGCAACTTTCATAACATCTCCTTTTAGTTGATCAGAACTGACATTCTTTTTGATTTTTAACTGCAAAGAGTCTGTCTCTGCTTTAAGAGGAGGGTTTGAATCCAAACTTTAAGACAGAAGCCTATTATTGCAGGTAAACGTGAAGCCCAGGACCCATAATCAGTCTTACTTAGTGTGGTCAGCTGTTGGTACAGTGACAGGCAATGAGACTGCAGATAAATTCAGTTCAAGTGAAGCACACAAGTATGGAAATTGAACCAGAGCTACACGCAGAGAACATAGCACTCCAATTCTGAAACTCAAAAGCAAGGTTTAACATTGTCACCACTTCATTTGTCCATTTCGATAACTATGCAAGAACAAATATCCTATGTTTTGTCCATAATCGAGAAGTACTCTGTAAATAATGAGACGAAAATAAGATGAAGTGCCCATGCTTAAACAGTGAATGACATGACTTCTGTTACGAATATGACATATGATGTTGTTAAACCGGGGACGCTAGTGATCTGTAATTAACATCACTAAAACTCTATTGTTTTCCCTTGCTCAATATTCATTTCCTCTAGATGGCAGAGACAGTGCTAGAACCCAAACCTATTTGGAGAAGCTACCTCAGCTCGTATGACAGCAGCTTTGGTTTGCCTAATGTGGGAAAGAGAACATTGATTAAGGTGCTCACTTTCTGACAGCTGGCCATTTTCCGAGTTAAGACTTCTAATAATATTGTCCACAGTAGCGCCTTGAGGGGGTGGGGGAGGAGGAGAGAGAAAGAGAAAGAGAGAGAGAGAGAGAGAGAGATAGAGAGAGTTAGAGAGAGACAGAGAGACAGAGAGAGAAATAGAGAGAGACAGAGAGAGAGAGATAGAGAGAGATAGAGAGAGTTAGAGAGAGAGAGAGATAGAGAGAGTTAGAGAGAGAGATAGAGAGAGTTAGAAAGAGAGAGACAGAGAGAGAGAGAGATAGAGAGAGATAGATAGAGAGAGAGAGAGATAGAGAGAGACAGAGAGAGAGAGATAGAGGGAGAGAGTTAGAGAGATAGAGAGAGAGTTAGAGAGAGAGAGATAGAGACAGAGAGAGAGATAGAGAGAGAGATAGAGAGAGTTAGAGAGAAAGAGAGACAGAGAGAGAGATAGAGAGAGAGATAGAGAGAGTTAGAGAGATAGAGAGAGACAGAGAGAGAGATAGAGAGAGACAGAGAGAGAGATGAGAGAGAGAGATAGAGAGAGAGAGACAGACAGAGAGAGAGAGAGATAGAGAGAGAGAGATAGAGAGAGTTAGAGAGAGACAGACAGAGAGAGAGAGATAGAGAGAGACAGAGAGATAGATAGAGAGAGAGATAGAGAGAGTTAGAGAGAGAGAGACAGAGAGATAGAGAGAGACAGAGAGAGAGAGAGAGAGAGAGATAGAGAGAGAGATAGAGTTAGAGAGAGAGAGAGATAGAGAGAGAGATAGAGAGAGTTAGAGAGATAGAGACAGAGAGAGAGATAGAGAGAGTTAGAGAGAGAGAGACAGAGAGAGAGAGAGATAGAGAGAGATAGAGAGAGAGAGATAGGGAGAGATAGAGTGAGTTAGAGAGAGAGAGACAGAGAGAGAGAGATAGAGACAGAGAGAGAGAGATAGAGAGAGTTAGAGAGAGAGAGAGAGACAGAGAGAGAGATAGAGAGAGAGATAGAGAGAGTTAGAGAGAGAGAGAGACAGAGAGAGAGATAGAGAGAGACAGAGAGAGAGATAGAGAGAGAGAGACAGAGAGAGAGAGAGATAGAGAGAGTTAGAGCGAGAGACAGACAGAGAGAGAGATAGAGAGAGACAGAGAGAGAGATAGATAGAGAGAGAGATAGAGAGAGACAGAGAGAGAGATAGAGAGAGATAGAGAGAGTTAGAGAGAGAGACAGACAGAGAGAGAGAGATAGAGAGAGACAGAGAGAGAGATAGAGAGAGAGACAGAGAGAGATAGAGAGAGACAGAGAGAGAGATAGAGAGAGATAGAGAGAGAGATAGAGTGAGTTAGAGAGAGAGAGACAGAGAGAGAGATAGAGAGAGAGATAGAGAGAGTTAGAGAGAGAGACAGACAGAGAGAGAGATAGAGACAGAGAGAGAGATAGAGAGAGAGAGAGAGAGAGATAGAGAGAGTTAGAGAGAGAGTGAGAGAGAGTTCGAGAGAGATAGAGAGAGTTAGAGAGAGAGACAGACAGAGAGAGAGAGATAGAGAGAGACAGAGAGAGAGAGAGATAGAGAGAGAGATAGAGAGAGTTAGAGAGAGAGAGAGACAGACAGAGAGAGAGAGAGATAGAGAGAGATAGAGAGAGAGAGATAGAGAGAGAGAGATAGAGTGAGTTAGAGAGAGAGAGACAGAGAGAGAGATAGAGAGAGACAGAGAGAGAGAGATAGAGAGTTAGAGAGAGAGACAGACAGAGAGAGAGAGATAGAGAGAGACAGAGAGAGAGATAGAGAGAGAGAGATAGAGAGAGAGATAGAGAGATAGAGAGAGTTAGAGAGAGAGTGAGAGAGAGAGTGAGAGAGAGAGAGATAGAGATAGAGAGCTCAGATTCAGAATCAGGTTTATTATCACTAGCATGTGACATGAGATTTGTTCACTGAGCAGCAGCAGTTCAATGCAATACATCATCGAGCAGAGAAAACAAAAAATAATAATAAATAAACAAGTACTTTGCTTCAGTATTCATCATGGAAAAGGATCCTGGCGATTGTAGGGATGGCTTACATCGGACTGAAAAGCTTGAGTATGTAGACATTAAGAAAGAGGATGTGCTGGAGCTTTTGGAAAGCATCAAGTTGGATAAGTCACCGGGACCGGACGAGATGTACCCCAGGCTACTGTGGGAGGCGAGGGAGGAAATTGCTGAGCCTCTGGCGATGATCTTTGTATCATCAGTGGGGACAGGAGAGGTTCCAGAGGACTGGAGGGATGCGGATGTTGTTCCATTATTCAAGAAAGGGGGTAGAGATAGCCCAGGAAATTATAGACCAGTGAGTCTTATTCCAGTGGTTGGTAAGTTGATGGAAAAGATCCTGAGAGGCAGGATTTATGAACATTTGGAGAGGAATAATATGATTAGAAATAGTCAGCATGGCTTTGTCCAAGGCAGGTTGTGCCTTATGAGCCTGACTGAAGTGGGCTGAGAAGTGGCAGATGGAGTTCAACCCAGAGAAGTGTGAGGTGGTACACTTTGGAAGGACAAACTCCAAGGCAGAGTACAAAGTAAATGGCAGGATACTTGGTAGTGTGGAGGAGCAGAGGGATCTGGAGGTACATGTCCACAGATCCCTGAAAGTTGCCTCACAGGTAGATAGGGTAGTTAAGAAAGCTTGTGGGGTGTTAGCTTTCATAAGTCGAGGGATAGAGTTTAAGAGTCGCGAGGTAATGATGCAGCTCAATAAAACTCTGGTTAGGCCACATTTGGAGTACTGTGTCCATTTCTGGTCGCCTCACTATAGGAAGGATGTGGAAGCATTGGAAAGGGTACAGAGGAGATTTACCAGGATGCTGCCTGGTTTAGAAAGTATGCATTATGATTAGAGATTAAGGGAGCTAGGGCTTTACTCTTTGGAGAGTAGGAGGATGAGAGGAGACATGATAGAGGTATACAAGATATTAAGAGGAATAGATAGAGTGGACAGCCAGTGCCTCTTCCCCAGGGCACCACTCCTCAATACAAGAGGACATGGCTTTAAGGTAAGGGGTGGGAAGTTCAAGGGGGATATTAGAGGAAGGGTTTTTGCTCAGAGAGTGGTTCGTGCGTGGAATGCACTGTCTGAGTCAGTGGTGGAGGCAGATACACTAGTGAAATTTAAGAGACTAGAAGACAGGTATATGGAGGAATTTAAGGTGGGGGTTTATATGGGAGGCAGGGTTTAAGGGTCAGCACAACATTGTGGGCCGAAGGGCCTGTACTATGCTGTACAATTCTATGTTCTATGTTCTATTTTGAGGATGTGACTAAACACATTGATGAAGGTAGAGCAGTAGATGTAGTGTATATGGATTTCAGCAAGGCATTTGATAAGGTACCCCATGCAAGGCTTATTGAGAAAGTAAGGAGGCATGGGATCCAAGGGGACATTGCTTTGTGGATCCAGAACTGGCTTGCCCACAGAAGGCAAAGAGTGGTTGTAGATGGGTCATATTCTGCATGGAGGTCAGTGACTGGTGGTGTGCCTCAGGGATCTGTTCTGGGACCCCTACTCTTTGTGATTTTTATAAATGACCTGGATGAGGAAGTGGAGGGATGGGTTAGTAAGTTTGCTGATGACACAAAGGTTGGGGGTGTTGTGGATAGTGTGGAGGGCTGTCAGTGGTTACAGTGGGACATTGATAGGATGCAAAACTGGGCCGAGAAGTGGCAGATGGAGTTCAACTCAGATAAGTGTGAGATTTTGGTAGGTCAAATATGATGGCAGAATATGGTATTAGTGGTAAGACTCTTGGCAGTGTGGAAGATTAGAGGAATCTTGGGGTCCGAGTCCATAGGACACTCAAAGCTGCTACGCAGGTTGACTCTCTGGTTAAGAAGGCATACAGTGCATTGGCCTTCATCAATTGTGGGATTGAGTTTAGGAGCTGAGAGGTAATTTTGCAGCTATATAAGACCCTGGTCAGACCCCACTTGGAGTACTGTGCTCAATTCTGGTTGCCTCACTACAGGAAGGATGTGGAAACCATAGAAACGGTGCAGAGGAGATTTACAAGGATGTTGCCTGGATTGGGGAGCATGGCTTATGAGAATAGGTTGAGTGAACTCGGCCTTTTCTCCTTGGAGTGACAGAGGATGTGAGATGACCTGATAGAGATGTATAAGATGATGAGAGGTATTGATCACGTGGATAGTCAGAGGCTTTTTCTTGTGTTAGCTAAAATGGCTAACACAAGATGAGACAGTTTTAAGGTGCTTTGAAATAGGTACAGAGGAGATGTCAGGGGTAATCTTTTCTACGCAGAGAGTGGTGAGTGTGTGGAATGGGCTGCCGGTAACAGTGATGGAGGCGGATACGACAGGGTCTTTTAAGAGACTCCTGGACAGGTACATGGAGCTTAGAAAAATAGAGGGCTATGGGCAACCCAAGGTAATTTCTAAGGTAGGGACATGCTCAGTACAGCTTTGTGTGCCAAAGAGCCTGTATTGTGCTGTAGGTTTTCTATGTTTCTAAGTCAATCAATTACAGTATATGTATATTGAATAGATTTTAAAAAACATGCAAAAACAGAAATACTGTATATTAAAAAAAAGTGAGGTAGTGTCCAAAGATTCAATGTCCATTTAGGAATGGGATGGCAGAGGGGAAGAAGATGTTCCTGAATCACTGAGTGTGTGTCTTCAGGCTTCTGTACCTCCTACCTGATGGTAACAGTGAGAAAAGGGCATGCCCTGGGTGCTGGAGGTCCTTAATAAAGGACGCTACATTTCTGAGACACCGCTCCCTGAAGATGTCCTGGGTACTTTGTAGGCTAGTACCCAAGATGGAGCTGACTAGATTTACAACCCTCTGCAGCTTCTTTCAGTCCTGTGCAGTAGCTCTCCTCCCCATAGCAGACAGTGATGCAGCCTGTCAGAATGCTCTCCACAGTACAACTATAGAAGTTTTTGAGTGTATTTGTTGACATGCCAAATCTCTTCAAACTCCTATTGAAGTATAGCCGCTGTCTTGCCTTCTTTATAACCACATCGATATGATGGGACCGGGTTAGATCCTCAGAGATCTTGACACCCAGGAACTTGAAGCTGCTCACTCTCTCCACTTCTGATCCCTCTATGAGGATTGGTATGTGTTCCTTTGTCTTACCCTTCCCGAAGTCCACCAGGGGTGCAGTGCTAGCTGGAGCACACCGGAGCACGTCCGGCACCTCTTTAAGAAAAAAACCGAAATAAACAAGCTAATTAATTAGGTGCTGCCCAGGGTGATTTGAGTATCTCAGAAACTGCTGATCTCCGGGGATTTTTACGCACAACAGACTCTGGAGTTTACAAGGAATGGTGCCAAAAACAAAAAAAGCATCCAGTGAGTGGATTTAACAAGATGTTTTCACTCACAGAACAGCCACTTGCTGGATTTTTTTTGTTTTTAGCTTGTTTATTTCGGCATTTTTCTTGAGGAGGTGCCGGACGCACTCCGGTGTGCTCCGGCTAGCACTGCACCCCTGAAGTCCACAATATCTTTTTCAATAGGTGTTTTGGGATTCCACACTGTTCATGTAAGGTCCATTGTAATGCTGATGGAGGGAGAACTTGCTGAGTAAATCTGAGATTCCACAAATAATTGACCCACGTAGTCTCCCCTGCAATCATTTTGTAATAATTGTACCCAGGTTATAAAAGTCATGTACATGTAGGAGCAAAGTTCTGAGCACTGGCCACTGGTTGATAAACACTCACTGATGTGAATTTCACGACACCATGAACTGTAAAGGGCACTGGGCATCCTGAAGTACAGCCAAATGTGAAGGTAAATGTTATCTGAATTAATCCAGGAGAGCCTCAAGAAGTCAGCTACTCCCTGCAGCCCATGATAATGAACTATGGATCTGCTGCTGGGTGGCAGGATAGACCTTGGACTACTGAACACCAGGGCCTCTGGGAGTTATACCAGAATTAAAAGAGGGGCTATAGTACATTCATCAACAATATGTCATCCTTCGCTCTCAGATACTAAGAACCCTCAGCAGTTACCACTTGCTTACCTTTTGCTTAACCTTGGTCACAAATTCCAGCTGGCTCAGCAACTGATCATTTGATGAGGAGACCTCAGCAAAGCGTTTGACCGTGTTCTTCTCCTGTAAAGGAAACAAAGAGTGTTATTTGGGAGTCACATACAGTATATTCACTGCAATTGGAGTCTGGAAAAAGGGCGAGTGAGTGACAAGGACATTAATTCACACAACACAGAAGAAGTCCAGCCAACCCGTTGTGACCATGTTGGTTTTTAAATGATTATATCATCAGTTCCCTTTGCATAAGACTATGAGACATCATGGCTGATCCTCGATCCTACTTAACCCCGTACACCTGCATTCTCACCATAACCTTTGATCCCTGAACAATCAGGAAATTATCAATTTTCGCTTTAAATATACCCGTGGTCTTGGCCTCCACAGCTGTCTGTCGCAGAGCATTCCACAGATTGAACTACTCTCTGGCTAATAAAATTCCTCCTTATCTCTGTTCATACACTCCTACTCCTTCCTTTTAAAAAATACACACAGCTACATTTTGATTTTTTTTTGTGTCTGTTTTATCAGCTTTTCAAGTAGTGTGGCCCAGGTCATAACAATTGGTGACACCAAAATATTCTCCTCTTCTTGCTGTTATCTGTCAGTTTTCAAACATCCTGTCAATGGAATCAGCTTACCTCCCCTATCAAAACCATCTGCTATGTTTAAATATTTTTATTAAATCTTCCCTTAACCTTCACTGCTCTAAGCAGAATAATCTTGACTTCTTTGAGCTTTCATTATTATAGGTGTACCTTCCTGTTCTGCTTACTATAACCACTTTGAATCAAGTTGGATTTGTAGGGGTTTATGATCTAATTGTGTTCTTTCGTGTAAAAATTATGTATAATTTATGTTTTTTTCAAGTAAACATTGTGTATGTGATTTTATGTTCCTGTAACACACAAATTGCTGGATGAACTCAGCAGTACGGGCAGCAAATGTGGAAAAGAGTGGACAGTCTATATCTTAGCCAAGACCCTTCTTCAGGATCTCGGCCCAAAAATGTCGACTGCAATCTTTTCCATAGATGCTGCCTGACCTGCTGAGTTCCTCCAGCATTTTGTGTGTGTGCTTTGGATTTCCAGCATCTGCAGACTTCCTTATGTTTATGTCCCTGTGACGTTTTTCATTGCACCTGAATTGTTTATTAAACTTGAATGTGACACCTTTCTACTATGAGATGCATGGTCCATCACTGAGAGTACATCAGACCCCAGATATCCACTTGAGTCACAAATACTTGTACTGAGCTCATGACTTACATGCCACGGTGACTGCAAGAAATTGCATAGAATTGTAAACACACCTTCCCCTCTATGGACTCTGTCAATACTTCCATTGCCTTGGGAAACCATCCAACATAATCACGGAGCCCTACTAATCTTTGTCATTCTCTCTCCTGCTTTCAACCAATGGGCAGCAGCTGTGAAAGCCTTAGGACACATTCCACGAGGCTTCTATCCCTCTGTATATAAGACTCTTGAATGGATCTCTTGTATAATAAAGTACTCCTGACCTCATCATCTACATCGGCATGGTCCTTGTTCTTTATCAACCTACATGCACTACACTTCCTCTGTAACTGTATACTACATTCTGCATCTTATTATTTTTCCTTTTATGCTTCCTCAAATAATCTGTCTGGACGGCACACAAACAAAGCTTTTCACTGTCTTGTAAGCATGTGACAATACTAAACCAATTACCTGTAACCCAGTCACTGTCTTCAGCACTGGCTGAAATCACTCCTGATGTCTCGCCAAGTTTCCCCAAATGTTAGCCTGGAAGATTGAAAATGATTTCGGCATGGGCTAGATGGGCCAAAGGGCCTGTTTCTGTGCTGTACTTTCCTATAACTCTATCCTATGACTGATGGTTGGTCCATGCTGGAGTCGCTAATCTCCTTAGTAAAGAAAGGCATTGAGATGACATGACTGATCAATGGAACTAGACATAGATTACACAGAGTGTTAGAAGTCACACAGAACGTACACTAGAGGGAAAGGTCTTTCAGTCCATCAGATTGAGCCAGCATTTGTATTTCCCATTGTATCTCCAGCTACCCCTCCTCTTTCCCTTTTCACTTCATTTCACCTATCAGCATATATGTGTCTTTATCTGAACGTATCCATTCTTTTCACCAAACCTCTTCCCTGCGGTGATAAGCTGCACATTCTAAGCACAACTTGGAGCCAAGATCTTGTCTTTACCTGATCCTTAATGCTGTCTTGCAGTGCCTGAGTTCTTAGCTTCTTCGGGCCAGATGGGCCAGAGGTAGGGTCCAGAGATGCTTGGTACTTGTCATTGTTGGTTTCATAATCCTTTGGAAAAAGAACAAGCAAAACATTACTATTTTCATAAATGCAGGCTCAGAGAAATCCCCTGTGTCCTGAACCCCATCTTTCCCTCTTGTTCAGAACCTTCAGCTCAACACCAACTTGTGAGGAATGGGTTGGGGTGGTAGAGGCTTGCTAAATTAGGCAGCTGGTCCAAAATAATGCAATAATGTGGCTTTGAGCAGAGCAGAAATTGTCGGGGGTGGGGGGCAAAGAAATAGAAGAGTGTGACTTTGAGCAGATCAGAAATTGGGGTGGTGGGAGGAGAAATAGAAGAACGTGACTGAGCAGAGCCAAAATGCAGCCATCCTCAGCTGAAGTAAAACTGAACTTCTTCCTACCCCCACCTCAAAGTGTAAATATCATTATTGCAAAATGTCATTATTCTAACCCAATCCTCTGTGGAGTTGTAGAATAATAGTATAATACGAGTAATTCGGCCCACTTATCCATGCCAATCAAACCTTGTCCGATTTATCTGCACTTATCCCATGACATTTCCAATCCATGTACCTGGCAATGCACCAAATTAATCCTTTCTTCCTACCTCCAATTTTTTTTCTTCTGGATTCTTTGACACCTGGCTGTTTCTAAAGCAGGATTCATCTTTTTAAATTAAACATCCCCCTGATCCAGGGTCTACTTTGCCCAATCACACTTGGAAGCAGCAGTTACACCTGACAACAGGAGTAATCAGGTGATGAGAAATTGGAAGAATCTCCAAAGCCAACACATACCTTCAGTGTTGACTGCAAGTCTTGACAGAGATGGACGAGTTCATCTTTCTTAGATTCCTGCTTCTTGATATCATCGACCAGTTTCTGTAAAATCAAAGATGTTACAATGGAGTGAGGCTAGGTCCCCTCGGCTCTAACATGTGCATCAGGTTGAAGAATAAATCAAACTTGAGAAGTATCTCAATCAATGTTTCCATTAAGTTGGTTGGAAACTCAGAGGGCATCCACCCAACTTGTGCCAAAGATTGCTTTATGCCAAACCCTGGTTATCTTCAGTGAGGTGATATTAGTCCAGGCTCAGAAAACGTTGTGTGCTCGGTACATTGTTTTCAGCACAGATATGTTAATGTGTCTGCTTCTTTTCATAGTCCAGGAATTAGCTGAGAAAATTGTCCATCGAAAGTTCACCAGGTGGATAGGGAGTACGGACTTACAGTTACAGCTTGTGACAATCAGAGAGCTATATCAGACCACCAAGGTGTTATTGATCTGAGGGACAATATCATAGTTTCTGATTTGTTTTCTAAAGAAATGCTATTCATACAAAAAGAAGTGTGCACTGCCCCTTGAAAATGTGAGTGATCACTAATGCTTGAACTTGAGTGATTACAGCCGTGCCAAAGAAGTGAATTGCATCAGTACAAAACTGAAATGTGATCACCACAAAAACAGATCAATTGCCACAAAACATGGACAGGATTACAATTAAACAGAATGGATTATTTATTTATTCATTGTGATACTGCACAGAGAGTCCAGTTATCCCCTGATTAAACGCTGGCCTAATCACAGGACAATTTACAATGACCAATTAAGCTACCAACTGGGATGTCTGTGGAATGTGGGAGGAAATCAGAACACCCAGAAGAAACCCGTGTAGTCACGGGGAGAATGTACAAACTCCTTACAGGCAGCTATGAGATTTGAACCCCGGTCACTGGTAAAGTGTTGTGCTAACCACTACACTACCATGCTCCCCCCCATGAAAATGAAGTAGGATACCATGAAATAGACTGGATTACCATGATAATTTGGGTAAATTACCATGAAAGAGTTGATTGCCATGGACAATTGATTGGATTATCATGAAACAGAATAGGTTACTGAACAAAATTGAATGGATTACCAACAAATTGTACGATTTTCTGTGAAAATTTGATTGGGTTCCCGTAAAAAATGAGTGGGTTTCCATGAAAAAGACCACATTGATGCAGCATGTGTTATTTTTTTCTCCATTGTTCTATCTAGTTTGACAAGTTAGGTAAAGGAACTTCAAACCAAATATGACGTATTGAAGATGAAGAATAGGCAACAGCAGTTACAGTCGCAATGATGTATCAGACTTCATATCATGTGGTACAATAGTTTTAAAAGATTCATACACATGCAATACATGCAATTGTTATCAAACATGGACTGAAAGAGAGGTTTGAATTTCTACTTCCTCATGCTTAGATAACACGTACCTTCTGGGCTTGGAGTTTGGTTTGGACTTCACTGAGGCTGGCAGTGGGTTGCACTTGGTTGTTAGGAAGATTGTCCATCCAGGTGTTGAGTTCCTGCAGGGATGTTTTGTAATGCTGTTGGGCATTATCAGCATTCTGAAGCATATCCTCTCTGAAAAGATGAGAGGGCACAGTGTGAAGCTCTGGTGCAGAGAAGCTAATACAGTGAATAGCTCATGCCTACGCTGGTCAGGTATGTAATATCTATGGTATGATCCTCCCACTGGAGGCTTTAATGATCAGAGGTTTGTTTTGGAGATATCGATCTACAACATCATGCAAGTGCAGTGGGAGATGGACGTGAGTTGAGCTGGATGTCACCCCTACCTACTCGAAGCTCTGTAACTAAGGCCACAGCATCTCCTCACCCTAACATACCTTTGCACTCCAAAAAAATGAGAACCCAAACTTCTACAGCTGGAGGAAACAGCAGAAAGGGAACAGCAACAGATGAACATGAAAAGCAGTAGTCTGCACAGGATCATCATGGTACTCTGTCTTTAACAACAGGATGCGTGCCTAGGTTTTTAACATGCAAACACTTGTATTTCAAAAATATCAATCAAGCTGCCCATAATTACTGAAAATGTTTTTACAAACAGTTGATAAGGGAATATTTATAAGAACTATATGAGAAATAGGGCAAGATTCAGATCAGAATCCGGTCAAGTTGACACCAAGCTGCAGTCTCTGTTGAGGTCATGGCTCAGACTTCATTTTCTTTTAGGTTTGTAGGGATGATTTTCAGAACAAAGGGAGAGTTAGGGATTAGGTCAGGGTTTAGGGACAGGGATGTAAGGGAGTCAGAGGTCATGCCAGATTCGAGGTCTCCACTTCACACTCCATCTTCGAAGACCAGCAATGTGGATGTGTGACAGAGGACATCTATAGACGGAAGTCACGTCAGCAAGCACTGTGGATGAAGACCAGCGAGGATGAAAGCTGGTGGCCCCGAAGATCCAAGGTCGGTGGGTCCTCCCAGGTTAGTGAGTCCTGTAATCAAAGGGCCAGTGGGCAGGAGGCATGATGTTTTGATCGATTCTGGAATCTCCGAAATTTGGAGATTTCTACATCCCAAGGATAAAGAATTTTCTTTCTTTTCACATGTGCATCATACTTATTCTAGGATTGAATTTTTTTATAGACTCTCGTTTAATACCATCTGTAATTGAGTGTAATTATGACATTATTGCCATATCTGATCATGCACCATTGAATCTCTCTATTAAGTTATGGGATATACCTTCTGATACTAGACAATGGCGTTTTAATTCCAACTTACTTCAAGACTCAGATTTTGTAAAATTTATTAAGGATCAGATTGACTTTTTTTTGAACCAATACTACGGATGCAATTCCCAGTGGGGTTATATGGGACACTTTTAAAGCTTATATTTGTGGTCAGATCATTTCCTACTCAGCTGGATTGAAAAAACGCACTAAGAATGAAATACTTGTGTTGATTGATAAGATTAAAGACATTGATAAACAATATGCCACTGCTCCTAATGAGGAGCTTTACAAACAGAGAGTTGAACTTCAAATGGAGCATAGTTTACTCTTAACATCGTCAATAGAAAATCAATTAATGAAAACAAGAAGTGAGTTTTATATACATAGTGATAAATCTGGTAAATTATTAGCCAATCAATTGAAAACAGCTTCGGTTAAACGTCAAATTACTAAGATTCGTAAACCTAATGATACTTTAACAGTTGATCATGATGAGATTAATAAGTCTTTTCAAGAATTTTATACATCTTTATATCAGTCAGAATTTCCTCATGATCCCAGCAGGATGCAAGATTTTTTAAGGAATTTGAATTTTCTGAAATTAACACCTGAAGAACGTTCAAAGTTAGAAACATCTATTATGGATGAAGAAATAATGGGTGCTATTTCTTCAATGAATTCTGGCAAATCACCGAGCCCAGAAGGCTATACAGCAGAATTTTTAAAGTTTTTTTCTCCTACTCTTTCTCCCCAATTGTGCAGAGTTTTTAGAGATGCAATTATTATAGGTAAACTACCACAATCATTTTATGGAGCCTCTATTTCCTTAATTTTTTTTAAAAAAGGATCCTACTGAATGTGCATCATATAGACCAATTTCCTTACTGAATGTTGATTCAAAAATTTTTTCTAAAATCTTAGCATCTAGGTTAGAAAAGGTATTACCTCAAATTATTTCTGCGGATTAAACTGGATTTGTTAAAAATCGTTATTCATCTTTTAATATTAGGAGATTAATAAATACTATTTATACTCCTTCACTGAGAACTCCAGAATGTGTTATTTCATTAGATGCTGAGAAAGCTTTTGACAGAGTCGAATGGCCATGTTTATTTACTACGCTTGAGAAGTTTAATTTTAGCCCGATAATTATATCCTGGATTAAACTGATATACCATACTCCCTTAGCTTCGGTTTTGACTAACAATCAAAGATCTCCCTTTCTTTGATTATTTCGTGGCACTAGGCAGGGTTGTCCTTTAAGTCCTTTATTATTTGATATTGCTTTAGAACCTTTAGCAATTGCAATTCGAGATTCACCAAATAATTTTGGTATTATTCGTGGGAAAGAGATACATAAGTTATCATTATATGCAGATGATTTACTATTACATGTTTCTGACTGAGAAAAATCCATTCCCGCAACTTTATCCTTGTTGGATAAGTTTAGTAAATTTTCTGGTTACAAACTGAATCTTAGTAAGAGTGAACTTTTTCCGTTAACTATGATGGTTCCAAACCATAAATGTTTACCATTTAGATTAGTTACTGATCAATTTACTTATTTAGGAGTTAAAATTACTCAGAAGCATAAGGATTTATTAAAGGTTAATTTTTTACCCTTACTTGATCAGATTAAAGGTTTGGTTACTAAATGGTCACCAATGTTTTTGTCATTAATTGGTCGGAACAACGCTGTTAAGATGATTATTTTACCTAAGCTTCTATATTTATTTCAAGCACTGCCAATTTTTATTCCGAAATCTTTTTTTGACAATGTTGATTCAAAAATTTCCTCATACATATGGCAGAATAAAAATCCTAGATTAGGTAAAAGACATTTCCAGAAGCCCAAAAAGGAGGGTGGCTTAGCATTGCCAAACTTTAGATTCTACTGTTGGGCAATTAATATTCGTTATTTAAAATTTTGGACATGGAATTGGGATGCAGTTGCAAGTCCTCAATGGGTTAATCTTGAATGTAATTCTGTTTCAGGGTTTTCATTGGGCTCTATTTTAGGGACCCCACTTCCTTTTGACTTTTCTAAATTGGACAAACAAATGGATAACCCAATAGTTAAATATACTCTTTGAATATAGTTTCAGTTTCAAAAATTTTTTGGACTGAATCAATTTATTTTAACTAGCCCTACTATATCCAATTTTCTTTTTCATCCCTCTTTTTTGGATCAAGCATATCTGGTCTGGAAAACAAAAGGTATAATACGTTTTTCTGATTTATTTTTAGATAATTGTTTTATGTCTTTTGAACAATTATCTAATAAATATAACTTACATTTTTAATCACGTTTTTTTAGATATTTACAGATTAGAAACTTTTTAAATACTGTTCTTACTACCTTTCCAATTTCATACTCATCGGATATAATGGGAAAAATTTTGGATTTAAACCTTTTTCAGAAAGGTTCAATAACAATTATTTATAATATGATAAAGAAAATAAATCCAGATGTTTCCATACAATTAAGAATGACTGGGAAAGGGAACTTAAGCTTACCTTACCCACTGAGAAATGGCAAAAAATTTTCCAATGAGTTAACTCTTCCTCTATTTGTGCTAAACATGCGTTGATACAGTTTGAAGTTGTACACAGGGCTTATACGTCTAAGGATAAACTAACTTGTTATTAGTCTCATATAAACCCTGTATGTGATAGACGTCATTCTGAGACAGCCTCATTAACTCATATGTTTTGGTCTTGCCCTTTACTGAAGAAATATTGGGACGATATTTTTGATATTATTTCAACTGTTTTGAATATTGATTTACAACCTCATCTTATTACTGCCATCTGTGGTTTACCAATGATAGAAAAACATCATTTGACCTCTTCAGCTTGTCGGATGATTGCTTTTGTTACTCTAATGGCTAGAACATCTATAATATTGAATTGGAAAGAGATTAGTCCTCCAACTACATTTCATTGATTTTCTCAAACTATATCTTGTTTAAATCTAGAAAAAATTAGAAGTGTCATTTATGACCCATCTATTAAATTTGATGAGACTTGGAGACCATTTATTCAATATTTCCACATGATGTAATTTGATTCTTGGCAAATCTATTTTGTGATTTCAATGTATGGGGAGAGGAGCGGGAGTGGTGACACTATTGGTTCTATCTGAGGTATCATAATAGCCCTTTATTTTTCTTTTTCTTTTCCTTAGTTTTCTTTTAGTTTGGGTAGGTTAGTTTTTTTTAAGGGGATATATATTTTTTTCCTTTTTACGATATTTTTGTATTTTATGTATACTCTTTATGTATTTTACTGTTAATCCGTGAGATTTTGGGAGGTTTACTAACTATGTGTTACCTGACTGTATACTTTTATAATATAATTATTATTAATTAATACAATCCCAATTGCTCTGTACTTATTTTTTGTAATGTGAATGATGTTGAAACTAATAAAAGGATTGAAAAAGAAAGGAGGCACAATGACTACTGACCCCTAGGTATGTGACTCAGCAAGTCTAGAGTTCAAGGCCGGGAGTTCAGGGTTCAGTCATTGGCAAATCCAGAGTTTGAGGTCTGGAGTTAGGGGCACCGTCATCAGTGAGTACTGTGGGCGATACGAAAAACTGAACAGAAGTCTGGAAGTCAAGACCTAACGGCTGAACCGCTGTGTCTGAGAGTCTGGGGAAGTTGGGGCACAATGTCTGCAAGACCACAAGACCACGGGAGGCTGGAGGCCCAGAGGTGGCCCTCTTGTGAGGTCTGCGTGCGGGAGTAGGTTGGTGGAAGGGTGGGAGAGAGGAAAGGGGGTTGTTTTGCTATTGTTGTTCTGACATTGTTGCTTGAGTTCTGCTGAACACTGTGAGCATACTATGTTGGCATCTTGTGGGCTGCCCCAGTCGTTAACACAAATTAGGTACTTCACTGATGTACATGTGATAAATAAATTAACCTGAAGATTCTGATCAGAATCTCTCAATCTCCTACGCTCCAAGGAGCAAAGTCTGACCTCTGCTTGGTCAAGGACCTGAGACTGCCTCTGCAGCAACGCACTGTGAGTCAATTTGCCACAGTGCAGAGCTGAGACAGCTGGTACACCACTACCTTCAGCACCAGGCAGATACAACACCTCGCTGGGGATGACCCTTTTAAGAACGTGTATTACCCACCTCAGGTCCAGTTGATCACTGGCATTCTGAAAGCGTTTGTTCAACTTTTGGACTTCTGACCGTTGTTTCTTGATATCTGGACAGTATTCCTGGAAGTTCAACTCCAAAGTTCTGCAGCTGTCCTCCGTCTTTTTCAGATCCTGGTTCACCTTCTGCAGCTTGTCTTGGTCGTTATTTAGGTCTCGCCTAAGCCTCTGAATAAGAGAGAAGCAATGACAGGAGAGGAAAGGTTTCATGAGAGGAATAATCCAAAACTAGGCAGCATTTTCTTCTATTTTATGAGATCTTTATCCTTGCTCTGTGTATGTCTCAAATCTAAAACAAGATTGGATAACAAGGCATACCATTGTCCTGTTAATGAAGAGAGGGCTTCAGGCTCTTCTGAATCCCTTGCTAGAGGTGATCAGTATAGTTTCATTCAGTGAGAACTCCTAAGCAGAATACAATTACAGAGTGGATTCCACTCCAGCTCACAGTGACAGGAATGCCAACTAAGTGGAACCTTAGAACTCAGAACACTGCTTGGCTCTCAGCAGTGTGGAGGAGCCTTCATCACAGCCTGTTTCAATGGCAGCCACACAAGGAGTCAGTTTAACTGCTTCACTGCTGAACTTGATAAGAGAATCAGTGAATGCCATAATTTACAGTTTTGGTACTATAGTGAAGTCCCCTGCTTCTGCTGGGAATGCATATCAAGAACTTCTCTTTATAGGAATGAGTGAGGCTCAGAGATACAATACCTCTCCAACTCATTGACCAGTTCAGCCATGTAATTTGTATCCGGCAGAATGCCATTGACACCGTGTGAGACTCAACATGCTTTTCTCATTGCAGAGGTAAATCTCAGCCCTACATATACAGGAGGCCTCCAGGTTCTGTGGCTGAGAACTGTCCAAAAGCTGACTTCTCCTACCATCACAAACATCTGTTTTTGATACATTATTCTACATACGTTTACTAGAATTCTGTTATTTCATTAAATAGTCACCATAAAACTATCTGTAATTAAACTAGTAGAATATCTCCTGGAGCCAGTCATTAATCAATGTCATGAAATGTATTATTATTATTACTACTACTAACTTGTAAAATGCTTTAAAATGTAGGGTAGAATTTACATACAGTCAGATCATTTAAAACCTGGGGAGTCATTGTTCTTTGTTACCTTGGGAGGGTAAGGTGAGGACGGGAGGGTGAGGTGAGGATGGGAGGGTGAGGTGAGGTTGGGAGGGTGAGGTGAGGACGGGAGGTTACCCATCCTCACTCAAGGGTCCCCCTAGAGTGAAAAGCAGTGTTGGGAGAGGCTTAATTGAAAAAAAGTATGCAAACACAATTCAATATCTGTTCTTAAGGTGCATTCATTTTCATTTAAAGCGTACACACAGAGACATATACACACACACACACACACACACACACACACACACACACACACACACATATACACACACACACACACACACACACACACAGACACACACACACACACACACACACACACACACACACACATACACACACACACACATACACACACACACACACACACACACACGTTTCAAAGAGCAGAGTTGCCTGCAAAGTTTTCTTCATCTGAAACTGGCACAACATTGGCATGACTGCAAGAGGTTGCAGTTACAGCAACAGCATAGTGATTTCAAATAGATCACAAACATTTAAATAGATAATTTCCTTCTAAAAGATTGACTTTGGAGTTTATAGTCATAGTCATACTTTATTGATCCAAGGAGAAATTGGTTTTCGTTACAGTTGCACCATAAATAATTAAATAGTAATATGTAACTTATGCCAGGAAATAAGTCCAGGACTAGCCTATTGGCTCAGGGTGTCTGACCCTCCAAGGGAGGAGTGTAAAGT
Source organism: Mobula hypostoma (assembly GCF_963921235.1). NCBI lineage: Eukaryota > Metazoa > Chordata > Chondrichthyes > Myliobatiformes > Myliobatidae > Mobula > Mobula hypostoma. Next base: position 4,990,666 of record NC_086118.1, on the reverse strand, counting down.
TTGATGGCCACAAGCAGGAATGACTTCCTATGACGCTCTGTGTTGCATCTCGGTGGAATGAGTCTCTGGCTGAATGAACTCCTGTGCCCAACCAGTACATTATGTAGTGGATGGGAGACATTGTCCAAGATGGCATGCAACTTGGACAGCATCCTCTTTTCAGACACCACCGTCAGAGAGTCCAGTTCCATCCTCACAACATCACTGGCCTGACGAATGAGTCTGTTGATCCTGTTGGTGTCCGCCACCCTCAGCCTGCTGCCCCAGCACACAACAGCAAACATGATAGCACTGGCCACCACAGACTCATAAAACATCCTCAGCATCGTCTGGCAGATGTTAAAGGACCTCAGTCTCCTCAGGAAATAGAGACGGCTCTGACCCTTCTTGTAGACAGCTTCAGTGTTCTTTGACCAGTCCAGTTTGTTGTCAGTTCGTATCCCCAGGTATTTGTAATCCCCCACCATGTCCACACTGACCCCCTGAATATAGTAGGAAGTTCTGGCCCACAGAATGTTTGCTGACATAGGATGTTGTTTATTTTACTTTTTATTGGACTTTTGAGACAACTTGAAGAACCCATGATTCTCCTCCCTGCAGTAAGCTGTTGTTCCCCTGAGGGCAGGCATTGGTGTGCTGGCTTAGTGAATTTCCAACTGTTAAGCAAATCAAGCTTGGCTCTGCCTTGGTTTTTCCTCTGTATTTTGGGGTCAAATATATTTCTTAAAAAAGTGTCAGTCTATTAGGTGAACACAAGAAATTCTGCAGATGCTGGAAATCCAAAGCAACACACGCAGACACAGAACTCTGGAGAAGATCAGCAGGTCAGGCAGCAGCCTACTTTTCCATCCCTTCTTCCTCATTTTGCGTGTGTTGCTCAGGTAACTCCTGAACCTAATGAAGTGGCCACTAAGTGTACGCTCATGGTCTTCTCCTGCTGTAGCCCATCCACTTCAAGGTTCAATGTGTTGTGCGTTCAGAGGTGCTCTTCTGCCCACCACAGTTGAAATACGTGCAGCACACACAACGCTTCAGGAACTCAGCAGGTCAGGCAGTAGCAATGGAAAAGAGTACAGTCGATGTTTCAGGCTGAGACCCTTCAGCAGGACTGGAGATGAAAAACCGAGGAATAGATTTAAAAGGTGAGGGGGAGGGGAAGAATAATCACAAGGTGACAGGTGAAACCTGAAGGGAGGGATGAAGTAAAGAGTTGGGAAGTTGATTGGTGAAAGGGACAGAAGACTAGGGAAGAAAGAGAAGGGAGGAGGAGCACCAGAGGGAGGCGATGGGCAGGCAAGGAGATAACCTGAGGGAGGGAAAAGGGGATGGGAAATGGGGAAGGAGATGTGAGTAAGGGGGGCATTACTGGAAGTTCGAGAAATCATTGTTCACATCACTGCTCCCCCTCTATGATCTCTGCAGCCCTCTGACGCTTCAACCACGTGCTCACCCAATCCCGCTACCACAGCCACGTATCCGTCCTGAGAACATGTCCTCGCTGCCAGCTTGTCACCTGTCACCTCCTGTTTCTCTCTCCCCTCCCTGCACCTTCTGAATCTACTCCAGTTTTCTTTTTCCAGTCCTGCTGAAGGATTTCGGCCCGAAACGTAGACCGTACTCTTTTCCATAGATTCTGCCTGGCCTGCTGAGTTCCTTCGGCATTTTGTATGTGTTGCTTGGATTTCCAGCACCTGCAGATTTTCTCTTGTTTGTGGTTGAAATATATGTTTACTTGAGTTACTGTCACTTTCCAGTCTGGCCAATCCTCTTTGACCTCTCTCAAAACGGAACTGCCGCTCACTGGATGTTTTATGTCTTTTGCACCATTCTCTGTAAAATCTAGGAACTGTTGTGTATGAAAATACCTGGAGACCTGCAGTTTCTGAGATACTCAGACCATCTCATCTGGCACCAACAATCATTCCACAGTCAAAGTCACTTAGATCACATTTCTTCCCCATTCTGACCTTTGGTTCAAACAACAACTGAACCTCTTGACAATGTCTGCATGCTTTTATGCATTGAGTTGCTGCCACATGATTGGCTGATTAAATATTGCATTGACGAGCAGGTGTACAGGTAGGTGTACCTAATAAAGTCAACACTGAATGTAGATTGATGGTGTGAAGTTGGAGTTCAGATCCATGGGCAAAGGACCAGCTTTTCCTTTCTTGGCTGTTTCAACATTGTGCTGAGTTTTCCCGGCTCCCCCAAGGTACTTACCTGTAGCTCAGTCTTCCTCTGCTGCATGGCGTTGGAAGTAGCAGGAACCACAGACTCCTCTGCAAGACCGGATTCGATTCTCCTAATGGCATCATTCGCTTTCTTAATGCTGGTTTCCAACTCTAATTGTGATGATGCTCTGGTCAAGGGAAAGACAAACATTTCTCAGAAGTGTCCCCTTGATATTGGGGAGTGACCCGCATATTCATCCATTAACTTTAAGAATAATAAATAGCAATGAGAAATTCAGCATGTCCCCGATACCTTCACCAATTCAACACAGAAAGCATCCTGACTGGATGTATCACAGATTGGTATGGCAACTGCTTTGCCCAGGGTTGCATGATATTGCAGAGAGTTGTGAATGCAGCCCAGTCCATAACATAAACCACCTTTCCCTCTATTAACTCCCTCTAAACCTCACTATGCAAGCAGGCTTTTTCCACTGAGGTGGGGTGAGACTGGAACTGGAGGTCATAGGTTTAGAGTGAAAGGTGAAATATTTAAGGGGAACCTGAGGGGGAACTTCTTCACTCAGAGGATAGTGTGAGTGTAGAACGAGCCACTAGTGGAAATGGTGGATGTGGGTTTGATTGCAATGTTTAAGAGAAGTTTGGGTAAGTACATGGATGGGAAGGATATGGAGGACTATGGTCCATATGTGGGTCAACGGGCTTAGGCAGAACAACCATTCAGTACAGACTATATCGCTGGAAGGTTTGTGCTGTAGTGCTCTATGACTCTATGCCAATCCTATTCTACCCAGTGAACTGGCCATATTCTCCATGTCCAATTCCATCCCATTATGTATCCAGTTCCATTTTGAAAGCTCCTTTTGGAGGTGTTTCCACTACCCTTTGAGATAGTAGAATGCACTCTGATGACAACATCTCAGGTCTAAAAATCTTTTCCATTTCCGCTCATTTCTTTTCACCTGAGCTGGTGTCCTCTGTTCACCAAGCTGCCTGCAACTCTGAATATTTTTCCCCTTATCTAATTCCACCAAAGCCATGGTGATTTGGAGCAGTTCTGTAGAACTTCTTAACCTGCAGTGATGTGAGAACAACAAGCCTGCTCCTCCAGGGTTGAATAAGCAGCTGCCACTCAGTGCCCTGGTTCTGAGTAGAGACAGCAATCAGAGAAGTTGGAAAACTCAAGGTGGGGGTGATGATGGAGAGACTATAAAGGTGGGTGCTGTGACTCACTTGTTCTGGTATTGGTTGGCCAGCGAGGTGACGTGTTTGTGCTTATTCGTCACATCGTTGAGCTTTTTTGGAAGCAGCGATGCAGAAGGCCCTGTGGGTTTCTTCAGAAGGTGTGAATCGCATTCTTTCTTTACAGAATCTTTCTCTACTCCAATCTTCTGTAAGCGATTATTTATATCCTGCAAATAGAGTCAGATTGGTAAATTGACCATACAGAATGTTTTAGTAAATTTTCACGTGTAATCCACAAAAGGAATCAATCCCTTGTTTGCTATTTAGTACAAATATGCCTCCCTCAGGATAAACATTATTTGCTAAGCTCTTCTGCTGATATATTCCTACACTACACTTACAAGACTAGGACTCTACAGAATACAGGGTAACTTTCAGTAATCTGAACCTTTATTTCCCATTGAATCCCATGTTATAAGTGAAGAAATATCCCTATGGAAATTTTTCCTCACAAAAGTAATGATCCAGCAGGTATGTGGTCTATAGGCAAGTAAATCGTGTTATATTGTCAGTAGAAGAGAAGGGTTGTTGTTTTAATGAACAAGATTTTACAATTTGATAAAGTATCATTGTACATGTATCAATAATATGGAGTGCCTTGTCAGTTTCCAAAACAAATCTCTTAAATGGTCTCCTACTGTGAACTAGCAGCCTATGATCATTGTCCTTAGTAAATTATTTAAGTTCTGTATATACATTGTGTGTTTATATTATTTTTCACATAAATTCTGTAAAAGTGAATATTTATTCCATTACTCAGATCTTTTTAGTAATTTTGTGCGGATTCTGTAAGGCTGAATTTCCATTACCTGTAAGACGAGGGTTCACTGTATATGTGGCTAAAATAAATCCTTACAACAACCATACTGCCTCCCCCAGGGACAGGACTGTCCTCATGGATCAGACAGTTGTGCCCAGTGGTACAAAAGTACAGACATAAAATCACGGAAGCTGAAATTTTCCCCCACCATACCCCAAGGAGTTTTTTTTAACATTCAAGGTACATTTATTTTCAAAATATTTATGCCGTATACAGTCCTGAGATTTGTCTTCCCACAGACAGCTACGAAACAAAGAAAACCATGAAACCATTCAAAGAAAAACATCAATTCCCCCCCACCCCCAACGCAAAAAAATTTTTACATTCTTTTCACCTCCCTACCTCTTCAGGATGTGTCTGCCTTCTACCCGCTCCATTTCCTTCCACCCGCTCCATTTCCTTCCACATACACCTCCTTCAGGTACAGTATGTCAGGTGTACTGAACAAGCCTTCTCTCCCCTCTCTCTGCTGTCACTACCACCACTTGCATCACTTGGTCTCTGCGCTACCTCAGGCATTCACTTTGATCTCTCCACCCTTCCATCTGCAATTTCAGACGTGCCTGGTTTTCTAATGCTTTCCTTGCTCTGATCGACCTGAAACATCAATCTACGTCTGTCCCCACAGATGCTACCTGACCTGCTGAGTATTTCCAGTGTTCTCTATTTAGTGTTTTTTTTTAAATTTCAGGAATGATTGGTTTGTCCTACCTGCTGGTCCTTGAGACGGTTAGCAATGTCCTGAGTGGGAGCACTTCGGTTGATTGGCATGTGAAGATGGGACATCACATCCTTCTCAGTATCTTCCAAGTTGTCATTGATCCTGTTGAGCTTGGACAGAAGATCTTTGCTCTGGGGATCATCCTTTCCTGAACGGAGGGAAACAGGCAAGTGACAGGTCATGTGATATAGCAGAAGCAAATAGGGTAATAGGGTTACCCGTTTACCCTAGGTCGCAGATCTAGCACTAAGGGTGACCCAAAGATTCAACATAAGCACTACAGCCTCAACCTGTTGATTGGTGCTTGGATCTGACACTTGGAGATATTCCACTGAATGGAGAACAGCTAAAAAGTAACATATGCTCCATTAACACCCTTCTCTCACCTGGTGCTGCAGCTTGGGTCAACAAGCTGGTTTCCTTGGTTGTGTGGTCCCGTTGTGTGGGTTTTGTTTGCTTTAATTCATTGTAACGGTTTTTCAATTTATTCTGAGTGTCTGACCGTTTCTTCTTCAAATCATCCAGTTCCTTCGCCAATCTAGAGGTAAACAGCAGACACCGACTGAGCAGAGGCACAAGAGATTTTGTAGATGCTGGAAGTTTGCAGCAACGTACAAAGGAGCTGGAGGAACTCAGTGGGTCAGGCAGCATCTATGCTGGGAAATGGACAGTTGACATTTTGGGCCGAGACTCTTCATCAGGACGGAACTATTGATTAGAAAGGAGGTAAAACTCTGTTCTGGGTTCATTCTGCACTTAGAACATGATATAGTGGAGTTTTATTTGGTATCCAATCAGGGTTGGACCTGCCATGGGTCAGTGCAAAGAGAGATTTATTGTGTGTACTTGCTCAGGGAGTGCTTGATCAAATGGTATGGAGAAAGCCTTACTTAATCCACATCTTACCTGTATGACAACAGGTGGGGCAGCACTCAAGGAGCTATTTCAACACTGCTATTGAACTAAACGTTTCAATGCAAGGTTTCAACCTCAAATGTTGACAATTTCTTTCCTCCAACAGATGATGCATGAGTCACTGAACAGCACAATGTCTGTGTTAGTATGTAGAATGGCTCTGATGTTCACCAGTAACCTGGCCTATGGCCGATCTCATTGAATGGGAAGTGCCCATTAGGCATTGAGGTCTCCCCTAATCAGCTCCTGAAACTTACAGGAAGCACTGAACCCAGGTAGAAGCAGACTTTTCCCATCGACTGCCAATGTGCCATCGACAGCAGATTTCCAATGCATGTGTTCCAGGAATCCAGGCTCACTTTGGCATGGATTAACTATCTTAATTAGAGGTTCTTTCGAGTGGCTGGGAACACACCAGGTACACACAATTTGCAGACCTTAGATTTTATGGCACAGGAAGGGGTTCTTTCAGCACAGTGTGTCTATTTCTGGTAAAACAAAATAAACCCCAGCTCTCAGCCAACATCGTTGTCGTGGTCAGCAAGAGGCTTTCTGAATGCACTGAGTCTTCCTGCCTCCTGTGCGGCAAGTCATTTCCCGACTTGCACCAAGGCTCTTAGGGCAAAAACTCTTCACTCCTTAGCACTATTCTTAATTTTATAGTTTAAATTTAGTAAATTTGCTTAACAATATGTTGCCTGGCCTCCCTGCTAACGGAAACTGGTCCTTGTTTAAATCTCTCATGATCTTGATGCATCTTATCTTTAATCTCCCCTTTTCTAAAGCAAATAGCTCCATCATAGCCAATCCACCCTCATAAGCCAAGTCTGACAAGCATCAAACATCCTTGTTAAGTGTCTGCTATAACCCCTCGATACTGTCACAGCTTTACTCCGTTGTGGTACCATCCTTAACGTTCTACCTCAGACTGCACTAAACTGAATGCCACTTGCCATTTTCCTTCTCATCTGCATTGTTTATTGCTATTTTTGTCCAATCAATCCACATCCAAATCCTGTACTGTCCGCAGACCTTCTTATATACAATATAACAATTACAGCACAGAAACTGGCCATCTCGGCCCTTCTAGTCCGTGCCAAACTCTTACTCTCACTTAGTCCCATTGACCTGCACTCAGCCCACATCCCTGCATTCCTTTCCTGTCCATATAGCTGTCCAATTTAACTTTAAATGACAACATCGAACCTGCCTCAACCACTTCTGCTGGAAGCTCGTTCCACACAGCCACCACTCTCTGAGTAAAGAAGTTCCCCCTCATGTTACCCCTAAACTATTGCCCTTTAACTCTCAACTCATGTCCTCTTGTTTGAATCTCCCCTACTCTCAATGGAAAAAGCCTATCCATGTCAACTCTGTCTATCCCTCTCATAATTTTAAATATCTCTATCAAGTCCCCTCTCAACCTTCTACGCTCCAAAGAATAAAGACCCAACTTGTTCAACCTTTCTCTGTAACTTAGCAGATGAAACGCAAGCAACATTCTAGTAAATCTCCTCTGTACTCTCTCAATTTTCTTGACATCTTTCCTATAATTCGGTGACCAGAACTGTACACAATACTCCAAATTTGGCCTTACCAATGCCTTATACAATTTCAACATTACATCCCAACTCCTATACTCAATGCTCTGATTTATAAAGGCCAGCATACCAAAAGCTTTCTTCACCACCCTATCCACATGAGATTCCACCTTCAGGGAGCTATGCACCATTATTCCTAGATCCCTCTGTTCTACAGCATTCTTCAATGCCCTACCATTTACCATGTATGTCCTATTTTGATTAGTCCTACCAAAATGTAGCACCTCACATTTATCAGCATTAAACTCCATCTGCCATCTTTCAGTCCATTCTTCTAAGTGGTCTAAATCTCTTTGCAAGCTTTGAAAACCTACTTCATTATCCACAACTCCACCTATCTTACTATCATCTGCATACTTACTAATCCAATTTACCACCACATCATCCAGATCATTAATATATATGACAAACAACATTGGACCCAGTACAGATCCCTGAGGCACACCACTAGACACCGTCCTCCAGTCTGACACACAGTTACCCACCACTACTCTCTGGCATCTCCCATCCAGCCACTGCTGAATCCATTTTACTACTTCAATATTAATACTTAACAATTGAACCTTCCTAACTGACCTTCCATGTGGGACCTTGTCAAAGGCCTTACTGAAGTCCATATAGACAACATCCACTGCTTTACCCTCTTCAACTTTCCTAGTAACCTCATCAAAGAATTCAATAAGATTTGTCAAACATGACTTCCTACGCACAAATCCATGTTGACTGTTTGTAATCAGACCCTTTCTATCCAGATAATTATATATACCATCTCTACGAATACGTTCCATCAATTTACTCACCACTGACGTCAAACTCACAGGTCGATGATTGCTAGGTTTACTCTTAGAACCCTTCTTAAACAATGGAACAACATGACCAATATGCCAATCCTCCGGCACCATCCCCGTTTCTAATGACATTTGAAATATTTCTGTCAGAGCCCCTGCTATTTCCACACTAACTTCCCTCAAGGTCCTAGGGAATATTCTGTCTGGATCCGGAGGTTTATCCACTTTTATATTCCATAAAAGCGCCAGTACTTCCTCTTCTTTAATCATCATACTTTCCATAACTACCTTTCTTGTTTCCCTTACCTTACACAATTCAATATCCTTCTCCTTAGTGAATACCGAAGAAAAGAAATTGTTCAAAATCTCCCCCATCTCTTTTGGGTCCGCACATAGCCGTCCACTCTAGTTCTCTAAGGGACCAATTTTATCCCTCACTATCCTTTTGCTATTAATATAACTGTAGAAACCCTTTGGATTTATTTTCACCTTACTTGCCAAAGCAGCCTCATATCCTCTTTTGGCTTTTCTAATTTCTTTCTTAAGATTCGTTTTACATTCTTTATATTCCTCAAGCACCTCATTTACTCTAAGCTGCCTATATTTATTGAAGATCCCTCTCTTTTTCCGAACCAAGTTTCCAATATCCCCTGAAAACCATGGCTCTCTCAAACTTTTAACCCTTCCTTTCAACCTAACAGGAACCTAAAGATCCTGTACCCTCAAAATTTCACCTTTAAATGACCCCCATTTCTCTATTACATCCTTCCCATAAAACAAATTGTCCCAATCCACTCCTTCTAAATCCTTTCACATCTCCTCAAATTTAGCCTTTCTCCAATCGAAAATCTCAACCCTGGGTCCAGTCCTATTCTTCTCCATAATTATATTGAAACTAATGGTATTATGATCACTGGACCCGAAGTGCTCCCCAACACATACCTTCGTCACCTGCCTTATCTCATTCCCTAACAGGAGATCCAACACTGTCCCTTCTCTAGTTGGTACCTCTATGTATTGCTGCAAAAAACTATCTTGCACACATTTTACAAACTCCAAACCATCCAGCTCTTTTACAGAATGGGCTTCCCAGTCAATGTGTGGAAAATTAAAATCTCCCACAATCACAACCTTGTGCTTACTACAAATATCTGCTATCTCCTTACAAATTTGCTCCTCCAATTCTCGCTCCCCGTTAGGTGGTATATAATACACCTCTATAAGCATCACTACACCTTTCCCATTCCTCAATTCCACCCAAATAGCCTCCCTAGACGAGTCCTCTAATCTATCCTGCCAAAGCACCACTGTTACATTTTCTCTGACAAGCAATGCAACACATCCCCCTCTTGCCCCTCCAATTCTATCACACCTGAAGCAACAAATCCAGGAATATTTAGTTGCCAATCACACCCCTCCTGCAACCATGTTTCACTAACATCATATTTCCAGGTATTAATCCATGATCTAAGCTCATCCACCTTTCTTACAATTCTCCTAGCATTAAAATAGATGCATTTAAGAAACTCTCCACCTCTTACTCTCTGTTTATCCCTAATGGAGCAAACAATTTTGTCTTTTTCTTCCTTCTCCCCTACATCTTCGGTCTGAGTGCTCCTGATCTCTGTCCCCTGCCCATCCTCCCTCACACACTGTCTACTAGCTTTCTCTATTTGTGAACTAACCTCCTCTCTCCTAGACTCTTCAATTTGATACCCACTCCCCAACCATTCTAGTTTAAAGTCTCCTCAGTAGCCCTCACAAATTTCCCCGCCAGGATATTGGTCCCCCTAGGATTCAAGTGCAACCCGTCCTTTTTGTACAGGTCACACCTGCACCAAAAGAGCTCCCAATGATCCAAAAACTTGAATGCCTGCCCCCTGCTCCAACCCCTCAGCCACGCATTTATCCTCCACCTCATCGCCTTCCTACTCTCACTGTCGCGTGGCACAGGCAGTAATCCCGAGATTACTACCTTTGCGGTCCTTCTTCTCAACTCCCTTCCTAACGCCCTGTATTCTCCTTTCAGGGCCTCTTCCCTTTTCCTACCTATATCATTGGTACCTATATGTACCCCGACCTCTGGCTCCTCTCCCTCCCACTTCAGGATATCTTGGACACAATCAGAAATATCCCGGACCCTGGCACCAGGGAGGCAAACTACCATCCGGGTCTCTGGACTGTGTCCACAGAATCACCTATCTGACCCCCTTACTATCGAGTCCCCTATCACAGCTGCCCTCCTCTTCCTTTCTCTACCCTTCTGAGCTACAGGGCCGGACTCTGTGCCGGAGGCACGGCCACTGTCGCTTCCCCCGGGTAAGCTGTCCCCCCCAATAGTACTCAAACAGGAGTACCTGTTGTTAAGGGGCACAGCCACCGGGGTACTCCCTATTACCTGACTCTTCCCCTTCCCCCTCCTAACCGTGACCCACTTGTCTGCCTCCCGTGGCCCCGGTGTGACCACCTGCCTGTAACTCCTCTCTATCAACTCCTCACTCTCCCTGACCAGACGAAGGTCATCGAGCTGCAGCTCCAGTTCCCTAACGCGGTCCCTTAGGAGCTGCATCTTGGCGCACCTGGCGCAGATGTAGACGTCCGGGAGGCTTGGAGACTCCACTACCTCCCACATCCCGCACCGAGAACAACAAGCTGCCCTCACACTCATACTTCCCCTCTCCTCAAATAACAGGAAAAATTGAAAACCAAACCTTCCTCGCCTCGCCCATTTCCGCCTAAGCCCTGAGGCCTTCACTCTGCTCCCAGCTTACTACGCTGCCCGCTGTATAAGGCTGTGTTCCTTTTAAATCTTCCGCGCTTCACTGCCCAACGTCACATGCCTGCGCAGTCCTGCCTCTCTTAACTCTGATGAAAAATTGAAAAATTCAAAATGGCTTCCGCTGCACTCCCGCTCCAATTCTCAGATTTCCCTCTCTGAATTAAACCCGAATCAGGATTTCTGACCTTTTAAATCTTACGCGCTTCACTGCCCGACATCACACACCTGCGCAGTCCTCCAATGGCTCGTACATTTTAGTCTAAATGATTGTAGTATATACAGGATTGAGCTGCGCAGAAACCCACAGCAAACAGCACCCCAGTCACTACATCATCCTTTCTTCCCACCTCAAGCCAACTATTTTCCAACTCCCTTGGACCTTACATTGTCAAGGACCTTGCCACTTTCCATGTAGTCTTCATGGAAAGTGGCAAGGTCTCCATGTAGGATGAACCCTGGGCGCCCCCCCCCCCCCAAGACTATGGTCAACATGCTCCTAGAAGACAGCGGCGCGGCTAATGTAGATGAACTGAACACTCTGATGAGGGAGAGGGAGAAGTGGAGAGTCCGTCATTGTGCCTGACGCCAGCCCCCTAGGCCTGAGTCGACGTAGTAGTAGTAGTACTTCATCAAATGTACAGTTATTAGCAACATTGCACATTACTTCCTTAAAGTTTAGTCAAAGATTTCCTTTCTTGTTCATGAAATAGTGGAAAATCCATCCACACTGAATTTCCACATTCAAGTTTACCAGGTTGCTAATCGCTTGCAAATAATCACTGTTTGGGTTTGTGTTGAATAATAACCACTTGATTTTGAAAATAAAATCCATAGTTAAAATGGGGCTAACCTGTTTGCTTGACCAATGACCTCTGAGTCAGGAGGAGGGATGTTGAAGCACACTCCAGGGACACGCTGGGTCTGTTTAGCATTGTTCACCACCACCCAGTTCTCTAAATCATTGTTGTCTTGGAGTATCAGCTTCTCGTCACGAACTACTTCACTCTGAAAAGGACAAAAAGCATTCTAATTAGGTCAGTCACCTGATAGCACAGAACAAGCAGACACTTTAGTTGGCACTGTCGGTCTTCCTCACTCTAAAAATACTGCTGTGGTCATTTAGGACGTCAATAATTCACTGTGATTCATAGTGGCACAGCAGGTAGATGCAGCTGCATCACGGTTCCCATCGACCCAGGTTTGGTCCTGACCTCCAGTGTTGGCTCTGTGGAGCTTGCACACTTGGCCAGTTACTGTTAGGGTTTCTCACTCTGCCTCCAGTTTCATCCTAAACGCATGCTGAATGGCTATTTAATTAATTGCTGGCTTGTCTTCCTTTTTCCTCACCTGTCCATCATGCCAGTCACACAGTGCAGTCACTGGAAAAGGTTTGGAAACAGGAGTGCGTCGGGCTTTCAGTGGTGTGATCTGCTCGCTCCGTCGTCTCAGATCGTTCAACTCTTTGTCCATTTGGATAATATTTTTCTCATCATCCTTGGAGAGAGGGAGAAGTGGGAGTTAGGATCCTGTGGGATTGTGGAGTCCAAAACTTTCCATCTCGCTTTTAACCACATGGCTAATTTCTGTACTATCAACAAATCTCACCATCATGGCCCCTCTATCTAGGTCTAAATCACTAAAAACATTAGAAAAAATCAAGAGATTAGTACTGGGCTGTGTAGGAATAAGTAACATCATTCCTGTTACAAAACTACTTTTCAATGATTACCCCTGCCTTCCAACTACAGATGCAATCAGCCACTCACCTTAGACCTCATAAGGTTTTTACTTCTTTGACCGGCTTGCAATGAAAGCTGTTAAAATTCAGACTACGTCAAGTGTACTGCCTCGTTAACCCTCGTATTTAAGCCGTATTTTTAAGTGCTGTGAAATTTTCTTCCAGTTGGCATGCTTCATCAAAACACAAGTATAATGGTGGAAACCTGGTCACTCTAAAACTTTGTCTTCATATCACTTGTTCCATCAGGAATTTCAATGATATAGAATACTAAATCCAGTAATGTAGGGTTGAAAGAAAGGAGATTGATAGAATTAAGACTAGAAGCACTCACTTCAAACTGGCGGAGCAGGTCAGACGCATAGCGGGGATTGTCGTTGTATCTGGAGTACTTGTTGTCCAACTCCGCATTGTGCTTTTTGATTGACTGGCTGAGATTGTCTGCGTCATACTGAAACTGGGGTGGCAGAGAAGATAAAAGCAAGGTTGAGAGGGTGTGAAGCAGTGGAGGAAAAATATTTCACAAGTTGGCAGGTTTCTACAACAGAACAACTTGCGCTTAGACATATAACAGAGGAGCACCATCAAACACAATTTGACACTGAGGCCCTTGAGATGGTAAACAAAGCCTCAGGCAAGGAGTTTGGACCTGAAGCATTGACTCAAAATTTCCCTCAAGAGATGCTGCTTGATGCATTGAGTTCCTTAAGCTTGATGTGTGTTGCTCCAGATTCCCAGCATCTGCACTTTCTCTTGTGTCTCAGTGAAGGAGAAAGATTAGGTCGAGAAGCACAGAGATTAAGGAAGACATTCCCAAGCTTAGAGAAGTAAAAATATAGTCGACGTCAGATACACTGGAGAAGATCTGAGATATAGATATAGGGAAAGTGAAGACGATGGAATTGGATAATGAATGAGATATTTCAAAGTGGACTGGACCCAGTCTAGCAGCCAATGTCAGGGTGAGGAATGGATATAGAATAGATAAACCCCTAAAGGCTACAAGCTGGTGTGAGCTGGTACAATCTGAACAGGGATTCACAATAAGTAACAAACAACCTGCTGGAGGAACTCAGTGGGTCGCGCAGCATCTTTGAGGGGAGAGGAATTGCTGACATTTCAGGGAAAACCTCGTATCAGGAAGTTGGATGTTGCTCCAGATTCCAGCATCTGAAGTCTAGTGTGTTTCTGTTCACGATAAGGCATTGTGTTCTCCTCTCCTCCACTCTCCTCCTGGCCCCAGATAATTCAATGTCGGGTTACTTCCTGTTATGCAAAAGGCTTAATGGCTGGAATTTGTTAGTTATCTTCTTAGCTGAAACCCTAACAGAGTGGTCATAAACAATAACGGTTAGAAATTAATGAAACCAGAGGAGCACATTAGCCAGGGGAAGGTGTGATGCGAGACAGGGAGAAGGAGTGCGATGCTTTACTCCCTGTAATGTATTCCAATATCTTCTGGAAGGCTGAGTGGTTTTGCTCTTTTGAGTAAATTCTCACCATTTGAATGCACATTGTTAGAGATAGGATGGAGTGATGAGGATGGAAGAAAAGAGGAGGGGGAAACAGGTCGACTGTTGAGTGATAGCAGATTTACTTTAGAACACTATACGGTTTAGCTGGTGCACCAGGCAACAGTGCTGTCACTCAACACACTGACCTTTGCAGGCTCCTGAAAGACCACAGAGGGAGCTCTACGACACAATGGTCAGAATCCCACACTGATTGAATAGTCATAGGCATACTTTATTGATCCCGGGGGAAATTGGTTTTCGTTACAGTTGCACCATAAATAATAAATAGTAATAAAACCATAAATAGTTAAATAATAATATGTAAATTATGCCTGTAAATTATGAAATAAGTCCAGGACCAGCCTATTGGCTCAGGGTGTCTGACCCTCCAAGGGAGGAGTTGTAAAGTTTGATGGCCACAGGCAGGAATGACTTCCTATGACGCTCTGTGTTGCATCTCGGTGGAATGAGTCTCTGGCTGAATGTACTCCTGTGCCCACCCAGTACACTATGTAGTGGATGGGAGACATTGTCCAAGATGGCATGCAACTTAGACAGCATCCTCTTTTCAGACACCACTGTCAGAGAGTCCAGTTCCATCCCCACAACATCACTGGCCTTACGAATGAGTTTGTTGATTCTGTTGGTGTCTGCTACCCTCAGCCTGCTGCCCCAGCACACAACAGCAAACATGATAGCACTGGCCACCACAGACTCTTAGAACATCCTCAGCATCATCCAGCAGATGTTAAAGGACCTCAGTCTCCTCAGGAAACAGAGACGACTCTGACCCTTCTTGTAGACAGCCTCAGTGTTCTTTGACCAGTCCACTTTATTGTCAGTTTGTATCCCCAGGTATTTGTAATCCTCCACCATGTCCACATGGGGGAGCGTATCAATATGCTTCCCCAGGACCCAGTGTCAGCTTGGTCTTGATCTTTCAGGCAGCAGGTTCAAAGAGAGCTTCTATCCGTAATTGGATGCTCCTTTTGTAAAACAAAATGGACTCCAGGCCTCATTACAGCCTTGCACACTATCTGCCTGCATTGTGCTTTACTCCCTACTCTGTTGCTGCTTTTTCCTTGGTGAACTGATGAGATGAAATCCGTATGGAAGATTTTGACTGTATCTCAGTACATGTGATATTAATAAACCAATTTACAATTGGTCAGATTTACATCCACAAAACCCATGAGAAATCAACAGGGTAAGATGTTAATATCCTTGTACCGATGGTTGTGAGCTCCTGCTCGAGACTGCCTTGATGTTGGGAGTGGCACAACCCCGGGGTTGACATGCAGGTGTTTTCAAGTGGCAGCCTCTTTCCTCGAGGTTTTATCAATTAGCCCACTACATTTCCAGAGTCAGCCCCCCCCCGCATTGTGTCCGCCAACTCTCTCGATGCTATCTTGGAGCCCAGGGGAGGTCTCTTCGCTCGATTCAAAGCCATTAACTATTCCTTTCTGCCACCTCTGATGTGACTCTGATGGTTTGCCGCAGAGTCTGATCACGGGTCTCTGGCTCCTTCAACAATTTGATGGTGGATGTGGCTACAAATCCACCGGACAAACGTTGGTTTTCCAGCCCTGTCACTGAACTTCAGCTGCTAGATCTGCACAGTGTAGCCTCTTGTGTTCTTATGCTTCAGACACTGAGTCCTCCCACGGGGCTGTGAGCTCCACGCTCTGGACGATCTGTAATGACTTCAGAAACTGAGTCTTCCCACGGGGCTGTGAGCTCCACGTTCTAGACGATCTGTAATGACTTCAGACACTGAGTCCTCCCACGGGGCTGTGAGCTCCACGTTCTAGACGATCTGTAATGACTTGGACACTGAGTCCTCCCACGGGGCTGTGAGCTCCACGCTCTAGACGATCTGTAATGACTTGGACACTGAGTCCTCCCACGGGGCTGTGAGCTCCACGCTCTAGACGATCTGTAATGACTTGGACACTGAGTCCTCCCACAGGGCTGTGAGCTCCACGTTCTAGACGATCTGTAATGACTTGGACACTGAGTCCTCCCACGGGGCTGTGAGCTCCACGCTCCAGACCATCTGTAATGACTTCAGAAACTGAGTCTTCCCACGGGGCTGTGAGCTCCACGCTCTAGACGATCTGTAATGACTTCAGACACTGAGTCCTCCCACGGGGCTGTGAGCTCCACGCTCTAGACGATCTGTAATGACTTGGACACTGAGTCCTCCCACGGGGCTGTGAGCTCCACGCTCTAGACGATCTGTAATGACTTAAGACACTGAGTCCTCCCACGGGGCTGTGAGCTCCACGCTCTAGACGATCTGTAATGACTTGGACACTGAGTCCTCCCACGGGGCTGTGAGCTCCACGCTCCAGACGATCTGTAATGACTTGGACACTGAGTCCTCCCACGGGGCTGTGAGCTCCACGCTCTAGACGATCTGTAATGACTTCAGACACTGAGTCCTCCCACGGGGCTGTGAGCTCCACGCTCTAGACGATCTGTAATGACTTGGACACTGAGTCCTCCCACGGGGCTGTGAGCTCCACGCTCTAGACGATCTGTAATGACTTGGACACTGAGTCCTCCCACGGGGCTGTGAGCTCCACGCTCTAGACAATCTGTAATGACTTGGACACTGAGTCCTCCCACGGGGCTGTGAGCTCCACGCTCTAGACGATCTGTAATGACTTCAGACACTGAGTCCTCCCACGGGGCTGTGAGCTCCACGCTCTAGACGATCTGTAATGACTTCAGACACTGAGTCCTCCCACGGGGCTGTGAGCTCCACGCTCTAGACGATCTGTAATGACTTCAGACACTGAGTCCTCCCACGGGGCTGTGAGCTCCACGCTCTAGACGATCTGTAATGACTTGGACACTGAGTCCTCCCACGGGGCTGTGAGCTCCACGCTCTAGACGATCTGTAATGACTTGGACACTGAGTCCTCCCATGGGGCTGTGAACTCCACACTCTAGACGATCTGTAATGACTTCAGAAACTGAGTCCTCCCACGGGGCTGTGAGCTCCACGCTCTAGACAATCTGTAATGACTTGGACACTGAGTCCTCCCACGGGGCTGTGAGCTCCACGCTCTAGACGATCTGTAATGACTTGGACACTGAGTCCTCCCACGGGGCTGTGAGCTCCACGCTCTAGACGATCTGTAATGACTTGGACACTGAGTCCTCCCACGGGGCTGTGAGCTCCACGCTCTAGACGATCTGTAATGACTTGGACACTGAGTCCTCCCACGGGGCTGTGAGCTCCACGGTCTAGACGATCTGTAATGACTTCAGACACTGAGTCCTCCCACGGGGCTGTGAGCTCCACGCTCCAGACGATCTGTAATGACTTCAGACACTGAGTCCTCCCACGGGGCTGTGAGCTCCACGCTCTAGACGATCTGTAATGACTTGGACACTGAGTCCTCCCACGGGGCTGTGAGCTCCACGCTCTAGACAATTTGTAATGACTTGGACACTGAGTCCTCCCACGGGGCTGTGAGCTCCATGCTCTAGACAATTTGTAATGACTTGGACATTGAGTCCTCCCACGGGGCTGTGAGCTCCACGCTCTAGACGATCTGTAATGACTTGGACACTGAGTCCTCCCACGGGGCTGTGAGCTCCACGCTATAGACGATCTGTAATGACTTGGACACTGAGTCCTCCCACGGGGCTGTGAGCTCCACGCTCTAGACAATCTGTAATGACTTGGACACTGAGTCCTCCCACGGGGCTGTGAGCTCCACGCTCTAGACGATCTGTAATGACTTCAGACACTGAGTCCTCCCACGGGGCTGTGAGCTCCACGCTCTAGACGATCTGTAATGACTTGGACACTGAGTCCTCCCACGGGGCTGTGAGCTCCACGTTCTAGACGATCTGTAATGACTTGGACCAGAGAACCCAGTCTGGCCTAAGGTTAGTGGTAGCAATTTCTGGATGAAAGGTGAGTTGTTTATTGACATCCACCAGCATTTTCCAGTTACAGGCCATGTTCATCTGACCTGTTTCTGGCTAAGGAAGGAGACTAGTTGGTCTTTTCTCTCCCTCCTGAACAAATGCTGCTGGTGTCAGAGTGTTGGTCATCCTACAGGGTAAGGAGTCAGTTGCTACCCTCTTAGCCTCAGTGAACAACTCTTCGAGACTTGGTTGTGACACCGTGTGTACCTCCTTTGTGTGAGGCTGGTGTTGCAGCTTACCAGGATATGCTTCAGGGTTTCCGGAATCGGGCACAAGGAACAAGTTGGGTCCTCACTGAACCGGGTCAAGGGAGGCGGGATTGGGTTCAGGAGAGCTGACCTGGGTGAAGACCTTGCTTCTGTCTGCTACTCAGAGGCGCCCGAGTTGGTGTGAGGGTGGCATGTGGTGAATCCATGAGTGATTGTCTTGGACATTTCTTTTGCAATGAACAAGACCCTGTTGGATATTGATTGCTGCAGGCCTGCTTCCCTTGTTTGGTGGAGAGGTAGGTGTTGTAGCGAGGACTGGGTCTCATTGCTCAGGCTTGCATTATAGAGTGGCTTCCAGACATGGTTGGGGATGTCCTCTCCCATCAGTGCTGCCCTCCAGTGTTGGATTGGTTGAATTGCAGTCTGGTCTGCCTGGAACTATCAATTTGCTGGGACTTGTCGATCAGGGTCTTGGACTAAAAATGTGTTTCCTCACATGACTATGGTCTTTTTTTCCCCCTTTTTTGTTATTTTGAATGTGTGTGTATGTACTTGCACCTTGGCCCCAGAGGGATGCTGTCCCCTTCAGC
The DNA here is from genome assembly GCF_963921235.1 of Mobula hypostoma. Lineage (NCBI taxonomy): Eukaryota > Metazoa > Chordata > Chondrichthyes > Myliobatiformes > Myliobatidae > Mobula > Mobula hypostoma. The sequence continues at coordinate 4,971,603 of NC_086118.1, read as the reverse complement.
TGTATCCAAGTATGGTTTGAATGACAATTAAACGATTTGATTTATTTTCTCTAAAAACGTAACACTATATTCTGCAATTTAATATTTTGTTTTCCGTTTATACTATCACGATATGCTTATGCATGAAATGATCTTTTGGGACAACATGCAAAACACTTCTCCACTGTATCTTGGTGCATGGGACAGTGATAAGCTAGTTACCATTTACCGGTGTGCGACTACACGCGAGCTTTCAGTGAGAGCAAGGTGCATTCTGATCAGTGCCTCTTTAAACAGCACAGTTTCAGGGGAAGCAGTTGCTATAATCTGAGTCTCTGGTGATTAAATAAAAGCTGTTGTTTTTCAAACTAGTGAGTGACAGCAGATGTACTTTATGTTTTACACTACTGATTGGCTGGGTAAAGAAGTGCTGGGTGCTGGGTTAAACAAAATGTCTTGCTGAAATGTTGAAGATAAAATTTCTCAAGAAGTGTTGAGTCCACCAGAGCAAATGTTCAGCTCCGGGTTAGGACTTGATGGGCTGAATGGCCTACTTCTGCTCCTATATCTTATGGTCTATCTTATAGTCTTATGGGTTATGAATATTCAGCTCCGGGGTAGGAGTATTCCGCTGCACAGTGCGGTGTCTTTGGATTTATGTAAACAAGCCTCAAAGCAGTCAGATCAGCCAGCTCGCAGCTAATCTAAATCTCACCAATCTTGCCGTAGCGCCTCATCTTCAGTACCACTTACTGATTCTGCCTTGGATCACTTCCCAGAAATAAGCCAATTGGCATTATGCTGTTGCTGGTAGAAGAGGGGCTCTTGCAGACACATCCCTCTTTCTAGCATCTGTCCCTGCAGTTCACAATTCTTCAAGTTGACATCCCGTGCCTCTGTGCGAAAATACTTTTCCTCAGCCTCCCGCTAAGACTTCCACCAATTAGTTTAAATCTACACCCTATCTTTGACCCCTTTCTGATTTAATCTCTAAGACTCCCCATAGTTTTAAAGAGGCCTCAGTTTTCACTGTTTCAAAAAAAAACATTGCCTCCCTACCCTTTCAAAGCAGTCCTCAGTGTAACCACATATTCCCTGTAAGGTGCATGATTAGAACGGTACACATTTCAATAGACCTTCACATCTACAGTGCTTTGGGGGACAGAGACTCCTAATTTCTCTTTGTGTGCAGAGGTACAGAAAAACATAGCTCCTCAAGTTCCTATTAAACCTTTCCTCTATCTTCTTGTTCTTCTTTCTCTTTTCAGAAAATTGCTAATCTCTGTCACTACCCTGTCAAATCGCTTTTTAAATATCTTGAATTTTAGCTCAAAATCAGAATTCCAGAGTGCCTAGAAAGAAAGACGACATCAGAACATAAGTAGTCGAAAGGAACAGGACTGGGTGCTTTATGTCTGTATCACTGTTCAACAGCTGGTCTTTTACCCCAGCGCCACGTCCCTGCACTAATCCCAACCACGGACTCCCTTATCATTTGAAAAAGCTGTCTCCTTCCTCAACACCAGTGACAGAACTCCTCACCATCTTAGATATTGCCCCCCAAAGACTCTCCTCCCTCTGGATGAAGACATATGGCTGACCTCTGAGCTTGAGACTGTGACCCCTAGATATCCCAGCCAAAGGAAATACCATCCCTGCACCCCCATGTCAACAGAGACATGGATACTGGAGATGCTGGAATCTAAAGCAAGAAAGAACCTGCTGGAAGGACTGAATGAGCTGACCAGCCTCTGTGGGGAGAGGGGAATTGCCGATGAATTGGGTCGAAACCCCGTATCAGGATTCCTCTAATGCCAAGTCCCATAAGGATTTCTTACCCACCTCCTATTCTTCCAAACTTTAGGGAGTCTGGTTAACCTCACCTCACACTCCATTCCAGGAAATGATTTAATCCCTTAGCTACACTCCCTTTACTACAGATAAATCCTTTCTTGGTACTGAGACTAGATCTGTACTAATGCTTCAGATGCAGAATAACTAGGACCCAAACATGTGGAGCAAATATATCTCTACTCAAATCTTTATTTTTTGGTGTGTGCGTCTGCGTGTGCGATGTTGGTGGGATGATATCTTTTTCATGCCTTTACAGGGCGCGGAGCGAGAGAGAGACTGTGTGACGGGCCACTCCTCACACAGACATTTCGCAGTATTTTTCCCTTTATTTTACAAGGTCGGGTTGCGATCTCGACACTCAACCCGGCACGGATGGAAAGCGTACCCAGGAGCAGCCCCGTCTGGATTCGAACCCAGGAACCTTCATTCCGGAGTCTGGCGCTGATGTCATTGAGCCACCAGCCGGCCAAAACTCCTATTCAAATCTTCTTGTAACATACCATTTTACTTTCTAATTGTCTGCAGGGTATGCACGGTAACTTCCAGTGGTGCTATTGCTCCTCTGAGCATCAGCACCTTTCAGTCTTTTACCATGTAACCCTCTCACCATAGGCTCGGAAGGAGTTAGCTATTACAGTGAGTACAGACTAACAGCAATGCACGTGGACTAACAATGAAAGGGTCATTTCCAATAAATAAACAGGAATGTTTCTCGCCTGGGGTGTGAGAGGTCCTAGGTTCAAATCCCAGTTGCTAGATCCCCGGGTACGTTCTAAGGCATAGCCTCAAGATAAAGGGGCACCCTTTCAAAATGGAGATGCAGAGAAATTTCTTTAGCCAAAGGGTGGTGAATTTGTGGAATTTGTTGCCTCATGTAGCTGTGGAGGCCAGGTCATTGGGTGTATTTAAGGCAGAGATTGATGGGTTCTTGATTGGACATGGCATCACAGGTTATGAGGAGAAGGCCAGGAACTGGGGTTGTGGAGGAGATAGAAAAAAAGATCAGTCATGATTGAATGGTGGAGCAGACTCGATAGGCCAGATGGCCTAATTCTGGTCCTGTCTTATGTCTTATGGTCGTATAGTGTTGTTCAATCCTGAGATTGGCCTTTAGCCATGCCAGATTCTGATCTCAATCTTTGGTCATCAACTTGGCTTCTCTTTTCAGAGTTGTGTTGCCTAGGATATATCTTTCCTCTGAAAGGTTAACTCCTTCACAGGGAGCCCAAGACGTCTACACTGCCTATCATTACCTTTCTATAATCCTCCACGTTGTTCAGATGTGCCTCCTGGCAGATGCAGAGATTCAGAAACTGTTGCCATTCATCCTTCACAGCATCCTTGTGAGCCTGCAAGAGAGGATCTACATATGTTAAGATTTCCATCCAATGCACATAGGACAGGACTCTTCTTCCTAAGTCAAAAAGCAAAGATCCAGATATAAAGATGACACATATTCATTCATGTATTTCTATGGTTGCTTGTCAATAAGATGTCCAAATGCAATGGGACAACTTTACAGGTGACCTTCCCCAAAAAAATGCATTTTCTGGAAGCAGCCAGCTTAGTGTGACAAACTCCTCAGGAACGTTCCACCTTACTAAAAAATCAGAACTGGGTCTGATAACACAGCGTGCTGACTAACAACCATTCCTCAGGTAAAACTGGTGTCAGAAAAACCCAGGAGGTGTGAAACAGGCTTTAGTATTTTGTTAATGCCAACATCACCCACATCTCTCACTATCTGAAATATATGATACTTTCACTAAAGTACTTAGTTGCTTAGAACTTGCTTGGTTATTTTGCAAGGCAGGATTGACTTGTCTTCAATCTCTCTGATTATTTGAAACTGTAGTTAAGGTTCGGTAGATTTTAGTTTGTTTTGCTTTGGGGATGTATGGTTGGATTGGAATGGTTCCATTTTTTTGGGTTGGAAATCTATCCACAGGGTGTTGTGCTACTTCGTGATCTTAGAAAGGTTCAAATTGATTGACTGAGTAAAATTAGTTTGATTGATTAGTACTGAGTTTATAGGAAAATAAGACCGGGGGAGGCCTCTCAGTTCCTTGAGCCTGTCTGCCAATTAATATGATCATGGCTGACATATCTATGTCTTTAACTCATCCTTTGTACCTGATGCCCATAACCCTTAATTCTGCCATCTTTCAAACATTTACCTAGTTCCTTTTTCAATACCCCTAGTGATCAGAATCGACAACTGGTTGTGATAGATATTTCTAGCCATTCACCATACTCTGAATGACAATCCTATGCACCTCACTTTAAAATGACCTGCCTTTAAACTTCTATGCCCTCTCTTTCGTTATTTTCTCACTAGTGGAAATATCTCAACATTTACTCTGACCTGCTCCCTCAGTATCTTATGTTTAACCCCTTATTCTTCTAAGCTCCAAAGAATACAGATCTAAGATCATTAGCCACTTGTGATAGGTGACTTTGGAATAGAAACACCTGATTTAATTTTGTTATTGTTCACTCTGCTTGCTTAATGGTTATTGCATTTGACTGGTGATGCTCATTTGATTTTGGTCTGGTTTGATATGTTCTTCCCATATAGCATGATAATTGATCTGTTAATCCCCAGTGTATGCTCTGTCAGCGATGGACACAGAAGGTGGAGAATAGGTGGTACGTACCTCAACGGCAGGGCTGCCTGGGTGCTTGAACTTCAGCAGACGCTCTCCATTGTCCTGAATTCTATTGACAGCTTCTTCCTCTGCCAACAGCCCATTTTCTTTGAAACTCTGGAGGAAAATAAAGATAAGGGAATTACATTTCCTTCTGAATCTTGTCTAGAACATTGAGGATGAGACAGAGGCTGTGGCATAATCTGGATAGGAATGATGGAAAAGCTTAAGAGGCTTTCAGGACCTAAGCATCACAGACAAGACCTGCATTAATTACCCCTCCATAACTGTCCCTTGAAAAGATGCTGACAACTGGTGGCTTTCTGGATCATTGTTAAGGCTCAACCACACTGGAATCACACAAACGTCAGATCAGGTAAGGATGATGGATCTCTTTCTCTCTTTCCTTGGATGGCATGAACGAGTTTGATGGGGTTGTTTGCCGCAATCTGATGGTTTTTGCAGTCAACAATGCTAAGAATAGCTGTTTTAAATTCTGAAGTATTAACTGAATTTGAATTTTTCAGCAGCTGTGGTGGGGTTTGAACTTAGGTCTGTGATTTGCTAATACAATAGATTACTAATTGTGTTCGTTAATCAGCATACCCTTCACCTCAAATTGGTTTTGGATGACTCATCTCATGGCATCCTCCCTAAATACCATCCTCCATCATAGCGGGCTTTCTTAAATCATCCTTCCTGGCAGTCATTGAATCATTATGGCCCATGGAAACTGCAGTCAAACTAATACCCTGAGCAAAAGGGGATAGCGACACCCATTTAACGACTCTGTTATTTCATTCTTGTTATTTAGTGCTATTTATTTACATCTGTATTTGCACAGTTTGTTTACAGTTTCTGATGTTCACAGTTTACAGATCCTGTTTACAGTTGCTGTTCTATAGATTTGCTAAGTATGCCCACAGAAGAAGAATCTCAGGGTTGTATGTGGTGACATGTAAGTACTTGGATAACAAGTTTTACTTTGAACTTATTTTGATCAACCGAAATTGTTTTTGTCTGGTGATAAATATTGAGCTCCACACCAGGGAAAAGTTGTGGGTTCTTCTTTAAGGCATTAGTCTGGTGAGCAGATATATTAAAATCTGACTAGTGCCTCCTGTTTAGTATTGCATCAGAGGAAATATTTGTGTTTGTCCCTGGGATAGAATCTGAACTCACAATCTTGTGCAGCTGGTGTGGACCGAGGGAGAGGTGGAGGGCCAACCAAGGGAAAGAATCTCAGAACTTTGAACCTAAGCGGCTAAAATCATGGGCAACAATAAAAGGACAAGCGATACCAGCAATGAGCAGGGTGCCAGAATGGGAGGAGTGTGGATGTCTCAGGGGTGTAGATTTGAAAGAGCTTAAAGATTTGTAAGGGGACTGAAAATGATGGTGAGGATGTAAATCGAGACATAATCGCAGTGAAGGAAAGAGAAAATAATTAAATAAAGTAACTAATTGCTCAAAAGGCAGAGTAGACGGTAAACGATATTAGTAAAGAAGCCCTTCTCATATAACAGCTTGTTCATTGTGAAATGTCATTTAAAACATTCTGTTGCCGTCAGCACGTGACTCATGTTAATATTGTAAGTGGTGATGCCGAGTGTACAGAAAGACCAGGCACCTCATACTGCTTGCGCACTTCCTCGGGCTCCAACATCCGGTCGCTCCAGTCCTGCCTCTGGATCTTGTCCTGTTGCTCGTTCATGAGCACCAGCTGCTTGGTGCAGTCCTGCACGTAGTTGTAGAGCTCGTCCAGCTGGCGGCCGCGCAGCTTGGAGGAGTCCTGAGTAAAAATAAATGCAAGCTGTCTAGATATTGCTTCCATCAGGCAGGAGATACAGGCGCCTGAAGTCCCACACCACTAGATTCAAGAACAGGAACTTTCCTGCAACCGATTCACATAATGTTAATCCCACTTCAGTACACACCTTGCACTACCGTGGGCTTGCTATCGAGTCCTGGTTTTTATTTGCACCAAAGACTTTGCTTTTGGGCAGTCATTTCTATCACTGTATGGCATAATTTTATATGAAATTTATGTTTAATTTATATTCTGTGTGTTGCCTGTACCTTTGTGCCTGTGATGCTCTGCTGGCAAGTTTTTCATTGGACCTGTACCTCACCGTGCTGGGCAGATGACATTACATTTGACTTTTCAATGCCATCAAGGCAATCGTGATATATGCTTTCTTCACCACTCCATCCACGTCAAGGACCCGAGCACCTCTCCATTCAACAACTGAACAATCATCTATCAGCAACGGATTAACTTGATTCCAAACTGTGACAGGTGCTCACTGACAATTCTGCGCGTATAAGAAACGGTGACTCACCACCAGATTTTTGTATTGCTTCTGAACTTGCTTGAGTTCATCCTGTAAAAGAAGAAAAATGATCATCAATTCCCTCCCACTTTTGTCTTTTGGACGGTTTATCAACACCTGTTGTTTGTAGATTCTTGAAATAGTTGGGTCTTTTGTCTGGCAGCTGTCACTGTGGCAGAAGCCATCATGTTCCTCTACAGAAAAAACAAAAGATTCTGCAGATGCTGGAAATCCCAGCAACTCACATAAAATGCTGGAGGAACTCAACAGGCCAGGCAGCATCTAGAAAAAGGGGACAGTTAACGCTTTGTCAGGACTGGAGAAAAAAAGATGAGGAGTAGATTTAAAAGGTGAGGGGAAGGGAGAGAGAAACACAAGGTGACAGGTGAAACCGGGAGGGGGAGGGATGAAGTAAAGAGCTGGGAAGTTGATTAATGAGAGAGATACAGGCCTGGAGAAGGGGGAGTCTGATAGGAGAGGAGTGAAGGCCATGGAAGAATAAAAAGGGGGAAGAAGCACTAGAGGGAGGTGATGGGCAGGCAGCAAGATACGGTCAGAGAGGGAAACGGCGATGGGGACTGGTGAAGGAGAGAGTGAGGGGATGAGGGGGGAGAGCAGCCATTACCAGAAGGTTGAGAAATCGAAGTTCATGCTATCAGGTTGGAGTCTACTGAGACGGAATATAAGGTGCTGTTCCTCTGGCTGTAGAGGAGGCCATGGATGGACATAGCAGAATGGTGACCACTGGGAGATCCCGCTTGTTCAGGTAGATGCTCGGTGAAATGGTCTCCAAATCTATGTCGGGTCTCACTGATATACAGAGGCCACACCGGGAGCACCACACCCCAACAGACTCACAGGACAAGTGTCACCTCACCTGGAGGGACTGTTTGGGGCCTTGAATGGTAGTGAGGGAGGAGGTGTAGCACTTGTTCAGTTTGCAAGGATAAGTGCCAGGAGGGAGATCAATAGGGAGGGTCGAATGGACAAGGGAGTCACGTAGGGAGCTGCAGATGTTGGAAATCCAAAGCAACACATGCAAAATGCAGGAGGAACTCAGCAGATCAGAATGTTGCAGGGTCACAGCCCGAAACCTTGACTGTTTATTTCCTTCCATAGATGCTGCCTAACCTAGTGAGTTCCTCCAGAATTTTGTATGTGCTGCTCTGACCTTTTCCTCACTGCTTCTCTCTAGCTGCGGTATGTCTACAACAGTGGCCTAACTGTTACACACTGAAGGAACATAATCTATCCAGAATATTCATGAATTCAACAGAATAATGACCTTGTAAACCACTAGACCATTGTTAAACCTGAGCAATTTTATCAAATGTCCAGATTTTTACCCTTGTGGACATTGGTGAGAAATGTTGGCTTTCATTTAAGGCAGCGCAGTCGTACAGAGACCTCACAGTGACAGAGGCCCGACTGCTTCGCTGCGGCAGAGGCCCGACTGTCTCACAGGGACAGAGGCCCAACTGCCTCACAGTGACAGAAGCCCAACTACCTCACAGTGACAGAGGCCCGACTGTCTCACAGGGACAGAGGCCGGACTGCCCCTCTGCGGCAAAGGCCCGACTGCCTCTCTACATCAAAGGCCCGACTGCCTCTCTGCGGCAGAGGCCCGACTGCCTCACAGTGACAGAGGCCCGACTGCCTCAGTGACAGAGGCCCGACTGCCCCACAGTGACAGAGGCCCGACTTTGGGTGCTGTCTGTGTAAGGATTGCATATTCCCCCTGTGACTCCATGGGTTCCCTTTGGGTGCTCCAGTTCCCTCGTCCATCCCAAAGATGTGTGGATGAGTAGATTAGTTGGCCGCTGTAAATTGCCCCTACTATGTTAGTAAATAGTAGAATCTGGGGAAAGTTGGTGTCAAAGTGGGGCAAATAAAAAGTAGAATTGAAATAAATGGGAGGTTAATATTTGGTATAGACTCAGTGAGCCAAAGGGCCTGTCTTCATGCGGTTCACTCTATCAAAGCCTCCTCATAATCTTACACCTCTCTCAATTCACCTCTCATCCCCCTTCAGTCAAAGAGAAGACCCCTAGATCACCCAATCTCTCCAAATAAGCCATTTTCTCTAATGCAGGCAGCATCCTGATAAATCTCCTCTGCACCCTCTCGAACCTCCACATCCTTTCAATAATGAAGCAATCAGAACTGAGCACAATACTCCACGCGGTCTAACCAGGGTTTTATAAAGCTGTACAGCTCTTGAACTCAGTTACTATCCTATCAACCTTATGGCAAATTTAAGGGATCTATGGGCTCAGACCCCAAGATCTCTCTGATCTTCCACACGTTTAAGAATCCTACCTTATACTCTGCCTTGATATAAAATTGACAACATTCTTTAAGTGATGTTGGCTGAGGAAAGCAGAATGGACTCTACTTCAGGAGAATATTCCTCATGGCTTTCAAAACAGCCGCCGTGCTTTATGGCCATCAGAGTAGGCACAGACCTCTGATAGCGCAGCCTTCCCTCAGCAATCTACCGCAAACCTCAGCACAGGTTCCAGCTCATGTCTCTCCTGGGTACTTGAATGCACATCCTTTTGACTTGGGAGTGAATGCAGACAGTGGGATACACCGACATGGAAAGTGGCATCTTCATCTACAACTGAAACACTTTGCTCCTGCACTGAACAGGAGAAACTGAGCATGTACACCCCAAGAGGAGGAGAGCCTTTTCCTCCTCCCCGGCCTCTCTGTATTTTTTGGACCAACTCAGAGGTTATGGAGACTGCAAGGCACAGAAAGCAGTGTAGTGGTTGGCACAACTCTCTACAGTACCAGCGACCCAGGTTCAATTCCCACCACTAGGAGAGTAAGGAGTTTGTACATTCTCCCCATGACTGCGTGGGTTTCCTTCCGCAGTCCAAAATGTACTGGTAGACAGGGTAATTGCTCATTGTAAATTGCCCCATGATTAGGCCAGGATTAACTCGGGGGTTGCTGGCCGGCGAGACTCAAAGGCCCAGAAGGTTCAATTCTGAATAAATAAACAATCAATAAAAACCTGAAAGGCTGACAGTTTCCAAGTAAATACTGGAACAGAGCAGTGATGGCAGCATCTCGAGCTCAGCCATCACGGCTATCCCACCTTACCGGATCGGGGATGGACTGTCTGTTGATCTGCGACCCATAAGCCTCGATTTCCTTACTCAGGATGTGATGGGAGGCGACCTGCCGTTCAAGTTCTGGCAGTTGTGATCCATAGCCACCCTTATCGATCTCTGCCTGTGAATAGGGAAAGGAAGAGCGTTAAAATGAAGTGTGTGGTAGATGCAGTGTATATGGAATGAGGAATGCAAAACAATTCAGAACAGGAACAAGCCTTCCAACCCATGATACCTACCCCTAATCATCAAGGAGGTGGGAATTGGGAATCAGTGTACTACAAATCAATGAGCATGGGAACGAATGTAACACCAAGATAAAACATAGAAAACCTGCAGCACAATACAGGCCCTTCGGCCCACGAAGCTGTGCAGAACATGTCCTTACCTGAGAAATTACCTAGGGTTACCCATAGCCCTCTATTTTTCTAAGCTCCATGTACCTATCCAGGAGTCTCTTAAAAAGCCCTATCCTATCTGCCTCCACCACCGTCGCTGGCAGCCCATTCCACACACTCACCACTCTCTGCGTAAAAAACGTACCCCTGACATCTCCTCTGGACCCACTTCCAAACACCTTAAAACTGTGCCCTCTCATGTCAGCCATTTTAGCCCTGGGAAAAAGCCTCTGACTATCCACACGATCAATGTCTCTCATCATCCTATACACCTCTATCAGGTCACCTCTCATCCTCCGTCGCTCCAAGGGAAAAAGGCTGAATTCACTCAACCTATTCTCATCAGGCATGCTCCCCAATCCTTGTAAATCTCCTCTGCACCCTTCCTATGGTTACCACATCCTTCCTGTAGTGAGGCGACCAGAACAGAGTATTCCAAGTGGGATCTGACCAGGGTCCTATATAGCTGCAACATTACCTCTCGGCTCCTAAACTCAATCCCACGATTGATGAAGGCCAATGCACCGTATGCCTTCTTAACCACAGAGTCAACCTGTGCAACCTGCTTTCGGCTCAGGAAGAGATCATTGTGGTCTATGTGCCACGGCTGTGAATGTTCCCTTCCCCCGTCCTGTCACAACCACAGATTCGGCAGGCAGCAGATATGGCAATTGCGCTCATGATTACGTATGTGTCAGCTAATAATTTTTTCATTGTGATAGCATTCAACTCCATTCATTCCGTTGTAGTTTTATCAAGACTTGGACACAGCACAGAAGCACTTCGCTGTCTGTTTGCATTCGGCCTAGCCTGAGAAATTGGACTGTCGAGTCAACTGACTCTGTAGACGAGTGGTATTCATTTTATATTTAGTTGTTTCTTTGTCAGCCGCAGTGTAGGCTTTGTTTTCCATTTGAGAGTTTTAGTTATCAGCCCTGTTAGGCCTAGCATTTATTGTTTTCTTTCCCCTTTAACACTTCGCATTAAAGTCTGTGAACTATCAACGTGCTTCAGTGTCTCACTCCACACCTGGGCCATATCCGAACCTGGTGACATGTCCTGTTCTAGAACCACAAAAATGCTTTCTCCTCAAGAATATGTTCAACTTCCATTTGAAAGTTAATACCAAATGTGCTTTTAAAATCCTTGCAGTTAATTCAATATGTTTCACACCATCATTATAAGAAAGATATGGAAGCTTTAGAAAGGGTGCAGAGGAGATTTACCAGGATGCTGGTAAGAACATGCCTTTTAAGGAAAGGAAGGTTGATTGAGCTAGGGCTTTTCTCTTTGGAGCTAAGGAGGATGAGATCCCTGAGGCACACCACTGGTCACCGACCTCCATGCAGAATATGACCCATCCACAACCGCTCTTTGCCTTCTGTGGGCAAGTAAATTCTGATCCACAAAGCAAAGTCCCCTTGGATCCCATGCCTCCTTACTTTCTTAATAAGCCTTGCATGGAGTACCTTATCAAATGCCTTGCTGAAATCCATGTGCACTACATCTACGGCTCTTCCTTCATCAATGTGTTTAGTCACATCCTCAAAAAATTCAGTCAGGCTCATAAGGCACAACCTGCCTTTGGCAAAGCCATGCTGACTATTCCTAATCATATTATGCCTCTCCAAATAGAATGGACAGCCAACACCTATTTCCTCAACTAATACTAAAGAACATCAGTTTAAGGCATGCCCTGGATGTCAAAGGTGTGAAAGATGTCATTCACACAGAGAACAACAAGTCCCTGGAAGGCACTGCCGGGTATGGTGGTACAGACTGATACGATAGGGACAGTTAGATAGGCACATGGATGATAGAAAATGGAGGGTTATGGGCTATGTAGGAGGGAAGGGTTAGATTGATCATCGAATAGGTTTATGTCAGTCAGCACAACATTGTGGGCTGAAGGGCCCATATTCTGCTGTTTAATGTTTGATGTTCTATGAATAAGGAACTTTTTAAAATCTCCTTCTGGTTCTTGGACCAAATTTTTAATTGACTTTTATCTACATTTTCTGGTCATTCTTCTATTTTCCTGTGAAGCTGCTTCACTCCACTTCATCTCCAAAGACTGTATGAAGGAATACATGCTGCAGTCCATCTAATGTTAGTGACGGTGATCAGTACTGGGCAGTATTGTTTCACAAATGCCCCTTAAGAAAGGAAATTGTCCATTTCTATCTAACCTAGCTTGTAGGTGACTACAGACCAACAATCATGTGGGTGACTTTTAATTGCCTGCTAAAATAATCCTCCAAGCCACTCAGATCAAGGGTAATTATCAACGGGCAGTAGATGCTGGCCTTGCTAACAAGGACAACACCTCTGATGGACAAATTAATACAGAGAATTGAATTGTTGAGCTATTACGTTAGGATCCAGAGACCCCCTGAGCTGTTGCAATGAAAAAAAAACATCATTTTTGAGGAATTCCTAACTTTCGGAGACAGGACAAGCAGAATCTGCTTTGGAAAATGTCCTGATAGACTGTACTTTGAGCTACAGATTGATAAGTCAACAAACCATTGTAACTATCCAACTGTCAGAAACACAACACCATTAGTGAGGACAGGAGGAAAGGGACGAGTTTGAGTGAGTTTAAGTTTCTCAAGCTGCCTCCTTGTTGTGTGTGTCTCTCGACAGGTGCTGCTGAATAGGTGAGAATGAAGGATCATACTCTACCTGCTTCTGTGCCAGGATCTTCGACCAGTCCAGGGAATTATCAGTATTGGGCAGTTTGAGTTTCTCATAGAGATCCCGATACGTTGCACATTGGTGTGCCCAGCGTTCATGCATTCTCTTGACGCTAATCAGAAACATACATGAAACCCACATTAAAACAATCACTCATTCTTGCTGGCTTACCTTGCAAGTCTAATTCTACCCTCGGTGCTTTGCAGTGAGTCCAGCTGAAGATGGTCGTACCAGCAGCTGATGCATATCACAAATCCTGGTTATGTGACCATTGACACCAGACAGACAATTTCTGAAGAGTATGGATAATGACTGGGGTCACCTGTCTTATAAAAACACTGCCCAGAAGAAGGCAAGGACAAACCACTTCTATAGAGAAATTTTCCAAGTACAATCATGGTCATGGAAAGGCTGTGATCATTTACATCGTACAACAAGGCACAAAAGGAATGAACGAGTGGTAGCTTAACAAAAGCATGCTCTCTGGTGGGTCAGAAGATTCATCCCAATACAGGGACACAAAAGGACAATGTAAGAACAATCAACAATCCACACCAATCCCAGCCTGTGATTATTCCCAGTATCTAGAGCTCCCTGTTCATGTTTCTGAGGCTCCTTTCTCAGTGGGGATTGATTCTCACAAGTAGCTTACTACAGATGGCATGTGCACTTGTAATTACCCGTCATGTATAGTCATCTCCCGGACTTCCAGTGTCAGCTGCCAGTATACAAAAGCCTCAGCTGGCAGGCAGACTGAAATACTGACTGATTACACCCAACAGAGCTATGAAGCATAGGATGGCATCCAGTCTATCGTAGTCCGTCTGGATTTGTCAATGCTTTAGACTTTTACTCTGTTTTTCCTTTTACCTTCAGACTGAAAGTGGTCATTATGGACAGACATTGCACGTTACAAGTGTGTAATCTTCTTTGGTGTGGATGTAGGTGTGGGATCTGGGATGTAGGTGTGGGATCTGGGATGTAGGATGTGGATGTGGGATGTGGATGTGGTGTGGGATGTGGGATGTGGATGTGGGATGTGGGATATAGGATGTGGAATGTGGGATGTGGTGTGGGATGTGGGATGTGGATGTGGGATGTGGATGTGGGATGTGGATGTGGGATGTGGGATATAGGATGTGGAATGTGGGATGTGGTGTGGGATGTGGGATGTGGATGTGGGATGTGGATGTGGGATGTGGATGTGGGATGTGGGATGTGGATGTGGGATGTGGATGTGGGATGTGGAATGTAGATGTGGTGTGGGATGTGGATGTGGGATGTGGATGTGGGATGTGGGATGTGGATGTGGGATGTGGATGTGGGATGTGGATGTGGAACGTGGGATGTGGATGTGGGATGTGGTTGTGGATTTGGGATGTAGATATGGGATGTGGGATGTGGATGTCGATGACGGTGTGGGATGTGGCATATAGGATGTGGAATGTGGATGTGGGATGTGGATTTAGATGGATGTGGATGTCGGAAGTGTGAAGTGGGAGTGGTTGTGGGAAATAGGTGTAGATTTGGGATGTTATTGGGGATGTAGGTGTGATCATGGGGTGTGGATGATGGGTGCTCCCATATATGGGGTATATTGAGTATAGGGGGTTAAGTTACCAGTGTAGCAATCCAAAACCACAAGGTGCAATCCCAAGGGAAAGAGCAAACTACATTTTATTACAGAGAAACCCTTTAATAGCGGATTATCATAAAGTTCATCTGATTCACTCCGGCAAAGAAGATCTTTCAGCTTTAGCCAATATGTCCTTTATATTACTCTTGACTCTCTACAACATAAACATTGTTAAGAAATTAACTCAGGGGCTGTTGTAAGATCTGCAGTCCTTCCCAATGGTGGCAATTTTTTATGAATGATTAGAAAGCTGGGGATACCTGTGGTATAACGGGGGCATAATTTACTAAGGTGAGAGGGGAGAAGTTTAAAGGAGATTTACAAGATTTATCAGAGTGGTGGACAGTTGGACTGTACTGTGCTGTCAGGGGAGGGAGTGGATGCAGATACAACAGTAATTATTATGAGGCGTTTGACCTAGAAATCGCTGATGCCCTATGAAAGTCCATTAACCACTCAGTGGGCGGCTTAAGGATTGTCACTGAGAAATGCAGGAGTGCACAGGCCATTGTTAGGCTGCCAGTGAAATGGTGTATGGTGAAATTGCAAGGATCAGGTCAATGGGGATGGGAGAAGACAGCAAAGTTTGCCAGTGGCTTAGGATAAGGTCTTGAGAGTTACACATAAGTGAGGCAGGTGGGAAAGAATATCACACAGAAGAAATTGTTTTGGGAAAGGTTCTTGGTTCAGCTCAACCAATAGGTAAGAGGAAGAGATGAGGGTCACGATAGAAATGGAAACTTGACGGGGCTGGGATGCTGCCTCAGAATAGGAGAGTGGCTGCCCTAATGACAAAGGTAAACATGCAACTCTAGGGAGGGTGATTGCCCCAGTTAAATCATAGCACAAGTTCACAGATATCCAGGGTGAGAGCCTGTGTTGTGGAAGCCTTCAGAGTTTGGATGATACATACAAAATACTGGAGGAACTCAGCAGGTCAGGCACCATCTATGGAGGGAAAGGGACAGTCGAGAACCTTCATTAGGACTGATGTACAGGTCTTATCCTGAAACATCAACTGTTCATTTCTCTCCATTGATGCGTCCTGACCTGTTGAGTCCCCCCGTATCCTGAGTGTGTTACACCAGATTTCTAGCATTTGTAGTTTCTCTTGTGTCTCTGGAGTTTGGATGATGTCCGATTTGGAAGTGGCTCACATACGTAGCTCGTGAGCACCGTGAAACTGTACCACCCAACCTCCAGACAATGGGTCCTCCAGCACATTTATGCCTTTATTTACTGAGGCTTGCTTCATATTTGCATGTTCTCGAGAATGCAAACTCTCGATACACTCTGATGGGATTTGAACTCAGTGTTACGTTAATGATGCCCTTGAGAATATCAGGACATTTCAACTCACTCAATTTCAATCTCCTGGGACTGTGGGTGCTTCAGTTTCTTTGCTTTGTCCGCATCCAGGAAAAGGTCTTTAAGAAGTCCTTCTGACCGAGCCAAGTTCTCTTTGTTCACAGACTCGTACTTGAAGGGACGCTTGTTCTCATAGTTTAACTTATCCTGTAAAAATAATCAAGATAAAACTGAGCATATCTATCAACAAATGTTTTTAAAATGCCACATTGGTGCACACTTAGGATACAAAACAATACAACAGAGGAATTTAGCATGTGAGGCACAACTTACCCCACAGAGAGCGATGGTGACAATATACTATAACTTTGCTTCTCAAAAAGCTCATAAATCCTGTTCCTAATAATCCAATACTTTGCTCACCACTGACATAATACTCACAGGTCTATAATTCCATACAACCATAAGATATAGGAGCAGAATTGGGCTATTCGGCCCATCAAGACTGCTCTGCCATTCAATCATGGGCTGATCCAATTCTTCCAGCCATCCCCACTCCCCTGCCTTCTCTCCATACCCTTTGGTGCCCTGACTAATCAAGAACCTATCTATCTCTGCCTTAAATGCATCCAATGACTTGGCCTCCACAGTTGCTTGTGGCAACAAATTCTACAGATTTACCACCCTCTGACCAAAGTAATTTCTCCACATCTCAGTCCTAAATGGACATCCTTCAAGCCTGAAATCATGCCCTCTTGTCCTGGACTCCCCTACCATGGGAAATAATTTTGCCATATCTTATCTGTTCAAGCATTTTAACATTCGGAATGTTTCTATGAGATCCCCCCTCATTCTCCTGAACTCCAGGGAATACAGCCCAAGAGCTGCCAAACATTCCTCATACGGTAACCCTTCCATTCCTGGAATCATTCTCATGAATATTCTCTGAACCCTCTCCAATGTCAGTATATCCTTTCTAAAATAAGGAGCCCAAAACTGCACACAATACTCCAAGAGTGGTCTCACGAGTGCCTTATAGAGCCGCAATATCACATCCCTGCTCTTATATTCTGTATCTCTAGAAATGAATGCCAACATTGCATTTGCCTTCTTCACCAGCAACTCAACCTGGAGGTTAACCTTTAGGGTATCCTGCATAAGGACTCCCAAGTCCCTTTGCATCTCTGCATTTTGAATTCTCTCCCCATCTAAATAATAGTCTGCCCGTTTATTTCTTCCACCAAAGCACATGACCATAGACTTTCCAACATTGTATTTCATTTGCCACTTCCTTGCCCATTCCCCTAAACTATCTAAGCCTCTCTGTTTCTTCAACACTACCCGCTCCTCCACTTATCTTTGTATCATCGGCAAATTTAGCCACAAATCCATTAACCCCACAGTTCAAATCACTGACATACATCATAAAGAGCAGCGGTGCCAACACCGACCCCTGTGGAACTCCACTGGTAACCAGCAGCCAGCCAGAATAGGATCCCTTTACTCCCACTCTCTGTTTTCTGCCGATCTGCCAATGCTCCATCCATGTTAGTAATTTCCCTGTAAATCCACGGGCTCTTATCTTGCTAAGCAGCCTCATGTGCGGCACCTTGTCAAAGGCCTTCTGAAAATCCAAGTACTGTACACCTCATCTACTACGTGGCCAGCTGGTGGCACAATGGCATCAGCGCCGGACTCCAGAGCAAAGGCTTCCGAGTCGGGCCACCCCCCAGGCATGTTTTCCATCCGTGCCGGGTTGGGCATTGAACTAGCCACTCGGCCTCGTAAAATAAAAAGGGTTGAGTCAGGAATGTTCATATCGTGACCCAGTTAATCCGAAAGAAGTCCAATCCTGACACCACGTGCTAGACAAGAATGGCTGACTGTCTGGTGCGACATGCAAAAAAAAATCTACTACAGCTCCTTTGTCTACCCTGCTTGTAATTTCCTCAAAAAATTGCAGTAGGTTAGTCGGGCAGGATTTTCCTTTTAGAAAACCATGCTGGCTTTGGCCTATCTTGTCATGTGACTCCAGGTACTCCGTAATCTCATCCGTAACAATCGATTCCAACAACTTCCCAACCACTGAGTCAGGATAACAGGTCTATAGTTTCCTTTCTGCTGCCTCCCACCCTTATTAAATAGCGGAGTAACATTTGCAATTTTCCAGTCATCCAGTACAATGCCAGAATCTATCGATTCTTGAAAGACCATTGTTAATGCCTCTGTAATCTTTCCAGCATCTTCCTTCAGAACCCGAGGGTGCATTCAATCATGTCCAGGAGATTTATCCACCCTCAGACCATTAAGCTTCCTGAACATCTTCTCAGTCGTAATTTTCACTGCACAAACTTCACTTCCCTAACACTCTTGAATGTCCGGTATACTGCAGATGTCTTCAACTGTGAAGACTGATGCAAAATACGCATTCAGTTCCTCTGTCATCTCTGCGTCTCTCATTACAATATCTCCAGCGTCATTTTCTATTGGTCCTATATCTACCCTCAAACTCTCTTTTACCCTTTATATACTTTAAAAAGCTTTTAGTATTTTCTTTGATATTAGTCACCAGCTACCTTTCATAATTCATCTTTTCCATCCTAATGACCTTCTTAGTTTCCTTCTGCAAGTTGTTTCCCAATCTTCTATCTTCCCACTGGCTTCGGCTTCCTTGTATAGTGTCCTTCTTCCCTTTGAAAATTTCTTCGTATTTGGAATATATCTGTCTTGCAGTTCCTTCATTTTTCGCAGAAACTCCAGCTATTGCTGCTCTGCTGTCCTCCTGCTAGTGTCTCTTTCCAGTCAACTGTGGCCAGTTCCTCTTTCATGCCATTGTAATTTCCTTTATTCCATTGCCACACTGGAATTCAGTTTCTCCTTCTCAAATTTCAAAGTGAACTCGATCATATTATGATCACTGTTCCCTAAGGGTTCATAGCAACATAGAAAACCTACAGCACAATACAGGCCCTTCGGCTCACAATACTGTGCCAAACATGTCCTTACCTTAGAAATTACCTAGGGTTACCCATAGCCCACTATTTTTCTAAGCTCCATGTACCTGTCCAGGATTCTCTTACAAGACCCTATCGTATCCACCTCCACCACCATCGCTGGCAGCCCATTCCACGCACTCATCACTCTGTGCGTAAAAAACGTACCCCCGACATCTCCTCTGTACCTACTTCCAAGCACCTTAAAACTGTGCCTTCTCATGTCAGCCATTTCAGCCCTGGGAAAAAGCCTCTGATTATCCACACAATCAATGCCTATCATCTTATACACCTCTATCAGGTCCCCTCTCACCCTCTGTCGCTCCAAGGTAAAAGGTTAAGGTTCATTAACCATAAGCTCTCTTATCACCTCCGGTTCATTGTACAACACCCAATCCAGCACAGCCAATCCTCTAGTGGGCTGAACGGCAAACTGTTCTAAAAAGCCATCCCTTAGACATTCTACAAATTCTCTCTCTTGAGGTCCAGTACTGATATAATGTATCTAATATAATGTATTTGGTATCTTATCTTTTATTTGATTTATAATATATATCTTCTTGTACTCTGTATTCTTTTATGTAGAAACTAATAAAAATATTGAAAGAGGTCCAGTACTGGCCTAGTTTTCCCAATCCACTTTCATGTTAAAATCCCCAACGATTATCATGACATTGCCCTTCTGATATGCCTCTTCTATCTCCTGCTGTAATTTGTAATCCACATCCCATATGCTGTTTGGAGGCCTACATACAGCTGCCATTAGGGTCCTTTTACCCTTGCCATTTCTTAACTCAACCCATAGAGACTCTACCTTCTGATCCTATGTCATCTCTTTCGAATGATTCAATTCCTAGAATAATCCTTACTATCTTTTTTGAAGAAAAGGACAACATTTGCTATCCTCCAATCGAATCCTCTGTTGCCACTCTTGTAGCCAGGGATGATACAAAGATCATCCATCATCAATGCACCAGCAATCTCTTCACTTGCTTCCCATAGTAACCTGGGGTATTTCCCTTCAGCCTGACGATGGTGAGTCTGTGGAATTCATTGCCACAGGTGGCTGTTGAGGCCAAGTCATTTAAAGCCAAGATTAGTAGGTTCTGTATTACTAAGGGTGTCAAAGGTTACAGGGAGAAGACAGCATAATAGGGTTGAAAGAGAATAATAAATCAGCCATGATTGATTGGCAGAGAAAATTTGATGGGCTGAATGGCCTGATTCTGCACCTATGTCTTAATAATTGCATTCATTCAGGAGAAGAGGAGAGGTAACTGTCAGCATGCTACAGCATACCATTCATACTAGTTGTGGCTTTGAATCTCTAAAGCACCAACCTCCCTAACTTGAGACAAACATTAATATTTTGCATTAGATGAGGCATTCTGGTCCGGTCATGTGGCAGGGAATGGGAAGAGTCATAGATCAACCATCCTCATTGTCTGAGTTGTGGTTAGGAGGGATTAAGAATAATGTGTATTGGATTTTTTTCCTTTGAGAAGAGAAACCAGATTTAAGGCAAGAGGATTTTAAAATAAGGAGTGGGTTCTGTAGAACAGCGGGAGATCACTTCTAATGGTCTATAACCAGGGGGCACAAGTAAGATGTCTGCCAAAAGTAAGAAGGGTCCATGAATGATAATCATTTCACAACACAGACATATGGAGTATGATACCTTACTTGACGGAAGGGGAATCAATGATTATTTTCCAAATGGTAATACTAGAAGAATAGCTGAAAAAGCTGACATTAGTCAGGTTGATGCTCTAATGAAGTACTGATGAGAACTATTCAGAATGAAGTTAGAGATGGAACTGGATGAACTTCAGCTCTGGCAGAGTTTGCAAAGTGAAACCTAACATCATGAATGGCTGTGACGCTTCATTCCAGATGAGCTCATGCTTTGTGCTCGCTTTGAAAGGGAGAATACAACTACATCTTTGAGGACCCCTGCAGCACTTGGTGACCCTGCAATCTGCGTCTTGGAGGCCTACATCAGAACATCTTTCAAGAGAGTAAACCCTTGCAGGACATCAATAAGCTCTCTTCCTCACTAACAATCAACGATGATGCAGCACGAGCATGCATGTCTGCTCACTGCTCTACTCCACACCCATAATTGCATGGCTCAGAATGACTCAAGTGCCATCGATAAACTTGCCAATGCCACAACTATTTCTGGCAGAATTTCAAATGGTATTGAGGAGTCATAGAGGAGCCAGATAAATCAGCTGTTTGAGTGGTGGCGCAAACTTCCACTCAGTATGACCAAGGAACATATTGTTAACTTAAGGAAAAGGAAGTTGAGGAAACCCACACCAGTCCTCATCAAAGGATCAGGCGTGGAAAGGGTGAGCAATTTCAAGTCCCTGGATGTCAGCATCTATGAAGGTCTATCCTGTCTGCAACATTTTGATGCAATTACTAAGAAGGCACAACAGCAACTAAATTTCATAAGGAGTTTGAGGACCCTTGGTTTATCACCAAGGACTCTGGCAAATTTCTACAGAAAGCATTCTAACTGGCTGCATCACTGTTTGGCATAGAGGGGGCACTGCCCAGGATCGGAAAAAGCTGCAGAAAGTTGTAAACTCAGCCATCTCCATCATGGGCACTAGTCTCCCAAACATTGAGGACACTTTAAAAAGGCGATGCTTCAAAAAGGCGGCATTCATCGCTAAGGACCCCCATCACCCAGGACTCTACTCATCCCCATCCCCCGTCACCCAGGACTCTACTCATCCCCCTCCCCCGTCACCGAGGACTCTACTCATCCCCATCCCCCACCACCCAGGACTCTACTCATCCCCCTCCCCCATCACCCAGTACTCTACTCATCCCCCTCCCCCATCACCCAGGACTCTACTCATCCTCCTCCCCCATCACCCAGGACTCTACTCATCCCCATCCCCCGTCACCCAGGACTCTACTCATCCCCATCCCCCATCACCCAGGACTCTACTCATCCCCATCCCCCGTCACCCAGGACTCTACTCATCCCCATCCCCCATCACCCAGGACTCTACTCATCCCCTCCCCCACCACCCAGGACTCTACTCATCCCCATCCCCCATCACCCAGGACTCTACTCATCCCCCTCCCCCTTCACCCAGGACTCTACTCATCCCCTCCCCCATCACCCAGTACTCTACTCATCCCCATCCCCCATCACCCAGGACTCTACTCATCCTCCTCCCCCATCACCCAGGACTCTACTCATCCCCATCCCCCGTCACCCAGGACTCTACTCATCCCCATCCCCCATCACCCAGGACTCTACTCATCCCCATCCCCCGTCACCCAGGACTCTACTCATCCCCATCCCCCATCACCCAGGACTCTACTCATCCCCATCCCCCATCACCCAGGACTCTACTCATCCCCCTCCCCCTTCACCCAGGACTCTACTCATCCCCTCCCCCATCACCCAGGACTCTACACATCCCCATCCCCCATCACCCAGGACTCTACTCATCCCCATCCCCCGTCACCCAGGACTCTACTCATCCCCATCCCCCACAACCCAGGACTCTACTCATCCCCATCCCCCATCACCCAGGACTCTACTCATCCCCCTCCCCCGTCACCCAGGACTCTACTCATCCCCCTCCCCCGTCACCCAGGACTCTACTCATCCCCCTCCACCACCACCCAGGACTCTACTCATCCCCCTCCCCCATCACCCAGGACTCTACTCATCCCCATCCCCCATCACCCAGGACTCGACTCATCCCCATCCCCCACCACCCAGGACTCTACTCATCCCCCTCCCCCATCACCCAGGACTCTACTCATCCCCTCCCCCATCACCCAGAACTCTACTCATCCCCTCCCCCATCACCCAGGACTCTACTCATCCCCTCCCCCATCACCCAGGACTCTACTCATCCCCTCCCCCATCACCCAGGACTCTACTCATCCCCCTCCCCCATCACCCAGGACTCTACTCATCCCCCTCCCCCATCACCCAGGACTCTACTCATCCCCCTCCCCCTTCACCCAGGACTCTACTCATCCCCCTCCCCCGTCACCCAGGACTCTACTCATCCCCCTCCCCCATCACCCAGGACTCTACTCATCCCCATCCCCCGTCACCCAGGACTCTAGTCATCCCCCTCCCCCGTCACCCAGGACTCTACTCATCCCCATCCCCCATCACCCAGGACTCTACTCATCCCCCTCCCCCGTCACCCAGGACTCTACTCATCCCCCTCCCCCATCACCCAGGACTCTACTCATCCCCATCCCCCATCACCCAGAACTCTACTCATCTCCTCCCCCACCACCCAGGACTCTACTCATCCCCCTCCCCCTTCACCCAGGACTCTACTCATCCCCTCCCCCATCACCCAGGACTCTACTCATCCCCCTCCCCCTTCACCCAGGACTCTACTCATCCCCCTCCCCCATCACCCAGGACTCTACTCATCCCCCACCCCATCACACAGGACGCAACACATCCCCATCCCCCACCACCCAGGACTCTACTCATCCCCCTCCCCCATCACCCAGGACTCTACTCATCCCCATCCCCCACCACCCAGGACTCTACTCATCCCCATCCCCCGTCACCCAGGACTCAACACATCCCCATCCCCCACCACCCAGTACTCTACTCATCCCCCTCCCCCATCACCCAGGACTCTACTCATCCCCCTCCCCCGTCACCCAGGACTCTACTCATCCCCATCCCCCATCACCCAGGACTCTACTCATCCCCTCCCCCACCACCCAGGACTCTACTCATCCCCATCCCCCATCACCCAGGACTCTACTCATCCCCCTCCCCCATCACCCAGGACTCTACTCATCCCCATCCCCCTTCACCCAGGACTCTACTCATCCCCTCCCCCATCACCCAGGACTCTACTCATCCCCTCCCCCATCACCCAGGACTCTACTCATCCCCCTCCCCCATCACCCAGGACTCTACTCATCCCCATCCCCCACCACCCAGGACTCTACTCATCCCCCTCCCCTGTCACCCAGGACTCTACTCATCCCCCTCCCCCGTCACCCAGGACTCTACTCATCCCCCTCCCCCGTCACCCAGGACTCTACTCATCCGCATCCCCCACCACCCAGGACTCTACTCATCCCCTCCCCCATCACCCAGGACTCTACTCATCCCCATCCCCCATCACCCAGGACTCTACTCATCCCCCTCCCCCGTCACCCAGGACTCTACTCATCCCCCTCCCCCGTCACCCAGGACTCTACTCATCCCCCTCCCCCACCACCCAGGACTCTACTCATCCCCTCCCCCATCACCCAGGACTCTACTCACCCCCCTCCCCCTTCACCCAGGACTCTATTCATCCCCCTCCCCCATCACCCAGGACTCTACTCATCCCCTCCCCCATCACCCAGGACTCTACTCATCCCCCTCCCCCACCACCCAGGACTCTACTCATCCCCCTCCCCCACCACCCAGGATTCTACTCATCCCCTCCCCCATCACCCAGGACTCTACTCATCCCCCTCCCCCATCACCCAGGACTCTACTCATCTCCTCCCCCACCACCCAGGACTCTACTCATCCCCCTCCCCCATCACCCAGGACTCTACTCATCCCCATCCCCCATCACCCAGGACTCTACTCATCCCCCTCCCCCATCACCCAGGACTCTACTCATCCCCCTCCCCCACCACCCAGGACTCTACTCATCCCCCTCCCCCACCACCCAGGATTCTACTCATCCCCTCCCCCATCACCCAGGACTCTACTCATCCCCCTCCCCCATCACCCAGGACTCTACTCATCTCCTCCCCCACCACCCAGGACTCTACTCATCCCCCTCCCCCATCACCCAGGACTCTACTCATCCCCATCCCCCATCACCCAGGACTCTACTCATCCCCCTCCCCCATCACCCAGGACTCTACTCATCTCCTCCGCCACCACCCAGGACTCTACTCATCCCCCGCCCCCATCACCCAGGACTCTACTCATCCCCTCCCCCATCACCCAGGACTCTACTCATCCCCCTCCCCCATCACCCAGGACTCTACTCATCCCCTCCTCTGTCATCCAGGACTCTACTCATCCGCATCCCCCATCACCCAGGACTCTACTCATCCCCCTCCCCCATCACCCAGGACTCTACTCATCCCCCTCCCCCATCACCCAGGACTCTACTCATCCCCCCCCCACCACCCAGGACTCTACTCATCCCCCTCCCCCATCACCCAGGACTCTACTCATCCCCATCCCCCATCACCCAGGACTCTACTCATCCCCCTCCCCCACCACCCAGGACTCTACTCATCCCCATCCCCCACCACCCAGGACTCTACTCATCCCCCTCCCCCATCACCCAGGACTCTACTCATCCCCATCCCCCATCACCCAGGACTCTACTCATCCCCCTCCCCCGTCACCCAGGACTCTACTCATCCCCATCCCCCATCACCCAGGACTCTACTCATCCCCTCCCCCATCACCCAGGACTCTACTCATCCCCCTCCCCCATCACCCAGGACTCTACTCATCCCCATCCCCCACCACCCAGGACTCTACTCATCCCCCTCCCCCATCACCCAGGACTCTACTCATCCCCCTCCCCCATCACCCAGGACTCTACTCATCCCCCTCCCCCATCACCCAGGACTCTACTCATCACTCATCTCCTCCCCCACCACCCAGGACTCTACTCATCCCCCTCCCCCACCACCCAGGACTCTACTCATCCCCTCCTCTGTCATCCAGGACTCTACTCATCCCCCTCCCCCACCACCCAGGACTCTACTCATCCCCTCCTCTGTCATCCAGGACTCTACTCATCCGCATCCCCCACCACCCAGGACTCCACTCATCCCCATCCCCCATCACCCAGGACTCTACTCATCCCCCTCCCCCCGTCACCCAGGACTCTACTCATCTCCTCCCCCACCACCCAGGACTCTACTCATCCCCTCCCCCATCACCCAGGACTCTACTCATCCCCCTCCCCCATCACTCAGGGCTCTGCTCATCCCCCTCCCCCATCACCCAGGACTCTACTCATCCCCCTCCCCCATCACCCAGGACTCTACTCATCCCCCTCCCCCACCACCCAGGACTCTACTCATCCCCTCCCCCATCACCCAGGACTCTACTCATCCCCTCCCCCATCACCCAGAACTCTACTCATCCCCTCCCCCATCACCCAGGACTCTACTCATCCCCCGCCCCCTTCACCCAGGACTCTACTCATCCCCTCCCCCACCACCCAGGACTCTACTCATCCCCTCCCCCATCACCCAGGACTCTACTCATCCCCATCCCCCATCACCCAGGACTCTACTCATCCCCTCCCCTGTTACCCAGGACTCTACTCATCCCCATCCCCCATCACTCAGGACTCAACTCATCCCCATCCCCCACCACCCAGGACTCTACTCGTCCTCCCCCGCACCACCCAGGACTCTACTCATCCCCCTCCCCCATCACCCAGGACTCTACTCATCCCCCTCCCCCATCACCCAGGACTCTACTCATCCCCCTCCCCCATCACCCAGGACTCTACTCATCCCCCTCCACCATCACCCAGGACTCTACTCATCTCCTCCCCCATCACCCAGGACTCTACTCATCCCCTCCCCCGTCACCCAGGACTCTACTCATCCCCATCCCCCGTCACCCAGGACTCTACTCATCCCCTCCCCCACCACCCAGGACTCTACTCATCCCCCTCCCCCATCACCCAGGACTCTACTCATCCCCATCCCCCTTCACCCAGGACTCTACTCATCCCCCTCCCCCATCACCCAGGACTCTACTCATCCCCCTCCACCATCACCCAGGACTCTACTCATCCCCATCCCCCACCACCCAGGACTCTAGTCATCCCCCTCCCCCATCACCCAGGACTCTACTCATCCCCTCCCCCACCACCCAGGACTCTACTCATCCCCCTCCCCCATCACCCAGGACTCTACTCATCCCCCTCCCCCATCACCCAGGACTCTACTCATCCCCCTCCACCATCACCCAGGACTCTACTCATCCCCCTCCACCATCACCCAGGACTCTACTCATCTCCTCCCCCATCACCCAGGACTCTACTCATCCCCTCCCCCGTCACCCAGGACTCTACTCATCCCCATCCCCCGTCACCCAGGACTCTACTCATCCCCTCCCCCACCACCCAGGACTCTACTCATCCCCCTCCCCCATCACCCAGGACTCTACTCATCCCCATCCCCCTTCACCCAGGACTCTACTCATCCCCCTCCCCCATCACCCAGGACTCTACTCATCCCCCTCCACCATCACCCAGGACTCTACTCATCCCCATCCCCCACCACCCAGGACTCTAGTCATCCCCCTCCCCCATCACCCAGGACTCTACTCATCCCCTCCCCCACCACCCAGGACTCTACTCATCCCCCTCCACCATCACCCAGGACTCTACTCATCCCCCTCCACCACCACCTAGGACTCTACTCACCCCCCTCCCCCACCACCCAGGACTCTACTCACCCCACTCCCCCGTCACCCAGGACTCTACTCATCCCCATCCCCCACCACCCAGGACGTGCCCTCTGCTCATTGCTGCCATCAAGAAGGAGATACAGGAGCCTGAAGACACACACTCAACATTTCAGGAACAACTTCTTTCCCTCCGTCATCAGATTTCTGAATGGACAATCAACCCATGAGCTATTTTTTGCTCTGTTTTTGGACTTCTTATTTCGTTCAAATTTTATATATAGTATACTTTTTACAGTAATTCATAATTTTTTATTATTAAGTATTTCAATGTACTGCTATCGCAAAACGACAGATTTCATGACATATGCCAGTGATAGTAAATGAGATTCTGATCCTGAACAAGGCAGCACTGTTACAGGCACTGTTTGGATCAGTCCTTAGACAGAGTTCTTCTCAAGTTCTTGTTTCTTCAAGACATTGCTTGAAGCAATTCAAAAAGAGCAAGAATATCCATCTGAATAACAGAGATGTGGTTATTCATTCATTGTTATTTGTTGGTCACTTAGCCAATGCATTGCCGAACACTGAACAAGCTACTTCTCTTTACAATAGCTGGAAGATGCTTTGAGATGTTCAGAGGTCATGAAGGGAGCAACACAAATGCAAATTCTTTGTTTCATTCAACCATTCTTTCTTTAGTTATCTCATGTTTCCTGCTGCAACCCTAATTGAAGAAAGCATACTCACCGCTCGCAGTTTTTCCTCTGTGTCCAGAATGTCCCTTTCCACCTGATCTCCATTGTTCTGCATTCGTGTGATCAGCACAGGAAGATCACTGGAAAAGCAAACAAGGAATATCAGAAGAGGACAAATGGGATCCAGTGCAGAAACCGAGCAAGTGGAACAGTACAAAAGTTAGAGGAGAAAGATTTAAAAGGGACTTGAATGTGCTGAGTATATCAAACGAATTATTAGAGGAAGTGGTAGAGGCAGGTACAATTACAACATTGAAAAGGCATCTGGACAGCTACAGGGATAGAACAAGTTTAGAGGGATATGGGTCAAATGGAAGCAAATGGGACTGGTTCAGTTGGACAACTTAGTTAGCACAGCCCAAGAGCTTGTTTCTGTGCTGCAATACTCTGTGACTGTGACTTTTATTATGATACCACATGCAGGAGGGTCATTTGGCCCATTGTTCCTTTGTTAGGTCCTTAAAAGACTTCTCCAGTGGCTTCCACCCATCAGCCTAAACTCTCAGTCCTTCATTTATCCAACCCCTTTGAAAGTCACTATTTCATCTAATTCCCACTATTTCTGCCACCGCTTTATAGGAGAAGTTTGACATATTTGCATCTTTGGTTTCTAGGCCTTTCTCCTGTAAAGAACATTCACTAACACAAGAACAGTTCCTGATGTTTGAACAACAATATTACATTTCCCACCTGCTCCTCCACTCTGAGATTGATGCTAACTCCACAAAGCAACAAGCAACCCTTAGTCTGGTGAAGAGCATGGCAAACGTAGCTCTGTTCTCCTTGGAGTTTTCAAAGTGTCAATAGAGCAGGTGAGAAAATCATACCTATGGATGAATTTGTCACTAAACACAAAGCCGTGAGAAGCTGCAGTTGTGCCTGTGATGGGGCTGGCTGAGTCTACAACTCTCCCCACTAATGAGAACATCTTCAGGAGATGGTTCCTCAGGAAGGCAGTATCCATCATTAAGGATCTTCGCCATCTGGAGCAAGCCTTCTTCTCATTATAACCATCAGAGAGGAGGTACATGAGCCAGAAGCCCCACACCCAATGATTCAATATTGGCTCCTTGCCCTCCCCTACCCTCCACAATCAAATTTCTGAACAGTCCATGAACCTATGAACACTACCTCATTATTCCTTTCTTGTACAATTTATTTGCTCAGTAATTTATAGTAATTTTATGTCTTTGCACTGTACTGCTGCTGCCAAATAACAAATTTCATGTCATGTAAGTCAGTGAAAATAGACCTGATTCTGATTCTGTCATAGATGTAAAATCATTAGGAAGAAGTCATGAGACTTATAGCACAGAAGCAGGTCCTTTAGCCACTCAGTACATGGCAACCATACATTCCACACTAGTCCTACATTAATTTTATTTTTTCATTCTCCCCATATTCTTATCCCCTCTGCCCCTCCTGATTCTACCACTCAGCTGCACACTAGGGGCTATTTTTAGTAAGAGGTGAAACCCACACAGTCAAAGGAAGAACATGCAAACTCCACACAGAGAGCACCTGAGATCAGGACCTAACTCCAGCGCACTGAAGCAGAAGCTTCACTTGCTGTGCCACTATGCTTACCCATATGGTGAGAGGGGCTATGAGAAGCCCTTTCATTCGGCAAGCTGTCAGAAGCTGGAAGACTTCACCTTGGAGAGCTGATGAAGCCCAATTCCACAATTAATTTTAGAGGATGGGCGTTTTGTTCTTGTGGAACTTAAATGGGCTACAGGTAGTTGGAAGTGATAAGAGAATGGTGTCATTTATTTGTTCTTTTATAGGAATTGTCAGCATTTATTGTTCGCTCTATTTGCCTCTAAACCGAGGAGGCAGGTAAGAGTCAGCCACATTGATGGCTTGGAGTCCTATGGAAATAAGGTAGGATAAAATTGGTAAAGCTTCTTCACAAAGGGATACAAGTGAACCACATGGGACTTACAGCAATCCAGTTCTCTCATGGTTACTGTTACTGAGAATATTTTGTTTTAGTTCTGGATACTTAAGTCCCCCAGGCTAACATGGTAAGACTAATTATTCATGTTTCTGATTAATAGTCCCACACCCTGGTTGTTGGTGCAGTAAATGAACCACCATGCCATTGTTCCCTCCAAAAAGTCAACACAAGCAACACGCTCTAAATGCTGTGATGAGTGAGATCAATGCGGCCAGACCTGTTGGTGTCCTCCAGAATTTAGTTCGTGTCGCTCAAGATTTCCAGCATCTGCAGAACCTCTTGCATCTATGAAATAGTGTTTGATACTGGGAGGTGGAGGCAACAAAGGACTGTAAATGGTGGAAATAGGAGAGAAAGTGAAACGTGGAAACAATTAAGGGAGGGAAGCGGGGGGATTCAGATGGGGACTACATGGGAGAGGGTCAAGTGGGAGGAGTCTGGATGATGGGCGGATGAAGCAGGTGGACAAACTGAATTACCGCAACAGCTCATCTAAGGAACTTGCCTCCAAGAGCTCAGGTGTGGGTCAACTGGCTTCTCCTCTGGCAGATTGTTCTATGCAGTATATTCACTACCTTCTATATAAAAACTTGCTTCTTGTGGTCTCCTTTAAGTCTTTTTCTTCTCTCCTTAAAACTACATCCACAAGGTTTAGACTCCCGTGCCCTGGGAAAATGACTGTGGCCCTGCAGTTAGTTCTTTGTGATTTTTACAAACTACTTGTGCCCCTCGTGATGGTAGATACTTCAGAAATGTTTCTGTCTCCTCCACATTGTGAGTTCTATCCTGCAAATCTCTTTGCTTCCCTATCTCATGCTGATGGGGTTAGGTACTTAGAGATAATGGAAAGCTGTAAGAAGCAGAAAGACCATGACAAACAGATTGCATCAAAGGCTGCATTTTCTGTGTAATTCTGCAGAAAACAAAATATGAAATTTGTGATTTCATGTCATTTAACATTTGATATTTCACAACACCCATTGATATTAAAAAAATTGAGTGGGATTTCCCATTTAAAGACTTGACCACACCATCACATCAAAAGAGCCAGTGTCCCTTCACTTCATTAATGTATTTTCTTCTTCTCATTGTCCTTAGCTGCCTTGTTACTTCCTTTTCTAACACACAGGCAGAATGTCAGACCCAGCACACTGACCAACCACAGACTTCAACACTTAGAATGAACTTCACACCCAACGAACTAAAACACATCATACTGAGCAACACACTCTCTAGATCTTAGACTCCAACATACTTACAGATCCCAAACCAAACACATTGAATGACAGTGGGGAGAGTAACTAACTTTCAATTCATATGGCCTGTCCTGGGCTCAGCACATAGATACAATCACAAGGAAGGCACACCAGCATCCTTCCTATCTCAGAAGGTTCAGGAGGTTCTGCTTGTCACTAAACACTCTAACAAAGCTCTACAGATGTGTCCTGATTGGTTGCATCATGGTTCAGTACAACCAGCAAAGAGTAGTGGGCTCACCAACACATCCCTCTCCAATATCAGTAGCATCTGCAGGTGGTCGTGCCTCAGGAAGGCAACTGTATCTTCAAAGATCACCAATATTTGGGCCATGCCATCTCCTGTCAGCTATCACCAGGCAGGATGTATAGAAAACTGAGCATCACGATGACCACTTTGAACATTTTGACCACTACATTAGACTATCATTTGTTTTTGTTCTAAACGTGTTCTTTGTTGTGTTCAAATTCAATCCAACACATTGAAAAAACTCAGCCCTCACAGAACGACAGAACCTCAGCATCCAACACATTGATTCAAGCTCAGACACAACAAACTGACCTCAGAAACAACACACTGACCGAACCTCAGACCCAACAAACTGACCTCAGGCAAAACACACTGACCGAACCTCAGACCCAACACACTGACCGAACCTCAGACACAACACACTGACCGAACCTCAGACACAACACACTGACTGAACCTCAGACCCAACACACAGACTGAACCTCAGACACAACAAACTGACCTCAGACACAACAAACTGACCTCAGACCACAACAAACTGACCTCAGGCAAAACACTGGAGCACTCTCATGCACTTGCTCTGTTCTTTGAACCTGCTCTCACCCGACATTCTCAAATAGAACAGAGATAGAGATTCCCTGAGCTTCACCTTCTCCTACATTTAGCACATCATAATTCCTCATCTTCACCAGCTGCAATGTGATCCCACCAATAACTCCAATACATTGACCAACCTCAGACCCAACACACCGACCAAACCTCAGACCCAACACACAGACCGAACCTCAGACCCAACAAACAGACCGAACCTCAGACACAACACACCGACCGAACCTCAGACCCGACACACAGACTGAACCTCAGACCCGACACACCGACCGAACCTCAGACCTAACACACCGACCGAACCTCAGACCTAACACACCGACCGAACCTCAGACCCAACACACCGACCGAACCTCAGAAACGACACACCGACCGAACCTCAGACCCAACACACTGACCGAACCTCAGACCCAACACACTGACCGAACCTCAGACCCAACACACCGACCGAACCTCAGACACGACACACCGACCGAACCTCAGACCCGACACACCGACCGAACCTCAGACCCGACACACAGACCGAACCTCAGACCCGACACACAGACCAAACCTCAGACCCAACACACAGACCGAACCTCAGACCCAACAAACAGACCGAACCTCAGACCCAACAAACAGACCGAACCTCAGACACAACACACCGACCGAACCTCAGACCCGACACACAGACCGAACCTCAGACCCGACACACCGACCGAACCTCAGACCCGACACACAGACCGAACCTCAGACCCAACACACCGACCGAACCTCAGACCCGACACACAGACCGAACCTCAGACCCGACACACCGACCGAACCTCAGACCCGACACACTGACCGAACCTCAGACCCAACACACTGACCGAACCACAGACACAACACACAGACCGAACCTCAGACACAACACACCGACCGAACCTCAGACCCGACACACAGACCGAACCTCAGACCCGACACACCGACCGAACCTCAGACCCGACACACTGACCAAACCTCAGACCCAACACACTGACCGAACCTCGGACCCGACACACTGACCGAACCTCAGACCCAACACACCGACCGAATCTTAGACCCAACACACTGACCAAACCTCAGACCCAACACACTGACCGAACCTCAGACACGACACACCGACCGAACCTCAGACACGACACACTGACCGAACCTCAGACCCGACACACTGACCGAACCTCAGACCCGACACACTGACCAAACCTCAGACCCAACAAACAGACCGAACCTCAGACCCAACACACTAACCGAACCTCAGACCCAACACACCGATCGAACCTCAGACCCGACACACAGAGACCGAACCTCAGACCCAACACACCGACCGAACCTCAGACACGACACACCGACCGAACCTCAGACCCAACAAACAGACCGAACCTGAGACACAACACACCGACCGAACCTCAGACCCAACAAACAGACCGAACCTGAGACACAACACACCGACCGAACCTCAGACACAACACACAGACCGAACCTCAGACACAACAAACAGACCGAACCTGAGACACAACACACCGACTGAACCTCAGACACAACACACCGACCGAACCTCAGACACAACAAACAGACCGAACCTCAGACACAACACACCGACCGAACCTCAGACACAACACACAGACCGAACCTCAGACCCAACACACAGACCGAACCTCAGACACGACACACCGACCGAACCTCAGACCCGACACACCGACCGAACCTCAGACACAACACACCGACCGAACCTCGGACCCGACACACAGACCGAACCTCAGACCCAACACACCGACCGAACCTTAGACCCAACACACTGACCGAACCTCAGACCCGCCACACTGACCAAACCTCAGACCCGACACACTGACCGAACCTCAGACCCGACACACTGACCGAACCTCAGACCCAACACACAGACCGAACCTCAGACCCAAAACACCGATCGAACCTCAGACCCGACACACAGACCGAACCTCAGACCCGACACACCGACCGAACCTCGGACCCGACACACAGACCGAACCTCAGACCCAACACACCGACCGAACCTCAGACCCAACACACTGACCGAACCTCAGACCCAACACACCGACCAAACCTCAGACCCAACAAACAGACCGAACCTCAGACCCGACACACAGACCGAACCTCAGACCCGACACACCGACCGAACCTCAGACCCGACACACCGACCGAACCTCAGACCCGACACACCGACCGAACCTCAGACACGACACACTGACCGAACCTCAGACCCGACACACTGACCGAACCTCAGACCCAACACACTGACC
The DNA here is from genome assembly GCF_963921235.1 of Mobula hypostoma. NCBI lineage: Eukaryota > Metazoa > Chordata > Chondrichthyes > Myliobatiformes > Myliobatidae > Mobula > Mobula hypostoma. Next base: position 4,937,113 of record NC_086118.1, on the reverse strand, counting down.
GAACCTCAGACACAACACACTGACCGAACCTAAGACCTGACACACAGACCGAACCTCAGACCCGACACACTGACCGAACCTCAGACCCGACACACTGACCGAACCTCAGACCCGACACACTGACCAAACCTCAGACCCGACACACTGACCGAACCTCAGACTTAATACACTGATGAAACCTCAGACCCAACACTCAAGGTTCGGGGGAATAGATTTAGGATAGAGATGAGAGGAAACTGCCTTCCACAAACAGTATTGAATCTGTGGAGTTCTCTGTTGTGGGAAACAGGAGAGGCTATGTCATTCACTATATTTAAGACACAGTTAGATGAATTTTTTTTCTTAGTAGGGAAAAACATAGAAAACATAGAAGCATAGAAAATAGGTGCAGGAGTAGGCCATTCGGCCCTTCGAGCCTGCACCACCATTTATTATGATCTTGGCTGATCATCCAACTCAGAACCCTGCACCAGCCTTCCCTCCATACACCCTGATCCCCGTAGCCACAAGGGCCATATCTAACTCCCTCTTAAATATAGCCAATGAACTGGCCTCAACTGTTTCCTGTGGCAGAGAATTCCACAGATTCACCACTCTCTGTGTGAAGAAGTTTTTCCTAATCTCAGTCCTAAAAGGCTTCCCCTTTATCCTCAAACTGTGACCCCTCGTTCTGGACTTCCCCAACATCGGGAACAATCTTCCTGCATCTAGCCTGTCCAATCCCTTTAGGATTTTATACGTTTCAATCAGATCCCCCCTCAATCTTCTACTAATTCCAATGAGTACAAGCCTAGTTCATCCAGTCTTTCTTCATATGAAAGTCCTGCCATCCCAGGAATCAATCTGGTGAACCTTCTTTGTACTCCCTCTATGGCAAGGATGTCTTTCCTCAGATTAGGGGACCAAAACTGCACACAATACTCCAGGTCCAGGTGTGGTCTCACCAAGGCCTTGTACAACTGCAGTAGTACCTCCCTGCTCCTGTACTCGAATCCTCTGGCTATAAATGCCAGCATACCATTCGCCTTTTTCACCGCCTGCTGTACCTGCATGCCCACTTTCAATGACTGGTGTATAATGACACCCAGGTCTTGTTGCACCTCCCCTTTTCCTAATCGGCCACCATTCAGATAATAATCTGTTTTCCTATTTTTGCCAACAAAGTGGATAACTTCACATTTATCCACATTAAATTGCATCTGCCATGAATTTGCCCACTCACCCAACCTATCCAAGTCACCCTGCACTCTCTTAGCATCCTCCTCACAGCTAACACTACCGCCCAGCTTCGTGTCATCCGCAAACTTGGAGATGCTGCATTTAATTCCCTCATCCAAGTCATTAATATATATTGTAAACAACTGGGGTCCCAGCACTGAGCCTTGCGGTACCCCACTAGTCACTGCCTGCCATTCTGAAAAGGTCCCGTTTATTTCCACTCTTTGCTTCCTGTCTGCTAACCAATTCTCTATCCACATCAATACCTTACCCCCAATACAGTGTGCTTTAAGTTTGCACACTAATCTCCTGTGTGGGACCTTGTCAAAAGCCTTTTGAAAATCCAAATATACCACATCCACTGGTTCTCCCCTATCCACTCTACTAGTTACATCCTCAAAAAATTCTATGAGGTTCGTCAGACATGATTTTCCTTTCACAAATCCATGCTGACTTTGTCCGATGATTTCACCGCTTTCCAAATGTGCTGTTATCACATCTTTGATAACTGACTCCAGCAGTTTCCCCACCACCGACATTAGGCTAACCGGTCTATAATTCCCCGGTTTCTCTCTCCCTCCTTTTTTAAAAAGTGGGGTTACATTAGCCACCCTCCAATCCCTGGGAATTAGTCCACAATCTAACGAGTTTTGAAAAATTATCACTAATGCATTCACTATTTCTTGGGCTACTTCCTTAAGCACTCTGGGATGCAGACCATCTGGCCCTGGGGATTTATCTGCCTTTAATCCCTTCAATTTACCTAACACCACTTCCCTACTAACATGTATTTCCCTCAGTTCCTCCATCTCACTGGACCCTCTGTCCCCTACTATTTCTGGAAGATTATTTATGTCCTCCTTAGTGAAGACAGAACCAAAGTAATTATTCAATTGGTCTGCCATGTCCTTGCTCCCCATAATCAATTCACCTGTTTCTGTCTGTAGGGGACCTACATTTGTCTTTACCAGTCTTTTCCTTTTTACATATCTATAAAAGCTTTTACAGTCAGTTTTTATGTTCCCTGCCAGTTTTCTCTCATAATCTTTTTTCCCCTTCCTAATTAAGCCCTTTGTCCTCCTCTGCTGAACTCTGAATTTCTCCCAGTCCTCAGGTGAGCCACTTTTTCTGGCTAATTTGTACACTTCTTCTTTGGAATTGATACTATCCCTAATTTCTCTTGTCAGCCACGGGTGCACTACCTTCCTTGATTTATTCTTTTGCCAAACTGGGATGAACAATTAAGGAAGTTAAGGGTTGTGAGGAAAAGGAGTTGAGTCCACAGCCAGATCAACCATGATCTTATTGAATGGTGAAGCAGGCTTGACAGGCCAGATGGCCAGCTCCTGCTCCTATTTCTTTATGTTCTTATGTTCTTTTGTTTAAGTATTGGATTAAAGATGTACCTTTACAGAGTGCTCACGAAAGCAGTGCTGATAAAAATGGCAGTCCCCAGTTGAGTGGACCAAAGTATAGAACAGGATATACATTCTAGGACATCAGATGAATTGTGAGTGTTTGTCAAGGCCTGGGGATTTGCTGTGTTGTGATATTTAGTGTCTGCCGTCTTGTTTCCCTCACTGTGACAGAAAAGCGTACAGAGGTCCGTGAAGTCAGATGTCATTGGGAACTGTATAAAGACAGTAACAGGAGATGCCCTGAGTGACAAACAATTCTTGAGGAACATTGTTGGAATATGGTTTGGTGGGAATAGTAGTCTTGTAAGGAACAAGGAGACTCAAGGTGAGACAATACAACTGGTTCTCCGGAACGCTGGGACAGCCGCTATCCAAATGTAGAACTTACTGGGAGGATGAAAGAAGAGAAGATTAATGTGTGTGTTTTATGAAGACTGCAACTATTGGTAGGGTTGTGGTATTGTGGAGCAGGAGGCAGCCCAGCTCCCGGGGAAGGGCGCTGGTGTGAAAGTCAGAGTGATGTTCACTAAGCTGCTGGGCTGGGCTTAGACTGCGATCAGCAGAGGCACCTAGACCCAAACATTCCAATGAGATGAACATTCAGACCTGGATGTACTTGTATGTTGGTTCAGTGATCTGTAACCAAGACTACAGCAAGTCAGATCAGGACAGTAAGTAATGTTGCCTGGGTACCATCCAGAGACAGAAGATCAGAAAAAGGCAACTTCACAGCACCAAAAGGCTTACCCCAGCATCATACAGAGCCAGTGAGAGTCGTGATATGAGACAGAGTCTGCGTGCAGGCAAGGAGAAGGGAATCATGAGGAAATAATTAAAGAAGAATTTGTTGTGAATGGGTTTGTGCACACTTAGGAATAAATTAGAAGCAAAGTCTATTGTTAATTATTGGCATTGTTATGGTATTGCAACTGATCTTTAGGAATGTATGTAGGACACCTGGTTGAGTACTGGCACTCAATGTCAGTAAGACGAAAGAGCTGATTGTGGACTTCAGGAAGGGTAAGACGAAGGAACACATACCAATCCTCACAGAGGGATCAGAAGTGGAGAGAGTGAGCAGTTTCAAATTCCTGGGTATCAAGATTTCTGAGGACCTAACCTGGTCCCAACATAAAGAAGACAAAACAGCAACTATACTTCATTAGGAGTTTGAAGAGATTTGGTATACGTATCAACAAATACACTCAAAAACTTCTACAGATGTACCGTGGAGAGCATTCTGACAGGCTGCATCACTGTCTGGTATGGGGGGCAGGAGGGAGGGCTATTGCACAGGACTGAAAGAAGCTGCAGAGGATCATAAATTTAGTCAGCTCCATCTTGGATACTAGCCTACAAAGTACCCAGGACATCTTCAGGGAGCGGTGTCTCAGAAAGGCAGCATCCATTATTAAGGACGTCCAGCAACCAGGGTATGCCCTTTTCTCACTGTTACCATCAGGTAGGAGGTACAGAAGCCTGAAGACACACACTCAGCGATTCAGGAACAGCTTCTTCCCCTCTGCCATCCTATTCCTAAATGGACATTGAGCCCTTGTACACTACCTCACTTTTTTATTGCATATTATTTGTTTTGATTTACTTATTTATTTTTACTTTTTTTCTTCTAGATTATGTATTTCATTGAACTGCTGCTGCTAAGTTATCAAATTTCACGACACGTGCCGGTGGTAATAAACCTGATTCTGATTCTGATTATGAGTTGTACTGCAACAACAACATTTCACTCAGTGTCAGCTAAACAAAAGAGCTGGTTATTGACTGCGGGAAGGCAAACATGCACCAACCTATACTGAGGGATCAGGGATGAGAGGGACAGCAATTTTCAGTTTCTAGATGTTAATTATTGGATTATCTTTCCAAAACCCGATATACAGATAGACTCAGAAGCGAAGTGTGCTACTGTCTTCACTTCCTTAGCAGGTTAAGGCAGTTCAGCTTTTCACCAAATACCCAAATACTCTTGACAAACTTGTACAGATGTACTGTTGAAAGTATCATAGTGTTGTACAGAATTTTGAATGTGCAGCAGCATAAGAGGTTACAGAAAGTAGTTGTCTTTGCTCAATACAACATGGGAATATCCCTTCCACCGCAGCCAATATCTCCAGCAAGGCAACATGCATCGCTGATCCCCCCAGCCGAGCCGTGCTTCCTTTTTGCTGCTGCCACTTGGCAGAAGGTACAGGTGCCTCACGTCTCGAGCCACCAGGTTCAAAAACTTCCCTTCAACCATTCCCTTCTCGAACCAACCAGCAAAACCTTAATCACTACAGTTTAGTAACACTATGACTACTTTGATCACTTTGCACTAAAATGGGCTGTTTTTGCTCTTATTGTATTCTTTCTTGTATAAGCTGTGAATAATTTCTGTTTTCTTGTGGAGGCTGTTTATATGATACTGTGAGCCTGCTGCAAGTAAGGCTTTCCTTGCACCTTGCACACATGCATTTGACAATAAACTCAGCTGTATCTTTGATGTATATTCAAGGCTCATTGTTATTTATGGTTAAGGTAACACCTTAGAATGTGGGATTTAGCATTCATGAAACCTTTTATAAAAGATCATTTGGGAGTTTATCAGGAACCAGTGTATTTAGCTGCAAGAATTATTAAGTTTCGCTTATGTTGTAGAGTGTTGAAAGAATCAGGAGTTTGTACGTTCTCCCCAGGACTGTGTGGTTTCCTCTGGGTGCTCCAATTTCCTTCCACAGTCCAAAGGTGTGCCAGTAAGTAGGTTAATTGGTCATTGTAAATTGTCCCATGATTAGACTAGGATTAAATCAGGGGATTTCTGGGTGGTGCAGCTCCAGCAGCTGCAGGGACCTATTCTGCACTGTAGCCCAATAAATAAAAAATAAAATTGGAAAATCATTAGATTTATATTTTTCTGTCTATAGTTATTGACTGATATAAATACTTGTAAATAATAAATTTCGGTCCTGTGCAGTAGCCCCTCCATACCAGACAGTGATGCAGCCTGTCAGAATGCTCTCCATGGTACAACTATAGAAGTTTTTGAATGTATTTGTTGACATGCCAAATCTCTTCAAACTTCTAATAAAATATAGCTAACTCCCAATAAAGTGAAAGCTGAGTGTGGTTATACCTTTTTATTCAAGAGACTGATGGATAAGGAGCAGAACTGTTCTATGTGAATCCTGAGGCTCTTGTACCTTCTACCTGATGGCATCAGTGAGAAGAGAGCATGACCTGGGTGATGGGGGTCTCTGATGATGGATGCTGCTTTCATATGACAAGTGTTTCATGTAGATGTACTCAATGGTAAGGAGGGTTCTACCTGTGATCTACTGGGCAGGATCCATACTTTTTGTAGGATTTTCCATTCAAACGCGTTGATGTTTCCATCCCAGGATGTTATGCAGCCAGTCAATATACTCTCCACTACACATCTGTAAGGTTTGTCAAGGTTTTAGATGTTGTGTCGAATCTCTGCAAATTTCTGACGCAATAGAGGCACTGTCATGCTTTCTTCGCAAATTGCACTTATGAACGGGGCCCCATGAAACTGTAGCTGATGGTAAAGGTTTCAGTGGGGTTACATTTGTTGGGATCTGCTACACACAAACCCTCATTAGATACAACTGGCTGGGTTAATGGTGAACATTTGAACACTCCCATCACCGGCAAACAAGACAGCCTTCATCAAGCACACAGTGATTATCCCACCCATCCTGACTTGCTCGGTGGCACTGAGAGGACTGACTGCAAAAGAGTTTCCTGCTCCACCAGTATCTGGGTGTGTTGCATTATGCTTATTGGGCTAGTATTTAGTGAACGCAAGGGCAGGTTCAGTGAGAAAGATTTGCATTAATTTATCTTGAAAGCAGCTCACATGCATCACAGTCTGTCGTAAGAAACTGAGCAAACAGGTTGCCAACACAACACCCCACAGAGTGATCATTACTAGATCATCTGTGTTTTCTTTGGTGCCATTGTCTACAGAATAATTATTGGTCCATTTGTCAGGAAGTGCTCTCTTAAAAATGATGCAAAGGGATGTATTTCATCCAGTTTACAGGTGTTGGTTTCCTGCCCAGTTTGAAAATGGTACCAGAGGGAGGAGCCTGTTTGACTATATCTCTCTGTCACATGAATACTTTGATCAGATCCCTCTTCATTTTGAAACTTAAAGGATTGCAAGTCAAGTTCATAATTATCCTCACAATCACACCTTGGCTTCATTCTGGCTTACATCTGGTTCATATCCCGTCTGATTAAGATTCTCAGTCACCAAGCCAGATTTGATTCAATGAAATCACAGCAGGTTCTGGCTCCTTGTGAATCTCCTCTGCACCATCTCCATGGTTACCACATCCTTCCTATATTGAGGCGACCAGAACTGAGCACAGTACTCCAAGTGGAGTCTGACCAGGGTCCTATATAGCTGAAACATTACCTCTCGGCTCCTAAACTCAATCCCATGGTTGATGAAGCCCAATGCACCGTATGTCTTCTTAACCACACAGTCAACCTGCGCAGCAGCTTTGAGTGTCCTATGGACTTGGACCCCAAGATCATTCTGATCCTCCACACTGCCAAGAGTCGTATCATTAATACTATATTCTGCCATCATATTTGGCCTACCAGAATGAATCACCTCACACTTATCTGGGTTGAACTCCATCTGCCACTTCTCGGCTCAGTTTTGCATCCTATCAATATCCTACTGTAACCACTGACAGCCCTCTACACTATCCACAACACCTCCAACCTTTGTGCCATCAGCAAATTTACTAATCTGTCCCTCCACTTCCTCATCCAGATCATTTATATAAATCAAGAAAAGTAGGGGTCCCAGAACAGATCCCTGAGGCACACCACTGGTCACCGACCTCCACGCAGAATATGATCCATCTACAAACACTCTTTGCCTTCTGTGGGCAAGCCAGTTCTGGATCCACAAAGCAATGTCCCCTTGGATCCCATGCCTCCTTACTTTCTCAATAAGCCTCGCATGGGGTACCTTATCAAATGCCTTGCTGAAATCCACATACACTACATCTACTGCTCTTCCTTCATTAATGTGTTTAGTCACATCCTCAAAAAATTCCATCAGGCTCGTAAGGCACGACCTGCCTTTGGCAAAGCCATGCTGACTATTCCTAATCATATTATGTTTCTCCAAATGTTCAAAAATCCTGCCTCTCAGGATCTTCTCCATCAACTTATCAACCACTGAAATAAATCTCACTGGTCTATAATTTCTTGGGCTATCTGTATTCCCATTCTTGAATAAGGGAACATCATCCGCAATCTTCCACTCCTCCGGAACCTCTCCTGTCCTCGTTGATGATACAAAGATCATCACCAGAGGCTCAGCAATCTCCTCTCTCGCTTCCCACGTAGCCTGGGGTACATCTCGTCCGGTCCCGGTGACTTATCCAACTTGATGCTTTCCAAAAGCTTCAGTACCTCCTCTTTCTTAATATCTACATGCTCAAGCTTTTTAGTCCGATGTAAGTCATCCCTACAATCACCAAGACCCTTTTCTGTAGCGAATACTGAAGCAAAGTATTCATTAAGTATCTCTGCTATTTCCTCTGGTTCCATACACACTTTCCCACCGTCACACTTGATAGGTCCTATTCTTTCACATCTTATCCTCTTGCTCTTCCCATACTTGTAGAATGCCTTGAGGTTTTCCTTAATCCTGCCTGCCAAGGCTTTCTCACGGCCCCTTCTGGCTCTCCTAATTTCCTTCTTAAACTCCTTCCTGCAAGGCTTATCTTCTAGATCTCTATCATTACCTATTTTTTTGAACCTTTTGTAAGCTCTTCTTTTCTTCTTGATGAGATTTACAACAGCCTTTGTACACCACAGTTCCTGTACCCTACCATCCTTTCCCTGTTTCATTGGAACATACCTATGCAAAAAAACACAAATATCCCCTGAATATTTGCCACATTTCTTCAGTATGTATGTGACCAACTTAGATTGGGTAGATACTTTTAGAAAGAAAGATAGGAAAGGAAGACTTACACAACACAATATTGTTATCAATGAGATATTGACCAGATATTTTTCTACTGGGTGTTTGTTAGGACTCAGTTTTAGTTTGTCTTCTTTTGTGGATTGGTTGATTATCAGTCTTTGTGTGTAGTTTTTCACTGATTTTATTGTATTTCTCTGTTCTACTGTGAATGCCAGAAAGAAAATGAATCTCAGGGTGGTATATGATGATCTATCAATGCTTTGATAATAAATTTACTTTGAACTTTAAGGCAATGAAAAATGTTATGTAGACATAAGCTCTTTTGTAGGTAGTGAAAGTAGCCATTGTACATAACTTTGTACCATTGTACATAACATTGTACCATTGTACATAACTTTGCACCATTGTACATAACTTTGCACCATTGTACATAACTTTGTACCATTGTACATAATTATGTTGAAGTGACCCAATGCCAGAATTTTAGATGAATCTGGCTACCCTCTCACTCCTCTTCTCCTCACCTGCCCATCACCTGTCTCTGGTTCCCCTCCTCCTTCCCCTTATTCCATGATCCACTCTGCTCTCCTATTTGATCCCTTCTTTTTCAGCCCTTTAACTCTTTCACCTATCACCTCCCAACTTCTCACAGAGTTCCCTTCTATCCCACAGCCCCTCCCCTTCCCCTGGATTTATCTAGCACTTGCCAGCTTATGCTCCTTCCCCTTCCTCCACCCCCACTTTCTGGTTTCTGGCTCCTTCCTTTCCACTTCTGATGAAAGGCCACAGCCCAAAACATCGGCTGTTTATTTCCCTCCTTAGATGCTGTCTGACTTGCTGAGTTCCACCAGTGTTTTTGTGTGTTGGGGAAATCTCCCCGGTCGTTTTAGCGAGCAGAACAATGGGCTTCCATGGCAATGTGGCATAGGCTGATCAAAGGTTCAACTCTCCACATGAAGGATGATTTAACTTATTGTTTCTGCTGTGGCAGGCGTGGAAGGAAGTGAGACTGGCAGGTTGTGAATGTGGTGAAATATTTAATCATAAATCTTAACCATTGATTTTCTCCTTTCCTGATACTCAGTGACTGCCATCTGAATCATCTACAAATTGCAATGCAGTTACTCACCCAGGCAGATCCAACACCCTCCCAGGAACACGTGACATCTAGGAGCAAGCAGGGCAAAGCAGCACACCTGCAGGTTCCCCTCTCAGTCACAAACCCACTCCAGTCTGGGACATTATCACAGACTAATGTTATCGCTGGGCTCAAATCCCCCCTTAACAGCACAGTAGGGTCATCTTCACTCGAAGTAATGTTGTGGCTCTAGAAGGCAGCTCATCTTCCCCCACCCCACCCCTATCCCAGCATCTCAGGAGGAACTAAGGATGGACGATAAATGCTGGCCTCGCCAAAAAATTCAATAATTGCATTTCTTTCTCTTGAAACCTGCCTCTCAAAGGCTTCACACTCCATCCTTAAGGCCAGGGTGCTGAAGGCCATTAAGTCTTTCTGCATTTTCTATGTTAATTTCAGAAAGACTGTTCTGTGAGATCTGAGGAGTAATTGCAAGTCCACTGACTGGGACATGGTGCATGGAGTCATTATGAGAAAACCCTCCTGCATTTCTAAGCTGCTCAATTTATCCCAGCCAACTCGCTTAAATAGTTGGATGTCTTGGCACTTTGGCTGATGTTAAAGCCACAATATTCAGATTCAGGGCTCATCATTTATCCCTCACTGAAATGATTATTCCAGACACTGGAATCTTTTCTGTCCGTTTTTTAATGAACACAAAGCTCATCTAGTTAAAGTCTCCTCCTCCCTGCAATTGTCCGCACAGGCTTGGTGTTAGAGTGTGCAACCTTTGAGCTGCATCTTTCACTCACCATCCAACAAAGAGCCAGCGCTGCACCAAGTTTCCAATCATACACGAATTAAAGTGTTCCCTTGCACACAGCAGTGTTTCACCTTCTCCCCCACTGTGCCAATGTGAAGACTATGACAGCAGATCTCTCCCCTGTGTAATTCAGATTGCAGCAATTTTCAACCGCAGAAACCAGATCTCATGTTGTGCATAATGTTGGGGACACTTAGAGTACAGCACAGGAACAGGCCCTTCGGCCCATAATGTTGTGCTGTACCAGGTAAAATCACCCAAAAGCTAATCCCTCCTACCTACACAATGTCTATATCTCTCCATCTTTCTCATAATCATGTGCCTATCTAAACGTTCCTTAAAAGCCTCAGATGTATTTGACACCTCGGGCAATGGAATGGATGGGTGAAGAAGTGCAGGGTAAATGCTTGCACAGAAATGCATTAGCTCTCCCCATGACCCTCTCATCTCCCTCACCTCACAGAAACAGGTCCTCCAGCCCAACTCACCCATAGCAAAAAAAGTACCTACCTGAGCTAGTCCCACTTGTTCGTGTTTGGCCACATTCCTCTGAACCTTTTCTATTCACATACCAGCCGAAATAGAACATGGAACATAGAACAGTCCACGGTCTTTGGCCCACAATGTTGTACTGACCTGTTAACCTATTCTGTTATCAATTTAACCCTTCATTCCTACACAACCTGTAATCCTCCATTTTTCTTACATTCATGTACCAGAAAGAGTCTGTTAAATACCTCTATTGTAACAGCCTCAATCACCAACCTACCTTTGACATGTCCCATAAACTTTCTCCACTCGTCTTAAAAGGATGTTCTCTAACTTTAGACTCTTACTTCCCCCAGGAAAAGACTGTGACCATCCACCTTGCCTGGTCCTTTCATGATGATATCGATGCCCATGAGGCCACTGCTCTGGGTAAGCAGTCCCAGCCTATCCGGTCTCTCCGTATATCTCCAGCCCTCAGTCCTGGCAACATTTTTGTGAACCTTTTCTGCACTAGCTCTAGCTTAATCACATCCTTGCCATTGTACTGTAGGACTGCCATGGAGAGTGGACTTTAAGGCACTGGAACACTTCGCCATGGTCAATAGAGGATGACAGCAGTGACAAGCAATGCACGCAGCTGACACTGATAAACATGCAGGAGAAACCCATGTGGACAACTCTTTAAAGGAAAATCTCACCTTTTTTTTATGCGAGTCTCCAATTAGCAGTTGACATTAAACACAATATCCATTTAATGTGACAAAAGATGGATTAAGTCAGGCTCTGAGGCAAGCCTTCAGTTCTTATGCCATGTTTGTCAGATTTTACTCAGCACATTTTCACTGCTGTTTCTAGATTAAAATAATGGCCACAGATTGAAAGTGCTCCCACAGCTGAAGTCCAGAGATCCTGGGACAGAACTTCCCTCCCATGATGTGAATGTGGCCAAGGAGAGCAGGTTATCTTGGTTCCAGATCATCATCCATGCCAGGTGTTCATTTAACTGACCAAAGTGTACACTGATGGAACCTCAGTAAATCACCTGCCTGCGTCCACTAGCGAAGCATACCCCTGTCTAAACACATCCTCTGGAATCACTTGGGAATTAACAATGGTTAAATAAGGAACTAAAGGGTGGCTGGCCCTATGGAATTGTGTGTGCTACCTTCCCAAGAACAGAGGATGGGAGGATACCCAATGGGTTGGCAAGGGCTGTTGAGGGTCTAGCTTTGGACCCTGGAAATTTGGGTTTGTTCATCTGCAGGTTAATGATACAGTGAAATGCACACAAATTGCCGGAGGAACTCAGCGGGTCAAACAGCATCTAGGAAAGGAATAAACAGTTGACGTTTTGTTCTGACACCCTTCATCAGGATTGGGGTCTCGGCCTGAAACATCAGCTCTTTATTCCTTTCCATAAATGCTGCTGGACCTGCTGAGTTCCTCCAGCATTTTGTCTGAGTTTCTCCAGCATTTTGTCTGGGTTACTCCGGATTTTGAACATCTGCAGAGTCTCTTGTGTGAATTGGCTTCTGGAGTTCTCACTATCAGGCAGCTCTTGGCACCTTCAGAGTGACGCATTCCTTCCCCTTCCACTGGTGTTGATGTGAGGTAGATGCACTGGTCAGCCTTTCAATGCACCCCTCCTGCAGTACAGAGAGTCACTGAATGGAGAGGTCAGAAATGTCTTGGATCTGTAATCACATCCTGTCCGGATTGAAATAAAGCACAGCCACCTTGTGGATTCAATAGTTAATCGTTTTGATAATCGTTCTACTGCATCGGAAGAATGGGGTGTAGTCCTTTCCTTTACATACTTTCTCCCCACCCTGAATTCCTGGCATTCTTGCAAGTGCTTTCAATGACAAATGGGTTTAATCACAATGGAAAATCACCTGTCAGTGTTCACAAAACCAAACGAACAACTTTGCAACTTTGAAATGCAATTGGCTGGAAATGAACTGTGATGCATCAGCATCTGAAGAGGGTCAGGCTCAGAAACATCAGTACTTTCACCTTGCTTGTACCCAGCTCTAACACTCTGGAGCTCTGAGCACTAGTTAGGCTGTCAAGTGCCCAAGAATTGATCTGCTGAAGTGGTGGGAAGAGCTAATACCTGATAACAATGCACATCACACCTGGGATATACACAGCAAGATCCCACAAAGACAGACAATTGGGTCAAAGCTGAGGCATTGGTTCAAGTGGGGGAGGCTGGTGTTCACTGCTGGAGCAACACACACACAAAATGCTGGAGGAATTCTGCGGATCAGACAGTATTCATGGAGGGACCACGGTAGTGTAACGCTACTGCAGCTCAGAGTGTCAAAGTTCAGAGTTAAATCCCAACACCATCTGCGAGGAGTTTGAACCTCCTCCCCGTGTAATGCGTGGGTTTTTGCGGGCACTCTGGTTTCCTCCCACAGTCCAAAGATGTACCGGTTAGTAGGTTAATAGGTCATTGTCAAGTGCCCCGTGACTAGGCTAGGGTTAAATGAGGGGTTGATGGTGGTGGAACTGTAAGAGCCAATTCTATGCTATATCTCTGAATAAATAAAGAGTCAACATTTTGAACCAAAACCTTTCATCTGGACTGGAAAGGAAGGGGGCAGAAGCCGGATTAAGAAGGGTTGGAGTGGATGGTGGAACAGGAGCTGACAGGCGATGTGTAAACCCAGGTGAAAGGAGGAAGGCAGGAGGGTTGGGGGGCGGTGGGGATGTGAGAAAGAAACTTGTTTTTCTTCAAATAAGATTACCTGAACAGGCATAAGTTTGATCAGCAGTTTAACATATCACGCACAATAACGATGTTCTTCATATTGGTGTAGACTGCCTACCCCTAACTTGCCACTAAAACCCGTCACCTATTTTTCAGCACATGGCCAGCTGATTTAGCCAAGAGTACAAGGATGAGAGGAATGAATTGTACAAACTGTATTCATTAAGCACCTTTAACAACCTCAGGAGATCCCACTTGATTTACCAAGTGAAGCGTTAATGAAGAGTAAGCGCTGTTGTAAAGTGGGCCACAGCTCCCACAAATGATCAACAAAAGGAGATCTACAAAGTACAGCATCCACAGCAAGGTGAAGCTATACCAGCGCTGTTTTCTGTCCACACTGTTGTACGGGTCAGAATGCTGGTGCATGACAGAGAATGGCCTTGCCAAGTTGTCGTCATTCCCCACCATGACCCTACTCTGTATTTCCTGGCCAAGACAGATCTCCAGCCACGACCAACTCCTTCAGTGTCACCAAGAGGACATGACCACAATCATCATGAGGAAACGTTGGAGATGGAGTGGGTGCGTGATGAGAAGAGAGGGCAACTCCACCATTAAGACAGCACTTCGTTTGACCCATGAGGGCAGAGGAAACACAGGAGACCAAAGACAACTTGATGGTACAGAGATGGTAGCCAAGGACAGACAAAAATGGTGGACTTTCATTGCTGTCCTAAACACCAGTGGCATAACAGGCATTTGATGATGATATTAATGCTCCAACAAACCAGTCATGGGTGAAGGGATAATGGTCAGGAGCCTAGCAAGAAACCCCTGCCTTTTCTGGACAGGGCCTGGAATTCACAATAGCCAGTTTGGAGGGTGTTGGGAGTTTGTATGAAAGACGGTACACCCCTATACCGCAATGAAGAGTCATCTGCATGTCTGTACTGGGTGATTGAGTATTGGGTCCATCAGCTCAGAATCCTCTACTCAGTTGCTGCAGGTATTAGTCTATGAAAGTTCAAAATTATACTGTTCTATCAATTAATCATTAGCAATCACTTTGGTTCCAGTATTCATTATTCAGTGTTAGAATATTCTACAAAGTTCAGTTGAATCAACTCAATGCTTCTGAAGAGCAGGTTAACTGACAACCATTTCTCTGATTTATTAAATATGACAATCATCCAGTATTCTGAATTTCCTGCTCTAAATCCACTTCAAAACTGAGAACAAAGAAAAGTATTGTTGTCACTGAAACGTCTGCTAACATTTTATGGTAACCCTACCTCTGCCGGTATATGTCTACACACTTCAGAGACCTAGATTTGAATTTATGGAAATTTTCAGTCAAAAGATTGCCCTCAAGCATGCTTTCAGAAGCTCTCTCAATGCAGATCCCAAATGGCCAACTCCAAAACCGAGTTTACAAAAGCAAAATTCGCAAATGCACTTTCCAAACACTTGCACAACACTCAGCCATGTGTTGATAAATTTCCCACCTCAGCTACCTGTTCCACTTGTTCCCCTATGGCATGTAGACCGACCCCACGGTTACTTGGCTGTGAACCCAGAAGAGCTGAACTACTTCAGCTCCTGAAACCTGTCGTGTCACCCAGCAGCCTGCCTGCTCTCCATTAGGTGACGTGCTGTAAACTCAGCTTGTTTACTCTGTTTAAAGCAAATTCAGAAGCGAATCAGGATGATGTTGCTCACCCACATCAGAGCAATCCAGCCAGACTGCCAGCACTAAATTCTTCCCAATTTGGAATGTTCCCCACTTACCCGGATAGCTTGCTACCCAAAGAGACCTTCTTTTTCGAGAACATGTTTCCTGATCTCCTTTGAATCAATTCCTCTCACGTTGGTTTTCTTTGTAGATCTTTCTTTGCCAGTGTGGGATTGTATCTCCTTCACACACTCACACATACACAGGGACCGCGTATGTGCACTGAGCACTTCAGCTCTCGATTAGAGCTCAGTTTGGAGGGAGGCTCCTTTTCAATGACAGCTGATCCGACACAGATTAGGTTTACGTTTCAGTTTAATATGAAACTCACAGAACTGGTTCTGAAGTGAACAATGAAATGTAGAAGTCACTCGCTCCACCCATCCCTGCCCAATAAATCACAAATAATCGAATACAAAGTCTAAACCTCAATGAGCAGCCCTTGGTATAATCACTTAGACATTATTAGTCAACAATAACATTGAGCAATTTCACTCTACTGATTTATTTTAGTTATTTACAACAACTTGCCAAAATTAACCAAAATTGTATTAACCTCTGTGTGTTTTTGCACATAACACCTATAACAATAACTTGCATTTAATTAGTACCTTTAACAGCAGTGTTATCAAACAAAATTTGGGCGGCACAACACTTTACAGTACAGGTGACCTGGGTTCAATTCCCAATGCTGCCGGTAAGGAGTTTGACTGTTCTCCCCGTGATCGCGTGGGTTTCCTCCGGGTGTTAACACACCATGCAGACTGCCACTATTTCTTCCAAGTCAGCGTTTTCATATTTCATATTGTGTTGTGACATTAGAGGAGGCCGCTCAGCCCACTATCTCCAGGAGCATCCTGGAGACATGCGCCTTCAGAGTGAGGCCTTGTGTGGTCTGTGGACGACCCGATTCCAGGACTGAAGCGTTGTGGGAGATCAGAACATTGAGACAGCAGTGTACGCTGCGGTCAAAGTAAGCGACGCTGCAGACTGAAATAACGAGCTGTTGGTCTTGCCTCTCGCTAAGGCAGGAGTGATGGCTCTCTCTCTCTCTTGAGAGAGAGAGAGACTGACTGACTGACTGTGGGATGTCAAACCCTTGGGATGTTCAGTGGTTTTTGATGGTCTCTGTGGGGCTTTGCTATTGCTTGCATGGTGGGGGGGGCGCTGATAGTTTTGCTAAGGCAGGTGGGGGAAGGAGGAAGGGAAGTATTGGTGCTTTGCTGCTGCTTGTGTATGAGAGAGGAGGGGGCGGCTTTGGGATTCTAACACTTTTCTGTCATTCATTCTCTGGGGTTTTTCTTCTGTTTTGAGGATGTCTACGGAGAGTAAAAGTTTCAGGTTGTATACTGTATACATTCCCTGATATTAAGTTGAACCATTGAGTTGATGCCAGTTTGCAAAGCAATCCCACAATCTCATTTCTCCTGTGCATTTCTCCAACACCTATTCTCATGACGATTAACTCTCCACAACTCTCCCACCCACACTAGGAGCAATGTAGAGCACTCAATTAACCAGCACATCTTTGGGATGAGTGGCAACTGAAAATATTGATGCAGTCACATGCCAACTCCACACAGGTTACGTGCAGAGCCACTGTACCAACTCAGAAGCTTGCTCTGTACTTCCATATGACTAGTACATAAAGTGAAACACAAGAAACTGCAGGAGCTGGGAGTCTGAAATAAAACAGAAAGTGCTGAAAATATTCATCAGCTCAGTGGTGTGGGAAGCTGTAATGAGATGTGGGGGTTGTGAGGGAGTTGTGGAGGTTTTAGTCCCTTCAAAATGCTGAACAAAGATACGTCTTGCGAAGATAGATTTCAGAGGATCATCCGTTCAATATCATTTTAGATCTTGATCCATTCCAACACCTCCTTCATTTACCAGTTCCATTGGATAGTTGTCAGCTTGTGACACTGATACACTGACTCTATTTTTCAGACAGTTGCCGACTATTTCAATGAACTGGAGGTGATCAGGGAGCTTAAGGTAAAAGAACCCTTAGGAGGCAGTGATCACAATACGATTGAGTTCAACTTGAAATCTGATAGGGAGAAAGTAAAGTCTGATGTAGCAGTATTTCAATGTACAGCACCTCTGTGTCAGTCCCCCTCAGAAATCGATCTATCGTGTTGGAGAAGTTGACCTGACAGAGGAATACCACAGTGAACGGGATTCTGGCATCTGCCCAGTGCCGTGATCAAGAGAGCAAGGAGAAATGCACTAGTTGTAGGGGATTCCATAGTGAGGGGAACAGACAAGAGATTCTGCGAGCCAGACAAGGATACCCGGATGGTGTGTTGCCTCCCTGGTGCCAGGGTACGGGATGTCTCAGATCGGGTCCAGAGTATTCTGAGGAGAGAGGGCGAGCAGTCAGAAGTCTTGGTACACGTTGGTACCAATGACATAGACAAAAAAAGAGAGGAGGTCCTGAAGGAAAATTACTGGGAGCTAGGAAGAGAATTGAAAAGCCGGACCTCCAGAGTAATAATATCAGGATTGCTGCCTGAGTTGCGCTAATGATGGTAAGAATAGCAGAATTAAGCAGATGAATGTGTGGCTAAGTAACTGGTGCAGGGGGCAGGGCTTCAAATTCTTGGATCATTGGGATCTATTTTGGGGAAGGTATGACTTATACAAAAACGATGGGTTACACCTGAACTCAAAGGGTACTAATATCCTGGCGGGATTGTTTAATATAGCTGTTAGGGAGGGTTTAAACTAAGTTGGCAGGGGGAAGGAAACCAGGGTGTTAGGGTCGAGGAAGAGGAAAATAGAAATAAGTCAAAGATACCGTGCAGCAAAGAAGGCAAGAAGGACAGGCAGGTGAAAAGACAGGATAATAATTTCCCCTGGGATCAATAAAGTATGACTATGACTATAATTTGCCATGCAATAGAAATATAGCAAAATCAGTAACAGATACTGATCTAAGATACTGTATTTAAATGCATGCAGCATTAGAAATAAAGTATTGTACAGCTACAGGTTAAAAGGTAACCTATGGCCATCACCAAGTCATGGCTAAATGGTGGATGTGATTGGGAGCTGAATGTCCAAGGATACACAGTGTATAGGAAAGATAGGAAGGGTCGGTAAAGGGGATGGCGTGGCCCTGATGGTAAGTAACGATATCAAATCACTAGAAAGAAGGGACATAGGATCAGAAGAGGTAGAATCCTTATGGGTAGAATTAAGAAATGACAAGGGTAAAAAGACACTAATAGCAGTTATATACAGGCCTCCAAACAGCAGCCGGGATGTGGATTACAAGTTACAGCTGGAAATAGAAAAGGCGTGTCAGAAGGGAAATGTCAAGGTAATTATGGGGGATTTTAATATGAAAGTGGATTGGGAAAGTCAGGAAGGTAATGGATCTCAGGAGAGGGAGTTTGTAGAGTGCCTACAGGATGGCTTTTTGGAGCAGCTTGTCCAGAAGCCCACCAGGGGACCGGCTGTTTTGGACTGGGTGCTGTGTAACGAACCTCAGACGATCAGGGAGCTGGAGGTAAAGGAACCCCTTGGAAGTAGTGATCATAATATGATTGAGTTCAGTTTCAAATTTGAAAAGGAGAAGCTGGTATCAGGTGTATCGATATTTCAGTGGAACAAAGGAAATTACAGTGGTATGAGAGAGGAACTGGCCCAAGTCAATTGGAAAAGTAAGCTAGATGGAGGGACGGTACAGCAGAATTGGATGAAATTCCTACAAGAAATAAGGAAAGTGCAGGAAAAATATATTCCAAGAAAAAAGAAAATCATGAATGGAAAAATGGCACAAATGTGGCTAACGAGAGAGGTTAAGGCTAAAATAAAAGCAAAAGAGACGGTGTACAAGGAAGCAAAAATTAGTGGGAAAACTGAGGACTGGATAACTTTTAAAAACTTACAAAAGGAAACTAAGAAAGTCATTAGGTAAGAAAAGATGAATTATGAAAGGAAGTTGGCAATTAACATAAAAAAGGATACCAAGAGTTATTTTAAATACAGTATATGAAGAGTAAAAGAGTGACACGGGGTAGATATAGGACTGATTGAAAATGATGCTGGAGAAATTATAATGGGTAACAAAGAGATGGCAGAGGAACTAAATGAGTATTTTGCATCAGTCTTCACTATGGAAGACATTAGCAACATAACTGATAGCCAGAGGACTCAGGGAATAGAATTAGGTACAGTCAAGATTACTAGAGAGAAAGTGGTTGGGAAGCTAAATGGACTAAGAGTAGATAAGTCTCCCAGACCGGATGACGTGCACCCACAGGGTCTGAAGGAGGTGGCTTTGGAGATTGTGGAGGCATTGGAAATGATCTTCCAGGAATCAATAGACTCTGGCATGGTTCCGGAGGACTGGGAGGTCGCAAATGTAGTTCCGCTATTTAAGAAAGGAAGGAGGCAGCAAAAAGAAAATCACAGACCTATTAGTCTGACATCGGTAGTTGGAAAGTTAATAGAGTCAATCCACAAGGACGAGGTTATGAAATACCTCGAGGTGCATGACAAGATAGGCCCAAGCCAGCATAGTTTCATGAAGGGAAGATCCTGCCTCACCAACCTATTGGAATTTTTTGAGGT
Source organism: Mobula hypostoma (assembly GCF_963921235.1). Classification (NCBI taxonomy): domain Eukaryota; kingdom Metazoa; phylum Chordata; class Chondrichthyes; order Myliobatiformes; family Myliobatidae; genus Mobula; species Mobula hypostoma. The sequence goes on along the minus strand of NC_086118.1, from coordinate 4,917,075 downwards.
AATCTCAAATAAGATTGACAAGGGAGAGGCTGTGGATGTTGTGTATTTGGATTTTCAAAAGGCCTTCGATAAGGTGTCACATAAGAGGCTGCTTAATAAGATGAGAGCCCATGGAATTACAGGAAAGATATTGGAATGGGTGGAGCATTGGCTGATAGGTAGAAAGCAAAGGGTGGGAATAAAGGGATCCTATTCTGATTAGTTGCCGGTTACTATTGGTGTTCAGTAGGGGTCGGTGTTGAGGCCGCTTCTTTTTACAATGTATATTGATGATTTAGATTATGGATTAAATGGTTTTGTGGCTAAATTTGCGGATGACACCAAGATAGGTGGAAGAGCAGGAAGTGTTGAAGAAATGGAAAGTTGCAGAGAGACTTGGTCAGTTTAGGACAGTGGGTAAAGACATGGCAGATGAGATACAATGTTGAGAAATGTACGGTTGTACATTTCGGAAGAAGAAATAATTGGGTAGATTATTATTTAGATGGGGAGAAAATTCAAAAATCGGAAGTGCAAAGGGACTTGGGGGGTCCTCGTGCAGGATACCCTAAAGGCTAACCACCAGGTTGGATCGGCAGTAAGGAAAGCGAATGCTATGTTGGCACTCATTTCAAGAGGAATAGTGTATAAGAGTAAGGAGGTGTTGATGAGGCTCTATGGGGCACTGGTGAGACCTCATTTGGAATACTGTGTGCAGTTTTGGGCCCTCTATCTTAGAAGGGATGTACTGATGTTGGAGAGAGTTCAGAGAAGATTTACGAGGATGATTCCTGGAATGCAGGAGCTAACATATGAGGAGTGTTTGTTGGCTCTTGGATTGTATTCATTAGAGTATAGAAGAATGAGAGGGGATCTCATAGAAACATTTTGAATGTTGAAAGGGTTGGACAGAGTAGATGTGGAAAGGTTGTTTCCCTTGGTGGGTGAGTCCAGGACAAGAGGCCACAGTCTTAGAATTAGAGGGTACCCATTTAAAACAGAGATGAGGAGAAATTTTTTTAGCCAGAGGGTCATGGATTTATGGAATTCGTTGCCACATACAGCTGTGGAGGCCCGATCATCGAGGGTGTTTAAGGAGGAGATTGATAGGTATCTAATTGGTCAGGGTATCAAGGGATATGGGGAAAAAGCCAGAAATTGGAACTAGATGGCAGAATAGTTTAGCTCATGGTGGAGTGGCAGAGCAGACTTGATGGGCCGAAGGGCCTACTTCTGCTCCTTTTTCTTGTGATCTTGTAGTCTTGTGAGTAAGGGAAATTACAGTGGTACGAGAGAGGAGTTGGCTAAAGTAGATTGGAAGGAGATGCTGGCAGGGATGACAGCAGAACAGCAATGGTGTGAGATTCTGGGAAGAAATGAGGAAGGTGCATGACAGATACATTCCAAAAACGAAGAAATACTCAAATGGCAAAATAGTATCTGACAAGGGAAGTCAAAGCCAATGTAAAAGCAAAAGAGAAGGCATACAACAAAGCAAAAATTAGTGGGAAATAGAGGAGTGGGAATCTTTAAAAATGTACAGAAAGCAACTAAAAGAATCATTAGGAGGGAAAAGCTGAAATATGAAAGCAAGCTAGCAAACAATATCAAAGTGGATAGTAAAAGCTTTTTCTAAGTATGTCAAAAATAGAAGAGAGATGAGAGCGGATATAGGACCACTAGAAAATGAGGCCGGAGAAATATTAATGGAGATGGCAGATGAACTAAATGAGTTTTTTGCATCAGTCTTCACTGTGGAAGACACTAGCAGTGTGCCAGATGTTGAAGGGTGTGAGGGAAGAGAAGTGACCGCAGTTACCATTACAAGGGAGAAGGTGCTCAAAAAGCTGAAAGACCGAAGGGTACATAAGTCACCCGGACCAGATGAACTGCACCCTAAGGTGCTGAAAAAGGTAGCATTAGAGATTGTGGAAGCATTAGTAATGATCTTTCAAAAATCATTGGACTCTGCCATGGTGCCAGAGGACTGAAAATTTGCAAACGTTACTCCACTCTTTAAGAAAGAGGGAAGGCAGCAGAAAGGAAATTATAGACCAATTAACCTGACCAGGGAAAATCTCGCCTAACAAACCTGTTGGAATTCTTTGAGGAGATTACATGTAGGATAGATAAAGGGGATGTAGTGGATGTTGTATATTTGGACCTTCAGACAAGGTGCCACACATGAAGCTGCTTACCAAGTTAAGAGCCCATTGTATTACAGGAAACTTACTGACATGGTTAGAGGATTGGCTGATTGGTAGGAGGCAGTGAGTGGGAATAAAAGGATCCCTGTCCGGTTGGCTGCCAGTGACTAGTGGTTTTCCGCAGGGGTTGGTGTTGGGACCTCTTTTGTCCTATGCTGTATGTCAATGATTTAGATGATGGAATAGATGGCTTTGTTGCCAAGTTTTCAGATGATACAAAAATCGGTGGAGGGACAGGTAGTGTTGAGGAAACAGGTAGGCTGCAGGCAGTTTAGGAGAATGTGCAAGAGAGTGGAAAATGAAACGCAATGTTGGAAAATGCATGCTCATACACTTTGGTAGTAGAAATAAACGTGCAGACTATTTTCTAAATGGGGAAAAATCTGAGATGCAATGGGACTTGGGAGTCCTTGTGCAGAACACCCTGAAGATTAACTTGAAGGTTGACTCAGTGGTGAGGAAGGCAAATGCAATATTAGCTTTTATTTCTAGTGGTCTAGAATAGAAGAGCAAGGATGTGATGCTGAGACTTTATAAGGCACTGGTGAGGCCTCACCTTGAGTATTGTGAACAGTTTTGGGCTCCTCAATTTACAGGAGATGTGCTGGAATTGGAGGGGGTCCAGAGGAGGTTCACAAGGATGATTCCAGGAATGAAAGTGTTATCATATGAGCAACGTTTGATAGCTCTAGGTCTGTACTTGCTGGAATTTAGAAGGATGAGGGGGGATCTCATTGAAACCTTTCAAATGTTGAAAGGCCTAGACAGAGTAGATGTGGAAGGGATCTTTCCCATGGTGAGGGAGTCTAGGACAAGAGGGCACAAAGATTTAAAACAGAGATGCAGAGAAATTACTTTAGCCAGAGGGTGGTGAATTTGTGGAATTTATTACCGCAAGCAGCTGTGGAGGCCAGGTCATTGAGTGTACTTAAGGCAGAGCTTGATACGTTCTTGATTGGACATGACATCAAAGGTTACAGGGAGAAGGCCGAGGAATAGGGTTGAGGAGGGGAGAAAAGGATCAGCCATGATTCAATGGTGGAGCAGACTCAATGGGCTAAATTGCCTAATTCGGCTCCCTGTGTCTTTTAGTCTTATGGTCTAACACACAGGGAATGAAGAGATACAGGCCACATGCAAGCAAATGGGATTAATTGGCATCGTGGTCAGTACAGATATTGAGGACTGGAGGACCTGTTCCCATGCCGTATTATTCTATTTCTATGAAAGGATGAAGGTTTATGTGTTGCTATAGACCAGGGGTTCTCAATGTTTTTTATGGCTGGGAACCCTTGGTTTAGACGGTTTGTTTCCATGAGCCTAATGCACTGTTCCATCACAGAGAGAAAGGCTATGGGCTCAGGAATTTGGTTGAAGAAGTCTTGGTGTAATTGTTGATGTGCATCCCATGCATGGCACTTACTACAGTCACAATGTACTGTTGGATACATCATGTGGATGGTGATTTGAGAGCTTACAATAAAATAGGAACCTTAATTAGAGATTCTGTTCATTCTTTTGGTTTGGTACGAACTGTCGGTCAAGGGGAGATTAAATCACTGTACAGCTGCAATCATCCAGGGAAAGTGGGGACAGTCCCAGAAAGTTTGAAGCATGAAAGTGGGTCTCGGTCTCTGTCTGTCTGTCTCTCTCTCCTCCCCCCCACCCCCTCCCCCTCCCTTCTCCCCCCTCCCCCTCCCCCCACTCCCTCCCCTCTTCTCCCCCCCCAATGGTTATGATTGCCAAAGAGTTAAGGCAATTGCTTTTGTTTACAGTGATTGCATCTTCATTTTACCACTTCATCTCCCAACAATCCAACTGCTTCATTGCTTAATAGTTTTCTCTTTACAGATGTGAACCTTTGCCTTCAGATCAGAATCAGGTTTAATCTTTGAAGTGGTATTGTAGGTAGACAGGATGGTGAAGAAGTTTTTGGCACAATGGCCTTCAATATCAGGGATGTCATGTATCAGATATTGGTAAGGCTGTATCTGGAATATTGTATTCTGTTTTAGTCAGCGTGCTAAAGGAAAGATGACATTAATCTGGAAATAATATAGAGAAGATTTATAATGATGTTACTGGGACTCGAGGAACAGAGTTATGAAGAAAGGTTTTTCAGCGGAGCATACAAGAATGAGCGGTGATCTTATTTGAGTGCCCCGGTTGGTTAGGGTTGACCACGGATGTAGCGTCCTCGCTGTCTACATGATACACAAGCCAGGGAAATAGGATACAGAGAGCATGCTGTTGCCTTTCTAGCAGGCTCTGCCCCCATTCCATGCACTGATAAATCCAAAGGAACGGCAGAGACTGATACAGTTTGGCACCAGCGGTATCAGGGATTGTCATAGAAACATAGAAAATAGGTGCAGGAGTAGGCCATTCAGCCCTTCGAACCTGCACCGCCATTCAGTACGATCGTGGCTGATCATCCAACTCAGAACCCTGTACCTGCCTTCTTTCCATACCCCCTGATTCCTTTAGTCACAAGGGCCATATCTAACTCCCTCTTAAATATAGCCAATGAACTGGCCTCAACTGTTTCCTGTGGCAGAGAATTCCACAGATTCACCACTCTCTGTGTGAAGATTTTCCTCATCTCGGTCCTAAAAGGCTTCCTCTTTATCCTCAAACTGTGACTCCTCGTTCTGGACTTCCCCAACCTTGGGAACAATCTTCCTGCATCTAGCCTGTCCAATCCCTTTAGGATTTTATACGTTTCAATAAGATCCCCCCTCAATCTTCTAAATTCCAACGAGTATAAGCCTAGTCGATCCAGTCTTTCATCATATGAAAGTCCTGCCATCCCAGGAATCAATCTGGTGAACCTTCTTTGTACTCCCTCTAACACAAGGATGTCTTTCCTCAGATTAGGGGACCAAATCTGTCGGTCAGCATTGAACTCAACTTTGGACTGCCTTACGAAATCCAGCTCTGATTTTTCCCTCGGGCTTTACTCACAAAGCCCTTCTCATGAGTGGGTGTAACCAGAAGGCAGCAGAAGCTTGAGATCAGGGTTTTCTCTGATCTTATAGAGGTGTATAAGGTGCATGGATAGGATAAATATGCAGTCTTTTTTCCAGGGATGGGGAAATCAAGAACTAGAAGGCATTGGTTTAAGGTGAGAAGGGATAGATTTAATAGGAACCTGAGGGGCAACTTTTTCCACCCAGAGAGTGACCAAGTATGGAATGAGCTGCCAGAGGAAGTGGTTGAGGGGTACTTTAACAACATTAAAAAGGCACTTGAACAGGGAAGGTTTGGGTGGGATATAGGCAAATAGGACTAGCTTAGATGAGAATCTTGGTCTACATAGATCTATTGGGCCGAATGGCCTGTTGCCATGCCGTATGAATCTATAACTCCACCTCCTGGGTTCCACAGCCAACCTGCAGTTCCTACGTATATCCTCGATACTTTGAGATCCAGACCCTTCTGTGTCTCTTCTGGTCAGCCTTCCACACTTTAAACTTGTGCATATGAAATTTTTGGGGCTGGTTAACCAGTTCATGCCAAGATCTCTGCCCCGTTGTCCTGAGGCTACTGACCCACACTGACACTTTGAGAGCAGGATCCAATTTTCAAATCCTCATTCTTTTCAGATTGTTCCACAGTCTCACCCTTTCTGACCTCCTCAGTCTCCTCAAGTCCTACAAATCTTGGCACTGCCCCCGAGCTGCGATGAACAGTCAGATAACACTGGGCTTTGCCGCACACCTTGCCTCTGTAAACAATAACTGCACAACAAGTAGAACTGAAGAAAACCTGTTATCTAATTGGAGAATTGTAGTCAACAATTTGTCAGAACTTGCTCATGACGGTAGTCACAGCAAACTTTGGTCTAATGACCATGTACCTTACAAGGTTGTAAAGAAGGACTAAGGGGGAAGGAAAATAGATTGTATATTGGCGGGGCCATCACTTTATACAATATTAACATTTTACAATCAGTATCAGACCACAGGTCCAAGCCCAAGCTAAGGACGATCAACACTGGCACACCTCAGGGACGTGTGCTTAACCTACTGCTCTAATCTCTCTATACCTATGACTGCGTGGCTAGGAACAGATCAAATGCCATCCATAAATTTGCTGATGACACAACCATTGTTGGCAGAATTTCAGATGGTGATGTGAGGAGACATACGTGAAAGGACGTCAGCTAATCAAGTGGTGTCATAGCAACTACCTGGCACTCAACGTCAGTGAGACCAAAGAACTGATTGTGGACTTCAGAATGGGTAAGACAAGGGAACACACACCAGTCCTCAGAGAGGGATCAGAAGTGGAAAAAATAAGCAATTTCAAATTCCTGAGTGTCAATATCTCTGAGGATCTAACCTGGACCCAACACATCGAAGAAGCTACACTGTGTGTGTATGTATGTGTATATCCTGTGGACTGATGAAGTTAAAATAGTACTTTTTGGCCGCAATGAGCAAAGGTATATTTGGAGAAAACAGTGTGCAGAATTTCATGAAAAGAACACCTCTCCAACTGCTAAGCATGGGAGTGGATCGATCATGCTTTGGGCTTGTGTTGAAGCCAGTGGCACGGGGAACATTTCACTGGTAGAGGGAAGAATTAATTCAATTAAATACCAGCAAATTCTGGAAGCAACATCACACCGTCTGTAAAAAAGCTGAAGATGAAAAGAGGATGGCTTCTACAACAGAATAATGATCTTAAATACACCTCAAAATCCACAATGGACTACCTCAAGAGACGCAAGCTGAAGGTTTTGCCATGGCCCTCACAGTCCCCCAACCTAAACATCATCGAGAATCTGTGGCTAGACCTCAAAAGAGCAGTGCATGCAAGACGGCCCAAGAATCTCACAGAACTAGAAGCCTTTTGCAAGGAAGAATGGGTGAAAATCCCCCAAATAAGAATTGAAAGACTCTTAGCTGGCTACAAGAAGTATTTATAAGCTATGATACTTGCCAAAGGGGGTGTTACTCAGTACTGACCATGCAGGGTGCCCAAACTTTTGCTTCGGGCCCGTTTCCTTTTTTGTTATTTTGAAACTGTAAAAGATGGAAATAAAAAAGTAATCTTGCTTAAAATATTAAAGAAATATGTCATCTTTAACTTTATGCCTTTTGGAAATCAGATCATCTTTTACTCACTTAGCTATTCACAGTAACAGAAATTTTGACCGGGGTACCCAAACTTTTTCATGCCTCTGTATGTGCCACAGGATCAGGAACAGTTATTACCCCTCAACCATCAGGCTCTTGAAACAAAGGGGATTACTTCACTAACCCCATCATTGAAATGTTCCCACAGCCTATGAATTCACTTTCAAGGACTCTATCTCGTGCTTGATATTTATTGCTGACTTATTTATTATGATTATCCCTTTTTTTTGGATTTGCAATTTGTTGTCTTTTGCATAGTGTATGCTCACAAGAAAATGCATCTCAGGGTTGTATATGCTGACATATATGTACTTTGATAATAAATTTACTTTGAACTCAGATACACTTCAGTTTAATGTTTTAAATTATTTTCTGGTAATAAATATGGCTTTAATTTTAAATAAATAAAATGAGATTATTTAAAAATATTTGGAGTGTTCTGAAAATATTCTACTCTGGACTCATTGAAAACATTCTGAAGCATTACCAGCAGCCAGATATCACAGGTATTCAGGGATTCCAGGGCAGAACAAGCCCTGGAGGAACCCTTGCCTCGAGGACTGGCTCCGCTATGTGGGATGTTTCTCAGTTTGTTCACCTTCTGCGTCTTTACGGGCTGTTGGTGGACAACCTGTCATATATAATCCATTTTCCAATGGTTGGTTATTGAAGGATAAATACTGAACAAAACACCAGAAGAACCATGCATTGTTTGAAGTCAGAGTCTCTTGTACCATAAGGTATAGGAACAGAAATAAACTATTCAGCCCATCAAGTCTGGTCCACCATTCTATTATCGCTGACTTTTTTCAACCCATTCTTCCATCTTCTCCCCGTAACCCTTAACCTCTATACCAATCAGGAAGTAATCAATCTCTGCCTTAAAAACACCCAAAAGACATAGCCTACACAGCCCTCTGTGGGAACATATTCCTCACATTCACCAGCCTCTGACTGATAAAAATACTGCTCATCTCAGTATTAAAGGATGTCCCTTTATTCTGATGTTCTGTTCTCAGATCCTAGACTCTCTTACTAATGAGAACATCCTCTCCATGTCCACCCAATCCAGGCCTTTCATTAGATTTCAATGAGATCCCCACCCACCACCCCATGCTTCTGAAATCCATTGAGTACAGGCCCAGAGACACAATGTTCATCATTCATTCGTTTATAACATGTGCATTGAAACATAGAGTGAAACATGTCCCCAACATTTGTGAGATGCAGAGGGACTTTGGAGTCCTTGTGTAGCACACCTTGAAGGTTAACTTGCAGGTTGAGTTGGTGGTGAGGAAGGCAAGTACCATGTTAGCATTCATTTCAAGAGGTCTAGAATACAAGAGCAAGGATGTGATGCTGAGGCTTTATAAGGCACTGGTGAGGCCTCACCTTGAGTATTGTGATCAGTTTTGGGCTCCTCAATTTAGAAAAGATGTGCTGGCATTGGCGAGAGTCCAGGGGAGGTTCACAAGGATGATTCCAGGAATAAAAGGGTTATCATACGAGAAACGTTTGATGGCTCTGGGTCTGTACTTTTTATGTGTGTTATTACTATTTATTATTTATGCTGCAACTGTAACGAAAACCAATTTCCCCCGGGATCAATAAAGTATGACTATGACTATTACTCGCTGGAATTCAGAAGGGTGGGGTGGGGGCGGGATCTCATTGAAAGGCCTAGACAGAGTAGATGTGGAAAGGATGCTTCCCATGGTGGGAGAGTCTAGGACAAGAGGGAACAGCCTCAGGATAGAGGTGCATCTTTTTAAAACAGAGATGTGGAGAAATTTCTTTAGCCAAAGGGTGGAGAATTTGTGGAATTTGTTGCCACAGGCAGCTGTGGAAGCCAGGTTGTTGGGTGTATTTAAGGTAGAAATTGATAGGTCCTTGGTTGGACATGGCATCAAAGGTTACGGGGAGAAGGCTGGGAACTGGGGTTGACGAGGAAATAAAAGGATCAGCCATGTTTGAATGGCAGAGCAGATGGCCTAATTCTGCTCCGATGTCTGGTTTGTGGTACATAACGATGTGCTGGGGTGGGGGGGGCATACATTTATCTATGCGTTCCTTGGATGTGTTGGGCATGTGGCCAAGTGGTTAAGGCGTTCGTCTAATTATCTCAAGGTCGCTAGTTCGAACCTCAGCTGTGGCAGCGTGTTTGTGCCCTTGAGCAAGGCACCTAATCACACATTGCTCTAGTCTGTGTGAGGAGTGGCGCCCCACACAGACTTCCAATCTGCACCTTGTAAGGCATGAAAATGCCTGACGCAGGCCTCTCATGGTCTGAGTCGACGTTCCCCTCCATGGATCACTCGTGAACCAAGCACCTCTGGACACCCATTTTCCCTTAGATACAGGGCCCTAAATTGCTCACAATATTCCAAATGTGGTCTGACCATTGGCTTATAAGGTCTCAGAAGTAAATCATTGCTTTTATATTCCAGTCCTCTCAAAATGAATATGAATATTGCTTTTGCTGTCTTTACTACCAACTGAATTTGCAAGTTTACCTGAAGGGAATTGGGATCTAGGACTTCCAAGCCCCTTGCACTTCTGATTTCTGAATTTTCTTCCTATGCTCCAAAGTGCATAATCTCACACTTCCCTATGCTGTATTCTATCTTCCTCTTCTTTGCCCACTCTCTCAAGCTGCTTGTACTTCCACAGACTCCGCAAACTACCAGTTCCCTCATCTCTTGGCATCTCCAACTGTTCAACATCCAATCAAATGTAAGATGTTAGTTTATCACTTCATTCAAACAATGCACCTTCTACATTTCAACTCTGTCTTGCTGCTACATTGAAGGATATGTTGGATTTTATGGAGATTTCTAGAATGGTTTTAGAATCAGAGGCTACCATGTAACCAAACAGAGCTATGCGGTACAGATGTGGATTTTTCAGAAGCCAAGAGCAATAAGTATTGTAACATTCCTATCAGCATTCCTGTATCAGAAAAAAAACGGAGTGGGTGTGGTTCAAGAACATCTTGGGCAACATTTAGTATCGTTACCTGTAGAGAAAAAAATTTCACCAGGCCCATCCCTAAGTTTATGCAAGTTTAGAAGGGAGTTCCAACAAATATTTAGCAATGGTGTGAAACTACCTCAGATCTTTAAAACAAACCCAACTACAATACGGACAGGTTGATTAACATAATAAAGCCATACTATTACCAGCATTTGATGTAGTTCTCAATTTGGGGACATCATAAAGTCCTCTTAAAGCAAGCTAGGTTCTTCACTGAAGCCACCTCAATGCTGTACTGTATAAATTGTAGAAGAGCTTTTCTAAGGTTGACATTCCATGGCTGGTCCACATTAACTCACAACTGTGGTGTGCAGGTTCCCTGTTTGAGCAAGCTGATATGTAGAGAGGCATTTCACTTATCCCACTGGAAGGTGACAAGAAGCCAGGCCAACTTAATTTTAACAACAAAGCCCTTGCCATGGAAAACGGTTTGACATTCCTTCTGTTCCTATCCCCTAGGTTCAAATGTCTCCTGGCCATCGCATCTCACTCAGGGATGCAATTTCAAGTTTCTGAGTGAGACTCAGGTGTGTCAAGATTGGGTTGTCCATGATGGTCCTGACATTATAGGTGGCAAACTTCACAGTTAATGGCACATATTGCCTCTGCTCACCATGACCAGCAAACTGGAAGAAGTCAAGGTCAGTGGAAGCAAACAAAACATATGAAAGTAATGGAGGTCGTTATTTTGTGGAACTGTTTTTGCCCACTTCCGCTGTTCTTGGTTCATTCCAGTTTGGTCTTTTGCAGATTTTCACTTCCTTCATGGCCCACACCTCTTGGCGATTTCTTTGCACAATGGTCACCACAGTAAACTTGACAGTGAGGACTTGATACAGCTGGAGACCAGATTCTGTTACAAGGGCATTCTCACACACAGCATAGCTGGACAATTATGAAAACAGAGCAGTAGGTGCTGGAACATGCTGCCAGGGGAAGTGATTGAAGCAAGATGAATAGAGGCATTTAGCTCGGCATAATGAACAGGCTGGAGAAATTCATCAGGTCCGGCAGCATCTATAGAAATGAACAAACAGTCAACGTTTCGGGCCAAGACCCATCTTCAGGACCGGAAAGAAAGGGGGAAGATGCCAGAATAAAAAGGTGGGGGAGTGGGGAGGAGGATAGCTAGGTGATAGGTGAACCCATGTGTGCAGGTAAAAGGCTGGAATATTAAAGGTTATGGGGAAAAGGCAGGTAGGTGGAGATGAGTCCACGGCCAGATCAGCCATGTTCTTATTGAGTAGCGGAACAGGCTCGATGGGCCAGATGGCCTACTCCTGCTCCTATTTCTTATGTTCTGGAGAGGGACAAATCTGATGGGAGAGGAGAGTGGACCAAGGGAAAAAGGGAAGGAGGAGGGGCACCGGGGAAGTGACAGACAAGTGAGAAGAGGTAAGAAGCCAGCCTGGGGAATAGAAAAAAGGATGGGTAGGGATTTTTTTTTTAAAAACAGGAGAAATCAATATCCATGCCATCAAATTGGAGGCTACACAGGTGGAATAGAAGATGGTATGTCTCCTCTCTGAGGGTAGCCTGATCTTGGCACATGTCAGAATGGAATGGGATTGGAATCAAAATGTTTGGGCATCAGTAAGTTCCACTTTTGGTGGATGGAGCAGAGGTGTTCAATGAAGCATTCTCCCAACTTACGATGGGTCTCACAAACATCGAGAGGACCAGACACAATAGACAACCCCAGCAGATTCACGGGTGAAGTATTGCCTCAGCTAGGATTGTTTGGGGCTCTGAATGAAGGCGAGAGAGGAGGTGAATGGGTAGATGTAGAACTTAGCCCATTTGCAAGGAGGGAGATTAGTGGGGAGGGACGAATGGACAAAGGAATCATGGAGGGTGCAATCCCTGCAGAAAGCAGAGGTGGAGAGGTAAAGATGTTTTGGATGTGGAGTCTCATGGGATGGTAGGCATGAAGAGGAACTCTATCATGTTTTTACTAGTGGCTGCCAACAAAATGGATCCTAAACAAAAAGTAGACAAAACCCACTGATTTGCGAAATTTATTTAGAGATACAGTGCAGAGTAGGCCCTTCAAGCCAGGTTGCTCAGCAACCCCCAATTTAACCCTAAACCTAGCCTAACCACAGGACAACAACCGGTACACCTCTGGACTGTAAGGGGAACCTGGAGCATCCAGAGAAAACCCATGCATTCCACAGAGATGTCGTACAACCTTCTTACAGAGGAGGTATGCATTGAACTCCAATGCCCCGAGTTGCAATAGCATTGTGTTAACTGCTACACTATCCAGGCCATATGCATTGCACACAGGCAAGCAGACAATAGTAGACAGAATAGTTGATAAATTTCAGCAGAAGCAACAGAAAACAAAAATTACAAAACATTGCAGCAGAAAACAGATCACGCAGTGTAAATGATTTATCCCATGAACATCTCATTTCACCTCTAAAATGAAATGGAACTTTTCTCTTTAGAGCAAAGGAAGATGAGAAATACAGTGCTCATGCAAGTATTACCCCCCCCCCCCGAAGTTTTCATATTTCATTGTTTTACAACAATTTAGCATATTTGACACTGATCAACAGATAAAGTGTTTTTCGTGTCAAACTGAAAACAGATCTGCATGAAGTGATCTAAATTTATTAGAAATATAAAATACAAAATAATTGATTGCATAAGTATTCACACCCCTTTAATATGACACACCAGATAATCACTGGTGCAGCCGATTGGTTTTAGAAGTCACATAATTAGTTAAATTGAGATTGTTTTTTGGAGACCCATGTGCAGTCAAGGTGTTTCGAATGATTGTAGTAATAATACACATATATCCAACCGTTGGTGAGTCAGTATCCTGGCAAAAACTACACCATGAAACCAAAGTCACTCTAAGCAATTCCACGAAAAGATTATTGAAAAACACAAGTCAGGAGATGGATACAAGAAAATTCCCAAGTCACTCTTGGGGTACAAGAAGTCGTCAAGAAATGGAAAAAATATGGCACTGTTGTAAATCTGCCTAGAGCAGGACATCCTCGAAACCTGAGTGACAGTGAGAAGGAAACTAGTGAGGGAGGCCATCAAGAGACCCAAGACAATCCTGGAGGAGTTACAAGCTTCAGTGGCTGAGATGCGCATATAACAACTGTTGCCCAGGTACCTCACCAGTTGCAGCTTAATGGGAGAGTAGCAAAGAGAAAGCCACTGTTGGAAAAAAAAATCTTGCGTGAAATCTCGGCTAGTTTGCCAGAAGGCATGTGGGAGATTCTGAAGTCATCTGGAAGGAAGTTCTATGGTCTGATAAAACCAAAATTGAGCTTTTTGGCCATCAGACTAAACGTGATGTTTGGCATAAGCTAAACACTACACATCATCAAAAACACACCATCCCTGCCATGAAGTGTAGTGGTGGCTGCACCATGCTGTGGGGATGCTTCACTGCAGAAGGCCCTGGAAGGCTTGTAAAGGTGGAGGGTAAAATGAATACAGCAAAATTACAGGAGAAGCCTAGAGGAAAACCTGATGCAGTCTTCAAGAGAACTGTGACTTGGGAGGTTTGTTTTCTAGCAAGACAATGACCCCAAGCATAAAGCCAAAGCTACACAGGAATGGCTTAAAAACATCAAAGTTAATGCCCTGGGTGGCCAAGTCAGAGTCCAGACCTTGATCCAATTAAGAATTTGTGGCTGGACTTGAAAAGGGCTGTTCACTCATGATCCCCATGCAATCTGACAGAGCTTGAGCAGTTTTGTAAAGAATGGGAAAATTGCAGTGTCCAGATGTGCAAAGCTGATAGAGACCTATCCACACAGACAAGGCTGTAATTGTTGTCAAAGGTGCATCTTCTAAATACTGACATGAAGAGGGTGAATAATTATGCAATTATTTTATGTTTTATATTTGTAATTTAGATTACTTTGTAGAGATCTGTTTTCACCTTGACATAAAGGTTCAATTTAATGTCAGAAATGTATACAATGTACATCATGAAATACTTTTTCTTCACAACCATCCATGAAAACAGAGTACCCCGAAGAATGGACAAATGTGAGAACCCTTAATTTCCCTCCCCAGTTCCCTCCTCCCACGCGTAAGCAGCAAGCAACGATCCCCCTCCCCCCAGCAAAAAAAACCCGCACCCGTTACCAAGCACAAGCGTGAGCTAGGCAATAGCAAAGACACAGACCTTGCAGTTACCCCAAAGACTATCGCGTTTCATCCGGCATTCGGCAACCCACAGATTCTGTCTCTCTCCTTAATAAGGGAGAGGGAGGAGTCCCCATTTTCACAGCGAGCGGGAGACTTAACAACAACACGCTGGTTCACGATGTTAAAAAGTCAATTTCATCGTTTTTTTACGAGCTCTGTAACACGAAAGTCTCTTTCTGTTGATCAGTCTCAAAAGAAGCCAAATTAAATTCACTGTGATTCAATGTTGTAAAACAATAAAACATGGATCTGGATGATAATGTGGTAAATTGGATCAGCAAATTTGCTGATGATACAAAGATTGGAGGTGTAGTAGACAGTGAGGAAGGTTTTCAGAGCCTGCAGAGGGACTTAGACCAGCTGGAAAAATGGGCTGAAAAATGGCAGATGGAGTTTAATACAGACAAGTGTGAGGTATTGCACGTTGGAAGGACAAACCAAGGTAGAACATACAGGGTTAATGGTAAGGCACTGAGGAGTGCAGTGGAACAGAGGGATCTGGGAATACAGATACAAAATTCCCTAAAAGTGGCATCACAGGTAGATAGGGTCGTAAAGAGAGCTTTTGGTACATTGGCCTTTATTAATCAAAAAATTGAGTATAAGAGCTGGAATATTATGATGAGGTTGTATAAGGCATTGGTGACGCCGAATCTGGAGTATTGTGTTCAGTTTTGGTCACCAAATTACAGGAAGGATATAAATAAGGTTGAAAGAGTGCAGAGAAGATTTACAAGGATGTTGCCGGGACTTGAGAAACTCAGTTACAGAGAAGGGTTGAATAGGTTAGGACTTTATTCCCTGGAGCGTAGAAGAATGAGGGGAGATTTGATAGAGGTATATAAAATTATGATGGGTATTGATAGTGAATGCAAGCAGGCTTTTTCCACTGAGGCAAGGGGAGAAAAAAACCAGAGGACATGGGTTAAGGGTGAGGGGGGAAAAGTTTAAAGGGAACATTAGGGGGGGCTTCATCACACAGAGAGTGGTGGGAGTGTGGAATGAACTGCCAGGTGAGGCGGTAAATGCGGGTTCTTTTTTAACATTTAAGAATAAATTGGACAGATACATGGATGGGAGGTGTATGGAGGGATATGGTCCCTGTGCAGGTCAGTGGGACTAGGCAGAAAATGGTTCAGCACAGCCAAGGGCCAAAGGGCCTGTTTCTGTGCTGTAGTTTCTATGAAAACTTCCCAGGTCCCTCCCCCCTTGGAAGGGTGGGAGGATGGTGAATACTTTTTATAGGCACTGCATATGTTATGAGAGGCATAGACAGAGTGGACAGCCTGGGAAGATCAAACTGAACACACCAGAGGGGATGCTTTTACAGTAGGTGGAAGTATGTTTTGGAAGGATGTCAGAGGTAGATTTTTTTTTAATACATACTCAGTTGCAAGAGCTTGGAATGTACTTCTGGGGGTGATCGTAAAGGCTGATATACTTTATACTTTATTGTCGCCAAACAATTGATACTAGAGTGTACAATCATCACAGCAATATTTGATTCTGTTCTTCATGCTCCCTGGAGTACAAATCGATAATAAATATTAAAAATTTAAATTATAAATCATAAACAGAAAATGGAAAGTAAGGTAGTGCAAAGAAAAACCGAGAGGCAGATTCGGATATTGGAGGGTATGGCCCAGATCTGGGTCAGGATCCGTTCAGCAGTCTTATCACAGTTGGAAAGAAGCTGTGATGAAAATATATTAAGGATATATACGAGACTTTTCGATAAACACATGGATGAAAGAAATATAGAGGATTATGAGCTATGTAGGAGGGAAGGGTTAGATTTATCGTTGAGGCTTAAAGATTGGCACACAACATGTGTCGGAGGGCCCATACGATGCTGTAACTGTTCTATGTTCATCTTTCTGTGTCATCATCTATACATTTTGTTTTTAAAAAGGGAAGTATGGAAAACTATAATACTGTGTACTGTAATCAAGTCCCTAAATAGGCATTCATTAGTCTCGTGAGACCATGGATTTGTGCCTTGGAAGGTCTCCAGGGTGCAGGCCTAGGCAGTTTTATGGAAGACTTGCAGCAGTTGCCCATGCTGCTAGTCTCCCCTCTCCACGCCACCGATGTTGTCCAAGGGAAGGGCACGAGGGCCAATGCAGCTTGGCACCGGTGTCATTGCAGAGCAATGTGTGGTTAAGTGCCTTGCTCAAGGACACAACCATTAGACCGACGCCTTAACCACTTGGCCACGCGCCAACACAAGTTCAAACACCATTTCTGCTTTCAACTTTCTGTAGAAATTAATTCCAGCCTTGACTTTGCTTTTCAATTGGACGCTTTACTGTGGGTTCATTCATGTAATAAGCCTTTACCCACAACAGAAAACAAAAATCACACAAAAGGATCCAAATTCTTAAAATTAACTACCTGTGACTGAAATCAAAACACAAGGTAGAAAAAGACCCAGCAAAGAATTTTCCTTTCTGTTGCAGCATTCACAGAATCCTCCTCTTCTTCTGAAGTGTAGTCAGCTATAAAAGAAAATGCAGCAGCCTAACCATACAGTCAGTGACTGTTTTCAGGTGTTGGTTGAAGACTAAACAGTGGGAACAGAAGGATTCCTGCCCATCATTAATTCGGTTTAGAACCTGAGGGTCAGACACAGCTTTGTTTAAGATCTCGTCTGAAGAGGTTGTGAATGTTACATTAAATAATGCATGGATGTATCTAGCTACTGCAGCCATCTAAACAAACTGTGCATTGCTTCCATTTTGCACAAAGCAAGTCACTGTCTGCAGGGTTAGTTTTTTCAGGATCAAACTAACCTAGGGAGAGATCAAGAGGAAATGGGACTTTGCCATCCACCCCAATGATCAGCATAGTTCAGCAGGAACTGTTGTCACATTCCAAATCAAGAAGTGACACCAGGGAGTCCAGTGCTCCCCAAATACTGCAATCAACTGATTGTTTAAAGCACCAAGGGGCTTGAACCTGTAATCTTCCAGCTCAGGTGGAGTGATGATTGATTGCTAGAAGTGCCAGTATGATGTTTTGTCTAGTTTACCTCAGTGTCCATCATATCTTCACACACTATTGAGCCACAGATTCATTTAGCTACAGCAAAGGCAAAAAGTCTGAGTCTCACACAGTTACAACATACACTTTTTGGTAAAGAGTTTATTTCAGGACTTCTAAACAAAACATTTCCCAATTTAATCTATTGATAGTAACTTTGTCCAAGGTTAAAGTAGGTGGCGAAAACATAAATCTTTGTTGATTTTAATTTCAGTTCACTCAAACACATAGGGATTGATGATACACTCTCAGTGTACAGATCCATTCCTCTCAAACTTTTCCTTTGCCTTGGTAGAACATTTTAAAAACAAAAGGGAATGCTTCCAGGTTTTCATTGGGATTGATTATATTAAATAGTTCGCAAGTTCTTCAGTGAGAAATTAATTCAACAGGCTAAAAAATCGGTGGCACTGAATTGGCTCTGTTTCAGTACAGAGTTGAATGAACATAACCCAGCACTACACTGGTTTTGTGTACTGTTTCCTCGGCTGGCCTGCTACTACCAAGCACGACTTAAAGAACTGGACAATTATGTTAAACTGCAATGGTGAACCAACACCAAGCCTTCACTCCTGTCTGTATGCAGCAGCTGTCAAAATAAAGAAAGACAAGCACATTTGAGGTCTGCAGACTGGTATTTGGTCAGCTGCATGGGGAATTGTTGTGGGCACTGAATTGTTTGTTTGAGATTTCTTCAGTGACTCCTCTCCACTGGGTCCTGTTCAAGAATACACGACAAAAGGGCAACTGTTCTGTCCAGACCCTTACAAGAATGGGACTATGATCATATTCTTCACCTAATTTAGCAAGAAACCCTCACTAAGAATGGAAAGTCTGGTGCAAGGAGTCAGTGCCAGACTAAAACCTGGTGAGAAATTAGGAGCATCGTGGTTCTCTTAAACAATCGAACACCCTCAACAACAGGAATGAAGATGCGTAAATTGTAAGACCCAATGTAGATTTGGAATGCTGCATGTATTAACATAAATAGTAGCCAGATTACTGTAAGAGTGAATCGAGTGCTCTGTTGGTTGAGGAAGGAAGTGATAGTGAGGCAGAGAGAGGAGGGGGGAAGGGAGAAATAATATGCAACATATTTTAAAGGTTCTCTGACTGAACTCTATCTGGATAACTTGCTGCTTAATCACTTCTTAATCAGCTATTTTAAACAAATTAGCACAACAATGAGTCATCACCTAATTTACGATAACACTCCCCCAGTTCTACTGGTTCTGACCAACACCCACAATCAGATTGACACATAAGGGCAGGAGAAAAAAAATTAGCTGACTGCTCCACCTAGGTTTGGTGGCATAATTTTTGGCTGAGTAAAAAAATTAAACAGTTTGAGGAGCCTGTATATTAGTAATTTACTGGCTTGCTGACAGGAAATGACACCATAAACTCAGGTGTGTTCATTGTTTATAGGAAACAAGGGGCATTCAGTGCTGTAGTTGTTTGATTCCAGCATCTTGACAGGCTAGCACGAGGGTTGAATTCAGTCTGCCATATTCTGTCTCTACTACCATCTGAAGCATTAGAACTGCTTCCAAAGATGCAGCAATAGACAGACCTTTCCATGAAACACAGACATTTAATCTCCTCCACACTTCAGCCACGGAAGCCAAAGAAACCTTTGATGTAACCAGTGAAGCCTCCTCGTCCTTTCTGTTCCACTTTATCCTCCAAAGCTGGGAAAACGGCATGGTTCAGAGCCAGGTCAAAGAACAGGGGCTTGCAGGGAATTGGCTGGAAGTCTGGCGGGAACCGCACTAGATTGGCATGTTTGGTGACCAAAGAGGGGTCGACGCAGAATACATCCAAACACTCTCCGAGAGGCTGCAAGAAAAGCAAGTCACAAAGTTACACATATCAGCACAGATAGCAATAAAATGCAGGCTTCATCTAGATCACCTGGAACTAGTGAGATCAACAGTCCAGGTGGGCAACAGCAAATTATCCAGAATGTCACTTGGATGACAACTAAAAGCAGAACTTATTTAAAGTTTCCCCAACTTTTATTCTTTCCTGAAGCAGACACCTACCAGCAGTAATTACTCAAGTTTGATTACAAATGGCACAACAGGTAGGGCTGCTGCCTCAGCGCCAGCAGGACAGGTTCAATCCCGATCCTTGGAGCTGTGTGGAGTTTGCACCTTCTCCTGATGAGTGCGTGTTTCCTCCCACTTTTCAATGGTATGCTGGCTGAGAGGTTAATTGATTCACTGTAAAATTACTCCTTGTGACAAGTTATAGGGAAATGGGAGGGGAATTGAAATTGATGGAAATGCTGAGATTCAGGACAGAATCAAAGGTTTCCTCTACCTTGCGAGAAATATGGAAATAATTGGCCATTCTTCAGATATCACCAAGAACATGAACACGCACACAACAAGCAGCAATTGGAAACGGGACAGTAGCTTGCACCTCATTTGCCCAGTTTTACTCAGGATGGAAACCAACTGAAAATTCAGAATTGTCGCCCAGGTTGTCGACTGTACAGGAGGCCATACAGGAGCATGTACGCCTGCAACTCTCACATGCTCAACTCCCCTTTGATCCACCTGCTCCATACAAGGGACATTTAACCTGCCAGTACTACTTTGAGATGCTGGAGGAAACCAAAGTATCTGGTGGAAATGGGTAGAACATGCAAACACTGCAAACTGCATCAAAGCTCCGGAATTGAGAGCCACCCGTGCCACTGCGCTCAATAGACTCACTGTTGATCAATGTGGAGTAAGCATGGTTCAGTATAAGGTACTGATTGGACACAGATTTGCAACAGGTTGCATAATATATTTGGCACGAGAACTATGAGAGGAATTTTTTTTATTGGGTGGGTTTTATAATCTGATAAACATTGTAGGAGACGGGGAATGTTTGAGAGTAATCGATTCCCTATTGCAAAGACTGTCAGATGATAAATATGAAACAACTCATTTCGCAGAAAGATATTGGCCAATAGGTAATTTGCTGCTGTTCCTCATTTTAGACCTTCCTGTCCCTCACATGGCTGCTGCCTCAGTATCCACCACAGTTCATAATTTAAATCACTTTTTTTTGCGGGGGGGGGAGGGGAAGAAGAACCTCATTTAACCATGTACATTATGAACTCTTGAGCTCACAATCTGCCTTATTATCTACTTATACCGCACTCCCTCTGTACCTGTAGCACAAAATACTGCATCTTGTTAGTGTTTTCCCCATAAGCCCACTTCAATGGGCTTATGATTTGAAATGATCTGCGTGGAAGGCTGTAAAATTAAAACTTTCCACATCTCAGTACACGCAATAGCAATAAACCAATTCCAGTTTTGGCATACGATCTACAAAACCAGCAATGCAAGATTAGCAATTCATTACCTGAATAACAATGCACATCTCACCCAATAGTTTCAGAGAGTGAAAGTCAAAACTAAGCCAGAAAGATTAAATTCCCAATGTAAGCTGACAACTATGATGGTGTTCGAGCTGCAAGCTTGGATAGTCTAGTGCCTCACATTTCATTTAAAATGATTACAACTGTTTTATACAAGATCCTACCAGATGGATTTCATATAATCTTGGCTGAGTGGATTTAACTTCTGAAGGGGAAATATACACCTCAGTAGAGTGACTACTGTACAGTTTTGTCTTTTGTATAGAAGCAAACCAGTAAAATTCTGCCCCCCTTTGCTCAAGACCAAAACAAGCTTCAATCCCCTTAATCATTCTTCATAACCAATTATGAGCTTGAACAAAGAGTACTTGGAACGTATCAGGAATGTGACAACTATATCATGGAAATAACCTTACTACATTAGTGCAGACATAGCAAATCTTTGCTCATTCACATCTGTTAATTATTCAGTTTCAATTACTTAGTTTCATTTGAGATAAGTATTAGTTGCTCTGCTATGATCTTTGTAAGACCGTTATTCCCACTCGCTACCTCCTACCAATCAGCCAATGCTCAAACCATGTAGTAACTTTCCTGTAATACCATGGGCTCTTAACTTGATAAGCAGCCTCGTGTGTGGCACCTTGTCAAAGGCCTTCTGAAAGTCCAAATACACAACATCCACTGCATCCCTTTTATCTTTTGTACTTGAATTGACTTTATTTCTTACATCCTTCACATACATGAATAAAAATCTTTACATTATGTCTCCATCTAAATGTGCAATGTGCAATCATAGTAATTTATAATAAAAGGAACAGTCAATGTAACATAGAATACACCCAAATCAGTGCGAGTTAATCAGTCTGATGGCCTGGTGGAAGAAGCCTGTGGGTCCTGGCTTTTATGCTGCGGTACCGTTTTCCGGATGGTAGCAGCTGGAATAGATTGTGGTTGGGCTGACTCGGGTCCCCAATGATCCTACGGGCCCTTTTTGCAAACCTGTCTTTGTAAATGTCCTGAATCATGGGAAGTTCATAACTACCGATGCGCTGGGCTGTCCACACCACTCTCTGCAGAGTCCTGCGATTAAGGGAGGTACAGTTCCCATACCAGGCAGTGATGCAGCCAGTCAGGATGCTCTCAGCTGTGCCCCTGTAGTGAGGGAGCCCACTCTCACCACCTGCCGGTGAGCTGACAGGAAGCCCAAGATCCAGCTGCACAAGGCAGGGTCAAGGCCGAGGTCTCTGAGCTTCCTGTCAAGCCTGGATGGAACTATAGTATTGAATACTGAACTGTAGTCCAACAACAGCATTCTCACATAAGCATCTTTATTTTCCTGATGTGTAAGGACGGTATGTGCAGTGGCTATTGGGTCATCTGTCGATCGATAGTGTCAGTAGGTGAACTGTAGGCAGTCCAGTTTGGGTGGTAGCCAGCTGTAGGTGGAACCCTTGACCAGCTTCTCAAAGTATTTGCTTATTAAGGTGAGTGTGAGTGCGACAAGATACCAGTTGTTCAGGCATGTTACCTTGGTCTTGTTTGGTACAGGGAGAACGGTGGATAATTTGAAGCAGGAAGGCACTCTACACTGGGAGATGGAAAGATTAAAAATGTCAGTAAACACACCTGCCAGTTGTGCTGCGCACATCCTGAGTACTCGCCCTGGGAAGCCGTCCAGTCCTGCAGCTTGCCACTGTCCACTCGCTGGAAACGTCTACGTACCTCGGCCTCAGAGATGACCAGGTTGCAGGTTGTAGCAGCAACTTTCCTCAGAGTCGAACTGAACATAAAAGCGATTGAGCTCATCTGGGAGAGCATCGCAGCCTTGATAACTTTGTGTAGAGCTCAGCCGCTTTTCCTGAGCTCCAGCTAATTGCCGGCAATGTAAGCTTTATGTTGCGCGGTTAAGTGCCGCTCGCGTGAAACTATAGATCCAGAATTTTTAGTTCGGGAAGACCCTGTCCGACTTCTGGGGCCAACATCGTTGATGCACTTCTGGATGAAGCACGTGACTCCATCCGTGAACTCCGAGACATTCTCATCATGGAAGACGTTCCAGTCAACATCATTAAAGCAGTCCTGTAGCATGGAGGCCAATTGGTCGGACCATCAGTGGACGGTTTTGACTATGGCCGCCTCTTGTTTCAGCTTCTGCCTGTATGTTGGCAAAAGCAGGATCGAAGAGTGATCTGATTTTCCAAAAGCTTGTAATCTCCTCAAAGAATTCCACCAGGTTCGTAAGGCAGGATTTTCCCTGAACTAAGCCATGCTGACTTTGTACCATCTTGTCATGTGTCACCATGTACTCCATCACCTCATCCTTAACAAATGACTCTAATATCTTCCCAACTACTAATGTCAGGCTAACTGGTCTATAATTTCCTTTCCACTGCCTTCCTACTTTCTTAAAAAATGGAGAGATATTTTCAATCTTCCAGTCCTCTGGCACTGTGCCAGAGTCAAATGATTTTTGAAAGATCATTCTAATGCCGCCACAATCTCTAACTCTACCTCTTTCAGAACCCTAGGGTGCAGTTCACCTGGTCCAGGTGACTTGTGTACTTTTAATTCTTTCAGCTTTTTGAGCACCTTCTCTCTTGTAACAGTAACTGCACCCACTTCTCTTCCTTCACACACTAGAACATTAGGCATGCTGCTGGTGTCTTCCACAGTGAAGACTGACGCAAAATACTCATTTAGCTCATCAGCCATCTCCTTGTCCCCTGTTATTATTTCTCCTGCCTCATTTTCTAACGGTCCTATGTCCACTCTCATTTCTCTTTCTTTATTACATACTTGAAAAAGCTTTTACTATCCACTTTGATATTGTTTGCTAGCTTGCTTTCATATTTCATCTTTCCCCTTCTAATAATTTTTAATGCAGTTTTTCAAAACTTCCCAATCCTCCACCTTCCCTTTAATTTTTGCTTTGTTGTATGCCCTTTCTTTTGCTTTTACAATAGCTTTCACATCCCTTGTCAGCCACGATTGTGCTATTTTACCATTTGAGTATTTATTCATTTTTGGAATAGACATGTCCTGCATCTTCCTCACTTTCTGGCAGTAAATTCCACACATCCACCGCTCTCTGAGTGAAAATTTACCCCTGACATCCTCTCTGTACATATTTCTAAGCACCTTATAACTATGCCCCCTTGTGTTAGTCATTTTTCAGCCCTGGGAAAAGGCCTCTGACTATCCACACGATCAATGCCCCTCATCATCTTGTACACCTCCATCAGGTCACCTCTCATCCTCCGTCAATCCAAGAAGAAAAGAACAAGTGCACTCAATCTATTCTCATAAGGTACACCCTCCAATCAAAGCAACATCCTTGTAAATCTCCTCTGCATTCTCTCTATGGCATCCACATCCTTCCTGTAGTGAGGTGCCCAGAACTGAAATCTGTCCTGCACTTTCTTCATTTTTCCCAGAAACTCAGTCATTGTTGTTCAGCTGTCACCCCTGCCAACATCTCCTTCCAATTTACTTTGGCCAACTCCTCTCTCATACCACTGTAATTTCCCTTACTCCACTGAAATATTGCTACATCAGACTTCACTTTCTCCCTATCAAATTACAAGTTGAACTCAATCATATTCCTAAGGGTTTTTTTTTTACCTTCAGCTCCCTAATCGCCTCCGGTTCATTATGTAACACTCAATCCAATATAGCTGAACCCCTAGTAGGCTCAATGACAAACTGCTCTAAAAAATTCTCTTAGACATTCAACAAACTCTCTTGAGATCCATTACCAACCTAATTTTCCCAATCGACCTGCATGTTAAAATCTCCCATGACTACCATAACATTGTCCTTTTGACTCGCCTTTTCTATTTCCTGTTGTAACCTGTGGCCCACCTCCCAGCCACTGTTGGGAGGTCTGCATATAACTGCCATCAACGTCCTTTTACCCTTGCAGTTTCTTAACTCAACCCACAAGGATCCAACATCTTCTGATCCTATGTCACATCCTTCGACTGATCTGATGTGATTCTTTACCAGTAGAGCCACACCACCCCCTCTGCCTACCTTCCTATCCCTCCAATACAACGTGTAACCCTCGACATTCAGCTCCCAACTACAACCATCCTTCAGCCACGATTCAGTGATGGCCACAACATCATACCTGGCAATCTGTAATACTGCATTGAGATCATCCACCTTATTTCTTGCATTTAATACATGCATTTCGATACAACACCTTGAGTACTGTATTTGCTGTCCTTTCTGATTCTGCATCCCTAATGATTTGATACCTCACCCTGTTGGCTGCAATTAAGTCCCATCACTTGCCTGTCCTTCCTGACAATCTGACTGTATGCTATCTTTACATTTTTTTACCATCCGTCCTATCCTGAATCCATTCACTAAGGTTCCCACCCCCCTGCCCAGTTAGTTTAAACCTTCCCCAACAGCTCTACAAATGGCCCACAAGAATATTGCCCCCCCTGGGTTCAGGTGCAACCTTTCACTTTTGAACAGGTCATACCTCCCCCAGGAGTGAATCATCCAAGAACCTGAAGCCCTGCCCCCTGCACCAGCTTCTCAGCCACACATTTATCTGCCAGACCATTCTGTTTCTACCCTCACTAGCGTGTGGCACAGGCAGCAATTCAGAAATTACTACCCGGGAGGTCCTGCTTCTCAGCTTTCACTAGCTCTCTAAATTCTCTTTTCAGGACCTCATTGCTTTTCCTTCCTTTGTCACTGGTACCAATATGTACCAAGACATCTGGCTGCACTCCCTCCCTCTCCAAAATGTTGTGGACACGATCTGAGACGTCCCTGGCAACTGGGAGGCAACATACCATCAGGGTGTCCCCTTCACGTCCACAGAATCTCCTGTCTGTTCCCCTCACTATAGAGTCCCCTATCACTACCGTTCCCTTCTTTTCTCTCTTTCCCCTCTGCATCACGGACCCATGCTTGGTGCCTGTAACCCGGTCATCCTCCACAAAGGTGCTCTGCTCTAACTGCCTATTTCCATTTCTCCTGACGGTCACCCAGCTACTCACCTCCTGCAACTTCAGGGTGACCATTTCCCTGTAACTTCCACCAATTATATCCTCGCTCTCCCGGCAAAGCCGAAGGTCTTCCAGTTGCTGCTTCAGATCCCTAACACGGTCTTCGAGGAGCTGCAGCCAGAAGCATTTCACGTAGATGTAGTTCCCCAGGAGACTCTGGGTCTCCCAGTTCTGCAACATCCGACACAAAGAGCACACCACAGCCATTTAAATGGTACAGTAAGAGAAAAAAAACAAAAAGGAAACCTTAACAGACGCTTTACACACAGCCAACACCTCTTCCTATCCAAAGCCTCTTTTGAGCCAAAGCTTGCCGTTTCTACATTTGCCACTGGCCTACTCCTGACAATGGCCGCCCCGCTGATCCCTTCTGTACTTTTATTTAGTTCGTAGAACTCAGCTATCGCCGCTGATAGGCCACATACAATGGACAAATGCCCTCGAAGCTCCCTTTTTAAATAAAAAGGGAGCAAGAAACAGCTCTTGGTAGAGCTCTGTTGACACTGCTGATCGGCCATGTGGGATCCGACATACAGTTGCAGTGTGACCTCTTTTCAAGATCCCTTGGAAATGTTATGAAAGTCTTAAATTTGTGCCCCCAAATTAAACTTTAATCCACCAATGAATAAATAATACATAGCATTACCAAGGCATCACAACAAAACCCACCAACTAAAATTTTAAAATAGACTAAATAGATTTGTATCAGTCTTCCATTAATGCCATTCTGTGCCAAACACCTGATTCAGTTAATTTTAATGAAATAACTATTGATTTCACAACTTTTCATACCAGTGCAGGAAAAACAGAGAAGAAAGCCTCCCAAAACATGGAAGGAAATTCCGTACCTTACTGTCTTTGACCTGATGCTGCGACACATTGTCAGCAATGTCCTCAGTGTCTGGGTGGCAAAGGGGAAGATAAGGGTACAAGGCGTCAAAAAACCCTTTAACAGGCACACAGTAAAGCAATCATCGGCTACATAATATACTGTGGCAATATTTCTGGCAGTATATTATCCAAAACATCTAGATGTTCCCTCCTAGGTACAGATAATATTGACATTTCAGTCATCCTCTGGAGCTGAGTGTAAATTCCAGTTATTCTTTCAGTCAGAATTAATTAGTTTTTTCGTTATGCAGACAGTCAGGAACTCTCACTCTCTTCATTACTACATAAAGCTAAAACTCCCATTACATTCTGCGAACAACTCCAGTACAATGTTCAGTGACAAGGAATTTGAAGGAAGGCACAAGCCCTGGAGTCACAAATTCTAACAGTGAAGCCACCTCGGATGTGCAACGTGCCAGATTTGGAGGAGTGCAGAGAGCCAAGGATGGTTGGGATAAAAGAGGCTATCCAGAAAGGGAGGAGCAATGTCATAAAAGATTTTAAAGCAGGTTAAGACCTTTAGAAATGAGGGACTACCACACTTGGAAATCAATGTATGTCAGTGAGAACAGGGGCAACAAATGAAACCTGGAGCAAGAAAGGATGCTGGTAGCAGAGTTTAGAATGAAAGAAGTTTAGAAAATAAATAGGAACAGGGTATTCCACCCTTCCTGATTACTTTAATATAAATAAACATCAATCTCACCTAGAATATACGGAGTCATTGAGCCTCCGTGGCCCCTTAGATACAGAATTCTGCACATTCACCCCCAACTGAGTGAAGAACTTCTCCCACCTCCATCCTGAATGGCCAAACTCTGATTTTGTGATGATGGTTCTAGACACTCAATCCTGGGAAATATTATCCCTGCATCTACCATATCAAACTCCATAAGATTTTTGCATGCTTCAACATTATTCTTTTCAACTCCATAAGATTTTACAGCCCCTAGCTGTTTAATCCCACCTCAAAAGGAGAAAACCCACCATCCAGGAATCAGCCTGGTTGCAGTGCCACTGGCCTGAGAGCACTGCTCCTTAAGTAGAGAAGATTCGTAAATAAAGTTAACTCAGACTAGATAGACCTGCTGTGTTCCTACAACAGTTTTTTAATCATCTTGAAACGAATAATATTCGAGGTGTAAATCTCATCAGGGCCACATATAAATTCAATTTGACATCTTTACTCTAGAACTGAAATTCTCCAGCAATACAGATCCATAGATGGTTTGCCTTCTTAACTGCTCGCTGGACCGGCTTGAACATTTTCAGTGATTCACGTATATGTCTCGGCCTTCGTCAATCATGGAATTGAATTTAGGAGCCGAGGTAATGTTGCAGCTATATAGGACCCTGGTCAGCCCCACTTGGAGTACTGTGCTCAGTTCTGGTCAACTCACTACAGGAAGGATGTGGAAACTATAGAAAGGGTGCTGAGATTTACAAGGATGTTGCCTGGATTGGGGAGCATGCCTTATGAAAACAGGTTGAGTGAACTCGGCCTTTTCTCCTTGGAGCAACGGAGGATGAGAGGTGACCTGATAGAGGTATATAAGATGATGAGAGGCATTGATCGTGTGGATAGTCAGAGGCTTTTTCCCAGGGCTGAAATGGCTGCCACAAGAGGGCACAGGTTTAAGGTGCTCGGGAGTAGGTACAGAGGAGATGTCAGGGGTAAGTTGTTTTTTTTTAACGCAGAGAGTGGTGAGTGCGTGGAATGGGCTGCCAGCAACGGTGGTGGAGGTGGATAGAAGAGGGTCTTTTAAGAGACTTTTGGATAGGTACATGGAGCTTAGAAAAATAGAGGGCTATGAGTAACCCTAGTAATTTCTAAGGTACGGACTTTGTGGGCCGAAGGGCCTGTATTGTGCTGTAGGTTTTCTATGTTCCTTTGAACACCAACACCTTTCAACCTCTCACCATTACAAGAAACTATTTTGGAGATAAAAGATATTGAGACACTGGAATCTGCAACAAAAATGGTGGAAGATCTCAGTGGGCCAGGCAGCATCTGAGGAGGGAAATGGGTCAAGACTTTCATCTGAACCATCAGACCTTAAATACTGTCCAAACCCCTGCACAGATGCCACTGAGCTCCCCCCAGCATCTTCTGTCGCTCTGGTTTTCTTTTATTCTGTTTGGTGACCTCACATTTTTTTTAAAATAAGAGGTGCAAGGCAATTTCCAGCTAAAAGAGCAATGGAAAACGAGTCCAGAACGTGCCAGAAAAATGCAGCAAGCCAGGCAGCACCTTTAGAGAGAGATTGGAAAAGCCTACTTTGCGTTGTTTCACTAAATAAATAATCAGGGTAGGACAGATGTGGAAATAATAGAGAAGGGTCAAAATACTTAACAGTCAGAAGATATTTATGAACAGAACTAGAAATACTCTGATCAGTCAACTGCAGGGAGGGTTCTTCACCAATAAGGACTTCAGCGATTGATTTGAGAAAACCGATATTAGAATGTGGAAGCAGGTCTCGTTAGTGAACAGGATATAATCAAAAGTTTTACTCTGGCAAAACTGTATGTTGTTATTGCAAACAGTATGCCTTTGCCTCAGATACAAGTCAAGAATAGACAAGGTCTTATAATTAATGAATTATGTTCAGGGTGATAAAGACTTGCTAGTCCTAATATTTAACTGGTTGAATGTCTTATCCAAAGGTTCTCCAAGCTCCCTGTGCATTAAATCCAACCAATAACCTCATTAACTCTCCAAAACTACTGAGCCAAACTCGCAGTAGTTTCTTCATTACATAAAATTGCAAATACACACCTGTAAAAATTAGACAAATTGCATTGCCCACAGGGACAACTTCTCAAACACTATTGTAAATACAGCTTTAACAACTCTGTGCCCTACATGGCTTGCACATATACATAAACGCTACTTGCAGCTCCACAGTAAATATTCATCATACTTAACTGAGCACCAACTTAATCACGTTAACACACTCACCTAAAATAGCAGCTGCCTGCACAGAGTATTTCTCAGCATTCACTCGTGCAGCTAGTTCTTTCACATCAGGAAGATCCTGCACAAAAGCAACATACCATTACTCCAGTAAATCCTGTCCAATTACTTACTATTACGCTTCAAACAGCATTTATAAACTAATATTTTAAACAGCATTTTTTTGTGATTTGTTTTATGACATTCCTGCAAACACCATTTCCACTACAATAAAAATGGTGAACATTTGACTAGCAACAGTCATTTACAAATACTATTCTTAGAACAGATTGAACAGGATTGTACCTTAACACTTGACTCAGATATCATCTGGCTACACGCATCAAGATACATTAAAACATGAGAAAAAAAAAAGCCAATTATTACAAAAGCCTTGAATGCTCTGGGGTTAACCATTCAATCATAAAAATATCTCCAGACAGAATAATAAAAAACAATTTTAATGCAGTTCTGACCTTGACCAATACAATGTAATTATAAAAAGAGTGGTTAAAAACACATTTCAAGTCCAAATCAACACTAGAAATTGTCTGTGGCCAGTCTTTGTAGATTTGGCAACATTGTACCTGTAAAATACTCGGCAATTTGGCAGTCTGGGTCTGTGCCTCCGAAGTGTATTTAAGGACTCGCTCATATAGAACCAGAGCTTCACTCCATTTTTTTACGAGCACATAAGACTGAGCAATGAAGAAACACCTGCAAGTCAGAGAGGCAAAAGCTGAATAAAATTTCCCCCAAAATCACAATACATCATACAACTCCTTGTCAATTCAGAAAGTAAACCAATAGAGACCACTGAAGGTCTCATGACATTGCATGGATTCAGTTTCTTGTATAGCTATGCCTGATCAGCCACCGGAAAAAAGCCTCTATTAAGAGTCTGCACCAATGCTCTCAACAGAGACTTTAGCCAATTCTAGAGATTTCTGCAGGTCTTGTGCTGTTACCCTCGGGTTCTTCTTCACCTGCTTCATCATTGCATGTTGTGCTCTTGGTGTGATCTTTGCAGGACACCCACTCCTAGGGAGTGTAGCAACAGTACTGAATTGCCTCCAGTGTAGATAATTTCCCTTACTGTGGACTGATGAACACTCAGCTCTTTAGAAATGCTTCTGTAGCCTCTTTCAGCTTCATGCATCTCTACAATTCTTCTTTTAAGGTCATCTGGAAGTTGTTTTGATTGAAGCATGGTGTACATAAACAGATTTTTCTTGAGAAGAACATGCTCTGGCAGTAACCTGATGTGTGTATTTTTTATTAGGGCAGGGCACCCCGACAACCCACACCTCTAATCTGGTTTCATTGATTGGAACACCCGACTCCAAATAGCTGTTATAGAAGGCATTACCCCCGTACTTTTCCCAATAAGTACATGCAATATTGGATAATTTTTCTCACTAAATGAATGAACATGTATAATGTTTCTTTTCTATTATTTATTTAATTGGGTTCTCTTTATCTAGTTTTAGGACTTGCATGAAAATCTGATCACATTTAGGCCATATTTATGCAGAAAGAGATTTTTTTTTATATGCAGGGTTCACAAACTTTCTAGCACTATTGTATAATTTTAACTGCAGTGCATTTAGTAAGTAAGTGGATAAGCAGACATCATGGGTTCTGACCCTAAAATTCAAGACACACGAGGTGTGCGGACTGGTCCAAGTTGTAAATCTCCTCAAACTCTAGGTCTTCTGGTTCTGTAGCTTATCAATCAAGACTGTAGGAATGATGGTGTTGAACGCTGAGCTATAGTGAATGAACAGCGTCCTGACATAGGTGATCTAAGGCTGTGTGAAGAGCCATTGAGATTGCATCTGCTGTAGACCTACTGCAGCAATAGGCAAATTGCAGAGGGTCGGGTCCTTGCTGAGGCAGGAGTTGATTCTGACCATGACCAACCTCTCAAATAATTTCATCATCGTAGATGTGTGTGCTACTGGATGATAGTCACTAAGGCAGCTCACAGTACTCCTCTTGGGCACTGGTATAATTGTTGCCCTCTTGAAGCTGGTGGGAAATTCCAACCGTAACTGAAAATCTGTGACTAGTGGTGTACTGCAGGGGTTAGTATTAGAACTGTTACTTGTCATTTATGTATATGACCTGGATGAGGATATGGGTGCATTGTTAAGTCTGCTAAAAAAAAAGAGATTGGTGGAGTAGTAGATAATGAAGGCAACTGTGAACAGATTGGGCAGAACAGAGAGCAGATGGAATTTTGAGCAGAACAGTTGAAGATAGAACTTTATCCAGACAAGTGTAAGGTGATGAATTTTGGAATTTCATAGAACAATACAGCACACTACAGGCCTTTAACTTACTTCAAGATCAATCAAACCCTTCCCTCTCACATAGCCTTCCATTATTCTTTCATCAATGTGCCTATCTCAGAGTCTCTTAAGTACCTATCGGAGTCTCTGAAATGTCCTTAACGTATCTGACCCTACCACCACACCTGGCATGAGTTCCACACACCTACCACTGTATAAAACAAAACTATTTATGACTCCCCCTCTATACTTTCCTCCAAACAGCTTAAAAGTTCTGGCACCCCCATTAGCAATTTCTGCTCAGGGAAAAAGTCTTTGGCTGTCCACTCTATCAGTGCCTCTTATCATCTTGTACACCTCTATCAAATCACTTATCCTCCTTCTCTCAAGAAAGAAAAGTCACACCCTGCTCAACCTATCTCTCCAATCTAGGCAGCAATGCAGTAAGTTTCCTCTGCACCCTTCTAAAGCTTCCACATCCTTCCTATAATAAGGCAACCAGAACTGAACACATTTCAAACACTAATAGAGGATTCAGAGTCAAAAGCAGGGATTTCAGTAGGGTTGATACGCAAAGGGACACTGCAGGAAAGTTCATAGTTCTCTGAAA
The DNA here is from genome assembly GCF_963921235.1 of Mobula hypostoma. NCBI lineage: Eukaryota > Metazoa > Chordata > Chondrichthyes > Myliobatiformes > Myliobatidae > Mobula > Mobula hypostoma. Next base: position 4,884,319 of record NC_086118.1, on the reverse strand, counting down.
GTGGCAATACAGGTGAAAGGGGAATTAAGGCAGCATTCAACAAGCTTGCTTTCACAGGACAAAGCACAATGTACCAAAGTCAAAATGTCACGTTGCAGCTGGACAAAACTTGGTGCATTGTGTACTACTCTGGTCACATTGCAGGAAGGATACGGCAGCATTAGAAAGTGCAGAAGAGATTAACCAGGTTGTTGCTTGAAAATGGAAGCCTGTGGTTATAGAGGAGAGGTTGGATAATTGGATAGGCTGGGTTTATTCTCACTGGAAGATAAGAGGCAGAGAGGAACAGACGGGGTAGATAGTCACTCTTTTAGACAATAGGTGCAGGAGTAGGCCATTCAGCCCTTCGAGCCAGCATCACCATTCACTGTGATCATGCCTGCTCATCCACAATCAGTACCCTGTTCCTGCCTTCTCCCCATATCCCTATATCCCTTGACTCTGCTATCGTTAAGAGCTCTATCTAACTCTTTCTTGAAAGCATCCAGAGAATTGGCCTCCACTGCCTTCTGAGGCAGAGCATTCCACAGCTCTCTGGGTGAAAAAGTTTTTCCTCAACTCCGTTCTAAATGGCCTACCCCTTATTCTCAAATTGTGGCCTCTAGTTCTGGACTCCCCCAACATCGGGAACATGTTTCCTGCCTCTAGCGTGTCTAATCCCTTAATAATCTTATATGTTTCAATCAGATCCCCTCTCATCCTTCTAAATTCCAGTGTATACAAGCCCAGTCGCTCCAACCTTTCAACATATGACAGTCCCACCATCCCGAGAATTAACCTTGTGAATCTCCACTGCACTCCCTCAATAGCAAGAATGTCCTTCCTCACATTTGGAGACCAAAACTGTACACAATACTCCAGGAAATTAACCAATTTCCCCCGGGATCAATAAAGTATGACTATGACTATAGGTGTGGTCTCACCTGGACCCTGTACAACTGCAGAAAGTCCTCTTTGCTCCTGTACTCAGCTCCCCTTGTTATGAAGGCCAACATGCCATTAGCTTTCTTCACTGCCTGCTGTACCTGCATGCTTACTTTCAGTGACTGATGAACAAGGACACCAAGATCTCATTGTATTTCCCCTTTTCCTAACTTGACTTTATACTTCATACTTTATTGTCGCCAAACAATTGATAATAGAACATACAATCATCACAGCGATATTTGATTCTGCGCTTCCTGCTCCCTGGATTACAAGTCAATAGTAAATATTAAAAATTTAAATTATAAATCACAAAGAAAATAGAAAAACGGAAAGTAAGGTAGTGCAGAAAAAACCGAGAGGCAGGTCTGGATATTTGGAGGGTACGGCCCAGATCTGGGTCAGGATCCCTTCAGCAGTCTTATCACAGTTGGAAAGAAGCTGTTCCCAAAACCATTCAAATAGTAATCTGCCGTCCTGTTCTTGCCACCAAAGTGGATAACCTCACATTTACCCACATTAAACTGCATCTGCCGTGCATCTGCCCACTCACCCAACCTGTCTAAGTCATCCTGCATTATCTCAACATCCTCCACATATTTCACACTGCCACCCAGCTTTGTGTCATCTGCAAGTTTGCTAATGTTACTTTTAATCCCTTCATCTAAATCATTAAGGTATATTGTAAATAGCTGTGGTTCCAGCACCGAGCCTTGCGGTACCCCACTAGTCACCACCTGCCATTCTGAAAAGGACCCGTTAATCCCTACTCTGTTTCCTGTCTGCCAACCAATTTACGATCCATGTCAGTACCCTACCCCCAATATCATGTACTCTAATTTTGCCCACTAATCTCTTATGTGTAAAGAGTAAACCTGGCAATTATCGGCCTGTGAGTTTGACGTCAGTGGCGGGTAAATTGATGGAAAGTATTCTTAGAGATGGTATCTATAATTATCTGGATAGACAGGGTCTGATTAGGAACAGTCAACATGAATTTGTGCATGGAAGGTCATGTTTGACAAATCTTATTGAATTTTTTGATGAGGTTACTAAGAAAGTTGATGAGGGTAAAGCGGTGGATGTTGTCTATATGGACTTCAGTAAGGCCTTTGACAAGGTTCCACACAGTAGGTTAGTTAGGAAGGTTCAATCGTTAGGCATTAATATTGAAGTAGTAAAATGGATTCAGCAGTGGCTAGATGGGAGACACCAGAGAGTAGTGGTGGATAACTGTGCATCAGATTGGAGGATGGTGTGTAGTGGTGTGCCTCAGGAATCTGTATGGGTCCAGTGTTGTTTGTCATATGGATGATGGGGTGGTAAATTGGTTTAGTAAGTATGCAGATGATACTAAGATAGGTGATGTTGTGGATGATGAGGTAGGTTTTCAAAGCTTGCAGAAAGATTTAGGACAGTTAGAAGAGTGGGCTGAAAGATGGCAGATGGAGTTTAATGCTGAAAAATATGAGGTGCTACATTTTGGTAGGACTTATCAAAATAGGACATACATGGTAAATGGTAGGGCATTGAAGAATGCTGTAGAACAGAGGGATCTAGGAATAATGGTGCATAGTTCCCTGAAGGTGGAATCTCATGTGGATAGGGTGGTGAAAATAGCTTTTGGTATGTTGGCCTTTATTACAGAGAAAGGTTGAACAAATTAGGTCTTTATTCCTTGAAGCGTAGAAGGTTGAGGAGGGACTTGATAGAGGTGTTTAAAATTATGAGGGGGATTGATAGAGTTGATATGGATAGGCCTTTTCCATTGAGAGTGGGGAAGATTCCAACAAGATGACATGAGTTGAGAGTTAAAGGACGAAAGTTTAGGGGTAACATGAGGGGGAACTTCTTTACTCAGAGAGTGGTAGCTGTGTGGAACGAGCTTCCAGTGAAAGTGGTTGAGGCAGGTTCGATGTTGTCGTTTAAAGTTAAATTGGATAGATATACGGACAGGAAAGGAATGGAGGGTTATGGGCTGAATGCAGGTCAGTGGGACTAGGTGAGAGTAAGAGTTCGGCACAGACTAGAAGGGCCGAGATGGCCTGTTTCTGTGCTGTAATTGTTATATGGTTATAAGTGGGACCTTATCAAAGGCTTTCTGAAAGTCCAGGTACACTACATCTACTGGTTCTCCCTTGTCCATTTTCATAGATACATCCTCAAAAAATTTTTCCTTGGATGGGGGAGTCTACAAGATAAAGATTTAAAAGGACTCCAAAGAGCAGGTTGCTTCCAGAGGTTGGGGTTATATGGAATGAGTTGCCAGAAGAAGAGGTCAAGGTAGATAATGGTGTTTAAAAGGCATTCGGACAGATATTTTCACTTTTTATTTTTGAAACATAGTAATTTATGTGATGCACTGCTGCCACAAAACACCAAATTTCGCAGCATATGTTAAGAGACGAATCTGATTATGCTACTTGGATAGGAGGAACATGGAGAGATATGGGCCTATTGTGGATGAGGCACTAATACACATAGACATCATGACTGGCAGACAATTTGGGCCAAAAAGCCAGTTTTTGTGCTGTACAATTATACATCTATTAGTAGAATGAGCAGACTGCCAAAAATAAATGGAAACATAGGTAAAATTTATGTTGTTCAAGTCAAAAGACTCATAAGCAGGGCGTGCCAAATGTAATGGCAGCACATCAATCGCTGATGCCAACTCAGACCGTGCTGTGGCGGTTTCAATTGCCCCGACATACTTAGTCAAAGCAGGGCCTCGGGATTGATTGATGTAACTGGCAATCACCTGGGTGTGGCTGGGAAACCACGACTCCACAGGGCAGTTCAACTTACTTCCACCTTTGCTCCATGATGTATTCTGAGCATAAACTGTAATGGCCCAACTTTGCTCGAATGTGGGCAGATACACAACACAAGACTAATGATTAATATCTGGCTCCACAAGACGTAAAAGCATTTTACATTCAGCCAAATACAAACTCAAATCACTCTGCCAATTAATATCTGGACAGGAGGTATACCACATTACCCATCATCCTTGAAATACTGTATATCCCAAGAGAGCCAAATCACTGGGGGCAGGGGAAGGGAGTGGTACAAGAGAGAAAACTGAATAAAAATCAAAGGAAAATATGTTGAAAGACAATACAAAGAAACTACAAGCTAAGTTTGTGTTTCACTTCCTGATTTGGTGCTGCTTCCAGGTTCAAAGGAAAACTATTCTGAAGTTGTGAATGAGTTGGAGGTAGGTTAGCCTTTACAATAAACAAAGCAAACTGGATGTTTATTTATAAACACAAGAGATTCTGCAGATGTTGGAAATCCTCCAGTCCTGAAGGAGAGTCTCGCCCAATACATTGAGTTATTCATTTCCACAAATACTGCCCGACCTCCCGAGCTCCCCTAGCATTTTGTATGTGCTGCTCTGAATGTTTATTCAAGAAGCAACTAAATAATGCAAATTCCCTCCCCACAAAAATTCAGCAAGTGGAGAATATTCACAAATTATGTGAATGAAGGCAACGTCCATCAGCAACACCAGTCTCCAGGTACAGTACATCTAACATGATGACTTCAGTTCAGCCAGGAACAGGGGTGTGATCACATACAGACAAGGAGAATCCTAGCTTCACAGGCAGTGCTTTGGGATTGACAATGAATTGCTTCCACTCCAGTCTAGAGGAGTGATAAATGCCCATTTGTGATCCTTTTTTGATGTACACACCAGCTACCATGCAGTCTTGGCAATGACTACTTAGCCATCAGTGGACAGATTCTGCAGGAGGCCATCAACACCTCTGCTATGAAGCTGGGTGCTCATTGTTCCAAATTCAGGTCTACCTTGGTTTTGATAACCTAATTTATGGACACCTTGTATATACAAACAAGCAATTGAGAAGCCTGTGGGATGGATTTGCTGCAGGGTGGAAAGCATCTTCTACTGGATGGATTGTAGCATTTCTGTGTGTGTTGCCCCTCTGGCACCACCCCCTATCCCCAAGCTGCAACAATCAGGGGCTGTGTAGGGCTGAATAGAGTTGAGAGCACTGAGCCAGTGCGGTTCGCTGGTAGCTACCCTTCCCACACCTCAGTTGTGTCTATGAAGGCCCCACACACATAGTTCTGGTGATGAACCGTTCTCAGTGAAGGAACCCGATTCTGACCTAGGGACTGTATCAGTCTCAAAGGATTGTATTGCTATGAATGAGACATCTAACATATAAATTAGTTGCGGTATTCAGCTGGCTGAACAGATTTTGGGGTACAGTGGTGAAGAGATTAAGTTATTGGGCCCAAGGACTCGAGTTTGAATTCCATGACAGCAATTGAGAAACTCCAAATCAAGTTATGAATAAATTTTGAATTTCTAAGTAATCATGAAAATACTGAATTGTCATAAAACCAATCTCATTCACCAATATCCTTCAAAAGGACGAAAATCTACTGTCCTTGCCCGGTTTTGCCAACACATGTCTTGTGTCCCACAATGTGGTTGGCACTTAACTGTCTCGTTTCAAGGATAATAAAGACAATAACTTCCAGCTTTGCTAGTTGCATCCACATTGGATGAGTAAATCATTACCAAAAAAACACTAAGAGTTAGAGATCAGGTGGTCACTGACTTTCAGGAATGCATTTAACATTTACTTAAAACAGTCAAAGATAGATCACACAAAGGGAATGGAAAACATCACTTTGTGTCTTTAATATTTTTCAGGCAGGAAGACTGTTTTCGTTTTGAAATTTTAAAATTTATATATATTCACTGCTGTATCGTTACAATTTAACGAAAAATGCGGATACCCAAAACAAGAATGAGAAAGAGCCCAAGCTACAAAGGAATAGTTAAGGAACCAAAGTGTGTAGAGACCAGATACATTCTGCACTGGCAGCGAGCACAAATGTCACTTACACCTTACCAATTTACTTCAGTTTGCCCAGAAGGTGCACAAGGCTTCATCCTTTGCAGAAAAAGACATCAGACATTATTGAATGTGACTGCGTATGTGCACGTGCATTGGGCTTGATGGCAAATAGTATCAAGGTGGTCTACAGTGAGATCCAAAATGTCTCATCTCTCTGGGTGTAAAATACTACCCACATTGAGATCTGCAAGAAGCCACAGGATTAAGAATATGGTAGAACGGATGTTTCAACTGAAGTGAACTCATTCTCCTCCATTCTTACCGGTAGGCCTTGTAAACTAAAGTCTTCAGCTCCACTTCCGTCTGGAAATCTTTATCATCTTCTAGCCCTGAGAGTTGTGCCAGCTCGGAAAGATTCTGTACACCAACATAAAGTCCAATGTTAGAGAAAGATGAAGAAGACCCAGCTAATTCACAGGGACCCTTCAGTAGAGTTTCTTAAACATTTGTAGCAGTGAATGTATTTTTGGTTAGATGTAATTTCCATCTGTACACAAGACTGAAAGTTGCATTTAATATATTAATGAGCAGGAACAGGGCAACAGTGCTGAAGTGTTTGTGCACAGGAACCAGCTTTGCTTCATCTTCTGTGACCAATCAAGAGCCAAGCTTCACTGCAGCTTGATTTCACCCATCTAACAGGACAGGATTCCAACAATCCTGTGGTGTAGGTGCACAACACACAATCTTCCCAGGCAACATTTACAGCTGCTCTTAGTTCACAAGGGAAACCCCACGCTCTCTGTTGCCTGTCACTATAACTCTCTATCCAATTCTGATCTTTCTGTAACCCAATACAAGTTTGAAGAACCACATTTCATCTTCTATTTGGGGACGTTGTTGTCCTAACAGATACTTTTATCCTATCTTTCCTTCTTGCACCCTCTACACAACCAATATTTTCCTTATTTGGCAGTTCTGAAGAATCTTCAACCTGAAATATTAACTCAATATCTGTCCCCACAGATGTTATCAGGCTGCTGAGTACCACCAGCAATCAGTTACTCTTTTACTAAAAAGCGTAACATCTCTAACTCAAGGACAAGCCAACTACAGAGTCAACATGACAGCGCACAGCAACAATATCTGGGGGAGCTCAGCAGGTTGAGCCACATCTGTGGGAGGAAAGGAAATGTCAAAATATTTGCTCGACCCACTGAGTTGCTCCAGGTTCCAGCATCTACGGTTTCGTCTCTCCAAAAGCTGCACAAAGAAATCCAGCTTTACATATCCGTTTGAAAAGAACACCCCTTACCTGCAGGATAATGTCATAGAGTCGGATCAGGTCCTGTGGCCGCAGCACACGTTTCCCATCATCTTGCGATGGCTCACTCAGTTGCTTTTGCAAGGCTTCAGCCATGATAACATTACGCTTTATTGCCGTGGAAAGCTTAATATATGTAAGGTAGCTGTGTGGGTACAAGCAAAAATGAACACTGTGGTATGGAGAACACAAAGCCTATTCAAACTATTTGATTGAAGAATGTATTTAAAGCCTTCAGAAACTAATAAAATTAAAATCTAGATTAGCCTTTAATTGAATGTTAGAACAGGCCTATGGAGCTGAAAAATCTACTCCAAATGCAATGATTTTAATAAGAATCTTACAAGTTAAAGCCCAACATTGAACATTTACAGTACATAAGAAGCTACTGCTCATTTTGTTTTTGGGACTGGTTAGAAGACAGGCACCAGAATCAATTTCATCAGCTACGGGAATTCTCCAGATGGTTTTACATTACCCTTTCAATCATCTCTCTAGCCTGTCTGATAAATAAGAGATTTGGGCCTTGCTGCTTAAAGGGTGGCAAGGAAGTGACAATTCCGCCTGCTGCCAGGGACAAATGGGTGTGACTACGAGTGAGGAAGGTAGGGGATTCCAAGAAGTTGTGCTAGAGGGGCATTAGCCTTTGAGCTTGCCAAACAGGTATGAGATTGCTGCTCCCTTTCAGGATGGGCGTGGGGGCAGTAGGAAGGATGAGCAATTGAACAGTGACACCGTGCATTTAACTTGGAGAGGAATCTGGAGTGGGAGGGGAAAGATCCGGCTGTAGTATCCATGTGGGTGCTAACAATGTACGAAGAACAAGGAAAGATATTCTATTGAGGGAATTTGAGCAGCTAGGGACTACAATAAACTGCAGAAAGGTAATAATCTCTGACCCATGCACAAACCGGCACAAGGTTAATAACATTAGAGTTAAATGCATGGCTAAGACTAGTGTAGTAGAATTGCTTATGAATTTGTGGGACACTAACACCAGTATTGGGGAAAGAGTGAACCAGTCCGATGGCACAGGTTCCACCCAAACCGTGCTGGGACCAGTGTCCTGCTGAACTGCATAAAGAGGGCTGTGGATAGAGTTTTAAACTGAATAGTAGGGAGATGCAACCTGGAAAAGAATGGGTAAAGTAAAAGGGAAGGAGAGAGTACTAAAGATTATGAGAACCAGGAATAAAACAAGAAGTTTACAAAGGAAGAAGGTTGGTGAATACAGGACTGAAGGCATTATACTTGAGTGCAAACAGTATATAAAATAAGACAGATGACCTTGTAGCCCAGTTAGAAATTGGCAGGTATGATATTGTGTCATAGTTGACAGAAGATCACAGCTGGGAGCTTAACATCCAAGGATGCATATATCAGAAGGACAGGGCATGAAGAGATACAGGGGTTGGGTGGGAAAACAGGAGATTGGGGTTTGAGAGGGAAAATGGATCAGCCACGATGAAATGGCGATGTAGACTCGATGAGCCAAATGGCCTAATTCTGCTCGTATATCTAATGGTCTTCTGGATAGGCAAGTGGGCAGAGGGGATAGTGTGGCTACATTTGCAAAAAATGAAATCAAATGCTCAGAAAGACGTGACATAGGATCATAAGGTGTACAATCCTTGTGGGTAGAGTTGAGAAACTGCAAGGGTGAAAAGGACCCTGATGAGAGTTATATGCAGGCCTCTAAACAGCAGCCAGGATGTGGGCTACAAATTACAAAGGGAGATAGAAAAGGCATGTAAAAACAGAATGTTACAATGGTCATGGGGTATTTCAATATGTAGGTAGAGTGAGAAAATCAGGTTGGTGCTGGATCCCAAGAAACGGAATTTGTAGAATACCTATGAAATGGTTTTTAGAGCATCTTGTGGTCGGACCCCAAAGGGCAATTCTGGATTGTGTTGTTTAATGAACCAGATTTGATTAAGGAGCTTAAGGAAAAGGAGCCCTCAGGAGGCAGTCATCATAATGTGATACAATTTCACAAAAGTGAGAAGTAAAAACAAACAAGGAGATGGATCAAATCTTGCATGCAGAAGTCATCAAAAGGCATGGGGAGAGACCTGGAATTCAGTGATCATATGAACGGCCGAGCAAGCTTAAAGGGCTGAACAGTCTAACCCTGGTTTTATTTATTCTTGTGACTTTCCATAGTCTGTTTCATTTGCATCTGGCAACTTTTCTTTACAAAAGCCAAATAGCAGTTTTACCTTTGTTCAGACACGCATACAGCTGAGCTCTAACCCCCTTCAGCTGTTACCATCAGGAAATTTTGCACAAACGAATTATATCCATCTTGGTATCTGCAGCTCAGCAGCCATCTGTCATACCAGACAAGTCTTGAGGAGTGCTTTAAACTAAACAGACGCAGCTAGTCAGAGAGACATACCTATGGAGGTATTGCAGTACAGACACCTTCCCCGAGTCAGGCTCTAGAGATCGCTCCCGTTGCTTCTGTGCCTGAATAAACCAAGAAAATCGTCAGAAATGCTGTGATCAAACACCATATTTCATATCTCTTACTGCTTTTGCTAGCAAGGCCATCTAGACTTATTTTCCCCCATTTCTATACAGCTTGTACTCTTATTTATGAAATATCCTTCAGTAACTATGTAACGGCTAAATTCAATTTAATTGCTCCAATCCATACAGAAATAAAATTTTCATTTTTTTCCCCATGTACACATGCAGGTACAATACGTCCTCTACCATTTTTCTACTGACTTTTTTTTTACCTATGTGCATTACAGAATGCTCTATTGCATGATACACTGGTCTGGGACAGTAATTCCAATGCACAGGAATGCAAGAAGCTACAGAGGAGTAATGAATTCAGCCCAATAATATCAACAGCATCTCCCGCCCCACCATCCACAATAAATACACAAGGTGCTGACTCAAGGTCACTACATCCACCATCAAAAATCCCCACCATGCCATATTCTTGCAACCATCATCAGGCAGAAGGTACAGAAGCCCGAAGTTCCACAACACCGAGTACAAGAAGTTACTTTCCTTTGTCCACGAACCAACCCTCATCACTACAGTTTAGCAACATATTGACCGCTTTGCACTAAAATAGACGCATTTTAAAAATCTGTTCTTCCTAGCCCATATTGTATAATTTATGTTAATTCTTGCGAATGCTGCTTTATGGATGTGCCTGTGCTGCTGCAACAAGTAAAGTTTTTCATTGTATCTGTGTGTACATGACAATACACTTGACTTTCATAACCTTATTGTTGAAAATATAAAAAACCATTTAATATCTCCAAACAAGAAGCATCAAATGCAGTTACAGCAATCACACATTAACCAGTCTGAAAATAACTGTACAAAATATAGGCAAGTTAATGGGAAGATCAATTAACTCTATAGAAAGGCATCCGTTAGTCTTGCGAGACCATGGATCTGCGCCTGGAAAGTCTTCACTCTCCAGGGCACAGGCCTGGGCAAGGTTGTATGGAAGACCAGCAGTTGCCCATGCTGCAAGTCTCCCCTCTCCACGACACCAATGTTGTCCAAGGGAAGGGCTTGGCACCAGTGTCATCGCAGAGCAATGTGTGATTAAGTGCCTTGCTCAAGGACACAACACGCTGCCTCGGCTGGGGCTCGAACTCACGACCTTCAGATCGCTAGTTGAACGCCTTAACCACTTGGCCACGTGCCCACACTCTATAAATACTTCTTTAAATCCTAAGTTGTATATCCAAGTGGCTCACGCTATCTTGAAAACTCATTTCAGAAAATGGAAATAACTGAACATTTAGGCTGAGATTAAGCTGGTATTCCAACCATACAATAATATTGTACATACTGCTGAATGACCAAACCAAATCAAGAGCATAGTGCCTTGGCACCACAGCTTGAAGGATTATCAACTTTGTAGAAGTACTTAGCGGTTACGTAAGCTCAGTTGCCTTTAAGAATAAATGCCAGAGAGATCAGGCCGAGGTGATAAAAGGATTTTATGCAATTCATACAGATGAATTCCTTCATAAGGAGATTGAATTGACAATAAACTGGACTGGTCTAAGAACACTGAGGCTGTCTACAAGAAGGGACAGAGCCGTCTCTATTTCCTGAGGAGACTGAAGTCCTTTAACATCTGCCGGACGATGCTGAGGATGTTCTAAGAGTCTGTGGTGGCCAGTGTTATCATGTTTGCTGTTGTGTGCTGGGGCAGCAGGCTGAGGGTAGCAGACACCAACAGAATCAACAAACTCATTCGTAAGGCCAGTGATGTTGTGGGGATGGAACTGGACTCTCTGACAGTGGTGTCTGAAAAGAGGATGCTGTCCAAGTTGCATGCCATCTTGGACAATGTCTCCCATCCACTACATAATGTACTGGGTGGGCAAAGGAGTACATTCAGCCAGAGACTCATTCCACCGAGATGCAACACAGAGCGTCATAGGAAGTCATTCCTGCCTGTGGCCATCAAACTTTACAACTCCTCCCTTGGAGGGTCAGACACCCTGAGCCAATAGGCTGGTCCTGGACTTACTTCATAATTTACTGGCATAATTTACATATTACTATTTAACTATTTATGGTTCTATTACTACATATTATTTATGGTGCAACTGTAATGAAAACCAATTTCCCCCGGGATCAATAAAGTATGACTATGACTATGAAAGCAAAGGGAAATAATATTAAATTATTCAGGAGTAAAATTGAAAATGCTAAAAGCGAAACAAAGCAAAAGGCAGAAAGATGGAACAGAGCTGATCATAGTTCGAAATGAATATCACAGCAGCGAGATGAACAAGTTCCTACACCTTAGCGACATAAATATACGGTTTTACATGAGTATTAGATCTTCAGCAGTCTTTATTACATTTTTCCCCAACAGCCCTTCACTCAGCCTCACCGGATCAACCCTCAGTTCCTCACGGACTGCCTGGATAGCATCACGGCACTCACTCAACAGGCTCTCGTACAGACGCTCCTTGGCTTCATCAGTTGTTGTCTGCAACACAAAAGCATTGACAACTAAGGACACAAATTGCAGCTATTTCTAGATAATACTAGAAGCACACAAATAGATGCTAATTAATACATTACATACTCAGAGAGAGGAGGGCCATCAATTTGCTGTAATCCTTTATAGTTCATAGGCAAAATTTTAATTGCAGTGCTAGTATGGTATCATATGGAACCCGATTTTGTCGATGGAGTAAAACTAACACGACACTCAATTGAGCCACACGTTCTTGTTTACTGGCCACTGTTGTGAAGATGGATACTTGTAGACTGGTCTGCTGCTACCATCACTAGGCAACTACCATCAACAGATCATTTATAATACCAGAGGAAACAACACACTGGACCATTGCTACACTACCATCAAGAATGCCTACCATGCTATTCCACGCCCTCACTTCTGGAAGTCTGATCACATGGCTGTACTTCTACTCCCTGAGCATAGGTAGAGACTGAAGACTGCAGCACCTGTAGCGAGGACCAAGGTGGTATAGATAAGGGAAGCACAGGAGTGCCTACAGGACTGCTTTGAATTAGTGAACTGGACTCTATTAAGCATCTTTAAAGCACGTGAAAGCACAGAGGAACATCTGGAGAAATTTCTGAAACGCCAGTTCTCTGCTGTTGTTACTGCGCGGTCGGGAATCTTCCAGAGGGAAGGCCTCAAAATTCCCGGCTTTGCCTGCTGTTGGCTACCGAGACTGAGGTCCAATCGTTCGGACAGAGATGGCGCTCAGTACTTGGTGTCGGAGAGCTGATCGGAGGCTCGAAGTTTTCGGACGACTCAGAGTCAGATTGTGGTCGGGCATGGTAGGGAGAGTTTTTCTTCCTTCTCCCGTCTGCGTGAGATGTGGGACATTTGAGAGACTTTGAACTTTCTACTGTGCTCATGGACTTCATCAAGTTATGGTATTGTTGCACTGTTGTAACTATATGTTATAATTATGTGGTTTTATTAGTTTTTTCAGTCTTGGTCTGTCCTATATTTTGTGATATCACACCGGAGGAAATATTGTATCATTTCTTAATGCATGCATTACTAAATGACAATAAAAAGAGCACTGCGTGTCTTCATAATCTAAAACCTAGAGAGTATGCTGCAGTTGTTACCAATGTCATTAAAACCCGTGTAAATGAGTGTGCGCCTACAAAGATTTACTGTATATTCCCAAATCAAAAGCCGTGGATGAACCAGGAGATACATCGCCTGCTGAAGGCAAGATCTGTGGCATTCAAGTCTGGTGCCCCAGGCCTGTACCAGAAAACTAGGTATGATTTGCGGAGGGCTATTTCAAGGGCGAAGAGACAATTTTGAACGAGGTTGGAAGCAACATCGGATGCACAGCAACTTGGCAGGGTCTGCAAGACAATACTTCCTACAAAGAGAAACCCAATAGTATGAATGGCAGCAATGTTTCACTACCAGATGAACTCAACGCCTTCTATGCCCGCTTTGAAAGGGAGAATATAACTACAGCTGTGAAGATCCCTGCTGAACCTGACGACCCTGTGATCTCTGTCCCAGAGGCTGATGTTAGGCTGTCTTTAAAGCGAGTGAACACTTGCAAGGCGGAAGTTCCTGATGGAGTACCCAGTAATGCTCTGAAAACCTGTGCCAACCAACTAGCGGGAATACTCATGGAAAATTTCAACCTCTCACTGCTATGGGTGGAAGTTCCCACTTGCTTCAAAAAGGCAACAATTATATCAGTGCCTAAGAGTAATGTGAGCTGCCTTAATGACTATCGCCCGGTAGCACTCACATCGACAGTGATGAAATGCTTTGAGAGGTTGGTCATGACTAGACTGAACTCCTGCCTCAGCAAGGACCTGGACCCATGCAATTTGCCTACTGCCACAATCGGTCAACGGCAGACACAATCTCAATGGCTCTTCACATGGCTTTAGACCACCTGGATAACACAAACACCTACATTAGGATGCTGTTCATCGACTATAGCTCAGCATTTAATACCATCATTCCCACAATCCTGATTGAGAAGTTGCAGAACCTGGGCCTCTGTACCTCCCTCTGCAATTGGATCCATGACTTCCTAACCAGAAGACCACAATCCGTGTAGATTGGTGATAACATATACTCCTCGTTGACTATCGACACTCAGGGGTTTGTGTTTAGCCCACTGTTCTACTCTCAATATACACGACTGTGTGGCTAGGCATAGTTCAAATGCCATCTATAAATTTGCTGACACTACAACCGTTGTTGATAGAATCTCAGGTGGTGACAGGAGGGTGTATAGGAGTGAGATATGCCAACTAGTGGAGTGGTGCCGCAGCAACAACCTGGCACTCAACGTCATTAAGACGAAAGAGCTGATTGTGGACTTCAGGAAGGGTAAGACAAAGGAACACATTCCAATCCTCATAGAGGGATCAGAAGTGGAGAGAGTGAGCAGTTTCAAGTTCCTGGGTGTCAAGATCTCTGAAGTTCTAACCTGGTCCCAACATATTGATATCGCTATAAAGAAGGCAAGAGAGTGGCTATACTTCATTAGGAGTTTGAAGAGATTTGGCATTTCCACAAATACACTCAAAGACTTCTACAATCGTACTGTAGAGAGCAATCTGACAGACTGCATCACTGTCTGGTATGGAGGGGCTACTGCACAGGACCGAAAGAAGCTGCAGAGGGCTGTAAATCTAGACAGTTCCATCTTGGGTACTAGCCTACATAAGTACCCAGGACATCTTCAGGGAGTGATGTCTCAGAAAGTCAGCATCTATTGTTAAGGACCTCCAGCACCCAGGGCATGCCCTTTTCTCACAGGTAGAAGGTACAGAAGCCTGAAGGCACACACTCAACGATTCAGGAACAGCTTCTTCCCCTCTGCCACCTGATTCCTAAATGGACATTGAACTCTTGGACACTACCTCACTTTTTAAAAAATATACAGTATTTCTGCATGTTTTTTTAAAATCTATTCACTATACATATACTGTAATTGGTTTACTTGTTTACTTTTTTTCTCTTCTTTATTATGTATTGCATTGAACTGCTGCTGATAAGTTAACAAATTTCACGTCACAAGCCAGTGATAATAAACCTGATTCTGATTCACACAACTGGCAGTGAATCACACACTTGGGCAGCCAATCAAGACTTCAGCAGAAGTGCCAAGCACAAACGTTTTCCCTAATTTTACTCATCCCTTGCTTTATTATATCGTTTGTGAGCATTCATTTACTTTATTTTAAAGGAATTTGGGGAGCTTATATTTTCAATTTGCATTGAAATATTTCACCTTTTGCTCCCTGCTTTTTTTTTTACCTTCACTTGCATCTTGCCAACCAATGAAGAAGAATCAGTATTTGCATCACCTTCATTAGGATTTAAACACCATCCCTATTTCAACAGCCAAATCAGTTACGGTAAAGGTCACTGTATATGTTCCTATCTTGACTGGGGAAATTTTGCAAGACTCTGGATAGAAATCCTGGAACTTCCTTCTGAGTGACAGTGAGAGCACCTTCACCAGAGACTACTGAAGTTCAAGGAAATGACTCACCACAGCTTTTTCAAGGACAATTAGGACTGAGCAATAAGTGCCAGCTTTACCAGTGACATCCAAACCCTCAAAGTTACTGAAAATCAAAGTGATTCAGCTCAGTCTAATTTATCCTCCCCTTACAACAGTGGTCCCCAACCATGGGCCGCAAAGCATGTGCTACCGGGCTGCGAGGAAACGATATGATTTGGCGATCCTGTCACGCACTGTTGAACTTGAACGCATGCGAGGTCGTTACCCACGCGTCATCCCTGTCAGCGCGGGGAAGATCAACTCCTCGCGCTTGCAAATGACGGCGGGCTGAAAAGTATGTTTGACATAACATCTCTGCCGGCATTCTGGAACAAAGTCAAGGCTAAATATTCAAGATTCAAGATTCAAAAAACTTTATTGTCATTTTAACCATACATCAGTTCTGCAGGGCAGAATGAGACAGCATTCCTCAGGGGCAGTGCAATCCCGAGATAGCCATGAAAGCACTGAAAACGTTGCTTCCATTTCCAACATATCTCTGTGAAGCAGAGTTTTCTGCAATGAATGCAACTAAAACTAAATTGCAGAATAGACTGGACATAAGGAAACCTTTCGAGTATCACTGTCTCCCACCAATTCAGCAATATTGGTGTGTTGCAATGATCTTATATGCTCATACGGGGAAAATATGTGCTGTATGTTTAATATCCAAACGTTACTTAAAATGTTATGATGCTATTGACTTATAAGTGACTTATAATTGACTTATCACTATATTCATGCCAGGAAAATATGCGCTGTGTGTTTAATATTAAATTCATTAGATAAACCCTTTTAGAAACGAAATTGAGTATATTAGCCACTTATAAGTGATTTATAGTTCACTTATCACCCATATTCCGGTCGTGATTCACCACCCCCCCCCACCCCAGGGTTGCCAACTGTCCCGTATTAGCCGGGACATCCCGTATATTAGGCTAAATTGGTTTGTCCCTTGTCCCGTATTTCCCCCGCTGAGGTAGAGCATTCCTAGGAAACCTTTCATGCCGAAATGGCGTACAGCGAAGAAGCAATTACCATTCATTTATATGGAAAAAATTTCTGAGCGTTCCCAGACCCAAAAAATAACCTACCTAATAACACATAAAACCTAAAGTAACACTAACATATAGTAAAAGCAGGAATGATACGATAAATACACAGCCTATATAAAGTAGAAATAATGCATGTACAGTGTAGTTTCACTGAACAGAATGGCCAAAAACGATTTGTAGAAAAAAAATCGGCACATACACGCATGCGCATACAGGTGCCCGCGCAAGGCTTCAGGTCATTGTAGTCTTTCTCGGGGTAAACACAACGTATTTGGCTGCTACTCTTGTCCGTTGACAACTCTAACCACCCACGCCCAACCCCCCCCAGTCGGCCAGTCTGCGGTGCAAAAAAGGTTGGGGACCCCTGCCTTACAATATCTAGCCAGCAGGCCAGGTGTCCTGTGTCTTTCATGGAACCTTATTCCAATTTATGACCATACTGCCATGTAAAACAATCCAACTCTTCCCTTTTTTTTACTGCTTGATGTCACCCGTAAGACAACGCTACAATGAGCTCTGCACAGAAACATATTAGTAATTAATTGCTGCTCTCTTTCAAAATTGTCTAGATCCAAAAAAATCCAGTAATTCCAAAAACAAATACTGGCTGTGAATGATAAATACTGTTTTAATTCTCTAAAAATAACAGCATGTGATTCATTTCCTCTGTGCTGCAGATGCAGCAACAATAGTTTGCAAGTTTTTGGAAAGTCATTTTCTGGGGAAGAATGTCAAGCTGCCGGACTCTAATGCTTGACTTTTATCAGCAAAGTCACCCTTTTATTTTAGTTGAATGAATGACCATTTCCAGGTATCTTTGAAGGAAGGTGAAGGTAGCCCTTGGCAGAAAGCAGGGAACCTTGGGTCAATTATGATAACTTATGTCTTCAAATGCCAACAATTTAATAGTGAGGAAATAGATACAGCAGGGTTAAAAAAAAAATTATAATACAATGTGATTTTACAAGACAACTTTGGTAGAATTCTTTAAGATTATCCACTTAGCTCAAGTGGATGTAATGGATTTGAGTTTTCAGAATACATTTGATATGGTGGACAAAAAAAATGTTACTCCACAAACACAATGCATTGAGAGTAATATTTCAGCAGACAATGAATTTGTTAACTGTTTTACCAGACAAATCACTCTTCACAGAGTAATAGGCAAGTAGACGATGCAGGGAACATGGCCAAGTTAATGATGATGCGGTATATTAGCACAATTGAACTTTTGTTTGAATATCTGATCAAACATAAATAACGAATTGGTTCAATGCTATACAATACTGCAACTACTGCAGTATTAGACAACTGCAACTTGCCCACTGCTGAAAGAGGCTTATGGCAGTCATCTCTGAAGCATCTGGACAATAAAGACACCTTTGTCAGACTATTGCTTATTGAATACAGTTCAGCCTTCAATACGATTATTCCACGCAAACGTCAAGTTGCAGACCCTGGAGGAAATCAATGCCTTTCTCTGCAACTGAATTCTCGAGTTTTTGACTAACAGATCCCAATCGGTAAGGATTGGCAGCGACACCTCCACTAAGACTACTCCAAACACTGGTGCCCCCTGAGTTTGCATCCTCAGCAACCCCCCCCCCCCAACAACTCTACTGCGTGTCCAGGTTCTGTTCTAACTCCCTCCACCTTCAAGTTTGCAGGTGACTACACAGTCATGGGCATATCAAATAATGACGAGTTGGAATACAGAAAGAATAAAGAGAGCTTAGTGTCATGATGTAATGACAGCATTCATTTCCTCAAAGCCAACAAAACAAAAGAGCTAGCAATTAACTTCAGAAAGGGGGGCTGGTCCACATGCACGTGTCTACATTAGCAGTAACAAGAGAAAATCTGCAGATACTGGAAATCCAAGCAACACACACAAAATTTTGGAGGAACTCAGCAGGATAGCCAGCACTTATGGAAAAGAGTAAACAGTTGACATTTTGGGCCAAGATCCTTCATTAGGATGAAGGGTCTTGGCCTGAAATGTCGACTGTTTACTCTTTTCCATAAATGCTGCCTGGCCTGCTGGGTTCCTTCAGCATTTTATTTGTATTACATCAACAGTGTCAAGGTTGAGAACTCCCTGAATAATAAGGTACAGGAGCATTCAACTTCCTGAGGAGATTGAGGAAAGTGAGGCTCACACCCTCCCACCCCAAATCTTAACTGAATTTTACAGGAGCACCATTGAGAATGCTGCATCTCCATCTGGTATGGGAGTAGCAGTGCACTGGACCAGAAGTCGCTACAAAGGACTGTGAACAGCCCAGTGGATCGTTGGAGTCACTCTACCATCCGCTGGCAATATCTATTAGGTGTGCTGTGCATGCAGGGGACTTAGTATCATCAAGGACCCCACCCATCCATCCAACATCCTCAGGAGACTCCGATGCATAAAGACAAGAACAATCAGGATGGGAAACAGTTTCTTCTCTCAGGTCATTAGGTGTCTGAACTCCCCGCCGCATCGCATTCAAAGTGCCACTGGTTAATTTGTTCTGTACCTTACAATATTGAATTTATGCACTTTACTTTGTTTATTTATGTGTAATTCATTTGTAGATTTAATTCTAAGTTACTGTGTGCAATATGTGTGTTATGTGTACAACTGTGCTTTATATGCTGGTCCAGAGAAACCTTGTCTCGTTTGACGGTACACATAAATAGTTAAATGACAATAAACTTGACTTGAAGTTCCTGGAACTGAACATCACCAACAGCTTATCCTGACCCAACCACATTGATGTCATAGCCAATAAGGGTCACCAATGCTGCTAGTTGCTCAGGCAGCTAAAGAAATTCGGCATGTTCCCATTGACTCAATGCACCATAAAATGCATCTCTTTGGATCCATAACAACTTGATATGGCAACTGCTCCGCACATGACTACAACAAACTGTAGAGTTGTGGATGCAGCTCAGCAAATCATAGTAACCAGCCTCACTTCTATAGACTCTGTCTACAATTCTCACTACCTCAGTAAAGAAGCCAGCATAATCAAAGATCACATCCATCCCAGACATTCTTTCCTCTCCCCTCTCTGATCTGGCAGAAGATATAAAAACCTGAGGTTTTTGTACCATCAAGCCACTATTATCTGACTTTTAAATGGGCCTCTTGTATGGAGCGAAAGAGAAGATTGGTAGTTCAGGTTGGCTGCTTGTTTGTAGGGTTGTTCGCTCAGCCTGGAGTTTGGGTCGCAAAGGTTTCATCACCAGTTGAGATGAGTGTTGTTTCTGCAAGTGCTTATGTTTATATCGATCCAGCTCGTTGCTGTGAGTGGCTGGCTGCCAGTCTCCTCTGCTCCATATCCCCGGTTATTGGTTGCTGTGAACATTGATTTCTCAGATGTTCACAGCTCATCCCTCAGCCCCAATCCCACAAACGCATGGGTTCATATATTGAGTCCAGTTCAATATGCTTGGTAATAGAGTCTTCCGCTAAGAATCAAGCTTCTAAGAATTCTCTTGATTTCTTGTTTTGTGCTTCTGGATTCTATGTCCAATTGTTTTGCTATCAGGGACCCCAACCTACAAACTGGTGAAAGAACTATGGATACGTTTGAAGCATCGCCATTGATTGGACTATTCAATAAACACCACACAACAGTTTCTACAGAAGCTGCAGAACATCCAGCTGGACAATGATGAAATAATGAGCTTGTTCAACTTCACTGCACTCTTCACGCCAATCGATCACAACTTAGCAAAAGAAACGATATGCAAACTACTTAAAAACAAGAACAAATGACCCAGTCGATGAGATCCTAAAATATATGCAAACTACTGAACTTTTGCTAAACAACATATTCCATATTTAACAAACAACTCTACAAATAGCTGAAAGGAACACGGATGGGATCTCTTAAAACTGGGCTCATCGTGGAAGCTTTCCTGCAAAAAACTGGAGAGGACAGTATTACCACTTATCAGACCAAAACTGTGGATGCACTCTGTTGATGACACTTCTGTCATACTCAAATGAAACCAGATAAGAGATTCAAAACCAAATTAGCGACATATTTGAAACACACTGCAGTAGCACAGACCTCAAGAAGAAAGAAGAAAATCACCTTTTCAAAGTATTCACACGCAATGGCCATCTAAAAAACACTTCTTCAGAAGGTGTCTCGTCCGGAGACGCAACCTTTCAACTCCTACTGAACAGACAAAAAAGATGCTAACCATACCATATATCAGGAATATTTTGAAAGCGACAGCAATACTGCTTCAACCAAACAAAATAATGGTAGTACACAAACCCAGCACAATCATCGGAATACTCATCTCGAGAACCAAAGATCCAACAGCCCATATGGAGAAAAAAAAACAACGTACCAAATTCAATGTGGAGACTGCCCCGAAAACTATGTAGGACAGACAGGGAGAAAACTATCTGCGAGACAACATGAACATCAGCTAGTCGTAGGTAGAGATGATTCTGTCACTCATCTCAGTACATGAAGACCAAGAAGGACACAAGTTCATCTGGGAAACTACAAAAGTCCTGGCAAAAGCACAAAATAAGATATCTAGAGAATTCTTAGAAGCTTGGTTCTCAATGGAAGACTTTATTAACAAGCATATTGAACTGAATGCAGTTTACTAACCTACGCGCCTGGGGATCGGGACCGAGGTGTGAGCCACAGACACTAGAGGAACCAACACTCATAATGACCACTAACCAGGGAGAGGGACCAGTGAGACTAGTGACTAGCACGACAGCCATCCAATCAGAACAGTGAGTCAGACCAATATAAACATGGGCACTCGGCAGAAACAACACCTCATTGTGCACTGATAATGTCACCTCGCCTGGAAATGAAATGTTTGTGACCTAAATTCCAGGGTCAGCAAGAACCCTACAAACAACGATATCTTGTATGGTAAGATGGACTCTTGTCCACCAACTACCTCATTATGATCTTGCACTTTTAATGTGTGCCTGCACTTTGCTTTTTTGTAGCTTTTGCTCCTTATTCCATATTGTTCTTGCGTTATCTTACCTTGCTCTAGCTCAATGCATTGTGTAATGATTTCTTCTGTATAAACAATATGCAAGACAAGCCTTTCATTACATCTTATTACACATGACAATAATAAACCAATACTGCTGTACTGAATTGGTGGACTGGTTAGTATTCAAGGACTCAGCAGCTAACCTCGATGAGTATGCCTCAGCTGTCACGGACTTTATCTGGAAATGCACAGAGGACTGTGTGTCTCGCAAGATGATCCGGGTATTCCCTAACCGGAAACCTTGGATGAATTATGACGTCAAGTCCCTTTTAAAGGTTAGAGCTGCGGCTTTTAGGTCTGGGGACACCAGTCACTACACCGAATCCAGGCATGAACTCGGAAAGCCATTAAGGACACCAAGAGGCAATATCGAGCCAAGTTGGAAGCCCAGGCTAACCAAAAGGATGCCAGTAGACTATGGGAGGGTCTAAATGAGATCACTGGGCACAAAGAAAAAGCTGGGAATATCAATAACCGTGGCGCTTCTCTTCCTAACGAACTTAACGTATTCTACGCAAGATTCGAACAGAAGAGGAGTGTCCCGCTCCCTCCGGATGAACCGGACCTGGTGGCATCGAGGTTCATCGTCACTGAGGAGGACGTTACAAGGGCCTTCCTGAAGATAAATCCAATGAAGGCGACGGGCCCAGATGGTGTCCCAGGATGGGTTGTCCGAGCCTGTGCAAGCAAGCTAGCTGGAGTGTTTGCTGACATCTTCAACTGCTCCTTGCTTCACTCTAAGATCCCCTCGTGTTTTAAGAAGGCAATGATAATCCCGGTGCCGAAGAAGAGCAAGGTGGCATGCCTGAATGACTATCAACCTGTGGCTCTGACATCAATTGCTATGAAATGCTTCGAGAGACTGGTTATGGCACACATCAACCACAGCCTACCGGTGAACCTCGACGCTTTGCAATTCGCCTACCGGAGCAACAGGTCAACGGCAGATGCCATCTCTCTGGCCCTACATTCCTCCTTAGAACACCTGGGGAATAAAGACGCATACGTAAGGCTCCTTTTCATTGACTACAGCTCTGCCTTTAATACCGTCATTCCAAATAAACTGATTCCTAAGCTCCGGAACCTGGGCCTTTGCACTCAGATCTGCAGCTGGATCTTCAACTTCCTCACAGATAGGACCCAGGCTGTAAAAATAGGGGACAAGCTCTCCTCTACAATCACTCTGAGCACCGGTGCTCCACAAGGCTGTGTACTCAGCCCCCTGCTGTACTTACTGTACACCCATGATTGTGTAGCCAAGTTTCCATCAAACTCAATATGTAAGTTTGCTGATGACACAACAATTGTAGGCCGTATCTCGGGTAATGATGAGTTTGAGTACAGAGAGGAAATTAAAATCCTGGTGGCATGGTGTGAAGACAATAACCTATCCCTCAACGTCAGCAAGACGAAGGAATTGATTGTTGACTTCAGAAGGAGTAGTGAACCGCACAACCCAATTTACATCGGTGGTGCGCAAGTGGAACAGGTCAAAAGCTTTAAGTTCCTCGGGGTCAATATCACAAATGACCTGACTTAGTCCAACCAAGCAGAGTTCACTGCCAAGAAAGCCCACCAGCACCTTTACATCTTGAGAAAACTAAAGAAATTTGGCCTGTCCCCTAAAACCCTCACTAATTGTTATAGATGCACCGTAGAAAGCATTCTTCTAGGGTGCATCACAACCTGGTATAGAAGTTGTCCTGTCCAGGACCTAAAGAAGCAGCAGAAGATCGTGAACACGGCGCAGCACATCACACAAACCAATCTTCCGTCCGTGGACTCACTTTACACCGCACGCTGTTGGAGCAGTGCTGCCAGGATAATCAAGGACATGATCCACCCAGCCAACAGACTTTTCACCCCTCTTCCCTCTGGGAGAAGGCTCAGGAGCTTGAAGACTCGTACGGCCAGATTTGGGAACAGCTTCTTTCCAACTGTGATAAGACTGCTAAACGGATCCTGACCCAGATCTGGGCCGTACCCTCCAAATATCCGGACCTGCCTCTCGGTTTTTTTGCACTACCATACTTCCCATTTTTCCATTTTCTACTTATGAATTACAATTTAAACTTTTAATATTTACTAATTTAACTATTTTTAATATTTATAATATTTAATATTTGTAATCCAGGGAGTGTGAAGCGTAGAATCAAATATCGCTGTGATGATTGTACATTCTAGTACCAATTGTTTGGCGACAATAAAGTATAAAGTACCTACAGGGTTATGTGGGCATAACAATCAAAAATGCCACTACCTTTCCAACTAAAATTCTAACAGGTGCAACCTCACAGAACATAAAATGGTTACTGAGCATCTTGCATTAGCGAATTGATACATGAAAAACATTTGTGATCTCTTGTATTACATTAATATAAGCTTCCTCCTCTTCTCATCTTCACCACCGCCCCCCCCCCACCCTTTCAGGCCACTAGCAAGGACATGATGCATAATATACTTTATTTAATAATCTGTTAAACAGCAGCCAAGGACTTCATCTTTCATATACTCTGTAAAATTGTTCACTATACGATTCCTTCAAACTTATGAGTGCCCAACCCAAAGACGATATGCTGGGTTTGCAAATGAATGTTGTAAAGCCTGTTGTACCGGCTAAAAACTTGCCAGAAGGGTGTTAGCCTTTCCAGCTCATCTTAGACTCACTCAGTACGATGTTTACCCCACCACTCCTTATCTGTACCACATTCCACCCCCTTCATCCACACCCCTATTGATTAACAATACACAATAATCAAATTATTTTATTATTTTACATATACATTTGAAAAGGAAAACTACCATTTAATCACAAAACTGTACATCGTAGGAAACAACCAAACTGAACAATCATTCTTCATAAAAGTTGCTGGTGAATACAGCAGGCCAGGCAGCATCTCTAGGAAGAAGCACAGTTGACGTTTCGGGCCGAGACCCTTTGTCAGGTCTCAGCTCAAAACGTCGACTGTACCTCTTCTTAGAGATGCTGCCTGGCCTGCTGCGTTCACCAGCAACTTTTATGTGTGTTGCTTGAAATTCCAGCATCCGCAGATTTCTTTGTGTTTGCATTTTATCATTCTTCATGTTTTTTCAAAAACAATTGCCTTGGCCATTGGATAAGGATAAGTTTGTTTTAAGTATTTTACAACACTACAAGAGCTGAAGAAAGTAGGAGTTGGGAGGGGTATATGATTTACAACAGCCTATCATTCGACAAAGTCAAATTATTTAATAAACAGAACCTGGAACTGAAACTACAGCAACTTCTTCCGATAGAAGTAGTGAATTCTCCAGAAATAGTGAGTAAACCACACTTCCATACACCACTGATGCATAAAATTAATTTCAATCTTACACTGTACAGGTATGGTTTTGAGGCTTGGACTTTCAATGTCCACTCTGGCTGACTACTGCTCTGCAATAATAATGTGAAAATATATGCAAGTGAGCTTACTTTTCTAAGTTAAAGAAATTAGAAAACACTGAAGCGAATGGACAAAAGAATCAATGTGGCTTAAGAGAGAAACAGAACTGCTTCAATTTAACAACATAAATAGACAAATCGAATCCGGGATCTAATTTTGTTCAATTTTATTTAATTCTGAAGCACAAACCCATTTAACTGGTGAAGGGAACAGAGACTAAGAACGAATAAATAGGCCTCACTTGAAGCAAAGATGCCTGACAGTATACAGAGGTCAGGCATTAGAGAGGGCAGCATTCTGAATCAATCTTTCAAAAAAAAAATCTTGTCTATGTGATATTGCTATTCACATACTTGTTCCCATCTAGTCCATAAATCAAATAGTTAACCTTAAAATCAGCTCTAAAATCACATACCTCAGCTATGAATATATTCAATGACTACAACTTCACAGCCCCAAATACCAGACATTTGCAATCCTATACAGTGTAAACAAATTCTCAACTCAACCCAAAATATCTGATCTTGCCTTATGTCTTTAATTCTGGTTTCTCCAGGCACATTTTTAAAAAGTTGTTTTAAATACCTATGAACAATTTAAATGGTTATCCATCATTTGAGCCAAAAGCCTTTCACAGTAAATGGGACTTGAAAAACCTACTATTCTTCTTAAACTATAAATCCTAGTATCATGTCAGGCAAAATTACCCCATTTCTTAAACTTTTTTGACAGTACAGTAGCTTTATACCTACTAACTTTCAGAATCTGGGCAACTTTGGAAATATCACTAACACGTGCACGTTCTCCACAATCACCTCCTTTGGAACACTAGGTTGAAAATTAACTCCATTAAAATGGATGAAACAGGAAAACCAGTCTAAATCTGGCATAAAAGTCACAAAGCAACTTCTCAGTAAAGCTGGATGAAAACATGTAATTCATTTCCCCACGTCCTACCTCATTACTCACTTCTGAGTGTTAGTAAATAGACCTAAAGCCACTTTATCATATCCCTTTAATATTAAGGATCGCTTGGTAAAAATCATTTAAAAACACTCCAAGATCCACCAGACTATTACCAAATAAGACCGGTGAGCCACACGGGGAAAGGAGTACAGTACCTCAATAAATCTAGTTTATCTATACTCCTTAAATTTAATGAAGTCAAGTTGTTTACCTTGTCTATAAATTAGTGAGAGTCTACAAAGTTTACTTTCAGCTGGAAATAATTCAAAACACTAGCTTTATTGCAAAAAACAAATAATACTGCAGCACAAGGAGGAGCTCCTGACAAGCCATACCCCAGCAATTCAAAATATGCAAATAAAAAAAATCTCATGCAGCTTGGATGTGTGTAGGCTGGGGTCAGGATTAAAAATTAAAAAGTCTTGCATCATCAACCACGGAGGCATTCTTCGAATACAAGATATGTCATAGTACCGACTGAAAAACAGCAAAGTTCACCATTTTGTTACCTAGCACTGTGAGAAGTGATTAGATTTCTAAAACATTAACAACAGCCATGACAGATTATCCAGGCTCTGACCCATTCATAGACTTTGCACTATGTAACCAAAATGAGGCTTGCTTACAGTCATTGCAACACGACTGTTTAAAGACAGTGGTATGAACTATTCAATTCAGAATAAACATTCAGATTGCAGTTTACAAACTGTTGCTACAATTGCCACTTGGAGATATGCAAACGCTCCACGCCTTTGACTGTAATGAGCCACTGGAACCCTCCCAAGAAAGGATTGGTCCTAGATACTTAAATGTAAGAGTAATCATTTCAAAACGAGGGATGTTGCTACCTATTGTGGTAATTATCGATGTTGATGTCATAATGTCTGATTGTTGTGGTTTTATTGGCTATTTAAGATCAGGTCATAGAGTAAATAACAGCCCTGGAAACAGGCCCTTCAGCCCAATGGGCCCGTGCCAACCACAGCACCCTCACTGTTTCTTCCAGTTGCCTTTACTTGGCTGTAACCTTCCAAGCCTCTCCCTTCACGTACCCAATTGTCCCCAACTTGCACATTTCCTCTGGCAGCTGATTCCAGCTACTTACTACCACCTCTGTAAAGAAGTTACTTTTGAACGTCTCAGCTCGTCTTGTATCTGTGCCCTCTGGTTCTGGACTCATCAACCCTGGGAAAAAGGATATGATGTCCACCTTATCCATAACCCTCATGATTTTTATAAACTTCTATGAGATCTCTCCACATTCTCCTGTGCTCCATGGAATAGATCCAGCATGGCCAACTTCTCCCAATAACCTGGGCATTGGAGACCAACAAGTATCCTCGTAAATCTCTTCCGCACACTCTCCAGCTTTTTAATAACTTTCCGTTAATAAGGTGACCAAAACTGTAACTATACCCTAAAGTGCAGCCTCACCAACAGCTTACATAATGGCAAAATAATGTCCCTATACCCAAACTCAGTGCCCAGACTGATGAAAGCCAATATGCTGAATGCTTTCTTCACCACCACTTTCAGCAAACTGTGCACTTGTCTCCCGGGTTCCTCTGTTCCCCAATAGTCGACAGTGCCCTACCATTCAACGTATATGTCCTTTACTGATACGTCCTCATGTCACACTTATTTAAGTTGAAATCCATATTCCTTTACAAATATTGCTACAGAAATCTATGTTGAGAACCATCTGGCTTCAATTGTTAAGTGTCTTGTACAATCTCCATTGGTCTTTAGTACTTCACAGCTGATGTAGGTTAAGAACCAGAAACTGGAAATATTTTTTTGCTGTCTTCCATCGAGTGTTTATTTTAGTAGGGGTTGGATGGTTAATGACTCAATGGCCTGCACCCATGACTCCAAACATCACAAAGTACATTTAGAACCTTAACCTGTCCTAACTCCCACTGGATATCTTGGGATAATGCTGATGGCACAGATTTAAAGCATGATAAACTGGTGTAGCAAAAGGATGGATCAACAAATATGTTGCTGCTTTCATTATAGAACCAGCAACAGTTTGGAGAGCTTTTGAATGATGAATGTTGTTTAGATAACACATTTCACATCCCCAAGACACAGGTTCACAGTCAGTTATATTTGAAGTGTGGTCAGGGATGGAACGTACATTATTTAGCTTATGGGGTGAGGTAATAAGCTTTTTAACTCACCTAAGTAAAGTCAATAAACCATTCAACAAAACTGTACAGCTCCAAAAAATTAAAAATAGTAACTGGGAATGAATTTAATTTGAGATGGTAGTCACTAGAAGCCACAAATAAGCCAAGTTTGGGTCTTCCATTCTCATGAGGCAGGTGCAGCGTGGATTCAGCAAAGGCAGGTCCTATTTGACAAACTTGATGGAGTTCTTTGAGGATATAACAAGCACAGTGGATAGAGGGGAACAGATGAACAATATTTACTTGGATTTCCAGAAGGCATTCGATAAGGTGCTGCATAAAAGACATCCAAAAAATAAGGAAGCATAGAGTTGGGGTGATGTATTAGCATGGATAGAGGATTGGTTAACTGATAGAAAGCAGAGAGTTGGAGTACACGAGTGTTACTCAGGTTGGCAATCAGTGGCAATCGGTGTGCTATAGGGCTCAGTGCTGGGCCCGTAACTGTTCACGATATACATTAACGATCTAGAAGAGGGGACCGAGTGTAGTGTGTCTAAGTTTGCTGATGATACTAAATTAAGTGGAAAAGCAAACTGTACAGAAGATATGGAATGTCTGCAGACAGATATAGATTGGTTAAGTGAGTGGGCAGGGGTCTGGCAGATGGAGTACAATGTTGGTAAATGCAAGGTCATCCACTTTGGAAGGAAAAATGAAACAGCAGATTATTATTTGAATGGTAAAAGATTGCAGCATGCTGCTGTGCAGAGGGACTGGGAGTGCTTGTACATGAATCACAAAAGGTTGGTTTGCAGGTGCAGCAGGCTGTCAAGAAGGCAAATGGAACGTTGGCCTTCATTGCTAGAGGGATTGAATTTAAGAGCAAGGAGGTTATGCTGCAACTGTACAGGGTACTGGTGAGGCCATACCTGGAGTACTGCGCTCAGTTCTGGTCTCCTTATTTGGGGAAGGATATACTGGCTTTGGAGGTGGTGCAGAGGAGGTTCACCAGGTTGATTCCAGAGATGAGGGGGTTAGACTACGAGGAGAGATTGAGTCGCCTCGGACTGTACTCACTGGAATTCAGAAGAATGAGAGGAGATCTTATAGAAACATATAAAATTATGAAAGGGATAGACAAGATAGAGGCAAGAAAGCTGTTTCCACTGGTAGTTGAGACTAGAACTAGGGGACATAGCCGCAAGATTCAGGGGAGTAGATTTAGGACGGAGATGAGGAAGAACTGCTTTTCCTAGAGTGGTGAATCTGTGAAATTCTCTGCCCAATGAAGCAGTGGAGGATACCCCAGTCAATATATTTAAGACAAGGTTGGATAGATTTTTGCATAGTAGGGTTATGGGGAAAAGGCAAGTAGGTGGAGATGAGCCCATGGCCATATCAGCCATAATCTTATTGAATGGTGGAGCAGGCTCAACGGGCCAGATGGCCTACTCCTGTGTACATACATCTATTGATGCTTCTGGACACATCTCAGTGATGTTCCTGGAATCATCGGGTGTTTCGGGTCTTTCAACATCATACAACCTCCTCCAGGTGACCCAGCCGGGGCTGATCAGACCCCAGCTTGTGTCCAGATGGCTAGCTACTTATGACTCCATGGCTCCCCTCTTTTGAGCCACAGCCATCTTGAGGCCCTCTCTGCCGCATCGGTGATACTGCGGATGGCTCTCCTCCTCCTCTCTCCCTCAATGCCCAAAATGCTGAAGGCCCTAACTAAAGAACGGGCTATGAATCCCCTACAACCAACTTCCACTGGGAGACACCTCGCTCTCCATCCAGCCTGCTGACAGTTGCTGACCAGTCCTGCGTACTTGGAGAGCTTCCTTTCAAAGGCCTCCTCCAAGCTATCTTCCCATGGGACTGTCAGCTCCAGCAGCACCACTTGCTTAGTAGACTCAGACACTGGGACAATGTCTGGTCGCAGGGTGGTGGCTGCGATATGGTTGGGGAACTTCAGCTGCCCGTCTTATGTCATGAAATCATTCAAAGCCAAGTGTGTTACTGCTCACCTGGCTTTCTTTTATTCCATATGGTTTATGGCTATCAATCTTGGTCATTTAGGATTTCTGAGCTCAAAAATTCCTTTAAATACTTCTTGTTTTCATGCACCAAGAGAGCGTAACAGAACAAAAGCCAAGATTCACCATCTGGAGGAGCAAGTGCGACCACACAAAATAACAAAAAAAAACATTTTCCTTTTAATTTTGAAACCATCATTCCTCTGTCCTTTTCAACTGCTACAGCATTGTGAAGTAGATAGACACCATGGTCAAACAACATTCACCCGTCAATCCCTTCCAGGCTAGAGGGCATCTTTTCACTATTTCAGGACAACTCCAAAACTAGTATAATGTTGGAATCCTATTGGTGGCAAAGCGCTCAGTAACACATCTGGACAACAAGACACCAGTACAGGATGAGTACCCTGTATCTGAAAATCCAAAATCCGAAAACCTCCTCAATCTTTTTCAGCACTGACATCACATCACAACGGGAAAATTCCACAAGGCGCTGGGAAGGTTTTCAGGCGATGCACACTCTCTGAACACGTCAGTTTTGAGAAGTGATCTTACATATGTAATGAACAGAAGTTAATGAAAAACAGGAACACACTGCATAAAGCGAAAATGCTGTCTTGAAAGAGTGGATTCGTCAGCGTTGAGTGAACATATGCCGCTTAATGGTGAGCTGATCATGAAACAAGCCAAGATCTGTCACGACGAACTGAAAATTGAAGGCAATTGTGAATGTTCAACAGGCTGGCTGCAGAAATTTAAGAAATGGCATGGCATGAAATTTTTAGAGTTTAAATTTTATTTTTAAAAGATAAAGTGACTCTAGATCACAAACCTGCAGAGAAATTCATTGGCATTTGCTAAGATCAGTGCTGATGAAAATCGAACACTAGAATGAATTGTTTTTACATTACATACAATTTTAAAAAATTAAAATACAAATACAGAGTACTCTAACTTTTTAATCAAAACACAGCCTCATAGGTGGAGACTGAATGCCTGCTGTTGTTTGTTGTTTAACAGCTGATTCAATGCTTTTGTTATCCTGCACACATTATATTTTTTATTATATTAATGGTACGTAATAATTTTTACCGCGATGAATAAGTGTATGGCAAAGACTACTTACTGGTTGCGCATCAATTCAGTCGGAAATGATGGCAATCTCAAGCTATCTCATTATATGTCCAAAATCTGAAACACTTCCAGCCCCAAGCATTTTAGATCAGGGGTACTCAACCTGTGTCATCAATGAGCTTATGAAGGATGCACATCCGCACAACCAAACTGCCTACTGCTTGTTGCAAGCCCTTCATTGTATGCTCCAACATTAAATGTCACCTGTTTCTCTTTCCACACATGCAACCTGACCGCCCCAATGCTTCCACATTTCCTGTCGTTGCTTCAGATTTAAAATGTCTGCTTTTATTTTTATATATTATTATGTCGATTCTGTCACATATCTGTACTGTACTCGGGACAGAGATCAAGCCTGCATCTACTGTTCACATCTAACTCCATTGAAAAGATGATGGCAGCCTTCCAACTTCTAATTTTGACTGTAATCTATTAAATATGTTTTACCATGTAGAGCAGGGGTCCCCAACCTTTTTTGCACTGCGGACCGGTTTAATATTGACAATATTCTTGCGGACCATCTGACTGGCGGGGGGGGGGGTGTTCAAGTAAGGTTAAACTCACTTCAACATGTCTTTTACAGTTAGGGATGCCAACTTTCTCACTCCCAAATAAGGGACAAAAGTAGCAGTCAAATCCTGACGAAGGGTCCTGGCCTGAAATGTAGACAGTACCTCTTCCTATAGATGCTGCCTGGCCTGCTGCATTCACCAGCATTTTTTGTGTGTGTTGACAGGACTCTTGCGTTTACCCCAAGAAAGACTACCATGACCATGAAGCCTTGCACGGGCACCTGTGTGTGCATGTGTGACATTCGCATATGTGACGTGCGCATGTGCGTACGTGCCGATTTCTTTCCCCCCAAAAATCTGTTTTGGCTTAATCTTACCGACTACACTGTACATACATTATTTCTACTTTATATAGGCTGTGTATTTATCATATCATTATATGTTAGAGTTATTTTAGGTTTTATGTGTTATTTGGTATGACTTGGTAGGTTATTTTTTGGGTCTGGGAACGCTCAAAAATTTTTCCCAGATAAATTAATGGTAATTGCTTCTTCATTTTACGCCATTTCAGCACGAAAGGTTTCATAGGAACGCTCTACCTTGGCGGGGGGGGGGGGAAATACAGGACAAGGGCGGTCCCGTTGGGACAAACCAATTTAGGCCAATATACGGGAGGTCCCGGCAAATACAGGACAGTTGGCAACCCTATGTTCAAGTTCAACAGTGCGTGACAGGGAATGAGGAAAGGTGCAGCTGACTCATATCGTTTCCTCGCGGCCCGGTAGCACATGCTTTGCTAGGCTGGTAGGAGTAGCTGGTAGCCATGCTTTGCTTTGTTGGGGACCACTGATGTAGAGAGAAAAGTAATGTACATTTTAACTCGCTCATTTCTATTTACAGACTTCAGAAGTCCAAACTTAGTATTCCTACAAATATACTCATGTCTACAGTCTACCCTAAAGTTGATTATGTATCTAATCAGCCAGCTCTACTTGGAACCTATGAAATCTAACCTTCCAGAGCAGTCTATCTCGTGGAACCTTAGCAAAGGCCTTACTGAAGTCCACATAAAACACATTTAACGCCCTTCCAACCTCGTCAACTAATCAAGACAACTATATCAAGTTCAGTAATACACAATCTTCTATGCACAAAATCATGCTGACTATCCCTAACCAATGCACCTTTCTATATGAACATTCATCTTATCCTTCAGAATCTTTTCTAGTAACTTGCCTACCAGAGATGTTAGACAACTAGTGTACAGTTCCCAGGTTTTTCTTTGCTACCCTCTTAAATAAAGGCACAACATTCATTACCTTCTCGTCTGCAGGCACCTCACCCATGGCTAATGATGATACAAATATTTCAGCCAATGTTCCTGCAATTCCTTCTCTGGTCTCCCAGTGTACATACTCTGGAGATTTGTCCACCTTCATAGCTTTTAAATCATCCAGTCCCTCTTTCACCATAATGTGAACTATCCCAAGACCTCCCCAGCATTTTTCCCCAGTTCCTTAAGCCTTCATGTCTTTCTCCAGTGAAAACAGGGGAGAAATATTAATTAAGAATTGTGCTCATCTCCTACAGTTCCACACAATTGTGTTCCCTTTCGTCTTTGGGGGACCCTAATGTCTTCACCTTACTCTTTTCCCCTTAATATAATTATAAAATCTCTTTGCATTTTGGCTAATTTTCTCTGCAAAGTTATCTCATGCCCCTGTTTTGCCCTCCCGATCTCCTTCTTCAGTACACTCCTGCATCCCCTATACTCAAGTGATCCCAGCTGCCTGCACCTGACCCATGCCTCCTTTATCCTGGCTAGGGCCTCGATATCTCATCATCCAGAGTTCTCAACTCCTACCAGCCTAGCCATTCACCTTAACAAGAACATGAAGACTTTAAGTTCTTACCATCTCACCTTTAAAAGCACCCCACTTGCCGGTGGTCTCTTTGCCTGTAAATAATTCACTCCAATCAAACTTTGCAAGCTCCTGTCTCAAACAAGAGAAAACCTGCAGATGCTGGAATTCAGAGTAAAACACAAAAAATGCTGGAGGAACTCAGCGGGCCAGGCAGTATCCTGGCCTGCTGAATTCCTACAGCTGTCTCATATTGTCAAAATTTACTGATTTAAAATATGAGAACTTGAACCTGTGGACTAGTTCTTCACTGGTGCTCCCCCAGTCTCCTGTCTCACACTATTACCCAAGAGAAGGGGAGAAGACAAACCGTAACCTCATACAGTCTGCTATATTTTGCACAAAGAAACTTTCCTGAACACATCTAAATTCCACTCCATATAAGCCTTTGATAGTATGACAGTCCTGAACAATATTAGGAAAGTTAAAATCCCCAACGATAAGAACCCTATTATTCTTATCTCTCTCCACAATCTCCCTGCATATTTGTTTTTCAAATTCCTGCTGACCACGTGGGGATCCCAACAATGTGATTATTCCCTTCTTATTTCCCAGCCCCACTCAAAAAGCCTCACTGGATAATCCTTTAATTTCATATCTGACTACTTCTGTGATGCTGCCCTTTAATCAAAATCAACTCCTCTTCTTTTTCCTTCACCCCTGTCCTGCCAAATGTACCTGTACCCCGAAATATTTAGTTGCTAGTCCTGTTCCTCCCTTAGACATGTGTCTGTGATGACTATATGTCCCAAAGCCAAGTCTTGCCTGTCAGACCTCTTACAGTGAAATAAATAATTTTAGATCCAGTTTGCCAAAATGTCTCAGATCTCCCTTGCCCTAACCTTCCTTGCCCATCTTGTGGGACCTTGTCAAAAGCCTTATTGAAGTCCATATAAACCACATCTACAGCTCAGTCTTTATCAATTTTCAAAGTCACACCTCAAAAAAAAAACTCAAGAGCTGAGACACAAATCCATGCTGACTCTTCACAATCAGCCCCTGCCTTTCCAAGTGAATGCAAATCACGTCTGTCAGAATCAACAACCTCCCTACCATTAATGTAAGGTTCACCAGTCTGTAGTTTCCAGGCTTATCCTTAACTCACTTCTTGAACAAGGGGACATTAGCTATTCACATAAAAGTTGCTGGTGAACGCAGCAAGCCAGGCAGCATCTCTAGGACGAGGTACAGTCGACGTTTCAGGCCGAAACGTTGACTGCACCTCGTCCTAGAGATGCTGCCTGGCCTGCTGTGTTCACCAGCAACTTTTATGTGTGTTGCTTGAATTTCCAGCATCTGCAGAATTCCTGTTGTTTGACATTAGCTATTCTACAGCTTTCTTCTGAAAACCCAGGGTACAATGTCAAATACTGGAGGGCATTGGCAAGAAGGGAAAGTTTAATGGAGTGTGTGGGGCAAGATATTTATTAAAGAATCAGTGCCTGGAATGCACTGCTGAGGTAGCAGTGGAAGCAGATATGATAATTGTGCTAAAGAGGCTTTTAGATAGACATGAATATGCAGGGAATGGAGGGATATGGATCATGTACACGCAGAAGGGATTAGTGTAATTTGGCATCACGCTTGACACACATCATGAACTAAAGGCTCTCTTCCTATGCTGTACTGTTTCATGTTCTGTTGAAAAGCCATACCTGTGCGATTGCAGCTTCATTATCTGCTAGCCCAAGGAGGAAGATGCGCACTTTATCGATCTTCACGGGGATGACCCGCCCTCTCCATTCTACTTCACTCATAGTGGCAGCGTGCTTCGCCCTGGTCTGCGTGAGCAGAGTCTTTGGAAGTTGCAGAAGTCAGAGTTAACTTCCAATTCAGTCAGATAGAAGTATCTTTATTATACCAATAGATCTTAACATTTTTACTTGGGTTAGAAGTTTGTAGCAAACAATAAATCATTCCAGACCAACATTGAACAAAATACAAATTTAATATAAAATAATGAACACCTCAAAAAACCTATTAGAAAGCACATAAACAATCAATCTGGAGAGCTGGAGTTTGACATCCAATTAAATCTGACTCAGTCACTCAATTGCAAAGCAAATTGAAGTGCAATTACTTACATCTAACAGCCCTCCACTCTCCCCTGATTTCATTCGCATTTGGATCAACTCCTTTATTGCTGTCTGGTCACCTGGCAACAAACAGAATAGAATGTTTAATGGGTTTTCAATAATACAGACTTTACAAGGACAATGAATTAAACCCTGGCAACTAATTACTTCTAAACAAGCATCTTGACTGTTCTACGTAGATACCAATTTGAGTACAGCAAATAGCTCAATGAGTATGGAAGCACTTATCAATGCAATCCCAGACTTCAAGCAGTATCATTCATGTATTGTTAGTTTCAGGAGCATTAACAATAGGATTAAGCCTTATAGTCTTCTCCACCATACAATAAAATTATGGCTGATCTGACGGCTCAGGTTCATTTCCCTATCCAATCTCTACATTTACTTCAATGAAACATCTCAAATGCACCCACCACACTAATTTTGCCAATTTGATTTATCAATCCCAAACAATTGATTGTCTTCCCCCAACATTACTGTGACCTTTGCTTGAGGCATCTCTAATTTTCTCATTTATTATCTGTCAAAAACAAAATAGTAAAATTGCAAGATTAGTTATGTATGCACCTTAACAGGTAAGGTGGGCACGTGGCCAAGTGGTTAAGGCATTTGTCTAGTTACCTCAAGGTTGCTAGTTCGAGCCTCAACTGTGGCAGCGTGTTTGTGCCCTTGAGCAAGGCACTTAATCACACATTGCTCTAGTCTGTGAGAGGACTGGCACCCCACACAGACTTCCAATCTGCACCTGTGTACGGGGTCTTTCCTTTTGTTAAATTTAAAATGGCTTCTTTTGTTATGTTATACTGAGGAATGCTAGAAAGTCTCTAACTAGACAGTTGCTTGGGTTAATACAGACAGCAGAGTGCTATTAACCAATGGGTAGTCATGTATCGTTTTGTTTTCGGATGATAATGCTGTATCATATGACTGTGGCGGGGTTTTTGGCGGGGAGTTGGACGAGAGACGGGGAGGACGGTGGATGGGGTTTTTGGGGGGAGTCGGAGGAGAGACGGGGAGGACGGCGGACGGTGTTTTTGACGGGGAGTCGGAGGAGAGACCGGAGAACAGACCGGGGGGGGTGGGGGGGGGAACCGGAGGACAGACGGGGGGGGGGGAACCGGAGGACAGATAGGGGGAGGGGGGGAACCGGAGGACAGACGGGGGGGGGGGGAACCGGAGGACAGACGGGGGGGGGGGAACCGGAGGACAGACGGGGAGGACGGCGGACAAGGGTTTTTGATGGAGAGTCGGAGAAGAGATGGGGAGGACGGCGGACAGGGGTTTTTGATGGGGATTCGGAGGAGAGACGGGGAGGACGGTGGATGGGGTTTTGCTGGGGGGTCGGAGGAGAGGTGGGGGTGGGTCAGAGAGGAGGCGGGGAGGACGGGGAGGACGGTGGATGGGGTTTTGCCAGGGGGGTCGGGGGGGAGAGACGGGGAGGACGGCGGAGAGACGGGGAGGACGGCGGACGTGCGGAGAGGCTCCAGTCGATCACTCCGGGTGGACCCGAGCCGTGAGTCGACAGGATCCGGGTGGTCGTCAGGAATCGATTGAGCTCCAACGGTTGCGTGCGAAGAACTTGGACTTTGATAAGTCTTGGCGCCTTTTTTTTTCATTACTTTCCTCCCTGTATCAAATTTATATTAATGTCATAGAATTAGTAATATCTATAAAGTGTACTTGGTAAAACGTACTGGGTGTGCTGGCTGATGATTGATGTTTGGTATTGATTCGGGCGGCGACCGACTCTGTGGGAAACGTTGTGGCAGGTGCTGTGTGGGATTTCCCCTAGACATATACGAGCCAATATAACTGAAATCTGCACCTGTAAGGCATGAAAATGCCCGACACAGGCCTCTCATGGTCTGAGTTGACGTTCCCCTCCCCTTAGCAATGATTCATACACACACGTGAATTTTCAATATCTGATTCATGTTTGATGAGAGCTCATCTTTACAATGTCATTGCCACAGATCATCTATCCTTCAGGAACGTACTGTTTCTTTGAAAGAGGAGATTTGGTATGCTACCAA
Source organism: Mobula hypostoma (assembly GCF_963921235.1). Lineage (NCBI taxonomy): Eukaryota > Metazoa > Chordata > Chondrichthyes > Myliobatiformes > Myliobatidae > Mobula > Mobula hypostoma. Next base: position 4,846,339 of record NC_086118.1, on the reverse strand, counting down.
AGATTCTTAAATTTCTACGACAAAGAACATCAGTTGGCAGTGACAACTTTGAAAATTCTCCAAGATGGCACCGGTGACCAACGATAACATCTTGCAGACAGCTTACAAGCCTGCTGGATGCTCTTCTTCATCTGAACTGCGACTGATTTCAGCCTGTGATTTCCCTTCACACAATGTATTTTTGAGCCGATAAACTACCTGGCGTTTCTTCGATCTCTGGGGGATCCAGCGTGAATGAGATTCTGTGTCAATTCCTGATGGTGGCACGTGAGCCCGTAGCCATCTCCATTGCTCCATGCCTATTGAAGTGTCAAGCACGCGAGAAGGAAACAAGTGCATGCTCAGCCTGTGTTTCATCGGTCTCTCTCGTTGCTACTGGTGGGCGGAAGGTACAAGATTTTTGAGTACCACGCCACCAGGCTCGGGAGCAACCATCGGACTTTTGGATGGGCTTACCTCAGAGCTGGGTGCACTCCATACTTGTGGACTCACCTCAAGCACTCTGCAGTTCATGTTCTGTGTGCTTCTGGTCAACTTTTTGGAACTGTTTGCGCAGTTTGATTGGGGCTTTTCAGCACTGAGTTTGACTCTGACCATTGGCACAGTGCTGAGGATCCACTTCTGGGAACACTGCAGTTAATGTTATTTGTTTACTTTTTTTATTGTTTGCATGATTTGGTCTTTTTACACATTGGGTATTTGATTGGTTTGTTGTGTGGGGTTTTTCTTTGAACGGGTTCTGGGTGTGTTTCTTTGTTTTGTGGCTGTCTGCAAGAAAACGAATCTCAATGTTGTATAGTGTATACGGTCGGCTCTCTGTATCCGCGGGTTCCACATCCACGGATTGGGATCGAAAAAAACCCCGGAAGTTCTCTCTCCAGCACTCGTCGTTTGTGCATTGTTCACCTCACGTCTCGCTCGTTCGCTACTTGTGTTGTGAGCGAGAGGAAGGAGTTTAAGGCTAGTAAGGGATGGCTGGGGCTGGCTAGCGATGTAAAGCACTACAGCCTCAAGATCACTGGAGAATCAGCATCAGCGTTCCCAGAAGAGCTACGATGGTTGCGTCTGTACTGAACATGTAGAGACTTTTTTTTCTCTTGTCATTATTCCCTAAACAATACAGTATAACAACTATTTACATAGCATTTACATTGTATTAAGTATTATAAATAATCTAGAGATGATTTAAAGTATTCGGGAGGATGTGCATAGGTTATATGCAAATATGACGCCTTTTTATATACGGGACTTGAGCACCCACGGGAGGTCCCAGAACCAAACCCCCGCGGATATGGAGGGCCGACCGTACATAGTTTGATAATAAATGTACTTTGAACTTTCCACTTAGGCGAGGTAAAAGAGAGCTGCTCTGTAGATCCACTGATATATATCTAAGCACTAGTACCAATCATTACCAGTGGTTTCTCTTCAAAAGCATTTAAAGATTTTTAGGAACTTATGTATCTGGCTGAACACCTCGAACGGCGCTGGCTTTGAAAGACATTTGAAAGCACTTATGATCTTACCTATATTATAATCACAGTAACGGATATTGGGTGAAATCTCCTCCACCCGTTGACGGTATAGCACCGCCTGCTCATCTGTGAATGCACTAGCTAGCTTCTCATAGATTGTCCTGTTGAAATGAAATGAAAATTAGTATCCAAATCTACTCTTATAGGCACGTTCCAACAACCAGAAATACAGATAAACTTACAAGTGTTTAAACTTGTCCCTTGTAAATGGCAGTTGAGGAAATACAGATAATCCTTATGGCTAGAACAAGAACTTGGACTTGTACAACAATTTTAATGCAATGGAACACAGCACATAAACAAATATCAACTAGATTAACATTGGCACAGGTGCACAAATACATGACTGCAAAGAAACAATTACAACTTCAGGATAATCCAAGCCCATGCTTTAAAGTGAGTGTCAAGGTTGGTTGTTACAGGGCTCAAAGTAGTAGACAAATTGAGAGGCAGACAGATCTATGAAGGGAATTCCAGGGCTTAGGCACATCAAATAGCTAGGTGAAGGTGGTGGAGACCCACACCCCAACAGGAAATACCGTTGGGATAATATACCCATATGCACTGAGGCACTGATAACTGCTCTTCCCCCAGTGTAGCTCCTGAGCATTTGACATCATGCACATACCTAGCAGAAGCCTGAGGATTTAATTTCAGCACAATTCCCAAACTCCCTCATACTCTGGACTGCAGCAAGATAGAAATTCAGAAAAGGGCTTGACAAAGGAAGAAGGAACTAGCAAGGCTTTTAACCCTTTCAGCATGTTCTATTTTTCAATGTAATACTGAAATTCAAGAAAGTGAATTTGTTGAATGCCCTTGAGATGGCTTTTTAGAACAGTTTGTCGTTGAGCCTATGAGGGAATCAACTATGTTGGATTGGGTGATATGTAATGAAGCGGAAGCAATGAGGGAGTTTAAGGTAAAGGAACCCTTAGGGGACACTGATCACAGTATGATTGCGTTCAACTTGAAATTAGATAGGGAGAAAGTAAAGTCTGACATAGCAGTATTTCAATGGAGTAAGGGAAATTGCAGTTGTATGAGAGAAAAGTTGGCCAAAGTAAATTGGAAGGAGATGTTGGCAGGGATGACAGCTGAGCAGCAATGGCTGAGTTTCTGGAAAAAATGAAGAAGGTGCAAGATAGATTTCAGTTCTGGTCACCTCACTACAGGAAAGATGTGGATGCCATAGAGAGAATACAGAGGAGATTTACAAGGATGTTGCTTTGATTGGAGGGTGTACCTTATGAGAATAGATTGAGTGCACTTGGTCTTTTCTTCTTGGATCAACAGAGGATGAGAGGTGACCTGATAGAGGTGTATAAGATGATGAGGGGCATTGATCATGTGGCAAGCCAGAGGCTTTTTCCCAGGGCTGAAATGGCTAACATGAGAAGCACAGTTTTAAGATGCTTCAAAATATGTACCAAGGGGATATCAGGGGAAATTTTTCACTCAGAGTGGTGGGTGCATAAACTGGACTGCACTGCCGCCGGCGGCAGTGGAGGAAGCAGGTATAATAGGGTCTATTAAGAGCCTCTTAGATAGGTACATGGAGTTTAGCAAAATAAAGAATAAATGCGCTAGGGAAATTCTAGGCAGTTTCTAGAGTAAGTTACATAATCAGCACAACATTGTGGGCCGAAGGGCCTGTAATGTGCAGCAAATTTCTACGTTCCATCTATTCCAAAAACAAAAAAATACTCAAATGGCAAAATAGTACAACGGCGGCTGACAAGGAAAGTCAAAGCTAATATAAAAGCAAAAGGGGGGCATACAGCAAAGCAAAAATTAGCGGGAAGTTCGAGAATTTAGAAGCTTGTAAAAACCCAACTAAAATAATCATTAGAAGGGAAAAGATGAAATATGGAAGCGAGCTAGCAAACAATATCAGGATGGATAGAAAAGGTTTTTCAAGTATAGTCACAGTCATACTTTATTGATCCAGGGGGAAATTGGTTTTCGTTACAGTTGCACCATAAATAATTAAATAGTAATAAAACCATAAATAGTTAAATAGTAATATGTAAATTATGCCAGGAAATAAGTCCAGGACCAGCCTATTGGCTCAGGGTGTCTGACCCCCCAAGGGAGGAGTTGTAAAGTTTGTTGGTCACAGGTAGGAAAGACTTCCTATGACGCTCTGTGTTGCATCTCGGTGGAATGAGTCTCTGGCTGAATATACTCCTGTGCCCAACCAGTACATTATGTAGTGGATGGGAGACATTTGTCCAAGATGGCATGCAACTTAGATAGCATCCTGTATGTAAAAAATTAAAGAGAAACGAGTGTGGATATAGGACCGCTACAAAATGAGGCCAAAGAAATAACAGGGACAAGGAGATGGCTGATGAACTAAATGAGTATTTTGGATTAGTTTTCACTGTGGAAGACACTAGCAGTGTGCCAGGTGTTGAAGGGTGTGAGGGAAGAGAAGTGAGTGCAGTTACCGTTACAAAGGAGAAGCAGTTCAAAAAGCTGAAAGACCTAAGAGTGCATAAATCACCTGGACCAGATGAATTGCACCCTAGGGTTCTGAAAGAGGTAGCAGTAAAGATTGTGGAGGCATTAGTAATGATCTTTTAAGAATCATTACTGGTTCCGGAGGACTGAAAAATTGTAAATGTCACTCCACTCTTTCAGAAAGGAGGGAAGCAGCAGAAAGGCAATTATAGACCAGTTCTCCTGACCTCAGTGGTTGGGAAAATGTTGGATTCAATTATTAAAGATGAGGTTATGGAGTACTTGGTGACACAGCACAAGATAGGACAAAGTCAGCATAGTTTCCTTGAGGGAAAATCTTGCCTGATGAACCTGTTAGAATTCTTTGAGATTACAAATAGGATAGATAAAGGGGATGCAGTGGATGTTGTATATTTGGATTTTGAGAAGGCCAATGATAAGGTGGCCACACATGAGGTTGCTTACCAAGTTAACACAGAACATAGAAATTTACTACACATTACAGGTCCTTTGGCCCACAATGTTGTGCTGACCACATAACCTAGTCTAGAGACTGCCTAGAAAGTCCCTTGTGCGTAGCCCTCTATTTTTCTAAGCTCTATGTACCTAAGAGGCTCTTAAAAGACCCTACCATATCTGCTTCCACCGCCACCGCCGGCAGTGCATTCCATGCACTCACTACTCTGTATGGAAAAACTTACCCCTGACATCCCCTTGGTACCTATTTCAAGCCCCTTCATGTTAGCCTTTTCAGCCCTGGGAAAAAGCCTCTGGCTATCCACACAATCAATGCCCCTCATCATCTTATACACCTCTATCAGGTCACCCCTCATTCTCCGTCGATCCAAGGAGAAAAGGCCAAGTACACTCAACCTATTTTCATAAGGTACGCCCTCCAATCCAGGCAACATCCTTGTAAATCTCCTCCGCACTCCCTCTATAGTATCCACATCCTTCCTGTAGTGAGGTGACTAGAACTGAACACAGTGCTCCAAGTGGGGTCTGACCAAGCTTTTATACAGTATAGCTGTAGCTGTAACATTATCTCATGGCTCTTGAACTCAATACCATGGCTGATGAATGCCAACACACCATACACCTTCTTAACAACATTGCACAGCAGCTTTGAGTGTCCTATCGCCATGGACCCTAAGATCTCTCAGATCCTCCACACTGCCAAGAGCCTTACCATTTATATCATATTCTAGTTTCAAATTGGACCTACCAAAATGAACCTCTTCACACTTACTTGGGTTGAAGTCCATCTGCCACTTCTCGGCCCTGTCCTGCTGTAACCTCTGACAACCCTCCAGATTATCCACAACAACCCCCAACCTTTGTGTCATCAGCAAACTTCTAACCCACTCTTCTACTTCTTCATCCAGGTCATTTATTTTTTAAAAATCACAAAGAGTAGGGGTCCCAGAACAGATCCCTGTGCAACACCACTGGTCACCGACCTCCATGCAGAGTAGGAACCATCTACAACCATCCTTTGCCTTCTGTGGGCAAGCCAACTCTGGATCCACAAAGCAAGGTACCCTTGGATCCCATACCTCCTGAAGGAACCTTGAATGGGGAATCCTATCAAATGCCTTACTGAAATCCATATACACTACATCCACTGCTCTACCTTCATCAATGTATTTTGTTACATCCTCAAAGAATTCAATCAGGCTCGTAAGGCATGACCTGCCCTTGACAAAGCCACATTGACTATCCCTAATCAGATTATGTCTCTCCAAACACTTATAAATCCTGATTTTCAGGATCTTCTCCAGCAACTTGCTCACCACTGAAGTCAGACTCACTCATCTATAATATCCTGAGTTATCTCTACTCACTTTCTTGAACAATGGAACAATATCTGCAACCCTCCAATCCTCCGGTACTTCTTCCGTCCCTATTGATGACACAAAGATCATCGCAAGAGGCTCAGCAATCTCTTCCCTCACCTCACAATAGCCTAGGATGTATCTCATCCGCTCCCGGTGACTTATCTACATTTGTAACTAATGCTTTTCAAAAGCTCCAGCACATCCTCTTTCTAAATGTCTATATGCTCAAGCGTTTCAGTCCATTGTAAGCCATCTCCACAATTGCCAAGGTCTTTTTGCCCGGCAAATACTGAAGCAAAGTATTCATTAACCACGTCCTCTGACTCCATGTTAAGAGCCCATGGTATTACAGGAAAGTTACTAGCATGGTTAAAGCATTGAATAATTGGTAGGAGGCAGCAGGTGGGAATAAAAGGATCCTTTTCTGGTTGGCTGCCAATGACTTGTGTTGTTCTGCAAGGGTTACTGTTGGGAGTATATGCAGTATAACAATGGTTTAGATGATGAAATAGATGGCTTTGTTGCCAAGTTTGCAGATGATACAAAGATTGGTGGAGGGGCAGGTGGTGTTGAGGAAACAGGTAGGATGCAGAAAGACTTAGACAGATTAGGAGAATGGGCAAGAAAGTGCCAAATGAATGAATACAATTTGGTAGAAGAAATAAATGTGCAGACGATTTTCTAAACGGGGAGAAAATCCAAAGATCTGAGATGCAAAGGGACCTGGGAGTCCTCGAGCAGAACACCCTAAAGGTTAACTTGCAGATTGAGTCAGTGGTGAGGAAGGCAAATGCAATGTTAGCAATCATTTCAAGAGGTCTAGAATACAAGAGCAGGGATGTGATGCTGAGGCTTTATAAGGCACTGGTGAAGCCTCACCCTGAGTATTGTGAATAGTTTTGGGCCCCTCAACTTAGACAAGATGTGCTGGCATTGGAGAGGGTTCAGAGGAGGTTCGCAAGGATGATTCCCGGAATGAAAGGGTTATCACATGAGGAACGTTTGATAGCTCTGAGTTTGTACTGGCTGGAATTCAGAAGGATGTGTGGGGATCTCACTGAAACCTTTTGAATGCTGAATGACCTAGACAGAGTAGATGTGGAAAGGATGTTTCCCATGATGGGGGAGTCTAGGACAAGAGGGCACAGCCTCAGGATAGAGGGGTGTCCATTTAAAACAGAGATGTGGAGAAATTTCTTTAGCCAGTGGATGGCAAATCTGTGAATTTAAGGCAGAGATTGATAGGTTCTTGATTGACCACGGCACCAAAGTTTACAGGGAGAAGGTCAAGGGGGAGGGGATTAAAAAAAAAAGGATCAGCCATAATTGAATGGTGGCGCAGACTTGATTGGCCAAAAACCTAATTCTGCTCCTATGCTTTATGGTCTAAATGTGACTTCACTCAAGTACCTCATCCTTAACCGTCTCCTTTAATAAACCTTACCTAACAGAAATGTATTGATCGCAATTTGAAATCAACAATTGATCAGTTGCTGTTTCTGCATGAATTTCAAGTTTCAAGCTGACAAAAAAACTTTCAAGTACATTGGCCAAGACTGCACCAATTGAATCAATTCCACCCACTTTTATAGGCTAAGCAGAAACATGGTCAATCATCCCCATTCTGTGTAAATATGTTTTTCATTCATGGCTGTTTTTGTTGTGTGCATGTGTGTGTGTGTATGTGTATGTGTGCCCCCTCCAACTTAAGACTGCACAACCAGCCATAATAGTATGTATAAAGAAAAATTAATTCACCCAAAATATCTTGAAACGATCAATCAAAATCGCCACTGAGTTTTTAAATTCCAGGAATTCAGTAACCATGGTTTCTGTAATCTCCCCAGGAACTTAACTCAAGAGTTGTGGTAAATTCAGCTATATATCTTTAAGGTGTAGATTGGGATCTAAAGGTCAGGTCACAGTTGGAGCGGAACTCCCAGGCACTACTGTATTTCAGTTGTCTTTTCAGTAACTTTCTGCATCTGTCCACAAGATTATGATGATCTCCTAATTATCACTGCTTCAAGCTTTGCACCATTTAGAAATTAGTCTGTCATATCCTTTTTATATAAATATCCAAAATGAGTAGCGTCAATTCACGTCAATGTGTGCTACATGTTTTGTACCAGTTGGACTGGATGAATATAATGCTTAGACTTTTATTGTAGGCTCTGAGATTATGTAGAATGGATCTTTATCAACTCTGAGAATGTGCTTCTACAGTATGATTGTGGACGGATTGCAAAAGCTCACCAAATTTATTAAGGTAGTGTGTCCTTACTTTGCAAATTGTACAGCAGAGGACACAAAGCAGTGGGAAACCAGATCTGCCAAATAATTGACTTGGAAATTGATGCTCATAACTCCATAGGTGCTGGGACAGATGATGTAAGTCTCTGCTTAACCACTTGTGGGAGCTCCACCACATCCGATATTACTGATCACCTCGTATTTATGGACAATAGGGAGTTTTTAAAAAGAACTGCTGCATGGATGTGGGCAGAACTGATGGATAACAAAACACATAGTACACTTGATAAGTACTAGCAGAGAGAATTTAAAGACACACACAAGTAAGGATACACATCACTTACTTGCACTTGTGCAAAGCCTCCATAGCACCCTTCCATTCCTGCAGCTCGAAATTCAGCATTCCCTTAAGATAAGCAGTATATGCCTGTAAAAATTGTAAAACAATCATCATGGAAAGCACATCAGGAAAGGGCACACTGACTTTTTTTAACAATCAGAATGAATAATACAGCATAACTACAGGTTTCCCCCGCCATCTGAAGGTAAAGCACTCCTATGAAACGGTTCGTAAGCCGGAATGTCATAAAGTGAAGAAGCAATTACCATTAATTTATATGGGAAAATTTTGTGAGCGTTCACAGACCCAAAAATAACCTACCAAATCATGCCAAATAACACATAAAACCTAAAATAACAGTAGCATATAGTAAAAGCAGGAACGATATGAATACACATCCTTTATAAAGTAGAAATACTTTTCCACAATCATTGCTGCACTGTTCTCCGCAGCGAAGATCTCACGCAAGCGCTCTCGGCAGAAACACGGCGCAAGCGCTCTCCAGTAACCTTTAAACTATGAAGCTGCTGAATCATACCAAATTACACGTAAAAATACACAGCCTATATAAAGTAGAAATAATGTATGTACAGTGTAGTATCACTTAGCGGAATCGGGAAGACATCGAGCACACCGATGATGCTGTGCTACGCTGAGTCGTTGGAGGTTGGGGTGGTGCAGTGGTCCCCACCCTCCTGGCAGCAAACCGATACCAATCCGCGAAGCATGCACTGGTCCAGCGGTAGCCGGGACGCACCCAGCACATCTTTAAGAAAAAAGCCGAAACAAACAAGCAATCGTCTCTGATATGGGCCGACATTTACGTGCCAGGCAGCACCTAATTAATTAGCTTGTTTATTTCGGCTTTTTTTCTTAAAGATGTGCTGGGTGCGTCCCGGCTACTGCTGCATTCTTCACAGATCGGTATCTGTTTGCAGCCAGGGGGTTGGGGCGGTGGGACACTGAGGTGTTGTCTGTTTCCATCAGGGCAGGCAGGTCATCTTCTTCTATGTCTGCCTGCCTCGATGTCGAAGGTCGAGGTTCGTCGTCTGCTGTGGCTCATGTGGAAGGCTTGCTTGACTGCTTAGCCTTGCGCATTTTTAGATCATACAGTTCTTTGTAAGCACTCAAACCATCCTGCAAATATGCCCTAAACCAACGTACCCTTTCAAAATTAAAGTCGTACTTTATCATTGCAGCGAAAATCTCACGCAGTTTCTTCACGTTCAGTTCCTGGACGACTTCACTTTCGGTCCGTTTGCTACTGCATTCGGTTTTGATTGTTTTCCTTTCCTCTTCCAATTGCATCAGCTCTTCGTCTATCAGTTCTTGGTCATGAGATGCCAAACCTCTTCAACATTTTCGTCAACTTCCACAAACCAAACTCACTTTGTCCTTGCTTCGTTCACCACCATCGAAACGCTTAATTATGTCTAGTTTTACGCTAAATGTAACACCCTTACGAACTCTTTCAGGCTTTTCCAATACCTTAGAACTCACCTTGCAAACGGCTGCTCACAGGCACGTGTTTAAGCAATGCCGGCGAGAATGCAGTTCCAAATCCGGGGGAGGAGCGGCTGCTCGGGGTGCGTGCTGCTGGTTTTATCGCGCACCGATTTTTTTTCGCGCGCTGCCTTTTTTCCTAACAGTAAGGTTTTGTAAAGCGAACGTTCGAAAAACGGGGGACACCTGTATTGCATTTAATCGACTGACTCTTTAGGGTATGAGCCAATAGTAGTGAAAGCACTACTGTAGATTCAAAAATGTGTTAAGATTACTTTAGTTTCAAGCAAATATCTGTAAGTCACTAAGAACTAATAAAAGAATTGTTTCCATAGAGCTCAGAAGTCAAATGCAGTGATCAAATAGGATCAATGTAAAATTTAAAAACAATAAAGGATGTGGACTCCACCCACTTCCACCCTTTCCAAAACATGTCAGCTACTTACCTGAGCTTCCAGTTTGGTTTTTGCATCAACGCAATTGCTTTCACACAAATGTTCCAGCTCTTCTGCATGCTTGACAGCTTTCCTGAGCCGAGAGAACAAGTGGAACCGTTTGCGAGGTTCAGTGTTTGCTTCTTGTTTCAGCTGCATGGCATAGCTCCAAGCTCGCTCTGCATCCATTAGAACTAGCAGCAAATACCTGCGAACAGCCAACAGCATTAGAAAGGCTCTGTCTAGCTAAACAGTGAGAATGTTGGGCCTAAAAATCATCAGCGTTAATAATAATTCATCATTACTCAAAGTGCACCCCAAAGTTCAGGTTGGTGGAGAGTTTAAATGTAGACATTCTCGAACCATTTAGCACGTGGAAATTCCTTGTACTTCACCACTGGATATTAACTTAGCAATTTATGACTAGTCCATCAATCCTTTCTCTGAACATTACTAACAAATACTATTTAAGCTAGTATTATCAACATTTTTCTGTGGATACATTTTTTGCTTTGAAGAACTGGATTAGAGTTTCCATGACCTCAAGACATCTTAATGCAGTTAACATCCAAGACAGAAATCCAGGAAGGTAATCTGTTGTAATACAGGAAACACAGGCGAGGTTGTAACTACAATGCCCCAATGACCAGACTAAATTCTAACTGTAATGTTCATTAAGTACCAACTAGACATCCAAGAGATCTTCCTTTCTTTCTTTCAAAACAATCATGAACAGACAATTCCACCCAAATGGAGAAAACTTGCACCCATTCCAGTTTTGTGGGTTCTGAGAGGTCTGATGGGTAGGTGGGTAGCTGCAAGGATGTACATAGCTTCTGTTATCATGCTAGGCTTCTGTGTGCTCACAAGACACAGGGAACTCTCAAATGGGATTATTTAACCCCCAAAAGAATACACGAGTTTTCACGTTTATGCTTCATACAGAGATGGGTGGCAGTGGTGCAGCTAATTGAGCTGTCGCCTCAAAGTCCCAATCACTCAGGTTCCACCTTGATCTCAGGACTTGTCTGAGAGGTTCGTACGTTCTTTGACTGTGCAAGTTTCTCCTGGGTATGCTAGTTTCTTCTGCCATTCTAAAACTGTGGATTAGTGCATATTAAATTAGCCCACAGTAAATTGGCCTCAGTGTGCAGATGAGTAGCAGAACCTAGGAGTAGTCAATGGGAATGGGAGGAGATTGAGAGTAGCACTGACAACTAGCTTCAAAGGGCTTGCTTCCTTAGTGTACAAGTCTGCATAATGAAAATTAAATCTTTCTCCAGCCTCCTTCCTACCTGCTATCTGACAGAATATCAGCTGTGATCTTCTTGCCCGTGAACTTGTGGCGGTTTCCCATTTTAAAGCCAAGTGCCTTCCTGAGACGGCGTAGTCTGCGTGAACAGTAACCTCTGGTAACAAGCAAAGGAAATATTAGTAATTCTGCAGTCCATTCTAGTTTACTGCAAAATACAATTAACAGAAGCAGAGGTACAATCAAACAGAATTAGAGGACAAACAGCACAAAGGGCAAGAGTATCTGAAATCACCACGGTATGGAAATCATTTGTCACTCTGCACCTGTGCAACCCAATGACTCTGTTTCTCTGACTATCACACCTCCAGATCCCTGAAAATTTCTCTTTAGTACCCGAAAGGTTTCTTTTAACTAAAGCAGTAGTAAGTACAGAAAGATAAAGCTGATGAATATGTAACTTGAAAGATGACAAAGAAGGCTTTAATTTCCGAGGAATTGGGACTACTCCTAGGGGAGATGGGGCTTCTATAAGCTAGACAGGTTGCTCTCAATAGGAACATAACCAATGTTCTCAAGGGGAAGCTTTTAGTGATGTTGAGGAGGTCTTAAGCTTATTAGGATAGGGGTTAAGAAGGGTGTTGAAAACCTTGGGGTACAACCCAAAATAGAGAAACATTTAGAGAAGATGGGAAGTTCAGTTCAGCTGAAGCAGTACTTAAGGGAAAAGACAATAATGAAAGTATTAGCAGAGGTAACAATAATCGGAAAGGAGCAGAGTATACAAGCACAAGAGTTCACCATCAAATCGTGTCAAGGCAAGTAAAATGCTACAATAAAATTAAAGGTAAAAAAGCCAAAATAAATTAAGAAGAAAATTCACACTAGATTAGGTCAGCATTAGGATTTTATTATGTCATGGAAAATGAAACTGAAATTAAACTAAATATGGCTTCTTACACAAGTACGTGAACAAGGTTAGTAACCTAGAAGCGCTCTTTAAATTTTCTCCCTCTAATGTTTGGCATTTCTACCCTGATTAACAGTAATTTGGAAATGCAGAGATTAATTCAATAAAATCAATAAAATTTAGTAACAGCAAATCATGTTTACCCCTGACACCTCCTCTGTACCTACTTCCAAGCACCTTAAAAGTGTGCCCTCTCATGCTAGCCATTTCAGCCCTGGGAAAAAGCCTCTGACTATCCACACGATCAATGCCTCTCATCATCTTGTACATCTCTATCAGGTCACCTCTCATCCTCCGTTACTCCAAGGAGAAAAGGCCAAGTTCACTCAACCTATTCTCATAAGGCATGCCCCCCAATTCAGACAACATCCTTATAAATCTCCTCTGCACCCTTTCTATAGTTTCCACATCCTTCCTGTAGTGAGGTGACCAGAACTGAGCACAGTACACCAAGTGGAGTCTGACCAGGGTCCTATATAGCTGAAACATTACCTCTTGGCTCCTAAACTCAATCCCACAATTGATGAAGGCCAATGCACTGCATGCCTTCTTAACCACAGAGTCAATCTGCGCAGTTGCTTTGAGCATCCGATGGACTCGGACCCCAAGATCCCTCTGATCCTCCACACTGACAAGAGTCTTCCCATTAATACTATATTCTGCCTTCATATTTGACCTACCAAAGTGAACCACCTCACACTTACCAGGGTTGAACTCCATCTGCCACTTCTCAGCCAGTTTTGCATCGTATCAATGTCCCGCTGTAACCTCTGACAGCCCTCTATACTATCCACAATACCCCCAACCTTTGTGTCATCAGCAAATTTACTAAATTTACTAAAGATTCAAAGTACATTTATTATCAAAGTATGTATACAGAATGCAATTCTGAGATTTGTTCTCCTGAAGGCAGCCACAAAACAAACACACACACCACTGAACCTGTTCAAAATGTCAAACAGCAAGTCAACAAACAGTTGATGAAGTCAGGAGTCTAGGAGTATTCAGTTTAGTTCAGTTCAGCACCGCGCTCCTTGCCGCAGAGCCCGTCTTCACTAAAGAACCCCACTCCTCACGGATACTCCCACCAAAACGCTCAAAAACAGCAAAGAATAGTAACCTGAATTCAGAAACACATACAACATGAACCTCAAAGACCCCAAACGAGTCCACAGCCACGATCCTCATTGATCAATCCCTGCAACGTGGATCCCAAGGCTCCTGTAATTTCTCCCAACAGCAGCTAGCGAAAGTGACAGGAGGACTGGTCAAACAGAGGCAGAAAGCGCTGAATACCCGACTGCACTCTGCTCTCATCTTTGTTGATGACAACCTTGCTCAAAGCCTCAACTGGAGAGAAACAATGGAGTCGATCACGAGATTGTCTCCGCCTCCAGGCTGCACACTCTGTTTCCAACCTCACCAAAGTCCCTCGGAGACAGCAAAGCACCAGATCACACAATTGGCCCAAAAACACACCATCAAAATGTAAATCACAGGTTCCAATCGCAGTCGAATTATATTTGAAAGAAGTAAATGAAGTAGTTTCACGGACTGTCTGGAGGGCATTGCCGCTGGTTGTGCTGCTCATTGGTGCCATCTTTACGTTATATGAATTTGCACGGTATCCCATTGCACCTAACTAACGTGTAAATCCACCGAAGGCAGGTGGGCACCAAAAATCCCTCCGCAAACCCCACCCATAACAAACAGAACACTTCCACTGACCTGTACCGCTGATAGTCTTCATGTCGTAGGCCATGTTGTTGCTGCGAGTCCTTGATGATCTGCAAGACTAGATTTCATAGTTTAAGGAAAGTAGGACAAGAAATATATCAGAGAAGTCTCAGCTTCAAACTCAAAATGCAGAGCTCAGAGGAGCTACACTGAGGAAGAAAGCAGCACAAAGGGGTCTCATTACAGCGAGAAAAATGTGCTTGGATCTAGTGCTAAACACTGCCTTGGAAAAGTTACAAGAGAAGAACCAGACAAGCTCCTGTCACATTTTGATAACTACTCTACGAAGTTCTGAAATACTCCAGCTATCCATGAACCTTTGGCAACTGTTGCAAGTAAAAACAACTCAGGCAATGTGAAACACCAACTTTACCAACATATAGATGGGTCATATCATTTCCTTTTATACTTTCCTGAAAGGCTAGTTTGGTTTGTTCCTATGCAAGTTTAACTGACCTTACTTGTCAAAACTCCAATAGCTGCAATCAGCCTTTCAGATTTCAATGTCAAAATCAGATATTTCATTGCATATTGAACAGTAAAGCACAGCTAGTCTTTGGCCTACATTTACACTGATCACGATGCCAATGGAACCTCTCTGTCCGTATCCTCCATTCCCTGCCTGTTCATATGCCTGTCCAAATTCGCCTTAAGTCAGGATTCCCAACCTTTTTTATGCCACGGACCAAAACCATTAAGCAAGGGGTCTGTGGAGCTCCGAGTAGAAACCCCCGCCTTAAATGTTGCTCTTGTAACTGCTTCTACCACCTGAAGCATTCTGACGGTTGCATCACCCTCCAATCTGGAGACTGCAATACACAGGAGACGGAGGGTTGTAGTCAGCCAGTGGACACAATCCTCCCTACCACCAATACTGTGCCTCAAGGAGGCATCCATCACCAAGGATCCTCACCATCTGGGGCAAGCCCACTTCATCAGGGAGGAAGTACAGGAGCCTGAACAGCCCAACATTTTAAGAGCAGCTATGTTTTTATTTTTACCTTATTGAGATACAGTGTGAAAAAGGCCCCTCCAGCCCTTTTAGCTAAACCACCCAGTAATCCCTTGATTTAACCTGAGCATAACCAGGGGACAATTTACAATGACCAATGTTACGTACCCCGTAACTGGGTTGCCAAACCAGCAGAAATGGATCACTCAGTTGGAGTCTGGAGTACTAGAACTAAGAAAGTTTTATTAAAGAAACAAGCAACACAGTAATCGAAAGGATAATAAATGCAACAGTTCAGCAATGATAAACACACATGTGCACAGAATTAAGATAACAGCATCAATCAAGCTCTATCGTTGTCTAGGGGTAAATGACCAAATTTCAAAGTGACTCAAAGTTCTGTTCGCAGTAATCGTTGCCATGGCGATGGACAACGTGGGGGAAGAGAGAGATAGAACAGGAACAACTGATCATTCAGACACGGCTTCACTCACAGACCGGCGAGATGGCTCACAAGCAGCTTTTGGGCAGGTCCTTGGTGATGTCACCTGAGGTCACCAACTGTGACCCCTCCTCCAGATGCGGTCGATCCTCTGCAGTGAACCCGGCACCCAGGCAAGGGTGGACACACACCGGGTTCCCGCTGATCGTACCTTTCCACCCCGGGCGTTGTCTGGTACTTCCCACCGACTCGTGAGAAGCGTACCGCTTCCAGGGTCTCGTTACCTCGGGTGGCGTGTGTGTCCTGCCTTAGCGAACCTGTCCCTTTTTATCCCCCTGCTGGGGTATCGCCTGTCCATCACTTCAAACAGTTCAGGGTTCAAAGGGGGAGCCGCTCCAGACAGCTCTCTCTCCCCCGTCCCTTCATTACACATCTACAGACGCTGCTCCATTGTTCCTTATCTCTCCTTCCCCTGAGGGCAGGTGGCAGACCACTTGCTGATGTCACTGATGCTAGCCCAGGCCAGCAAACATCTTAATTTTATGTGTATTCTCATCACACCAATTAGTCTACCAACCAGTACATCCTTGCACTGTGGCAGGAAACCAGAGCACCCAGAGGAAACCAGCACAGGCAGCGACAGGAATTGAACCGGTGTCCCATGTACTGTGAAGTGTCACACTGCACAGTCGGCCCTCTGTATCCACGGATTCAACCAACTGCGGATCAGGATAAAGAAAAAACGGAAGTTCTCTCTCCAGCACTCGTTTGAGCATTGTTCGCCTCGCGTCTCATTCATTCGCTACTTGTGTTGTCAGCGAGAGGAAGTTTAAGGCTAGTAAGGGATGAGCACCCTTGTAGCTATGTAAAGCGCTACAGCCTCAAAAACTTAAAGATCACGGGAGAAGCAGCATCGGCTGATGCCGAGGCAACATCAGCTTTCCCAGAAGAGCTACGATGGTTGCGTCTGTACTGAACATGTACAGACTTTTTTTTCTTGTCATTATTCCCTAAACAATACAGTATAACAACTATTTACACAGCATTTACATTGTATTAGGTATTGTCAGTAATCTAGAGATGATTTAACGTATACGGGAGGATGTGCGTAGGTTAGGCCATTTTATAAACTTGGTATCTGCGTGGGGGTCCCGGAATCAAACCCCTGCAGATACAGAGGGCCGACTGTACTGTGCTTCCCCTTCACCATCAGGTTTCTGATTGGTTCATGAAGTCCACATTGTTACTCCTTTTACAATACTTACTTATATAACTTAAGTCTTCCACTGTATTGCTACTGCAAAACAACAAACATCAGTGATAATAAACCTGATTCTGAAATATTTCCTACTATCCAATCTGCTGGGACTGTATCAAAAACTATGAAGATTAGAAAGCCCACTGCCAATGCATCTTTGAACGCAAAATTCAGATTTACAGGCTCAACCAATTTAGAAACAGCAATATTCATATTTGCTTGAAATGTTATAGCATTTTAGTCAAATGTTAAGATATGAGACCTCGACTTTATTCTGTAGCATTTGTTTCTAGAACACCTGTAAGTTAAAGACTGTAACTCGAGCATACTGTCCAACTAACACCATATGGTTCACAGCTGGTTTTCTTTGTAATTTTCATATAGCATCTTGAGTTAAAAAGACAAATAGCGCAACAAAGGGTACTAAAGACAACAGCCACAATGCTCGGCAGTGAAGTACAGCACGCAGTAAATCATAACATAAGCCAGCTGCCTGCACTGTGCGGTCCGGGGACCCAGCTCCGACTCCTACCCACTTCACTGTCGTTTCTCATGGCAGAGGCCCGCGCCCTCAGCCCCTTACTGACACGTAATCCTTGTGGTCAGACCCCGTCCGCCAGTTGCACCGGCCCCACTGCCCCGGCACACACTCGGTCCAATTCGACTCGCACCCCAGTGTGGACAAAGGATACTCTCTAGGCTGAGGGTGGCGCCCAGCTCCACCGCCCGGTTCTCTTTATCTTCCCCTGCATCCTCCCGGACTGCCGCCATCTTCACTCGCCCCGAAAGCACGCCGGGATTCAGGAGGAGCAGCAGCGGCGGCCTGGCCGCGTGGCTTGCCGGGATACTGGAAGAAGAGCTGCGCCCTGGTACGCCGGGATTGTGGAGGAGCAGAGCGCTCGCCGGTCATGTGGCGCCTTAGACTTGACTTCTTAGCGGGGCGGCGATGCTCTGTAGCGAGTCTTTGGGGTCATTCCCATTTCGGCAGGAGATTTCTGAAAATTAACCGTCAAATTAATTGCTACTGCAGGAACCCTGCCGTTAAAAACTGATGTTTTAAAGATTAAAAACAGGAAATACTGGAAGCATCAGTAGGTCAAGTCGCATCTGTGGAATCAGTGCTATTCTCATTGACAAACGGCATGATTCTTTTTGTTTTACGGCAATAATTCAGTGCAAGGCATAAAAATTACTATAATTAACAGAAATAAATGTATAAGTACCGCCAAAGACTAACTACAAGGTATGGTTTATGGACCGTTCAGAGATTTGAAGGCGGATGGGAAGAAAGGATTCAGGTAATGTTCCGGGTAGTGTGTATAGTATATTATCACAGTATACTACATCATACAACTACTATACCGACATAGGGAATTTTAAATTGTCCCATTCAGCTTCCAAGATTTAATCACTTTGGTAGTTTTCTTACACTTGAGGGATAACGTTTTTTCCTGACAAGGGGATTCACTCTGCTTGCTTGGTGAGACTTGTGCCTGTGAAACAATCTCAGGTTCTGTAGTCTCCTTTGTGGTGGTTGTAGGAATTGACTCTGGGACTGCAGGAAGTGGTTCCGACATCTCAGGACACCTTTCTTTAACAATTGACCCTGCTCTCCTCAGCTGATGGATGTGTCATCTCCAGATGATATCAGGCACAATCTACACTGTGTAGGAGAGTGGTCCAGTTCTGTACTTAAACATTCCAACTACCCACATGGGATTACCTCTGTAGTCCCTCACCAAGAGAGGGTTCAACGCGAGTCAAACATCAAACATCCTTCTTCGACGAGCTGTCAAATTGTCTCGGTTGTTTGTCCTGAATACACCTCTGAGAGATTGGGTTTGAGGAGGTCCAAGCCTGACTGCAATATGCAAGGAGGAAATTGGTGAGCTCCTGGTTTAGTGTCAGTGTAGCATGTTCTGCATTTTTTAGACTAGACAAACCTTTCTGCCAAGCTATTTGTAGCTGGGTGGTACAGTGCAGATGTAATATGTCTTATTCCATTCATTTTCAGGAATGACTGAAACTTCTGCAAAAATCGGTGGTCCATTGTCACTGATTAAGTGCTCTGGAACACCAGTCCTCTGGAAGAGGGTCCTCAACAGATCAGCAGTGTGTGAGACTGTAGTAGAGGCCATTGGGAACACTTCTGGCCACTTTGTAGCTGCATCCACTACTACCAAGAAATCTGAGCCCATAAATGGTCCAGCAAAATCCACATGAATTCTCTGTCTGGGCAATGCAGGCCACTCTACTCTTGGCATCTTCTGAATGTGTTGGCATTCTGTACACTGCAAGGCAAGCAGCTTGTTCTACTGATCTATCCCAGGCCACCAAACAAAGACTTTCATTTTCACCACACCTAGATGAAAAGCATACAGCTCCTTCAACACCTTAGCACTCAGCTTGGATGATACAATAACTCTCAATCCCTATAGAAGGCAAGTTCATCCCAGTGCTGGCAAAAATGGGGGAACTAGAATTTCTGCTGCACAATCCAGCCCTTATTGTATGGCCATGTAGTTCTGAGAAAATGTGGGATCTTTTCTGCTTTGAGAGAAAATCACAGGAAACTGTAGAGTAATGTAATGTGTAGCAGATGACACATATTGTTCATAACAGAAACTGTTCTACATAATTCACAAATACAGTTATTGAGTTGTGTTCACTGTAAGAGAAGGTGTCTGATGTAATAACAATAGTGTAAGGTGACTGCTTTTGGTTCATTCGTAATGTAAGTAAGGACTTTTGTTAAACATATAAAACAACTCTTGCATGTTTTATTCGCAAAATCCTACAAGACTGAGATAAACATGTACCCTTCATTTTTACTTTAGTAAGGAGTGTACATTTGACTTGGTGCCGTAATGACATATGCCATTCACGTACTTTTACATATAACCCATAATCAATTACGTAACCAACAAAGGATATTTAATCAATGAATCTACAAGATTACTCAAATATCCCTGAAATATTATTATTACTGAAATATTAAATACACTATACTGCTCCCTGCTTAGCTGTAAACTCCATTTCAATATAGAGTGTGTCTCAACTGTATACACAGTATACTATATAATATACTTACTATACAGACATCCACAGCATAGTAAATTTTAAATGGTTCCATTCTGGCCTAAAGATTTAATCATTGTGGAGGATTTCTTACTCTTACGGGATAACGTCTTTGCTGACAAGAGGGCGTACAGGAGTGAGATGTACCAACTGGTGAATGGTGCAGCAGCAACAACCTGGTCTCCTGACGAAGGGTCTCGTCCGGAAACATCGACTGTACCTTTTCCTAGAGATGCTGCCTGACCTGCTGCGTTCACCAGCAATTTTTATGTGTGTTGCTTGAAATTCCAGCATCTAGAGATTTCCTCGTGTTCACCATTTCCTTTGCCTTTTGGAAAGCTACCTCACATTGCTTTGTCCATTGCCATTTCTTCCTGATCTGAAATAATGAGTTCAAGGTGTGGAGCGCAGGAGCCAGGGTTGGCACGAACATGTGATAGTAATTGGCAAATCCTAAAAAGGATCACAACTGTGATACATTCTTTAGCCTTGGAGTATATATAGGTCACTTCTTGAAGTTTCTCAGCACACTTGTGTAATTCGTTTTTACCAATGGTTTGACCACAATACGTGATGCTTGGTTTGAAGAATTCACACCTGCTCCATCATGCTCTGAACCCACAATCTTCTGATCTTTTTAACACTGTCTTGAGGTTTTGGAGATGTTCCTTGTCATTCTCAACATTAACAGTTATGTCATCCAGGTAACACTGAGTGCCTGAACAGTCTTTCAGCAGCTGGTTCACAGCTTTCTGGCAAAAATAAGCCTGCTGTTGTGATAAAGCCCATTGTGAGTGTTTATGATTACAGAAGCACTTTGGACTCTTCTTCCGTGTCCATCTGTAGGTAGGCCTCAGCTAAGTCCAGTTTGTTGAAGTATTTCCTTCCAGAAAGGTTTGCAAAGGTATCCTCTATCCTGGGCAGAGGGTATTGAATTGACTTGATTACTTACATCCTTCATATACATGAGTAAAAGTCTTTATGTTACGTCTCCATCTAAATGTGCAATTTATAGTAATTTGTAAAAAATAGTACGTAGAACAGGACTGTCAATATAACATAGAAATACAATTGTATCAGCATGAATTAATCAGTCTGATGGCCTAGTGAAAGAAGCTGTCCTGGAGCCTGTTGCTCCTGGGTTTTATGGCTATGGTACTGTTTCCTGGATGGTAGCAACTGGAACAATTTGTGGTTGGGGTGACTCAGGTCCCCAATGATCCTTCAGGCCCTTTTTACACATCTGTCTTTGTAAATGTCCTGAATAGTGGGAAGTTCACACCTACAGATGCGCTGGGCTGTCCGCACCACTCCCTGCAAAGCCCTGTGATTGAGGGAAGTACAGTTCCCATACCAGGCAGTGATGCAGCCAGTCAGGATGATTTCAATTGTGCTCCTGTAGAATGTTCTTTGGATTTGGGGGCCCATACCAACCTTTTTCAACCGTCCGAGGTGAAAGGGGTGCTGTTGTGCCTTTTTCACCACACAGCTGGTACTGTATGTACAGACCACGTGAGATCCTCAGTGATATTTATGCAGATAAAGCCCATTATGCAGTGATAGTTAAGCTGTTCACCCTCTCAACCCCAGATCCATTGATGTCAATAGGGGTTAGCCTGTCTCCATTCCTCTTGTAGTCCACAACCAGGTCCTTTGTTTTTGTGATATTGAGGGAGAGGTTGTTTTCTTGACACCACTTCGTCAGGGTGATGACTTCTTCTCTGTAGGCTGCCTCATTATTATTTGAAATTAGGCCAATCAGTGTAGTGTTGTCAGCAAATTTAATTAGCGGGTTGGAGCTGTGGGTGGCAACACAGTCATGGGTATACAGAGAGTAAAGGAGGGGGCTTAGTACAAAGCCCTGAGGGGCACCTGTGTTGAGGGTCAAAGGGGCAAAGGTGAGGGAGCCCAGTCTTACCACCTGCCGGCGATCTGACAGGAAGTCCAGGATCAAGCTACACAGGGAAGGATGAAGGCCAAGGACTCTGAGCTTTCTTGTCAAGCCTGGAGGAAATTATGGTGTTGATTTATTTTCAGTACTGGGTTGATAGTGACCTTAAAATCACCACAGATCCTGGCAGATCCATTCTTCTTGGCTAATGGGACTATTGGCACTGCCCATGGGCTCCACTCGACCTCGGAAATAATTCCTTCAGCTTCCATGCGATCTAGCTCATTGGCTACATTGTCACAGGTGGTATGAGAAACCAGACAGGCTTTGTAAAACTTGGATGGGACATTTTCGTTTAATAGTATTTTACCCTTAATATGTTTGAGTTTTCAATGTCATCTTTGAACACTGCTGTGGCATCATCCAGTACCTTTCTTAATTCAATTTCAGTTGACTTTTTTTGCAGGGAATGTGGCATGCAAATGGTGTTTAGGTCTCCAATCAAGTTAGAAGCATAGAAATATAGAAAACCTACAGCACAATACAGGCCCTTTGGCCCACAAAGTTGTGCTGAACATGTCCCTACCTTAGAAATTACTAGGCTTACCTATAACCCGCTATTTTTCTAAGCTCAATGTACCTATCCAAAAGTCTCTAAAAAGACCCTATCATATCCGCCTCCATCACCGTTGCCAGCAGCCCATTCCACGCACTCACCAATCTCTGAGTAACAAACTTACCCCTGACATCTCCTCTGTACCTACTCCCCAGCACCTTAAACCTGTGTCCTCTTGTGGCAACCATTTCAGTTGTAGTTGTCTCAGCCACTAACAGCCCCACAATGCTGGTCCTCCTGGTTTTACCATATACAAGCCCAAAGAAGCTTGTTGGTTGTTGTATTTCACTGTTACAAATGTCATTCCCACAGGAGTTATCTTTTCACCAATATAACTTCTTAGTTGGATATCTGCATTTTTTAATTCACTATCTTTGAAATGCCATTCAAACTCATTTTGTGGAATGAATGAAACAGCCAAGCCAGTGTCCAGATTCCATTTTAATTATTATGCCATTCACGTCTGGCATAAGCCATATTGCTCGTCTCCTGTTAGTTTTCATTTTTTAAATCTGAAGGCTGCCCAGGCCTCTTTCAAGAAGGAGGACATGTTTTATGTCGTGGAAAGGAAGGCTGCATCCTGGGAACAGAAGTGGCAGAGCTGAGGAACTGGGAAAAGGACATTTATACAGGAGATAGTGTGGGAATAGGCATAGTAAAGATAACCTTGCGAATTGGTAGGTTTAGAAAAGATGTCAGTTGACAGTTTGTCTCCAGAAATGGACAGAGAGATCAAAAAAGTGGAAGGAGGTGTCAAAAATGGACCAAGTGAAATTAAGGGCAGGATGGAAGTTACAGGGAAAGTTGATGAAATTGATGAGCTCAACACAGGTACATGAGTTGAGGAGTATTACCGGGGAAGGTTTCAAACATGGACTGTTCTATGTATCCAATGAAGTGGCAGGCATAGTAGGGATCCACGTGGGTGCCCTGGCTACCCCTCGAGTCTGGAGTAAGTGTGAGGAGTCACGTCCTCTCTTTCCCTTCCTCCACTGTGCAGGTGACTCACCTTCATCTCTATTTCCCAAACATCCACGCTCACCCGCCGCCTTAACTGAGATATAGTTCCTTTTGTCCTTACTACCACCCCATATAGCCTTCACATCCAACGCATCATCCTTTGCAACTTCTGCCATCCAACAGGATCCTATCACTAAACATATCTATACCTTTCCCCTCCCCCTACCACTTCCACTGGGGTCGTCTATCGTGTCCGTGCTCCTGGTGCGGCCTCCTCTACATTGGTGAAGCCCTTTGTAAATTGGGGATACTAATCTTTGAGCACTTCTACTCCATCTGGCAAAAGCAGATCTTCCTAGTGACCGAACATTTTAATTCTCATTCCAACATGTGCCAAGAGGAGGCCACTGTCAGGGTGGAGGAGCAAAACCTTATATTCTGTCTGGGTAGCCTCCAATTTAATGGCATGAATATTGAACTCTCCTTCTGGTAAAAATATTTTCCCTCCTCCTCCCCTCTTTTTCTATTCCCCCCTCTGGCCCTTTACATCTTCTCACTTGCCTATACTTTCCCCTGGGTTCCCTCCTCCTTCCCTTTTTCTTATGGTCCACCCTCCTCTCCTGTCAGATTCCTTCTCCAGCCCTTTACCTTTTCCACCCACCTGGATTCATTTATCACCTTATAGATGGCCTCCTTCCCCTTCCCTCACCTTATTTATTCTGGCGTCTTTCCCCTTCCTTTTTCAGTCTTAAAGAAGGGTATTGGCCTGCAACGTCAACTGTTTATTTATTTCCATAGATGCAGCCTGACTTGCTGAGTTCCTCTAGCATTTTCTGTGTGTTGCTTTGTATCTGTACTACTTTGTTGTATTCTTTTCCAAGTTCCCCCTTAAACCTACATTGGTCTGGTGTATGTGAGCCCCTGCCACAACAGTAACATAATTTGTTCAGGAGGCGTGTTTCTATTGAGACATTGTAATTCTGTTCACGCTCACTTTCATTCCTGATTGCAAACCAATTGCATCTCTGTCTGCTGTTTCTATTGATACCGCTATTTCAACTGCTCTTTGAACTGTGAATTGTACTTCAGTTGGGAGCTATTTTTGAACGCTTTCTTGTAAGATTCCACAAACTAAACCATGTATTAATTATCAGTAAGCCCAACACTGAAATGACAACGCTCAGACTTCTTCTTTCCAATTCAGCTTTTTATTTCGCTGATGGAACCTAAAGTGTTCTCCAATGACCAATAGTTTTAGTTCTAAATGCTCCTGCTTTACTTTCACGATAACAGCAAAGCTCAATTCAGCTGGTTTGGTTGGAGCAGTTAAACTTCTAAGCAAACTCTGTGGTTTTCCACCTATTGCACTCAGTAACACTGGCACTCACTTTTCATTGGCTCTTTCATTTGCTTCAAAATACTACTCAATTTATTCAGTATACATCATCCAATTATCTGTAGTGCAAGTGAACACATCTATCTTTCCAATGTAGCCAGCCATTTTTTGTATTTATTATTATTATCACCCGGTACTCACAGTTTCTAAATTAGTGAATTTCTTCCTTTTTCTATCTTTTTTAACTAGTTCATCTCTCTCCCCTTCCAAAGAAACACGTGCTGCATTTCAACAGTTAGGTAGTCATCTCGTGTTCCTTTTAAAACCTACTTGTCACCTCTGGTATGTTTTGTAACTCCAGAAATTAGTCAAAAGATAAACATGGGAGCCAGTATGCATATGCTAAGTTTTACTTTCCTTTCCTTTAGTGAAGCACACACATCGGACGTGGTGGTGTAGTGATGCATGTCATACATGGATTTGCATATAACCCATAATGAATTATGTAAGAAAGCTTAATCACACAATATATTTACAATATTACTCAAATACTACTGAAATACATTACAGGAGGTGATGGGCAGAAGAGTTAAAATGCTAAAGAAGGAATCTGATAGGCGAGGTAGTAGGGGAGAATCACCATCATATCCCCAAGTCCGAAATTGCTCATGGCCCATGTAATATTATTGAAGTGTTATCACTATAAGGAAACATATCTACAAACATGGAAATATGGTCTTTTAGAGTCTATTCCACCATTCAACCATACAGGAAGACAGCTAAACAGAACAATGTTACTCTGGGGCCAAGGTGCAAACCATAGAATAGTACAGCACAGTACAGGCCCTTCAGCCCACAATGTTGTGCCAACCTTTAAACCCTGCCTCCCATATAACCCACACCTTAAATTCCTCCATAGATCTGTCTAGCAGTCTCTTAAATTTCACTAGTGTATCTGCCTCCACCACTGATTCAGGCAGTGCATTCCACGCACCAACCACTGAGTAAAAAACCTTCCTCTAATATCCCCCTTAAACTTCCCACCCCTTACCTTAAAGCCATGACCTCTTTTATTGAGCAGTGATGCCCTGGGGAAGAGGTGCTGGCTGTCCACTATCTATTCCTCTTAATATCTTGTATACCTCTATCATGTCTTCTCTCATCCTCCTTCTCTCCAGAGAGTAAAGCCCTAGCTCCCTTAATCTCTGATCATAATGCATACTCTCTAAACCAGGCAGCATCCTGGTAAATCTCCTCTGTACCCTTTCTAATGCTTCCACATCCTTCCTATAGTGAGGCGACCAGAACTGGACACAGTACTCCAAGTGTGGCCTCACCAGCGTTTTACAGAGCTGCATCATTACCTCGCGACTCTTAAACTCTATCCCTCGACTTATGAAAGCTAACACCCCATAAGCTTTCTTAACTATCCAATCTACCTGTGAGGCAACTTCCAGGGATCTGTGGACATGTACCCCCAGATCCCTCTGCTCCTCCACACTACCAAGTATCCTGCCATTTACTTTGTACTCTGCCTTGGAGTTTGTCCTTCCAAAGTGTACCATCTCACACTTCTCTGGGTTGAATTCCATCTGCCACTTTTCAGCCCACTTCTGCATCCTATCAATATCCCTCCGCAATCTTTGACGATCCTCTACACTATCCATTACACCACCAACCTTTGCGCCGTCTGCAAACTTGCCAACCCACCCTTCTACCCCGACATCCAGGTCGTTAATAAAAATCACAAAAACTAGAGGTCTCATAACCGATCCTTGTGAGACATCACTAGTCACAACCTTCCAATCCGAATGTACTCCCTCTACCACGACCCTCTGCTTCTCCAGGCAAGCCGATTCTGAATCCACCTGGCCAAACTTCCCTGGATCCCATGCCTTCTGACTCTCTGAATAAGCCTACCGTGTGGAACCTTGTCAAATGGCTTACTAAAATCCATGTAGATCACATCCACTGCACTACCCTCATGTATCTGCCTGGTTATCTCCTCAAAGAACTCTATCAGGTTTGTTAGACACGATCTGCCCTTCACAAAACCATGCTGACTGTCCCTGCTCAGACCATGATTCTCTAAGTGCCATAGATCCTATTTCTAAGAATCTTTTCCAACAGCTTTCCCACCACAGATGTAAGGCTCACTGGTCTATAATTACCTGCACTATCCCTACTACCTTTTTTGAACAAGGGGACAACATTCACCTCCCTCCAATCCTCCGGAACCATTCCCATGGACAACGAGGACATAGGGCTCCTAGCCAGAAGCTTAGCAATCTTCTCCCTTGCCTCGTGAAACAGCCTGGGAAATATTCCGTCAGCCCCGGGGACTTATCCATCCTAATGTATTTTAACAAATCCAACAACTCTTCTCCCTTAATATCAACATGCTCCATAACATCAACCTCATTCATACCATCCTCACCGTCATCAAGTTCCCTCTCCATTGGTGAATACAGAAGAGAAGTATTCACTGAGGACCTCACTCACTTCCACAGCCTCTAGGCACATCTTCCCACCTTTATCTCTAATCAGTCCTACCTTCACTCCTGTCATCCTTTTGTTCTTCACATAATTGAAGAATGCCTTGGGGTTTTCCTTTACCCTACTCACCAAGGTCTTCTCATGCCCCCTTCTTGCTCTCCTCAGCCCCTTCTTAAGCTCCTTTCTTGCTACCCTATATTCCTTAATAGACCCATCTGATCCTTGCATCCTAAACCTCATGTGTGCTGCCCTCTTCCACCTGACTAGATTTTCCACCTCACTTTTCACCCATGGTTCCTTCACCCTACCATTCTTTATCTTCCTCACCGGGACAAATTTATCCCCAACATCCTGCAAGAGATCCCTAAACATCAACCACATGTCCATAGTACATTTCCCTGCAAAAACATCATCCCAATTCACACCCGCAAGTTCTAGCCTTATAGCCTCATAATTTGTCCTTCCCCAATTAAAAATTCTCCTGTCCTCTCTGATTCTATCCTTTTCTATGATAATGCGAAAGGCCAGGGAGCAGTGGTCACTGTTCCCCAGATGCTCACACACTGAGAGATCTGTGATCTGACCTGGTTCGTTACCTAATACTAGATCTAGTATGGCATTCCCCCTAGTCAGCCTGTCAACATACTGTGACAGGAATCCGTCCTGGACGCACTTAGCAAACTCTGCCCCGTCTAAACCATTGGAACTAATCAGGTGCCAATCAATATTAGGGAAGTTAAAGTCACTCATCATAACAACCCTGTTATTTTTGCACCTTTTCAAAATCTGCCTCCCAATCTGCTCCTCAGTATCTCTGCTGCTACCAGGGGGCCTACAGAATACTCCCAATAGAGTAACTGCTCCCTTCCTGTTCCTGACGTCCACCCATACTGACTCAAAAAAGGATCCTGTTACGTTTTCCACCCTTCCTTTAGCTGTAATAGTATCCCAGACCAGTAATGCCACCCCTCCTCCCCTTCGCCCCCTCTCTATCCCTCTTAGAGCACTGAAATCCAGGAATAGAAACCATAGAAACTACAGCACAGAAACAGGCCTTTTGGCCCTTTTTGGCTGTGCCGAACCATTTTCTGCCTAGTCCCACTGACCTGCACATGGACCATATCCCTCCATACACGTCCCATCCATGTATCTGTCCAATTTATTCGTAAATATTAAAAAAGAACCCGCATTTACCACCTCGTCTGGCAGCTCATTCCATACTCCCACCACTCTCTGTGTGAAGAAGCCCCCCCCTAATGTTCCCTCTAAACTTTTCCCCCCTCACCCTTAACCCATGTCCTCTGGTTTTTTTCTCCCCTTGCCTCAGTGGAAAAAGCCTGCTTGCATTCACTCTATCTATACCCATCATAATTTTATATACCTCTGTCAAATCTCCCCTCATTCTTCTACGCTCCAGGGAATAAAGTCCTAACCTATTCAACCTTTCTCTGTAACTGAGTTTCTCAAGTCCCAGCAACATCCTTGTAAACCTTCTCTGCACTCTTTCAACCTTATTTATATCCTTCCTGTAATTTGGTAACCAAAACTGAACACAATACTCCAGATTCGGCCTCACCAATGCCTTATACAACCTCATCATAACGTTGCAGCTCTCATACTCAATACTTTGATTAATAAAGGCCAATGTACCAAAAGCTCTCTTTACGACCCTATCTACCTGTGACGACACTTTTAGGGAATTTTGTATCTGTATTCCCAGATCCCTCTGTTCCACTGCACTCCTCAGTGCCTTACCATTAACCCTGTATGTTCTACCTTGGTTTGTCCTTCCAACGTGCAATACCTCACACTTGTCTGTATTAAACTTCATCTGCCATTTTTCAGCCCATTTTTCCAGCTGGTCCAAGTCCTTCTGCAGGCTCTGAAAACCTTCCTCACTGTCTACTACACCTCCAATCTTTGTATCATCAGCAAACTTGCTGATTCAATTTACCACATTATCATCCAGATCATTGATATAGATGACAAATAACAATGGACCCAGCACTGATCCCTGTGGCACACCACTAGTCACAGGCCTCCACTCAGAGAAGCAATTCTCTACCACCACTCTCTGGCTTCTTCCATCGAGCCAATGTCTAATCCAATTTACCACCTCTCCATGGAAACCTAGCGACTGAATTTTCCTAACTAACCTCCCATGCGGGACCATGCGGATATTGAGAATCCATTCCTGCCCTGGTGCCAGCCAAGTCTCTGTAATGGCCACTACATCATAATTCCATGTGTGTATCCAAGCTCTCAGTTCATCACCTTTGTTCCTGATGCTTCTTGCATTGAAGTACACACACTTTAGCCCTTCAAAGCCTCTTTATATGTTAGATCTGGCTTTACTCCATGCACTTCTTCCACTGCTCTATCGCTCTGGTCCCATCCCCCTCGCAAATTAGTTTAAACCCTCCCGAACCATGCTGGGAAACCTACCTGCAAGGATATTGCTCCCCCTCAAGTTCAGGTGCAACCCATCCAATCTGTACAGGTTCCACCTTCTCCAGAAGAGATCCCAATGATCCAAAAATCTAAAACCCTGCCCCCAGCACCAACTCTATAGCCACACATTTAACTGCCATCTCCTCCAATTCTTACCATCACTGTCACGTAGCACTGGCAGCAATCATGAGAACGCCACCCTTGAGGTCCTGTTCTTCAGCCTTCTGCCTAGTTCCCGAAACTCACACTTCAGGACCTCATCCTTCTTAAGACCATAAGACAAAGGAGCAGAAGTCGGCCATTTGGCCCATCGAGTCTACTTTGCCATTTTATCATGAGCTGATCCATTCTCCCATTTAGTCCCACTCCCCGCCTTCTCACCATAACCTTTGGTGCCCTGGCTACTCAGATACCTATCAATCTCTGCGTTAAATACACCCAATGACTTGGCCTCCACTGCTGCCCGTGGCAACAAATTCCAAAGATTCACCACCGTCTGACTAAAAAAATTTCTTCGCATTTCTGTTCTGAATGGGTGACCTTCAATCCCTAAGTCATGCTCTCTCGTACTAGACTCCCCCATCATGGGAAACAACTTTGCCACATCCACTCTGTCCATGCCTTTCAACATTCAAAATGTTCTATGAGGTCTCCCCTCATTCTTCTAAACTCCAAGGAATACAGTCCAAGAGTGGACAAACGTTCCTCATATGTTAACCCTCTCATTCCCGGAATCATTCTAGTGAATCTTCTCTGTACCCTCTCCAACATCAGCACATCCTTTCTTAAATAAGGAGACCAAAGCTGCCCACAGTACTCCAAGTGAGGTCTCACCAGCGCCTTATAGAGCCTCAACATCACATTCCTGCTCCCATACTCTATTCCTGTAGAAATGAATGCCAACATTGCATTCACCTTCTTCACTACCGACTCAACCTGGAGGTTAACCTTCAGGGTATCCTGTACAAGGACACTCACGTCCCGTTGCATCTCAGAACTTTGAATTCTTTCCCCATTTAAATAATAGTCTGCCCATTTATTTCTTCTACCAAAGTGCATAACCATACACTTTCCAACATTGTATTTCATTTGCCACTTCTTGGCCCATTCTTCCAATCTATCCAAGTCTCTCTGCAGACTCTTGGTTTCCTCAGCACTACCGGCCCCTCCACCTATCTTTGTATTGTCAGCAACCTTAGCCACAAAGCCATCTATTCCATAATCCAAATCGTTGATGTACAATGTAAAAAAAAGCGGCCCCAACATGGACCCCTGTGGAACACTACTGGTAACTGGCAGCCAAACAGAATAGGATCCCTTTATTCTCACTCTGTTTCCTGCCCATCAGTCAACACTCTATCCACATATGTAACTTCCCTGTAATTCCATGGGCTCTTATCTTGTTAAGCAGCCTCATGTGTGGCACCTTGTCAAAGGCCTTCTGAAAATCCAAATATGCAACATCCACTGCATCTCCCTTGTCTAGCCCACTTGTAATTTCCTCAAAAAATTGTAATAGGTTTGTCAGGCAGGATTTTCCTTTAAGGAAGCCATGCTGAGTTCTGCCTATCTTGTCATATGCCTCCAGGTACTCTGTAACCTCATCCTTGACAATCAACTCCAACAACTTCCCAACCACCAATGTCAAGCTAACAGGTCTATAATTTCCTTTTTGCTTCCTTGCCCCTTCTTAAATAGCGGAGTGACATTTGCAATCTTCCAGTCCTCTGGAACCATTGCCAGAATCTATTGACTTTTGAAAGATCATCGCTAATGCCTCCGTAATCTCCACAGCTACTTCCTTCAGAACACGAGGGTGCATTCCATCTGGTCCGGGAGATTTATCTATCTTTAGACTATTCAGCTTCCTGAGTACTTTCTCTGTCGTAATTTTGACTGTGCACACTTCCCTGCCACCCTTGAGTGTCCGGTATATTGCTGATGTCTTCCTCAGTGAAGAGTGATGCAAAATACTCGTTCCTCCGCCGTCTCCTTATCTCCTATTACAATTTCTCCAGCATCATTTTCTATCAGACCTATATCTACTCTCACCTGTCTTTTACTCTTTATATACTTGAAAAAGCTTTTAGTATCCTCTATTATTTGCTAGCTTCCTTTCATAGTTACTCTTTTCCCTCTTAATGACCTTCTTAGTATCCTTTTGTAAGCTTTTAAAAACTTCCCAATCCTCTGTCTTCTCACTAATTTTTGCTTCCTTGTGTGCCCTCTCCTTTGCTTTAACTTTGGCTTTGACTTCTCTAGTCAACCACGGTTGCATCCTTTTTCCATTCGAAAATTTCTTCTTTTTTGGAATATACCTGTCTTGCACCTTCCTCACTTCTCACATAAACTCCAGCCACTGCTGCTCTGCCGTCTTTCCTGCCAGTGTCCCTTTCCAGTCAACTTTGGCCAGTTCCTCTCTCGTGCCACTGTAATTTCCTTTACTCCACTGAAATACCGACACGTCAGATTTCGGCTTCTCTTTTTCAAATTTCACAGTGAACTCAATCATGTTATGATCACTGCCTCCTAAGGGTTCCTTTACCTCAATCTCTCTAATCACCTCCAGTTCATTACACAATACCCAATCCAGTACAGCCGATCCCCTAGTGGGCTCAACAACAAGCTGTTCTAAAAAGACATCTCGCAGACATTCTACAAATTCTCTCTCTTGAGATTCAGTGCCAACCTGTTTTCCCAATCCACTTGCATGTTAAAATCCCCCACAATCATCATAACACTGCCCTTCTGACAAGCCTTTTCTATTTCCTGTTGTAATTTGTAGTCCACATCCCTGCAGCTGTTTGGAGGCCTATAAATAACTGCCATCAGGGTCCTTTTACCCCTGCGATTTCTTAGCTCAACCCATAAAGATTCTGCACCTTCCGATCCTATATCACCTCTCTCTAATGATTTAATATAATTTCTTACCAATAAAGCTACGCCTCCCCCTCTGCCTACCTTCCTATCCTTCTGATACACTGTGTATCCTTGGATGTTCAGCTCCCAGAGACATGTATCCTTTAGCCATGTCTCAGTGATGGCCACAATATCATACCTACCAATCTATAGCTGTACGACAAGATCATCCACCTTATTCCTTATACTGTGTGCACTTAAGTATAATACCTTAAGACCAGTATTTTGTACTTTTCGCTTTGATTTCACTGCAACTCATCCCAATGGCTACAAATTTGCCCCATCACCTGCCTGTCTTTCCTGACATCTTTACTGCTCACTATCTTAGATTTATTTCCGTTTTCCCCTTCCTCCGCACCATCATTCCCATCCCCCTGCCAAATTAGTTTAAACCCTCCCTAACAGCTCTATTAAACTTTCCCGCCAGGATATTGGTCCCCTTTGGATTTAGGTGTAACCTGTCCATTTTGAACAGGCCATACTTCCCCCAGAAGAAATCCCAATTATCCAAGAATATGAAGCCCTGCCCCCGCACCAGTCTCTCAGCCATGCATTCATCTGCCTGATCCGATTATTCTTGCCCTCGCTAGCACGTGGCACAGGTAGCAATCCCGAGATTACTACCCTGGAGGTCCTGCTTCTCAGCTTCCTTCCTAACTCCCAGAAATCTCTTCAGGACCTCCTCCTTTGTCCTATCTATGTCATTGGTACCAACATGTACCAAGACAACTGGCTGCTCACCCTCCCCCTTCAGAATATTCTGGACCCGATCCGAGACATCCCGTACCCTGGCACCTGGGAGGCAACACACCATGCGGGTATCTGTCAGGCTCACAGAATCTCCTGTCCGTTCCCCTGACTATGGAATCCCCTACGACTACTGCATTCCTCTTCTCCCTCCTTCCCTCCTGCACAACAGCGCCAGGCTCAGTGCCAGAGACCCGGTCACCGTGGGCGTCCCCTGTCAGGTCATCCCTCTCAACTGCATCTAGAACAAGATATTTGTTGCTGAGGGGGACAGCCGCAGGTGTGCTCTCCACTATCCGGGCATTTCCCTTCCCTCTCTTGACAATAACCCAATTTTCTGACCCCTGTAGCCTAGGGATGACTACCTCCCAGTAGCTCCTGTCTATCACCTCTTCACTTTCCCTGATAAGCAGTAGGTCATCAAGCTACAGCTCCAGATCCCTAACACGGTCTCTGAGGAGCTGCATCTCAGTGCACCTGGCGCAGATGTGGCCATCAGGGAGGTTGGAGGTCTCCCAGGATTCCCACATCTGACACTCTGACCAACGCACTAACCCTGCAGGCATGCTATCTAATTCTACAGGAATGAAATAGGAAAAATAAGTCTACTCACCCACTTACCTCGCCAAACAGACGAACTTTTTAAACCGTTAGCTCGTACCGTTAGCTGTGAGAGCCCTGTTGTTCCTATCTGTCCGGGCCGATTCGGGAAGGCGGTGGGGGTGAGAAAAAAAAGAGTTGGTGCTTCACTCTCGTCTCTTCCCGTTTACCGCCAAAGCCCTACACTCTGCTACCACTCACTCTGCTGCCCGCTCCGACAACTGCCCGCTGTATAGGGTGGTCTCCTTTTTAAACTCTCCGTGCTGTCCTGTTACGTCACGAACCTGCGCAGTCTCATCCTTCTTGCACTCGAAGAAGTTTTTTAAAAAAACTCCCTTCCTTCAGAATTCAGCTCCCATGCCGCTCTGTAGTTCCGATCTTCCTGCCTGTGTCGTTGGTACCAACATGTATCACAACTTCTGTTTGCTTTCCCTCTCGTACCAGGATGTCGTGCACCCGATCAGAGACATCCTGGACCTTGGCACCCGGGAGGCAACAAACCATGCGGGTGTCCTTCGCACGTCCACAAAATATCCTGTCAGCTCCCCTGACTATAGAGTCCCCAATGACAACAGCTCTCCTCTTCTCTGTCCCACCCTTCTGCAACACAGGGTCAGACTCAGTGCCGGAGGCCCTACCACCGTGGTTCACATCTGGTCGGTCGTCCCCGCCGACAGTATCCTGGATGGTAAACTTATTATTCAGGGGAATGGCTACAGGGGTGCTCTGCACTACCTGTCTGCTCACCATCGCTTTCCCCCCTGACTGTCACCCAACGACCTGCTTCCGACAGCCTAGGTGTGACTACCTCCCTGTAGCTCTCATCTATGACTGCCTCATTCTCCCTTATGAGTCGAAGGTCATCCAGCTGCTGCTCCAGATTCCTTACATAGTCTTCCAGATCGCCCAGCCGTATGCACTTCTGGCAGATGTGACTCTGCGGGAGAGGGGAGTTCCCCCAAGACTACCACATCTCACATGAGAGGCACATCACCATCTCAGGAGGCATTGTAAAGCCTAACTGGGAGCTTGTCCTCCACCTCTTCTCATCAAAGCTTCACTCCCTCACTGGCCACTCAATTTGAAATACCCCTCTATTTATTGGTTTGATCTTGGTCACCTGACCTCGATTGCCCAATCGGCTGCTTTCTGCTGAGTCTGAGCTATTCAAATCTTGATTGCACAGACCAACTGCCAAAACTGCCAGAATCTCTCGAGTCAAAGCCTCAAAGTTTCACAGCTTCACTCACTGGCCGCTTTCCACTGGCCGGTACACAGTACAAATAGTCATTCTCAGCATAAGGCACACATAGCACATATAAGACAGCAGTAAAGTACTGTCACACAAAAAATATGTACAGTCCTGATCCAGGAATGTTACAGCAATACCTTACAATATATATCAATATAATCAATATACGGTATCTACTTAATATAACACTGAGGGGCAGTACCAACTCCTGCACGTAGCCACACAACATCACATCCAGCACTCTGGTGGAGTACACCAATTCTGTTGCCTTCCCTCTGGGCAGCTACAAACAAGCGACAACGTAGGTTGAGGCCTAGTCCTCACCATGACTGAGGCCACGCAGCTCCCCTGCGGTTCACCAACAAATCAATGAATCGGACTTGCATCATTCCATATTAACAATGTCCAACAGGATCTTGCAATCACAAAGAAAGCAACCAAGACAATCATTCGCTGTTAAACTGCACACTACAAAAACTTCAGGTTCTCCCCCTCCAACCAATTTGTTGAAGGGATAGATCCAGAGTACTTAAAGTTCTTAAGGTCCAGCACGGGATTGTGATCATAGAAAAAATACCTTTAAAAGGGACAGTAACACCTTTGCTTGGCCCCATAGAAGCTGCTGTGGCCGAGCACTCTGCCATCTTACCAGAAGACTAGAGCTACAAAGTGGCACTACAAAATACAAAGCTATAAATATGACTGTAACCTTCAACTCTTAGTAGTCTTTCATTCCTTTATCAAATACCTTTGAGGAAGAGAATTGAAAAGACTTAAAACTGTCTGAGAGAGGGAAGAAAATGCTACTCCACCTAAATTTTACTGACAGATCTGTGAGTCTAAAGTCAGTGGTAAGGAAATTATTGCAAGTAATTGTGAGTGCAAGATTAACTTAGAGAGATTGGGGTTAATCAGAGCCCATCTTTGTAGCATCATGAGGAGGAGATTCTAGCTAATTTGAATGAATATTTTAGGGATATTACTCCTGTGCAAAAGTCTTAGACACCCTGGAATTTTTACCTAAATTTTGTTTTAGATGTTATTTTATGGCTTCTGCATTAATGTGTCAGTAGCAAAGAGCAAATTTTAGATTTCCAAACATTAATTTTCTTACAAGTTAAATGTTACAGAGAATTTTTTGTATTTCATTAAAGTAAGTAACATATGGGTAACATGACAGGGCAGAGTTTTAAGGTGCTGGGAAGTAGGTACAGAGGAGATGTCAGGGCTAAGTGAGTGCGTGGAATGGGCTGCCGATGATGGTGGTGGAGGCAAATATGATAGGGTCTTTTAAGAAAGTCCTGGATAGGTGCATGGAGCTTCGAAAAATAGAGGGCTATGGATAACCCTGGGTAATTTCTAAAATAAGTACATGTTTGGCACAGTATCGTGGGCCGAAGGGCCTGTATTGTGCTGTAGGTTTTCTATGTTTCTATATTAAGTCATAGACCATTTTCCAAATAAAAACTTGATGATTTTGGTATGTAGTCCAGTGGATGACTAAACAAATATAACAAACAGATGAATGACATAATGATTTGAATAACTGAAACTGGAATGGATTTGGAAGGATCAAACTGGGCGATGGACAACCAAACTGAAAGTTGAGGCTGTGGCAGGTGTGACAGTTTATAACCATCAAGTAATCAATTCTTACAGCATGGCAAGAGTGAGCAGAGCAGCAAGTCACAAGGTAGTCACCTTGCATCAGCAAGGTCTCTCTCAAACAGAAATTTTGCAGCAGATATCGAGTTTCAAGACATGCCTTCCAAGTTCTTCTGAAGAAGCACAAAGAAACAGGCAAGGTTGAGAACTAGAAATGCAGCGGTCAGCCATGGAAAATGAATGCTGAAGATGAGAGATACATCAAACGGACATCCCTTCTAAATCAGAAAAAGTCCAGCACTGCTATCAGGTCTGAACTCACAGAAACCACTGAAACGCACCAACACCCTTCTAGAGTCCAGAGGGGTCTTGTCAGAAGTGGTCCTCATGGAAGAGTTACCACCAAATCGCCATTTGTCCAAAGTGGAAATAAAGCCAAGCGACTCACCTACGCACAAAAACACAAGGACTGGGATGGTGACCAATGGCAGCAAGGGCTCTGGACTGACTAGTCAAAATTTGAAATTTTTGGCTCAGTCGAAAAGCTGGAGAGCGCTATACGAATGAGTGCAGCACTGGAGATTCCCTGCAGGTTTGAGCACATTTCTGCAAATGGAGTTGGTGATCTGGTCAAAATTAATGGAATCCACAATACAAGCAGATTCTCATTCATCACACAAAATCATCAGGGAGGCATCTGATGGGTTCCAACTTAATTCTGCAGCAGGACAATGATCCCAAATACACGGCTAATGTCATAAAGAACTATCTTCAGAAAAAAGGACAAGCAGTTCTGTAACAGTCTGTATGGCCTCCACAGTGCCACAAATGGGATTAACATAGGTGGGCATATGATGGTGGGATGATGTTCATCCTTCTGTGCTCTATGATGAACTCTACTTTTGTGTTCAGTTTCCCCTAACAATCACGTTTTGATAGATTTTTTCGTCACTTATTGCATATGAGTACTAGCCTTTTGTGAATCATGCATTAAGGCTTTCATTTCCCTCTAGCTTTGAAATATGATACCATTTCATTCTGGTTTTGCTTTTATTTTTCCTGCCGAGATGGATGATTTCACATTTTCCTACATTACACTCCATTGTTCAGATATTTGCCCACTTGTTTCACTCCTCAATGTTGAGACTAATGGAGAAGATGGCAGCACGACGGCAGCACGCGCAGCCTCTCCGGTGATGAATATCTGTTATCTGTCAAGTAGGGGGCTGTGCACAACTCTGATTTGATGGAGACAGACGTGAGAGTACAGAGGAACATCTGGAAAACTGAAATGCCTGCTTCGCTGCCGCTGCTACTGTGTGGTAACCGGAATCTCCGGAGCAGAAGGCCCCGAAATCCTCGGCTTTGTGTGTTTCGTGGCTGGGGCGAGGTTGAAGGCGCTCGGCAGAGGATGGCGCTCGGGTGGCTGTATTGGAGGGGCTGGTCGGAGGCTCGAAGTTTTCGGATGGATGAACTCAGTGTCAGCTGTGGTCGGCTGCTTCCAAGGCATCGG
The DNA here is from genome assembly GCF_963921235.1 of Mobula hypostoma. NCBI lineage: Eukaryota > Metazoa > Chordata > Chondrichthyes > Myliobatiformes > Myliobatidae > Mobula > Mobula hypostoma. Next base: position 4,807,895 of record NC_086118.1, on the reverse strand, counting down.
CAAGTTGACGGTGCCTGGAGGTTTATGGCAGGGAGTTTCTCCCTTTTGCTGCCTGCTATCGGGGACTCGGGAGTCGATCGACTCGGGGACTTTGAGACTTTTTTTTACCGTGCCCATGGTTTGTTCTTCATCAAATTATGGTATTGTTTTGCACTGCTGTAACTATACGTTATAATTATGTGGTTCTGTCAGTGTTAGTCTTTGGTTTGTCCTGTTTTCGGTGATATCACTCTGGAGAAACATTGTATCATTTCTTAATGCATGTATGCATTTCCAAATGACAATAAAAGAGGACTGAGTGTTGTTATAATCTAATAATATGATGGTGGCCAGGTAAATGGCGAGACAAATATGATGGTGGTGAGATAATTTTTTTGGGAGGTTAGTTGCAGGATAAATATTAGTCAGGGTTCTATCTGACCCTCTGGCAGCCTTGCAGTTTCAAAACAATGTTGGTTTACCTAGCCAAGTGCCATTGCTGAAAGCATATTGAAGAGTTTATTGGAGACAGAACACCTTGCCATCGACCGAGATCTTGGTCTGTCTGGACTATATGGGAGCTAGTTTGCAATAAAATTCACTCACATGGTTTATGCTGCGTGAGGAAGTCAGCCAGGTGTAAATGGGAGGGTTCTGGGGAGTTTGGACTAGAAGACTGTATGATTTAAGCTGTTGTAGCCCATTTGGCTTTGAGGACAAGCGGTGGTGGGGGGAGGGGATGGGTGCAGTTGAAGCTTGGGGCAGTGTGGGCAGCCTTATCAGCAGATGGAAAGTGAAGGGGGGATGAGATTGCACAGAGGGGCGAGTGGTGAGTCTAGAGGTAAAGAAAGGAGGAAGATGCTAAGGAAAGGGAGGGGATAAGGGGAAGAGAGCAGTTAAGGAAGGAGGTGGGACTGCAATGGGGAAAGGATCCAATGGTAAGGTGGTCAAGGAATGAATAGGGTATAAGTGTTATGTTTGTGTGATTAAAGTACATCCGTGTGTGTGTGGTCCACAGATGTATTCTCTTTAAGTCTGAGCAGCAGTATTGTCAATTGTCTTGGACCTCCTTGCTATTGAACTAAGTCTATGCTTTGTGAAGACCACATGGTAACTGGTGTGCACAGCTGCCTCATGTTAAAGTAAGTCGCACATAGACACCTTCCATGCAATGAAAATAAGACATCCTTGACTTCCTTGAACTGGTGAGGTAACAGGGTTGAACTTCTTTTGGACTTTAGGTTCCAGAATGATTAATTTAATTCTTTTGTTCCAGCGGAATTTCAAAAATTGCATTGCTTCTTACTGTGGCTTAAAGATCGCTTTTGGACTTTATTGATTTTCACCTCAGTATGGTTGCTGGGCAGAACAGCCTGTTGGGCTCATTTGACACAGGGCACCAAAGTAGTTGTCATTGATAATTATCACTCCTTTGGCCCTTGTCTAATTAAAATGTACTTTGCATTTTTTGTGGAACTAACCAGAACTCATTGATACCATTGGGAAGCCTGATGGCACTCACTCAGCAATTCAGCAACAGCTTCTTCCCCTTTGCCATCCAATTTCTAAACGGACATTGAAGCCATGAACACTACCTCAATACTTAGAAAAAATTTCTGTTTTTGCACTGCTTATCTTAATTTAAATATTTAATACATATTTACAGTAATTCAAATTTTTAAAATATATTTATCATACATCACATTGTATCGCTGCTGCAAAGATATTAAACCTGACTCTGATCCAGTTTACAAGTGTTATGAGTCCTATAGGCCCCTGCAGCATGCCATAAAGCACTGGCTTCTAGGTTACTTGAGCACCTGTATTTACTCATTGTTGTCTTAATAAAGTTGTTAAGCCCTTGTGCTTTCTGCTAAATCTTGTCAGGTTAATTGTACCCTAGTCATTCCTTGACCTCCTTACCATTGGATCTTTTACCTGCTGCAGTCCTACCTCCCCATCCTTATCCCCCTTCCTTAACTGCTCTCCTCCCTTTCTTCCCCTTATCTCCACCCTTTCCTTAGTTTTCCACTTTTTACGACTATTTAAGACTAAATCCTGTCTAGCTCTGTTGGCAGATTCCTTGTGTGGAAAATGATCTGTCTTGTGATGTCGCTCAGTTTTGCAACTGATGTTGGTGTTCCAATGTATAATCTCTTGTTTCCGTCTCTACATTGTCGTCTGCCATGCCTCTGCACCGGGGTTCAGTCATTGCCAGCACTCACCGTGACATAAAATTTAGGTAATAAAGATGACAAATGAATTTAGTAAGGTTCACTCAAATTGTGTGAGAAAGGCAAATGAATTTTGATTAAAAAAGGAAGGTTCGGGTGAAACAACAGACAGACTTTCCTCCATCATCATTTTAAAATTATTCCTGAAAGAGAGGAGAAAGATATTCAGAGAAATGCCCTTAAAGCTGAAAGCTATCTATCTTTTCCTTCTTAACTAACTTTCTCTTCATGACCCATGTAGTTAATATTTAACTGGAACCTTTCCAACATGAACAGTTACTAAAATGTGCTATTTAAGCAGTTTAAAGGTTGAAAAATATAGTTCAAATTAACAGGGACTTTTAATGATGTTAAAATAATATTTTGGATAAACAATGAAATTTTGCAAAATAACAGACTGAGGCAGAGAAGAGGATATTGTTTTTTTTACACAGATGTTACATGTGAAACTCTTCTGCCACTTGGAAGGTTATGTCATTTACTAAGCTGTAAACAGAATTCAATAACATAACGCAGCAGGATCCAGCTTTTCAAGCAGCCTTCCTAATGTATTGCAAAGTACCAGTAAGACTGATGCCTGAGGCTGTGAATCAGGACTTTAAAGCTACAATGAGTACAAGATGACATTTGGTCACACCTGACTACAGTAAGGGCAGAGGAAGGTCTGTGGGTTTAGTGAAAACAATTATCACTCAAGTTGAAAATCAGGACTAGGAGATCACTCCCAACATTTTCTGTAACCAATCCACTATACGACTAACCTGATAAACAATTACTCTATCTTCTATAATTAATTACTCTTTTTCAACATCTCTGTTGATCCATGTCTGTTCTTAATCTATCTCTGCTGATCTCTCTCTCTCTTTCTTGATCTACATTGATTTCCCTCTCAGACTCTTTTTCCCTAATTGCCCTTTCTATATTTATTGATCTACTCTCAATCTTGCCATGATTGCTCACTCATCTCTAGTCATCTACATTCATTCTATCTCTCCCCGATTATTTTCTCACTCTATCTCTGATCCACTCCCACTATCTCTTACTGATTACTTCCTCTTCCTCCAGTAATCCCTTCTGTTCTGCAGTTTTCCCTTGCCCTCACTCAATTTTTTGTGCAGTCTGGCAGACCTAACCCTCACTAAAAATCAATTGAAAATGTTGAACCTTTTCTTCCCACCACCTTCTACTGCTGAGCCATACCACCATGACATTTGCCTCAACACCCAAACAAAGTTTTCTCCACTTCTTCACCAATGTAATAACACACAATACTCGTGTATCATTTTCAATTGAGAGCATACTCACCAACTGCATCTCAGTGTGGTGTGGCAATTGTCCCGTATCGGACCGCAAAACACTCCAGCCTGTGGTGAAAACTGCCCAGTGGATTATCGGCACCCAATTGCCCACCATTGAGAACATCTACCATAAACACTGCCTGGGCAAGTGCATTATCAAGGATGCATCTCACCCTAACCATGGACTTTTTACTCTCCTCCCATCCGGTAGGCGCTACGGGAGCCTCCGCTCCTGCACCAGCAGGCACAGGAAGAGCTTCTTCCCTGAGGCTGTGACCCTGCTGAACCTCACATCACAGTGCTAAGTAGTGTTGCATCTGTATTGTACTGTCTCAGTACTTTTATATTTGTGTGCTGTAGCACTTACTTTTTATTCGCAGTTATTTTGTAAATAACACTATTCTTTGCATTTCTGGTCAGATACTAACTGCATTTCATTGGCTTTGTATCTGTACTCAGCACAATGACAATAAAGTTGAATCTAATCTAATTAATCAATTCTGAAAGAATTTCCAATAAACGATTACTGTTTGGCACATGCCTAAGTAATAATATTTTATTAAAAACATTGTAGAATATATTTATCATCTGTCTGTTCCGCTCGTCTCATATAACTGTTTCCTGAACATTTCTATGCCATTAAATCTATTAATAGCACTGATATATTGTTCACTGTACTCTATTATTGTCATAAAACATCCACAATAAAATAATCCATCTTAATTATATTAAATGTGAAGTTGAAAATGCTAATAAATGTCATACTGTATGTTGTATCTACTGTATATTCCACAATTCCACATTTATGATTTAAATTTTTTGACATTCTCTTTGTAAAATAATATTTAAGGCCTTGATACTTTTAGTTTGAATATAATTTCTGTATAAAATTCGGTTTAATTTCAGCTTCTTTATTTAGATGTGGGTTAAAGGAAATCAAGAAGATGTTGACAAAGTCCAGATCCAGGACTTCTTTTAGAGTGAGGTCAGGCAAACAATCTGCTGGAGAACCTCAACAGCTTGACCAGCCTCTGTGAGAAGAAAGGAGATGTTGAAAGTTTATGTTGAGATTCCAAATCAAGACTTAATAAATACAGGAAAGAACATACAAAGTTTTATAAGCAGCCTAAGGATAGTCTCTGCTTGGTAGCCAAAAACATGTATTGCAGTGGGCAATGGTTGGTGATGGATTTCTGAATTTATTCAATCCTGTACCAGGATGAAAGAACCAGCAATGTTCCATGGCCAGCAAAGTTCAGGCACCACTGATTCAAGGAAAGCAATTAATTTAACCAGCACAAATCCAAGATCGAAGTTAGAACATAGAAAACCTACAGCACAATACAGGCCCTTCAGCCCACAAAGCTGTGCCGAACATGCCCTTACCTTAAAACTACCTGTGGTTTACCCACAGCCCTCTATTTTTCTAAGCTCCATGTATCTATCCAGGAGTCTCTTAAAAGACCCTATCGTATCCACCTCCACCACCACCGCCGGCAGCCCATTCCACACACTCACCGCTCTCTGTGTAAAAAACTTACCCCTGACATCTTCTCTGTACTTACTTCCAGACACCTTAAAACTATGCTCCCTCATGCTAGCCATTTCAGCCCTGGGAAAAAGCCTCTGACTATCCACATGATCAATGCCTCTCATTATCTTATACACCTCTATCAGGTCACCTCTCATCCTCCATCGCTCCAAGGAGAAAAGGCCGAGTTCACTCAACCTATTCTCATAAGGCATGCTCCCCAATCCAGGCAACATCCTTGTAAATCTCCTCTGATCCCTTTCTATGATTTCCACGTCCTTCCCATAGTGAGGTGACCAGAATTGAGTACAGTACTCCAAGTAGGGTCCTATAGAGCTGCAACAACTTTTCAACAACTTCTGGAGCGGGTGGTTAAACAGGCTCTAGATCATGGTGTTTCCAACAATGAATCTATTTAAAATATCTTCCAATTTCTCGCTAAGGTTTTTGTTTCTGTGATTGTTAGTGCTTTCTTTGCATCTGCTACACTTTGCCCCAGTTTGAAATAAACAGAAGTAGAGAGAGAAATGGAAGGAGTAAAGTGATGAATTTTTGTGACTATATCATTGTTATTTTTGGAGAGCAATTAATTTATAAAAGCCCATTGTCTTCAACCTTCCTCTAAGCATGATTTTACACTCCCACATAATGCATACTTGCCTGTTATATAATCTCCATTTATTCCCCTGTATTTCTTTCACCTACAGTATAATTGCCATGGCACTTAAATTTCTTATTTAACTTCATATTTTAATTAGATACTATTGTGACAGGACGGTGAGTTTGTGCAGCAGCCTCACAGCTCAAAGACCCAGGTTTAACCTTCACCTTGGTGTTGTCAATATGGAGTTTGTACTTTCTCCTGACTATCAGTTTCTGCTGAGGGCTCCTAAATCCCCAATATGTGCTGCTAGGTTCACTGAGCACCTTAAGTTAACCTATAGTGTGTAGGTCAGTGGCAAAAGAGGAGCTGATTGGCATGTGAGGGAGAACAAGTTGCAGGGGACAAGGACAGAAAAAGAAGGGATATGAGACTGATTGGATTGCTTTGCTGGGAGCTAGCATGGACCAGCTGGGCAAAATGGCCTCCTCTTAAGCTGTATTTTGTGGAGAATGCAATAAACCTTTCTTTGAACCTCACATTCCTGGCCTGATAGCAAACTGCTAGGGGAAGCTCAGAAGGTCGAGCAGCAGCAGTGGTGAGAAAGGAATTGTCAATGTTTGCGTTGAGAGCTTGCATCAGGTCTGAAAACAGAGAGGCGAGATAGCCAGTATAAATCGGAGAAGAGAAGAAGTGAGATGGACCTTGATTGATGGACTGTTAGTGGCATGGATAAAAGATTAACTGACTGGCAGGAGGCAAAAAGTGGGAATAAAGGGGCCTTTTCTGGTTGGATGCCGGTGTCTGGTGGTGTTCCATAGGGGTCTTTGTTGGGACCACTTCTTTTCACATTATATGTCAATGATTTGAATGAATAGATGGCTTTGTGGCCAAGTTTGCAGACGATATGATGATGGGTGGAAGGGCAGGTAGTGTTGAGGAAGCAGGAAGTCTGCAGAAGTACTGAGACAGATTGGGAGAATGGACAAATAAGTATGGAATATGGAACTTGAATTGTGGAGAAGTGTGTAGTCATGCGCCTTGGTAGAAGGAATAAAGGCATAGACTATTTTCTAAATGGGGAAAACATTCAAAAATCAGAGGTGAAAAGGGACTTGGGAGTCTCTGTGCAGGATTCCCAGACCAAGGAGATCATTGTGGACTTCAGTCATGCTAGGAGCCACACTCACATCCTCACCTACATCAACGGATCCGTAGTGGAGTGTGTATCAAGCTTCAAATTCCTTGGTGTCCACATTTCTGAGGATCTCACCTGGTTCCTGGACTCCTCCATCCTGATCAAAAAGGCACAACAGCGCCTTTATTTCCTGCGGAGCATGAAGAAAGCTCACCTCTGTCCCAGGATACTGACGGACTTTTACCGCTGTACCATTGAGCGCATGCTCACCAACTGCATCTCAGTGTGGTATGACAATTGTCCCGTATCGGACCGCAAAGCACTCCAGCCTGTGGTGAAAACTGCCCAGCGGACTATCGGTACCCAATTGCCCACCATTGAGAACATCTACCATAAACACTGCCTGGGCAGGGCGAAAAGCATTATCAAGGATGCATTTCACCCTAACCATGGACATCTCCTCCCATCCGGTAGGCGCTACAGGAGCCTCTGCTCCCACACCAGCAGGCACAGGAAGAGCTTCTTCCCTGAGACTGTGACACTGTTGAACCTCACATCACAGCGCTAAGTAGTATTGCATCCGTAATGTACTGTCTCAGTACTTTTATACTTGTGTGCTGTAGCACTTATTTTTATTCGCAGTTATTTTGTAAATAACACTATTTGTATTTCTGGTCAGATGCCGACTGCATTTCATTGGCTTTGTATCTATACTCGGCACAATGACAATAAAGTTGAATCTAATCTAATCTAAAGGTCAATTTGCAGGTTGAGCCAGTGGTAAGGAAGGCAAATGCAATGTTAGCATCCATTTCAGTGGAACTAGAATTCAAAAGCAAGGATGTGATGCTGAGGCTTTAAAAGGCATTAGTCAGAATGTATGGAGTGTTGTGAGCAGTTTTAGGCCTCTTATGTAATGAAATATATGCTGGTATTGGAGAGGGTCCAGAGGAGGCTCGTGAGAATTATCCCAGCAATGAAAGGGTTAACATATGAGGAGCATTGATTGGCTCTTGGCCTATACTTGCTGGAGTTCAAAAGAATGAGAGGCTTCAATGAGAACTCCATCGAATATTGAAAGGTCTCAATAGAATAGATGTGGAGAGGATGTTTCCTACAGTGGTGGAGTCAAGGATCAGAGAGCACAGCCTCAGAATAGAAGAACATGCATTTAGAACAGAGATTGAGGAAAAAAATTTCTTTAGCCAGAGGGTAATGAGTATGTGGAATACATTGCCACAGATGTCTGTGCAGGCCAAATCATTGGGTATATTTAAGGCAGAAGTTGATGGGCTCTTAATTAGTCAGGGCCTCAAAGGTTATGGGGAGAAGGGAGGAGAATGGAGTGAGAGAGAGTAAGTCATCCATAATGGAATGGAATGGCTGAGCAGACTCGATGAGCTGAATAGCCTAATTCTACACCTCTGTCTTATGGTCTTATGGACTAAAGAGAGGTATAAGATGACAAGCAAGTTGAGCCAGATAGAGAGGGTTGGAGTTGGGGGACAAGGCAAGGTGGATGATAGATGGAGGCAGGGGGAGTGAAGTGGGTCGGGGGACAGGAGCATTAAGGTGACCATGGACCAAGTGCTGGAAAATGGGATTAATACAAAAGTGTGTTTGAGCAGTCTCTCCATGTTCCCTTGCCAAGTGGCTGATCTCTCACGAGTGTGTTCAGATCACCGAATGGGGAGAAGGCTTCAACTGAGGGCAGTGAAGAGGACCTGTGTGGAAATGGGAGGAAGGGGTGGGGAGAGGGGAGAACAGCATTAAATATTTCACTTTATTCTTCCTGATGTTAATGTTTACAGCAGAATTCAGCAATCAACCTGTGGTCTGTACAGACCAGTGGCAGTTGAGACGGTAAGTGTGAATGAAATAAGATCCACCTGCCTCTATGTGGGGTAGGCCCTTTATATCAACCATGAACAATATCAGGAGGGGACGCAGGTGACGTGTTAACATAGACAAGGCTTCCTTTCTACAGAGAACCCATTTCAACCACAGATACCACAGCTGAATTCAATTTCAAGTTCATTGTTGTCATAAGGAATAAGGTGGATGATCTTGTCGTACAGCTACAGATTGGCAGGTGTGATATTGTGGCCATCACAGAGACCTGGCTAAAAGATGCACGTCTCTGGGAGCTGAACTTCCAAGGATACACGGTGTATCGGAAGGATAGGAAAGTAGGCAGAGGGGAAGACCTGGCTTTATTGGTAAGAAATGATATTAAATCATTAGAAAGAGGTGATATAGGATCGGAAGGTGCAGAATCTTTATGGGTTGAGCTAAGAAATTGGTAAAAGGACCCTGATGGCAGTTATTTATAGGCCTCCAAACAGCTGCAGTGATTTGGACTACAAATTACAACAGGAAATAGAAAAGGCTTGTCAGAAGGGCAGTGTTATGATAATTGTGGGTGATTTTAACATGTGAGTGGATTGGGAAAATCAGGTCAGCACTGGATCTCAAGAGAGAGAATTTGTAGAATGTCTGCGAGATGTCTTTTTAGAACAGCTTGTTGTTGAGCCCACTAGGGGATCGGCTGTACTGGATTGGGTATTGTGTAATGAACCGGAGGTGATTAGAGAGATTGAGGTGAAGGAACCCTTAGGAGGCAATGATCATAACATGATTGAGTTCACTGTGAAATTTGAAAAAGAGAAGCCGAAATCTGACGTGTCAGTATTTCAGTGGAGTAGAGGAAATTACAGTGGCATGAGAGAGGAACTGGCCAAAGTTGACTGGAAAGGGACACTGGCGGGAAAGACGGCAGAGCAGCAGTGGCTGGAGTTTATGTGAGAAGTGAGGAAGGTGCAAGATAGGTATATTCCAAAAAAGAAGAAATATTCGAATGGAAAAAGGATGCAACCGTGGTTGACTAGAGAAGTCAAAGCCAAAGTTAAAGCAATTGATTATGGGGAACAAGAACATGGCAGAACAATTGAATAACTACTTTAGTTCTGGCTTCGCTAAGGAGGACATAAATAATCTTCCAAAAATAGGGGACAGAGGGTCTAGTGAGATGGAGGAACTGAGGGAAATACGTGTTAGTAGGGAAGTGGTGTTAGGTAAATTGAAGGGATTAAAGGCAGATAAATCCCCAGGGCCAGATGGTCTGTATCCCAGAGTGCTTAAGGGAGTAGCCCAAGAAATAGTGGATGCATTAGTGATAATTTTTCAAAACTCTTTAGATTCTGGACTAGTTTCTGAGGATTGGAGGGTGGCTAATTTAACCCCGCTTTTTAAAAAAGGAGGGAGAGAGAAACCGGGGAATTATAGACCGGTTAGCCTGACATCAGTGGTGGGGAAAATGCTAGAGTCAGTTATCAAAGATGTGATAACAGCACATTTAGAAAGCGGTGAAATCATCGGACAAAGTCAGCATGGATTTGTGAAAGGAAAATTCTCTTAGAATCTTTTGAGGATGTAACTAGTAGAGAGGATAGGGGAGAACCAGTTGATGTGGTATATTTGGATTTTTAAAAGGCTTTTGACAATGTCCCATACAGGAGATTAGTGTGCAAACTTAAAGCACACAGTATTGGGGGTAAGGTATTGATGTGGATAGAGAATTGGTTGGCAGACAGGAAACAAAGAGTGGGAATAAACGGGACCTTTTCAGAATGGCAGGCAGTGACTAGTGGGGTACCGCAAGGCTCAGTGCTGGGACCCCAGATGTTTACAATATATATTAATGACTTAGATGAGGGAATTAAATGCAGCATCTCCAAGTTTGTGGCTGACATGAAGCTGGGTGGCAGTGTCAGCTGTGAAGAGGATGCTAAAAGGATGCAGGGTGACTTGGATAGGTTGGGTGAGTGGGCAAATTCATGGCAGATGCAATTTAATGTGGATAAATGTGAGGTTATCCACTTTGGTGGCAAAAACAGGAAAACAGATTATTATCTGAATGGTGGCCGATTAGGAAAAGGGGAGGTGCAAAGAGACCTGGGTGTCATTATACACCAGTCATTGAAAGTGGGCATGCAGGTACAGCAGGTGGTGAAAAAGGCGAATGGTATGCTGGCATTTATAGCAAGAGGATTCGAGTACAGGAGCAGGGAGGTACTACTGCAGTTGTACAAGGCCTTGGTGAGACCACACCTGGAGTATTGTGCAAACAGGAATTCTGCAGATGCTGGAAATTCAAGCAACACGCATCAAAGTTGCTGGTGAACGCAGCAGGCCAGGCAGCATCTGTAGGAAGAGGTGCAGTCGACGTTTCAGGCCGAGACCCTTTGTCAGGACTAACTGAAGGAAGGGTGAGTAAGGGATTTGAAAGTTGGAGGGGGAGGGGGAGATCCAAAATGATAGGAGAAGACAGGAAGGGGAGGGATAGAGCCAAGAGCTGACCCTTACACTTCCTCCCTTACCACCATTCAGGGCCCCAAACAGTCCTTCCAGGTGAGGCAATACTTCACCTGTGAGTCGACTGGGGTGATATACTGCGTCCAGTGCTCCCGATGTGGCCTTTTATATATTGGCGAGACCCGACGCAGACTGGGAGACCGCTTTGCTGAACATCTACGCTCTGTCCGCCAGAGAAAGCAGGATCTCCCAGTGGCCACACATTTTAATTCCACATCCCATTCCCATGCTGACATGTCTATCCACGGCCTCTTCTACTGTAAAGATGAAGCCACACTCAGGTTGGAGGAACAACACCTTATATTTCGTCTGGGTAGCCTCCAACCTGATGGCATGAACATCGACTTCTCTAACTTCTGCTAAGGCCCCACCTCCCCCTCGTACCCCATCTGTTACTTATTTTTATGCACACATTCTTTCTCTCACTCTCCCTTTTCTCCCTCTGTCCCTCTGAATATACCTCTTGCCCATCCTCTGGGGCACCCCCCTTGTCTTTCTTCCCGGACCTCCTGTCCCATGATCCTCTTGTATCCCTTTTGCCAATCACCTGTCCAGCTCTTGGCTCTATCCCTCCCCCTCCTGTCTTCCCCTATCATTTTGGATCTCCCCCTCCCCCTCCAACTTTCAAATCCCTTACTCACTCTTCCTTCAGTTAGTCCTGACGAAGGGTCTTGGCCTGAAACGTCGACTGCACCTCTTCCTACAGATGCTGCCTGGCCTGCTGCGTTCACCAGCAACTTTGATGTGTGTTGCCTGGAGTATTGTGTGCAGTTTTGGTCCTCTAATCTGAGGAAAGACATTCTTGCCGTAGAGGGAGTACAAAGAAGGTTCACCAGATTGATTCCTGGGATGGCAGGACTTTCATATGATGAAAGACTGGATCGACTAGGCTTATACTCATTGGAGTTTAGAAGATTGAAGGGGGATCTTATTGAAACGTATAAAATCCTAAAGGGATTGGACAGGCTAGATGCAGGAAGATTGTTCCCGATGTTGGGGAAGTCCAGAACGAGGGGTCACAGTTTGAGGATAAAGGGGAAGCCTTTTAGGACCGAGATGAGGAAAAACTTCTTCACACAGAGAGTGGTGAATCTGTGGATTTCTCTGCCACAGGAAACAATTGAGGCCAGTTCATTGGTTATATTTAAGAGGGAGTTAGATATGGCCCTTGTGGCTAAAGGAATCAGGGGGTATGGGGGGAAGGCTGATACAGGGTTCTGAGTTGGATGATCAGCCATGATCATACTGAATGGCGGTGCAGGCTCGAAGGGCCGAATGGCCTACTCCTGCACCTATTTTCTAAGTTTCTATGTTTCAAAGGAGAGGGCATACAAGGAAGCAAAAATTAATGGAAAGACAGAGGATTGGGAAGTTTTTAAAACCTTACAAGAGGAAACTAAGAAGGTCATTAAGAGGGAAAAGATTAACTATGAAAGGAAGCTAGCAAATAATATCAAAGAGGATACTAAAAGCTTTTTCAGAGTAAAAAGAGTAAAAGACAGGTGAGAGTAGATATAGGACCGATAGAAAATGATGCTGGAGAAATTGTAATGGGAGATAAGGAGATGGCAGAGGAACTGAACGAGTATTTTACATCAGTCTTCACTGAGGAAGACATCAGCAGTATACCGGACACTCAAGGGTGGCAGGGAAGAGGAGTGTGCGCAGTCACAATTACGACAGAGAAAGTACTCAGGAAGCTGAATAGTCTAAAGGTAGATAAATCTCCTGGACCAGATGTAATGCACCCTCGTGTTCTGAAGGAAGTAGCTGTGGAGATTGCGGAGGCATTAGCAATGATCTTTCAAAAGTTGATAGATTCTGGCATGGTTCCAGAGCACTGGAAGATTGCAAATGTCACTCCGCTATTTAAGAAGGGGGCAAGGAAGCAAAAAGGAAATTATAGACCTGTTAGCTTGACATTGGTGGTTGGGAAGTTGTTGGAGTTGATTGTCAAGGATGAGGTTACAGAGTACCTGGAGGCATATGACAAGATAGGCAGAACTCAGCATGGATTTCTTAAAGGAAAATCCTGCCTGACAAACCTATTACAATTTTTTGAGGAAATTACCAGTAGGCTAGACAAGGGAGATGCAGTGGATGTTGTATATTTGGATTTTCAGAAGGCCTTTGACAAGGTGCCACACATGAGGCTACTTAACAAGATAAGAGCCCATGGAACTATGGGAAAGTTACATATGTGGATAGAGCGTTGGCTGATTGGCAGGAAACAGAGAGTGGGAATAAAAGGATCCTATTCTGCTTGGCTGCCGGTTACCAGTGGTGTTCCACAGGGGTCCGTGTTGGGGCCGCTTCTTTTTACATTGTACATCAATGATTTGGATTATGGAATAGATGGCTTTGTGGCTAAGTTGGCTGACGATACAAAGATAGGTGGAGGGGCCAGTAGTGCTGAGGAAACCGAGAGTCTGCAGAGAGACTTGGATAGATTGGAAGAATGGGCAAAGAAGTGGCAAATGAAATACAATGTTGGAATGTGTATGGTTATGCACTTTGGCAGAAGAAATAAATGGGCAGACTATTATTTAAATGGGGAAAGAATTCAAAGTTCGGAGATGCAACGGGACTTGGGAGTCCTCGTACAGGATACTGTTAAGGTTAACCTCCAGGTTGAGTTGGTAGTGAAGAAGGTGAATGCAATGTTGGCATTCATTTCTGGAGGAATAGAGTTTAGGTGCAGGAATGTGATGTTGAGGTTCTATAAGGCGCTGGTGAGACCTCACTTGGAGTACTGTGGGCAGTTTTGTTCTCCTTATTTAAGAAAGGATGTACTGACGTTGGAGAGGAACAGAGAAGATTCACCAGAATGATTCCGGGAATGAGAGGGTTAACATATGAGGAACATCTGTCTGCTCTTGGACTGTATTCCTTGGAGTTTAGAAGAATGAGGGGTGACCTCATAGAAACATTTATAATGTTGAAAGGCATGGACAGAGTGGATGTGGCAAAGTTGTTTCCCATGATGGGGGAGTCTAGTACGAGAGGGCATGACTTAAGGATTGAAGGGCGCCCATTCAGAACAGAAATGCAAAGACATTTTTTTTAGCCAGCGAGTGGTGAATCTATGGAATCTGTTGCCACGGGTGGCAGTGGAGGCCAAGTCATTGTGTGTATATAAGGCAGGGATTGATAGGTATCTGAGTAGCCAGGGCATCAAAGGTTATGGTGAGAAGGTGGGGGAGTGGGACTAAATGGGAGAATGGATCAGTTCAAGATAAAATGGCGGAGCAGACTCGATGGGCTGAATGGCCAACTTCTGCTGCTTTGTCTTATGGTCTTATCTGCTTACATACCTCCTGCACTTAATACAGTGGCCACTGAGTGTATGTTCTTGGTCTTCTGCTGCTGTAGTTTATCCACTGCAAAGTCAACATCTATGTTCAGCCATGTCCTTCTGCACATCACTGTTGTAACATATGGTTATTTGGGTTACTGTCTTATTCCTGTCAGCTTGAACCGGTCTGGCCATTTTTCTCTGACCTCTCTCATTAACAAATTGTTTTCACCCACAGAACTTCTGCTCACTGGATATTTTATATTTTTTGCACCATTCTCTGTAAACTCTAGAGACTGTTGTGCATGAAAACATCAGGAGAAATGCACTTTACGAGATACTCAACGCCCCATCTGGCACCAACAATCATTCCACAGTCAAAGTCACGTAGATCACATTTCTTCCCCATTCTGATGTTAGTTCCGAACAACAATTGATCCTCTTGATTACTCCTGCATGCTTTTATGCATTGAGTTGCTGCCACATGATTGGCTGATATATATTTGCATTAACCAGCATGTACAGTTGTACCTAATAAAGTGGCCGCTGACTACATTCTATTAAAATGGGCTTTTTACAGCTCAACCACAGTACATAACAAATAAACAAAAATTACAGACAGTAAACTTAAATCAACATGAATTATACATAACCTACATGTGTGCAAAATATACATATACATAGTGCAAGCCTGGGAGAGAGAAATACAGCATATCTTCGAGGCAGGGTTTTTCACATCATTTTGACAACTTGATGGCATTGGGGAAGAAACTATTGTTGAAACTTGAGTTGTGGATCTTCTAGCTCCTGTAGCTCCTACCTGATGGCAGCGTTAAGAAGAGTATTTCTCACCCTAAGATCACTGATTTGTCATTTTGCATTAACCATCTGCAGTCATTTCTCAAATGGGGGTGGGTGGCGAAATGGGCAAAGGCTGGGGTGATGGACTAAGGGGATGCCATCCTTCCCTGCTTTTTTAAAAAAAGTCACTTTCATGACCCACTTTGCAAGACAAAAAAAGAGAATTTCTTCCATACTGGCTCTAAACTGGAGATGACATTTCCTGAAACAAAGTCAATCTGCCTCCAAAAGGCCACTGCTTATAAATAGCGATCCTCCACGGGAAGAGAGTGGGCAGGAAGAGAAAGGTTTGGTCTGCTCACTTGAGGATTGGGCCAATTCCA
Source organism: Mobula hypostoma (assembly GCF_963921235.1). Lineage (NCBI taxonomy): Eukaryota > Metazoa > Chordata > Chondrichthyes > Myliobatiformes > Myliobatidae > Mobula > Mobula hypostoma. The sequence goes on along the minus strand of NC_086118.1, from coordinate 4,792,261 downwards.
ACACAGATTCCTTGTTGGAACAGTTGCATTGCTGACTGGGGAACACTCAGAACAGGAAGGCTCTGTGCTGGGAGGCAGTGCTTCCAAATTCCTGTCTAAGTGGAGATAAATTAGATGGGAAGCACAGGAAGAATGAAATGGTCTCCACGTGACATGAGCATTATTCCAGCAGCTGAGCGCCTTACATGGGCTGAACTGTTTTATTTACTGTGAAGAGGAGTGAAGGGATGGGAAATGGATCAAAGGGAGAGAGGGTTGGAGAGGGAGGGAACCAGGTGAATTAGTTGGGAAGTTCATCAGGAGTAGGGGTTGGCCAGATCATTCAGCACATGATGGTGGGTTGCAGATAGGTGGCTTGTGACTGAGTGAGACACTGGGAATTAGTGGCATCTCTGCTTTAACGGGACTTAGCTTGTTGAAGGAAGGGGCGACAGGCAGACGAAAGAAACTTAAGATGAGTGGGTTATGGTGGTGGGGAGGGGTTTGGGTAAGGATCCTAAGATTCGGGCAGAGAGTGCAGGGAACAATTACTAGGATCGGATATGCGATGTGCAGGGGAAGGAAGACTGAGGCAATGGTCACGTGATGGGTCGACCTAGACAAAGGATCGACCGAGGAAGAGGCGGAAAGAAGTGACCAGGGTATAAATGAATGAGCACACCAGTGGTGAGGTCTCTCGGATCTCCACACAGGTTGGATTGTAGCTGACACAGTGGACCAACTGGAATGGGTGCTGCAGGTAAACGGGCTCAGGCACGCTTCTGGGATAGGTCACGACTTAGCAATAAAGTCTGTAGTGTGCAGCATTGTGCGTGCAAGGTTCACTTCTATCAGATCTGCGAATAGTCCTTAACTTTTGGCACAGCAGGATTGTTGGAGCATCAGTGATTTGAAAAATGTATTGATTTCTTTTTTTTAAAAACTGGCTGCAGGAAATCTGAAATATAAACCAAAATTGCTGGAATCACTCATCAGGTCTGAGCTGTGGAGAGAGAAATCGTTCCATGTCTTAGGTGGAACACCCTTTATCTAAACTATTCGTGATCTAGAAACATAGAAAATAACTGCAGGAGTAGGCCATTTGGCCCGTTGAGCCTGCACCGCCATTCAGTATGATCTTGGCTGATCATCTAACTCAGAACCCTGTACCAGCCTTCCCTCCATAGCCCCTGATCTCTTTAGCCACAAGGGCCATATCTAACTCCCTCTTAAATATAGCCAATGAACTGGCCTCAACTGTTTCCTGTGGCAGAGAATTCCACAGATTCACCACTCTCTGTGTGAAGAAGTTTTTCCTAATCTCGGTCCTAAAAGGCTTCCCCTTTATCCTCAAACTGTGACCCCTCGTTCTGGACTTCTCCAACATCGGGAACAATCTTCCTGCATCTAGCCTGTCCAATCCCTTTAGGATTTTATACATTTCAATAAGATCCCCCCTCAATCTTCTAAACTCCAATGAGTATGAGCCTAGTTCATCCAGTCTTTCATCATATGAAAGTCCTGCCATCCCAGGAATCAATCTGGTGAACCTTCTTTGTACTCCCTCTATGGCAAGAATGTCTTTTCTCAGATTAGGGGACCAAAACTGCACACAATACTCCAGGTATGGTCTCACCAAGGCCTTGTACAACTGCAGTAGTACCTCCCTGCTCCTGTACTCGAATCCTCTCGCTATGAATGCCAGCATACCATTTGCTTTTTTCACCGCCTGCTGTACCTGCATGCCCGCTTTCAATGACTGGTGTATAATGAATATGAAAACTTCTTGAAACCAGAAACAGTATACAGTTATTCAACAAGAGGGGTCTAGAGACTTACTTTTATTCTAACTACTGATCTGGGATATGTACAGCTGGCCATCTGAAGACTGAGTGGGGTAATGGCAGGGTAAGCATTATAGTTTTCTGTCCCCACTTCCTTGTACAAGTTGGGATGCAGCACAGCTGGGCTTCACCTTATCAATTTTCATCACATCTACTATCTCCATACTTAATTTTATTGAGACTTTAGTGCCATTTTCTTCCCTAGCAAAGAGGAATGCAAAGTAATCATTTAGTATTCCAGTGTTCTGAATCAGTGCATAGGTAAGTTTCTAGGTCTCATAATTCTTCCATTTTCCTCATGCTACAAATTTACAGTTTAATCCACATCTTTCTGCAGGCTGTACATTCGGAGCAGAGTAGACCAGCATGAACCGTGGAAGTAGCACACCACATCACAAATTACTCACCCACCTGCTCTGTCCACTGTTGCCAAAATGACCACCTGAAAACCCATAGAACTGGAGTGGAAGCAAGTTGTTTTCGAACAATTGGGGTGGTGTTGAGAACTCTGCACTGGCAGCACAGCCGGGCCCAGCATTACTGACAGCAGCAGCGGACTACCACACAAGCTATACATCTTCTCTGCTGGAGACCACCTCCACACCCGTGTAAAATTCTGTGCTTCCCACATCAACTTCTCAACCACAAAACCAATACCAAGGGAATGCTTCAAAAGAAGGCTATTTAAATGCTTGTAGGTGATGATCGATGTCCCTTTTGTGTTATCTGCCTTCTTAAACTCATCTTCCTCGATTGGCACCTTATTTTTTTTTCTGTTTCACCCCACTTCTCTGTCTGGTTCTCATTTCAATTGTTCATGTTGAAATGCACGTTTCCTGCTTTATGAATGTCATCCAGGGAGCTCTGGATTTGCTTACTTATCTTTTCTCTTGAGGACATGCACCTGAAACTCCCCCTCTCCAGAGGTTGCTTCAGCCACGTTCAGCCTTTTGCTCTCATCTTAGTTTGGCAATCTTGAAAGTGACAGAGAACTATTAGAATTAGTCATAGTCATAGTCATACTTTATTGATCCTGGGGGAAATTGTTTTTTGTTACAGTTGCACCATAAATAATTAAATAGTAATAAAACCATAAATAGTTAAATAGTAATATGTAAATTATGCCAGGAAACAAACCTATTGGCTCAGGGTGTCTGACCCTCCAAGGGAGGAGTTGTAAAGTTTGATGGCCACAGGCAGGAATGACTTCCTATGACGCTCTGTGTTGCATCTCGGAGGAATAAGTCTCTGGCTGAATGTACTCCTGTGCCCACCCAGTACATTATGTAGTGGTTGGGAGACATTGACCAAGATGGCATGCAACTTGGACAGCATCCTCTTTTCAGACACCACCATCAGAGAGTCCAGTTCCATCCCCACAACATCACTGGTCTTACGAATGAGTTTCTTGATTCTGTTGGTGTCTGCTACCCTCAGCCTGCTGCCCCAGCACACAACAGCAAACATGATCGCACTGGCCACCACAGACTCGTAGAACGTCCTCAGTATCGTCCAGCAGATGTTAAAGGACCTCAGTCTTCTCAGGAAATAGAGACGGCTCTGACCCTTCTTATAGACAGCCTCAGTGTTCTTTGACCGTCCAGTTTATTGTCAATTCGTATCCCCAGGTATTTGTAATCCTCCACCATGTCCACACTGACCCCCTGGATGGAAACAGGGGTCACCGGTACCTTAGCTCTCTTCAGGTCTACTACCAGCTCCTTAGTCTTTTTCACATTAAGCTGCAGATAATTCTGCTCACACCATGTGACAAAGTTTCCTACCATAGCCCTGTACTCAGCCTCATCTCCCTTGCTGATGCATCCAACTATGGCAGAGTCATCTGAAAACTTCTGAAGATGACAAGACTCTGTGCAGTAGTTGAAGTCCGAGGTGTAAATGGTGAAGAGAAAGGGAGACAAGACAGTTCCCTGTGGAGCCCCAGAACACTGGAGCAGTTTCAAATTGATTTAAGGATGATTAAAATCCTAACTCCATTTACCTCCAAATGCTGCATGTTGTTTATTGTCTTTATCTAGAAAGCATGTGGCTTTACACAGACAAAGCTACTGTAAGTCCATCCACGTAAATGTAGTCAGCAGCACCCACAGACCTCCAGGAGGACCACCACCTTGTGGTTTGGAGGCTTGCGTGCCTTAATGACTTGGAGAGCTATGCCTGTTGGAGTCAGGGCTTTGTGCTTTGGCTCTTGGTAGGGGCACACATGCCAAACAGGTCAAAGTGCAGAGGACAGACAAAAAGCACTTCACTGATCCTCCAGGGTTCAGTTCCGGGCTAACATCCCCGACTGGTAAACAAAGTTGTTACATAAATAGAAATGAAGAATCCTACATCTGAGGGCAACGGTATTCCCGAGTCTCCATCCAGGACTTGCATGACTGGTAGTAGTGAAAACCACGAGGTTGCTGCTAGCACAATGAAGGATGCCGTGAACACCCACCTGCTCTCTCTATGGAAGTGTCCACTGTTCCCAAACTGACCACCTGAGATGCAGGACTTCATGGCTGCCCTAAGCACCAGCAGTGTTATGGGCAAAAGATTCAAGATTCAAGATTCAAAAAACTTTATTGTCATTCTAACCGTACATCAGCTCTGCAGGGCAGAATGAGACAGCGTTTCCCAGGAGCAGTGCAATCATAACATAACAAACGCAACACTAAATAATAAACATAACAATAAATAGTAAAACACAACAGCCACATGTCAGTTAAAATCAAGTTATAAGTGTCCAGTGCAAGTTAAAAGTGTCCAAAGCAGAGTCAGGTAGAGCAGTTATTTAGCAGTCTGACTGCCTGTGGGAGGAAGCTGTTTAGTAGTCTTGTGGTTTTAGTTTTGATGCTCCTGTAACGTTTGCCTGATGGCAGAAGAACAAGCATCTCATGGAGAGGGTGTGAGGGGTCTTTAATGATGTACCGTGTCTTCTGGAGGCATGGACTCTGAAAGAGGTCTTGGACAGAAGGTAGGGAGACCCCAATAACCTTCTCTGCTCCCCTAACCACCCTCTGCAAGGCTTTTTTGTCGACAGCACTGCAGCTGGAATACCAGGTTGTGATGCAAAAGGTCAGCACACTCTCAGCCACACCTCTGTAGAATGTAGTTAAGATGTTAGTGGGGAGTGATGCTTGTTTAAGCTTCCTCAGAAAGAGCAATCTCTGCTGGGCCTGTTTCACAATCCCAGTGGTGTTCCTGGACCAGGTGAGATTGTCCAAGATCTGCACCCCAAGGAACTTGATGTGAGAGCTCCCACTGAATTCTAGATTCATAGTACCCATGTGTACAATCTTTCCAACACCCCCCCCCAACTAAGTCAGCCACTAATCTCAGTGGTTTGCTTTTAACCCAGTTTTTCATACAAGCCAACATCAGACATTCTACTGTTATTGCGTTGTGAGAGTTTGGTTCAGTGTAAGGAGAAAATCCTCATTAAAAAAACATCTTGATTCAATGTAATAATGGAGTGACATTTCCATCTCCCACAGATGCAGGGTTATTACTTTACTGAATAAGCATGATGCTTTATGTAAATATTACAATCCTGTTACTTTACTGGTGCAGACTTGCTCAGTCTTTTCTACTTGAATTTGGGATAAGAGTACTGAGCTGAATGTGAGAAACGCAGATAAACATACAGAGACACATATAACCTGGACTAGATATTCAGACACATAAAAACAGACTGGAATAAAATCTTGAAAAACATAAGTAGGGAGAATGGATGGTCTCTTTCTCAGGGAAAGAAGTCAAAAACTGGGAGGTGTGGGTTTAAGGTAAGACAGGTAGATCCAAATGCACTGGAGGAGCATTTTTTCATGCACAGTGCGGTGTGTATGTGGAACAAGCAGCCATAGCTAGTGGCTGAGGCAGGCGCAATTAGAACAGTTCAAAGACATTTGGACAGGTCCATGGATGGGAAATGTTAAGGGAAATATGGGTGGAACGTGAGTACATGGGTATACCTTAGATGTGCATTTTGTTCAGGATGGATTATTTGGACTGAATGGTGTGTCTCCATTCTGTATCTCAGTGGCTCCATGACAAGTATATAGACTCAATGTACGTAAATGCATCATAGACAGTATGGGCCCTTCAGCCCCCAGTGTTATGCTGTGCCATATAAACATACTCTACAATCAATCCAACACAACCCTCCTACACAGCCCATATCCCTCCATTTTTCATTCATCCATGAGCCAGTCTTTCAATCACTTAAATGTACCAGCTACTACCACTAGTACATTCCAGGCACCTACCACTCTCTGGTGTAAAAAACAACTCCCCTAAACTTTTCTCCACTTGCCTTAAACTAATGTCCTCTGGTATTGGTACTCTGTGAAGAAGCCCATAGATGTCCACTCACAATCTTATACACCTCTAATAAGTCACCTCTCATCCTCCTTAGCTCTAGTGAGAAAAGCCCTGGCTCTATCAACCTTTCCCCATAAGACATGTTCTCTAATCCAGGCAGCATCCTGGTAAATCTCCTTTGCACCTTCTCTAAAGCTTCCATATCCTTCCTCTAATGAGGTGTTTGGAACTGAACAAAATACTCCAACAACAGATATTTAAAGAACTGAAACATAATCTCGTAGCTCTTGAACTCAATCCTCCAACCACTTAACCACCCCACCAACTTGTGCAGTAACTTTGAGGGATCCCAAGATACTTCTGTTTCTCCACACTGCTAAGAATCCTGTCATTAGCTTTGTACTCCAGCTTCAAGTTCAGTCTTCCAAACTGTGTCACCTCATGCTTTTCAGATTGAACTCAATCCTCGATGTGTTCCTCATGTCACCTACAGATCTTTGTAGTCATGGTTACACGGATTATATAATACACTGGGAGCTATGAACACACACAGTCAGATGGATGTAAACCTGAACAGACCTGATCTTTATCACACTTTAGCAGTAATATATAGGATGGCACTTGTATTTTTGATATATCCTATGTGTCTTTAATAGGACAGTTCTAACATTGCTCTATTTATTGCCCATAAATAGAGGCAGAGTACAAAGTAAATGGCAGGATACTTGGTAGTGTGGAGGAGCAGAGGGATCTGGGGGTACATGTCCACAGATCCCTGAAAGTTGCCTCACAGGTGGATAGGGTAGTTAAGAAAGCTTATAGGGTGTTAGCTTTCATAAGTCGAGGGACAGAGTTTAAGAGTCGCGAGGTAATGATGCAGCTCTATAAAACTCTGGTTAGGCCACACTTGGAGTACTGTGTCCAGTTCTGGTTTCCTCACTATAGGATGCATTGGAAAGGGTACAGAGGAGATTTACCAGGATGCTGCTTGGTTTAGAGAGTATGCATTATGATCAGAGATTAAGGGAGCTAGGGCTTTACTCTCTGGAGAGATGGAGGATGAGAGGAGACATGATAGAGGTGTACAAGATAATAAGAGGAATAGATAGAGTGGATAGCCAGCGCCTCTTCCCTGGGGCACCACTGCTCAATACAAGAGGACATGGCTTTAAGGTAAGGGGTGGGAAGTTCAAGATTTGAGGAAGGTTTTTTACTCAGAGAGTGGTTCGTGCGTGGAATGCACTGCCTGAGTCAGTGGTGGAGGCAGATACACTAGTGAAGTTTAAGAGACTACCGGACAGGTATATGGAGGAATTTAAGTTGGGGGCTTATATGGGAGGCAGGGTTTGAGGGTTGGCACAACATTGTGGGCCGAAGGACCCGTACTGTGCTGTACTATTCTATGTTCTATGTCTAAAAATTGCTTTCAAAGCTCAAAGTTCAAAGTAAAATTTATTATCAGAGTACGTACATGTCACCACATACAACCCTGAGAATTTTTTTCTGCAGGCCAACTTAGCAAATCTATAGAACAGTAATTGTAAACAGGATCAATGAACAATAAACTGTGCAAAGGCAAATATAAATAAATAGCAATAAATAACAACAGCATGAAATAACAAGGTAAAGAGTCCTTCAACTGAGACCATTGGTTGTGGGAACACCAGAAATAGAATGGGTGTAGTTATCCCCTTTTGTTCAAGAGCCTGATGGTTGAGGGGTAGTAACTGTTCTTGAACCTGGTGGTGTGAATCCTGAGGCTCTTGTACCTTCTACCTGATGGCAGCAGTGAGAAAAGAGCATGGCCTGGGTGGTGAGGATCTTTGATAATGGATGCTGCTTGTCTTCGGCAATGTTTCATGTAGATGTGCTCAATGATTGGGAGTGTTTTACCTACGAATTACTGGGCCGACTCCACTACCTTTTGTAGGATTTTCTTCTCAAAGGCATTAGTGTTCCCATACAAGGTCGTAATGCAGCCAGTCAGCAAAATGAGATGGTCACATGTTGTTTTCACATGCAGACTAAACATTAAGTAGGAAAACTATTGGATTTTTTGGATAAAAACAGAAAATACTGAAAGTATTCAACAGGTCAAGCTTCATTTGTGGGATGGGAAGCAGAGATAATGTTTCAGATTGAAGGTCCTTTTTCAGTACTGGGAAGTAGAAAAGAGAAGCTTGTAAGGCTACAGGGAGGCTGGGGACTGGGGGATGTCTCTCATCGTGTCAAACCACGGTAACCAGCAGGGAGGCTGGGGACTGGGGTATGTCTCTCATCGTGTCAAACCATGGTAACCAGCAGGGAGGTTGGGGACTGGGAGATTTCTCTCATCGTGTCAAACCACAGTAACCAGCAGGGAGGCTGGGGACTGGGGTATGTCTCTCATCGTGTCAAACCACGGTAACCAGCAGGGAGGCTGGGGACTGGGAGATTTCTCTCATCATGTCAAACCACGGTAACCAGCAGGGAGGCTGGGAACTGGGGATGTCTCTCATCGTGTCAAACCATGGTAACCAGCAGGGAGGCTGGGGAGTGGGGGATGTCTCTCATCATGTCAAACCACAGTAACCAGCAGGGAGGCTGGGAACTGGGGATGTCTCTCATCGTGTCAAACCATGGTAACCAGCTGGGAGGCTGGGGACTGGGGTATGTCTCTCATCATGTCAAACCGGTGTCCAGCAGGGAGGCTGGGAACTGGGGGATGCCTCTCATCGTGTCAATCCATGGTAACCAGCAGGGAGGCTGGGGAGTGGGGGATGTCTCTCATCATGTCAAACCACGTTAACCATGGGAATAAGCTGTAAATGTGTTTATCCTGTCAATGATTGAAAGGAAGCAGTTAAAGATTAAGAACATAGACAACAAAAAGTAGGTAAGAGAAATGTGGTTATGGAAGTGGGATATCAAGATAATTTGGTAACATTCATAGTAATTTCCTGCAGCAAAATAACTTGTTTGGTGCTTCTTCCAATCCAGGCAAGTGTATTACTTAGTTAGACCTAATAAGTGTCAGCTGCTCTGTCATTTCTTACCAAGACTGCTTGTGACTGATATCTGATCACAAAGTGTCATGAATAAGGGAGGAACTAGGAAAGGTGGCATCAGTGTTTTCTGTAGATCCAGGCGACTTATTACAGTTCTTCCACGAAATGGCTTTTTTTCGTCTTCTCTTGCATCTTTCCTTTCTTTTCTCGGTGGTTGGGGTTCTATCAGAGCTAGTAATCTACAATCCAAGCTATGGTTCTTCATAAGTGGTTGGTTTCAAGCCGGCCACATGACCTCATGCTCTGCTATCTCCAGAAATGTCTTGGAAGGCATGCAACATCGGGGAGCAGCCTCATAGATAACGGTTCCTCACCCATTTTGTAGACTGAATCAATCAATCAATCTCTCTCTCTCCCGCTCCCTCTCTCTCTCCCCCCTCACCCTCTCCCCCTCAGCCCTCCTGATTTCTTTCTTCTTGCATTTCTTAGACTCCATGAGAAGCACCTCTTTTGTTCCTATATACCTATACCTCCAGTACACCTCCATTTTCCCCTTAACCAGAGCTTCAATATCTCTTGAAAACCAAGGCTCCCTAAACCTGTTACTTAACCTTTTATTCTGACAGGCACAAACAAGCATTGGACTCTCAAGATTTCGGTTTGAAGGCCTCCCACTGACCGAGTACACCTTTGCTAGAAAACAGAGTGTCCCAATCCACAATTTCCATATCATAGAACCATAGAAGATTACAGAACAGAAACAGGGCTTTTGGCCCTTCTTGGTTGTGCTGAACCATTTTTCTGCCTAGTTCCACTGACCTGCACCTGGACCATATCCCTCCATACACCTCTTATCCATGTACCTGTCCAAGTTTTTCTTACATGTTAAAAGTGAGCCCACATTTACCACTTCATCTGGCAGCTCATTCCACACTCCCACCACTCTCTGTGTGTCATAGAGGGGGGCGTTGAGAGGCGGACCCAAATGCAAGACACAGACACTGAAGTACTAGGAACAGGACTAGGTGTGTCAAGAAAGCAAGGGAAGTGGGGAATAAATGACGCTGGACAAGACACAGGCCCTGGACGAGACTAGGATACAGGGCCTGGGCTAGGACTAGACTAGGAAAGCGGGACCTGGACGAGGAACAAGGAACTTGGAACCTGGACAAGGACTTCAAGCCAGAGGCTGGACAGGGACCCGGAACCTGGGTCTTGACTCGGGCTCGGACCCCGGATCCAGGTGAGGACAAGACGTGGCAAGGCAACAGGACTGGACGTGGCGGCAGGGCGCGGGACTCCGGGGCAGGACGCGGGACCAGAATTGGATGAGGACACGAAGCTCAGACTTGGACTTGGGGGACAGGAACCAGAACACAGAGCCTTGATAATCTTGGGAGACGGGAACGTAGAACACAGAGCCTTGGTAATCTTGGGAGAAAAGAATGCAGAACACAGAGCCTTGGTAATCTTGGGAGATAGGAACGCAGTACACAGAGCTTTGGTCTTGGGAGACAGGAACGCAGAACACAGAGCCTTGGTCTTGAGAGACAGGAACATGGAACACAGAGCCGGGACCCCTCCTTGGGAACAGGACGTAGGGCCGGGATTCATAAACAGAATGCTGAACACGACAAGATGGTTCCCAACACAAAGTAGTGGCAAACAGCTGGACCTACCTAGCGAAGGCGTGGACACAGAGAAGGTTCCTAGCACTAGGTAGCGGCAAACGGCCAGACCTTCCTAGCGAAGGTGAGGACACAAAAACAGATCCAAACAATGAAAGACAGTTCCTTATCTAGACAGAGCAAGGCTCTGGTCTTGCTCCAGTGGTAGAACTTGACAGCGAGAATAGGTGAGAACGCAGGCGAGGCTTCAGGTGAAAGGTAGCAGGCGAGGCTTCAGGTGGAAGGTAGTAGGCAAGGCTTCAGCCAAGGGCTACAGAAGGAAGGGAACAGAACAGTCCAGCAACTGAAGCTGAACCCAGGAGCTGTTTATGTAGCCGGCCGAAAATGAGAATCATGTGCCTCAATTAAGGCACCAAAAAACAAGGGAAAACCGGAAAACCTGGAATAAGGATCGATGGACCGGTCTGTGAACCGGAATGCGGACTTCAGGGACTGGACCATGACACTGTGTGACGAAGCCCCTCCCCCCCAATGTTCCCTTTAAACTTTTCCCCCTTCACCCTTAACCCATGTCCTCTGGTTTTTTTCTCCCCTAGCCTCAGTGGAAAAAACCTGCTTGCATTCGCTCTATCTATACCCATCATAATTTTATATACCTCTATCAAATCTCCCCTCATTCTTCTACGCTCCAGGGAATAAAGTCCTAACCTATTCAACCTTTCTCTGTAACTCAGTTTCTCAAGTCCCGGCAACATCCTTGTAAACCTTCTCTACACTCTTTCAACCTTATTAATATCCTTCCTGTAATTTGGTGACCAAAACTGCACACAATACTCCAAATTCAGTCTCACCAAGGCCTTATACAACCTCACCATAACATTTCAACTCTTAAACTCAATACTTTGATTTATAAAGGCCAATGTACCAAAAGCTCTCTTTCTGACCCTATCTACCTGTGACGCCACTTTTAGGGAATTTTGTATCTGTATTCCCAGATCCCTCTGTTCTACTGCACTCCTCAGTGCCCTACCATTTACCCTGTATGTTCTACCTTGGTTTGTCCTTCCAAAGTGCAATACCTCACACTTGTCTGTATTATACTCCATCTGCCATTTTTCAGCCCATTTTTCCAGCTGGTCCAAATCCCTCCGCAAGTTTTGAAAATCTTCCTCACTGTCAACTACACCTCCAATCTTTGTATCATCAGCAAATTTGCTGATCCAATTTACCACATTATCATCCAGATCATTGATATAGATAACAAGTAACAATAGACTCAGCACTGATCCCTGTGGCACACCACTAGTCACAGGCCTCCACTCAGAGAAGCAATCCTGCACTACCACTCTCTGGCTTCTTCCATCGAGCCAATGTCAAATCCAATTTACCACCTCTCCATGTATACCTAGCAACTGAATCTTCCTAACTAACCTCCCATGCAGGACCTTGTCAAAGGCCTTACTGAAGTCCATGTAGACAACATCCACTGCCTTCCCTTTATCCACTTTCCTGGTAACCTCCTCAAAAAACTCCAATAGATTTGTTAAACATGACCTACCACATACAAAGCCATGTTGACTCTCCTTAATAAGTCCCTGTCTATCCAAATACTTGTAGATCCTATCTCTTAGTACTCCTTCCAATAATTTACTTACTACCGACATTAAACTTACAGGCCTATAATTTCCCAGATTACTTTTAGAGCCTTTTTAAAACAACGGAACAACATGAGCCACTCTCCAATCCTCCGGCACCTCACCCGTGGATACTAACATTTTAAGTATATCTGCCAGGGCCCCTGCAATTTCAACACTAGTCTCCTTCAAGGTCTGAGGGAATACCCAGTCAGGTCCTGGGGATTTATCTACTCTGATTTGCCTCAAGATAGCAAGCACCTCCTCCTCTTCAATCTGTATAGGTTCCATGACCTCACTACTTGTTTCCCTTATTTGCATTGGCTCCATGCCAGTTTCCTTAGTAAATACAGATGCAAAAAAAAACATTTAAGATCTTCCCATTTCTTTTGGTTCCATATATAGCCAACCACTCTGATCTTCAAGTGGACCTATTTTTTCCCTTACTATCCTTTTGCTCTTAATATACCTGTAGAAGCTCTTTGGATTATCCTTCACCTTGACTGCCAAAGCAACCTCATATCTTCTTTTAGCCCTCCTGATTTCTTTCTTATGTATTTTTTTGCACTTTTTATACTCCTCAATCACCTTATTTGCTTCCTGTTTCCTATACATGTCATACATCTCTCTTTTCTTCTTTATCAGAGTTCCAATATCCATTGAGAACCAAAGTTCCTTATTCCTATTCACTTTGCCTTTAATCTTGACAAGAACATACAAACTCTGCACTCTCAAAATTTCTCCTTTGAAGGCCTCCCACTTATCAATCACATCCTTGCCAGAGAACAACCTGTCCCAATCCATGCTTTTTAGATCCTTTCTCATTTCTTCAAATTTGGCCTTTTTCCAGTTTAGAACCTCAACCTGAGGACCAGATTGATCTTTATCCATGATCAAGTTGAAACTAAAGGTGTTATGATCACTGGAACCAAAGTGTTCCCCTACACACACTTCTGTCACCTGTCCTAACTCGTTTCCTAATAGGAGATCTAATATTGCATCCTCTCTAGTTGGTACCTCTATATATTGATTTAGAAAACTTTCCTGAACACATTTTACAAACTCTAACCCATTTAGACCTTTAACAGTATGGGAATCCCAATCAATATGTGGAAAATTAAAATCCCCTACTATCACAGCTTTATGTTTCCTGCAGTCGTCTGCTATCTCTCTGCAGATTTGCTCCTCCAATTCTCGCTGACTATTGAGTGGTCTATAATACAAAACCCATTAATGTGGTCATACCTTTCCTGTTTCTCAGCTCCACCCATATGGCCTTGGTAGACAAGCCCTCTAATCTGTCCTGCCCGAGCACTGCTGTAACATTTTCCCTGACTAGCAATGCCACCCCCCCCCCACCCTTCAGTCCTCTGCCTCTATCATGTCTGAAACATCGGAACCCTGGAACATTAAGCTGCCAGTCCTGCCCCTCCTGTAGCCAAGTTTCACTAATGGCTATAATGTCATAATTCCATGTGTCAATCCATGCCATCAGCTCGTCAGCCTTCCCCACAATACTCCTGGCATTGAAATAGACACACCTCAGAAGATTATTACCGCCACACACAACATTTCTATTTGTGACTCTGCATAAACTTTTAACATCATTTATTTTCACCCCCGCTCCACTATCTGCTCTGGCACTCTGGTTCCCATCCCCCTGCAAATCTAGTTTAAACCCTCCCCAAAAATGCTAACAAACGTCCCTGCAAGGATATTGGTCCCCCTGTAGTTCAGGTATCCTTTCTGATACCATCAAAATTGGCTTTTCTCCAATTCAGAATCTCAACCTGCAGATCAGACCTATCTTTTTCCACGTTTACTTTGAAAGTAATGGAATTGTGATCACTTGATGCAAAGTGTTCCCCTACACAAACTTATGTCACCTGCCCAGTCTCATTCCCTAGCAGCACATCTCTCATTGGGACTTTTATGTACTGGTTAAGACAAGTTTCCTGAACACATTTGACAAACTCTATCCCATCTAAAACAACAGGACGAAGGGTCTCGGCCTGAAACGTTGACTGTACCTCTTCCTAGAGATGCTGCCTGGCCCTCTGCATTCACCAGCAACTTTGATGTGTGTTGCTTGAATTTCCAGCATCTGCTGAATTCCTGTTGTTTTAGTTTTTTTTACAGTGTGAGAGTCTCAGTCAAATTGTTGAAAGTTAAAATCACCTACAATTATAACCTTATGCTTCTTGCGACATTCTGCAATCTCCATAAATTTGTTCCTCTAAATCTCTCAGACTGTTGGGTGCTCTGTAATATAGTCTCAGTAACATGGTCACACCTTTCTTATGACTCAGTTTCACCTATAATGCCTCACTAGACGAGTTCTTCAGTCTGTCCTGACTGAGTACTTCTGTGACAATTTTCTTGACACCTCCCTTCCACCTTTAATCCCTCCTGCTCTGTCGTGTCTAAAACAACGGAACCCCAGAATATTGAGCTGCCAGTTCTGCTCCTCCTGCAACCAAGTCTCACTAATGGCTACAATATCATAATTCCAGGTGTTGATCCATGCTCTGATCTCATCTGCCTTTCCTACAATACTTTTTACATTGAAATATTCACATTTCACGACATTAGTCACACTATGCTCAACCCCTCAACCTTTAGATTCTCGACTTTGAGGTCTTAGCAACATCTGTTTCCACAACCTCTCCACTATCTGCTCTGGCACTCTCGTTCCCGTCCCCCTGTAACTCTAGTTTGACCCCTCTCCCCCCCGCCCACCATGCATCACTAGCAAACCTTCCCATTAGGATATTAGTCCCCTTCCAGTACAGATGAAAATCGTCTCTTCTCTACAGGTCCCACCTTCCCTGGAAGAGAGCCCAATGATCCAACATTCTATGCTCTCCCTCCTATGCCAACTCCTTTGTCACATGTTAAATTGTATAATATCCCTATTTCCGGCTTCACTAGTACATGGCGCGGGTAGCAATCCTGAGGTCACAACTCTGGAGGTCCTGCCCTTTAACTTAGCACCTAACTTCCTGAATTCATTTAGAAGAACCTCATCACTCTTCCTACCCGTGTCATTGGTACCTACATGGGCCACAACCTCTGGCTGATCACCATCCCACTTAAGAATGGTGAGGATTCAATGCAAGATGTCCCGGCTGCTGGCGCTTGAGAGACAGCATACCATCCAGGAATCTCATTCTCGCCCACAGAACCTCTTTTCTATTCCCCTAAATAACGAATCCCCTATCATCACAGCTTGCTGCTTTTCCACTCCCCTGCCTTCTGAGTGGCAGAGACCTAACTGCAAATACTTTCCTCTGCTAGTTCACCTCCCCACCAGCACCAGCAATAACAGTATCCCTTGTTGTTGAGGGCGATCGCCACAGTGGTACTCTGTACTGGCTATTCCCCTTTCCCCTTCCAGCTCCAACTCCTTAATGCAGAATGTTAGAAGCTGCAACTGGACGCACTTCTCACTGTTGTAGTCATCATGGACACTGGAGGTCCCCATGCCTTCCCACATCCCACAAGAGGAGCATTCCACTATCCTGCCTGGCATCACTACTGTTCAACTGAGCAACTATAAAGAAGGAAAAAAAATTCTACCGAACAGCTTGTCTTGCCTTCTCTGATGGAAGCTTGAGAATCCCACTCCAACTGTGACCACTCCGACAATGGACGCTCCACTTGTCCCTGTGCCTTACTTTAATTTCATAGTCATAGTCATACTTTATTGATCCCGGGGAAAATTGGTTTTCATTACAGTTGCACCATAAATAATAAATAATAATGGAATCATAAATAGTTAAATAGTAATATGTAAATTATGCCAGTAAATTATGAAATAAGTCCAGGACCAGCCTATTGGCTCAGGGTGTCTGACCCGCCAAGGGAGGAGTTGTAAAGTTTGATGGCCACAGGCAGGAATGACTTCCTATGACGCTCTGTGCTGCATCTCGGTGGAATGAGTATCTGGCTGAATATACTCCTGTGCCCACCCAGTACATTATGTAGTGGATGGGAGACATTGTCCAAGATGGCATGCAACTTAGACAGCATCCTCTTTTCAGACACCACCGTCAGAGAGTCCAGTTCCATCCCCAAAACATCACTGGCCTGTACAACTGTACAACTACAAATTGTTCTTGTCAATCAATCCCGACCGTTGATTGGCTGCGACTCAAAGCACCAAACTGCCGCGAGTCGCTGCCATTTCTACTGAATCGGCGAACTTGCGAACTGCGTCTTCCCCAGGCTTCCGATCTCCTATTGGGCGCTGCTCAAGTCTCCAAACTGCCGCTCACAGCCACTGTCATGTATAGCTCCTGTGAGGTGTATGAACTCCATGACTTTATTGGAAACTTCCAGAAGCGTGCTGACCTTGGTCCCCAACCGAGCCGCGCGCCGACGATGGAGGTCAGACAGTAACGCAACACACACCAAATGCTTGAGGAGCTCAGCAGGCCAGGTTGAGTACAGTCGGGCCGAGACCCTCGATCAGGACTCTTTGTACCCGACTGGTCTTTCACACAGCGCACGCCCGTTTTTCTGCTTGGAAGCCTGTTAGTAGTTTGCGCTCGGGTATCCCCAGGCAGCCGACGGTGTTGTTCCCGTAGATGGTGCGCGGATTTAGATTCTTCTGTAAGCTGTCTCCTCACTCGTGGAGTCTGCTCCGAGATCTTAGCGTTAACCGTCTTAACTGCAAATTTGCCAGGACAAATCGTAGTCTGTTTATGTCTTCTCTATGCCACGGATCTCTGCACCCAGCCTTTTCTTCTCGCGTCACGTACCCACGCTGCCGTCGCTGTGGCCACATCTTTCCCACCGTAGCCCCTTATCCCCCGGCACCACCTCCAGCCTTTGGCCCCAGTGGTCGGGAGGGGGAGGGGGTGGGGCGGCGGGTCTCTGCGGGAGCCTGCCCCGTGCCCACAGCGGTTCCTCCATGGACCGGGGGTCGTGAGGAGTGGCTGAAAGTTGTGAGGAGCTGGCCCGTACCTCGCTCGGTTGATGGACAAGGAGTTTTACCGCTGAATGTCCCGGACGGGGCAAGGACCTGCACACCTCATCCCGGACCGGAGATGGGGGATGGTTTCGGGAAGCAGTGGTCCAGCAGACGGGGCTCCGATTTCCGTGTTCGGGAGAATTTTACAAACCTTGTGGTGAATGAATCGCTCTCGTCACAGAATGATCGCAATTACCGTAACTTTAGAGCTTACACTGCTAGAATACGGAGCAACAAACAGCCTGCGAGAGGACTCAGGATCTAATGCTGTTCAGCTCGCCGACCTCCTCCAACTGATCGTCTGTTGCTGTAATTATTGTAACTCGGTCCCAAGGTAGATTGAAGTCCAGTCGAGTTTATTGTCAAGTGAGCAAGTAAACTGAGATACGGGCACAAATGAAGTTCAAAAAGCTCAAAGTTCAAAATAATTTTTATTATCAGAGCCCAGAAATGTCACCACAAACAACCCTGAGATTCATTTTCCTGTGGGCATAGTCATCAAAACTATAGCCCCCGGCCAGCCTCAGGCTTGCTCAGCTGGCTTTTGTCTAGGGGGAGCAGCCTTCGGCCCCGCCAGACTGGGTAATCAAGTTTGTGTGGATGCTGTGTGATGTACCCCATCCGCCAAATAACAGGCAATATACCATATGCGATTAAATTATTACACTTTATAGATCTTACTGGAACTATGTAATTAATAAAGATAAAATATAAAAGGAAAGTAAAAGGCGCCAAACTTATCAAAGTTCAACCACTTCGTGCACGACAGTTGGAGCCCAATTAACCGAGTCTTCTTTCCACCATTCGATCCCCTCCGACCTCCTCAACCCCCCACCTGGGACCAACCACGGTGGTCAAGCAGACGCTCCACTCGAGTCTGTTTTCGTCTCCTCACCGAAGACCCTGGGCCTCGGACTCCCGCTCGGGGTCCGTCCCGTCGCCCAGCTTACAGCATCCTGTCTCCTCTCTCTGTCCCCATCGCGCCTTCTGCCCCAAAGCCCGCGAAAACAATAGCTTACAGACACACAAGAAAGAATAACATCTATCCCAATTGGTTAGCAAATGAATACAATTCTCTTATCAGTAATTATAACCCAAACAAGCTGCGAGAGAGAAGCACTTTCTCAGCAGTTAACATAACGAAGAAGCCATTTTTATTAGCCTTAGCAGTAACATAAAAGAAGAGACCCCTTACATAAAGAATGGTAACTAAAACAGGATCAATGAAAGATCATCAGCATGTAGAAGAAAAGAAACTGCAAATGAAAATATAAATAAATAACAATAAATGAAGAGAAATGAAATAACACAATGAAGAGTTCTTAAAGTGAAGCAATTAGCTATCTCAATAATGGGCAAGTGAGTGTGGTTATCCCCCTTTTGTCCAAGAGACTGATGGTTGAGGGTCAGTAAATAAAATCTTGCATTATAGGCACAGTTAACACACAAGAAAATAAAATATAAAACAGTAAGCGGAGGGGTACAGATAAAAGAAACAGAGTCCGCAGAGTTTTGCAGAAGGAGATCTCTATTCATCGAGCATACAATGTTGAAAGCTGTCTGTTCATTATAAGCGGGACTGGCTCAGTTAGACGGCTTAAACGGCATGGACGAATTGTGTTGGAGGGTTCTTTCTGTGCTGAATAATTGTAACTCTAGGGCCACGATATTAGCACTCATCACCTCCCTCTCAGTGGGGACTAGAGTGACCAGCCCTTTGGAATGTCGCTTATGTGTTTTCAGAAATTCACAGCTCCCCCTCCCACGTCCCATCCCCACGCAGGGAACAGCGTCTCATTTCTTCTGCCGGTCTAATCGGCGAAGCGGGGTGCTCTCTGTTCTATCTCCCAACTTTATCCAGACCACTTCATCCCATGACAGGGAGGAGAAGCGAGTTCTGGTCGCCTTGGCAACGGGTGGCAAAGCCGGCTCGGAACTTTAGAGCGGCCCGAGGACAGCGTGCAGTCGTGCTGGAGATGAACGGGAGCCAGACACGGAACTCCTCGCAGAGCTGGGAACTGAGACCCGAGAGTGTGATCGTCCCCTGTGTCTTCTGCCTTATCTTCCTGCTCGGCACGCTGGGCAACAGCCTGGTTCTAGCTGTCCTGCTTCGGAACGGCCAGATGAACTGCAACACCACTAACCTGTTTATACTGAACCTGGCTCTGGCCGATCTCTGCTTCATCCTCTGCTGCGTGCCTTTCCAGGCCACCATATACACGCTGGACTCCTGGGTCTTCGGCTCCCTCATGTGTAAAGCCGTACACTTCTTCATCTACCTGACTGTGTACGCCAGCAGCTTCACTCTGGCCGCAGTCTCCGTGGACAGGTGAGCTGGCGGGCGGAGCGGGGAGGGTGGCGAACTCGGAGGGACAGCTTTGCCGGGTCAGGCTCCGGCTCACTTCCCCAGTTGGAGAGCTTTGTGCGTTTGTGCGTCCTTTGGGGCCAGTCCGAAGGCACGTGGTGGATTTAGCGCGGGATGGGGAGGGGGTGACTGCTCTGGGTTTTTCGAGTCCCTGACTCCCCACGACTCTACCTCGCCTTTTATCCCACTACTTGTCCCTGTGCGGAAACTGTTTTAGTGAACCGGGAGTCCAGGTCAGTTTATACAGCGAGTTCAGACCAGGAGCAGCGCTGGGGCTAGACAGACGGATAGATAGATGCTTTGTTGATCCCAAAGGAAATTACAGTGTCACAGTAGCATTACAAGTGAATTGATATACAGTTATTAGAGGAGGAAAAAGAATAACAGTAAGAAAGAATAAAAAAGTTACTTTAAAAATAAGATATACAAGATTTAAAAAATCAAGATTTCAAGATTTACAAGTTCACATTGAAAAGATGGCAGTGCAAGAATTACCGTAATATTGTACAGCAATGGGTGCACATTCACCCCGTCTAGATAAGAAGTGATGGTGGTATTGCACGGGATGTTCACATAGCAGGGTGTGGTAAACAGAGCTTTGGTTAATAAGGGGGGGGGGGGAGTGGTGGTCATCGCTTCCCCCGGTATAGGTTGACTCATTATACAGTCTAATGACCGAGCGTAAGAATCACCTCTTTGCGCAAATGGCAATAATCAAAATATAGAAAGAACTGGAGATGTTGGATGTCAGGTAAAAAAAACGCTCGAAACCCTTCAGCAGGTGAGCGAGCATCTGTGGCGGGAGAAATAGTGAACGATTATGTCTGAGCTTCTGCCTTCAAAGTCCCCGACCTCAAATGGTAACTGTTCCCCTGACACGCTCATCTACCTCTCTCAAGCCTTTCCCATTCTCTGGTGGGCAGATAACCTCGTTGACAGCTTCAGACCCGCGGTCACCTTGTCTGAGTCACATCCCTCACCCAACGGTCCCTGCTGCTTAACGCGTTCCCCTGTCTCCCTTCCTTCGATCTCAACCTTAGCTGCGTCGCTTCCCGCAGCTGCTGCCTGATCTGCGAGGGGTTCCAGCAGTTTTGTGTTTTATATTAAATAGAAAGCATCCAAAATGGATATCTAAATGTTCTGTCCTTGGTTACGGGGAGACGGTGTACCCACCCGTCCAAGGAAGGTGTAACTGACATCCCCGCCAATTACAACGGGTGGGCCCCGTGGGACAGGACACGCTGCTCCCTAGCCCAGCAGCAGACTCCCGAAACAGGCGCTCTATCAAGTTCTGCCACTAGAAGCTATTATCAGGAGGACAATGAGAGTTTGAAAACACAAGCGGATAATGGGGAGATTCAAGACTCCCTGTACAGCTCCTGGGATTTGTGGAAATCCCTGGCCCACGGCCGCTTAAAGCGGAGGTGTTCCAGCTGACAATGGACGTCTGTAATCCTCCGGTCCCGAAAGCGCCATCTCCTAAACTACTTACCCATCCGTCCTATCAAGCAACTGTCCCATCCAGAGCATAGCCTGTGGGTTCCATGTTAGTCGATCATCCACCCAAGAACTCCACAGAAGATAGCGTCAGTCACGTCTTCCTCGGGAACAGGTCTGTGATAGAAGGAGCCGCACCTGCGCGGCCTTTGGGCCTGTCCAGCAATTGTCCAAAAATCGACCGGCTCTCCAAAAGCGTGTCACTCCATCGGAATTACAATTGAAAACATTACATTTCTTGTTCCCCTTTTCTAATATAAACCACTCCTCCGTATTTCCCCCTTTGATTCACTATCCTTCAGTAGTTTTCCGGCGTATTTCCCAGGAAGGGGTTGCTTTAAGCGAGAGCCCGCGCTCTCAGCAGCCCGTATATATTCAGCAATTTATGAGAAAGAAAGTATAGAGGTTAAGTGTGTCTCACTATTGGATGAGAAGCCACGGCTAGATCTACCCTACGGGTTTTCGCCCGACCTGTTGTTCCGACATTCCTTTCCCTCCGCAGATGCTGCCTGACCCGATGAGTTCTTCCAGATGTTTGCTTGTGGCTCCAGATCCCAGCACCTGCAATCTCTCGCGTCTCCAAGTAACTCTCAAATGTGTAGTGGGTCAAAATGTGCGGGGTGACACTGGACAGCTTGGATATGCCTGAGAAGGGGCAGGGATTGAGTACATTGTCCATAACGCTAGCTGTGATATGTCTGTGTGTGTGTGGCTGGTTTCTTCAATGAAGACAGTCACCCTGCTACCCCTGAATCACATTTACCAATCTTACCGCGTTGCTGGCCGCTCCCTCTCCACAAACACTTCACACTGCCAGTCCAGCACTGGATGGGCGGAATTAGTGACACACAGGTCGCCTCGTTCGGCCTTCGTGTTGGCAATGACCACGAGTTATAAACGGAGTCTCCGTCTTCCCCTGCTTTACCCCTGTCGCCAGAAGACCCACGCTTCCCTCCTACCCCTGATACAAATACCCCTGATATTTGTGGTGGATGTTTCCGCAACCGAGTGACCACAAAAAAACTGTTCTTTATCAGGTTTCCCAAAACACCCGAATCGTTAGTCCGGTGGTTCTTTCCAAAGGAAACTGTACGAAGAAATTATTGCAGTCGGAGATAATTTCATATCTCCGGACGTCGGATGTTGGTGTTGGCATATAAACACATAAACCCGCATCTCAACCTGACTGTTTTCCCCAGCCGGGATTAACAGAGTTTTGTCAGCCACTGATTTTCTAGAGGTTGGAGTATTATCATTGCGAACAGGCACTTAAATGACCAGTATGGTCCTGATGTGGACAAATTGGATTAGTGTGGGTGGGCGGTAGTTTATGGCTGTGTAATTCTCGATAACTCCAATATACAGCAGTAAAGACACAGGAGCTGGGAAACAATTTGGAATGTCCAAACAACACACACACAATGCAGCAGGCTTCATTCACCAGGGTGAATCTCTTTGGGACGTTGGGATAAGTGTGAGTGTAGTGAGGCTGACATCACTCCATCCTGACACTGCAAGGCCGTTTCCCCGGGCAGTGGTCCAGATTTCCAATATCGCTTCATGGCTTTTTTCTGAGAATAGAATTTTGTTCATCGCTGTGTCGGGCATGTTTCTAAAGCTAAACTCGTCACCAGCTGCCAAATGCCATGCTGTTCAAAGGCAACGGATGTTGTCGGCTGGGCGGTCCTGAAGTTGGGTCTAATTTGTACAGAAAACGTGATTCGAGTATTTCCATTTCATTGCGACACGGTGCCTTCATTTTTATGATTCCATCAATTGGAATGCATATATCAGAAATGGGTAAAGCAAATTTTATCCATATGTTTGTTGAGCACTTTGGCTTTCACTGGAGTTGAGTGAAGTTTAGTTAGAAAGAGGCCACTCAGACTGAAATATCCCCATCAGTGTTCCCACTGCACTGGAGCCTCCTCACCTCCTCACAATCAAATCAGCAAATCTCCCATTCCTTCTTTCATACATCACACTAGCATAATTTCACCACTTACACATTTGACCAGCAGGAAGGCTGTTTTGTACCGTATTGTTCGTACAGTTATTTTCTGTGCAACTTCTAGTGATGGTTGCATTTGTACTTTCAGGTTTTCCTGTTCCTCTGTCTCATTCGGCACAGAGATTTCTATTTACTCTGCTTTTTGTAATCAAAAGGTGACAGCTTACACTTATTTGTAACTAATTTCCTTTACTAAAGTTTTGATGAAAAACAATTGACCTCAAACATCTCTGTTTTTCTCTCCACAGCTGCGACCTTACCTGCAGACCACTTACGGCATTCCTTTTCACTTGAAAATTTTATGCTAATTATACACCCATTTTTCAACATATTAATGCTTTGTTTCATTTTTACTCAGTGTTGACCAGCCTTTCAAATTTGATATTTTCTACATTTTTGCTCACTTTTGAGTGAATTGCTAATGTAAACATTGGTCTCAGTGCTTCTCCTGAACAAAGCACAGACTCCTGACTGCACTTGGAGTTTCGTGTTCAGTTTTGGTCACCCTGTTAGAGGAAGGATACCATTAACCTGGAAAGAGTGCAGGAAGGTTCTATGTGGATGTTGCCAGGACTGAGGGAATAATTATAACGAGTGGTTACAAGGGCAGGCTAGGACTTTATTGCTTGGAATGTAGGAGACCAATGAGGTGACCTTTGATGAGAGGTGGTCATCCGAATGTGAGGGGGTGCGGGGGCAGATGAGTTATGGCCGGCACACACACAGCCAAATGTGGCGCCCAGGATGTGAGTCTGATGTTGGATCTGCAAGCAGCTTAGGTCTTAGTGTGGACACCCTGAAAAGTGTTCCAGCTATGTCTCTTGGATCCTTGGGATCTTGTGAGCCATCATTATCCACTGGTTCTATGATACCTCAAGATATCAAACAAGACAGCCCAATTCCAAACTCACATCCATCCCCAGTCCCATTTTGAATTTATTGTCAATACCAGTCTCAATCTGAGTTTTAGTGTTAGTACTGTCCAATCTGAAACCTCATTATTGGTTTAAATCAGAAAGTATTCTTTACCTGTCCCTTTGCACAGACCCTATCTGACCTGCTGAGTGTTCCCACCATTTTGCATTTTTGTTTTAGATATTGAGCGTCTACACTGATCGGCTTTGTGCAGGTTCATTACTGACTGGTTTCTGGAGGAACAAATCTCAGTGTTAGCTGAAATCTAGGAGGTGGTAGCTGGGAGGATTTCCATAAGGACATCCCCAGTAGTCAGATAGCTTCAGTTGTAAATTCCTTGGAATTGAGATTCTCTTTCCAATATTTTTATTAATTTTACATATAAAAATACAGAGTACAGGAAAAAAATATATATGAATACATTATACTAAATCGCATATAAAGACTCCTTACCCTATATTCATACAGATTAATTAATTCGTAACATTGAAATATAGCAATTTTATTATATTAAAAAAATTTAACCCACTACCAAGACCGAAGCTGATTAGTAAAGAAAAACAGGAAAAAAATATTAGTCATCATCTGTGCTTCAACAGCAAATCAAAGATTTTGAAAATAGTTCAAAGAAGGTCCCCACAATGTTTGAAAGTCTTGGCAGAATTCAGAGATTGAACATCGACTCTTCTCTAAATTTAAACATGACATCACATCACGTAACCATTGAGCGTGAATAGGAGGGGCTGCATCTTTCCATTTAAACAAGGATGTCCTTCTGGCCATAACATAGAACATAGAATAGTACAGCACAATACAGGCCCTTCGGCCCACAATGTTGTGCTGACTCTCAAACCTTGCCTCCCATATCAGCCCCCAACTTAAATTCCTCCATATACCTATCTAGAAGTCTCTTTAACTTCCTAGTGTATCTGCCTCCACCACTGACTCAGGCAGTACATTCCACGCACCAACCACTCTCTGAGTAAAAAACCTTCCTCTAATATCCCCCTTGAACTTCCCACCCCTTACCTTAAAGCCATGTCCTCTTGTATTGAGCAGTGGTGCCCTGGAGAAGAGGTGCTGGCTGTCCACTCTATCTATTCCTCTTAATATCTTGTATACCTCTACCATGTCTCCTCTCATCCTCCTCCTCTCCAAAGAGTAAAGCCCTAGCTCCCTTAATCTCTGATCATAATCCGTACTCTCTAAACCAGGCAGCATCCTCTGTACCCTTTCCAATGCTTCCAATTTAAGAGAAATAAAAGCCAAAATGTGTAAGTCAGATGACTCCAAGATAATATCCTTTCCTCCAACAATACCTAATAAAGTGGTCAAAGGATTCAGCTTAAAGTTTACTTTGAAAAGTATCGAGAAAGTTTGAAATACTTCTTTCCAATATTTTCCAAGACTCGGGCATGTCCAAAACATATGAATGAGTGAAGCTTCTCCATTATTACATTTATCACAATACAGAGATATATCCAAATAAAAGCAAGACAACTTATCCTTGGTCATATGGGCCCTATGGACCACTTTAAACTGTAGGCACACAACGATGAAGTGTTAACCAATTTAAAAATTTGATTCCAAGTTTCCTTAGAAATTGAAATCTGTAAATCTTGTCCCCAAAGATTTTTAATTTTATCTAAAGGAACACTTCTTATTCCCAACAGCGTATTATAGATATTAGATGTAGATCCATTATAAAAAGGTTTCAAATTAAAAATTACATCTGATTACAAATCACGTCTAGGGGATTGAGATTCTGACAATCAGGCCCACGGTGACTTTTGGCATTGAACCAGTGGAGTTCATAGCTTGAGAGAGAGGCAGACAGGTTAGGTTGTGTTTTTCTACCACCATTCCCCACCCCTCCGCCACAAAGATTTCATCGATGTCTTTAGGTGCAGATGTATTTGCAGAAGGTCTGTAGAACTTCTGAGTTGTTATAGGAAGTGAGAATTGAGCAGCTGGGCTTCAGTATTCCAGAAAAGCTCCCAGTTTATAATCAGAATCAGAATCAGGTTTATTATCACTGGCATGTGACGTGAAATTTGTTAACAGCAGTACATAATCTAGCAGAAAAAAATATAATAATAAAATAAAAATAATAATAAATAACAAGTAAATCAATTATACATATTAAATAGATTTTAAAAAGTGCAAAAACAGAAATACTGTAAATTAAAAAAAGTGAGGTGGTGTCTGAAGATTCAATGTCCATTTAGGAATCAGATGGCAGAGGGGAAGAAGCTGTTCCTGAATCACTGAGTGTGTGCCTTCAGGCTTCTGTACCTCCTATCTGATGGTAACAGTGAGAAAAGGGCATACCCTGGGTGCTGGACATCCTTAATGATGGATGCTGCCTTTCTGAGACACCACTCCCTGAAGATGTCCTGGGTGCTTTGTGGGCTAGTACCCAAGATGGAGCTGACTAGATTTACAACCTTCTGCATCTTTTTTCAGTCCTGTGCAGTAGCCCCTCCATTCCAGACAGTGATGCAGCCTGTCAGAATGCTCTCCATGTTACAACTATAGAAGTTTTTGAGTGTATTTGCTGACATGCTAAACCTCTTTAAACTCCCAATAAAGTATAGTTGCTGTCTTGCCTTCTTTATAACTACATCAATATGTTGGGACCAGGTTAGATCCTCAGAGATCTTGACACCCAGGAACTTGAAGCTGCTCACTCTCTCCCATTTCTGATCCCTCTGTGAGGATTGGTATGTATTCCTTCATCTTACCCTTCCTGAAGTCCACAATCAGCTCTTTCGTCTTACTGACGTTGAGTGCCAGGTTGTTGCTGCGGCACCACTCCACTAGTTGGCATATCTCACTCCTCTACGCCCTCTCGTCACCAAACGAGATTTTACCTACAATGGTTGAATCGTCAGCAAATTTGTAGATACTATTTGAGCTATGCATAGCCACACAGTCATGGGGATATAGAGTAGAGCAGTGGGCTAAGCACACACCCCTGATGTGCGCCGGTGTTGATCGTCAGTGAGGTGTGTATTTTATCACCAATCCACACAGATTGTGGTCTTCCGGTTAGGAAGTCAAGGATCCAATTGCAGAGGGAGGTACAGAGGCCCAGGTTCTGCAACTTCTCAATCAGGATTGTGGGAATGATGGTATTAAATGCTGAGCTATAGCTGATGGACAGCATCCTGACATAGGTGTGTTGTCCAGATGGTCTAAAGTCATGTGGAGAGCCATTGAGATTGTGTCTGCCGTTGACCAATTGTGGTGATAGGCAAATTGCAATGGGTCCAGGTCCTTGCTGAGGCAGGAGTTCAGTCTAGTCATGACCAACCTCTCAAAGCATTTCATCACTGTCGATGTGAGTGCTACCGGGCGATAGTCATTAGGCAGCCCACATTATTATTCTTAGGCACTGGTATAATTATTGCCTTTTTGAAGCAAGTGGGAAATTCCGCCTGTAACAGTGAGGGGTTGAAAATGTCCTTGAATACTCCTGCTTGTTGGTTGGCGGTTTTCAGAGCCTTACCAGGTACTCCATCAGGACCTTCCGCCTTGAGAGGGTTCACTCTCTTTAAAGACAACCTAACATCAGTCTCTGAGACGGTGATCACAGGGTCATCACTACGCATGTGTGCTTTGATTTGACAGTAGTTTTCACCTAGGGAACCGGTGATTAACTAGCAAATGCAGGTCGTCCATTAGTTATTCTTCTGAATATCTAGTTGGATGGAATAGGATTTCACCGGTACCATGCAAAAGCTACCCCCCTGCACCCCAACTACTGACCGCAGCTTACCAGAAGAAGGTTCCAGGGGCAGAGAGAAGCAAAATACTTTGGGGAATGGGTTTCCAAGACCCAGAGATACATTGAGTGAACAATCAATTATACCACATATCAGTAACTGTTTTGAATTGGTGGAAGAGATGTTGAAATGAAGAGATACTGATTGACAAATGTACATAGGAGCTTGGGAGGAATATAGGTCTCTCAAGTTGTAGCTTGTAGTTGCCTTTGCTCAGATATTTTGTCATACACAATCAGTAATGTGTTTCACACATTCTACTATGCTTGGTAGATGTTTCCGCTACGAGACCATCAGGGGCAATGCCATGAGAAAGGTCTGCCTTTAGTGTTACTTGCATTGTGCTGTTACCGAAGACCAATTTAAACCTCTTTCACCCTGGTCTATTGCATGCATTGTGTGGACTGATTAAGCTGATGGTTTCCAATCTTACCCTGCCTTGTAGGTACCTGGCGATTCGATACCCACTGAGATCCCGTGAACTGCGCACTCCCCGAAATGCCACAATCACCATCTGCATCATCTGGGCGATCTCGCTTGTCTTTGCAGGTCCCTACCTCAGCTACTACCAGGTCATCCGTTACAGAGACCTCACTCTCTGCTTCCCAGTCTGGGGCGAACACAGTCGCAAAGTTATGGACATGGCTACCTTCCTCTGTGGGTACATCATTCCAGTGCTGATCCTGAGCTTAGCATACACCAGGACCATCCGCTACCTCTGGACGTCTGTAGAACCCATAGAAAACATGTCCGAGTCTAAGAAAGCCAAGCGAAAGGTCACCAAGATGATCATCATTGTGGCTGTTCTCTTCTGCCTTTGTTGGCTTCCCCACCACTTGGTTATTTTATGCTTCTGGTTTGGCCACTTCCCACTCAACCAAGCCACCTATGTTTTCAGACTTTTGTCACACTGCATGTCCTATGCTAACTCCTGCCTCAACCCTATTGTCTACGCCCTGGTCTCCAAACACTTCCGCAAGGGCTTCAAGAAAGTTTTCAACTGCTTGCTGAGGAAAAAGGTTGTCAATAAAGTTCACGTTGTTCAAATGGTCCACACAGAGGCAGGGACCACTGAGGCATCTCACATGAGTGAGCAGAACAACCAAGCAACCAGCCAGGAGTGGAGCCAGCCAGGGCCTGGAGATGACGTGATGCTGCCAGGAGCCTTCATGGCATTCAACGTTACCTAAGTCTCAAGGAAGCCCGTGGCTGAGGTGCTGAGACAGACTAGTGGAACTGTATTAATTGTGGGATGTGACACAAGCTATCATTTAAAGCAAATACTTAATTCTCCTTGTGAAATGGGAGGTGAAATATCTCCCTCTGTGTTTATTTGGTGAAGGTACTACCTGTTTGTTGGGAGTTCTGTGATTTTAATTCAGAGATGCTGAAGAAGTAACCATGTATTTCCAAGCCCTTACTATGCCTTAATATTTTTCCCCTCTGTCCTTCTCTCTTTTTCCATTCGCCACTCAGTTTACCCTCTCACCCTGCTCTTTTCCTCACCTCCCTCTGGCATTTGCTCCTTCTTCACGTTCTTCCATGGTCCACTGTTCTCTTCTATCAGATTCCTTCTTCTTCAGAACTATATCTCTTCCACCTGTCCCTCTATCTTCACGAATCCAACTTCTCCCACCCACTTTGTTCCTCAGCTTGTACACCTTCCCTTCTCCCAAACTTTTTATTCTGGCGTCTGTCTCCTACCTTTCAGGTCATGTTGAAAGGTCTCAGCCTGAAACCTTGGCTGTTTATTCCCCTCCATAGACGCGCCTCACTTGCTGAGTTCCTCGAGCATTCTGTGTGCATTGCTCAAGATTTCCAGCATTTGCAGAATCTCTTGTGTTTATGAACAGATGCATGGACAGGAAAAGTTTAGATGGACAGTGGACAAATGCAGGAAACTGAGACTAGCTCAGGAAGATCACCCTGGTCACCTCTATTTTGTTTCTGTGTTGTACCATCTTGACTTTATGAATTGGCTATAAGACTATAAGACACAGGAGCAGAATTAACCATTCAGCCCATCGAGTCTGTTCCGCCATTCCATCATGGCTGATCCCGGATCCCACTCAACCCCATACACCTGCCTTCTTGCCATATCCTTTGATACCCTGACCAATCAGGACATGATCAACTTCTGCTTTTAATATACCCTCACGTTCTTCTAAATTCCTGTGAGTACAAGCCAAAAGCTGCCAAACACTCCTCATATGTTAACCCCTTCATTCCCAGAATCATCCTCATGAACTTCCTCTGGACTCTCTCCAATGACAACACATCCTTTCTGAGTTATGGGGCCCAAAACAGTTGACATTACTCCAAGTGCGGCCTGACTAGTGTCTTACAAAGCCTCAGCATTATCTCCTTGCTTTTATATTCTATACCCCTTGAAATAAATGCCAACGTTGCGTTTGCCTTCTTTACCACAGACTTAACCTGTAAATTAACTTTCCGGGAGTCTTGTACGAGGTCCATCTAGTCCATCTGCACCTCTGATGTTTGAATTTTCTCCCCATTTGGATAATAGTCCACACTATTGTTCCTTTTACCAAAATGCATTATTATGCATTTCCCAACACTATATTCCATCCGTCACTTTTTTTTGTCCATTCTTCCAATTTGTTTCTTGTCCTGCTGCAACTGCATTGCTTCCTCAGCACAACCTACCCCTCCACCTATCTTCATAACATCTGCAAACTCTGCCACAAAGCCATCAGTGCCATTATCTAAAACATTGATAGACAGTGTGAAATGTAGCGGTCTCAATACTGACCCCTGAGGAACACCACTAGTCACTGGCAGCCAACCAGAAAAGGCCCCCTTTATTCCCACTCACTGCCTCCTGCCCGTCAGCCATTCCTCTACCCGTGCCAGTATCATTCCTGTAACACCATAGGATTTTATTATGTTAAGCAGCCTCATGTGTGGCACCTTATCAAATGCCTTCTGAAAACCCAAGTAAATGACATCCACTGCCCCTCCCTTATCAACCCTGCTTGTTACTTCCTCGAAGAATTAGTTTAGACTATGAGAGAACACTCAGTCCTCTTTTATTGTCATTTAGAAATGCATACATGCATTAAGAAATGATACAATGTTTCTCCAGAGTGATATCACAGAAAACAAGACAGACCAAAGACTAACACTGACAAAACCACATAATTATAACATATAGTTACAGCAGTGCAAAGCAATACCATAATTTGATAAAGAACAGACCATAGGCACAGTAAAAAAAAGTTCTCAAAGTCCCGAATCGATCGACTCCCGAATCTCCGATAGCAGGCGGCAAAAGGGAGAAACTCCCTGCCATAAACCTCCAGGCACCGTCAACTTGCAGATACCTTGGAAACAGCCGACCACAGCCGACCCTGAGTCCATCTGTCTGAAAACTCTGAGCTTCTGAGCAGCCTCTCCGATACAGCCTCCCGAGCGCCATCCTCTGCCGAGTGCCTTCGACCTCTCCCCGGCCGCTGAAACAAGCAAAGCCGAGGATTTCAGGGCCTTCAGCTCCGGAGATTCCGGTTACCACACAGAAGCAGCGGTAGCAAAGCAGTCATTTCAGAAGTTTTCCAGATGTTCCTCTGTGCTCGCACGTCTGTCTCCATCAAATCAGGATTGTGTAAGGTCCCCTACTTGACAAATAACAGATATTCATCACCGAAGTGGCCGCGCACGCTGTCGTCGCACTGCCATCTTCTCCTCACTCCCGGGGGAATTCTAATAGATTTGTCAGTCAAGATTTCCCTCTACAGAAACCATGCTGACTTTGACATTTTTTATCATCAATCTCCAAATACCCCGAAATCTCCTCTTTCATAATGGACTCCAACACTTCCCAACCACTGAGGTTGGCTAACTGGCCTATAATTTCCTTTCTTTTGCCTCCCTCCCTTCTTTTTTTTATGATTTAAATTTTTTGAATTCTTTTACAAATTTTTCCCCAAACCCTTGAGTCAGTGTTGAAATTATGTGAACCATAGCTTACAAAACATAAAATATCCATAAAATAAAAACAAACATGGCAGAAATAAATATCACTATAATAACCATGTGTGTCTATTTCGACCTCTAATAACATAAAAGACTGCCATTCAGCAAAATGCTTCACCACACATTCACCACTATTTACTCACCCCAGGAAACCTAAATATTTGCCCCATTTTTGTCTAAAGATGTCCAATCTATCAAACTGTTTGTAAGACGTGCGTTCAAAAGCTGCCACTTTGGCTATTTCTGTGGTCCACTCCTGAAATGATGGTTCCCCCCAAGTTCCTCCAACCTCTGAGTATAATTTGTCTTCCTACCATTATACTTGTCTGGATCCAATTTTGAGAATGTTTATCCCCAAGTAACCCAAGTGTGTCTCCTAAGACAGAAAGTCTGGGGCAGAAAGGGAGTTGAATACCCGAAACTTCACCAATATACTTATGTATTAAATTGGGAGACCTTTATAATGGTGACAGTTTAAAATCTTTTAATCAATTAACCCAACAGTACGATATCTCTAGGTCACAATTTTGGAGATATCTTCAACTGCGTCATTTGCTACATACAACTTTTGGTTCTACACAGCAACCCCCACAAGTTGCTGTGATTCTGTCTTCTGTACTGGCTGCATATGGTAAAGATCACAAAGCCACAACTTATTATTCAGATTTAACACAAATCTCCGGGGACTAATTTCTCTTGGGTCTTAAAAGAGCATGGGAAAAAGACCTGAGTGTGACTTTTGAGACAAAGGAGTGGGACAAAATTTGCAAAAATGTCAAAACAATGTCAAGAGACGTGAGGGTGCGCCTTATTCAGTTTAAGATCCTACACCGTTTTTATTGGACTCCAGTAAGGTTACACAGATTAGGGTTGAAAACACCCCTGAATGCTGGCGCTGAGAGGCGGATAAAGGGAACTCAGTACATGCCTTCCTCCCTTCTTAAAGAGCGGTGTGACATTTGCAAATTTCCAGTCCTCCAGGACCATGCCAGAATCAAGAGATACTTGAAAGATCATGATAAATGCATTCGTTATCTCTCTCAGAATTCTGGGATGTAGTCCACTTGGTCCAGGTGACTTGTCGAACTAAAAAACTTTGACTTTACCTAGCACTTGTTTCTTTGTAATAGCAATGAAACTCACTCTGACACTCATGAACCTCAGCACACTGTTAACGTCTTCCACAGTGAAGACTGCTGTAAAGTATTCATTAAGTTCATCTGCCATTTTTTTGTCCCCTATTACTATCTCACCAGTGTCATTTCCAATGGTCCTGTATCAACTCTCACTTCCCTTTTACTCTTTATATAACTGAAAAAGCTTTGACTATCCTGCTTTATATTATTGGCCAATTTGCCCTCATATTTCATCTTCTCTCTTCTTATAGTTTTTTTCGTTGCTTTTTGTTGGATTTTAAAAGCTTCCAAATCATCTAACTTCCCACTAACTTTTGCTACCTTATATGCCCTTTCCTTGGCTTTTATGCAGTCCTTAACTTCCTTTGTCAGCCAAGGTTGTCGAACCCTGCCATTTGAGAACTTCTTCCTCTGTGGGATATATTTACCCTGTGTTTTGTGAACTATTACCAGAAACTTCAGCGATCTCTGCTCTGCTGTCACCCCTGCCAGTATCCCCCTCCAGTCCACCTGGGCAAGCTCCTCTCTCATGCCTCTGTAATTTCCTTTATTCCATTGTGATACTGATACATGTGACTTCTGCTTCTCCCTTTCAAACTGCAGTATGTTCACTGTCTCCTAAAGATTCCTTTGTGTTAAGTTCCAAGTAAGATTGGATTATTACACAACATCCAAGGTAAGATAGGCTTTCCTTGAGTAGGCTCTCAAGCACGAGTTGTTCTAAAAAGCCATCTCATAGACAGTCATAGAAACATAGAAAACCTACCCATAATAGAGGCCCTTCAGCCCACAAAGCTGTGCCAAACATGTACTTACTTAGAAATTACCTAAGGTTACCCATAGCCCTCTACTTTTCTAAGCTCCATGTACTCTTAAAAGACCCTATTGTATCCGCCTCCACCACCGTCACCAGCAGCCCAATCCATGCATTCACCACACTGCATAAAATCTTACCCCTGACATCTCCTCTGTACCTACTTCCAAGCACCTTAAAACTGTGACCTCTCATGTTAGCCATTTTAGCCCTGGGAAAAAGCCTCTGATGATCCACACAATCAATGCCTCTCATCATCTTATACACCTCACAAACTCACTCTCTTGCAATCTGTCACCAACTTGATTTTCCCAATCCCATTGCATATCGAAGTCCCCCATTACAATTGTGACATTACCCTTATTACATGCCTTTTCCAGCTCCCTTTGCAATCTGAGCCCCACATCTTAGCTACTATTTGGCCAGTGTGGATATGATCAGTCAAATCTGTTAATGTGGCAGTTTCAGGAGATTTTTGACAACAGATAATCACTTCTACAAATATATACTGTAAACTCCATGAAATAGGAGTAGGAGATGGCCACTCAACTCCCGAAGCCCACTCCGCCACTTAGTAAGATCACCGTTGATCTGACTGTAACCTTGACTCTCCATTCCTGTCCACCCATGTTAACTTATGCTTCTCTGCTATCTTCTGACCAAAGTCCAAGTAATGGAAAGTGATGCTAGTGTTGCTGTACTGAGGTCATGATCAGGGTTTTGTCAGCTTGTTCAAGACTGAATGGGTGGAGGGAAGCAGCTACTCTTGAATCTGGTGGTCTGCCACTTCAGGCATGGCAGAATGTACCCTCTGCCCAGTGGTAGCTGTGAAAGATGGCAGGGCTCAGGTGATGGGTTCTTTGAAGATAGAAAGGTATGCTAGTCCTTCACTGACCGCTGGGTTCAGGTTCAGTTCCTTGCCTAGAGGCACTGTGGAAGTATTTTAGCAAAGGATAGCGGAGGCTAAGGAAAGAGGTCATCATCATCTTCTTGGGGATGATTAGGTACGGGCCAAAATAAGAACAGTTAAGATGAACAGTTAGATGGCTTTGTTACAGAGGGCTATGGCCAGGCATGGGGTTAATACATCTGAATGGTTGGTGTGGATGTTGGGCTGAATAGTCCGTTTTTATGCTGGGCAATTCTAATTCCATGACTTGCTCTGCTCTAGCTTTGGAAATGCAGTTGAAGAAACTCCTGCAAGTGGTATTAATGCAGACTGCAACTATGGTAACTGAAGATGGGGAATTAATGGTTAGAGTGATGGATGGGAGTCAGTCAAGAAGACCACTTTGTGTTGAGCTTCTGGGGTCTCGTTGAAGCTGCACTCTTATTATCATAGAATGAGGCCATTCAGTCCATCATGTTCACAATGTCTTCCATGAAAATCAAAGCAGGTGAAGTACAGAGTGAAGTACTTCATTACGTACTCCCAGGTGAGCTAAAGAGAAAGGGTAAATGCAGAGTAAAGTTAAACTCCTCTTGGGCTTCCAGCCAGTTATCAGGTATCAGTCCCCGTACAGAATACCCTTAAGGTTAACCTCCAGGTTGAGTCGGTAGTGAAGAAGGTGAATGCAATGTTGGCATTCATTTCTACAGGAATAGAGTATAGGAGCAGGGATGTGATGTTGAGGCTCTATAAGGTGCTGGTGAGACCTCACTTGGAGTACTGTGGGCAGTTTTAGTCTCCTTATTTAAGAAAGGATGTGCTGACGTTGGAGAGGGTACTGAGAAGATTCACTAGAATGATTCCGGGAATGAGAGGGTTAACATATGAGGAACGTTTGTCCGCTCTTGGACTGTATTCCTTGGAGTTCAGAACAATGAGGGAAGACCTCATAGAAACATTTCGAATGTTGAAAGGCATGGACAGAGTGGATGTGGCAAAGTTGTTTCCCGTGATGGGGGAGTCTAGTATGAGAGGGCATGACTTAAGGATTGAAGGGCGCCCATTCAGAACAGAAATACGAAGAAATTTTTTTTAGTCAGAGGGTGGTGAATCTATGGAATTTGTTGCCACAGGCAGCAGTGGAGGCCAAGTCATTGGGTGTATTTAAGACAGAGATTGATAGGTATCTGAGTAGCCAGGGCATCAAAGGTTATGGTGAGAAGGCAGGGGAGTGGGACTAAATGGGAGAATGGATCAGCTCATGATAAAATGGCGGAGCAGACTCGATGGGCCGAATGGCCGACTTCTGCTCCTTTGTCTTATGGTCTTATAAACGACTTTGTCAGGCAGAGTTGGGTATCAAAACGTCAGTTATAATCGATACCTGTACCCAGCTAAAAGCCTGAGAAGAGTTTATTTGTCATATACACCGGAAAAGCACTAGATCCTACTTCACAGAGTAAAGTCATTTCTGTATCATTCTGGTAGGCATACCCCTGTCAGGTACAGCAACATAATCTATGTTGTCCCATCTATACTGACAAAATATGATTTAATCTTGCTATGCCTGCTGAAATGTGCAGTAGTACATAATCCACACTGATATCTATTCTCAGTAGTTGGGTCTGAACCAGCCTGGACGAGGTAGATGAAGCCAAGACGCTTAGGGTAGCACAACCCAGAACACACTTTATTGTAGTGTTAATTGAAGCCAAACAGTACTACAATTAATAAAACACTATAAATAATACTTACAGTATTAAGAGAAACTATAGAAGATTCTATGAAGTGATTTTATATGATAGGAATCGCCGCAAAAATACAACAATGTACCGTGCACCGTTGCACCCTTTAGGCTTCAGTGATCTTACACAGCTTTCCTTGCTTAACTGTGACTGTAACTTCAACTCCCAAGTCAGTAGATCCGATTCCAAAGCTGCTAAAGTCTATTTCAACCCCCTTTTCATAATATAGAATCATAGAAAACATAGAAAAGCTACAGCACAATACAGGCCCTTTGGCCCACAATGCTGTGCCAAACATGTCCTTACCTTAGAAATTACCCAGGGTTACCCATAGCCCTCTGTTTTTCTGAGCTCCATATACCTGTTCAGGAGTCTCCTATCGTATCCACCTCCATCACCATTCCACACACTCACCACTCTCTGCGTAAAAAACTTACCCCTGACATCTCCTCTGTACCTACTTACAAGCACCTTAAAACTGTGCCCTCTCGTGCTAGCCATTTCACCCCTGGGAAAAAGCCTCTGACTATCCATACGATCAATGCCTCTCATCATCTTATACACCTCTATCAGGTCACCTCTCATCCTCTGTCGCTCCAAGGAGAAAAG
The DNA here is from genome assembly GCF_963921235.1 of Mobula hypostoma. Classification (NCBI taxonomy): domain Eukaryota; kingdom Metazoa; phylum Chordata; class Chondrichthyes; order Myliobatiformes; family Myliobatidae; genus Mobula; species Mobula hypostoma. The sequence goes on along the minus strand of NC_086118.1, from coordinate 4,755,126 downwards.
GCCGAGTTCACTCAACCTATTCTCATAAGGCATGTTCCCAATCCAGGCAACATCCTTGTAAATCTCCGCTGCACCTTTTCTATGGTTTCCACATCCTTCCTGCAGTGAGGTGACTAGAACTGAGCACAGCACTCCAAGTGGGGTCTGACCAGGGTCCTATATAGCTGTAACGTTATCTCTCAGCTCCTAAACTCAATCCCACGGATAATGAAGGCCAATGCATTGTTTGCCTTCTTAACCACAGAGTCAATAATATAAAAAGTCAGGTCATTGATGCCAGCCTGATTACATACTCCCAGCTGAGGTCGTGGTGCATTCTGTGACCACTTTTTGCTTATAAGTCTATGCATCATTTAATTCTATTAATTCAGTTAATCCTCAGATCAAGTTTCACTGGACAAGAGCTCTGAGCTTTGTGCAACTGGAGAAGTTGCTTTCATAAACTGAAATTTAGTAACCTGCAGAAGAGAACTGAAATTCAGCAGTCTCTGGGTAAAGAAGATTAATGTAAATTGTGTCCTCAATCTTAACAAACATCTGTGTCAATTCCCCAGCCAAATCTTGCTTTTTAAATGAATTTTTAAAAGTCCTGCTGGGATAAGAATTGTTGTCAACATTGCCCACTAACAAGAAACTCAAGAACAGTCCATAAACCCATGAACGCTAACTCCCTATTTCTCTTTCACACTAACTTATTTATTTAAGTATGTAACTTGTAATAACTTTAATGTCTTGCACTGAACTGTTACCATAAAACAAAAAATTTCATGACATATGGCAGTGATAATAAACCTGATTCTGATTCATATCTTGATGCAAGTTTTTGGCCACAAATATCGTTGAATATGTACATGTAAATATTCTGACCTTTATCTGAAATCCTAGTTCCTCTCACAAGCAAGAGAAAATCTGCAGATGCTGGAAATCCAAGCAACACACACAAAATGCTGGAGGAACTCAGCAGGTCAGGCAGCACCAATGGAAAAGAGCCAACAGTTGACATTTTGGGCCGAGACCCTGCATTAGTTAGGTGAAGGGTCTCAGCTCAAAACATCGACTATTGACTCTTTTCCATGGATACTGCCCGGCTGGCCTGCTGAGTTCCTCCAGCATTTTGTGTGTGTTGTTTCCTCAGTGCCTCATCTGCACATAATGTTTCCCCAAAGAACTTTCTGAAGTTTAAAAATTAACACCCAGATTTTACCAGGGATTCTCTCCAATTCCCAACATGATTTTGGTCCCCTAAAATCAATTGAGCTTTGACCCTTGACCTGATTCAATTCATAGGAGCTATCTTCTTTTAATCATTTAGTATTTAATAGGGAAGCTTTCACTATTTCACCCCCCCCAATCAAACTTTGCCTCTTTAGATCGTATGTGGTCCAATACCAGCACTCTTGCCTCTAATCCATTACAATATTGACTGAGTGTCACATTGTTGAAAGTACTCTTATGCTACTGAGGTACTTTTAAAGTTGCTCAGTATGTAATAAATTTGGCAGCCAATTTGCTTATAGTAAACTCTTATATCCAGCACTTTAACAATCCTTTCCGCAGTAAGGTTAGTTTATAAGTAAAAACTGCATGACAACAAGAACTCTCCATGTCTGCATAATAATGCTATGCAAATTCTATATGCCTTGTGTCTCGGTTAACAATTATTCTTCCAACATTGTAACAATCTCAACGTTTGTACTGGAGCATTGACTTTGATTATGGGCTCATCTTAGCAAAATAGAGGGCTATGGGTGGCAATTTCTAAAGTAAGTATATGTTTGACACAGCATTGTGGCCCGAAGGGCCTGTAATATGCTGTAGGTTTCCTATGTTTCTATGTATGAAATGCATAATCTGATTTGAAAACAAGATTGCTAACCCGAGCTAAGGCTGACTATTACCAACCAGGTTAGTTCTTATAGAAACGCAAGAGATTCTGCAGATACTGGAGAACTTACAAACTGCTGGAGTTTGTTTAGTGTGTCCAGGACGGATTCCTGTCACAGTATGTTGACAGGCCGATTGGGGGAATGCCATACTAGATCTAGTATTAGGTAACGAACCAGGTCAGGTCACAGATCTCTCAGTGGGTGAGCATCTGGGGGACATTGACCACCGCTCCCTGGCCTGTAGCATTTTCATGGAAAAGGATAGAATCAGAGGGGACAAGAAAATTTTTAATTGGGGAAGGGCAAATTATGAGGTTATAAGGCTAGAACTTGCGGGTGTGAATTGGGATGATGTTTTTGCAGGGAAAGGTACTATGGACATGTAGGGATAAACTTGTCCCGGTGAGGAAGATAAATAATGGTAGGGTGAAGGAACCATGGGTGACAAGTGAGGTGGAAAATCTAGTCAGGTGGAAGAAGGCATCATACATGAGGTTGAGGAAGCAAGGATCAGATGTGTCTATTGAGGAATATAGGGTAGCAAGAAAGGAGCTTAAGAAGGGGCTGAGGAGAGCAAGAAGGGGGCATGAGAAGGCCTTGGTGAGTAGGGTAAAGGAAAACCCCAAGGCATTCTTCAATTACGTGAAGAAAAAAAGGATGACAGGAGTGAAGGTAGGACCGATTAGAGATAAAGGTGGGAAGATGTGCCTGGAGGCTATGGAAGTGAGCGAGGTCGTCAATGAATACTTCTCTTCGGTATTCACCAATGAGAGGGAACTTGATGATGATGAGGACAATATGAGTGAGGTTGATGTTATGGAGCATGTTGACATTAAGGGAGAGGAGGTGTTGGAGCTATTAAAATACATTAGGACAGATAAGTCCCCAGGGCCTGATGGAATATTCCCCAGGGTGCTCCACGAGGCGAGGGAAGAGATTGCTGAGCCTCTGGCTAGGATCTTTATGTCCTCATTGTCCACGGGAATGGTACCGGAGGATTGGAGGGAGGCAAATGTTGTCCCCTTGTACAAAAAAGGTAGTAGGGATGGTCCGGGTAATTATAGACCAGTGAGCCTTACATCTGTGGTGGGAAAGCTGTTGGAAAAGATTCTTAGAGCTAGGATCTCTGGGCATTTAGAGAATCATGGTCTGGTCAGGGACCGTCAACATGGCTTTGTGAAGGGCAGATCGTGTCTAACAAGCCTGATAGAGTTCTTTGAGGAGGTGACCAGGCATATAGATGAGGGTAGTGCAGTGGATGTGATCTACATGGATTTTAGTAAGGCATTTGACAAAGTTCCACACGGTAGGCTTATTCAGAAAGTCAGAAGGTATGGAATCCTGGGAAGTTTGGCCAGGTGGATTCAAAATTGGCTTACCTGCAGAAAGCAGAGGGAGTACATTCGGATTGGAGGGTTGTGACTAGTGGTGTCCCACAAGGATCCGTTCTGGGACCTCTACTTTTCGTGATTTTTATTAACGACCTGGATGTGGGGGTAAAAGGGTGGGTTGGCAAGTTTGCAGACGACGCAAAGGTTGGTGGTGTTGTGGATAGTGTAGAGGATTGTCAAAGATTGCAGAGAGACATTGATAGGATGCAGAAGTGGGCTGAGAAGTGGTAGATGGAGTTCAACCCGGAGAAGTGTGAGGTGGTACACTTTGGAAGGACAAACTCCAAGGCAGAGTACAAAGTCAATGGCAGGATACTTGGTAGTGTGGAGGAGCAGTGGGATCTGGGGGTACATGTCCACAGATCCCTGAAAGTTGCCTCATAGGGTTGTTAAGAAAGCTTATGGGGTGTTAGCTTTCATAAGTCGAGGGATAGAGTTTAAGAGTCGCGAGGTAATGATGCAGCTCTATAAAACTCTGGTTAGGCCACACTTGGAGTACTGTGTCCAGTTCTGGTCACCTCACGATAAGAAGGATGTGGAAGCATTGGAAAGGGTACAGAGGAGATTTACCAGGATGCTGCCTGGTTTAGAAAGTATGCATTATGATCAGAGGTTAAGGGAGCTAGGGCTTTACTCTTTGGAGAGAAGGAGGATGAGAGGAGACATGATAGAGGTATACAAGATATTAAGAGGAATAGATAGAGTGGATAGCCAGCGCCTCTTCCCCAGGGCAGCACTGCTCAATACAAGGGGACATGGCTTTAAGGTAAGGGGTGGGAAGTTCAAGGGGGATATTAGAGGAAGGTTTTTTACTCAGAGAGTGGTTGGTGTGTGGAATGCACTGCCTGAGTCAGTGGTGGAGGCAGATACACTAGTGAAATTTAAGAGACTACTAGACAGGTATATAGAGGAATTTAAGGTGGGTGCTTATATGGGAGGCAGGGTTTAATGGTCGGCATAACATTGTGGGCCGAAGGGTCTGCACTGTGCTGTACTATTCTATGTGCTATGTTCTATGTTCTAACTCAGTAGGTCAGACACCATCAATGGAGGGAAATGAACAGACGACATTTCAGGCCAAAATCTTTCATCAGGTCTGGAAAGGAAAAGGGAAGAAATCAGAATAAGCAGGTATTGGAAGTGGAAGGAGTATTAGCTGGCATATGATAGGTGAAACGCAGTTAGAGGGAAGGTGGGTGGGTGTGGGAGGGAGGATGAAGTAAGTTCCTTACATGATACCTCTTTCTGGTTCTTCATCCTTCTGTTTCTTTCATGGTCCACTGTCCTTTCCTATCAGACTCCTTCTTCCTCAGCCCTTCACATCTTCCACCTATCACCTCCCAGCTCTTACTTCATTCACTCATCTTCACATCACCTGGTTTCATCTATCACCTACCAGTCTGTACTCCCTCCCCTCCCTCCACCTTCTTCCCACAACTCCCTTCTGACTGGCAGACCTCAGTCATAACATCTCATACGCCTTGACCCTGGGCACTGGTGCTCAGTCCCCTCCTCTGCTTCCTGTACATCTCTGACTGTGTGGCAAATACATCACTGACCCAGCCTTCAACATCACGGTTGCAGGGCATCTCACCAACAATGATGAGGCAGAGCAGAGGGACAACATTGTGAACCTTCTGTCACGGTGTCAGAGCAACCACCTACCTAGCCCTTAACATCAGTAAGATGAAAGAGAGCTGGTTGTTGACCCAAGGAGTTGGGTGGCAGAGAAGGGGGGTTTGAACACAACCCTGTTCTTGTCAATTGAACTGCTAAATAGATGATCGACAGTTCAAGTTCCTTGGCATCCATATCATCAGCAACTTCACCTGGTTACTCCACACTGATGCAATGATCAAGAAATCACACCAGCATATGTACTTCCTGAGGTAACTGAGAAGATTCTGCATATTCACAAGGATTCTCTTGAACTCTACAGATGTACTGTAGAAAATATCCTGACAGGTGTATCTCAGCCTGGTATGGCAGCTACTTTGCCCTTGACCAATGGAACCTGCAGACCATGGTAAACAATGGCCAGTTCATCACACGCTCGCTACTTCCTTCCATCAACTCCGCCTACACAGCTCGCTGCATCAGGAAGACTATCGGTTTCATCAACGATGATTGGCCTTCTCTTGCTTCTACCTTCTAGGAGAAGATACAGTAGGTCAAAAGCCCAGACAGCTAGACTCAAGAACAGCTTCTTCCCCATTACCATCAGACTTGTGAATCTGAAACCTGAGATTCATGCAAGCAAGGAATTGCATTGCACCTGGTGTACGACAATTATTTCTTCCATCAGGAAGGTCAGTCAGTGACAAGAAGTCCTCATTGTAAACTACTTCGAAGATATCTTGAAAAGTGTCATTGTGGTGTATTTGTAACTAGTTATGTAAATGATATCAGTACTTTTGAGTGTGTGAGTGTGTGTGTGTGTGTTTTTATATCAGTACTGCATGAAGAGAGCACATTGCCTAAGAATTAGAATGAACAACCTTGCTTGAAGCTCCTGTGTCCTGCAACTGTTATTGTGAATGGACTGCCTTTATGCTGTAAAAACATCCAGTGTTTAATTACTGTTCCTCAGAGCTACATCTTCAATGGTAAGGATCTGAAGAACTAGAATTCTCAGATACTCCTTAAAACTACCTCTTTGATCAGACTTGGTGGGTCTGTCACTGACAAGGAGTTGTCAATTTAAACTATTTGCAAGTGATTTTGAAAAAGTGTATTTGTAAATAATTATGTAAGTAAGTGACATCACCACTTGTGTATGAGCACAGGCATGTATGCGCACACACTTTTGTATGTCTGTGTACATAAGCACTATGTGAAGTGAGTTATTTGTGAAGTTGGAATGAACAATCTTGCTTGAATCTCCTGTATCCTGCAACTGTTAGTATGAGCAGAGCTTACCAAAACCCAGACACTATCCAAAGTCCTCCTTGTGGCACAGTATGAAATTTTGTTTGATAACAGTCCTACAAAGTTGCCTTGGGATGTTTTGCTTTACTAAATGTACAATATAAATCAGTGGTTGTGTTGAGATTTCACAGTCTTGTTACTGAGTGACTTTACTGCACAAAACCAGGAATTAACCAGCATCTGGGGGAAGTGCTTTAGTGATATCAGTGCTGAAGTTTCTTCTCCTGGCAGGTACGACCCTTCTCTCTCTGTGTTTGTATTTGAAGTAGGAACGGTGGTGAGGAAGGATTCTACTTGATTACTGAATGGATGACACACATCCTAACTGTCTAAACTACAGCAAGTAGTCGTGCTCTGGACAGTTAGCTGCTCTAGAAGCAGGTTGTGTAAGGTTGCCCTTAGTGTCACTGGTCTCAGGAGATGAAAACTAGTCACAATTATTCTTTTTAGTCATCAGTTACGACATCATTCCCCCCACACCCTTCCCTCTAAATATTACAGGGATGCTTTTGGCTTTTCTCAAGTAACCCCAAATCAGAGACCCAAACTTTACAAACACTGTGGAGAGCTCTTTATAAGTGACAAAACTCTGTACGATTCCTGATTGTGGTACTGTTGGAAGTTATATAACTGGACAATGCAGAGACCTGAAATAATGACTTGAAGACATGAATTCAAATCCCACCTTGGAAACTGGGAAACTTGAATTCACTTAATAAATCTAAGAGGAAAAAGTTAATAAATCTGACAAACTACCACCAACACGTCACCTGTGAAACCAGAGGAGACAACACACTTGACCACTGTTATACCAGCATTAAGAATGTTACTGTGCCATCCCTTGCCCGTACTTTGGCAAGTCCAATCACCTGGCTGCACTTTTCTTGGCATTTGGCAGATACTGAGGACCTTGAAGGTGTGGTAAAGGAAGGTGGAAAAGCACTTATAGGACTGCTTGGAATTGGTGGACTGCAGCATATTCAGGGATCTACCTTCAAATCTGAATGAATATGCCAACTTATCAAGACCTAGATGGATGTATGTGCCAAGTATACCCAAATCAGAAGCTTTGGATGCATCAGGAGATTGGCAGTCAGCTGAGGGCTAGATCTATGGCATTCAAGACTAGCGATCCACAGCTTTACAAGAAGACAACGTATGAGCAATTGTTATTTTGTTTCATAACTCCAAAGCATAAAACTGATTGCAAGGAAACACAGAGCCGGGAATAAGTGTCTTAGTTTTGAATTTACTTTAAGCAAGGCCTGCACGTATGACTTGGTGGTGTAATGGTGTGTGCCATTCACATACTTTTACATACAACTTGTAATGAATTATTTAAACAAAGAATGCTTAATCAAACAATATATTTACCATACTACTCAAATATTGCTGAAATATTAATACACTACAATTGTGAGATCGAAAAGTTAGAGGAACAATGGGAATAGCCACGGCAGGGTTTTCATGTCACTATTTTCTATAAGGTGAATCCTGTCAGAATAAATGACAGTGACGCTTCATTCCCTAATGAGCTCAACACCCTTTATGCACGCTTTAATAGGGAGAATATAATGACACCTGCATGAATCCCTACAACATATAGTGACCCTGTGATCTTTGAGACCGAAATCAGAACATCCCTGACAAGGCCGCAGGCTCCAATTTTGTACCTGGGAGGGTACTGCAAATCTGCCCCAACCAACTGGCTGGTGCGATCAAGGACATCTTCAACCTTTCAATACTGCAGTAAGAAGTTCCCACCTGCTTTAAAAGGGCATCAATTGTACTGGTGAACAGGAAGAGCAGGGTGACAATCATCAAGTCACATTCCCTTCTGGTGCGATGAAGTGCCTTGAGGTTGGTCATAGTTTGAATTGACTCCCCAAGGACCTGAATCTGCCACAAATTGCCTATCACACAATCTACAATGGATGTGATCTCACTGCTCTCCACTCAGCTTGTTCTGCATGGACAACAACACACATGTCATGACGTTATTTATCGATTACCGCTCAGCGTTCAATACCGTCATTCCCTTCAGTACTAATCAACAAGCTTCAACCCCTGGCCTCTGTACCTCCTCCTGCAACTGAATACTTGACTTCCTCTTTGGGAGACTAGTCAGTGCAGACCTGTAATAGCATGCGGCCTTGCTGATGGTTAACACAAGCATACCCCAAGGATGTGTGCTTAGCTCTCTGCTCTAGTCTCCCGACCTCATGACTGTTGACTAGGCACAGCTCAAATGCCATCTGTAAATTCAACGATAATGCCACTGTTGTTTGCAGTACTCAGTTGGCAACGAGGAGATGTCCAGGAGCGAGACAGATCATCTGGTTGAGTGATGTTGCAACAGCATTGCGCTCAGTGTCAGTATGACTGAGGAATTGATGTCGAAATTCAGGACAGGGAAGTCGGGAGGACACATACCAGTCCTCATTGAGAGATTAGCAGCGTGGGTGTAGGTGTGGCAACTCACTACGCAACTCTTAATCTCTGTACTAATGCTCACTCAGATCACTTCTCCAATTTATAACACCAGTATAGAGATCTCCCACTGGCCAGACAATCAATCCTTTTTCTCTCCCAGCCCCTAGCACGGGGTTCTTTTTTGTGATAGTTAGTCTCCGAAGTTCTCACTGCTTTGCATTTGAAGCCCTTCACTTCTCAGTTCAAATGTTGCATTTCAATCTCATTGGCTCTACGAGATCATCTGACTGACCTGTGTTACGTCTGTGTTGGCTCTGGTTCAAGCCAGCATCCACTTATTGCAACACACACAAAATACTGGAGGAACTCAGAAGGCCAGGCGGCATCTATAGAAAAAGTTGACGCTTCAGGCAAACGTTGACTGTACTCTTTCCATAGATACTGCCTAGCCTGCTGAGTTCCTTCAGTATTTTGTGTGTGTTGCTTGGAATTCCATCACCTGCAGATTTTCTCTGATTTGTGATTTGATCCACTTGTTGCCCTCTCCCACAAGTGACAACTGGTAATTAATGTCTCTTTGTTTTGAATCAGCCAGCTACTAAACTCAAGTTAATCAGGTCGGACTTCCTTATTCATAAACCTGCATATTCTATCATACCAAAGAATACTCACAAAAGACTGCTTATTTGGAAATTATCTCTAGTTCAGCAGATCATCAGGAGCATCACTATGTCAACTTTAAAGCCCTTTGATAGAACTATTCCCGAGCAAAAGAACAGTTCACAAGTCAGCTCACAAAATGGAGGTTACAGAGCAGCTTCACAAAATGGCAGCCTCCATTCCCTCATGTACATGGCAAGAGCAAAGACAATTGGTTTTTCTACTTCCACTCTCTTTGACTCATTCAAGTTTGATATTTTCTTCCATATTTTAATTCCATCATGGCCAACAGTGGTAGAAAGTGCGAGCAATTCCAAGTTTCTAAATGTCAACATCTTAGGGGATCTATCCTGGGGCCAACAGTTTGATGCAATCACGAAGAAGACACGTCAACAACTATACTTCATTAGGAGTTTGGAAAGATTTGGTATGTTGCTTTATCAGATTTTTACAGGGATACAGTAGAGAGCATTCTGACTGGTTGCATCATTGTCTGGTATGGAGATTCCAACGTGCAGGATTGAAAGAGGCTACAGAGCTTGCAGACTCAGCCCGATCCATCACTGTCCCCACATGGGCGATGTCTTCAAAAGATCAGCATCCGTCATTCAGGACCCTCACCATCTGGGACATGCCCTATTCTCAGTCCTACCACTGGGGAAGAGGTACAGGAGCCTGGAGATCCACACTTAACATTTTAGGAACAGCTTCTTCTCTTTCGCCGTTAGACTTATGAATGGTCCATGAACTCATGAACACTACTTCACTATTCCTCTTTGAGACTATCTATTTATTTATTGTAATTTACTCATTTTTATGCCTTGCACTCTGTGCTGCCAGAAACAACAAATTTCATGACATAATAAACTTGATTCTGATTCTGATTAATATTACAAACTGCGATTATAAAAGTACCACATTGCTGTTAAAAATCCCTGATTTACAAATGGAAAGGAAATCCATTATTCTTAACTGTTCTGGCTTGTATGTGATTCCAAAACTATAACAGTGTTTTGACACTTAACTGCTCTCTAAAATTGCACAGTGGTTCATTCACCTTCACTAAACCAGTGTAGAGAAACACAGCTCCCTGGGCAGTCCAATTAAGGATGGTAATAATTGCTGCTTTTCTCAGTGACACTCACATCTTGTGAATGAATAAAATGCTTCATAAAATATTTCATTGTGTATGTGACCTGAAATGGTACAAGTCTAAACACCTCCGAGTCGTACGCTTTTAACAAGCCAGACCACAAACCTTTGACGTCAATCATTCCTTTATCAATCCTTCAGAAGGAATATTTAAAAATAACAACTTCATTATTGCGGAGTAGAGTGAAGCTTCTCTGAGTACACTGCACTCTCTGTTATTGATGCTCAGCTTTGAGCTGCTATCTCAGACAAGAAGTATTGAGCGTTGCCATGGCACTTTAATTATATGCTTGAAGATATCAGCTGGAAGCAGACAGCTCCTGAAGAGCAGTTTGCAACCTGAATGATGTAAGGCAGCAATTTAAAATAATGGCATTCAAAAGGCCTATCACACCTGAGAGAAGTACTGTGACTTTGACATTAGCACTGCATCGTTGGATGTGAGAGTGCTGGATGATCGCAGACTGCTTCAAACTAAAGTAGGCAGATATCTAGTTCCCAAGCCCTCTGAGGTGAAGACACAGGGCAGAAAACCACATCGGGAAATCTGAGTCAGATTTAATATCACTGGCACACGTTGTGAAATATTTTGTCTTTGTGGCAGCAGTACAATACAAATCACGATAATATAGAAAGAACTGTGAATTACAGAAAAAAATATATAATTATATGGTTAAATTAAGTAAGTAGTGCAAAAAATAATAAAAAATAAAAAGTAGTGAGGTAGTGTTCATGGGTTTAATGTCCATTCAGGAATCTGATGGCAGAGAGGAAGAAGCTGTTCCTGAGTCACTGAGTGTGTCTCTTCACACTCCTTCCTGATGGTAAGAATGAGAAGAGGGCATGTCCTGGGTGGGGGTCTTTAATAATGGACGCTGTCGTTCTGAGGCACCGACCCTGGAAGATGTCTTGGATACCACAGAGGCTAGTACCCATGATGGGAGCTGACTCAGTCCCTGCAGCTTACTTCGATCCTGTGCGGCAGCCACCACTCCCCCGTACCGGACCGTGATGCAGCCAGTCAGAATGCCCTCCACTGTACATCTGTAGAAAATTGCGAGTACAGAGCAAGCTCTGATAATGTGATTAGGAACACAGTTTTGGATTAATTGAGATTAAACTGTGGAAAACCTGGTGGACAACAAAGGATGGAGTAGAAGCTTATCAAGAATGTGTAAAATTGAGGGATTTTACCTCTACAAAAGTTTTGGGCTCAAGTCATTTCTCTGTTCTATCGGGCCTATGCCTTCCTTGGATAAGTCTGCACACTTCTGATCTGTAGAAGTTGTCACTTAAATTTGTTTCATACCAACTCATGCTCTAAAACCAGCAGTAAAGTACTAAATTGGAATTATAACCAAAATCAGATATATCCCCCAGTCCCGTGACTGCACATATCCTGGCCTCAGTTTCATTCCTGTCCCCACATTCACCTTGGAGTTCATCTTGCTCACCTCTACATCAGCAAACAATTATGGTAAATTGGTTTGATATTATCACAGTGAAAAATGTTGCTTTGTATGTCATCCAAACTAATCATTGCAATACAACAGTGCTCTGAGAATGCATAAGGGGAAACAGTCACATAATACAGAATAAACTGTAACAGATACAGAAAAGGCCTAGTGCAGGTAGACAGTAAGCAAAATGAGGTCGACTGTAAGGTCAAGAGTTGTTGCCTAGCACCAAGTGGTTTGTGGTTGGCTCAGTAAGGCAGAAAGACACAAACTCCAAGTATCTACTTAGAACTGTAAAACTTTGTTTATTAGGACAGAATAGCTGCCATTAAAACACTTATCCAGGAGTGTGGGCCCCTCTTTTGGCAGCACGACTCTCACTCGATCCGCGACAGGTTCATGAGCCGGTCTGTCGGCGAGGCCTCACAGACAGCCCTCAAGCCCCCAACCAAACTACGTTTACACCCTCTCCACTGATACTGCAGTAAGTGGAAAGATACATTAACACCATCTAAAACCACTGAACCAGCCATCACCTGTCACCAGACTTCACAAGTCCCAGCCTGTGTTTTTATCTGATGGATGTATTGTATCCCCATCATCACCATTTCGTATTCTCACAGTCATATTCAAAGTTTCTGCAGTTAGTTCACATACTGTATGCTCAAGGCCATGGTGGTGATGACATTCACCAAGCATAAAGATTAACCCTTTGCAATACAAGAATACACCTTATCCTATTAGGGGACCATTCAGTAGTCGCATGACAGCAGGATAGAAACTGGCCTTGAACCTGGTAATACGTGCTTTCAGGTTTTCATATCTTCTTCTTGATTGTGGGATGGGGGATACAGATAGAACATTCAGGGTGGGTGGGTCTTTCATTATGTTGGCTTCGTTACCGAGAGAGGGGGTAGGGGAGACGGAATCTATGGGGTGGACACTGGTTTCTGTGATGTGCTGAGCTGTGTCCACAACAGAGACGATTAAAAAGTGGCAACTCTAATCTCTAAACACAAGAAATTTTGCAGATGCTGGAAATCTAAAGCAACACATAGAGAATGTTCGAACGACTCAGCAGTCCAGGTAGCACCTACTGAAACAAATAAACATTTGAATGTTTCAGGCTGAGACCCTTCTTCAGGACTGTCTCCAATCTCTGCAGATTGTGACAGCATTTCAAAATCTATTTGTGTCTTGTGTCAATAAATAGAATCAATAAATGGCAGCTCTACTTCCAAAGTCACCCCACGTCCTCATCTTGACCTCTGACCACATCTCCATAATGTTTATCCCAGCATACCAGCCACCGCTGACAATGGAGAAACCAGTCAAGAGAACCATCAATGGGGTCCTAATGAGGCAACCTCTATGCTTTAGTACGGCTTTGAATAACTGACTGGCAGATGTTCAGAAAGGCTACCACAAGCAGAGAAGACACCGACCTCATCTACATCTACCTTCGGTCAAGATGGTGCCAGTGAATAACGATTCCTTGGGCAATATCTTCCAGATAGTCAATAGTTTTAGTTTTTCAAAGTCTTCTAATTATTCTTTGCATCTTAATTTTGATTTTGAAACCACTGGGGCATATGATTTACTGTCGGTAGTTTGACTGGCTGAGCTAGCTGTCCCTGAGAAAACTCTTGGGAAAAAAGCAAAGCACGAGCTACCATCAGGAAAAGCTCAGAGATGAGGGGCCATTTCTCATCGATTAAAGCATTGAGAAAGATTGAAGCATCAGGGAAAAGGTGGAGGAGAGAGAATGGTTCTCGCTGATGTCAGAGGGGCCGCCGGTTTGTGTCGATGACCTCAGAGGGGTCGCCGGTTTGTGTCGATGACCTCAGTGGGGTCGCCGGTTTGTGTCGATGACCTCAGAGGGGCTGCTGTCTCATGTTGTTGCCCTCGGAGGGGCTGCTGGGTCCCGATGCCCTCGGAGGGGCTGCTGGGTCCCGATGCCCTCGGAGGGACTGCTGGGTCCCGATGCTCTCAGAGAGGTTGCTAGGTCCCGATGCTCTCGGAAGGACTGTTGCTTCGTGTTGTTGTCCATGGAGGGGCAGCTGGATCCTGATGCTCTCGGAGGGGCAGCTGGGTCCCGATGCTCTCGGAGAGGCTGCTGGGTCCCGATGCTTTTGGAGAGGCTGCTAGGTCCCGATGCTTTCGGAGAGGCTGCTAGGTCCCGATGCTCTCGGAGGGGCAGCTGGGTCCCAATGCTCTCGGAGAGGCTGCTGGGTCCCGATGCTCTCGGAGGGGCTGCTGGGTCCCAATGCCCTCGGAAGGGGGGTCCCGATGCTCTCAGAGAGGCTGCTGGGTCCCGATGCTCTCGGAGGGGCTGCTGGGTCCCGATGTCCTCGGAGGGGCTGCTGGGTCCCGATGCCCTCGGAGGGGCTGCTGGGTCCCGATGCCCTCGGAGGGGCAGCTGGGTCCCGATGCTCTCGGAGAGGCTGCTGGGTCCCGATGCTTTCGGAGAGGCTGCTAGGTCCCGATGCTCTCGGAGGGACTGCTGGGTCTCGATGTTCTTGGAGATGTTATTGAAGTTCTGAGATTTCTGGGTTGGTCTGTAGTTCATATTGGCCTGCTTTTCTGTGTTCTCGCTCACTCTTTCTTGTTGCGGATTGGCAGACTGGGGATTTGGGTGATGTGTTTCTGTGCAAGGGAGGGATTGGGGGAGTTTTGGATTTGCAGAATTTGTTCATTTTTCTTTCCATGGCGGATTTTATTAAAGACGAAATTGTTTTTATGGAGGAATGGTCTAAAATTCCTCCTCACTGTTGTGCAAGCCTGATCTGCAGATACAGGAAACGTTTGGAGGAGGTTATTGCTGCTAAAGGAGGTTCTACCAGTTATTAAATAAAAAGGTTCACATACTTTTTCTGGCCTGGACTATGAATGATTGAACAATGTGTTCAATAAAGACATGAAAAGTGGAATTGTTTGTGTGTTATGAGTCTGGGTAGATTATGTTTGTCTATTATTGTGACTTAGATGAAGATCAGACCACATTTTATGAGTAATTAATGCAGAAAACCAGGTGATTCCCAAAGTCTCACCGACTTTTTCTTGCATTTGTATGTTGGTAGCAGTGAAAAGGGGGCATCGGTGGAACGGTGGTGGTGGTGGTCCTTGATGGTGGTCCTGCTCTCCCATGGCAGCACTCCTTGTACATCTGCTCATGTGGGGCTGGTCTTTGCCTTTGCGGGACTGGATTATGCCCAGCACCTTTTTTCGGCTTTTTCATTCGTTGGGCATTTGGTGTTTCCATACCAGGCCATGATGCAACCACTCAGGATACTTCCCACTGTGTATCTAGAGAAGTTTGTCGAAGTTTTAGTTGACATGCCAAATCTGCACAAACTAGTAAGAAAGCAGAGACACTGTTGTGTCTTCTTTATGATGGCGCTTGCAATGCTGGTGCCAGGACTAATATGATAATGCCAAGGAATTTCAAATGGCAAAATAGTTCAACCGTGGCCAACAAGGGAAGTCAAAGCTAATGTAGAAGCAAAAGAAAGGGCATACAACAAAGCAAAAATGAGTGGAAAGACAGAGGATTGGGAAACCCTACAGACAGCAACTAAAAAAATCATTAGGAGGGAGAAGATGCAAGCTAATAAACAATATCAAAGTGGATTGTGAAGGCTTTTCAAATACGTAAAATATAAGAGAGATGAGAGTGTATAGAGGACTGTTAGAAAATGACACTGGAGGAATAATAATGGGGGTCAAGGAGATGGTAGATGAATTAAATGAGGATTTTGCATCAGTCTTCACTGTGTAAGACACTTGCAGTGCACCAGATGTTGAAGGGTGTGAGGGAAGAGAAGTGGGTGCAGTTACTATTAAAAGGGAGAAGGTGCTCAAAAAGCTGGATGACCCTTGAATGGAAAATCACACATGAGTAGTGGTTGTGGCCCAGTCCATCTCGGGTAAAGCTCTCCCCTCCATCTACACAGAGCATTGTCACAGAAAAGCAGCATCCATCATCAGGAACTCCATCATCATCAGGAACTCCACCATCATCAGGAACTCCACCACCATCAGGAACTCCACCACCATCAGGGACTCCACCATCATCAGGGCACCAACATCGCGGCCTCTCTCCCAGATGAGCTCAATCGTTTTTACGCTCGGTTCGACGTTGCTAACTCTGAGCCTCTGAGGAAAGCCACCGCTACAACCTGCAACCTGGCCATCTCTGAGGCCGAGGTATGCAGATGTTTCCAATGAGTGGACAGTCGCAAGGCTGCGGGACCGGACGGCATCTCAGGGCGAGTACTCAGGATGTGCGCAGCACAACTGGCAGGCGTGTTTACAGACATTTTTAATCTCCCTCTCTCAGTGTAGAGTGACCTCCTGCTTCAAAACATCCACCATTGTCCCTGTACCAAACAAGACCAAGAAAACATGCCTGGACAACTGGTGTCCTGTCACACTCACCTCAGTAATAAGCAACTGCTTTGAGAGGCCGGTCGAGGACTACATCTGCAGCTTGCTACCACCCAAACTGGACCCCCTACGATTCGCCTACCGACACAACTGATTGACAGATGACCCAATAGCCACAGCTCTACACACTGTCCTTACACATCTGGAGAAGAAGGATGCTTATGTGAGAATGCTGTTCTTGGACTACAGTTCAGCATTCGACACCATAGATCCATCCAGGCTCGACAAGAAGCTCAGAGACCTCGGCCGTGACCCTGCCTTGTGTAGCTGGATCCTGGACTTCCTGTCAGATCGCTGGCAGGTGGTAAGAGTGGGCTCCCTCACCTCCAACCCTCTGATTCTTAACACAGGAGCCCCTCAGGGCTGTGTACTGAGTGCCCTCCTTTACTCCCTGTACACCCATTACTGTATCGCCACCCACAGCTCCAATCTGCTAATTAAATTTGCCAATGACACTACATTGACTGGCCTTATCTCAAACAATAACATGGTGGCCTACAGGGAAGAAGTCATCTCTCTGACACAGTGGTGTCAAGAAAACAACCTCTCCCTCAATGTCGCAAAAACAAAGGAGCTGGTTGTGGATCACAGGAGGAATGGAGACGGGCTAACCCCTATTGACATCAATGGATCTGGGGTTGAGAGGGTAAACAGCTTTAAGTTCCTTAGCATACATATCACCAAGGAACTCATGTGGTCTGTGCACACCGGCTGTGTAATGAAAAAGTCACAACAGCACCTCTTTCACCTCAGATGGTTGAGGAAGTTTGGTATGGGCCCCCAAATCCTAAGACCTTTCTACAGGGGCACAATTGAGAACAACCTGACTGGCTGCATCACTGCCTGGTATGGGAACTGTACCTCCCTTAATCGCAGGACTCTGCAGAAAGTGGTGCTGACAGCCCAGCACATCTGTAGTTGCAAACTTCCCATGGTTCAAGACATTTACAAAGACAGATGTGAAAAAAGGGCCCATAGGATCATTGGGGATCCGAGCCACCTCAACCACAATCTATTCCAGCTGCTACCATCCAGGAAACAGTACCACGGCATAAAAGCCAGGACCAACAGGCTCTGGGACAGCTTCTTCCACCAGGCCATCAGACTGATGAACTCACGCTGATTTGAGTGTACTCTATGTTACATTGACTGTTCTATTTATTATAAATTACTCTGATTGCACATTGCACATTTAGACGGAGATGTAACAAAGATTTTTACTCCTCATGTATGTGAAGGATGTAAGAAATAAAGTCAATTCAATTCACCCACGTCAAGCTCTCTTTTCACGGCTGCCATCAGGAAGAAGGTACAGGAGCCTCAGGACTCACACCACCAGGTTCAGAAACAGTTATTACCCCTCAGCCATCAGGATCATGAACCAGAGGGGGATAACTTCACTTAAGTTCAGTTGCCCTGCAATCTATGGAATCAATTTTAAGGAAACATTATCTCATGTTCTTGCTGTTTGTTAGTCCTGACGAAGGGTCTCGGCCTGAAACGTCGACTGAGCCTCTTCCTATAGATGCTGCCTGGCCTGCTGCGTTCACCAGCAACTTTGATGTGTGTTGCTGTTTGTTTGTTTGTTTGTTTATTTATGTATTGAAATTTTTCTTTCTTTTTGTATTTGCAGAATTTGTTGTCTTTTGCATACTTGTTGTCTGCCCTATTGGTGCAGTCTTTCAGTATTTCTGTTATGGCTATTCAACTTACTAAGTATGTCGGCAAGAAAATTACTCTCAGGGTTGTATATGGTGACATATATGTACTCTGATAATAAATTTGCTTTGAGCTCTAACCGACAGACCTCAGATAGTCAGGATGCACAGCTCCTCTTCTCTCACCATCGTTCTGAGCATGGGTGCCCCGTGGATGTGTGCTGCGGCCACCACTAGTATACTCTGCTCAGACATCACTGCACAGCCAGACTCCTGAGTAATCACACTGTCAGGTTTGGGAAGACACGGCAGTGGTGGGGAGCACAAGGCTGTGTGCTTAGCCCATTGCTGTTTACACTGCTAACACATGACTGTGCAGCCAGATTCAAGGAGAACCTGTTCATTAAATTTGCTAATGATACCACAGTGGTGGGGCTCATCAGCAAAAATGATGAAACAATGTACAAGGAGGAGGTCAAATACCTAGAGAGCTGGTGCAGTGATAATAACTTGATGCTTAATGTCACCAAAACCAAGGAGATGATCGTCGATTTCAGACAGTCTCAGCCTGAGCACACACCACTCAGCATCAGCGGCTCCACAGTGGAGAGAGCGGAAAACATCAAGTTCCTTGGGGTGCAGATCTGGGACAATCTCACCTGGTCCAGGAACACCACTGGGATTGTGAAACGGGCCCAGCAGAGATTGCACTTTCTGAGGAAGCTTAAACAAGCATCACTCCCCACTAACATCTTAACTACATTCTACAGAGGCGTGGTTGAGAGTGTGCTGACCTTTTGCATCACAACCTGGTTCTCCAGCTGCAGTGCTGTCGACAAAAAAGCCTTGCAGAGGGTGGTTAGGGGAGCAGAGAAGGTTATTGGGTTCTCCCTACCTTCTGTCCAAGACCTCTTTCAGAATTGGTACCTCCAGAAGACACGGTACATCATTAAAGACCCCTCACACCCTCTCCATGAACTGTTTGTTCTTCTGCCATCAGGCAAACGTTACAGGAGCATCAAAACTAAAACCACAAGGCTACTAAACAGCTTCCTCCCACAGGCAGTCAGACTGCTAAATAGCTGCTCCACCTGACTCTGCTTTGGACACTTTTAACTTGCACTGGACACTTATAACTTGATTTTAACTGACATGTGGCTGTTGTGTTTTACTATTTATTGTTATGTTTATTATTTTGTGTTGCGTTTGTTATGTTATGATTGCACTGCCCCTGAGGAACGCTGTCTCATTCTGCCCTGCAGAGCTGATGTATGGTTAGAATGACAATGAAGTTTTTTGAATCTTTGAATCTTGAATCTTGAATCATCACCAACATTGAAGCGATAGCCTACGGAGAGGAGGTGGAAAACCTTGAGGCCTTGTGCCAGGCAAGTAGCCTCGTACTTAACGTCAACAAGACAAAGGAGATGATTATTGATTTATGGGGAATTCAAACCTCTCTTTACATCAATGGCACAGCAGTGGAAACTGTGAGCAGTTTCAAACTCCTGGGAGTGCACATCTTGCACAATCACTCATGGTCCCAGAACACATCCTACATAATCAAAGAAATCTCACCTACGCCTCTACTTTCTGAGGAGGCTAAGGTCTACAGATGTACAGCAGGAGGTGTTCTAACATGCTGCATCACAGGATGGCTTTACAACAGCGAGTCAAAACTAGCCAACACTTCTCTGGCACCAGCCTGCCCACTATCAAGGACATATATACAGAAAGGTGCCGGAGAAAGGCCGGCAGTATCATGAAGGATCCCACCCATCCAGCTCATGAACTGCTTGTCCCACTCCCATCAGAGAGGAGACAACGTAGCATCCATGCCAGGACCACCAGACTCAAAAACAGTTACTTTTCTCAAGCAGTAAAGCCAATCAACACCTCCACCAACTAACCCACCCCACCACACCCCTAACCACCACTGCCTTATTATTATCTGTTAGAGTCACCCTATGTACAGACACCCCTGTGCCCAGCATCACTTTAAGTACATACAATCTATGTATATAAGCTATCTTATGTATTTATATTTATTGTGTGTCGGTTTCTTTATCTTAGTGTGTATTGTATAACCTGGATTGGATCCGCAGTAACAATGATTACATTCTCCTTTACACTTGTGTACTGGAAATAATCTTGAATCTTGAATCTCCCCCATATCAGATCACATTTACCATGTCCGCCGTCTCTCACTGTAAATGTGTATGCATTATACTACAGGAAGGAATGGTTCTCAGAAAAGAGAGGGAGATACAAGAATGTCTTATCTTTTTCAGGGAAGTCTTAGAGGTAACTACTCTGAAATGACTATCGCCCTGTAACACTTATATGCACTGTGATGAAATGCTTTGAGAGGTTGGTCATGAAATGTATCAATTCTTGCCCAAGGAGTGACATCCCAACAAATGGCATGTGCTCTTGACCTGTTGTGGCCTACCTTCACAACAGGTGAACAGCACGTGCATTTTCATTGGCTCTTCACTCAAAGATGTAACATCTCAACAATGAAGATGTATACATTAGGATGATCTTCATCAACTACAGCTCTGCATACAACACTATCAGCCTCTCAGAACTAATCACGAAGCTCCAAGACCAAGGCCTTGATACATCCCTGTGTAACCTGATCCTTGATTCCCTCACTTACAGACCCCAGTCAGTATGGAATAACAACAATACCTCCACAGTCACCATCAGCACAGGTGCATCACAAGTCTGTGTGCTTATCTCCTCCTCTACTTGCTCCATACTTATGAATGTGTGTGCTAGGTACATCTCCAAAGCCATATTTAGGTTTGTGGATGTCACCACTTCTGTTGGCTGGATCTGAGGTGGTGACGGATCAGCATACAGGAGGGAGATCGAAAATCTAGTTGAATGGTGCTGCCACAACCTCTCACTCAAAGTCAGTAAAACCAAAGAGATGATTATTGACTATAGGAAGAAGAAACCAGAGGTCCATGAGCCAGTCATCATTATGGGACATGGAGAGAGTCAGTAACTTAAAATTCCGAGGTGTTCTTGTACCCAAGGATCTACTCTAGGACCAGCAGGTAGCTGCCATCACAAAGGAGATGCAACAGTCCCTCTGTGTCATGGTCTGGTCCGTGAAATCCACATTCTGGTTCACGGTCCGGCTCATTGATCCTTATTCCGGGTTTTCCTGTTTTCCCTTGTTACATTGGTGCCTTAATTGAGGCACCTGATTCTCGTTGTGGGCTAGCACATAAATACCTCTGCAAACCAAGGATTCCTGGCTGGCCTGAAACACCAGTGCCCAAGAATGGAAAATCCTACCAAAAGTGGTGGATACAGTCCAGTCCATCACAGGCAAAGCTCTCCCAACCCATGATCATGTTTACAAGGAGAACTGCCGCAAAAAAACATAATCAAGGACCCCCATCATCTAGCCTCTTCTCTCTTCTTGTTGTTGCCATCAGGAAGGAGGTACAGGAGCCTCAAGACTCACAGCACCAGGTTCAGGATCAGTTATTACCCCTCAACCATCAGGCTCCCGAACCAGCTCAGAAAAATTCAGTAACTCTAAACTGATTATAAAACATTTATTATTATTTTTTCCACAGCTTATCTTCTTTCATACATTGGTTGTCAATGTAGTTTGTGTGTAGCTTTTCATTGACTCTATTGTATTTTTTTTGTTCTTTTGTGAAAGCCTGCAAGAGAATGAATTTCAAGGTCATACACTGTGACATATTGATATACTACCTTACTTTAATAATGAATTTTCTTCAAACTTTGATATAGAAATATAAATGATGGAAATATTCAGTAGTCGAGCAGTGACAGGATTAACATTTCATCAGAATCAGAAATTATGTAGACAAATGAAGTAGTCATTGCTCACAAAACAAGATCATTTGAATAGCAATTGGACAAATGGCCAATTGAATCCGCTCCTCTACTGGAATATTTGTTGTTCATTTCAATCATCAAAGCGAAGCTATTTGCATTCTATGCTTGCCATTATAGTGACCACTGTAATTATTATTAATAAGGTTATTTGGTATTTGAATTTAATTAAATGTATGAAGCACTGGGTTACCATATGCAGCAAGAACTAGGTAACATTCAAATTCAGTAAAATGTAACATTTACAATACTTAATTAGTTCAGACCATGACCATTAGCAGTTTAGCCACATTCAAAATTCATTAATTTTTCCTTTGATGTGTAACACCATGGTAAAGATTTTCCTGCTAGTGTTGTAGGGTATTTCATGTAATGGTTTTCTGCAGAAGCAGTGTGTTCTGCTGGTAGTGTTTGGGTTACTGTTAAAGATAAGGGATGCTTAGGAGTGTTATGTCATCCAATCAGGGTGGTGGAACTGGGAGAAGGTTCCAGAGAAAGCTGGGGAAGAGGTTTTCTGATGGACATTGAGGTGAGTCGAGGTCTTTTTCGGCAGGAGATGGGGAGAGAAGAAGCTCAAGAAAACGGGCCATAAGAATCCCGCAGGAATGCATGATTCGATGGAGCCCAAGAGGGGGAATTCTGCTGCAGATTGGTGAATAGGAGTTGGTGCTGTGAGTACATCGGACATCATCGCTTTTGGAAGGTTTGAGCTCCAACCTGTGCACATTTAACTGTTTAATTATGATGGGCCCTTTTGCTTTTTCTCTTTCTTTTCTTTAATAACTGCTTGGTTAAGCGAACATTCATAAATACACTTGCTTTATAGTTGTATGCAGTGTATGGTCTGTTATATCTTGCTGCCGGGCAATTGCATGGAAGCAGTAAGTTACACAGTATTCACACAAATCAGGGTTCGGGTGGGTGAGACATCCCAACATCACAGATTTGATGGGACCCAGGTCATATCTACCCTGGACATATGGAGTCTGAAAAAGGTGGATTTCTCACCGCTCAGTCCGGTGGCTGTTAGTGAGGGGCTAATAAGCCACATCTCTAGAGAAGCCCGGTAACAAGAGGTTTCCCATGTATATGCTGAATTACAGTGTTCTATTATTTATTTCCCAGTCTGTGGAAATGCCTCGATGAACGGTCTCAGCCCAAAATACTGACTGTTTCTCCCACCCTGTGGTTGCTGCCTGATCTGCTGAGTTACTCCAGCAATTTGTGTGTCATGGCATGTTCCTTGGTTTGTGCATGTCCTTTCCCTCATAAGGAAGAACTGGTAACATTCAGACCTAGACTGTACATTTTGGGTAGAATTTGTCCATGTTAGATAAATGACCATCCTAACAGAAGGAAAACTAACCATCGCTCCTTGACTTTTTCACATAACTACCACTGAATCCTTCACCATCAACATCTTGGAGATCACCATTGACCATAACTTTAGACAGGCCTTAACAGCAACCTAAATGTCCTGATATTATTCAGAAACCTTCTCTCTCTCTCTCTCTCTCTCTCCAAATGTTGCATATCCTGCTGAGTAGTTCCAGCACTTTCTGTTGTGATTGCTATTATTTTAGGGTCAACATTGTCTAGTTGGTGCAGAGGTTGGGTAATCTGAGATAAGTGATTTGCTGGAACCTCTTACTCAGTCTCCTTCAACAACTAAATTCCATTAGTTCCTCCACTTCCATCAAGGGAACTGGTTTATTATTGCCACATGTACCAAGGGACAGTGAAAAGCTTGTCCTGTGAGCTGTCCATACAGAAAAATTCATTACATAGTGCATTGAGGTAGAACGAGGTAGAACAATAAAATGGTGTAGAATAAAGTGTAACAGTTACAAAACCTGGACCTTTGTACCCACCTCTGCGACTGGATCCTTGACTTTTTCACCGGGAGATCACAGTCTGTGTGGATCAGAAATAACATCTCCACCTTGTTGATAATTAACATCGGCGCACCTCAAGGATGTGAGCTTAGCCCACTGCTCTACTCTCTCTACATTCACGATTGAGTGGCTAGGCACAACTCAAATGCTGCCTATAAATTTGCTGATGATATATCTATTGTTTACAGAATTTCAGATGGTGACAAGGAGGCATACGGAAGTGAGATAGGTCAGCTGGTTGAATGGTGTCTTACACTCAACTTCAGTAGGACCAAGGAATTGATTGTGGACTTCAGGAAGGGAAGCTGAGAAAACACACACTAGTGCTCATCGAGGGACCAGCAGTGGAAATGATGAACAGTTTCAAGTTCCTGAGTGTCAACATCTCTTAAGATCTATTCTAGGCCCAACAATTACAAAGAAGGCACAATAGTGGCTATACTTCATTAGGAGTTTGAAGATATTTGGTATGTCACCGAAGGTTCTTGCAAATTTCTACAGATGTACCATGGAGAGCATTCTAACTGGCTGTTCTGCTGTCTGGTCTGGACAGGATCAGGAAAAGCTTCAGGAAGTTGCAAACTCACTCGCCTCCCTATCACCCAGGACATGGCCTCTTCTCATTGCTACCACTAAGGAGGAGATGTCCCACCGAACTTGTACCTGTCTACCTGGACTCCATTTTGTCACCCATAGTTAAGTCCCTCCCCACCTACATCCGGGGTACATCCCATGCCCTCCACCTCTTCAATAACTTCCAATTCCCCGGTCCCAACCGCTTCATTTTCACTATGGATGTCCAATCCCTATACACCTCCATTCCCCATGAAGAAGGCCTCAAAGCCCTCCGCTACTTTCTGGATAATAGACCTCACCAGTTCCCCACCACCACTACCCTCTTCCGGTTGGCGGAACTGGTTCTCACACTCAATAACTTCTCTTTTGGCTCTTCCCACTTTCTTCAGACTAAGGGTGTAGCTATGGGAACTCGTATGGGACCCAGCTATGCCTGCCTCTTCATTGGTTATGTGGAACAGTCTGTACTCCAGATCTATTCTGATACTGCTCCCCAACTTTTCCTTCGGTACATTGACGACTACATTGGTGCTGCTTCCTGCACCCATGCTGAGCTCGTCAATTTCATCAACTTTACTTCAAACTTCCACCCAGCCCTCAAATTCACTTGGTCTATCTCGGACACTTCTCTCCCCTTTCTGAATCTCTCGGTCTCCATCTCTGGAGACAGACTGTCCACTGACACCTTCTACAAGCCCACTGACTCTCATAACTACCTCAACTATACCTCTTCCCACCCCGCCACATGCAAAAATGCCATTCCTTATTCCCAGTTCCTCCGTCTTCGCCGCTTCTGCTCTGAGGATGAGGCTTTCCATTCCAGGACATCTCAAATGTCCTCTTTCTTTAAGGATCGTGGTTTCCCTTCTGCTGTCATCAATGATGCCCTCACCCGCATCTCCTGCATTTCCCGCACTTCGGCCCTCACCCCATCCTCCCGCCACCACAACAGGGACAGAGTTCCCCTTGTCCTTACCTACCACCCCACTAGCCTCCGGATCCAGCACATTATCCTCTGCAACTTCTGCCACCTTCAACAGGACCCCACCACTAAGCACAACTTTCCCTCTCCACCCCTCTCCGCCTTCCGCAGGGATCGGTCCCTCTGCGACTCCCTGGTCCACACGTCCCTCCCCATGGATCTCCCACCCGGCACTTATCCCTGTAAGTGCAAGTGCTACACCTGTCCCTACACCTCATCTCTTGCCACCATTCAGGGCCCCAAGCAGTCCTTCCAGGTGAGGCAACACTTCACTTGTGAGTCTGTTGGGGTCATCTATTGCATCCGGTGCTCCTGGTGCGGCCTCCCCTACATTGGTGAAACCCGATGCAGATTGGGGGACCACTTCGTCGAGCACCTCCGATCCGTCCGCCGCAACAGACAGGATCTCCCGGTAGCCACCCACTTCAACTCTGCTTCCCATTCCCATTCAGATATGTCCATACATGGCCTCCTCTACTGCCATGATGAGGCTAAACTCAGGTTGGAGGAGCAACACCTCATATACCGTCTAGGTAGTCTCCAGCCCCTTGGCATGAGCATTGAATTCCCCAACTTCCGGTAATTCCCTCCCCCTCCCTTCCTCTATCCCTATGTCACTCTGCCCCCTCCCCCACCTGCCTATCACCTCCCTCATGGTTCCCCCTCCTTCTACTACCCATTGTGCTTTCCCCTATTCCTTCTTCACCTTTCCTGCCTATCCCCTCCCTGCTTCCCCTCCCTCACCCCTTTATTTTTCCCCTTACTGGTTTTTCACCTGGAACCTACCAGCTATCTCCTTCCCACTCTCCCCCCACCTTCTTTATAGGGCCTCTGCCCCTTTGCCCTACAGTCCTGACGTAGAGTTCCGGCCCGAAACATCGACCGATCTTTTCATCGGATGCTGCCTGACCTGCTGAGTTCCTCCAGCGTGTTGTGAGTGTTGCTTTGACCCCAGCATCTGCAGAGTATTTTGTGTTTACAAGAGCCCTGAAGACACATACTCAATGCTTCAGGAACAGCTTTTCCCCCCTGCAATCAGATTTCTGAAAGGACAAGGAACCCATGAACTGTACCTTACTCTTTTCTCTCCTGTCTTTTTGTACGACTTATTTAATTCAATCTCTCTTATATATACTTCCTACTGTAATTTCAATTTTAAAAAATATGTATTGTATGTACTGCTGTTGCAAAACAGTAAAACACAATATATTGTATGCCAATGATATTAAACCTGATTCTGATTCGGAGAAAGTACAGAGCAGGTAAAAACAATTAGGTGTAAATCTAATTCTGAGGTCAGCAGTCCATGTTGTCATACTAGGGAACCATTCAGTAGTCTATACCTGTCATTACAACTGGTGGTGCTTTTATATCTTCAGCCTGAAGGAAGGGGGAGAAGGGAGAATGTTTGGGTTGGGTGGGGTCTTTGATCATGCTGGTTGCTTTATCAAAGTAGGGAGAATTATAGACAACACACATCAAAGTTGCTGGTGAATGCAGCAGGCCAGGCAGCATCTGTAGGAAGAGGTACAGTCGACGTTTCAGGCCGAGACCCTTCGTCAGGACTAACTGAAGGAAGAGTGAGTAAGAGATTTGAAAGTAGGAGGGGGAGGGGGAGATCCAAAATGATAGGAGAAGACAGGAGGGGGAGGGATGGAGCCAAGAGCTGGACAGGTGATAGGCAAAAGGGATATGAGAGGATCATGGGACAGGAGGTCAGGGAAGAAAGACAAGTGGGGGGGGGACCCAGAGGATGGGCAAGAGGTATATTCAGAGGGTCAGAGGGAGAAAAAGGAGAGTGAGAGGAAGAATGTGTGCATAAAAATAAGTAACAGATGGGGTACGAGGGGGAGGTGCGGCCTTAGCGGAAGTTAGAGAAGTCGATGTTCATGCCATCAGGTTGGAGGCTACCCAGACGGAATATAAGGTGTTGTTCCTCCAACCTGAGTGTGGCTTCATCTTTACAGTAGAGGAGGCCGTGAATAGACATGTCAGAATGGGAATGGGACGTGGAATTAAAATGTGTGGCCACTGGGAGATCCTGCTTTCTCTGGCGGACAGAGCGTAGATGTTCAGCACAGCAGTCTCCCAGTCTGCGTCGGGTCTCGCCAATATATAAAAGGCCACATCGGGAGCACCGGACGCAGTATATCACCCCAGTCGACTCACAGGTGAAGTGTTGCCTCACCTGGAAGGACTGTTTGGGGCCCTGAATGGTGGTAAGGGAGGAAGTGTAAGGGCATGTGTAGCACTTGTTCCGCTTACACGGATAAGTGCCAGGAGGGAGATCAGTGGGGAGGGATGGGGGGGACGAATGGACAAGGGAGTTGTGTAGGGAGCGATCCCTGCGGAATGCAGGGGGGGGGGAGGGAAAGATGTGCTTAGTGGTGGGATCCCGTTGAAGGTGGCGGAAGTTACGGGGAATAATATGTTGGACCCGGAGGCTGGTGGGGTGGTAGGTGAGGACCAGGGGAACCCTATTACTAGTGGGGTGGTGGGAGGATGGAGTGAGAGCAGATGTACGTGAAATGGGGGAGATGCGTTTAAGAGCAGAGTTGATAGTGGAAGAAGGGAAGCCCCTTTCTTTAAAAAAGGAAGACATCTCCCTCGTCCTAGAATGAAAAGCCTCATCCTGAGAGCAGATGCGGCGGAGATGAAGGAATTGCGAGAAGGGGATGGCGTTTTTGCAAGAGACAGGGTGAGAAGAGGAATAGTCCAGACAGCTGGACACAATATCAAATCTACAACTTCAGCCAATCTCTTCCTCCGTTTGTATGAGAACTGGCTGTTTCTGCTGTAGATCACCCATTTGTAATATTAGTCTAGTATTTCTCCCCTGATTAGTACAGTCTGACCTACCGGGTATGGCTTACTGCCCTACATTTTGCAATTTTTACATTGCTTTGCATTATTTTGTTGTTGAGAGAGAAGGGGTTTGGTCTCAGAACTCACCCAAAGACAGCAGAGCAGCATTCCTTCAGTACTATTCTTGCCTGGGATCTGAACCCACAACCCTATGACTGACAGATGCAAATACAGTACTACTGCATGAACCATCTCTGAATTTCGGGATAGATACTAAATGCTGGCCTTGACAATGATGGTTGTACCGAGGTGTGTGCAAACACTCAGTAGGTTCACAGGTCCAAAATGTACCGGTCATCTTATTTTCTCTGCTGGTTTTGAATTTCTTGCTAAATCTACACCCCATTTCTACACCACCTATAATAATCTGGGTTCTCCTGCCCCTTGTCAATAGTGGGTTCAAACTTCACCAAGAAATTTGACACATACAAGAAACTGCATGTTACTGTTTTTCCTAGAAAACCACTTGCATCACAGTTTTCCATAATACAAAACACAATTTTGCATTGAATCGCAGGTTGTAAGTGGAGATGCCCTAGGATGGCTCAACAGTAATGGCAGCTGCTCTTCACAGTGGGAGGCCACTCAAGACATTGTCTTGTCTATTTAAAGCCAATCTTTTAAACGGCCAGCCGCAATGTCGGAGGACACATGTGACTTCAAATCTTCTCACCTCCCTGCCTGCAGTTTGAAAGGAGACATACACTTTACAATAGCATATCCATTTTCAGGTAAAATTCACAACTAATAACACTTAAACTTGTTCGCCTTGTTTCAGACATCTTGAGGTCAAATAATATAGAAAGCTCTTGGAAAATGAACAGCTAAGTGCGTTGAGAAAATAGAAATAATCAAAGCACATTGTTTCTTTTTTGTTTTGTCCAGATAGATTCCATAAGTCACTTTTATTCCATACCTCGGTTTTTGGGTAGTAATTTGTGAATTCTGTAAGGATAATTTCTGTAATCTGAACATCTGTAAAGTGAGGCTCACCTGTACTTTGCAATTGATATTTCTGTACAGACTGATCATTGTGGTGTCATCACCATATCTTAAACAAAGCTCTGTCTGCATATTAAATGCAAGCAAAAGATCTTTGCCATAGAGGGAGTACAAAGAAGGTTCACCAGATTGATTCCTGGGATGGCAGGTCTTTCATATGAAGAAAGACTGGATGAACTGGGCTTGTACTCGTTGCAATTTAGAAGATTGAGGGGGGATCTGATTGAAACGTATAAGATCCTAAAGGGATTGGACAGGCTAGATGCGGGAAGATTGTTCCCGATGTTGGGGAGGTCCAGAACGAGGGGTCACAGTTTGAGGATAGAGGGGAAGCCTTTTAGGACCGAGATTAGGAAAAACTTCTTCACACAGAGAGTGGTGAATCTGTGGAATTCTCTGCCACAGCAAACTGTTGAGGCCAGTTCATTAGCTATGTTTAAAAGGAAGTTAGATATGGCCCTTGTGGCTACAGGGGTCAGGGGGTATGGAGGGAAGGCTGGGTTCTGAGTTGGATGATCAGCCATGATCATAATAAATGGCGGTGCAGGCTCGAAGGGCCGAATGGCCTACTCCTGCACCTATTTTCTATGTTTCTATGTTTCTATGATTTCAGAACACTGTTTAAAATTCTGTTAAAAAAGAATTGAGCTGTTCTGGCCAATATTTATCATTTTGTTTCGTCTCCAAAGTATTTCAATGATTTTGAAGAGATTAGGATATGCTAAGACAGGGAGTACTTTTCTTTCTTTTGTCTATGATTCAGCTGCATTACTAGGAATGTTTTTTGCAAAGTGAAATCATTACAAAAGGCAGTCAGAAAGTCAAGCTAACATTGCTTCTGAGTATATGCCACATACCTGCACCAAATAAATGTCAACTGCTAATATGCTCCCTAGGAAAATGGATACTGACAATTTCCAAGACCTTGGCAATGCTGAAAGCTAGGGTTGTGAGGCAGACAGAATACTTATAGCATAAATATAAATGTACAAGACATTTTCTTTCTTCTGTCTGTAGAAATCTCACTGCTTATTTTCAAGCACATAGACACAGCCTCATTACCACCTCAAGGAAAGGGGCAAATGAACAGGAACCAGGTTGAATCAACTCCACGTGTAGCAGGCTGCATTCATGAGTTATAACTCAGCTCCTTTGCATTTACTAGCTGATTAAAATTAACAGGACAAAGGGCAAGAGAATGGAAACTCAGTGGCCAGTGGCAAGAGACAGAAATCGACCTCTCTCTCATTCTGTATTGTAGCTATTTGAATACACAAGATTGAATTTAGTTTGTAGCTTAGGCCATAAAATATTGCCTTTTAGTCCTGGAAGTAACCAACAGGTCAGGTCAGGCATTATCTGTGGAGAATGAATCCTTACCCTTTGGTCGATGTAGTGAGATGGCTTGCCATCAGTATAGAGAGAGGATAATTTACAATGCAGTAATCTGTTAGTGATGCATTTGAGTAATAAATACAGTGCTCAGATTTTGAAACTGTGATTGAACGAACAATCCTTCAAGCAAGAGAACCACCAACTGAATCAAACTTCATATCTGTGGCAACTTTCTTAGACTATCTTAAAAATCGAAGTCTTCTTTTATACAGTAAAACTAATAGCATGCAAAATCCCCTGCATAAAGCTATATGGATGAATCTAACTGGACGTGGGATAAATTATTTACCTTTGTGTTCTACGATTAGGTCCACTGTTCCAATAAATCATGGGCATCTGCGTTCAGTATCAGAATAAGAATCAGGTTTATTATCACTGGCATGTGACGTTAAAATTGTTAACTTAGTAGCAGCTGTTCAATGCAATACATAATCTAGCAGAGAAAAAAAAATAATAGTAAATAAATAAAATAAAAGTAATAATAATAAAACAAGTAAATCGCTTATGTATATTGAATAGATTAAAAATCGTGCAAAATAGAAATATTGTATATTAAAAAAAATGAGGCAGTGTCCAAAGATTCAATGCCCAAAATTGGATGGAAGAAGGAAAGAAGCTGTTCCTGAATCGCTGAGTGTGTGCCTTCAGGCTTCTGTACCTCCTACCTGATGGTAACAGTGAGAAAAGGGCATGCGCTGGGTGCTGGAGGTTCTTAATATTGGACACTACCTTTCTGAGACTCCACTCCCTGTCCTGGGTACTTTGTAGGCTAGCACCCAAGATGGAGCTGACTAGATTTACAACCTTCTGCAGCTTCTTTCGGTCCTGTGCAGTGGTCCCTCCATACCAGGCAGTGATGCAGCCTGTCAGAATGCTCTCCATGGTACAGCTATAGAGGTTTTTGAGTGTATTTGTTGACATGCCAAATCTCTTCAAACTCCTAATGAAGTATAGCCGCTGTCTTGCCTTCCTTATAACGATATCAATATGTTGGGACCAGGTTAGATCCTCAGAGATCTTGACACCCAGGAACTTGAAACTGCTCAATTTCTCTATTTCTGATCCCTCTATGAGGATTGGTATGTATTCCTTTGTCTTACCCTTCCTGAAGTCCACAACCAGCTCTTTTGTCTTACTGGTGTTGAGTGCCAGGTTGTTGCCACTAGTTGGCATATCTCACTCCTGTGTGCCCTCTCGTCACCACTTGAGATTCTATCAACAACGGTTGTATCGTCAGCAAATTTATAGATGGTCTTTGAGCTATGCCTAGCTACACAGTCATGTGTATATAGAGAGTAGAGCAGTGGGCTAAACACACACCCCTGAGGTGCGCCAGTGTTGATTGTCAGCGAGGAGGATATGTTATCACCAATCCGCATGGATTACGGTCGTTTGGTTAGGAAGTCGAGGATCCAGTTGCAGTGGGAGGTACAGAGGCCCAGGTTCTGCAACTTCTCAATCAGGATTTTGGGAATGACAGTAAGTAGGGATGGACAGTATGTAGGGTAATATAATTGGTAGAAATATACATAATTCACAACCACCAGGGACGGCGCTAAGGTGGTGCTAGCTGGTGCTATAGCCCCAGCAGAAATTGCAATAACACCAGCGTAGCACCACTTTCGCATACAAATTGCAGCTGCTTTGCTTTCTCTGTATAGTTTTGTATACAGCTTGTTTCTCCAGTTGATCTAGTGAAACAGCGCCCCCAATTACCATAGCCCACGCAGCAATAAAGTTATAAACTCTGTCAGATCCTCTCTACACTTCTGCTTATTCGTTCATTGTCAATGTCTTGCCGTTGCTGTCCTCAGATCAGTTAAGTTGATCTAAGATCACTTAAGGTAGTGATGTCACTCGCTCTCACTCACGCGAGAGATTGATAGTATACATCCAGCCGCGGATCCGTGGTCTCGCGAGACTAACGGATGTCACACACACACGTTGTGCTTTTACAAGCTAGCGTCAGCCTGGCACCTGCATTACTTTGGCGGTGTGAAAAATGGATCAATTTTCAGTGAGAAAACGACCTCATCCAGAGGAATCAGTGGTGTCTCAGCCTGAGCCTGTCTTAATTGAAAGTGACATGCAGAAAGAAGTAAGTGGGGATGAAGGATGACAGAAGTTCATTGAAGGAGTGTGAGGGCAAAGTAGAGGAACAAGAAACGGAGCGGGATTTGGAAGTGAATGTGGATGAAACTGCTCGGTGCTAGTGGGAATACTGTTAGCGATGTTAGCCAGCAGCCTGAGGAAGGACCCCGTCGGCAAGCATTGAGAAAGTACCCTTCGCTGCTCGCAACAAGTTTGGCAATTGGCAAAGGAGTTTTATTCGTGGCTGGCTTGACTAACTGGAATGTTCGATCACGAAAGATACTACATTCTGCTTCGCATGCGGGCATTTCCTGTGTGGAGGACATGGGTTCCATTCTGAGTCTACCTTCACTGTCACCGGTTACTGCAACTGGCGGAAAGCTACAACAGCTTTCAAAACCCAGCATGTAAATGTAGCTCATAAGTTTGCTATGGAGGCATGGGCAGAATTCAGATTGAGAAAACAAGACAGTTCAAGATTGGGAAATATGCTTGACAAAGGACATGCAAAGATTGTCCAAGAAAATCGTGAGTATATGAGAGCTGTGGTTGAGTCTCTAGCAAGGACAGGCAGTGAATGACACAGTGGAATTTCTAGCTCTAATGAGACCCTACCGCGATGCATTTATAGATTTATACAAACTAATCTGCATATCACTGACTCTGCCTGTGACATCTACCTCATGCAAACGGAGTTTCTCTTGCCTCAGACACCTCAAAAACTACCTAAGGAATAGCAGCGGCGATGCTCGGAACGGCAACTTGGCCCTGTTGGCCATAAACAGCCGGAGGACCAAATCACTTGACATCCAGAAAATCATTGATGCTTTCACCACCAATCACAACAACAGACGGATTGTGCTTCTCTGAAAACATCAATGGTAAGTGCAGTTGATTTTTAAAAAAAATTTGGGCCAAGACTAATGCTGATTATTATTATTATTTTGTGGTGGATACCCCATAGTCCTTATGTTTCCTGCAAATCCTAAACTATTACATTTACTGCTATTAAGCCTACTGGTTTTACTTAGACTTCCAAGCGGTGATTCTGTTGATTTTTGTTTTAAATTCAGTAGCCGAATTAATTGAGGTACTGCATGGTCAGAGTACGATTTGTCCAACTCCTGGTAAAGTCTTGCATCTGTTGTTTGCCTTATTTGACTTTAATAACGGTGTATCTTTTGGCATTGTCTGTCTATGTAATGTGAATAGCAGTGGACATTGGGGGTTAGTGTTGTGTTTTTTAGTTGAAAAGCATGCATTTGACACTGATTGCAGGATTGGTGCATGATTCACGTTGTGCGCTGTGGGTCGGATGCTCTGTTGGTTTGTTTGTTTATGCTCTGTGTAGCCCGGGTTGTCTCCGATGCTGTTGACACTGTCACAGTTCACTTCTATATCAGATCTATCAATTGCTGTTGCCTGTGAATCAACAGAGGCGTTTATAGTAGGCACATAATGCTTGGAACTGACTTTTGAACGCCACGCGTCTGGCCTTGCGAATACATATTACCATAGGCCAGGTACATTCCTCAGCACCGTCATTGAATAATTCAGCCCCACTGTAGCACCAGCAAGAAAAAAATCTCTGACACCGCCACTGACAACCACCGAAATTGAATTGGGGTTCATTTTAAGAGTTGTCTGACATAATGATGTAATTACATAAAGTTTTTTTTTACCACTTTTTTGGTAAAGTTTTTGGAGTACAATAAATGAGTTCCTACAGCTTTTCATAAATGTAAAACACCTCCACCGTTTTTACTTTGAAAACCTACATTAGTGATCCTGATGCTAGGGCGATTCCAGAATTAATGAACATGTCTGCCACCACAATTGCTTTAAAATTGCCGGTGTTTTGAGAGCTCAGTTCGTACAGACCAAGGCCCAATTCATGCCACAAGAAATCATCACTGACAACATCAGATGTTTCTATGTGGTAGCATCGCTCAGCAACTCCATGGCAATGAAAGTGGTGAGTCTACTAGAACACCCGTCAGAACACGATAAATACTGAACGCTAAAAACTCACCTTTTACAGACTTTGGAGTACCAGGGTCTGAGTGCACCAAACAGCTGCTTTCCTCGCCCAGCCTCGGCAATGCTAAGCCACTGGAGCTAATCTGTGCAGATTGGTGATAAGATCTGCTCCTCGCTGACAGTCAACACTGGTGCATCTCTAGGATATGTGCTTAGCCCACTGCTCTACTCTCTCCTTACCATAACAATGTAGCTAGGTACAGCTCAAATGCCATCTATAAATTCACTGATGGTATTACCACTGCTGGTAGAATCTCAGATAGAGATGAGAGGGCTTACCGGAGCGAGATATACAAGTTAGTTGAGTGGTGTCCAGCAACAATGTTGCGCTCAATGTCAGTGAGACCAAAGAGCTGATTGTGGACTTCAGAAGGGGTAGGACAAGGGAACACATACCAATCCTCACAGAGGGATCAGAAGTGGAGAGAGTGAGCAGCTTCAAGTTCCTGGTGTCAAGATCTCCGAGGACCTAACCCTGCCCCAGCATATTGATGCAGATGTAAAGAAGGCAAGACAGTGGTTATACTTCATTAGGAGTTTGAGACTTGGTAAGTCACCTAAAACATTCAAAAACGTCTACAGATGTACCTTGTAGAGCATTCAGACAGGCTGCATCACTGCCCAGTATGGAGGGGCGACTGCACAGGACCGAAAGAAGCTGCAGAAAGTTGTAAGTTAGTCAGTGTCATCATGGGTACTAGCCTCTGTAGTATCCAAGACATCTTCAAGGAGCGATGCCTCAGAAAGGTGGCGTCCATTATTAAGGACTCTATTACCCAGGGCATGCCTTCTTCTCATTGTTACCGTCAGGAAGGAGGTGCAGAAGCCTATGGCACACGCTCAATGATTCAGGAACAGCTTTTACCCTCTGCCATCCAATTCCTGAATGGACATTGAACCTGTGAACACTACCTCACTTTTAAAAAATATTATTTCTGTTTTTCCACTGTTTTTAATTTAACTATTTAATATACACATATGTATACTTACTGTAATTGACTTATTTATTTGTTTTTCTCTTTTCTATATTTATCATGTATTGCATCGTTCTGCTGCTGTTAAGTTAACAAATTTCACAACACATGCTGGTGATATTAAACCTGATTCTGATGTGCTGTCTCTCCTGGGAAATCAGCATCTTTGAGTTACTTCGAAAGAATTCTTCATGTGGCAAACACGTGATGAAGTTCGTAAAGCCCTCACTAATGCACCTGTGAAGGATTATAGGCAGCTTGCTAAAATGGCTGATAGTCCACTCGCAGTGATGCATCATTCTTCCTCCTTTCCCTGCCCCAATATCCCGGTCAGCAAAGACCCCGATATAAGGAGCCTGCAAACTGCCAACGTGCGGGGCCACTGTTTTTACCATGCTGGCTTTGGTATGAACACCGGGAAGTGCCAGCAGCCTTGCAGCTTCGACAGTGAGGTACAGAGAAATACAGAGAAAGCTTGCAGACAGTGTGAGAGGGAGGATAGGCAGGTGATAGAGAAGGGACACACTCAGACCAATGGTTTGAGATGTGTCTATTTTAATGCGGGAAGCATCATGAACAAAGCGGATGAGCTTAGACTGTGGATCAGTACTTGTCATACTGTGTATGACGCTGTGGTCATTACAGAGACTTGGATGGCTCAGGGGCAGGAATAGTTACTTAGAGTGCCAGGCTTTAGATGTTTCAGAAAGGACAGGGAGGGAGGCAAAAGAGGTGGGGGCGTGGCACTGCTGATCAGAGATAATGTCACGGCTGCAGAAAAGGAGGAATCATGGAGGGATTATCTGCTGAGTCTCTGTAGGAGGAAGTTAGGAACAGGAAGGGGTCAATAACTCTTCTGTGTGTGTTTTATAGACCACCCAATAGTAACAGGGTCAGTAAAGAGCAGATAGGGAGACAGATTCTGGAAAGGTGTAATAATAACAGGGTTGTGGTGGGAGATTGTAATTTCCCAAATATTGATTGTCATCTCCCTAGAACAAGGGGTTTAGATGGGGTGGAGTTTGTTAGGTGTGTTCAGTAAGGTTTCCTGACACAATATTTAGATAGGCCTACAAGAGGAGAGGCTGTACTTGATCTGGTATTGGGAAATGAACCTGGTCAGGCATCAGGTCTCTCAGTGGGAGAGCATTTTGGAGATAGTGATCACAATTCTATCTCCTTTATCACAGCATTGGAGAGAGATAGGGACAGACAAGTTTGGAAAGCGTTTAACTGGAGTAAGGGGAAATATGAAGCTATCAGGCAGGAACTTGGAAGCAAATTGGGAACAAATGTTCTCAGGGAAATTTACGGCAGAAATGTCGTAAATGTTCAGGGGATATTTGCGTGGAGTTCTGCATAGGTACATTCCAATGAGACAGGGAAAGGATGGTAGGGTACAGGAATCGTGGTGTACAAAGGCTGTTGAAAATCGAGTCAAAAAGAAAAGAAGAGCTTACGAAAAGTTCAAAACACCAGATCTAGAAAATTATAAGGCTAGCAGGAAGGAGCTTAAGAATGAAATTAGGAGACCAGAAGGGGCCGTGAGAAGGTCTTGGCGAGCAGGATTAAGGAAAACCCCAAGGCATTCTACAAGTATGTGAAGAGCAAGAGGATAGGACGTGAGAGAATAGGACCAATCAAGTGTGACAGTGGAAAAGTGTGTATGGAACCAGAGGAGATAGCTGAGGTACTTAACAAATACTTTGCTTCAGTATTCACTGCAGAACAAGATCTTGGCGATTGGAAGGATGACTTACAGCAGATTGAAAAGCTTGAGCATATAGACATTAAAAAAGAGGATGTGCTAGAGCTTTTGGAAAGTATCAAGTTGGATAAGTCACCGGGATTGGATGAGATATATCCCAGGCTACCGTGGGAGGTGAGGGAGGAGATTGCTGAGCCTCTGGAGATGATCTTTGCATTATCAATGGGGTGGGAGAGGTTCCGGAGGATTGGAGGGTTGCGGATGTTGTTCCCTTATTCAAGAAAGGGAGTAGAGATAGTCCAGGGAATTACAGACCAGTGAGTCTTACTTCAGTGGTTGGTAAGTTGATGGAGAAGATCCTGAGAGGCAGGATTTATGAACGTTTGGAGGGACATAATATGATTACGAATAGTCAGCACGGCTTTGTCAAGGGCAGGTCGTGCCTTATGAGCCTGATTGAATTTTTTGAGGATGTGACTAAACACATTGATTAAAGAAGAGCAGTAGATGTAGTGCATATGAATTTTAGCAAGGCATTTGATAAGGTAACCCATGCCAGGCTTACTGAGAAAGTAGGGAGGCATGGTATCCAAGGGGACATTGCTTTGTGGATCCAGAACTGGCTTGCCCACAGAAGGCAAAGAGTGGTTGTAGATGGGTCATATTCTGCATGGAG
The DNA here is from genome assembly GCF_963921235.1 of Mobula hypostoma. Taxonomy (NCBI): domain Eukaryota; kingdom Metazoa; phylum Chordata; class Chondrichthyes; order Myliobatiformes; family Myliobatidae; genus Mobula; species Mobula hypostoma. Next base: position 4,717,026 of record NC_086118.1, on the reverse strand, counting down.
GTCGGTGACCAGTTATGTGCCTCAGGGATCTGTTCTGGGACCCCTACTCTTTGTGATTTTTATAAATGACCTGGATGAGGAAGTGGGGGATGGGTTAGTAAATTCACAAAGGTTGGGTGTGTGTGGATAGTGTGGAGGGCTATCAGAGGTTACAGCAGGACATCGATAGGATGCAAAACTAGGCTGAGAAGTGGCAGATGGAGTTCAGCCCAGATAAGTGTGAGGTGGTTCATTTTTGTAGGTCAAATATGATGGCGGAATATAGTATTAATGGTAAGACTCTTGGTAGTGTGGAGGATCAGAAGGATCTTGGGGTCCGAGTCCATAGGACACTCAAAGTTGGTGTGCAGGTTGACTCTGTGGATAAGAAGGCATTCGGTGCATTGGCCTTCATCAACCGTGGGATTGAGTTCAAGAGCCGAGAGGTAATGTTGCAGCTGCATAGGACCTGGTCAGGCCCCACTTGGAGTACTGTGCTCAGCTCTGGTCACCTCACTACAGGAAGGATGTGGAAACCATAGAAAGGATGCAGAGGAGATTTACAAGGATGTTGCCTGGATTGGGGAGCATGCCTTACGAGAATGGTAGACCATTCGGCCCTTCGAGCCTGCACCGCCATTCCGAGATCATGGCTGATCATCTACTATCAATACCCAGTTCCTGCCTTGTCCCCATAACCCTTGATTCCCCCATCCATAAGATACCTATCTAGCTCCTTCTTGAAAGCATCCAGAGAATTGGCCTCCACTGCCTTCTGAGGCAGCACGTTCCACACCTCCACAACTCTCTGGGAGAAGAAGTTCCTCCTCAACTCTGTCCTAAATGACCCACCCCTTATTCTTAAACCATGCCCTCTGGTACTGGACTCTCCCAGCATCTGGAACATATTTCCTGCCTCTATCTTGTCCAATCCCTTAATAATCTTATATGTCTCAATCAGATCCCCCCTCAATCTCCTTAACTCCAGCGAGTACAAGCCCAGTCTCTCTAACCTCTCTGCATAAGACAGTCCGGACATCCTAGGAATTAATCTAGTGAACCTACGCTGCACCTCCTCCACAGCCAGTATGTCCTTCCTTAACCCTGGAGACCAGAACTGCACACAATACTCCAGGTGTGGTCTCACCAGGGCCCTGTACAAATGCAAAAGGATTTCCTTGCTCTTGTATTCAATTCCCTTTGTAATAAAGGCCAACATTCCATTAGCCTTCTTCACTGCCTGCTGCACTTGCTCATTCACCTTCAGAGACTGATGAACAAGTACTCCTAGATCTCTTTGTATTTCTCCCTTACCTAACTCCACACCGTTCAGATAATAATCTGCCTTCCTGTTCTTGCTCCCAAAGTGAATAACCTCACACTTATTCACATTAAACACCCTCTGCCAAGTTTCTGCCCACTCACCCAGCCTATCCAAGTCACCTTGATTTCTCCTAACATCCTCATCACATGTCACACTGCCACCCAGCTTAGTGTCATCAGCAAACTTGCTGATGTTATTCACAATGCCTTCCTCTAAATCATTAACGTAAATCATAAACAGCTGTGGTCCCAATACCGAGCCCTGTGGCACCCCACTAGTCACCACCTGCCATTCCGAGAAACACCCATTCACTGCTACCCTTTGCTTTCTATCTGCCAACCAGTTTTCTATCCATGTCAATATCCTCCCCCCAATGCCATGAGCTCTGATTTTACCCACCAATCTCCTATGTGGTACCTTATCAAATGCCTTCTGAAAGTCAAGGTACACCACATCCACTGGATCTCCCGTGTCTATCTTCCTGGTTACATCCATCAAAAAACTCTAATAGATTAGTCAAGCATGATTTGCCCTTGGTAAATCCATGCTAGCTCAGCCCAATCCTATCACTGCTATCAAGATATGCCGCTATTTCATCTTTAATAATGGACTCTAGCATCTTCACCACTACTGATGTTAGGCTAACAGGGCGATAGTTCTCTGTTTTCTCCCTCCCTCCTTTCTTAAAAAGTGGGATAACATTAGCCATTTTCCAATCCTCAGGAACTGATCCTGAATCTAAGGAACATTGGAAAATGATCACCAATGCATCCGCAATTTCCAGAGCCACCTCCTTTAGTACCCTGGGATGCAGACCATCTGGACCTGGGGATTTGTTAGCCTTCAGTCCCATCAGTCTACTCATCACCGTTTCCTTCCTAATGTCAATCCATTTCAGCTCCTCTGTTACCCTATGTCCTTGGCCCATCCATACATCTGGGAGATTGCTTGTGTCTTCCCTAGTGAAGACAGATCCAAAGTACTTATTAAATTCGTCTGCCATTTCTTTGTTTCCCATAACAATTTGTCCCAATTCATTCTTCAAGGGCCCAACATTGTTCTTAACTATCTTCCTTCTCTTCATATACCTAAAAAACTTTTGCTATCCTCCTTTATATTCCTAGCTAGCTTGCGTTCATACCTCATTTTTTCTCCTCGTATTGTCTTTTTAGTTAAGTTCTGTTGCTCCTTAAAAATTTCCCAATCATCCATCTTCCCACTCACCTTAGCTCTGTTATACTTCTTTTTTAATGCTATGCTATCTCTGACCTCCTTTGTCAACCACTGTGGCCACTTTCCCCCCTTTGAATCCTTCCTTCTCCGGGGGATGAACTGATTTTGCACCTTGTGCATTATTCCCAAGAATACCTGCCATTGCTGTTCCACTGTCTTTTCTGCTAGGATATCCGACCAGTCACTTTGGCCAGCTCCTCCCTCATGGCTCCATAGTCTCCTTTGTTCAACTGCAATACTGACACTTCTGATCTGCCCTTATCCCTCTCAACTTGCAGATAAAAACTTATCATATTACGGTCACTACCTCCTAATGGCTCCTTTACTTCAAGATCACTTGTCAAATCCTGTTCATTGCACAACACTAAATCCAGAATAGCCTTATCCCTGGTCGGCTCTCGTAAAAGCTGCTCCAAAAATGCATACCGTAGGCACTCTACAAACTCCCTATCCTGGGGTCCAGTACCAACCTGATTTTCCCAGTTCACCTGCATGTTGAAATCCCCCATAACTACTACGACATTCCCTTTGCCACATGCCATTGTTAACTCCCTATTCAACTTGCAATTAATAGGTTGAGGGGATTTGGCCTTTTCTCCTTGGAGCGACAGAGGATGAGAGGTGAACTGATAGAGGTGTATAAGATGATGATAGACATTGATCGTGTGGCTAGTCAGAGGCTTTTTCCCAGGGCTGAAATGGCTAACACGAGAGGGCACAGTTTTAAGGTGCTTGGAAGGTGGTACAGAGGAGATGTCAGGGGTAGGTTTTTACGCAGAGAGTGGTGAGTGCATGGAATGGGCTGCCGGCGATGGTGGTGGAGGCGGATACGATAGGTTCTTTTAAGAGACTCCTGGATAAGTACAGGTTTCCCCTGCCATCCGAAGGTAGAGCATTCCTATGAAACGGTTCGTAAGCCGGAATGTCGTAAAGTGAAGAAGCAATTACCATTTATTTACATGGGAAAATTTTGTGAGCGTTCGCAGACCCAAAAATAACCTACCAAATCATGCCAAATAACACATAAAACCTAAAATAACAGTAGCATATAGTAAAAGCAGGAATGATATGATAACTACACAGCCTATATAAAGTAGAAATACTTCTCTACAATCATTGCTGCACTGTTCTCCGTAGCGAAAATCTCAAGCAAGTGCTCTCGGTAAAAACACGGTGCAAGCGCTCTCCAGTAACCTTTAAGCTATGAAGCTGCCAAATCATATCAAATAACATGTAAAAATACACAGCTGATATAAAGTAGAAATAATGTATGTACAGTGTAATATCACTTACCGGAATTGGGACAGTGCCGAGCACACTGATAATGGTGTGTTAGACTGAGTCGTTGGAGGTTGGGGTGGTGCAGTGGCCCCCACCCTCCGGGCAGCGAACCGATACCGATCTGCGAAGCATGCAGGAGTACAGTGGTAGCCGGGACACATGCAGCACATCTTTAAGTAAAAAGCCAAGATAAACAAGCTAATTAATTAGGTGCTGCCCGGCACGTAAATGTCGGCCCAGATCAGAGGCGATTGCCGATTGCGTTGTCGCTGATCTGGGCCAACATTTACGTGCCAGGCAGCACCTAATTAATTAGTTTGTTTATTTCGGCTTTTTTTCTTAAAGATGTGCTGTGTGCCTCCCAGCTACTGCTGCATTCTTCACGGATCAGTATCTGTCTGCAGCCAGGGGGTTGGGGTAGTGGGACACTGGGGTGTTGTCTGTTTCCATCAGGGCAGGCAGGTCATCTTCTTCTATGTCTGCCTGCCTCGATGGCGAAGGTCGAGGTTCGTCGTCTGCTGTGGCTGATGTGGAAGGCTTGCTTGACTGCTGAGCCTTGCGCATTTTTCTACCATACAGTTCTTTGTAAGGACTCAAATTATCTTGCAAATATGCCCTAAACCTACGTACCCTTTCAAAATTAAAGTTGTACTTTATTATTGCAGCGAAAATCTCACGCAGTTGCTTCATGTTCAGTTCCTGGGTGACTTCACTTTTGGTCCTTTTGCTACTGCATTCGGTTTTGATTGTTATCCTTTCCTCTTGCAATTGCATTAGCTCTTCATCTATCAGTTCTTGGTCATGAGATGCCAAACCTCTTCAACATCATCTTCGTCAACTTCCACAAGCCAAACTCACTTTGTCCTTACTTCATTCACCATGATCGAAACACTTAATTATGTCTAGTTTTACGCTAAGTGTAACACCCTTATGAGCTCTTTTAGGCTTTTCCGATAACTTTAGAACTCATCTTGCTAACAGCTGCTCACAGGCACGTGTTTAAGCAATGCCGGCGAGAATGCTGTTCCGAATCCGGGGGAGAGTGGCTGCTCAGGGCGCACACTGCTTTTTATCACGCACTGATTTTTTTCACGTGCTGCCTATTTTTGTAACAGTGAAAACACCTTCTGTTAGCGAAAACAGGGAACTAATGTAGGTCTTTCGTAAACAGTGAGGTTTCATAAAGCGAACGTTCGAAAAGCAGGGGATGCCTGTACATGGAATTTAGTAAAATAGAGGACTATGGGTAACCCCAGGTAATTTCTAAAGTAAGTACACGTTCGGCACAGCACTGTGGGCTGAAGGGCCTGTATTGTGCAGTAGGTTTTCTATATTTCTAGTGCCAGTGCATTGGGACATCAGAGGTCTGTGAATACCGTGTGTTCCAACTACTAGGGTCGTCGACTGTTCATTGTGAACACCCTTTCAGGATGAGATTTCCTACGTGACACGGGTGCTCGAGGGAGAGCGCTGTCAGCATCACCTGCGGATGACAGAGCACAGAGCGATGAACCTCGCTGGTGGCCACCAACGGCAGCAAGATGCAGACTTACAGGTGACGCTCTACTCCAACGGGCAACATTACACGTGGGACTTTATCCTGACTAAAGTAGCAAGACCTTTGCTCGGTGCAGATTTCCTGTGTGCCCAAGGACAATTAGTTGATCTTAAGAACTGCCGTCTTGTGGATGTCAAGAACCTCGGGTCGTTACTCTGCTCCCCCAGTAAGTTCCCCATGACTCTGTTAAGTGCATGTACCACTGCATGTGAGTTTAGTTGACTGCTAGGCGAATTCCGAAACCTCAGCATACCCACAATCTCCACGACAGTCACAAAACATGGGGTTGAGCACCATATTTCTACAAGTAGTCCGCCTGTCCATGGCTTGCGCTCATGGACTGGACCCAGAAAAGCTGGCAGCTGCAAGGCTAAGTTGGTATACAGGCAGGGGGATTTCAGTCCTGATGCCAAGACCCATTTGTTTCCTCTCAACAGCTTTCCACCCTCCTCAGTAAATGCTACTCCTACCTCCCATCATGGCATACAGCACTCTTGGGCTCCTGTTGACCTACATTCCACCTCATTTGTTTTCATCCGCCATGACGCACACCAGCATCCCCTTTGGCTCCCCGTTTTGGAACGGGGAGAAAAGACTTTTATCACGGATAGGAAGAGTAAACCTGAATGTATCTCAGTAATTCGCCTTAAACCGACCCACCAAGATTTAAAGGATTCCGTTACCATGTCCCTGGGGTCACAACATGACCATGAGCTTGTCAACACACCTCTGGATGAGCCAAAGGCACCTGTGGTTCCTCCACTCAGAGAATACAGGACGCAAACCAGATGGCTCATCCAAACTCCAGACAGGCTCCTAATGGTGGTTTTAGTGAATTCTGGGGTGTTGTGGGGGGGGGGGGTCCTATGTAGGATAACGTAATTGGTGTAAATGTACATAATTCACAACCGCCAACATTGAGTTGAGGTTTCACTTTAAGAGGTTGAACTGACGTGATGACGTAATTACGTAAAGTTTTTACAATACTTTGTGTTCAGTGTTTGAAGTACAATAGATGGGTTGCATTGTATATAAAATGCCTCCGCTGTTTTTATTTGTGAAAACCTACAAATACAGCTGGAATAGTTCTTCTTGTATGATAACACTTCCAAAAGCTAATGACTTTCAAATTAAAAAGAAATTGCTGGAGGAATTTAATGGGTCATCATCTCCCTCCTCACACCCTCATTCCTTATACAGGGTCTAGACCTGAACTGCTGGCCAGCCCTCTGTCAGATGCTCCCTGACTTGCTGAGTTCCTCCAGCAATTTCTTTTTTCTTCTGGATTAAACCATTGTGGCCTCTTGTGTCATGGTGACATTCAAAAAGTTATTTTAGGCCTTATTCATTAAGTAAACAACTATTGTGTATTGTGCTTTGTATACATTTAATTCTGTTGTGTTTAAAAGAAACTAGGTGCTAGAAATCTGAAAGATAGAAAATGTGATAAATATTCTGTCTACATCACAGCTGTTAACAAACCTTCTGAGTGTTGTCACCATCCTCAGGTTTTGCTTTAATTTTGAAGTAAATGGTTTGAATTTCTTTGCTTTTGGAACACACTTATCTATTATTTTAAATGTTTATCTCATCTGGTTTTTAAAATGGTGAGTTTTACTAAGTATGAAGTTGAAAGTCCAGCAAAGTTCAGTGATTAAGTTTATGCCACTGGGGGTCTGCAGTGGATTCTTTAAAATCTATCTAGTGTTCTTTGTAAACTGCTGGTGTGACTTGCCAAATTGAATCAGAAGTATAAAAAAGACAGTTGGGATATATTTACATTTTAGACGATGATGAAGAGTTTCATGTAGACACCTCTCATATTTTCCAGCGTGGACTTCCACCAGTTATGTTTTACAATAGACAATAGACAATAGGTGCAGGAGTAGCCCATTTGGCCCTTCACTGTGATCATGGCTGATCATGCACAATCAGTACCCTGTTCCTGCCTTCTCCCCATATCCCTTGACTCCGCTATCTTTAAGAGCTCTATCTGCCTTACCCTCTGAGGCAGAACATTCCACGGATTCCAAGTGATGCTGGAAGATTAAAGACTTGTGGGTTATTTGGTAGGGAGTAGGAGATAAGGGCCTTTGTGGGATTTGGAGGAAAGTTGAGAACTTTAAACATTAGAAACCATAGAAAAACTACAGCACAGAAACAGGCCTTTTGGCCCTTCTTGGCTGTGCTGAACCATTTTCTGCCTAGTCCCACTGACCTGCACACGGACCATATCCTTCCATACACCTCCCATCCATGTATCTGTCCAATTTATTTTTAAATGTTAAAAAAGAACCCGCATTTACCACCTCGTCTGGCAGCTCATTCCATACTCCCACCACTCTCTGTGTGAAGAAGCCCCCCCTAATGTTCCCTTTAAACTTTTCCCCCCTCACCCTTAACCCATGTCCTCTGGTTTTTTACTCCCCTTGCCTCAGTGGAAAAAGCCTGCTTGCATTCACTCTGTCTATACCCATCATAATTTTATATACCTCTATCAAATCTCCCCTCATTCTTCTACGCTCCAGGGAATAAAGTCCTAACCTATTCAACCTTTCTCTGTAACTGAGTTTCTCAAGTCCCGGCAACATCCTTGTAAACCTTCTCTGCACTCTTTCAACCTTATTAATATCCTTCCTGTAACTTGGTGACCAAAACTGAACACAATACTCCAGATTCGGCCTCACCAATGCCTTATACAACCTCATCATAACATTCCAGCTCTTATACTCAATACTTTGATTAATAAAGGCCAATGTACCAAAATACCATTACAGAGTAACAGAGTGATATGGCATGGAAACAGGCCTTCAGCCAAAACGCCCATGTTGAACAAGGTGTCTTCCCTGGCTGGTGTCACTTACTTGCACATGGCCCATATCCTCCTAAACTTTTTTTCATGTACCAAACTAACTGTCTCTTAAACATTGTAATTATACCCATCTCTGTCTCTTCCTCTGTCAGCCTGTTCCATATAACATCATCCTCTGTGTGAAAAATCTGCCTCTCAAATTCGTTTAAATCTCTCCCCTCACACCTTAAACCTACGCCTTCCAGTTTCAGATTTTCTAACCCTGGGAAAAGTACTATGACAATCCATCTTATCGATGCTGCCAATGACATTATAAACCTCTGTTATGTTCCTTTCACTCTGTTGATGGTCAGGATCCTGTGCAGTGAACGCAGGAGTTAAGGATGAACAGAATTAAGAGGAAATTGGGGCACAGATAGCAGTGTTTTTAGATGGTCAAGTTTATAAAGGGTTTGAGGCTGGTTTTGAGACCATTGATATGACAATGTCTAGAGCCATGGATGAGACGATAATGGTATGGAGGGGAGAAATTTCAACCATCCTTTTGCCTCTCAGTTTCTCAGCAGCTTGACCCACTGAGTTCCTCCAGCAGCTTAGACCATAGGACATAGGAGCAGAATTAGGCCATTCGGCCCATTGAGTCTGCACTGTCCCGGCTGATCCCGGATCCCACTCAACCCCATACACCTGTCTTCTTGCTGTATCCTTTGATACCCTGACCGATCAGGAAACAATCAACTTCCACCTTAAATATACCCATGGACGTGGCCTCCACCACAATCTGTGGCAAAGCATTCCACAAATTCACTACTCTCTGGCTCAGGGAAGCACATTCCTCCCTGCCTCTGTTCTAAGAGGCCACCCCTCAATTTTGAGGCTGTGCCCTCTAGTTCTGAATACGCTCACTATAGAGGAAACATCCTCTCCACATCCACCTTATTGAGTTCTTTCAACATTCGGTAGGTTTCAATGAGATCCCCACACATTCTTTCAAATTTCAGTGAGTACAGACCCAAAGCTGCCAAAAGTTCCTCATATATACTAACCCCTTCATTCCTGGAATCATTCTTGTGAACCTCCTGTTATTTTGTTTATTTTTCTTCATTTCATGGTAAATTTGTGTGCTTATTTAATGGTGCTGTAAAGTTCATGCCTATCTTATTATTGGAATTTAAGTTACTTCTAAAGTAATAATTATTCTTTAATTATTTTAATCCATTTCAACTACTTTAAATGTTTCCGAATATCTCCATGACAACTTAAAAATATAGTCTTAATCTGCTGCTTTACTGGTTTTGTATTTCAATTAGTCCCATCTGTCAGAATCCTTTTGGATTTTGATGTCACCAAATGCCTATTTCTTAAAAAATGCCTCTAATTGGATCTATGAAAATGAAGGAAAGAAAGAAAGTTTTCTGTAACAAACACATTAAATGTAACTCTAATTTGTTTTGATGGTTGATCATATCAAAGATAACACGAACTCAAGTTCTGGGAGTTGAGCTGGACTGGTTATGTTTATCCCAATTAGTAACCAACCAGAGACAGAAGGAGAATGAAGTTAGAGGGTTCATGAGCAACTCCAGGAACGTTGCCATAGCAAAATGTCATTAAGAATTTTATCAACTCACCTTTATAGATGCTTTCTAGATCAACAAAGAACAATCTGCATCACAATATTCAAATGGGCATATTGCCACAGAACATTTAATCCATTGGGGAACTCAAACATTTCAGCAGATAATTGGCTGAGAGGTTTAGGAAGCTCAATTTTCCTTTAAGAAGGGTGGTTACAAGCTCACTATTTTATTCCAGTTAACAACTGTATAAGACTACCCTCACTACTCTCCTACTCTGCATCTAACTAAACAATCCTTGTGATGGATATACTTGATGGTGCAGTGTACCTGGTCTTTGGATCTAATATAATTTCCACAGTTTGATTTTTTTCAGGATTTTGGGAGGATTAATTGGGATGGATTGTTCTCACTGCAGAAGGGACATTGTCAGCAAGGACAAGCCTGGACTGCCGCAGGCTTGTTTTTCATGACAACATGTCATGCACCATTAATCTCCTGGCACATGACACTCAAGAGTCTTGGACTATGTTATTATTTTTGTATGTCTACTGCTATGGTAATTATATGTGTCATATGTGCTTTGTGCTGTGTGTGACTGTTGGTACCGTGTTTTCCACCTTAGCTCTGGAGAAATGCTGTTTTATTTGGCTAAATGACAATTAAACTCGAATGATTTGCTTGGTGTAGAGTCATAGAGATATCTATGGTCCTCAGGTTGTTCTTAATATGTGAGCAGAGGTAAGGAGGTTTTATTCTGAAGGATACCATTGCTGATTTCGCCCAGTGCAAACATACATTTACAAAAGATACACACATTATAACGGACAGAATATGCATACATGTGAATGCAAAACCTATGTAAAATACTTACTGAATATACACTCAGTGGCCACTTTATTATTATCTCTCTCCCTAATAAAGTGGCCATGAGTGTGTGCTCTGCTGCTGTAGCCCATTCACTTCAAGTTTCGACATGTTACGGGTTTAAAGATGCTCTTCTGCACACCCCTGTTGTAACATGTGGTTACCTGAATTACTATTGTCTTCCTGCCAGCTTGAACCAGTCTGGCCATGATCCTCTGACCTCTCTCATAAACGAGATGCTTCTGTCCACAGAACTGCTGCTCACTGGAAGTTTTTTGCTTCTTGCGCCATTCTCTGTAAACGCTTGAGATTGTTGTTCATGAAATCCCAGGCGATCAGCAGTTTCTGAGTTACTCAAACCATCTTGTCTGACAACAATAACCATTCCCAAGTCAAAGTAATTAGTGCACATTTTTCCCCATTCTGATGTTTGGTCTGAACAACAACTGAACCTCTAGACCAGGGTTCGAAGGACCTGTTTCTGTACTGTATGACTATTGTAACTGGGTAGTTACCGCTGGTGTGGGCTCAGTGGGTCAAAGGGCCTGTTTCTGTACTGTATGACTATTGTAACTGGGTAGTTACTGGTGGTGTGGGCTCAGTGGGTCAAAGGACCTGTTTCTGTACTGTATGACTATTGTAACTGGGTAGTTACTGGTGGTGTGGGCTCAGTGGGTCAAAGGGCCTGTTTCTGTACTGTATGACTATTGTAACTGGGTAGTTACTGGTGGTGTGGGCTCAGTGGGTCAAAGGGCTTGTTTCTGTACTGTATGACTATTGTAACTGGGTAGTTACTGGTGGTGTGGGCTCAGTGGGTCACAGCGCCTGTTTCTGTACTGTATGACTATTGTAACTGGGTAGTTACTGGTGGTGTGGGCTCAGTGGGTCAAAGGGCCTGTTTCTGTACTGTATGACTATTGTAACTGGGTAGTTACCGCTGGTGTGGGCTCAGTGGGTCAAAGGGCCTGTTTCTGTACTGTATGACTATTGTAACTGGGTAGTTACTGGTGGTGTGGGCTCAGTGGGTCACAGCGCCTGTTTCTGTACTGTATGACTATTGTAACTGGGTAGTTACTGGTGGTGTGGGCTCAGTGGGTCAAAGGGCTTGTTTCTGTACTGTATGACCATTGTAACTGGGTAGTTACTGGTGGTGTGGGCTCAGTGGGTCAAAGGGCTTGTTTCTGTACTGTATGACTATTGTAACTGGGTAGTTACTGGTGGTGTGGGCTCAGTGGGTCAAAGGGCTTGTTTCTGTACTGTATGACTATTGTAACTGGGTAGTTACTGGTGGTGTGGGCTCAGTGGGTCAAAGGGCTTGTTTCTGTACTGTATGACTATTGTAACTGGGTAGTTACTGGTGGTGTGGGCTCAGTGGGTCAAAGGGCCTGTTTCTGTACTGTATGACTATTGTAACTGGGTAGTTACCGCTGGTGTGGGCTCAGTGGGTCACAGCGCCTGTTTCTCTACTGTGTGACTCGAGTGTAACTTGATTGTTCCCAGACATGGACCCCTTGCTTAATGGTCTTGGTCCATGGCATAAAAAAGTTAGGAAACCCCGCCCATGTTGAGTTGTTGCCACAGGATTGACTGATTAGATATTTGCACTAACAAACAGGTATACAAGTGTACCTCATAAAGTGGCTACTAGGTGTATATTACATACATACATACAATATACTTATACGTCTACACACCTGGTCAAGCGTACGCCCTCACGTCGGGACACACACAAACAAGTACAAAAGCGGACAGGTTGGCACACAGTACATGTTTGTGAGTGTTTGTACGTATGTATACCTCACATATACAAGCATATGAAACAAGAGTGAAAACTCAGGTTGATTTTTCAGTTGCCCATTCCCTGCTGCAGAAATGGCTAAATTGTGACTGTGATCAGAGTCACCAGAGAGACACTGAACCTGGTGATATAGAAGTCTTTATTCATCAGGCAATCCTCCAGAGACCCTCTTCATAGAGGGTCACAAATTCAAAGTACATCACATTTTTGTATCCTTAAGATCAAAGGTAACAGTAGGTGATGCAATACAATTTCAATAGTTACAATGACATTGTTTACTTCAATACTTTCATCAGCAATGCTTCCAATATCTTTTCATTTTTCCCTCATCAGTTGCTTTCTTTTCAGCAGAGCTGATGGGGTTCAATTTCCTGTACTCACACCTTCTCCTTCCACCCTGCACAAGGATAGGGGTCCCCTTGTTCTGACCTTCTACCCCACCAGACTCCATATTCAATGGAACACCTCCTGTAATTTCTAACACATCCAAGATGATCCCACTCTCATATACCTTAGCGCTCTATATTTCTTTCAGCATTCCGAAGGGACTTTTCCCTCCTCCTCTCATTTCCCTTCAAAGCCATGATGACTGTATTTGTACATTTTATAACAAATAAAATGAAGGTAGGTACAAGAACCAGAGGTGGTGCAAAGGAGGAGGGAGTCTGCCAAAAAACTTGGGCAGATTGAGAGAGTGAACAAAGAAATGACAGACAGAATACAGCATAGGGAAGTGTGGGGTTATGGCCTTTGGTAGGAAGAATAAAGATTTATTTTCTAATTGGGGAGAAATTCAAGGAAAGGTTAAATTGCAGGCTGACAGCATTAAAGAAAGCAAATGCAATGTTACCAATCCTTTTGAGAGCACTAGAATATAAAAGCAAGAATGTATTGCTGAGGCTCTTTGAGGCATTGGTCAGATTGCATTTGGATTGTGAGCAATTCTGTGTCCCTTATCTAAGGAAGGATGTGCTGGCCCTGAAGGAGACCCAGATGTGGTTCACAAGAATGATCCCGGGAATGAAAGGTTTAACATATGAGGAGTATTTGATGCCCCTGGGCTTAAACACAATGGAGTTCAGAAGGCTGAGGGGTCGGGGATCTCTTTGAGATCTACTGGATACAGAATGGCCTGGATAGAGTGGATTTGGAGAGGATGTTTCCGTTAGTAAGACAATAGAGGACCCAAGGGCACAGCCTCAGAATAAAGGGACGCCCCTTCAAAACTGAGATGAAGGAGAATTTCTTCAGGCTGAAAGTGGTAAATCTGAACTCATTGCCACAGAGAGCTGATTGGGTATATTTAAAGCAGAGATTGATAGTTTCTTGATTGGTTAGTGGTTTAAGGGTTACAGGGAAAATATGGGAGAAAAAGGTTACAAAATAATGAGCCATGACCTCTAATTCAGCTTCTGTATCTTATGGTCCGGTCTAAGTGTAAATTCACTTCTTCATTCCCAATTTCCATGGCAAACTTTCATCAGGAATCGATCATGGCACCCAAGGAAAGAAGATTTTTACCTCATTTGTTTTAAATTGGCTACTCTTATTTTTATAATGAGACCCCAGTTGTAGATTAACCTCCTCTCCATATCCACCCTGTCAAGATCCCTCAGAGTCTTTTATGCTTCAACAACTCCGCCCCCAGCACCCATTCTCCTAAACTGAACTAGATTCAAGCCTACCCTGTCAATCTTTCCTCCTCAGCTTGACAATTCTGTTTAAAGTCCAGACCAAAGGTACAGGAGTTCTGCTTCAGCTATTCTCTGATTCACTATCTGATGACGTCAGGTGGAAATACATAATGGCTAAGATCAAGGTCAGCTCAATAGTGATCCATTCCATTCGTGATCTGTGAGTACTAATTGTTGAGCAGATAAAGAGGACCCATGTACTACTGGCATCAACAGTATTAGTGGCAAAGTAAATGGGAGAAGGATTGTGATGAAGCTGTGGAGTGAAAGAAAAGAATGGTTAATTAACACGGCATAGTTATTGTAAAGCCGTAGACAATAAGACATAGAAGCAGAATTAGACTATTCAGTCCATTGTGTCTGCCATTCCATCCTGGATGACTTATTATCCCTCTCAACCCCACTCTCTTGCCACAGTGAGAAGATATTGTCCCTTTTCAACTCAAAAATGTCTGTGCCTGCAATTTGCCATGGGAAGTCTGGGAATTCTATGGGACAGAGAGGCTCCGCATGATTTTTGTGCCATTTTCTGCATGCTTCACACTGCTTTACATAATCTCCTATATGTGTGCTTACATCATGCCACCACACAGATGTTTGTTCTTAGGTGGCATTTTTCGACGCACTGCTGTCCTTAATGGATTTCATCAATGATTTTGGCATGCATAAAAGCAGGAATGACGGATCTGGAGCCCTTTAGCAGCAAACCATCAAGAATGGTGAATGCCTCTCTTTCAAGCCAATAAGTCTGGGTTTGTAAGCTCCTTTTGGAACAGCTGGCCATCCATGCTCACTGTATTGCATGACCTTGCTGCAGACCTGGTCCTTTTTCAACTCAGTGGGAATTTCATCCAGTTTACTCTGTGATGCAGGAAAGTTTTCACATACTTGAGCTAGGTAGATGTTGGTATCTTCCATGAGGGAAGAGTCAGCTTCTGTCTACTCAGTTTTGCATGGCATCCTCCACAGATTGTCTGGTGTTGTGAAAGAGTTGCCGGGGACATGTTCAATGTCCTGTTCAATCGCATAAGTCTCATTCTGAATCTTTGCAGACGTGGAGGTAAGTCATCCAAGTGTTTCAAGCTGAGGACACTGACAAGTGGCTTGTGGTTTGTTCCAAGTAGGAACTTAGTGCCTATCAATAGTAGCTGAAGCTTTCACAAGCTCACACGAGAGCCAGTGTCTCCTTTTCAATTTGGGCATAACGCTCTTCAATTGGAGCCAGTGCTCTTGTTGCATATGCCTTCAGTTTCCATGCACCACTGCAATTTTGTATGAGTACTCTCCTAGACCAAAGGAAGAGGCATCTGCTGAGACTTTGTTTGCTTTGCTTGGATAAAAGACCAATGTTTGCAAAGAGATAGGCTCTGCTTTAAGTGATGAGGATGACTTCTCCTGTGGTGCGTCCCAGGTCCAAGCGTTTCTGAGAGAGGAGGTCACAGAGGCTTTGTTTTCTCTGCCAAATCTGGAATGAACTTTCCTAACTGGTTTACCATGTCAAGGAAACTGCAGATCTCTGATATATTCGCAGGTTGGTCCATGTTCTGAACTCCTGCCAGTTTGTCTGAATCTGGTTGCACTCTCTCACAGGACAGTTGGCGGCCTAAGAACTTCATCTCCAACTTTGTAAATTCACATTTCTTTTTGTTCAGGTGGTTCCAGCCTGTTTCAGTTTCTCCAAGGCAGATTCCACTCTTTTGTCATGTTCCTCACTCGAGCCTCCGAAGATGAGTATATTGTCCATATGGCAGACTACTCTTTCCAGTTCCTCCAAAAAGTGGTTTAACCACATCTGAAAGAGTTCAGGGGCTTACAAAATGCCAAAAGGCACAGCATCCATATGGTGTGATAAATGTTGTGAGCTTCTGTGACTCAGGAGTTAAACGAATCTGCCAAAGCCCCGAGTTTGCATCTAGTTTGGTGAAGAACTTTGTTCCATCCAGCATACCCAATGTGTGATCAGAGGGTAGAATAAACTTCTTCTGCCTCACTGCACTATTCAGTTTTGTTAGATCAACACAGATCCTCACTATGCCATCTGACTTGGGAACATGGAACAATGCCCGTTGGTCCATTCACTCCAGTGATGTCAAGAGCCTCCATTTTCTTCAGTTCAACTTTGATTTTGTTCATCAATGGGACTGGTATATGCCTCACTGTGGAGGGAGAGGAGGGTGTCACTCTTGGCCTCAGTTGTACAAGGTTCTCTTATTTCAGTACCCCCAGGCCTATGAACAACTCTGGGCACTTCTCCTGCTACTGAACATTGTTTAGTGAATCCAACCTTGCAGTGAGGTTCAGCTTCTCAATGGCATGTTGTCCCAGTAGTGATGAGCAGAGATTCTGAACATAGACATCCCTCTTATCTGCTTCTCATTTTTACGGATTCAAGTAATAAACATTCCTTTCACACTGAGCTTATGTTTCCCTGGCCCCATGAGCACTTTCTTTGTTAGGGTTAGCATAATGCCAGTCTTCCTCGCCAGCTTTGTGAACAGACATATAACATCTGCCCCAGTGTCAATTTTGAACATCACTGCCTCACTTTGCAACTGAACCGTATACACCAGCCTTGTCTATTTGAATCTAGAGCTCTAAGGAAAGCTCCCTTTGTCTGAACCATGGTCTTCTTTGACCTCCTGAAGAAGTTTTTGAGTGACACCAGCTTTTATAACAGCCAACTCTACTGCACTGGTGGCATTTCACTTCTTTTGCCGGACAGAGCTGTTTGACCTGGAATGGAGACTTGCCACATCTCCTGCGGTTGGACATTTTACCTGCTCTCTATTTTGCTTGTCTGTTTTGTTTGAGCTGGGCTTTACTGCCATCTATTTTTGTAGTCTTTCTGACTGCACCTTGTTTCTATCCTCCTTTTTGTACAACTTCTAGCTTTGCCTCAGCATTTCCGTGCCCGTTGCTGACGAACGTTCTCGCTCTGCCTGACCATAATAGTAGCTTTCTCTAGTGTGAGACCTGCCTGCAACTGAAGTCTCTGACAATTTGGTTTCAAGCAGCCCGACAGCAATTCCGTCTCTAATGAGCTCACCTCTCAGATTTCCATACGCACAGTTGTCTGACAGGGCATACAATGCTGTGATGAAGACAATTACTCTTTCATCTGGCTGCTGTTTTCAGGAGTTGAATTTTGCTCTCTCATACATCACATTTCACTTTCCTGTGAAATATACTTGGAGTTTGTCCTGCACTGTTTTGTACCACTTTTCCTGAGCACCTGTCAGTCCTAATCCACCCATGACGACACCTGATTTGTCCTCTATGCGGTATATCAGTGCTCTTACTTGATGCTCTTCTGAAGACTGAATGAGATTGCTTGCAACCCTAAATCTCTCAAAGCAGTGTCCCCTGGTTTAGAGAAATCCAATGTCTCAGGGGCTGTATTGGGTAAGTAGGCATATGCACTGCAGGCATTTGCTCCATTTTCTATTTGTTTATTTCATTTATTAGGACTACAAAAGTCTTCCTGTGTCTGTGTCTCTGTGTACTTCCCCAGACTCGTGGCCCACAGATTATTACAACGTATCCACTTTTGGGTGTAGCTCAAAGGCGTTGCCTCACGACCCCAGCCAGTTCTCAGCTCAGCCTCATGGTACATACAATCAGCAAAATCAATTCCTGGATATCTTTCATAGATATATGCGAACGAGTCTTACTGTAAAGTCTTTCTTCTTTGTGTTCTCACTTGGTTTGTAGCCCAAATTCATCGATGCTCAACCAGTTCTGACACCATGTTGTGTTTGATATTGAGGGAGAGTGCAGAGCACACCCGGACACCAGCATGCAGGGTATTCAACTGAACTTGTTGAAACACTGCTTGTACAGTTTGTGAACTCCTCCCATGTGGGAGTGGATAATTGAGTGGCAGATGAATAACCTGTTAGCTGCCACTACAATAACTACAACATAAAATCCCTGCTCCTAAACTCAATGTCTTGACTAATTAAGGCCAGTGTGCTAAACACCTTCGCCATCACCCTGTGTACTGTGCAGTGTACTGTGCATTTGTACTGTTACATACCTCATGGAGATCTTGTGACTTCATGGTAAGAATGATGGAATGGTCTTTTGGAGATCACTTGATGTAATTTTCCTGCCGATGTGAGGTCACATGATGACATGTTCACCACGGGTATAAAAGGGAAGACCCCTGGTGACGCAGTTAATTTTCCAGTTAGAACATCAGTGAGATACTCCACTCCACTGCATATTTGCATTATAACGCAGTTTTGATTTTAAACGGAGTTTTATGTTCTAATGTAAGGTACAGAAGTCTGGGCTGGGAGTTTGACAATCGCTGCCAGGTTTGTTAATGTATCCTTTCAGTAACATTGGAGAGTGAAGACGGGACCCTGAAAGAGACATTTGACAGGTTTGGAAAGGATCGACCATTATTGAGATAGCCTCTGCTGAAAAGGAAGCAGAAAAGGCTGGGCAGGATCTATTCTACGGAGGAGGAAGGTCAGTGCCTTTAAAGCCGTTTTATTTCCATCGTCGTGAATCCTGTGGACAAGGCAGGATCTGACTGGGAGTGGCAGTGACGTCGTGTCTTCAAGGAATTCGTTACTTCATGAAAGTCTCTCCTAATTGACTGTATAAATCTCTTGGACTTTAAAATTTACCATTTGAAGAACTGTGTTTGAATTTATCGCTTTAAGAACTGGTTTCGCATTTATCACTTTAAGAACTAGTACTGACTAGCGGTTTACTGACATTGATAGGATGCAGAAGTGGGCTGAGAAGTGGCAGATGGAGTTCAACCTGGAGAAGTGTGAGGTGGTACACTTTGGAAGGACAAACTCCAAGGCAGAGTACAAAGTCAATGGCAGGATACTTGGTAGTGTGGAGAAGCAGAGGGATCTCGGGGTACATATCCACAGATCCCTGAAAGTTGCCTCACAGGTGGATAGGGTAGTTAAGAAAGCTTATGGGGTGTTACCTTTCATAAGTCGAGGTAAAGAGTTTAAGAGTTACGGGGTAATGATGCAGCTCTATAAAACTCTGGTTAGGCCACACTTGGAGTACTGTGTCCAGTTCTGGTCGCCTCACTATAGGAAGGATGTGGAAGCATTGGAAAGGGTACAAAGGAGATTTACCAGGATGCTACCTGGTTTAGAGAGTATGCATTATGATCAGAGAATAAGGGGGCTAGAGCCTTACTCTCTGGAGAGAAGGAGGATGAGAGGAGACATGATGGAGGTATACAAGATATTAAGAGGAATAGATAGAGTGGACAGCTAGCACCTCTTGCCCAGGGCACCACTGCTCAATACAAGAGGACATGGCTTTAAGGTAAGGGGTGGGAAGTTCAAGGGGAATATTAAAGGAAGGTTTTTTACTCAGAGAGTGGTTGGTGTGTGGAATGCACTGCCTGAGTCAGTGGTGGAGGCAGATACACTAGTGAAATGTAAGAGACAACTAGACAAGTATATGGAGGAATTTAAGGTGGTGGTGGGGTTTATATGGGAGGCAGGGTTTGAGGGTCGGCACAACATTGTGGGCCAAAGTGCCTGTACTGTGCTGTACTATTCTATGTTCTAAGGAGTCTAAAAATGACAGGAAGCTTAATTCAACTGAGTTCATGGAAAAAAAGTGCTGGAGTCAAATGCTGCTTCATTGCATCTGGTTCCACACAGCACCATTTCACTACAGGGCGTGTGCAACCAGAATCCAGAGTGGTGGGCTGCATTTCAATGGGTGAGACTCCTAAAACTAGTTGGGTGTTGTTTGACAAAATGGAAAGAGAGGGTGCTCTGTGGTCTGGCCAGAGGGCAGGACTGTGCAACAATCCTCTGAGTAACGGTCTGCTGCAGCTCGTGCAGATCATGTATGGTTCCATGACCACATTCTGACATCTTCTCACTCAAAGCTTGGAAAGCATGAATTGATTGTCAAGGTCAGTTACAGCCCAACCATTGACCATGCATCCTCATGGAATTTATTTCAGTCTCCAAGAATGCACAATGTAAGTTAGTCAACAAATATATATCGAGGTCAGGAAGTTCAATTGGCCTGCACTAAAGTTCTCCTGAATAAACTGTGGGCAAACTGCTGCTCTGCAGGCACAGCACATTATCATATTGGAGCAGAGACCGTTCACCTATGAGCTGCATGAGAGATTCCTTGGCATAGGTGACTTCTCCCATTTCCCCCAAAGGTCTTCTCAAGAACATTTTATACCTTGTACTTCATTGTTGCCAAACTATTGATAGATACTAGAGCGTACAATCATCACAGCGATATTTGATTCTGCGCTTCCCGCTCCCTGGAGTACAAATCGATAGGAAATATTAAAAATTTAAATTATAAATCATAAATAGAAAATAGAAAATGGAAAGTAAGGTAGTGCAAAAAAACCAAGAGGCAGGTCAGAATATTTGGAGGGTATGGCCCAGATCCAGGTCAGGATCCATTCAGCAGTCCTATCACAGTTGGAAAGAAGCTGTTCCCAAATCTGACAGTACGAGTCTTCAAGCTCCTGAGCCTTCTCCCGGAGGGAAGAGGGACGAGCAGTGTGTTGGCTGGGTGGGTCCTGTCCTTGATTATCCTGTCCTTGATTAGCACTGCTCCGACAGTGTGTAAAGTGAGTCCAAGGATGGAAGATTGGTTTGTGTGATGTGCTGGCTGTGTTCACGATCTTCTGCAGCTTCTTCCGGTCTTGGACAGGACAACTTTCATACCAGGTTGTGATGCACCCTGGAAGAATGCTTTCTATGGTGCATCTATAAAAATTAGTGAGGGTTTTAGGTGATAGGCCAAATTCCCTTAGCTTCCTCGGGAAGTAAAGGCGCTGGTGGGCCTTCTTGGCAGTGAACTCTGCTTGGTTGGACCAAGTCAGGTCATTTGTGATATTGACCCTGAGGAACTTAAAGCTTTTGACCTGTTCCACTTGCGCACCACCGATGTAAATGGGGTCGTGCAGTCCGCTACTCCTTCTGAAGTCAACAATCAATTCCTTCGTCTTGCTGACATTGAGGGATAGGTTATTGTCTTTGCACCATGCCACCAGGTTCTTAATTTCCTCTCTGTACTCAAACTCATCATTACCCGAGATACGGCCTACAATTCTTGTGTCATCAGCAAACTTATATATTGAGTTCGATGGAAACTTGGCTACACAATCATGAGTGTACAGTGAGTACAGCAGAGGGCTGAGTACACAGCCTTGTGGGGCACCGGTGCTCAGAGTGATTGTAGAGGAGAGCCTGTCCCCTATTTTTACAGCCTGGGTCCTGTCTGTGAGGAAGTTGAAGATCCAGCTGCAGATCTGAGTGCTAAGGCCCAGGTTTTGGAGCTTAGGAATCAGTTTACTTGGAATGAAGGTATTAAAGGCAGAGCTGTCATCAATGAAAAGGAGCCTTACGTATGCACCTTTATTCTCCAGGTGTTCTAAGGAGGAATGTAGGGCCAGAGAGATGACATCTGCTGTTGACCTGTTGCTCCGGTAGGCGAGTTGCAAAGCGTCAAGGTTGACCGGTAGGCTGTGGTTGATGTGTGCCAAAACCAATCTCTCGAAGAACTTCATAGCAATTGATGTCAGAGCCACAGGTCGATAGTCATTCAGGCATGCCACCTTGCTCTTCTTCGGCACCGGGATTATCGTTGCCTTCTTAAAACACGAGGGGATCTTAGACTGAAGCGAGGAGCAGTTGAAGATGTCAGCAAACATTCCAGCTAGCTTGCTTGCACAGGCCCGGAGAACCCGTCCTGGGACGCCATCTGGGCCCGTCACCTTCCTTGGATTTATCTTCAGGAAGGCTCTTCTAACGTCCTCCTCGGTGACGATGAATCTCGATGCCACCTGGTCCGATTTATCCGGAGGGAGTGGGACGCTCCTCTTCTGTTTGAATCTTGCGTAGAATACGTTAAGTTTGTCAGGAAGAGAAGCACCACAGTTATTGATATTCCCAGCCTTTTCTTTGCGCCCTATGATTTTCGAGTCATAGCGATAGAGTAATACAGCATGGAGACAGGCTCTTTGGCTCAATTTGCAATTGCTGACTAGGGTACCTCCAAACTGGTCCCACTTGTCCACATTTGACCTATATCTCTCTAAGCTCCTCCTATCCATGTAATTATCCAACTGTCCTTTGAATGTTATTAATGCACCTGCCTCAGCCACTTTCTCCATATAACATCACCCTCTGCATGACGAAGTTGACCATTAGGTTCCTTTTAAATCTTCCACCACTCACCTTAAACTTATGGCCTCTGATTCCCCAACCTTAGGAAAGGGACTAAGTGCATTTACTCTATGTATACCTCTTCTGATTTTATAGCCTCAATCTCCTATGCTCCAAGGAATATAAAGTCTAACCTGCGCAACTTCTTGCTATAACTCAGACCTATGAATCCTGTTAGCATCCTCGTAAATCTTCTCTGTATGTTGCCAGGTTGATGATGTCTTTCTTATAAATGAGCAACCGAAACTGTACACAATATTCCAAATGCGATTTCCGTCAATGAACAACTGCAATATAATGCCCCAACTCTTATAGTCAATGCCCTGTCTGATAAAGGCCAGTGTGCCTTTCATCTTCATCGCTATCTACCCGTCTTCACCATCATCCACTGAACCTAGTCCCATCTCTAGCCATCTTGGCTCTGTCCTGCCACTGGATCCAGATGGGAATTGGGAAGAGAGTGAGGCTGACGCTGCGCAACTCTCCCTCACTTAAATCCAAACGACACACTAGTCTCGACACCATTACAGTGGTGTCGAGGTCCTCATCAACGTGTGATGGACGAACACCATCACATCACTTCCTACCATCAAGCCAATTATGAATCCAATCTGCTTTCTCTCCCTGGGTGCTAAACAACCTAACTTTCCTACTAGCCTACCATATGGGACATTGTCAAAGGCCTTGCTAGAATAGGTCAATGTCCACTGTCCTATTCTTACCCATCCTCTTGATAACCTTTTTGAAAAAAATCTTAAGGCATTTATCTGATTTGATTTCTCATGCAAAAGCTGTGTTGACTATCCCTAATTAGACCGTGTCTATCTATATGTTGGGGATCCTGTCCCTCACAGATTCCCCTTCAGTAAGTTTACCAGCCGCCGCTGTCACACTCAATTACTTGTAGATTCCTGTTTGTCTTTGCTGTCATTCTTAAATAATGGCGCAAATATAACAGCAAATGAATGGTATACACTTCAGTCTTCCAGAACTTCACTTGTGGCTAAAAATGAAGCAAATGTCTCTGTAGGGCCTGTGAAAGTTCTTCCTTAACTTACCACAAGGTTCAAGGCTGCTGGGGGTTTATCCACCATAGTGATCATGTTAAGGAGTTATTGCGACAGCTGGTACAATATGTCCTTGCATGAATTGCACATATTGCACAAGCTGCACCCATATAGGGTAAAGCAGTCTGAAGTGAGCATTTTCTACTGTCTCTGTCTGTTTTACTTTCCTGAAGTGTAAATGACTAACTTGGCTTAATTGGAAAATTCTCAGTCTCACAATGTTCCTGTCTGAAAAGTGCAAGGACACTTCATGAGCATCTTACCAATACAATCATGAGGAAGAGAACTCCTGGCAGACAGAGCAGTGTATGTATGTAGATTTTCAGTCATATTAATACAACTTTAAAGTATCCAATGCATTATTTTGAAAGAAATACAAGAGATATCATAGACATTACACTTTCTGAAAACTCTGGAATATGGGCACTTACATCTTTTTGTAATGTCATCTTGTTCTCCTTGATACCTTCAAGACATGTTGGTTATGGCTATGTACTCATTGTTAAGTAAGGGCAGAGTCACCCAAGCCCCAAAATTGGGTGTTGTGGGTACCTGCAGATAATTAAGTGAAAGAAGTGATCAGGTAGAGTTATGACATCAAAATGTGTGTCTGAAGAAGTTAGGCAGAAAGGGAATGGGTGGCCACTAAACAGCGTAGCAGTAGGCAGGTAGTGCAGGCGTCCCCTGAGGTCATCTCCCTTCTAAACAGATATACTGCTTTGGATACTGTTGGGGGAGATGTCTCATCAGGGGAAGGCAGCAGCAGCCGAGTTCATGGCACCATGGGTGGCTCTGCTGCACAGGAGGGAAGGAAATGGAGTGGGAGAGCTATAGTGATAGGGGATTCAATTGTAAAGGGAATAGATAGGCGTTTCTGCGGCCACCAACGAGACTCTAGGAGGGTATGTTGCCTCCCTGGTGCAAGGGTCAAGGATGTCTCTGAGCGGCTGCAGGACATTCTGGATTGGGAGGGTGAAGAGCCAATGGTCGTGGTGCACATAGGTAACAACAATGTAGGTAAAAAATGGGATGAGGTCCTACAAGGTGAATTTAGGGAGTTAGGAGATAAACTGAAAAGTAGGACCACAAAGGTAATAATCTCTGGATTACTACCAGTGTCTCATGCTAGTCAGAGTAGAAATAGGAGGAAATATCAAATGAATACGTGGCTTGAAAAATGGTGCAAGAGGGAGGGATTCAAATTTCTGGGGCATTGGAACCAGTTCTGGGGGAGGTGGGACCGGTACAAACAGGACGGTCTGCGCCTGGGCTGGACTGGAACCAATGTCCTAGGGGGAGTGTTTGCTACTGTTGTTCAGGAGGATTTAAACTAATGTGGCAGGGGGATGGGAACAAGTGCAGAGAGACAGAGGGGTGTAAAATGAGGGTAGAAGCAAAAAGTAGTAAGGTGAAAAGTGAAAGTGGCAGGCAGGCAGATCCAGGGCAAAAATCAAAAACGGCCACTTTTCAACATAATTGTATAAGGGCCAAGAGTGTTGTAAAAGCAAGCCTGAAGGCTTTGTGTGTCAATGCAAGGAGCATTCGTAACAAGGTGGATGAATTGAATGTGCAGATAGTTATTAATGAATATGATATAGTTGGGATCACAGAGACATGGCTCCAGGGTGACCAAGGATGGGAGCTCAACATTCAGGGATATTCAATATTCAGGAGGGATAGACATGAAAGAAAAGGAGGTGGGGTACTGTTGCTGGTTAGAGAGGAGATTAACGCAATAGAAAGGAAGGACATTAGCCGGGAGGATATGGAATCGATATGGTAGAGCTGCATAACACTAAGGGCAGAAGACGCTGGTGGGAGTTGTGTACAGGCCACCTAACAGTAGTAGTGAGGTTGGGGATGGCATTAAACAGGAAATTAGAAATGCATGCAATAAAGGAACAGCAGTTATAATGGGTGACTTCAATCTACATATAGATTTGGTGAACCAAATTGGTAAGGGTGCTAAGGAAGGGGATTTCTTGGAATGTATGCGGGATGGTTTTTTGAACCAACATGTCGAGGAACCAACTACAGAGCAGGCTATTCTAGACTGGGTTTTGAGCAATGAGGAAGGGTTAATTAGCAATCTTGTTGTGCGAGGTCCCTTGGGTAAGAGTGACCATAATATGGTGGAATTCTTTATTAAGATGGAGAGTGACATAGTTAATTCAGAAACAAAGGTTCTGAACTTAAAGAAGGGTAACTTTGAAGGTATGAGACGTGAACTAGCTAAGATAGACTGGCAAATGATACTTAAAGGGTTGATGGTGGATATGCAATGGCAAGCATTTAAAGGTCGCATGAATGAACTACAACAATTGTTCATCCCAGTTTGGCAAAAGAATAAACCAGGGAAGGCAGTACACCTGTGGCTGACAAGGGAAATTAGGGATAGTATCAATTCGAAAGAAGAAACATACAAATTAGCCAGAAAAAGCAGCACACCTGAGGACTGGGAGAAATTCAGAGTCCAGCAGAGGAGGACAAAGGGCTTAATTAGCAAAGGGAAAAAAGATTATGAGAGAAAGCTGGCAGGGAACATAAAAACTGATTGTAAAAGCTTTTATAGATATGTGAAAAGAAAAAGATTGGTTAAGACAAATGTAGGTCCCATACATGATGCTGAGGATGTTCTACGAGTCTGTGGTGGCCAGTGCTATCATGTTTGCTGTTGTGTGCTGGGGCAGCAGGCTGAGGGTGGCAGACACCAACAGAATCAACAAACTCATTCATAAGGCCAGTGATGTTGTGGGGATGGAACTGGACTCTCTGACGGTGGTGTCTGAAAAGAGGATGCTGTCCAAGTTGCATGCCATCTTGGATAATGTCTCCCATCCACTACATAATGTACCGGTTGGGCACAGGAGTACATTCAGCCAGAGACTCATTCCACCGAGATGCAACACAGAGCGTCATAGGAAGTCATTCCTGCCTGTGGCCATCAAACTTTACAACTCCTCCCTTGGATGGTCAGACACCCTGAGCCAATAGGCTAGTCCTGGACTTATTTCCTGGCATAATTTACATATTACTATTTAACTATTTATGATTTTATTACTATTTATTATTTATGGTGCAACTGTAACGAAAACCAATTTCCCCCGGGATCAATAAAGTATGACTATGACTATGACTACAGTCAGAAACAGGTGAATTGATCATAGGGAAAAAGGACATGGCAGACCAATTGAATAACTACTTTGGTTCTGTCTTCACTAAGGAGGACATAAATAAGCTTCCGGAAATAGTAGAGGACCAAGGGTCTATTGAGATGGAGGAACTGAGGGAAATACATGTTAGTAGGGAAGTGGTGTTGGGTAAATTGAAGGGATTAAAGGCAGATAAATCCCCAGGGCCAGATGGTCTGCATCCCAGAGTGCTTAAGGAAGTAGCCCAAGTAATAATGGATGTATTAGTGATAATTTTTCAAAACTCTTTGGATTCTGGATTAGTTCCTGAGGATTGGAGGGTGGCTAATGTAACCCCGCTTTTTAAAAAAGGAGGCAGAGAGAAACTGGGGAATTATAGACCGGTTAGCCTGACGTCAGTGGTGGGGAAAATGCTAGAGTCAGTTATCAAAGATGTGATAACAGCACATTTGGGAAGTGGTGAAATCATCGGACAAAGTCAGCATGAATTTGTGAAAGGAAAATCATGTCTGACGAATCTCATAGAATTTTTTGAGGATGTAACTAGTAAAGTGGATAGGGGAGAACCAGTGGATGTGGTATAATTGGATTTTCAATAGGCTTTTGACAAGGTCCCACACAGGAGATCAGTGTACAAGCTTAAAGCACACGGTATTGGGGGTAAGGTATTGATGTGGATAAAGAATTGGTTGGCAGACAGGAAGAAAAGTGTGTGAATAAACGGGACCTTTTCAGAATGGCAGGCAGTGACTAGTGGGGTACCGCAAGGCTCAGTGCTGGGACCCCAGTTGTTTACAAGATACACTAATGACTTAGACGAGGGAATTAAATACAGCATCTCCAAGTCTGCGGATGACACGAAGCTGGGCGGCAGTGTTAGCTGTGAGGAGGATGCTAAGAGGATGCAGGGTGACTTGAATAGTTAGGTGAGTGGGCAAATTCATGGCAGGTGCAACTTAAAGTGGATAAATGTGAGGTTATCCACTTTGGTGGCAAAAACAGGAAAACAGATTATTATCTGAATGGTGGCCGATTAGGAAAAGGGGAGGTGCAACGAGACCTGGGTGTCATTATACACCGGTCATTGAAAGTGGGCATGCAGGTACAGCAGGTGGTGAAAAAGACGAATGGTATGCTGGCATTCACAGCAAGAGAATTTGAGTACAGGAGCAGGGAGGTACTACTGCAGTTGTACAAGGCCTTGGTGAGACCACACCTTCAGTATTGTGTGCAGTTTTGGTCCCTAATCTGAGGAAAGACATTCTTGCCATAGAGGGAGTACAAAGAAGGTTCACCAGATTGAATCCTGGGATGGCAGGACTTTCATATGAAGAAAGATTGGATTGACTAGGCTTATACTCGCTGGAATTTAGAAGATTGAGGGGCGATCTTATTGAAACGTATAAAATCCTAAAGGGATTGGACAGGCTAGATGCAGGAAGGTTGTTCCCGATGTTGGGAAAGTCCAGAACGAGGGGTCACAGTTTGAGGATAAAGGGGAAGCCTTTTAGGACCGGGATGAGGAAAAACTTCTTCACACAGAGAGTGGTGAATCTGTGGAATTCTCTGCCACAGGAAACAGTTGAGGCCAGTTCTTTGGCTACACTTAAGAGGGAGTTAGATATGGCCCTTGTGGCTAAAGGGATCGGGGGGTATGGAGAGAAGGCAGGTACAGCGTTCTGAGTTGGATAATCAGCCATGATCATACTGAATGGCGGTGCAGGATTGAAGGGCCAAATGGCCTACTCCTGCACCTATTTTCTATGTTTCTATGAGTGAGTCTTTAAATAACAATGGTAAATAGAAAAAATGAATTGGCAGAACAATGCGTTTGAGATCTCCTATTCACAGTAGGAAAGCTGAAGAAGAGAAAATGGCGTCATCTATCCATGACCAATGTTGCTAAACATCTTCAGCATGAGCGCTGAGCACGGAAGTTTCTGGGTCCAATATCCCATAGAAACCATAGAAACCATAGAAACTACAGCACAGAAACAGGCCTTTTGGCCCTTCTTGGCTGTGCCGAACCATTTTCTGCCTAGTCCCATTGACCTGCACACGGACCATATCCCTCCATACACCTCCCATCCATGTATCTGTCCAATTTATTCTTAAATGTTACAAAAGAACCCGCATTTACCACCTCGTCTGGCAGCTCATTCCATACTCCCTCCACTCTCTGTGTGAAGAAGCCCCCCTAATGTTCCCTTTAAACTTTTCCCCCCTCACCCTTAACCCATGTCCTCTGGTTTTTTTCTCCCCTTGCCTCAGTGGAAAAAGTCTGCTTGCATTCACTCTATCTATACTCATCATAATTTTATATACCTCTATCAAATCTCCCCTCATTCTTCTATGCTCCAGGGAATAAAGTCCTAACCTATTCAACCTTTCTCTGTAACTGAGTATCTCAAGTTCCGGCAACATCCTTGTAAACCTTCTCTGCACTCTTTCAACCTTATTTATATCCTTCCTGTAATTTGGTGACCAAAACTGAACACAATACTCCAGATTCGGCCTCACCAATGCCTTATACAACCTCATCATAACATTCCAGCTCTTATACTCAATACTTTGATTAATAAAGGCCAATGTACCAAAAGCTCTCATTACGACCCTATCTACCTGTGACGACACTTTTAGGGAATTTTGTATCTGTATTCCCAGATCCCTCTGTTCCACTGCACTCCTCAGTGCCTTACCATTAACCCTGTATGTTCTACCTTGGTTTGTCCTTCCAACGTGCAATACCTCACACTTGTCAGTATTAAACTCCATCTGCCATTTTTCAGCCCATTTTTCCAGTTGGTCCAAGTCCCTCTGCAGGCTCTGAAAACCTTCCTCACTGTCTACTACACCTCCAATCTTTGTATCATCAGCAAACTTGCTGATCCAATTTGCCACATTATCATCCAGATCATTGATATAGATGACAAATAACAATGGACCCAGCACTGATCCCTGTGGCACACCACTAGTCACAGGCCTCCACTCAGAGAAGCAATTCTCTACCACTACTCTCTGGCTTCTTCCATCGAGCCAATGTCTAATCCAATTTACCACCTCTCCATGTATACCTAGCGACTGAATTTTCCTAACTAACCTCCCATGCGGGACCTTGTCAAAGGCCTTACTGAAGTCCACGTAGACAATATTCACTGCCTTCCCTTCATCCACTTTCCTGGTAACCTCCTCGAAAAACTCCAACAGATTGGTCAAACATGACCTACCACACACAAAGCCATGTTGACTCTCCCTAATAAGCCCCTGTCTATCCAAATGCTTATAGATTCTGTCTCTTAGTACTCCCTCCAATAACTTACCTACTACTGACGTTAAACTCACCGGCCTATAATTTCCCGGATTACTTTTCGATCCTTTTTTAAACAACGGAACAACATGAGCCACTCTCCAATCCTCTGGCACTTCACCCGTAGACAGCGACATTTTAAATATTTCTGCCAGGGCCCCCGCAATTTCAACACTAGTCTCCTTCAAGGTCCGAAGTGTCCTTCGAGGTCTCCTTCAAGGTCCATGCAGTGGTTATCACAGGCAATCACTGTACAAACGTTACAGGTACTTCTTCGTCAACTACCAACTCATATTAGGATCCAATTCACTGAAAAAAATAAGGGATATGCCATTTAAAAATGAGATGAAGAGCTATGTCTTCTTTAGGATAGTGATGAACCCATGGTGTTCTCCACCAGAGAAAATAATTGAAGCCAAATCATTTAATCTATTTAAGGAGCTTGATGTTTTTTTCTAAGGGGTAGGGGGATCAAGAGATACGGAGAGAAATTGGGAAGTTTAGTCATAATGAGAGAGTGGGCTTGAAGGGACATATTGCCTGCTCCTGCTCTTATTATTATGTCAATCTCTTTCTTCCAAAGAAAATAAACTTTGGCCCAAAATTCCAAAATTGTTTGGGAAAAGTCCTTTGCACGTCTTACATAACCAGCACATCCTTCTTGTGATATGGTGGCCAGGATTGTATGCAATACTCTCGCTGTGATCTAAGTGCCCAACCGATTCACACGTGTGCATGTCGGCATGTCACAGCAACAATCTGACACTCAACATCAGTAAGACCAAAGAACTGATCGTGGACTTCAGAAAGAGTAAGACGAAAAAAATCACACCAGTCCTCATAGAGGGATCAGAAGTGAAGAGAGTGAGCAATTTTAAGGTCCTGGGGGTTAATAGCTCTGAGGATCTAACCTGGACCCAACATATCAAAGGTTCAAAGGTTCATTTATTGTTAAAAGACTTGAAAATCTTCATCTCAATGCAGCTACAGAGAAGGTGCAACAATGGCTTTATTTCTTTAGGAGTTTGAGGAGATTTGCTATGCCACTTAAAACACTCGCAAATTTCTACAGAGCATTCTAAATAGCTGCATCACCTTCTGGAATGGGGGGGTGGGGGGGGCAGTTGGTGTGGCACAGGATCGAAGTAAGCTGCAAAGAGTTGTAAACTTAATCAGCTCCATCATGGGAACTAGTCGCCCTACTAGCCTGAACATCTTCAAGGATTGATGCCTCAAAAAGCTGCCGCCCATCACTCAGGACGCCCATTGCCCAGGACATGCCCTCTTCTCATTGCTACCATTTGGAAGGAGGTACAGAAGCCTGAAGACACACACTCAGTGATTCAGGAACATCTTCTTCCCCTCTGCCATCTGATTTCTAAATGAACATTGAACCCATGAACACTACCTCACAACTTTTTGTTATTTTCTATTTTTTCATTACTTATTTAATTTAACTATATATAGTTACCGTAATTCACAGTTTTTTCTGTTATTCTGTATTGCATTGTACTACTGCCACAAAGTTAACAAATTTTACGAGATATGCCAGTGATATTAAACCTGATTCTGATGAAATGGTGCTGCTTTATCCACTAACTGCCTATGATGGCCACTTCATTACTGTACGTGGTACTACCACCTGACATTCCTAATAAGCTTTCCATGTATTGTCCTCGTGACCTAGTACTCCTGCAGGTAACTGGCTTCAGTAGAGTAAGGGTATGCAATTGCCTGGACTACTCCAAAAACTATTCCGTCAACATCTCTTCCATTGCCAAAACAGCAAGAGACATTCTACCGATTCTAAAGAGAGAGGATCACTACAGGGTAAAAAGGAAATGTCAGCATTGGGTTCATTTAATAATAGTAACTGCAGTGACAGTTCAGTGAGAATCAGTAAGAGGTCATTTTGGGTAACTGTGGCCACTGACTATGGTCTCATTTGTGGGAACAGTCCACAGAAAGAATTGGTTGTCTCCACATCTGGAGCAGAGTTTAAATGTCACACCAAGTGAAAAGGGTCCAGATGTTTTGCAACACATAATAATCCTTAAACACAAGAAAGTCGGCAGATGCTGGAAATCCAAAGCAACGCACACGAAATGCTGGAGGAACTCAGCAGATCAGACAGCATCTACGGCAATGAATGGATGGTTGATGTTTTGGGCCGTGACCCTTCTTCAGGACTGAGGAGGAAGGGGAAGATGATAGAATAAAAAGGTGAGGGGGAGGGGAAGGAGGCTAGCTGGAAGATGGTAGGTGAAGTCAGGTGGGTGAGAAAGGTCAAGAGCTGGGGAAGAAGGAATCATATCGGATAGGAGAGAGGAGCATAGGAGAAAGGGAAGGAGGAGGGGACCCGGGGGAGGTAATAGGCAGATGAGAAGAGCTAAAAGGTTGGAATGTTGAATAAAGGAAGCGGGGGCGGAGGCTGGGTGGAATTTGATTACTGGAAGGAAAAATTGATATTCATACCATTTAGTTGGAGGGTACCCATTTGAAGATACACACATAGCCTCCAGAGATTAGACTATGTCTGCTTCCATCCAACCAAACAACTGACTTGAGGAATTTCCCCACCTTCGATTTACTTAAGCTAATTTTTCAAGATGGAGACTATGTTACAGATGGAGCACATCGCTAGCCTGTGCAAAATAAGATATATATGTTGATATCGCAAGCAAAGTAGGATAAGTGCAGTCACATGCATCAACCTGCACCTTGCCGATAATTGTTCTGCTACAGCGGTCCGAGGAATGCAGGAGATTGTCCCTGGAGAGAGATTAATGGCAGGTTGGCTGAAGCAAAAGTAGAGAGACAAAGGATCAGAAAACGCGGTGCTTTGGAGGGCTCAATGTCTAACAATATGAAGGGCACGTGTTGTTCATCACGAAGCCAGAGCAGGAGGAATATAACTCAGCTCGGTCTGATAACACAAGCACCGAAAACCAAACAGTACAAAGTTTATAGCAGTGATGCACAGATCAATACAACAACAGAAGAGTAGATTTGAAATGTTTAAATTTAAATTTTTATTCCTGTGTCATTCTATGAAGTACTTGAGCAGACGTCCTTCATTGAGAATACACTATCTGAGAAGGAAGATTTATCTGATGTGTGCCGGAGAGGAAAATGTAATAGAAACATTACTCACTATCTCTTCCACATCCTACCTGTCTGGGATTTTGTTCAATGCACAGAGTTACAGAAGTTATAATCTTTATCACATTTACAACTTGCTATGAGTGAATTAATCAAAGGAATCAGAATGAGAATCAGGTTTAATGTCACTGATATAAGTAATGAATTTCGCTGTTTTGGTAACCATCCCGATATGGCACAGGTCATGTTAACCCTTGAGCAAAAACCGGAACGCTGTAGTAACTCAGCACGTCTGGCAGATCTGCATGAAGGGTCTTGATCCAGATGTCATCTGTCCATCTCCCCCAGTAGGTGTTACCTGGCCTGCTGAACTCCTACAGCAGTTTGTTTTTTGAA
Source organism: Mobula hypostoma (assembly GCF_963921235.1). NCBI lineage: Eukaryota > Metazoa > Chordata > Chondrichthyes > Myliobatiformes > Myliobatidae > Mobula > Mobula hypostoma. Next base: position 4,683,681 of record NC_086118.1, on the reverse strand, counting down.
CAAGATTCCAGTATCTACAGCCTCTTGTAGTCTCCACATTAACTTGTGACTCAGACTGACAAATATCTAAGTAGGAGTTTCACTGCTCCTTTGCTTATGTCCATGACCTCCCCATCAACCAAGGTCCCAATTAGCTCCCAGTCCAGGCACTGAGACCCTCTTCTTAATACACCCAAGTATACCTCAAGTTAACTCAAACAATGGTTCACCATTTGCCCAAAGATCATGATTCCTCAATTCTTGAGCCCCAAGCTGGTTCCCACTATCCTGTCATCCCCAGTTTTATCTGCCTAATGCTCCTCACCCATCTCCTAATCACTTATTGAAGTGTTAATCTGAGCAGGTCCCAGTTGGTCCTGTGACTGCACCATCAACCTCACACACTTAATGTCTTGGGTAGTACACTTCTTTAGCAAAAATATGAAATACCCTTTCTAGGAAATTAATCCCTGACAGCAAATTATAGTCCATGAATTAAATTTGTTCTCAATATTCTTCTTCCACATTAATTTTGATCTGAACTGAGTGGGTGGTCTAGAACATCACTGAGGTAACACTCACAACAGGCTGGAGGAACTCAGCAGGTCGGGCAGCATCCGTGGAAAAGATTGGTCGACGTTCCGGGCCAGAACCCTTCGTCAGGACTGAAGAGGCTGGCTCTAATGTTTAGAATATACTATCTCATCTTGACTCATCATCCACAGAGAGCAGCTCTCACTATACATTGTTTTGCTTCTTTTCACAATTCTTTGTTTCTCCCAGTCTTTGGGATTTGTGCTGGTTCTGTCATTTTGGATGAACAGACCATAATTTACTTGAGTGCCATATTTTTTTACTCCACATCATTCGATTCTGATTTCCAAGCATTGGACTGGAGGCACAGGAGACTGCAGACACTGGAAATCTGGAACAACACATAAAGGAAGTGGAGAAACTCAGCAGATCGGGCAGCATCTATGTAGGGAAATACACAGTTGTCATTTTGGGATAAGACTTTTCATCTGGACTGCAGAAGCTAGATCTATATCCCTCTAATGGAGGAGATTGACAGGGTATATGTTTGAGGCACATATATAAAATTTCAACCTCCTACCCAAGATCCACAAATCTGACAGTCCAGGTAGAACCATTGTTTCTGCTTGTTCCTGCCCCACCAAACTTATCTCCATACCTCGACTCAGTTTTATTCCCTCCTAGTTCAGTTCCTTCCTACCTACATCCATAACACTTCACATGTTCTTGATCTTTTCAATAATTTCAAGTTCCCTGGCCCCGATCATTTTATTTTCACAATGCATGCCCAGTCCCTATACACCTCTGACCCCTTCAGGAAGCCCAGTGGGATCCCACCACCAAGAACATCTTCCCTCACCCACTTTCTGCTTTCTCCCTTGTCCATTTGGCCTTCTCCACTTATCTCCCTTCTGGCACTTACCCTTGCTAGTGGAACAATTGCTACACCTGTCCCTACACCTCCTCCCTCACTACTATTCAGGGCCCCAAACAGTTCTTCCAGGTAAGACAACACTTCACCTGTGAGTCTTTTGGGGTCATCTACTGTATCCAGTGCTCTCAGTGTGGCCGCCTGTATATCGGTGAGACCCCAGGTAGATTGGGAGACCGCTTCGCCGAGCACTTACTGCCAGAAAAAAATGGCATTTCCCAGTGGCCACCCATTTTAATTCTACTTCCTATTCCTATTCCGACATGTCAGTCCATGGCCTCTTCTACTGCCGCGATGAGGCCACACTCAGGTTGGAGAAACAACACCTTATATTCCATCTGGGTAGCCTCCAACCTGATGGCATGAACATTGACTTCTCTAACTTCCAGTAATGGCTCCTCCCCCTTCACCATTCCCATTCCCTTGTCCCTCTCTCACCTTGTCTCCTTACCTGCCTATCACCTCCTCTGCTGGTCCTCCCCCTTCCCGTTCTCCATGGTCTTCTAGCCTGTCCCATCAAACTCCCTTCTCCAGCCCTTTATCTCTTTTGCCAATCAACTTTCGAGCTCTTTACTTCACCCCTCCCCCTCTATCACCGACTACCTTGTATTCCTTCCTCCCGACCCCCCACCTCTCTCTGACTTCTCATTTTTTTTCTCCAGTCCTGATGAAGGGTCAGGGCCCAAAACGTCTTCTGTACTTGTTTCCATAGCTGCTGCCTAGCCTGCTGAGTTCCTCCAGCATTTTGTGTCTGTTGGTTAGTTATTTCAAATTTATGTGGGGTATATATAGATCTCCATATCAGTGATAAATAAAAATGGATGACAAAGACTTTGATTAAGGAGTTAGTGATTTGGAAGGGTTCTGAGGGGTGGTGAATAGCTGGGATACACTGCCGGAGAGAGCATGGAAATAAAGTCACTGACAGTATCTAGATGAATGCTTTAATCACAAAGACATAGACAGCTATTGGCCAAGTGCTGGGAAATGGGATTAACAGGGTTTGCCTGGTAGTGGTGGGCTGAATAGCCTGTTTCCATGTTGTAAGACCACTAACTTCGTGCTGGTAGCACACAACTATAATTTACATGCTGTATCTTCCATGAATCAACTCCAGAGTAGTCTCCAACAGCACACCACACCTTGCCACCATTTCTGTAATTCCCAAACAAGTAAGCATGGCCTGTGTTCGTCAAGATTCAGACTCCAAAAGATCTGAGCAGATCCCAGGTCACCACTGGAATTGTATTTGAGAAGGTCCTTTTTAAATGGGTTCCAGAGTCACTGAAATAAACTTCATCTGCTAGGTGTCGGCCTCGTCCATGATTAGTCACACGCGTCCTGATGTTCACTATGCTCCAATTCGGTGTCACTTTGAAAGAGAGGATAAGGATACCACTGCAGCTGCCTTGGTGGATTACAGACCTGAGAAATTAAATCAAACAGTCTGAACGTGTTGTAGTGAGAGCCCGTATGCAGGTGGGTTTGAGTGACACTGCTCCAGAATGCAGTACCGCTACTGAAAGAGATCATGGTATTAATTAAAGCAAATTTTGGATAAATAGCCAGATGTCGAGCCACTAATTGTAAGCTTTTACAGCTGAAATCCATTTAATTGGTGCAGCAGCACAATAAAGGGTAAGCAAGGTCCTGGAAACACACAGAGGCTTGTCAATCAGGAGAAAGCAAAAGGATAGAAAGAACTGTTTTCAGAGATTCTACTCAGCAAGATGGAAAGAATGCTGGAGGCAGCTTACACGGGAGGTTGTGATCATCATGCCACTGGGTATGTCATAGGTGAGCTGAAGATCAAGCTCAGATCAGTAGTAAATGGTCTCTGAGTGATCTCCAGTGTACACTGATAAACATTTAACACATACAAATACTGCTGCTTCAATAATCACCCTCCCACCACCTACTAAGTGCTTGACTTTTCACTCCCATATGTGGATGTCAGCCTTCCATACGGATAACAAAAAGGCCTACCAATCGGGCCAAGACAGCCGAGTTTATGAGGGATGAGGGAGGTGACCTGCACAGCAGGAGGGCCTTCACAAGTGCAGCATATTAGCAGGCTGGATGGGGCCTCAGAAGCCCAAGCCTGATAGTCTGATAATTTCAACTTCAGAAATATTTCAGATACATTCACACCCCTTAGATCTACAGTAGACATCCTCATTAACTTCTATATTACCATAGAAATATTTTGGGTACAGATTACAAGGTTAACTATTTACTGTTATGTCCTTGAGGCGTATCTCTGGGGACCTTCTGTTGTACCCCTCCCTGGAACACAATCAATTGAAGTAGGAGGAAAGACTGATAGGGTATATGGAAGTGGGTGATAATGAGTGTGAAGATAAAGACCGAAGAGAATCACTGGGCTTGATACCCTGGAGCATTACCTCCGAGCCTGGGACCACATCACAATGATGCAGTAGAACAGTCTTGCCTAGACTAGGGTACTGGAAAAGGCACAGTATTCTATAATTGTGCTGCTAGCAGATACTATATTAAGTCATTCAGCTTAAAGTAAAATGTGAAGACCAGCACATTTGATTAATTCCTAATTCCTCTTGAGCTGAATGCCATGTCGTTTTAGAACACAGGTGAAAATCAGCCATTTTGCAATGCATCTTAGGTCATGATATACTAACCTTTGCTTAATTAGCAGAATTTTTTTCTCCATGAAATGTGACAAAATGGATTTTCAGAATAACACAATGATTCCATTATCACCTCTCTTTAGTTCAGGCTTATTCAATGCAAATTCATCAGACACTATGGGGGAACTGGGATTATATATATAGATAACTAATATAGACCTCTGGATACCAAACATGTAATATGTTATAGAAACATAGAAACATAGAAAATAGGTGCAGGAGTAGGCCATTCGGCCCTTCGAGCCTGCACCGCCATTTATTATGATCATGGCTGATCATCCAACTCAGAACCCCGCCCCAGCCTTCCCTCCATACCCCCTGATCCCTTTAGCCACAAGGGCCATATCTAACTCCCTCTTAAACATAGCCAATGAACTGGCCTCAACTGTTTCCTGTGGCAGAGAATTCCACAGATTCACCACTCTCTGTGTGAAGAAGTTTTTCCTAATCTCGGTCCTAAAAGGCTTCCCCTCTATCCTCAAACTGTGACCCCTCGTTCTGGACTTCCCCAACATCGGGAACAATCTTCCTGCATCTAGCCTGTCCAATCCCTTTAGGATCTTATACGTTTCAATCAGATCCCCCCTCAATCTTCTAAATTCCAACGAGTACAAGCCCAGTTCATCCAGTCTTTCTTCATATGAAAGTCCTGCCATCCCAGGAATCAATCTGGTGAACCTTCTTTGTACTCCCTCTATGGCAAAGATGTCTTTCCTCAGATTAGGGGACCAAAACTGCACACAATACTCCAGGTGTGGTCTCACCAAGGCCTTGTACAACTGCGGTAGTACCTCCCTGCTCCTGTACTCGAATCCTCTCGCTATAAATGCCAGCATATCATTCGTCTTTTTCACCGCCTGCTGTACCTGCATGCCCACTTTCAATGACTGGTGTATAATGACACCCAGGTCTCGTTGCACCTCCCCTTTTCCTAATCGGCCACCATTCAGATAATAATCTGTTTTCCTATTTTTGCCACCAAAGTGGATAACTTCACATTTATCCACATTAAATTGCATCTGCCATGAGTTTGCCCACTCACCCAACCTATCCAAGTCACCCTGCATCCTCTCAGCATCCTCCTCACTGCTAATACTGCCACCCAGCTTCGTGTCATCCGCAAACTTGGAGATGCTGCATTTAATTCCCTCATCCAAATCATTAATATATATTGTAAACAACTGGGGTCCCAGCACTGATCCTTGCGGTACCCCACTAGTCACCGCCTGCCATTCTGAAAAGGTCCCGTTTATTCCCACTCTTTGCTTCCTGTCTGCTAACCAATTCTCCACCCACACCAATACCTTACCCCCAATACCGTGTGCTTTAAGTTTGCACACTAATCTCCTGTGTGGGACCTTGTCAAAAGCCTTTTGAAAATCCAAATATACCACATCCATGGTTCTCCCCTATCCACTCTACTAGTTACATCCTCAAAAAATTCTATGAGATTCGTCAGACATGATTTTCCTTTCACAAATCCATGCTGACTTTGTCCGATGATTTCACCGCTTTCCAAATGTGCTGTTATCACATCCTTGATAACTGACTCCAGCAGTTTCCCCACTACCGACGTTAGGCTAACCGGTCTATAATTCCCCGGTTTCTGTCTCCCTCCTTTTTTAAAAAGTGGGGTTACATTAGCCACCCTCCAATCCTCAGGAACTAGTCCAGAATCTAACGAGTTTTGAAAAATTATCACTAATGCATCCACTATTTCTTGGGCTACTTCCTTAAGCACTCTAGGATGCAGACCATCTGGCCCTGGGGATTTATCTGCCTTCAATCCCTTCAATTTACCTAACACCACTTCCCTACTAACATGTATTTCACTCAGTTCCTGCATCTCACTGGACCTTCTGTCGCTTACTATTTCTGGAAGATTATTTATGTCATCCTTAGTGAAGACAGAACCAAAGTAATTATTCAATTGGTCTGCCATGTCCTTGCTCCCCATAATCAATTCACCTGTTTCTGTCTGCAGGGGACCTACATTTGTCTTTACCAGTCTTTTCCTTTTTACATATCTATAAAAGCTTTTACAGTCCGTTTTTATGTTCCCCGCCAGTTTTCTCTCATAATCTTTTTTCCCCTTCCTAATTAAGCCCTTTACCCTCCTCTGCTGAACTCTGAATTTCTCCCAGTCCTCAGGTGAGCCACTTTTTCTGGCTAATTTGTATGCTACTTCTTTGGAATTGATACTATCCCTAATTTCTCTCGTCAGCCACGGGTGCACTACCTTCCTTGATTTATTCTTTTGCCAAACTGGGATGAACAATTGTTGTAGTTCATCCATGCAACCTTTAAATGCTTGCCATTGCATATCCACCGTCAATCCTTTAAGTGTCATTTGCCAGTCTATCTTAGCTAATTCACGTCTCATACCTTCAAAGTTACCCCTCTTTAAGTTCAGAACCTTTGTTTCTTACTACTTATTACTATGAAAGTATTAGGGCAATTGAATTGACTTTATTGCTTACATCCTTCACATACATGAGAAGTAAAAATCTTTACATTATGTCTCCATCTAAATGTGCAATGTGCAGTCACAGTAATTTATAATAATTTATTATAAATAGAACAGTCAAGGCAGCATAGAAATACACTCAAGTCAACGTGAGTTATTCAGTCTGATGGTCTGGTGGAAGAAGCTGTCCCGGAGCCTGTTGGTCCTGGCTTTTATGCTGTGGTACCATTTCCTGGATGGTAGCAGCTGAAACAGTTTGTGGTTTGGGTGACTCAGGTCCCCAATGATCCTTCGGGCCCTTTTTACACACCTGTCTTCGTAAAAGTTCACAACTACAGATGTGCTGGGCTGTCCACACCACTCTCTGTAGAGTCCTGCGATTGGGGGAAGTACAGTTCCCATACCAGGCAGTGATGCAGCCAGTCAGGATGCTCCCAATCGTGCCCCTGTAGAAAGTTCTTGGGATGTGGGGACCCATACCAAACTTCTTCAACCGTCTGAGGTGAAAGAGGTGCTGTTGTGCTTTTCTCACCTCACAGCCGGTATGCACAGACCACGTGAGATCCTCAGTGAGGAACTTAAAGCTGTTCACCCTCTCAACCCCAGATCCATTGATGTCAATAGGGGCTAGCCTGTCTCCACTCCTCCTGTAGTCCACAACCAATGCATCAGGATAGCAATGCTCCATAGGGCAATACAAAGCTAACGATGGAACTCGGAGGGTTGATGGGTTGAGCAGGATATCAGCGAGAGGTGAGGGGGTGGTGAAGAATGGGATAATTAACACTTCAGGCCAAGAGATTGAACAAGGATACTTTCCCCACCCCGACAGATACTGCTCAGTTTGCTAAGTTCCTCCAGCAATCTGACTTCTGCTCCTGATTATGGTGTTTCCAGTCACTCCGTGGAACCTGAAAAAATTGTCGTCTTTCAAAATGGAAACATCAGTGATGCTATCGCTATGACTAGCTCGTTAACTGTGCCATCTCACTTTCACTAAACTTCAGGTCATCCTGTAAGAGCATCCACATACATTTCTTTCCTCTATAACTCAGCAAATTTCACCGGCCATATTCAGACTTTTGTAGACGCAAACATCAGGATGCTCTTCATTGAGTACCACTAGGCATTCAGTACCATCGTCCCCTCAAAACTAATCAACAAGTTCCAAGATTTTGGCCTGAATATCAATTGGATATTGCGCAACTGGATCATCAACCTCCTCACTTACAGACTCCAGTCAGTTCAGCTTGGCAACAATATCTCCTCCACAATCCCCATCAGTACAGGTGCACCACAAGGCTGTGTGCTTAGCCCCCTGTCAATTCACTTGAAACTTAAGACTGTGAAGCTAAGCACAGCTCCAATGTCATATTTAAGTTTGCTGATGACACCACTGTCTTTGGCCATATCCAAAGTGGTGACAAATCAGCATATCGGAGGGATATTGAAAATCTGGCTGAGTGGTGTCATATGAACAACCTCAATGAGGGCACACAGGCAGCCCTATTTCATTGGGAGTTTGAGGAGACTTGGTAGGTCACCAAGGACACTTGCAGACAGATGTACTGTGGAGAGCATTCTAACTGGTTGCATCACCATCTGACATGGGAGGGCCTGTCACAACCATGAATTCGGCAGCGCAGCAGATTCGGCAATTGAAATGGTGAATATGCACATGTCAGCTAATTATTATTTCATTCTGAGAGTATTTAACTCCTTTTAATCTGACGTAGTTTTTGTTGAGACTTGGGCATGGACATAGCTACGCTTCGTTATCTGCATTCCACCTTGCCTGAGAAATTGGACTGTCACGTCAACTGACTCTGAAGACTAGCGGTACTCGTTTTATTCTTAGTTGTTCTTTTCAGCCGCAGTGTAGGCTTTGTTCTTCATTTGAGTGTTTTAGCCGAGCGTTTATTGTTTTCTTTTTCCCTCTAACATTATTCGCATTGAAGTCTGTGAAATATCGGCCCACTTCCGTGTCTCTCTCTCCACAGCCGGTGACAGGATCACTGCACAGGATTGGGAAAAGCTGCAGGAAGTTGTAAACTCGGACAGCTCCAGCAGGGGCACTGGCCTCCCCACCATTCAGGACACCTTCAAAAAGTGAAGCCTCAAAAATGGCATCCATCATTAAGGACCCCCATCATACTTGGGTATTAAAGTTAATACCTCCCTATCATCTGTGGCTGAGACAGATTACTCTTTCATTTTGAAAAAAATAGAAGAAGATATTAATAGATGGAGATACCTGCCAGCATCAGTCCCATAAGACCATAAGACAAAGGAGCAGAAGTCGGCCATTCGGCCCATCGAGTCTGCTCCTCCATTTTATCATGAGCTGATCCATTCTCCCATTTAGTCCTACTCCCCTGCCTTCTCACCATAACCTTTGATGCACTGGCTACTCAGATACCTATCAATCTCTGCCTTAAATACACCCAATGACTTGGCCTCCACTGCCGCCCGTGGCAACAAATTCCATAGATTCACCACCCTCTGGCTAAAAAAAATTTCTTCGCATTTCTGTTCTGAATGGGCGCCCTTCAATCCTTAAGTCATGCCCTCTCGTACTAGACTCCCCCATCATGGGAAACAACTTTGCCACATCTACTCTGTCCATGCCTTTCAACATTCGAAATGTTTCTATGAGGTCCCCCCTCATTCTTCTAAACTCCGAGGAATACCAAGAGCAGACAAACGTTCCTCATATGTTAACCCTCTCTTTCCCAGAATCATTCCTCGTGTATCTTCTCTGTACCCTCTCCAACGTCAGCACATCCTTTCTTAAATAAGGAGACCAAAACTGCCCACAGTACTCCAAGTGAGGTCTCACCAGCGCCTTATAGAGCCTCAACATCACATCCCTGCTCCTATACTCTATTCCTCTAGAAATGAATGCCAACATTGCATTCACCTTCTTCACCACCGACTCAACCTGGAGGTTAACCTTAAGGGTATCCTGTACGGGGACTCCCAAGTCCCGTTGCCTCTCAGAACTTTGAATTCTCTCCCCATTTAAATAATAGTCTGCCCGTTTATTTCTTCTGCCAAAGTGCATAACCATACACTTTCCAACATTGTATTTCATTTGCCACTTCTTTGCCCATTCTTCCAATCTATCCAAGTCTCTCTTCAGACTCTCTGTTTCCTCAGTACTACCGGCCCCTCCACCTATCTTCATATCATCAGTAAACTTAGCCACAAAGCCATCTATTCCATAATCCAAATCATTGATGTGCAATGTAAAAAGAAGCAGCCCCAACATGGACCCCTGTGGAACACCACTGGTAACCGGCAGCCAACCAGAATAGGATCCCTTTATTCCCACTCTCTGTTTCCTGCCAATCAGCCAATGCCCTATCCACGTATGTAACTTTCCCGTAATTCCATGGGCTCTTATCTTGTTAAGTAGCCTCATGTGTAGCACCTTGTCAAAGGGCTTCTGAAAATCCAAATATACAACATCCACTACATCTCCCTTTTCTAGCCTTTTTGTAATTCCCTCAAAAAATTGTAACAAGTTTGTCAGGCAGGATTTTCCTTTAAGGAAACCATGCTGAGTTCTGCCTATCTTGTCATATGCCTCCAGGTACTCTGTAACCTCATCCTTGACAATTGACTCCAACAACTTCCCAATCACCGATGTCAAGCTAACAGGTCTATAATTTCCTTTTTGCTTCCTTGCTCCCTTCTTAAATAGCGGAGTGACATTTGCAATCTTCCAGTCCTCCGGAACCGTGCCAGAATCTATCGACTTTTGAAAGATCATCGCTAATGCCTCCGCAATCTCCACAGCTACTTCCTTCAGAACACGAGGGTGCATTGCATCTGGTCCAGGGGATTTATCTACCTTTAGACTATTCAGCTTCCTGAGTACTTTCTCTGTCGTAATTGTGACAGCGCATACTTCTCTTCCCTGCCACCCTTGAGTGTCCGGTATACTGCTGATGTCTTCCCCAGTGAAGACTGATGCAAAATACTTGTTCAGTTCCTTCGCCATCTCCTTATCTCCCATTACAATTTCTCCAGCATCATTTTCTATTGGTCCTATATCTACTCTCACCTGTCTTTTACTCTGTACATACCTGAAAAAGCTTTTAGTATCCTCTTTGATATTATTTGCTAGCTTCCTTTCATAGTTAATCTTTTCCCTCTTAATGACCTTCTTAGTTTCCTTTTGTAAGCTTTTAAAAACTTCCCAATCCTCTGTCTTCCCACTAATTTTTGCTTCCTTGTATGCCCTCTCCTTTGCTTTAACTTTGGCTTTGACTTCTCTTGTCAACCACGGTTGCATCCTTTTTCCATTCGAAAATTTCTTCTTTTTGGGAATATACCTGTCTTGCACCTTCCTCACTTCTCACATAAACTCCAGCCACTGCTGCTCTGCCGTCCTTCCCACCAGTGTCCCTTTCCAGTCAACTTTGGCCAGTTCCTCTCTCATGCCACTATAATTTCCTTTACTCCACTGAAATACCAGCCTGTATGGTGGTCATTAAAATGAACATCTTACCCCGCATTAATTTTATCAGCTCAATGATTCCATTTGCACCTCCAGCAGGATATTGTCAAAAACTGGACTCCTTACTACAATGCTATGTTTGGAATGGTAAATGACCCAATATAAAGTGGTCAGCTCTACAATTCAAAAAGTCCGATGGGGGATTGGCATGTCCAAATTTTAAATTGTATCACTGGGCATTTGTATTAAAAAGTCTTAGCTACTGGATGGAGGAGGATAAAGTTTCATCATGGAAAAATATAGAACAAGAGCTAATAGCACCAATAAAGTTGAAGGACTTTCTCCTTAAAGCTATGTCTACCAAAAAATGTGATTTGTATTACTGTCCAATTTTAACCCAATGCTACAAGTGTTTAGAGTAGCAGAAAAATTTCTAAAATTTAAAAGCGTATGGTGCAAATCATCTCCATTATGGAACAATAATCATTTTCTATCTGGGGGGAAACCATTCACTAACAGAACTTGGGAAGGTAAAGGTATTACAACTCTTCAAGATATTAATGGGGCAAGTACTATCCTTAGCTTTCAAGAACTGACATCTCGATATAATATTGATAAACACTCTCTTTTCTTCTACTTTCGAGTAAGATCAGCTTGTAAAGCCTACGGCGTTCCCTGGGGGTCAGATTTAAAGGACCATCCCATTTTAAGTTGGATACAGTGTGCTCCAGGACAGATAGTGTCATATATCTATGATAAATTAAACTTTCAGAAATATATGCCCACATCGGGAATGAAAGCTTGGGATAGGGACATATCTGAATTGGGACGAGACTTAGACTGGGATGCGATTTGGGATAATGCTGCCGGTGTTTCGAAAAACACAAATCATCGGTATCTACACTTGAAATTTTGTCATAGACCATATTTAACACCGAGAATTAGACATCAAATGGGACTGGTTCCTGACCCATATTGCTTATTTTGCCCCCATGGAACCACTGGCTCTTTTATGCATGTTGTATGGGAATGTCCAGGGGTTTCTGATTTGTGGGGGAAAGTTATCAGTACTCTTACAGAACTAACAGGGGTACAATTACCAATGGACCCCGCTGTACATCTTCTAATTGATGACTCCCACCTTTCCCTTACAGAAAAAACACGCAAAGTCTGGCTGGCAGCTGAGAAGATTGTAGTCCAGCGTTGGAAACCTCCCCATGATATTTCAAATACTCACTGGCTTCAGAGCTTTTTGGACATTTCTTACCTGGAACTTTCATCAGCAAGAGTAAATGATGCACGACCAAACACAATCTTAATGTGGACAAATTCGATATCTAACTTAAAAGATCTTTTGTTAAAATAAGAATGCTTTGTCTGTGTATGCACTGCTACTCAGTTGGTTGGTGGAGGGGGGATGGTGATGAAGGTTGGGGGGTGGCTGGGTTAAACAGTCAAAATGTAATTGGCAATTGGTTGTATTGAACGTAATTTGTTGGTGTTGCAATAAAAAAATTAGTAATAAAAAAAAGGACTCCCATCACCCAGGACATGCCCTCTTCTCATTGCTACCATCAAGGAGGAAGTATAGGAGCCTGAAGACACACGTTCAACAATTCAGACTAGCTTCTTCCTCTCTGTCATCAGATTTCTGAATGGATAATAAACCCGTTAACACTACCTCAGTATACTTCCCCCTCTTTTTGCACTACTAATTTAATTTATTTTTTAATAATATATTTAATGTAATTTATAGTTTTTATTATTATGTATTGCAATGTGCTGTTGCCACAAAACCACAAATTTTATAATATACGCCAATCATATGAAACTTGATTCTGAACTACTCTGCACTAACTGACTGTTATTATTTATGGAAAATGCTTGAAGCTGTCATTAAGGAAGAAATAGCGAAACATTTAGAAAGGAGTGGTTCCATTAGACAGATGCAGCATGGATTCAGAAAGGGCAGGTCCTGTTTGACAAACTTACTGGAGTTCTTTGAGGACATAGTGAGTGCAGTGGATAGAGGGGAACAGGTGGATGTTGTATACTTGGATTTCCAGAAGGCATTCGATAAGGTGCCGCACAAGGAACTTATAAATAAGATACAGATGCATGGAGTCAGAGGAAGTGTATTAGCATGGATAGTGGATTGGTTAACCAGTAGAAGGCAGGGAGTTGGTATAAATGGGTGTTTCTCCGGTTGGCAGTCAGTGGTGAGTGGGGTGCCGCAGGGGTCGGTGCTGGGCCCGCAGCTGTTTACCATTTACATTGATGATTTGGAAGAGGGGACTGAGTGTAGTGTAGCAAAATTTGCTGATGACACTAAACTGAGTGGAAAAGAAAATTGTACAGAGGATGTGGAGAGTCTGCAGAGGGATATAGATAGGTTAAGTGAGTGGGCCAAGGTCTGGCAGATGGAATAAACGTTGGTAAGTATGAGATCATCCACTTTGGAAGGAATAATAGAAGAGAATAAAATAGAAGGAATAATAATATTAGAATTAGAGGGTACCCAGTTAAAACAGAGATGAGGAGAAATTTTTTTTGCCAGAGGGTCGTGGATTTGTGGAATTCGTTGCCACATATGGCTGTGGAGGTCCGATCATTGAGGGTGTTTAAGGAGGAGATTGATAGGTATCTAATTAGTCAGGGTATCAAAGGATATGGGGAAAAAGCCAGAAATTGGAACTAGATGGGCGAATAGTTTAGCTCTGGGGGAGCTGCGGAGCAGACTCGATGGGCCAAATGGCCTACTTCTTTGTCTTGTGATCTTGTGATCTTGTGAAGAACAGATTATTATTTAAATGGTGAAAGATTGCAGCATGCTGCTGTGCAAAGGGACTTGGGAGTGCTTGTGCATGAATCGCAAAAACTTGGCTTGCAGGTACAACAGGTTATTAAGAAGGCAAATGGAATGTTGGCCTTCATTGCTAGAGGGATTGAATTCAAGAGCAGGGAGGTCATGCTGCAACTATACAGGGTACTGGTGAGGCTGCACCTGGAGTGCTGTGTGCAGTTCTGGTCTCCATACTTGAGGAAGGATATACCACCTTTGGAGGCAGTGCAGTGGAGGTTCACCAGTTTGATTCCAGGGATGAAGGGGTTAACCTATGAGGAGAGATTGAGTTGCCTGGGACTATACTCTCTGGAGTTGAGAAGAATGAGAGGGGATCTTATAGAAACATACAAAATTTTGAATGGAATAGATAAGATAGAAGTAGGAAAGTTGTTTCCATTGGTAGGTGAGACTAGAACTAGGGGACATTGCCTCAAGATTCAGGGGAGAAGATTTAGGACGGAGATGAGGAGAAACTGATTTTCCCAGAGAGTGATGAATCTGTGGAATTCTCTGCCCAGGGAAGCAGTTGAGGCTTCTTCACTAAATATATTTAAGAAACAGTTAGATAGGTTTTTACACAGTAAGGGAATTAAGGGTTATGGAGGAAAGGCAGGTAGATGGAGCTGAATTTACGGATAGATCAGCTAATATCTCATTGAATGGTGGGTCGGCTCGATGGGCCGAATGGCCAACTCCTGCTCCTATTTCTTATGTTCTTATGTTCTTATGACTACAGGTTGACTTTGAGACCCTTTACAACTCATGTTCCTAGATTATTGTTATTTGCAGTTTGTCTTTTGCACTTTGTTGTCATTCTTTATAAAATTCTATTGTATTTCTTTTTATTGTAAATTCCTGCAAGAAAATGAACCTCAAGGTAGTATATGGTAACATATAGCATACATGTTTTGATCATAATTGACTTTGAATGCACTTTTTGGAACCTCCCAAATGCACTTCTCCAAACTGAATTTAATTTGCCACTTTTCTTCCCAACGGACTTCCTGTAGTCCGAAAAGTTCTTGTTAATAGTCAGCCTTTCCTGCAATTTTTGCATCTTCAAATTATGTTGGGCTTGCTCCTGTCATGGTTTGGCAGTAAAGAGGTCCTGTTGACATGAGCAATCAAGCTGTCTCTGGACAGCACAATCCAGCAATAACGATTTGTCTCATCAAATTCAATTTTTCCCTCAAATTGCAGGAATGTTTAAAGCTGACAGTGTATCTCAGATTTTAGCACAGGTCCTCAAAGAAATCAGAAACGGAAATTTTAACATTGCTTTAAGCTGCAGCTCTTCTGTCAGGTAAGTTATAGTCACTGTGTATGTATGTATGTATGTATTTATTTAGTTAGTTAGTTAGATAGACATACAGCATGGAATAGACCCTTCTGGCCCAACAAACTGCCCTACCTAGCAGCCTAATCATCAGACAATTTACAATTACCAATTAACCTACTAACTGGTACCTTTGGAATGTGGGAGGAAACCAGAGTACCTAGAGGAAACCCACATGTTCACCAGAAGGACGTACAAACTCCTTACAGATAGTGCCTGTTGTGTATTTAATATTTCTGTAATACATGAGTAACATTGTAAATGTATTATTTGATTAAGCATTCTTTGCTGTTTACATAATTCAGTATGAGCTATATGTAAAAGTATGTGAATGGCATACGTCATTACGCCACCACATCATATGTGCTCACCTCACTAGAGTAAAACAAAGAAGACAAGTTTATCCCCGGGAACCTGTGTTTTTCAATTGATTGGTTTATGAAGTTACAAAATATAATAGTGGTGACGAGTAAGTTTTAAAATGAAATGGAGACTACTACCTACCTGTTTGAAGCGCAGAATGTTTTTTTGACTTCACACGGGGAGACAGACGGTTGAGGTAAAAAAAAAAGGTCAGAAACCAACAAAATTCATAGGTTCAGAAACAGTGAGTAGTAGGTGATAATAATAACAGAGAAAAAATGGCTGACTACATCAGAAAGATTGATGTGTTTGATTGCACAACAGGTAACTAGATAATATATACTAAATAAATTGAAAAGTATTATGAAGCAAATAAAATAACCAAAGAAAAGATTGACAGCGAGGACTTGAGTGTTGGAAGTGTAAAACCTTTCAAACAGTACATGTATGGGAAAGAATTGATCATCCATCAACCATTGTTGTCCATTTTCAATCCACAAAAAGGCGTTCATGAACAGGGCTTTCTTACTTGGTGAACACATTTACAAGATCAAATTCAAGAGGGCAACTAATCATGAAAATTGTGATGGATTGCCTTGGAAAAGGAAATACCTGAAAAATCTACAAATGAGGACACCTTTCTTGACATATTCTCCTGATTACAGCAGAGATGGTCCAAAAGGAAACCAGAAAAGACTCCACACTGTCACATGTCTACATGGTCACCAAAATGGCTGGAATGTGCAGCAGAAATTCCAATTCCCCCATTTTTACCAGCATTGGGATGAACTTGTCTTTGACAGGGGTTGCCTTATGTGGAGATTGAGAGTTGTTGTACTATCCAGGCTGAGAGCTGAAGTGTTGGAAGAACCACTTGCTGGTCATCTAGGCCTGAGATAGATCAACAGGCAGCTTGCCATTCACTATTCAGGAAGCCAGTATTTTAGTGAGGGAGGGAGAGTAGCCAGATGTCTTGGTACATATTATTACCAATGACATAGGAAGGAAAAGCAAAGAGGTCCTGAAAATAAAAAATTAAAAAGCTATATAGAAAGCTGAGAAGCAGGACCTTCAGGGTAGTGATTTCTGGATTGCTGCCTGTGCCACACACCAGTGAGGACAGAAACAGGATGATTTGGCAGATTAATGTGTGGCTGAGAAGCTGGTGCAGAGGTTCATGGATCATTGGGATCTCTCCTGGGGAGGGTATGACCTGTTCAAAAGTGATAGGTTACACCTGAACCCGAGGGGGACCAATATTCTTATGGGCAGGTTTGTTAGAGCTGTTGTGGAAGGTTTAGACTAATTTGGCAAGGGGATGGGAACTGGAGCGGATAGGACGGATGGTGAAAAAGCAAAGATAGTGTGCAGTCAGATTGTCAGGAAGGGCAGGCAGATGATCGGACAAAATTGCAGCCAGCAGGGTGAGTAGTAGTGCATCAGAATCAGGATCAGAATCAGGTTTATTATCACCGGCATGTGACGTGAAATTTGTTAACTTAGCAGCAGCAGTTCAACCATCTAGCAGAAAGAGAGAGAAAAATAATAAAATAAAATAAAACATAATAATAAATAAACAAGTAAATCAATTACAGTATATTGAATAGATTTTTTTAAAATGTGCAAAACAGAAATACTGTATATTAAAAAAACTGAGGTAGTGTCCAAAGATTCAATGTCCATTTTGGAATCAGATGGCAGAGGGGAAGAAGCTGTTCCTGAATCGCTGAGTGTGTGCCCTCAGGCTTCTGTATCTCCTACCTAATGGTAACAGCGAGAAAAGGGCATGCCCTGGGAGCTGGAGGTCCTTAATAATCGATGCTGCATTTCTGAGACACCGCTCCCTGAAGATGTCCTGGGTACTTTGTAGGCTAGTACCCAAGATGGAGCTGACTAGATTTACAACCTTCTGCAGCTTCTTTCGGTCCAGTGCAGTAGCCCCTCCATATCAGACAGTGATGCAGCCTGTCAGAATGCTCTCCACGGTACAACTATAGAAGTTCTTGAGTTTATTTGCTGACATGCCAAATCTCTTCAAACTACTAATATAGTGTAGCTGCTGTCTTGCCTTCTTTACAACTACATCGATATGTTGGGACCAGGTTAGATCCTCAGAGATCTTGATATCCAGGAACTTGAAGCTGCTCACCCTCTTCACTTCTGATCCCTCTATGAGGATTGGAATGTGTTCCTTCGTCTTACCCTTCCTGAAGTCCACAATCAGCTCTTTTGTCTTACTGATGTTGAGTGCCAGGTTGTTGCTGTGGAACCACTCCACCAGTTGGCATATCTCACTCCTGTACACCCTCTCATCACCACCTGAGATTCTACCATCAATGGTTGTATCATCAGCAAATTTATAGATGGTATTTGAGCTATGCCTAGCCAATCATATAGAGAGTAGAGCAATGGGCTAGGCACACACCCCTGAGGTGCACCAGTGTTGATCATCAGTGAGGAGGATATGTTATCACCAATCCGCACAGATTGTGGTCTTCTGGTTATGAAGTTGAGGATCTAATTGCAGAGGGAGGTACAGAGGCCCAGGTTCTGCAACTTCTCAATCAAGATTGTATTAAATGCTGAGCTATAGTCAATGAACAGCATTCTGACATAGGTGTTTCTGTTGTCCAGGTGGTCTAAAGCCATGTGAAGAGCCATTGAGACTGCATCTGCTATTGACCTATTGTGGCGATAGGCAAATTGCAATGGGTCCAGGTCCTTGCTGAGGCAGAAGTTCAGTCTAGTCATAATCAATCTCTCAAAGCATTTTATCACTGTGGGTGTGAGTGCTACCGGGTGATAGTCATGAAGGCAGCTCACATTATTCTTCTTAGGCACTGGTATAATTGTTGCCATTTTGAAGCAAGTGGGAACTTCTACCCGTAGCAGTGAGAGGTTGAAAATGTCTTTGAATACTCCTGCCAGTTGGTTGGCACAGGTTCTCAGAGCCTTACCAGGGACCTTCTGCCTTATGAGGGTTCACTCTCTTCAAAGATAGTCTAGCATCGACCTCTGAGACAGAGATCACAGGGTCATCAGGTGCGGCAGGGATGCAGAATCAAAAAGGGTAGGAAATACAGCACTCAAAGTGTTATATCTCAACGCACATAGTTTGAGAAATAAGGTGGATAATCTTGTTGCACAATTATACATGGTCAGACGTGATGTTGTGGCCGTCACTGAGTCATGTCTGAAGGATGGTTGTAGTTGGGAGCTGAACGTCCAAGGTTACATGTTGTATCAGAGGGGAAGGAAGGTAGACAGATGGGATGGCGTAGCTCTGCCGGTAAAGAATGGCATCAATCAGTAGAAAGATGTGACAAAGGATGGAAGATGTTGAATCCTTGTGGGTTGAGTTTAGAAACTGTAAGGGTAAAGGGATCCTGATGGCACATATACAGTATACAGGCCTCCCAACAGCAGCTGGGATGTGGACCACAAATTACAATGTGAAATAAAAAAAGACGTCTCAAAAAGGCAATGTTATGATCATCATGGGAGATTTCAACCTGCAGGTTAATTGGGAAAATCAGGTTGGTAATGCATCTCAAGATATTGAGTTTGTTGAATGTCTATGAGATGGCTTTTTGGAGCAGTCTGTCATTGAGCCTACTTGGGGATCAGCTATACTGGATTGGGTGTTATGTAATGGACTGGAGGTGATTTGGGACCTTAAGGTAAAAGAACACTGAGGAGGTAGTGATCACAATATGACAGAGTTCAACTTGAAATTTGATAGGGAGAAAGTAAAGTCTGATGTAGCAGTATTTCAGTGGAATAAAGGAAATTACAGTATGAGAGAAGAGTTGGCCAAATTAAATTAGAAGGAGATTGTTGGCAGGGATGACAGCAGAGCAGCAATGGTGTGAATTTCCAGGAAAAATGAGGAAGGTGCAGGATAGATGTATTTCAAAAACAAAGATATATTAAAATGGCAAAATAGTACAACCATGGCTGACAAGGGAAGCCAAAACTAATGTAAAAGGAGAAGAAATGGAATTCAACAGCACAAAAAGTAGTGATAAGATAAAGGATTGGGAAGTTTTTAAAAACCTACAGAGAGCAACTGAAAAAAATCATTAGGAGGGAAAAGACAAAATATAAAAGCAAGTTAGCAAACAATATCAAAGTGGATAGTAAAAGCTTTTTCAAGTATGTCAAAAATAGAAGAGAGATGAGAGTGGATATAGGACCACTAGAAAATGAGGCCAGAGAAATAATAACGGGGGTCAAGGAGATGACAGAACTAAATGTATATTCTGCGTCAATCTTCACTGTGGAAGACACGACCAATGTGCCAGATGTTGAAGGGTGTGAGGGAAGAGAAGTGGGTGCAGTTGCAAATACAAGGGATGAGATGCTAAAAAAGCTGAAAGACCTAAGGGTATATAAGTCACCCAGACCAGATGAACTGCACCCTAGGGTTCTGAAAGAGGTAGCAGTAGAGATTGTGGGGCATTAGTAATGATGATTCAAAATCATTGGACTCTGCCTTGGTACCAGAGGACTGGAAAATTACAACTGTTACTCCACTCTTTAAGAAAGGAGGAAGGCAGCAGAAAGGAAATTATAGACCAGTTAGTCTGACCTCAGTGGTTGGGAAGATGTTGGAATCAATTGTTAAGGATGAGATGATGGAGTATTTAGTGACACAGGACAAGATAGAAAAAATTCAGCATGGTTTCCTTAAGGGAAAATATTGCCCAATGAAGCTCAAGCAACACACATCAAAGTTGCTGGTGAACGCAGCGTTCTGTAGGAAGAGGTGCAGTTGACGTTTCAGGCCGAGACCCTTTGTCAGGCCCGATGAACCTGTTGGAATTCTTTGAGGAGATTACAAGTAGGATAGATAATGGGAATTCAGTGGATGTTGTATATTTGGACTTTCAGAAGGCCTTTGACAAGGTGCCAAGCTCATTGTATTACAGGAAATTTTCTGGCATGGTTGGAGCATTGGCTGATTGGTAGGAAGCATCAAGTGGGAATAAAAGGATCCTTTGCTGGTTGATTGTCACTGACTCGTGGTGTTCCGCAGTGAGTCAGCGATGCAGGTGGATGCTTTCCTGATGTCATGGATTCTTGATTACCTGACTGGCAGACCACAGTACGTGTGCTTGCAACACTGTGTGTCCGACTGAGTGATCAGCAGCACTGGGGCTCCACAGGGGACTGTCTTGTCGCCCTTTCTCTTCACCATTTACACCTCAGACTTCAACTACTGCACAGAGTCTTGTCATCTTCAGAAGTTTTCTGATGACTCTGCCATAGTTGGATGCATCAGCAAGGGAGATGAGGCTGAGTACAAGGCTACAGTAGGAAACTTTGTCACATGGTGTGAGCAGAATTATCTGCAGCTTAATGTGAAAAAGACTAAGGAGCTGGTGGTAGACCTGAGAAGAGCTAAGGTACCGGTGACCCCTGTTTCCATCCAGGGGGTCAGTGTGGACATGGTGGAGGATTACAAATATGCGGGGATACAAATTGACAATAAACTGGACTGGTCAAAGAACACAGAGGCTGTCTACAAGAAGGGTCAGAGTCGTCTCTATTTCCTGAGGAGACTGAGGTCCTTTAACATCTGCCGGACGATGCTGAGGATTTTCTACGAGTCTGTGGTGGCCAGTGCAATCATGTTTGCTGTTGTGTGCTGGGGCAGCAGGCTGAGGGTAGCAGACACCAACAGAATCTACAAACTCATTCGTAAGGCCAGTGATGTTGTGGGGATGGAACTGGACTCTCTGACGGTGGTGTCTGAAAAGAGGATGCTGTCCAAGTTGCATGCCATCTTGGACAATGTCTCCCATCCACTACATAATGTACTGGTTGGGCACAGGAGTACATTCAGCCAGAGACTCATTCCACCGATATGCAACACAGAGCGTCATAGGAAGTCATTCCTGCCTGTGGCCATCAAACTTTACAACTCCTCCCTTGGAGGGTCAGACATCCTGAGCCAATAGGCTAGTCCTGGACTTATTTCCTGGCATAATTTACATATTACTATTTAATTATTTATGGTGCAACTGTAACGACAACCAATTTCCCCTGGGATCAATAAAGTATGACTATGACTATGACTATGAACTGCTTTTTATGCTGTATATCAATGATTTAGATTAGTGGTCACCAACCTTTTTAAACCCAAGATCCCCTACCTCGGCCTCAGTGAAAGGCAAGATCAACCTGCTAAAACATTTAGAGAAAAAACAGCTCAGATTGTACTTCCAACTTGAGGCCCTTTATTTGGGCTAATTGTATTTTAATTACATAAAATGCTTTTGTCAAACTTTCAAATTAATTCACCAAGAAGGCACTGTAACTAGCATATCAAACAGGCCATAGCGGCATCGAACTCATCCAATAACGCCTTGAGTAAGCGGTGCTGTAGTGCTTTTGCTTGAATCAAGTTTATCAGTTTGACCACTGGTGTCATTGCATGGGGGGGTGGGGGGGTGGTCCACGACCTTCCCAGCCAGGGCCTGCTGATGAATCACACAGTGATAATTCAGGAAGTCAGGAAAATCAGGGTCATTATGGCACAGTGCTATAAAACCAATGCACATTGCTGGGGCCCCATCAGTAGTAATTGCGACCAGTTTATGAATGGGGATGTCATTTTCACTTACATTTTTTTAAAACTCATTGTAAATATCCTCACCTCTCGTTCTCTCCTTTAAGTGCAAAAGAGTGAGGAAGTCGTCCCTTGTTGTAAAATCCTAGAAGGCCGTTCTGACAAATACAACAAGCTGAGCTGTGTGCATTACATCCAGGGATTCATCAAACTGTCATGAAAAATATTCACAGAGTGACAAGTCCTTTAACACTTGTCGATCCACCTCATCTGAGCAGCATGTTTGCTGGGCCTTCAACCCCGATTTCAGCTCCTCAACTCTCCTGGTATTGGTAAACTGTTCCTGAGACACTAGTATAAGTTTCAGGGGTATGCAAGCTAATGACACCACTGTGTTTGTTTCCCATTTCTTTTACATTTGGGGAATGTTGAAATTTAAAGGGGGAGAAGTTTTGTAATGTGAGGATAAGTTAATACCAATTAAGATCGTGGTGGTATAGCAATACTCCTGCTATGGAAAGCTGTTTATAAAGAGAGATTGTTTCCGGGGTTGCGGGGTTTTCCTTCCGGTCTTTTCTGCCTATTAGTGAAAACCTCCGTATGTGAATATTGTTTTACCGTCCTCGATAAAGTTGTTCCTTCTGGGCATGAAGTTATCGAGTGGTCCTTTTTCAAAGTAGAAGTTACTACATATTTGCATCAAAAAGTTTATGTATTTCTGTATTTCTTTTTTCTTTTTTTTTTGGGATCTACTGGGAAAGTCTCAAAGATCGACCAGTCGATCACAATCGACTGGTTAGTGACCACTAATTTAGATGATGGAATAGATGGCTTTGTTGCCAAGTTTGCAGATGATACAAAGTTTGGTGGAGGGGCAGGTGTTGTTGAGGAAACAGGTAGGATGCAGAAGGACTTAGCCTGATTAGGAAAATGGGTAAGAAAGTGGTAAATGAAATACAATGTTGGAAAATGCATGGTCTCGTACTTTGGTAGCAGAGATAAATGTGCAGACTATTTTCTAAATGGGACATGGAGAAAATCGAAAAATCTGAGATGCAAAGGGACTTTGGAGTCCTTGTGCAGAACACCCTACAGGTTAACTTGCAGGAAGAGTTGGTGGTGATTTCAAGAGGTCTGGATTACAAGAGCAGGGATGTGATGCTGAGGCTTAATAAGGCACTGGAGTATTGTGAACAGTTCTGGGCTCCTCATCTAAGAAAAGATGTGCTGGCACTGGAGAGATTTCAGAGGAGGTTCACAAGGACGATTCCGGGAATGAAAGGGTTATCATATGAGGAACATTTGATACCTCTGGGTCTGTGCTCACTGGAATTTAGAAGGATGGAGGGGGGTCTCACTGAAACCTTTCAAATGTTGAAAGGCCTAGACAGGGTAGCTGTGGAAAAGATGTTTCCCATGGTGGGGGAGTCTAGGACAAGAGGGCACAGCCTCAGGATGGGCATCCACATAAAACAGAGATGCAGAGAAATTTCTTTAGCCAGAGGATGGAGAATTTGTGGAATTTATTACCACCAGGCAGCTATGGAGGCCAGGTTATTGGGTGTATTTAAGGCAGAGCTTGATAGGTTGTCTATTGGACACAGCATCAAAGGTTATGGAGAGAAGGCCAGGGAGTGGAGCTGAGGAGGGAAGGATCAGCCATGATTAAATGGTGGAGCAGACTCTATAGGCCAAATAGCCTAATTCTGCTTGTATGTCTTATGGTCTTATGTCCAGAAGATGCCAAGAGCAGCATCTTTCCATTGATGGGAATGGTCTGCATTGCCCTGGCAGAGGATTTGTGTGGATTTTGCCGAACCATTCATGGGCACAAATTGCTTGGTAGTAGTGTACGCAGCCACAAAAGGGCCAGGAGTGTTCCCAATAGCCTCCACTACAGCATTGCACACTGTTGATGTGTTCAAAAGCTTGTTTTCAAAGACTGGTGTGTCAAAACACTTAGTCAGTAACAATGAACCACAGTTTATTGTGAAACAATTTCAGTCATTCCTAAAAATGATCGGAATAAGACAGATTATATCTGCACTGTACAGCCCAACTACAAATGGCTTGGCAGAAAGGATTGTCCAGAGTCTAAAGAACGCTCTATAGCGGCTGGTGTTGTAGTGGCGTCTGCACTGGACTTCGAAGTGTGTGGTCCTGGGTTTAAATCTTTCCGACTCCTTGCATGCTTTCCATCTGTGGTGGGTTGAGCATCGGCCTCCTGAACCAACAGAGAAAACAAAACTACAGAAACGGCAAGGTTGCTGCCCAAAGTGCCACAAGCCATGGAAACGAACGCACTGTGAGCAATGTCAGCAGAACACACTACACCAACATTCAAACCTTTTCATAACGCAATGCAGACAACTCCACAAACAAAAGCTCACCACTAATGGTCGTCCCTTGTGCTCATGCTTAGATCTCTTCAAAACCAATCTCAAAAGGGGTACGTAGGACCATCAATTGAGATAATTTGAGGGTTCTCAAACTAGAGGCTTCGAAATTTCATTCCTGGACAAGCAGTCCTGGTGAGGGTCTACAGAGGTGATCAAAAATGGGTACTTGGAAAGATTAAGGAAAAAACTAGACCACTCTCCTACACAGTGGATATTGTGTCCGATGTCATGTAGAAATAACACATTGAATAGTTGAGGAGACCAGAGTCGACTGTGAGAGAAGGAAGATGTCCAGAGCTGTCTGAATCACTTCTTGCAGTCCCAGAGTCAACTCCTACAACTACTATGGAGGGGGGCACAGAACTATTTTATATTATATGCAGTATATACACACACATATACAGTACTGTGCAAAAGTCTCAGGCACATATATATAGCAAGGGTGTCTAAGACTTTTAAATTACTCCAGTACTGTAGTGATTTTATGTATTGCATTGTACTGCTGCCACAAAAAAACATATTTCATGACATATGTGATGATAAACCTGATTCAGATATGGGTCTCTATTGTGGACTGAGAGTGGGAAGGGAGCAAGGAGAGGGAAATCATGCTTGGGAAAGGGGGAAGGGAGAGGAGAGGAAGCAGGAAGCATCAAAGAGCCATTCTATAATGGTCAATAAACTAATTGTTTGGAATCAAATGACCTTGTCTGGTGCCTGAAGACTGGGTATGTCTGCACCCACACCCCCACCCCACCTCTGGCACTCTTTCTCTGCTTTGACTCCCATCAGATTTACAAACTCTCTTTCTGTTCCACGTTGACAAAACTTTGAGGTACCCTAGTCATATACATGTACATAAGATTTTTGCACAAGACCAATATGCTGCACATTCAGTTGAGACGCATTCTGTATGAGTTAGAGTTTATAGCTAAGTAGTGAGGAGTGTTGTGCCGTTAATATTTCAGTAATATTTGAGTAATTTTGTAGATATATTGTTTGATTAAGCATTCGTTGTTGTTTACATAGCTCATTACAGGATATATGTAAAAGACACATTTATCCCTGGGTTCTTATATTTCTCTATCGATTAGTTTATGGAGTTGCAAAACACAACAGCACCGAAATTGAACTCTGAACTCCAATGCCTCTGGCTATAAAAGTGTCGTGCTAATCACTATGCTACCATGGTGCACAAATTTATCAGTAAGTAGTTAGACTGAAAGATTAATGGAATGTAGTTTCATTTCTCTTCAATATTTTTAATAATTTTCTACATAGAAGAAAACAGAGTTCAAGAAAAAAGAAATATATCAAATACATTATACTGAATCGCACATACAAACTCCTTACCTTATATTCATACAAATTGATTATTCATAATATTGAAATATAGTAAATTTATTATATGGAAAAAAAATCTAACCTACTACCTAGACTGAAGCTGATTAGTAAAGAAGAAAAAAGAAAAAAAGTATATTATTAGCCATCATCTGTGCTTTAACAGCAAATCAAAGGTTTTGAAAAATAGCTCAAAAAAGGTCCCCACAATGTTTGAAAGTCTTGATTAGATTCAGAGATTAAACACCAAAATCTTCTCTAAATTTAAACATGCAGCCATTGAACGTGAATGGGCGGGACCGCATCTTTCCATTTAAGCAAGAGCGCCCTCCTCGCCATAAGAGAAGTAAAGGCCACAATGTGCAAATCAGATTTCTCCAAAGTAATATCCTTTCCTCCAACAATACCTAATAAAGCAGTCAAAGGATTAGGCTTGAAATTTACTTTAAAAAGTATCGAAAAAGTTTGAAATACCTCTTTTCAATATTTTCCAAGACTCGGACATGTCCAAAACATATGAATGAGTGAAGCTTCTCCATTATTACATTTATCACAATAAGGAGATATATCCAAATAAAAGCGTGACAACTTATCCTTGGTCATGTGGGCCCTATGGACCACTTTAAACTGTAGGAGAGAGTGGTGAGCGCATAACAATGAAGTGTTATCCAATTTAAAAATTTCATTCCAAGTTTCCTCAGAAATTGAAGTCTGTAAGTCCTGTTGCCAAAGATTTTTAATTTTATATAAAGGAACACTTCTCATTCCCAGCAAAATATTATAAATATTACATATAGATCCATTATAAAAAGGTTTCAAATTAAAAATTACATCTAGTAGATTCTTATCAGGACTTTTAGGAAATGTACATATTTGAGACTGTAAAAAGTCTCTTATTTGTAGATATTGAAAAAAGTGAGTTTTGGGTAAGCTGACAGTTGCTCAAACGATAGGATACTTCCCTCCACAAACAAGCCCTGGAAGCATTTAATACCTAATCTATCCCATTCTTTAAAAGCCACATCTATCATAGAAGATTTAAAAAAATAATTAGAAAAAATGGGACTTGAAAGAGAAAACCTCAATAAGCCAAAGTATTTTTGGAATTGTACCCAAATTCTCATAGTATGTTTAACTACCAAATTGTCAGTTAACTTACTCAGGGATAAAGGAAGTGAGGATCCAAGAAGAGAAATAATAGAAAACTTATTAACAGAGTTAGCTTCTAAAGAAACCCACATTGGACAATCCTCACGATTAATGTAATATAACCAAAATGTAAGATTATGTATATTAACTGCCCAATAATAAAACCTAAAGTTGGGTAAAGCTCGCCCTCCATTCTTTTTAGCTTTCTGAAGATGAATTTTGTTTAGTCTGGAACACTTATCTTTCCATATATAGGATGATATAATAGAATCAAGAGAATCAAAAAAAAGATTTAGGGATAAAAACAGGTAATGCCTGAAAAAGATATATAAATCTAGGTAAAATATTCATTTTAATAGAATTAATTTGACCAATCAATGATAACGAAAGAGGCGATCAATTTGATAGTGTCCTTTTATATAATTCGAAAGGGTAAGAAAATTTTCTTTAAATAAGCACTTATAATTTTTAGTAATTGTTATACCTAAGTAAGTACATTGGTTTCTTACAATTTTAAAAGGAAGGTTAGTATTAGTTGATATCCAATTATTCAAAGGAAAAAGTTCACTCATGTAAATTCAGTTTATAGCCTGAGAACTGGCTAAAACAGGAGAGTAAAGAAAGCGCATGGGATACCGAAGTCTCAACATTAGAAATAAAGAGCAATAGATCATCAGTGTAAAGGGAAACTTTGTGGATAGTGCCTCTCCTTAGAATACCAGTGATATCATTAGATTCTTGACAGGCTGTGGTTAATGGTTCTAAAGCCAGATCAAAAAGCAAAGGACTCATCGGACAGCCTTGTCTGGTGCCACCTTGAACCTTAAGTGGTTTGGAATTCTGAGAATTAGTAATAATCCTAGCGGAGGGAGCTAAATAAAGTAATTTAATCCATTGAATGAAATCAGGTCCAAAATTGAATTTTTCTAGAATTTTAAATAAATAATTCAATGCACCTCTGTCAATAGCCTTCTCAGTGTCTAGGGATACCACACATTCTGATATCTCTTTAGAAGGAGAATAGATAACATTTAATAAACGATAAATATTAAAGTGAGAATATCGATTTTTGATAAACCCAGTCTGATTATCAGAAATGACAGATAGTAAAATATTTTTAATCCTATGGGCCAAAACTTTAGATAGAATCTTAGTATCAACATTAAGTAAAGAAATTGGTCTATAGGAAGAGCATTCAGTTGGATCCTTATTCTTTTTGAGGATAAGTGAAATGGAAGCCTCATAAAAAGATTGAGGGAGTCTGCCCAACTTAAATGAATCCGAGAAAACTGAACATAAATGAGGTATAAGCAGTGAGGAAAAGGTCTTATAAAACTCTCCAGAAAATCCATCTGGACCCAGAGCTTTCCTCGAGTGCAATGAGCACACAGCCTCAACAATTCCCTCAAAAGAAATAGGTTGTTCCAGCTGCTTTCTGTTGTCAACAGAGATTGTGAGAATGTTTAATTGGTCTAAAAAATTGTTCATTACAGTGTTATCCTTAGGAGAGTCAGAGTTGTAGAGTCTAGAATAAAATTCTCTAAAAGTATCATTTATTTCTAAATGATCAATTGTCCTATCACCATTAGCTTTACATGTTTCTTTACTCTGCTGTTTAGCTATAAAGGTTTTAATTTGATTAGCCAATAATTTAGCTGTTTCGTCTCCATGAATATAAAATTGACTTTTATCTTTTAGGAGTCGAGTTTCAATTGGATAAGTTAAAAGGAGATCATATTTAGTTTTAATTTCAACACGCCTTTTATATAAAGCAGGATCTAGAACCAAGGCATACTGTTGGTCTAATTGTTTCAACTAGTTAGCTAAATCACTTCTCTCTTTATTAGCTTTTTTCTTAATACTTGCAGTATAAGAAATAATTTGTCCTCTAGTATACGCCTTAAAGGCATCCCATCTGATAAGACTAGAAGTCTCCTCTAATGTATTCTCTTAAAAAAAAGAGTAATTTGTCTCTACATAAACTTTAAAAAATCTATATCAAATAACAAAGTTAGATTAAAATGCCAAAACCTGTTTGTTTGAGGAAGGCCAGGGAGATTTAAAGATAAGAGCACAGGAGCATGATTTGAGACAACAATCTCTTTATATTCACAGGATCGAACTAATGGAATCATTTGGCTATCAATAAAAAATAATCAATCCTGGAATATGTATGATGGACATGAGAGGAAAACAAATATTCCCTGTCTACTGGATGAAAAAAAACGCCAAACATCAACAATACCACATTTCATTAGAAAAGATTTAGTAAACACAGCTGATTTATTTGGTATCACTAGTTTAGAAGATGAACGATGTAAAACTGGATCTAAACAACAATTAAAATCTCCTCCCATCACCAATGAGTACAGAATCAGATCTGACAAAAATGAAAAAAAAAACACTCAAAGAAGCCTGGGTCATCTATATTCAGAGCATACACATTGGCAAATACCATTAATTTGCTATCTAGCTTCCCTGATACTATAACAAAATACCCATTAGTATCAGAAATTACTTTATGTTGAACAAAGGAAACTTCATTATCTATAATGATCGAAACTCCTCTGGCTTTGGCCTGAAACGAAGAATGGAAATGAGATTATCTCCATTGATTAAAAAGGCATGATTTGTCAGATTTATGTACATGAGTTTCTTGAAGAAAAACAATGGGTACCGTAAGTATAGGCAAAAATCTTATTTCTTTTCACAGGGTGATTTAGCCCTTTCACGTTAAAACTAAGTAAATTAATACATTGATCCATTTTAAAACTATTTATAAGAAAGGTTAAAGCAACAATCAGAGGAATATATATTAAACCCAAACAATAAACCTTGAGATATGGTAACTAGGCAACACAGTTGACTAAATTTCCAAATCAGCTTCAAGAAAAAAGAACTCCCCATTCTCCTCCCTCCTCCCAAAGAGAGAAAATCAGCCAAAAGGCAGCTGATGCCTACCCCCACTAATATCATCCCCCCAGAAATGCCTGCTGGAACCGCCCCAAAGAATTCAAGGTTGATTACTGTTCCAACCAAGACAAAGCAAAAAGCAGTAAAAAAATAAGCTTATACAGTTTTACCAAACAAAAGAAGCAATTATTCATACTGAAAAATATTAAACAGTTACATTTCTAAGTCTAAAACCTTTTGAGCCTCTTCATTTGTAAGAAACTATTCTTTGAGCCATCTTGCATTGTAATTCTCAGCTGCCGGATAGCGAAAAGAAGGCTTGAAGTTTTTGCTATAAAGTTCCGCCATAACTTTTTTAAACTTTGCACGTTCTTCCATAACTTTCGATGAGAAATCTTCAACAATACAAATCTTCTGACCCTTGTAGTCAATCATACCTTTCCGGTAGGATTCACAAATCAAAAGGTCTTTTATTTGAAATTCATGAAAGCATATACTGACCGATCTTGGTCTTGATTCTGAAGTTGATATATAAATAGGCGATCTGTGAACATGATCAATCAAAGATAAAGACTGTATAATATCAGGGAATAATTACATCAGAAGGTTTGCAAAGAATTCCTTAGGATTAGCTCCTTCTGTTAACTCTTTAAGTCCCAAGATTCGTAAGTTGTTTCTCCTACTTCTATTTTCCAAATCAATAATCTTCTGTCTCAGTTTTCCACTGGACTTGGATTGTTCTTCCTACAGCTTTTGCAGATCATTAGTTTTCTTATCCAGTATCGTTATAATCACTTCATGCTTTTTTATCCTCTTATCATGCTTGATTAAAGTTTCTTGAATAACATCCAGTTTTGTACCTATTTGTTTAACTTCAAAGCTGATCTGTTGTGAATCGGCCGACGCTTCTTTTCTGAACTGATGAAACTCCTCGGTAAGCTTTTGCGAGTCTGTAGAAAGCTTTTGAAGCAAGCCCATAATAGATTCAAAAGCTGCTTTGGTAGCCATAGTAAGTAATAACACGTTTAACAGTAATATTTCAAAAGGTTGGAAATAACAAAAAAAGGAAGCAAACTAGGAGCACCAGGAAAGACCATCAGCGACCAGCAGGCAAGTCGTAGTTCCATTTCTCAATGCAGTATACTAAACATACTGTATGCATCTACAGCAAAAGTTCTGCTGGCTGATAAGTGCCAGACTTAACGGATGCCTATTAATCAAAAGTGCCTGAAAATCAGTAACAATGTTACCTAATGATCTTAAAAAAATTGAGAACTGTAAGGTATACAAGTATAGGGAAGTTTAGGAGTACGAGTTGGGACACGATGGGCATATATCACCAGAACCTGAAACAGTACGCAGTAAATTCACCAGAGGAAGCTATTGTCATGTGATGGGTAGCTTTGACATGGACTGAGATACTGAAGAATGATGAGATGTCTAAAATGCTGATTACCAGAGTTTTACTATGTAATAAGTATTCACAGCTGACTAAATATTTAATACTTTCATTTCCTTGCAAATGATCACAATCTAGAAACACACTCGATGCAACCAGCATACATAGGAGTATGACAACCACTGTTAAAAGCTCACAGCTTTCCTCTGTGTCTTCATGCACTGTACTCGCTTTGCCTGGGAAAGGCATTGTCGATGCCACTTTGTTCATCGAGAATTTCATTAGGTTGTTGGTGAAAAAGCCCCTTTATTCAGTAGGCAACCGGAACTTTTGCGCTGATTGCACCAACTATTTGGCCTTTATCTTCCTGCTAAACCCTCCATGACTCCACTGTCCCACCTACATTTTAACACAGCCCTGCATCAGCTCCTGCTGCAATTATTCCTAACAGTGGCTGCATCAGAACCGCCACTCCAGCTCCTAATTCCTAAACATCATCCTGCGCCAAACCTCTTATCCTCTTGCCTCTAATTCCCAACTGCTGACACTAATTCAAATGTGAAACCTGAATTTTGTCAGCCATATGGCTGAAGTGTCACTTAAAATTAGAAACAGCAACATCTGACTGGTCTGCTTGTGGTTACATGTCCTCAGAAATAGTGACTGAGGACAAATTTTCAGATGACACCAAGACTGGGGTGTAGTGGATAGTGAGGAAGGCTATCATGGTTTGCAGAGAGATCTGCATCAGCTGGAAAAATGGGCTGAAAGGTGACAGATGGAATTTAATGCAGACAAGTGCGAAGTTTTGCACTTCAGTTGGACCAACTATGGTAGGTCTTACACAGTAAATGGTAGGGCACGGAGGAGTGTGGCAGAAGAAAGGGATCTGGGAATAGAGGTCCATAATTCACTTATCACATCTAGATAGGGTTGTAAAGAAAGCTTTTGGCACATTCACCTTCATAAATCAATGTACTGAGTATAAGAGATGGAATGCGATATTGAAGTTGTATAAGGCGTTGGTGAGGCCAAATTTGGAGTATTGTGTGCAATTTTGGTCACCTACCTAAAGGAAAGAAGTAAATAAGATTGAAAGAGTAGAGAAAATTTACAAGGATGCTGCCAGATCCAGAGGACCTGAGTTATAATCAAAGATTGAATCGGTTAGGACTCCATTCCTTAGAACGTAGAAGATTGATAGAGGTATACAAAATTATGAGGGTGTAGATAGGGTAAATGCAATCAGGGTTTTTCCACTGAGGTTGGGTGGGGGCTACAACCAGAAGTCATAGGTTGAGGTGGAATGTGAAAAGTTTAAGGGGAACATGAGGAGAAACTTCTTCACTCAGAAGGTCGTGGGCGTGTGGAAAGAGCTGCCAGCACAAATGGTGCATGTGAGCTCAATTTTAACGTTGAAGAGAAGTTTGGAAAGGTGCATGGTTGATAGGGGTATGGAGGCTATGGTCCTGGTGCAGGTCGATGGGAGTGGGCAGTTTAAAAGGTTTCCGCATGGACTAGATGAACAGAAGGGCATGTTCCTATGCTATTCTTCTCTATGACTATGAGTGACACCCATGCTGCTTTGCAGGGTTAAAATGTGTCCTTTTCCTTCCAAAATCTTTTTATGAAATCATTCAGGAATTCAAAGATATACAGAATGGTGACACTTTCAACCTCTCACACGATGAGTCCACATGAGCTCCTAATTATAACAAGTATTCAGAAACAATGTTGAGAGGAACTTAACTACAGAAATGCAAGAAAATGGAGAATTAGTCAACAATGTGAACTAGTTAGATCTTTTGACCCATCTTTGGAAGCTGAATAAATTAAAGTCGCCCTAAGCTATTTTAGGATAAAAATTAATAAGGTTTACTTGTCCTGACTGCCTTCTAGTTACCTTTTCTAGAAAGAGGTTATAAAATAGTATACAAAATAGAATTGAAAACATTCATTTGATATTTTCCTACGGACTGGGTTGCAGGCATAATGTACTGGGAACACACAGAAGTTCTGCATAAATGCAACAAGAAACAAAGTATATCACCCTCCTGCTGATCTGCAAATGTCTTTGTCAGTTACATTGGAACACACAAAATGAGAACAGGCACAAGTCATCCCCAATTCCAAAGGGTTGCCTAATGAGAAGATGTCTTCATAGTAAAATTGTTATTAAAATTAATTGCTCAGACTGGCACAAGGTGCATGTCATCTTGAATGAGATAATGGCAGAAATTAATGGAAACATAATCCTGAATAAGTTATGGCGTTGAATTGTAATATAAATTAGAAAGAAAGAAATGGTGTGATCTTACATCCACCTAACCGGTTCATTTTGCATCCCTGTTAATAGTTAAACTGACCCAGTTTCTTAAAAGTCCCTTCTCTGTCCCAGTTTTAAACAGTAATCACATCAAAACTATTGTTGCAGAAATTAATGGATCACTGGAAAAAAAATGTAACAAGACCTAGGCTAGTAATGTATGAAGTTCCATTGGGAAAATTCAAAGCATTTCTGATTTACTTGCAAAATGTTTTACTTTTCTACCATTAGTTGGTGCCTTGCAATTTTAACTTCCATTCTAAGTGGACTAAGCAACAAGGCACCCTGTTGTCAAGGAGATGAGTGGCACTATTTCTCAGAGTTCAGCAGCATAAAGAATCACAATAAAGTTAGAATCTTAAAATCTGCAGATACTTAATCCCCCAACACTTTGAATACTACATTAACAGAATTCTCCGACAGTCAAAGTGTTCTCTCTTGGGGAAAGATGATGGTTGTTCAGTTACAACCAGTGATTCATCTATCTATGGGTACTAACGTAAATCATCTTACACAGGGAGACCTTCCAAAATGATGGCTATCCAAATAAAATTCTATACAGCATCCTTATTTTTCCCTTTGCTCAAAACGAATTATACAAGAAATAGAAGCATAAAAAAAATCTAAAAGCTGATGAACCTGTTCCATGAATGATCTTCTATTTCCACTTTCTATTTTCAGTTCTGCCCACAAATTTTCTATCGGATTGAGGTCAGAAAATGATGTCAAGTCTGGTTCATCCTTGGGAGCAATTTCGAAACGCCTGAAGGTACCACGTTCATCTGTACAAACAATGGTTTGCAAGTATAAACACCATGGGACCACGCAGCCGTCATACCGCTCAGGAAGGATATGCATTCTGTCTCCTAGAGATGAAAGTACTTTGGCGCGAAAAGTGCAAATCAATCCCAGAACAACAGCAAAGGACCTTGTGAAGATGCCGGAGGAAACAGGTAGACAAGTGTAGCTTCCTGGTAACCCTCAGGCTCACTCAACTCACTTTTGTCTAGGGGGAGCAGTCTTCGGCCCCTCCAAACTGGGTAATCAAGTTTGTGTGGATGCCGTGTGATGTACCCCACCCGCCAAATAACAGACAGCACACAATGTACGATTTACAGATCACACTTTATAGATCTTACTGGAACTATGTAATTAATAGAGATACAATATAAAAGGAAAGTAAAAGGCGCCAAACTTATCAAAGTTCAACCACTTCGTGCACAACAGTTGGAGTTCAATTAACGGAGTCTTCTTTCCACCATTTGATCCCCTCTGACCCCCTCGACCCCCCGCCTGGGACCAACCACGGTGGTCGACCAGAGCGCGTCCAGTACGTCCTTCCTCTTTGGTTCTCCTCCCGAAAAGCCCTGGGTCTCGGACTCCCTCTTGGGTCTGATCCTCGCCCAGCTTACAGCATCTCTCTCATCACGTCTCCTCTCTCTGTCCCCATCGTGCCTTCTGCCCAAAGCCCTCAAAAACAATAGCTTACAGACACACAAGAAAGAATTACATCTATCCCAATTGGTTAGCAAATGAATACAATTCTGTTATCAGTAATTATAACCCAAACAAACTGCTACCGTTATCTCAGCAGTTAACATCACAGAGAAGCCATTTTATTTTGAACATAACAAAGAAGCCATTTTATTAGCTTTAGCAATAACATAAAAGAAGAAACCCCTTACAGAAGTACGTATACCACAGTAAAACGAGTCCTGTATCAACATAACCTGAAAGGCTGCTCAGCAAAGAAGTAGCCACTGCTCCAAAACCACCATAAAAAAACCAGACTACAGTTTGCAAGTGCACATGAGGACAATGATCTTACTTTTTGGAGAAATGTCCTCTGGTCTGATGAAACAAAAAATGAACTGTTTGGCCATAATGACCATCGTTATGTTTGGAGGAAAAAGGGTGAGGCTTGCAAACCGAAGAACACCATCCCAACCGTGAGGCATGGGGGTGGCAGCATCATGTTCTGGGGGTGCTTTGCTGCAGGAGGGACTGGTGCACTTCACAAAATAGATGGCATCATGAGGAAGGAAAATTATGTGGATATATTGAAGCAACATCTCAAGACATCAGCCAGGAAGTTAAATCTCAGTCGCAAATGGGTCTTCCAAATGGACAATGACCCCAAGCATACCTCCAAAGTTGTGGCAAAATTGCTTAAGGACAACAAAGTCAAGGTATTAGAGTGGCCATCACAAAGCCCTGACCTCAATCCGACAGAAAATTTGTGGGCAGAACTGAAAAAGCGTGTGCGAGCAAGGTGGCCTACAAACCTGACTCAGTTACATCAGTTCCGTCTGGAGGAATGGACCAAAATTCCAGCAACGTACTGTGAGAAGCTTGTGGAAGGCCACCCAAAATGTTTGACCCAAGTTAAACAATTTAAAGGTAATGCTACCAAATACTAACAAAGTGTATGTAAATTTCTGAGCCACTGGGAAAGTGATGAAAGAAATAAAAGCTGAAATAAATCATTCTCTCTACTATTATTCTGACATTTCACGTTCTTAAAATAAAGTAGTGATCCTAACTTCCGAAGACGGTGAATGTTTTCTAGGATTAAATGCAGGAATCATGAAAAACTGAGTTTAAATGAGTTTGGATAAGGTGTATGTAAACTTCTGAGTTTAACTGTATGTAAATGACATACATCATTTTACTGCAACGTCATACTTGCGCACCTCACTTAAAGTAAAAATGAAATCAGACTCGCATTCCTGACTCCCTCCTTTCCCTTTCAATTGGTTTTTATGTTTTTGAGTTACAAAACATAATAGAGGCGATGAATAGAGTTTTAATGAACCTGGGACAACTACTTACTTGTTGAATTGCAGCGAAATGTTCACGTTAAAAAAAAGCACAGCAATAAATAGTTGACTTTAAAAAAAAGGCAGGAAGTGGACAAATTCAAGGGTGTGAAAACAGTGAGTGCCAGGTGATAATAATCATAATTCACGGAGACAGAGGCCGAGTTAAGATGACGCTAAACGGTGACTCCTTTGCTTACATCTTCGAAAACAGCTCTATTTCCATCTTTAATATCTATATTTTTCTCTTTCAGGGTTCTTTTGAAGACCCTGACCTGGAGTTACACATTGACTTCAGTTCTTTGCGGGGATGGGACCCGTCCTCGGAGTTTCAGGACTGGCTAATATTTGGCACGCCACGGGTTCGGTCTGAGAGGCGGCCTAATGTCTGTAATCCTGAGATCTCAGGACAGGACTCTGGAGACAGGTGGCTGGAGGGTCAGTGTCACAGCAGCAGACTCGTGTGTCGTCGGGGAGGCCGGAAAATCTTTCGCTTGGACCGGAAGACTCAAGATCTTTGCGATCTTTGGGTACGGAGCTCGTAAGAAGTGACGAAATGGGCTTTTTAACATCATAAACCAGTGGGTTTTTGTTATGTCTACCACTCACTGTGAAAATGGGGGAACATCTCCCTCTCCCTTATTAGGGAGAGAGAGAATCTGTAGGTTGCCGAATGCCAGATAAATTGCGATAGTCTTTGGGATAACTGCAAGGTCTGTGTCTTTGCTATCACCTAGC
The DNA here is from genome assembly GCF_963921235.1 of Mobula hypostoma. NCBI lineage: Eukaryota > Metazoa > Chordata > Chondrichthyes > Myliobatiformes > Myliobatidae > Mobula > Mobula hypostoma. The sequence goes on along the minus strand of NC_086118.1, from coordinate 4,646,437 downwards.
TTTTTGTTTTGCCAGTGGGGGGAGCGGGGATTGTTGCTCCCCGCCACTTACGCGCAGAAGGGGGGAGCTGGGGGGGGGGTAATTTTGGGTTCTCACGTCTAACTGTCGTTCATTCTTTGGGGCACTTCTCTGTTTTCATGGATGTTTTGCAAAGAAAAAGCATTTCAGGATGTATATTGTATACATTTCTCTGACATCAAATTGAACCTTTGAACTTTTGAATTTTTTTTTAAAAGGAGCAGAAACGGATGGCAACTTCGGAACTATGGATACATTCAATTGCACAAGAGATAACTGGAAAACATATACTGAGCAAATTGTGCAGTATTTTAAAGCAAATGGACTAGCGAATGAGAAATGAAATGAGTGCCAGTTTTGCTAAGTGTGTTGGGTGGAAATAAATACGGTTTGCTTGGAAGTTTAACTGCTCCTGGGCCGGCTGGTGGTGCAATGACATCAGCGCCGGACCCGGGAGCAGAGGTTCCTGGGATCGAAACCAGTCGGATCCGCTCCTGAGTACGCTTTCCATCCGTGCCGGGTTGAGTGTCAAGATCACAACTCGACCTCGTTAAAAAAAGGGAAAAGTACTGCGAAAATGTCTGAGTGAGGAGTGGCGTACCACACAGTCTCTCTCTCTCGCTCCGCGCCTTGTATAAGCCATGAAAAAGACATCATCACGGATGCACGCACGCACACGCAGAGACTCACATGCACACAGGCACGCGCCAAAAAAAAAGTTTAACTGCTTCGACCTAACCAGCCAAAATGAGCCTTTTGATATCATGAAAGTAAGGCAGAAACACTTTGAACCAAAACTATTATTGATTGCAGAACGCTTCAGGTTTCAGAAACAGAATCAAAACCGAGGGGTGGACATTCAGCATATGTAGCTGAATTGAAGTAATTGAGCATTGTTAGTTCGGTAATGGGCTTACTGATGCACTGGGAGGTCATTTATTTTGTGGAATCTTAAAAGAAAATATTCAAAAATGGTTCCTAACTGAAAGACAACTCACATTTAGAAAAACAGTTGAAATAGCTATTCATGGAAACAGCAGACAGAGACACAATTGAGTTGCAACCAGGCATCGCAACATCTAAACGGAAACCTAACTGGCCAAACAAGTTGTGCTATCGTTGCGACAGGGGCTCACATATACCAGACCAATACCGACTTAAAGGCAAAACTTCCAGAAAATGCAACAAAGTAGGACACATACAAGAACATGTTGGGCAGATGAAAATAAATTGACTGCACAGGGAATAGAAAAAGATAAAAAGTCAAATTTTAGTTTCAAAGAGCACTAATCTGCATGCTGTTGATGAAAAATCTGATAATGATGAGAGTGACACAGAACTGAACAGTCTTGAGATTTACAATGTGAAAACTAACAATAGACAAACAATATGGCTTACATGATAGGTGAACGGCAAATTAATTAAAATGGAATTGGACACTGGGAAAGCTGTTCCAGTCATTCCACAAAATGAGTTTGAATTGCATTTCATAGACACTGAACTGAAGCCTTCAGATATCCAACTGAGAACTGGAAAAGAGAGAACTATGGGAATGACATTCGTTATAGAGAGTTACAACCACCAACAAGCCTCATTGGGCTTTAATGTGGTAAAAAAAAGGAGGGCCAACAGTGTGGGATCGTGACTGGCTGAGACAACTACAACGTGATTGGAGATCCGTCCACCATTTGCATGTCACATTCTCTGCAAAAGAGTCAACTGAAACCGAATTAAGAAAGGTACTGGTTGATGCCACAGCAGTGTTCAAGGATAATATTAGAAAACTCAAAACATATCAAGGGTAAAATAGTGTTAAGTGAAAATGCTACACCCAAGTTTTACAAAGCTTACCCGGTTCCTTATTCCATCCGTGATAATGTAGCCAGTGAGCTAGATCACATGGAGACTGAAGGGATTCATTCCAAGGTTGAGTGGAGCCTGTGGGCAATGCCAGTGGTCCCAGTAGCCAAGAAGAATGGGTCTGTCAGGATCTGTGGTGATTTTAAGGTCATCATCAACCCAGTGCTGAATACTCTCTGCCCAGGATAGAGGATATCTTTGCAAACCTTTCTGGTGGAAAACACTTCAGCAGAATGGTCTTAGTTGAGGTCAACTTACAGAAAGAGATGAAAGAAGAGTCCAAAGTGTTTCTCACCATAAACACTCACAAAGGGCTTTATTGCTATAAGAGGTTTATTGTTGGACAGCCATCTCACCTGCACTCTGGCAGAAAGCTTTGGACTAGGTGCTACAAGGCTGCCCAGGCACTCAGTGTCACCTGGATGACATTATTGTTAGCGGTAAGGATGACAAGGAACCTCCAAAATCTCAAGACAGTGTTAAAAAAGATTAGAAGATTACAGGCTCAAAACGTGATGCAACAAGTGTGAATTCTTTAAATTAAGCATCACTTACTGTGGTCACACGATTGATGCATAAGGTTACACAAATGTGCTGAGAGAATTCAAGCAGTGGTGGATGCTCCAAGGCCAAAGAACGTGTCACAGTTGCAGACCATTTTTGGATTTGTCAATTACTGTAACAGATTCCTGCCATACCTGGCTACTGTACTCCACCTCTTGAACTCATTACTACAGATGGGGAAAAAATGACAATGGACAAAGCAGTGTGAGGTGGCTTTTCAAAATGTAAAGGAAATGGTGACGTCAGACACTGTACTCCACATCATGCAGTGAAGCTGGCCGTACAGTGTTTGGGATGTCAACACGTCTAGAAGAAAGAGCTGTGAGAATCACTTCCTGCAGTTCCAACAATTACCACTACCACTGAGAAGGCCCCAGAACCTGAGATGGTTTCACAGCTAGAAATCTCCTGTGATGCAGAATGACCTCACTTGCCAAGAAAGACGTTATCTCACAAGAATAAGACATCCTCCACAGCCATTAAATTTTTAGGCCTGAATGGGACATTTTAAAGTTTACTATGTGGATATCTATATAGTAGTTGTATCACACACTGCATTTGTTTATATAAATTGGCATGCATTCTATATTGAGTTGGGAGTTAAGCTAAGCAGGGAGGAGTGTTGTGTACTTAATATTTTAATAATATTCGGTAATATTGTAAATATATTGTTTGATTAAATATTCTTTGTTATTTACATAATGCATTGCAGGTTATATGTAAAAGTATGTAAATGGCATGTCATATGCGCACACCTTGCTTAAAGCAAAATGAAATTTAGACTCTCGTTCTCAGTTCCCTTGTTTTCCTTTCAATTAGTTTTTATGTTTTGGAGTTACAAAAATAAAACACAACATTGAGAATTCCAAGGATTTACCAGGACCTGCGTGAAGAAATTCATACTAAACTGTTCTAATTGTGCCAATAATTTTCCAATGACCATGCTCCCAGTTCAAGATTCCCCAGGCAAAGAAAATAACTCTCAGTAAAACTTTCAGTACCTGTATGTTTCAACAGGAAATCTTCTCACTTTTCTAAACCCAAAGAATACAGACCCACCTGTCTGAATCTTTCCTCATAAAACATTGCTCTCACCTCAGAAATCCAAGGCAAGTGTTATGATATATATAGAGCAAAATTGGATACAGTATTTCAGGCATGACTTGCCAAAGCAAGTACACTGGATTCTGGTTAATTGGTCCATTAGTTAATCGGGGCAGCTGTTTATTTGGGAACAAAATTATTTAAGAACAAAAAAAAATCAAGAAAGTAACTAGGATTATGTGAGATTATTTGGTTACTATGGTGCTTAATTGGGACAGGTCTATTGCTAAACAGTTTTGAATGACCATCAGACACATGCAGTTAGTCACTACACAGTGCTTAGAGAGAGCAGAGCATTAGCTGTGTGTGCTTATCTTCAAAAAGCAGAAGTTTTTGTCACTAATAGTTGGTGTGAAATAAGCAGTGAGACAATTCAGAACTGTTCGGCTCACCGCGGTTTCAAACATTCAGGCTTGGAGATGCCAGAAATGGCTGGGAGTGAAAATGAAATGATTTCATACTTCAACAAGTTAGAAATTACAAACAATCTGAAGGTATCTACAATCATCTTGAATGTTACAATAAAAATTAAGATTTGGAAGATGCAATCATTCTATGAAGGCAGTTCATTATCTGCACTAAATATATGCAGTGATTTTGTTCATTTACAGTCGATTATAAGAACATGGTAGATAAATGCTCCAGTATTGTAGTATTCTTATTTGTTCTGCATTTCATTGATGTACATAAATTGTTACTCAGTTAAACAGTAGGTTGTCTTGTTTATAGCTTTTAACTATTCCTATGAACCTTTGGCTAATTGGGACAGTTGCTTAAATGGGCCAAAATGTACAGGTCCCGATGTGTCCCAATGAACCGGAATCCTCTGTCTGTAATTATAGCAATTGTTTTATATTCTTTTAATTGATCAACCACAGAAAAAAATTCCAAAGAATTTATCTTCCTAGCTGCTTGCTACATCCAAATAAAGGCACTAAATCTTCCCAGATACTGGTTTTCCATTCTTATTGCTAAAGTAGATAAATAGCTCTCTATCCATTGTACTTCATTGATTATTTTCTTGCTCATGCAGCAAAGATATATATATATTTCTATATATCTCTTTTCTAATGTCTGCATTCTTCTCATACGTTGTTCTGCCCCTTAGGTTTCTAATTTGAAAATCCAGATACCTTCAATCAAAGCCTTCTCTTAAGTCAGTAATGATTACATACTAATGATTACAACATGATTATGGCTCACAATTGACTAGATTGTCAACTTGATGCATAACCTTGTGTGCTTTCCTCTGGCTATTAACCAATCCTATCTATGCTAATATGTCACTCCAATCCCATGAAGCCTTGTCGAGTAACAACTATAAAACAACTATAAAAGTTGCAACTTACCAAATACCTTTGAGAATGTACAGGGAATGTACATTGATGACTTCGCCCTTAAGCATACTTCTTGTGGCATCTTTAAAAAACCTACTAAATCTATGAAAACAACAGGAATTCTGCAGATGCTGGAAATTCAAGCAACACACATCAAAGTTGCTGGTGAACGCAGCAGGCCAGGCAGCATCTGTAGGAAGAGGTACAGTCGACGTTTCAGGCGGAGACCCTTCGTCAGGACTAATTGAAGGAAGAGTGAGTAAGGGATTTGAAAGTTGGAGGGGGAGGGGTATGCTGCCTGGCCTAAATCTATGAAATATGCTTTCGCATTCATAAAAAACCCATTTTTTCAAGATGCTTGTTATAACTTCCTTAACAATGAACTCCAGAATTATCCTCAACATCGGTATTAAATTGCCTGTAATTCTGTTCCCTTTTTCCATTCTTCCTTGAACAGTAGGTTCCTAATGTTATTCTAGCACATTATTGCAATATTCTTCCATTGGCTCTAATATTCTTCCAAATCAAATTTTGCAATTAATAGTACTGTCTTTTTCAAATTCCATAACTGCTTGGTTTCACAGAAAATGTTTCCCATAATTTCTCTGGATTAGAGGACAAAATAATGTATTTCTTACACGGGTTTTCTTCCGTCCGTGGACTCACTTTACACCGCATGCTGTCGGAGCAGTGCTGCCAGGATAATCAAGGACACGACCCACCCAGCCGACAGGCTTTTCGTCCCTCTTCCCTCCGGAAGAAGGCTCAGGAGCTTGAAGACTCGTACGGCCAGATTTGGGAACAGCTTCTTTCCAACTGTGATAAGACTGCTGAACGGATCCTGACCCAGATCTGGGCCGTACCCTCCAAATATCCGGACCTGCCTCTCGGTTTTTTTTGCACTACCTTACTTCCCATTTTTCTATTTTCTATTTATGATTTATAATTTAAATCTTTAATATTTACTAATTTTAACTATTTTTAATATCTTTGATATTCAATATTTGTAATCCAGGGAGTGTGAAGCACATATTGCTGTGATGATTGTACGTTCTAGTACCAATTGTTTGGCGACAATAAAGTATAAAGGTTTCAAAATAAAGCACTCCTCGTTTTCAGTGATGGAATAGGTTAGACACCTAGTTGAGTGTTGCTATAACAACAACCTTTTGCTCAGCATCAGTAGAACTAAACAGTAAACAGCTGACTGTTGATTACAGAAAGGGGAAGGAGGGAGAATGTGTACCAATCCACACCAGGGGAACGGTAGTGTAGATGGCCAACAGCTTCACATTTCTGTGTGTCTACATATCAGATGGCCTCTCCTGTGACCAGCACAGCAATGCTTCACAAGGAAAATACAGTAGCATCTTTACTTTCTTAGAATGTTTAGGAGGTTTGCCTTGTAACCAAACCCTCTAATAAACTTCTACAGATATATTGTTGAAAGTATGATGACTGATTGCATCATGGTCTGGTATGGCAATTCAAATGTGCAGGAGCCCAAGGAGCTGCATAGAATATAGAAAACCTACAGGAAAATACAGGCCCTTTGGCCCACAATGTTGTGCCAAACATGTACTTACTTTAGAAATAATTTAGGGTTACCTGTAGCCCTCTATTTTTCTAAGCTCCACGTACCATAGTAGTGGACTCAGCTCATTGGCACATCCCTCTCCACCAACAGATGCTCAAGAAGGAAACATCCATCATGAACGTTACCTGCCATCCACGTCCATGCTCTCTGCTCACAGCTACTTTCAGAAAGAAGATATAGAAGCAAGATCCAAGAACAGCTACTTTATTTAAATACAGAGCGGAATAGGCCCTTCTGATCTTTAGAGCCACGTCGCCCAGCAAAACCCCAACAACCCCAATTTAACCGTAACCCAATTATGGGACAATTTACAACACTCTATTAATCTACCCGGTATTTCTTTGGACTGTGGGAGGAAACTGAAGCACCCGGAGAAAACCCACACATTCCATGGGGCAGACTCCTTACAGGAGACGCTGGGATTGAACATTGAACTCTGACGCTCCGGGCTGTAATAGTGTCATCCTAACTACTACGCTACCATGACACTCATCATTTGGCTTTCTCCAGTCATCTGGTTTCTGAACCAATGTTATGTATCTGATGCTATGTGCTTGTAATCTTGCTGCATGGAAGTATTTTCATTACATCTATGCATAGATGTACTTGTGAATATGACAATTAGTTTGACTTTGACTTTGGAAAGAATGGTTTGGAAAATAATGATGCTCCCTGAATAAGGGGCATTTCCATTTTGCAATAATACTAATAAACATCTAAATGGAACGTGTTGTTATGGTTCCTTTTGTCTGAATTAGTTTATTAGCTAGGTGAACTCAATAGGGTTTTTTCTGTGATCATTTCACTTCTGAGCATTTTAGGAGACATAATATCAGGTTCTAACATGAATGCTGACAACACAGACCTCTTTCTCAAAATTACCTTTCTAAAAGTTTCAATTGCCACTGATTTATCAAACTCACATCCAAAATTGGATAAATTTAAGTTTTCGTCAATTAACCTCTATCATCTCTAGAGTTGGCTATTTCAATCTTCTGGCAAGCCTTATAATGGAGGTGCCAGAGACAGCAGATGCTGCAATCTAATAAGTGAAGTGATAAAGGGAATGAGATAAGGGAGGATGAGGGGCAGATGGAACCAGGAGAGGGAGTAGACGGGAGAATTAGAAGGTATACTGTGTGGCAATATGCAGATAGAACCTATCAGTACTTGCTTTTCACCAATTTGGCCAGAGTAAGGCCAAATACAAACCAGAATAACATCTTTTATTCCGTTTGGATAGTCTATAACCCAAGGGTATGAACACTGAATTTTCCAACATGAAGTAACTCTGTGTTCCCTTCTCCCCCTTTAGGTTTCCACCCCACCCTCCTCCTCCCATTGCCCATTTTCATTCACATTCCCCACTTGGCTTCATTTGCCTCTCATCCACACATTTCTTGGAATTTTCCAATTTCAGGTCACTCCCTGTGTTCCTTTCTCTCTCCAATAGATTTTCACCCCACCCCTTCCTCCCCATCACTCAGATTCAAGTTTAATTGTTATTCAACCATACATGAATACCCAAACAAAACGGTGTTATTCCAGGGCCGAGGTGCAAAACACAGTACCAGCAGTCATGCACAGCACAGGGCACAGATAGCACATAGAAGACATCAGTAAAATACAGTCACAGAAAAAACAAACAGTCCAAGACCCTGAGTCCAAGAATGCTGCATCAGTCCACAGTCAAACACAATACAACTTGTCCTCTGCTGATGAATACTGGGGGCAGTACTGTCTCCAGCTTGGATACCACGCGCACACTCGCTGTTAGACTCCACACACCTTCATGAACTGACTTCTCCGACATCTCTTTGACATAAGCAGCTGCAACACGATCTGCACCGAGTCCAGCTCTTTCAGTTTCCCCGCCAACGAGCAACTCACTGATGAACATCAGATTTTACTACAGTACTTTAAGTTTTTAATGTCCAGTTGGGTCTTGTGATCATAAAAATATATCTAAAAAAAGACAATAACAACTTTGGTTGGCCCCTTAGAAGTTGCCGCGTCTGAGCGTGCCACCATCTTACCAGAAGTCTGGTTCTCCGCATCTGGTTTCATCTGCCTATCACCTACACAATTCTTGGAACTACCTGCAATCCTTCAATTTTGGTCTCTTTCTTATTCTAAAATTTAATTGTTCACACTGAATGCTTAGTCTGCAGCTTCCTAAGTCCCAAGCATTTGGATTGTTTCTGCCTTTATCTCCTTTAAAAGGCTCCTTAATTAGAGAAGATAGAGAAAAGATTTACAATAATGGTTTCTGGGATGAGACTACACGGACAGGTTAGAAAGTCTGGGACTATGTTTAGAGAGACGTTTGCAAAATCTAATCAGTAGACAGAATTTTCTTATAGTAGGTGGGTCTAGGACGAAAGGGCACAACATTAGAAAAGAGGGATGTCCATTCAGAGTGGAGATGAGGAGGAATTCCTTTAGCCAGAGAATGGTGAGTCTTATGGAATTCATTGCCACAGATAGCTGTGGAGTCCAAGTCATTGAATATATTTAAAGCAAAGGTTGTTAGGTTTTTGAAAAGATGGCACCATTAAGCGGCGACTCTATGTAGCCCTGATGGGAATCATCAGATATTCCCATTTAGGATTACAACAACCGAGATCTACAGTCACAGCCATGGGTACTTCAGTAAGCAGTATTGTTTTAAGATGTTTAAAAAAAGCTATTGATACTCAAAATCGACCAACATTTGAGGGCAGACTCAGGTTGCAAGTGCAGTAACCCTTCTAGGAAGTGGAAGTGGGGATATCACAAATACAATTGAATTGCAGAGGGTTTAGTCCCTGCTCCCAACTATACTGCTGGCGAATATACAGTCTGGAAAATAAAACTGAAGCTCTCAGAGCAAGATTGCGGTATCAGACAGACATCAGGGCCTGTTGTGTACTTTGATTCATGGAAACATGGCTATCCCCTGCCATTTTAGAAGCAGCTCTGCAGCTCAATTGTTTCACGATTCTCTGCAAGGACAGGACAGCTTAGTCATTTAAAGGCGGGGGGGGTGGAGTATGTTTTATGATTAACTCATCATCGTGCACAAACATAGGGGTTCTGTCTCAGTCCTGCTTACCCAACCTGAAACATTTAGTGGTCAAATGTCCATTTTATCTGCTGAGGGAGTTTTCTGCCATTATTGTGGTAGCAATGTACATTCCACCTCAGGTCAGTATCAGGCAGCACTGGGTGAACAGAGCAACGTAATCAGCAGACATGAACCTGCACACCCTGATGCCTTTTCTTTCATTGTGGAAGATTTCAAACAGACCAGCTTGAAGAACTCTCTGAACAACTACCACCAACATATCATCTGTGGAACCAAAGGAGCCAATACACTTGACTCTTTTGAAATGAAAGAGAGTATTGGTAGTTCGGGAACACACACCAGTCTTTATTGAGGGATCAGCGGTGGGAAGGGTGAGCAATTTCAAGTTCTTGGGTGTCAACATCTCTGAGGATCTATCCTGGGCCCAACATATTGCCGCAGTTACAAAGAAGGCATGACAGCAGCTTAGGAGTGTGAGAATTGGTGTGTCAGCAAAGACACCTGCAAATTTCTACAGAGGTACCATGGAGAGCATTGTAACTGGTTGTATCACCATCTGGCATGGAGGGGTCACTGCACAGGATCGGAAAAAGCTGCAGAAATTTGTAAACTCTGTCAGCTCCATCATGGGCACTAGCATTCCCAGCAGTCAGGACACCTTCAATAGGCAATGCCTCAAAAAGGTGGCATGCATCATTAAGGACCCTTATCACCCAGGACTTCTCCTCTTCTCAATGCTACCATCAAGTAGGTACAGGAGCCTGAAGACACACACTCAATGCTTTAAGGGCAGCTTCTTCCCCTCGACCGTCAGATTTCTGAATGGAAAATAAATCCATAAATACTACTTCAGTATTTTTTCCTTCCTTTACGCACTACGTATTTAATTTAATTTTCTTTTTTATATATACTTATTGCAATTTACAGTTTTATTATTATGCATTGCAATGTGCTGCTTCGGCAAAACAAGAAGTTTCATGACATATGCCAGTGATATTAAACCTGATTCTGTCTCTGTATAATCAGGACTTCAAAGTTTATGGGGAGAAGGCAGGAGAATGAGATTAAGAGAGATAATAAATCATACATGATGGAACATATGCTACGGGCCCTGCCACATCTCACCGTATTCTCACGACTGTTAGAGTGAGTTTTGGGTAGACGATTCATTTACACTTAAATAAACGACTTCAGCCATCAGTCTTCTGTTCTTTGACAAAGTACTGTGGATTGAGTTCATAACAATGCATTTCCTAAAAGCTGTGAACCCAGTTTCATTTGTAACAATGCATCTCTGATACAAGAATGCTAAGTTTACAGGTAGTTGCGAAGACACCATATCTATGAATATGAATTGTCCTCTATGTTAGCACATAACATACCAAATAATCTACTATGGATTTTAACTTGCATTCCGAAAGGCCATGAATGCCAGCTTAGGCATACTGGCGCCGGTAGAATGAATTTAATCAAAAGATGTGAAAACTTCAAAGACTTGTCTATACTTGTAACTATGAACTATCCTTTGTGTTTAGCAAATAAATATTGAGCCTCAATCACAAGGCAGTTAGACCTGTTCTGCCAGAGGTCTCTGCCTGCTGTAAGCTTGTTTTGTCAAATAAAGAAACTGCCTTGTACCTACTGCTAACACAACGCTCTGTGATTTCATCCACGCCACAACAACCACGATCTGGCAACGCTGTTGTTTTCATGTCGGGGGAGCTGCATGCTGCATGGTACAGTATGTGTGTGCAGGCGTGTGTTGCCTCCTTGCTGTGTCGTGGTATAAATGCTCATGCAAACCAAGGAAGAGGACGTAAATCACACCTACCACATGTGAGGAATTCATCAATCTGATTGGATCCAGCATATTGGATCACATTATCGGTGAAGTGAAGAAATACAAGTATTATTCTATTCCATTGGATTCTATTCCAGATATATCTAATGTGGACCAGCTGACTTTGACTGTGCGCTATGTTTTGCTGTCTGGACCAGTTGAAAGATTTGTGAAATTTTTGGATATGGAAGGTCATAGTCCTGAACAGCTCATTCAAAGTTTACTTGACTTTTTAAAGGAAAATGACATTGATATAAAAGACTGCCGTGGTCAAAGTTATGACAATGCCAGCAACATGAGTGGCAAGTATAGTGGCTTACAAGCACGAATTAAAGAGCTCAATGAGTCTGCAGATTACATTCCATGTTTTGCACATTCACTAAATTTGGTTGGAAAATGTGCTGCTGAATGTTGTCAAGAAGCATTAATTTTCTTTCAATTTGTAGAAAGCCTGTACACATTTTTTTCTGCTTCTACTTATCGGTGGAATCTCCTTTCTGCTGCATTTGCCCATTGTGAAAAGAATGTCAGATACCAGGTGGTCAGCTCGTGCAGATGCAATAAGAGCACTTTAACACGGCTTTTCTTCAAAAAAACGAGTCTTGGATGACATTTCAAGTAACAATGATCAGAAGGCAGAGTGTCGACAACAGGCTCGTGGACTACTTTCAATCATGATGAAGCTGGAAACAGGAATAATGGTCATATTGTGGGATCAAGTATTACAGCATTTTCAAATGACCAGTGCTTCTTTGCAATCTTCTGGCCAAGACTTGAACACAGTTTGTGCGCTCTATGAATCCTTGCATGGATATATTTAAGTTACGTGGTCTACTTTTTCAGACATTGAGCAAAAAGTCAAGGATCTGACTAAGTGTGAAGATTATCAACAGCAAACTGGAAGAAAACACAAGCAAAATCAAGCGTATTATGATTTCAGTGGTTCCAGCACTCTCGATCCACTTGTTGAATCTCAAATGCCTTCTCAGAAGTTTAAAAGCCAAACATGTCTTGCCATTATTGACAGCTTGCTTTCTGCCCTGTCAAAAAGGCAGAAAGCTTATCTAAAGGAGAATGGTGTTTTTGGATTCCTTCATCAGTTATAGTCATTTACACCTGAAGAGATTGTAAAGAGGTCATCAAATCCTATTAAATCATATCCGGAAGATCTGGAAGAAAGACTTAATGAAGAATTTGCGTAGTTTATTGAATTGTTGAAAACTGATCTTGCTTCTCATATTGGCACCAAACAAGACGTTGTAGAGTTACAGATGTACCGTTTGATAACTGACAATTCTTTGGAGTCATGTTTTCCAAATGTAGAAGATGCCTTGTGCATCTATTTGTCAGTCATGGTTACCAACTGCAGTGGAGAACGCTCATTTTCAAAATTGAAAAGGATTAAAAATGAACTAAGGAGCACCATGGGTCAAAACAGATTGAACAATCTCACTCTAATGAGCATTGAACATGAACTTCTGCGTGAAATAGACGTTTCAAGTATCATCAATAAATTTGCTCATGCTAAATCTAGAAAATCTAACTTTTAAATTGTAGTTTTGTTACTTTTGACATTTGAAATTGATACCTACATGTAAGTAATACTATTACTGAAGTGTCAGACATTTGTCATATTATCCGGCTGTATAGCAAATGAAAAAATTGAATTACTTCACTATGCAAGTAAATAATTTATGTTTTAATACTTATGTACATTTTTAAAAATTTGGGGTCCCTTTATAACATACGCTACAGGCCCCGCACTAGCTTAATCCGGCCCCGAGACCAAGGGCGGCAAGCATCTCGCGGAATACACTGTAAAAGTCTGTGACGTCGCTTTTTTCCCAAATTCTTCGGTTTGAGAAGTAGCAACAAACTCTCCCCCACTAATGAGAGAAAGACAGAGGGTGTGCAATTCACCAGGTACAGTTGAACCTCTGTTCCCGATGTTCCATTTTCTCTCGCGACCCTTCGGTCAGTGGCACCAGCAGGGAATCCAGCCGCAAAGCTTTGGAACCCTGAAGGCCCACTTACAGCGTCTAATAGGCTGCGTCCTTGCGATGTCAAACAATGGCGGGAAAGTAAGCTCCAGGAGTGGATCCCATCACCGCAAAGAACCGAAAAAGTTTGAGTGTAGCTCTTGGTCAGGGTCTTTGACAGAACACCATTCATCTTGAAAAAGTGAGACATTAAAGGTAGAAATTGAGCAGTTTCCGCAGATGAGCTCAAAGGGGTCACCGTTGAGCACCATCGTAGCTCCGACAAAGGTATATTTGAGCTCCCAAATTGCAATAGCTGACACATGTCTGGATTAAAATTAATCGACCATTTTCTGCTTGTATCTGTAACTGATATAGAAACATAGAAACATAGAAAATAGGTGCAGGAGTAGGCCATTCGGCCCTTCGAGCCTGCACCGCCATTTATTATGATCATGGCTGATCATCCAACGCAGAACCCAGCCTTCCCTCCATACCCCCTGACCCCTGTAGCCACAAGGGCCATATCTAACTTCCTTTTAAACATAGCTAATGAACTGGCCTCAACAGTTTGCTGTGGCAGAGAATTCCACAGATTCACCACTCTCTGTGTGAAGAAGTTTTTCCTAACCTCGGTCCTAAAAGGCTTCCCCTCTATCCTCAAACTGTGACCCCTCGTTCTAGACCTCCCCAACATCGGGAACAATCTTCCCGCATCTAGCCTGTCCAATCCCTTTAGGATCTTATACGTTTCAATCAGATCCCCCCTCAATCTTCTAAATTCCAACGAGTACAAGCCCAGTTCATCCAGTCTTTCTTCATATGAAAGACCTGCCATCCCAGGAATCAATCTGGTGAACCTTCTTTGTACTCCCTCTATGGCAAAGATGTCTTTCCTCAGATTAGGGGACCAAAACTGCACACAATACTCCAGGTGTGGTCTCACCAAGGCCTTGTACAACTGCAGTAGTACCTCCCTGCTCCTGTACTCGAATCCTCTCGCTATAAATGCCAGCATACCGTTCGCCTTTTTCACCGCCTGCTGTACCTGCATGCCCACTTTCAATGACTGGTGTATAATGACACCCAGGTCTCGTTGCACCTCCCCTTTTCCTAATCGGCCACCATTCAGATAATAATCTGTTTTCCTATTTTTGCCACCAAAGTGGATAACTTCACATTTATCCACATTAAATTGCATCTGCCATGAGTTTGCCCACTCACCCAACCTATCCAAGTCACCCTGCATCCTCTTAGCATCCTCCTCACTGCTAACACTGCCACCCAGCTTCGTGTTATCCGCAAACTTGGAGATGCTGCATTTAATTCCCTCATCCAAGTCATTAATATATATTGTAAACAATATGTATATTCTGATCTGTACCCAGTGGCCTCTTTATTAAGTACGTCTGTAGACCTGTTTGTTAACGTAAATATCTAATCAGCCAATCATGTGGCAGCAACTCAGTGCAGAAAAGCATCTAGACATGGTCAAGAGATTCAGTTGTTCTTCAGACCAGATATCAGAATGGGAAAGAAATGTGACCTAAGTGACTTTGACTGTGGAATGATTGTTGGTGACAGATGGCTGGTTTGAGTATCTCAAAAACTGCTGATCTCCTGGGTTTTTCCTGTACAGTAATCTCTACAGTTTATAGAGAACGGTGTGAAAAACAAATAAAAAAAAATCTGGTGTGTGGTAGTTCTGTAGGCAAAAGCACCTTGTTAAGAGAGAGATCAGAGGAGAATGGCCATACTGGTTCAAGCTGACAGGAAGGCAACAGTAACTCAAATAACCATATGTTACAACGGTAGTGTGCTGGAGACCATCTCTGAGTGCACATGTTGAAACTTGAAGTGGATGGGCTACAGCAGCAGAAGACCACGAACATACACTCAGTGGCCACTTTACTGAGTACCTAATAAAGTAGAAACTGGATGTATATTGTTTGATAATTGTCAAATTGGTGAAACTCCAATTATCAGGCTTACACTGTTGCCACGGGTAACCTTCAGCCTCACTGGGACTCTACCATGCATTTCTTCATCCCTCCGCCTCTCTGCAACTTAAAGTATGCTGGACTTGTAACTCTTCATTTCTGATGAAATATCAGAGGTCTGAAATATTGACCCGGTTTCTCTGTCCACAGGTGCTGTCTGATTTTGTATTTACAGCATTTTCTGTTTTTATAATTGTTGAGTGTGTATAGAGTAGATCTGTTGGGCTGATTTTCTTTCGCTGGAAAGTACCGAGAAGTTATTTTGCTGTCTGTTTAGTTAACATTTTCTGGTAGACAATTGTGTCCACTTGCGCTCAACAGGACAAGGTTGACATTAATCTCACAAAGAATGGTATAGACAGCAGTTAGAAGAGATGCTTATTTCATTACTTTTGACAGGGTTAGAATCAGAATCAGAATCAGGTTTATTATCACCGGCATGTGACGTGAAATTTGTTCACTTAGCAGCAGCAATTCAATGCAATACATAATATAGCAGAGAAAAAAATAAAAATAATAATAATAATGAATAATAATAAATAAACAAGTAAATCAATTACAGAATACGTATATTGAATAGATTTAAAAACATGCAAAAAACCCAGAAATATTGTATATTAAAAAAGTGAGGTCGTGTCCAAGGATTCAATGTCCATTTAGGAATCGGATGGCAGAGGGGAAGAAGCTGTTCCTGAATCACTGAGTGTGTGCCTTCAGGCTTCTGTACCTCCTACCTGATGGTAACAGTGAGAAAAAGGTGCTGGTTCCTTAATAATGGATGCTGCCTTTCTGAGACACCACTCCCTAAAGATGTCCTGAGTACTTTGTAGGCTAGTACCCAAGATGGAGCTGACTAGATTTACAACCTTCTGCAGCTTCTTTCAGTCCTGTGCAGAAGCCCCACCCCACCAGACAGTGATGCAGCCTGTCAGAATACTCTCCACAGTACAACTATAGAGGTTTTTGAGTGTATTTGTTGACATGCCAAGTCTCTTCAAACTCCTAATGAAGTATAGTCACTGTCTTGCCTTCTTTACAACTACATTGATATGTTGGGACCAGGTTAGATCCTCAGAGATCTTGACACCCAGGAACTTGAAACTGCTCACTCTCTCCACTTCTGATCCCTCTATGAGGATTGGTATGTGTTCCTTCATCTTACCCTTCCTGAAGTCCACAATCAGCTCTTTCGTCTTACTGACGTTGAGTGCCAGGTTGTTGCTGTGACACCACTCCACTAGTTGGCATATCTCACTCCTGTACGCCCTCTCGTCACCAAACGAGATTCTACCAACAATGATTGTATCGTCAGCAAATTTATAGATGCTACTTGAGCTATGCCTAGCCACACAGTCATGTGTATATAGAGAGTAGAGCAGTGGGATAAGCACATATCCCTGAGGTGCGCCAGTGTTGATCGTCAGCGAGGAGGATATGTTATCACCAATCTGTACAGATTGTGGTCTTCCAGTTAGGAAGTTGAGGATCCAATTGCAAAGGGTGGTAGAGAGGCCCAGGTTCTGCAACTTCTCAATTAGGATTGTGGGAATGATGGTATTAAATGCTGAGCTATAGTCGATGAACAGCATTGTGTTGTCCAGGTGGTCTAAAGCCTTGTGGAGAGCCATTGAGATTGCATCTGCCGTTGACCTATTGTGGTGATAGGCAAATTGCATGGGTCCAGGTCCTTACTGAGGCAGGAGTTCAGTCGGCACTGGTATAATTGTTGCCTTTTTGAAGCAAGTGGGAACTTCTTCCCGTAGCAGTGAGAGGTTGAAAATGTCCTTGAATACTTCCGCTAGTTGGTTGGGCCAGGTTTTCAGAGCCACAGATCTGGCCTTCAGCAGACAATACACCTCCTGGTTCATCCATGGCTTTTGGTTTGGGAATGTACAGTAAGTCTATGGCACGCAATCATCCACACAGGTTTTAATGAAGTCGGTAACAACTGCAGCATACTCATCCAGATTCGAAGATGAATCCCTGAATACAGTCCACCGATTCAAAGCAGTCCTGTAGGTGCTCCTGTGCTTCCCTTGTCCGTACCTTCTTGGTCCTCACTACTGGTGCTGCGGTCTTCAGTCTCTGCCTATACTCAGGGAGTAGAAGTACAGCCAGGTGATCAGACTTCCCGAAGTGAGGGCGTTCTTGATGGTGGTGTAGCAATGGTCCAGTGTGTTCTTTCCTCTGGTAGTTGCTTAGTGATTTTTTTTCAGACTGGCTGGTTAAAATCTCCCAAAATGATGGTGAAGGCATTAGGGTGCGCTTTTTCATGTGCTAGAGTGTGCTGTTTCGTGAATATTAGTAGTAGAACAAAAGGAGTAAATCAGATTGAAAGACTTTTCAGCTGTAGTTATTAAAATTCAATGTCAAAAAAGCTTTTTGCTGGTATCGTTAATTGGAGTATGCAGACTATTTGCAGACTTGAAGTTTTGTGAGGCATTTAATTGGCAAATCCTGACAATGAACGACAGTATCTGAGACCTTCCGAAAAGGATTGCAATAGTGCACATTTACTTTGAACGTTGCAGTCCTCATGAATTTTGATTATCTTTTTAATTATTGTGTTCCACTGAGGCAAAGTTCATGTTAAGCAGATATGATATTTATAATAAACATAGGAACAAGACTACTCCATTTCTTCAAAAGTCATCTGTGTTTTCAGTTGATCGTTATTCAACTGTCTACATAATGTGAAATCAGGCAGCAGCAATAATACTTGTATCTGATGAAACAGATTTGTTCTCACCTTTTAGCTTACTGGTTTACACATACAGTGAAGGACAGATAAAAATCTAAACAGTCATGATAAGCACCATTTTGATTTATTCTTCACACAATTCTATCTATGGGAATTTGTCAGCATCACATAATTCTAGTGAATTATTGTTTGTTTTTCACAGGGAAGATGCAATGTATACAACCACATAGAACAGTATAGCAGAAGGACAGACCTTTTGGCTCATAATGCCTGAACTGACCATGATGCCATTTTAAACTTAATCCCATTTGCCTGCACATGGTCTGTTTCTCCAACAACACACGTCAAAGTTGCTGGTGAACGCAGCAGGCCAGGCAGCATCTCTAGGAAGAGGTACAGTCGACGTTTCAGGCCGAGACCCTTCGTCAGGACTAACTGAAGGAAGAGTGAGTAAGGGATTTGAAAGCTGGAGGGGGAGGGGGAGATGCAAAATGATAGGAGAAGACAGGAGGGGGAGGGATGGAGCCAAGAGCTGGACAGGTGATTGGCAAAAGGGATATGAGAGGATCATGGGACAGGAGGCCCAGGGAGAAAGAAAAGGGGGAGGGGGAAGCCTAGAGGATGGGCAAGGGGTATAGTGAGAGGGACAGAGGGAGAAAAAGGAGAGAGAGAGAAAGAATGTGTGTATATGAATAAATAAAAAAACAGATGGGCTACAAGGGGGAGGTGGGGCATTAGCGGAAGTTAGAGAAGTCAATGTTCATGCCATCAGGTTGGAGGCTACCCAGACGGAATATAAGGTGTTGTTCCTCCAACCTGAGTGTGGCTTCATCTTGACAGTAGAGGAGGCCGTGGATAGACATATCAGAATGGGAATGGGACGTGGAATTAAAATGTGTGGTCACTGGTATTTATTTATATACACACATTCTTTTTTTCTCTCTCTCCTTTTTCTCCCTCTGTCCCTCTCACTATACCCCTTGCCCATCCTCTGGGCTTCTCCCTTCCCCCTTTCTTTCTCCCTGGGCCTTCTGTCCCATGATCCTCTCATATCCCTTTTGCCAATCACCTGTCCAGCTCTTGGCTCCATCCCTCCCCCTCCTGTCTTCTCCTATCATTTTGGATCTCCCCCTCCCCCTCCCACTTTCAAATCTCTTACTAGTTCTTCTTTCAGTTAGTCCTGACGAAGGGTCTTGGCTTGAAACATTGACTGTACCTCTTCCTAGAGATGCTGCCTGGCCTGCTGCGTTCACCAGCAACTTTTATGTGTGTTGCTTGAAATTCCAGCATCTGCAGGTTTCCTTGTGTTTCTATTTCTCCAACTGTTGTCTGTTCATGTGCTTGGGCAAATGCCTCTTAAATATCGCTGTCGTATCTGCCTCCACCATCTCACCTGCCTGTATGTTCCACTGTGTATAAAAACTTGCCTCATAAATCTCCTTTAAACTTACCCCCTCTGACCTTAAATCTATGAACTCTAGTATTTGATTTTACCATGCTGGGGAAAGATGACTCTATTCGTTCTATCTAATATTGTGGATAGGAGTATAATATATGTCAGTTATAAATTGAATTACTATTTCTAACCAGAGGTACTCCCTCAAACTCTGCAACCTCAAACAACTTGCATAATAAAATATTACCACTTGAGGTTCTAATCCAAGTCACACAACAGCAATCAAAAAGCAAATGTAGATGGTGGAAATTTGAAGGACAAGTGAAAATGCCAGAAATATTAAGTAGGTCAAATTGCATCTGAGGGAAAAATATCAGTTAATATTTCAGGGTATTTCATCAGAAAGGAAGCAGGACCATCCGGTGGAAACTGATAGGCATACAGGCTAGAGTATTTTGCAGGCCACTGTGATGGAACGGGAATTGCAGGAAAGCTTGAGCATTGGCAGACTCAATGTATGACTTCCTTTGTGTTTTTTTAAAAAAAAGAGACAATGTGACAGTGAACCAGAACATGGTTGAAATTATGAGCATTTTGTATCCTCGTTTTCTGCTTTTCAACAGTGCAACAGCAAAGATTAGAACGATTTTTGCAGAAACTTGAACATATTCCTAATCCATTCTGAATTTGTTCTAGCCCTATGCAGCAGCATTAGCCTTTCATGATAACAACCTAGACCATCACAACCAATATTTGTGCAATAATAAAAATTCAAAACTCTGCTTGCTCTGCACTATATTGTATATAGCAGTACTCTGAAGCATAATTTTGGTGGGAAGGGTCACTGTGTTTGTGAAAGCTATCGCTATCTTGAAATAACTGAGGTAAATAAAAGTCTTTAATGTTTGCACCACAAAAAATTCAGTTCTTATTTTCTTTTCTTTGAAATCAAGCAGTCTGAAGACTCAGGGCTCATCTTGATACAATTGTTACATTTTCAAGCAGATAGCATCACTTTGATGCCTGCCTCCAGACTGAAATTAATGGAGGATCAAAGAACTACAGAACTAAAATAGGACAAAACTAATTTTAAATGTAAAACTTTGTAGCTTGGGGTCTAGGTTGCTTTTGTGACATGATTGCAGTGTGCAAAAGGCAAGGCACCACTTTCACCTACAGTACATTTCTTTCCCATTCTGTTGTTTAGTCTGAACAACCACTGCACCTTGTGATCATATACTGAACTGCTGCCACACAATTGGCTGATTAGATACTGACATTAAGGAGCAGGTGTACACGTGTACTTTCAGCCCAACAATCAAAGTTTTAACTGCCACTCTGTTTCTGCACAGAGCAATATACTTGTTGCACAGGCATTAATAAAGAAAATGCAAATCTGTCTTTGGTTACATGAGCTAAAACTGTAAAAGGGCACCAGGCCATGATTTACTCCCCTCTAGATTAGGTTCCATGATTTAAATGGAAATGAATATGCAAGAACAAAGTATCACCAATGCCCAATGTTCCTGTACAGTGATTAAAAACAAATTATCCCCCCGTAGGAAAAATAAATTGGGACCTGGCTGTGACTCAGATCTCCAAGCCCTTAACATTCAGGAGTGGAAAAACAAGGCATATATTAAGGTTTACTGCATGGTAGCATGTTTGGGTTGTGTATTCTGGTATAGAAAGAGGATGTGATGTCAATGTTGTTTCAATTTTGGGAAATAGTTCTCAGGCTAGGTACGCCCTTCACTCCCAAACCAATCCTGGTTTGTATGACACTATTACAGCTCAGGGTGTCAGGACTTTAATCCCAATATCCTCTGTAAGGAGTCTGTACATGTGTGCATTTCCTCCACGTGCTCTGATTTTCTCCCACAGCCCAAAGACAAAGCAGTTTGTGGTTTAATTGGTCATTGTAAATTGCCCCATGGTTAGGCTAGGGTTAAATTGGTGGGTTGGGCCGGAATGGCCTGTTCCATGCTGTATCTCTGTATAAATAAAATAAAGAAAGAAAACTATATCAGAGAAAAGAAACAATAAGTAGAGCTATTATCACAGATGGACGACTGCCACAGAAGGAGAAATCAAATTAGCTTAAGTTGTATAATTCAACGTTGTGTCCAGAAGGCTGCAACAACCCAAACAGAAGATGTTGTGCATCTTCTCAAGCCTGCAGTCTGTCCAAGATGGTAGCATGCCCAGTCGTAGCGGCCTCTCCAGGTCAACAAATTATGCAATTGTTTGTCTTATACGTCCTTCTTATGATCACAAAACCTGCTGGGCACGAAGGATACAAAAAACTGTGTGTCTATTTCACTAAGAAGTCTGATAGTAGGAGAGTTGCATAATCTCAGGTTATTGGGGGGACCAAGCTTTTCTACAGTGGCGTTGCCTGCTATACCAAGAAGTGAGTGAGAAGACAGAAATACTGTAAGCAAGCTGGAATCCATGCTAGAATGAAGGCAAAACACTGTAGACCAGCTCTCCCATCAATACTGCATTCCAGTGTTCGATCCTGGGAAAACAAAATGGATTACCTACTTCTGTGACAGACCTACTGCAAGATGAGGGACTGAGGGACTGCTGCATGCTTATCCTTACAGAAACGTGGCTCCATGACACCACTCCGGACACAGCCACCCAGCTAGAGGAACTTATCTCATTTCATGCTGATAAAAATGCCATGACCTCCTTCAGAGACCTTCAGAGGAGGGTTGTGTGTCTACACTAACAAGAACTCCGGGAGGGGGGAGAAGATGGCGGCGTGTCGGCAGCACGCGTGGCCACTTCGGTGATGATATCTGCTATCTGTCAAGTAGGGGTCTGTGCACAATCCTGATTTGATGGAGACAATCGCGAGAGCACGGAGTAACATCTGGAAAACTTCTGAAATGCCCGCTTTGCTGCCGCTACTACTGTGTGGTAACCGGAATCTCCGGAGGAGAAGGCCGCGAAATCCTCAGCTTTGCGTGTTTCAGCGGCCGGGGAGAGGCTGAAGGCGCTCGGCAGAGGATAGTGCTCGGGAGGCTGTATCGGAGAGGCTGGTCAGAAGCTCGAAGTTTTCGGACAGATAGACTCAGTGTCGGTTGTGGTCGGCTGCTTCCAATGCATCGGCAAGTTGACGGTGCCTGGAGGTTTATGGCAGGGAGTTTCTCCCTTTTGCTGCCTGCTATCGGGGACTCGGGAGTCGATCGACTCGGGACTTTGAGACTTTTTTTACTGTGCCCATGGTCTGTTCTTCATCAAATTATGGTATTGCTTTGCACTGCTGTAACTATATGTTATAATTACGTGGTTCTGTCAGTGTTAGTCTTTGGTTTGTCCTGTTTTCTATGATATCACTCTGGAGAAACAGTGTATCATTTCTTAATGCATGTATGCATTTCTAAATGACAATAAAATAGGACTGAGTGTTCTCATAATCTAATCTAATTGATGTGTGAATGCTAAATTAGTAGCACCCACTGTTCACCACTGGTAGAGTTCTTCAAGGTGAAGTGCAGGCTTTATTTCTTACTAAGGGAGCTCAGTACCATTGTGATTATGGCTGTATATAACCCCCATGGTGCTAATGCTGGGGACGCGCTGCGTGAACTCTACAACACCAACAATGACCTGCAAACCACATACCCCAATGGTTTCTTTATTGTTGCTGGGGACTTCACACATGCAAACCTAAAAATCAGTCCTACGTAAATTTTATCAACATGTAGACTTTACTACCAGAGGACAGAACACATTAAGCTTGGTTTACACTAATATTCATGAGGATTACAAGGCTTCCCCTTCCTCCCTCACCTTGGATACCCTGAGCATTTATCTGTTATGCTAATCCCCGTATAAACCACCGCTAAAATATGTCAAACCAATTCACAAGTAAATCAGAGTCTGGCCAGTAGGAGCAATGGACTGGCACACATTCAGGGAAGTAGCTACCTATGATCATCATACAGATATGAGTAAACATGCAGGTTCATGATTGGCTATATGACAAAGCGCATTGAGGATGTCACTGTGATTAAATCCATTACCATTTGAGCCAATCAGTAGCCATGGCTGACAGCAGAGGCCCAGGCATAACAGAAAGAACATGATGCAGCCTTCAGTTCAGGGGATAAGATGGCTCTCGGGCCAGCAAGAGCTGCACTTTCCCATGACATACAGAAGGCAAAATGGGACTACACAAAGAAAATCAACATCCATTTCTGTGATACTGGGGACATGGGTCGAATGTGGCAGGGCATAACAGACTATAAGACTATACTGAACGTCAATGATAGTGACACCTCTCTTCCTCACAAAAAGGTCTTCTACGTACCGTTTGATGCACTGAACGATGTACTGGTGAGGAAGGCCCCGCCTCCCCCCTCGCCAAGGAGCGGGCACTCACCGCTGATGTGAGGAAGACACCAGTCAGGGTCAACCTATGCAAAGCTGTGGGGCCTGACAACATACCAGGTCAGATGTTGAAAGACTAAGTAGCACATCTAGCAGTTTTTCCTCACAGACTTCTTTAGCATCTCTTTGAAAAAGTTTACCATCCCTGCAGGCTTTAAGGTTGCTACCATCATACCAGTGCCCAAGAGGCCGACAATAACCTGCCTTATTGACTACTGACTAGTGGCACTGACCTCAATAATAATGAAGTGTTTTGAGAAGCTGGTTATGAACTGTATTAAATCCTGCCTTCCCACTACATCCGATCCCTACCAGTTTGCCTATCACCCAAGTTGGCCCACCAGTGATGCGATAGCTTCTGCTCTCTACTCAGTCCTGTCCCACCTGAAGAATGGTGTCTCCCATGTTAGAATGCTGATGACACAACAGTGGTTGGCCTCATCAGCAATGATGAGTCGACACACAGAGAGGAGGTAGAGCAGCTTGTGGACTGGTGTAAACACAACAACCTGAGTATCAATGTGGACAAGACTTAAGAGATGACTGTGGACTTCAAGAAGATGCAGGTTGACCACTCCTTACTGCACATCAACAGCTCCTTCATGGAGAGTCAGGAGCACTGAGTTTCTTGGAGTGCACAGCACGGATGATCTTACCTGTTCCCTCAACACCACCTCCTTAGTCAAGATAGCACAGCAGTGCCTCCAGTTCCTGAGGAGATTGAGGTTTCTGAGGCTCCCTGCCCCATTCTATGGGAGCACCATCGAGAGTATTCTGACCAGCTGTATCACTGTGTGGTATGGGAACTGCAATGTGTCTGATTGCAAAACCTTGCAACGGATTGTGAGGACTGCTGAGAGAAACATCAGAAACATCTCTCACTCCTCCCACCCCCACCCATGCAGGACATATAGATAGATAGATAGATATACTTTATTAATCCCGAGGGAAATTTGGTTTCGTTATAGCCGCACCAACCAAGAATAGAGCGTAAATATAGCAATACAAAAACCACAAACAATCAAACAACAAAATGCAAACTATGCCAGTTGGAAGATAAGTCCAGGACCAGTCTATTGGCTCAGGGTGTCTGACCCTCCACGGGAGGAGCTGCACATTCGATGGCCACAGGCAGGAACGACCTCCCGTGTCGTCAAGTGTTGTATCATGGTGGAATGTGGCCGAAGTCCAACAGTAAAAAGTTCAATATCCAGTCTACAAACACGTTCCTCGATCATAATATGACCCAGATTGCACCATCTCTTGTTAACCAGATCAGAAGGGCTGCATTTGCAGAACCCTCAGAAATGTCAAGGACCTCTCCCATACATCCCACAATCTCTTTGACCTCCTACCATCAAGCAGACAGCAGTAGAGTATAAGACTGTTAGGTTGGGTTCCAGCTGTCTTCCCCAGGCTGTGAGATTTCTGTACACCCTGCTACGACCCAGTATACATTGCTGTATTTATGACAGCACATGTAGCATTACACTGTTGTCTATTTGACTACATGCACTTTATGTCAACTTGTACATGTGTAGAATTTTATTATTATCTGTTAACACTATTGTGTTCATATTGTTTTTATGTGCCATATGGGATATATGTATTGTGCTTTGCATGTTGGTCCCAGAGAAACATCGTTTTGTTTCGCTGTATACGTGTGTACAGTTGAATGACATTAAACCTGAACTTGAACTGGCGTTGAGCTTCATTACAACAGCACAGAAGGTTATAGACAGGTCAGACTGTGAGTGTGAATCTGTCATGTACGCCAGGGTGCAAAGAAATCCCTTACGTGAAGCCCACAGAGTTAACAGCAAAGGCAAAACAGCAGAATTGTAATTCAGTCTGAGGAAATACAAAAGGAATTGCTGACAGTGATGGAATAACTGAGAGAGGTAGAATTAGGGTACAAGAATGTAGTACCTGTACCACCACCAAGAAGTGCTGGTTAGTCAGAAGTCTGATAATGGGGAAGAATCTGTGCTTAAATCTGGATGTCCAGGCTTTCAAGCTGCTGCATTGTCTCCCAAAAGGCAGAAGTGAGAACAGGGAATAGGGTAAACATCCTTGACGGCACTGTTAACTTTCCCGATGCAATCCACTGCGAAGACGGATTGGATGGAAAAAAGTGACAAACAATATTGATGGACTCGGCAGTGTTTACCACTACCTGCAGATTTTTTTATTTCAGAGCAGAGCAGTTGTCATACCACACCGAGATGCAACCATCAGGAATCTTTCCATAATGCATCTGTAGAAGTTTGACGGACTTCCCATGGACATGCCTGGTGTTAAGTTCATCACCATGATACAATGTTCACAATCTCCTTCCTGATGGAGAGTGAAAGTGGACACTCTGGGTCACCCTTGCTTACTACACTGGCACACCACAATGTGATCTGTGTTTGGCTTCTTCACTATAGAGAAGACAACTAAATTGCTGCTTCACAAGGAAAGACTGTTTGTGTCCTTTGATGGGGAGAAATGCGTATCACCTTGGATAGAAGGTAATGTGTTATGGGGGGTGAGGTTGGTGGGACCAGAAGAGTGGAACAGGCCATTCACAAATGGAAAGAAATAGACTGAAAAACAGCACTAGTGCATCTCTACTTCACTAATGGAAGGATGTGCAAGTTAATTCACCTGAAGGCAAGCTTCCCATCTTCTCATCTTCTTTCTCCTTGAAGAATGGCCAGATTTTTAAAGTGTATCAGCTGAGTTTTTTGAATCGGCAAACAGATAGTTCTACTATGAAGGGGTTATCCAAATCTAATCTTTGAGAATGTACCCAAACAAATGGAGGGAGCCTCAGTAGGAGGACATTTCAAGACAGTAAGCATACCTCTAACTTTGAAGGTTGTTAAGGAAAGGCAAGAATGGGCTGCAAATGAAATCCTGAGTTGAGGGACGATTGAATTCTAGAACACGGCTTAAGTGCATTGGGTTCAGCTACTTGCAAGTAGATCCAGTGGTGGAGACAGAGGTTTTTTCTTGCTGGTGCTACAGTGGGGCTGAATTATTCAGTGATGGTGCTGAGGGATGTACTGTATGTATTCGCAAGGCCAGACGCGTGGCGTTCAAAAGTCAGTTACAAGCATTATCTGCCTACTATAAATGCCTCTGTTGATTCACAAGCAACAGCAATTGATAAATATAATATAGAAGTGAACTGTGACAGTGTCAACAGCATCAGAGACGACCCGGGCTACACAGAGCATAAACAAACAAACCAACAGAGCATCCGACCCACAGCACACAAGGTGAATCACGCACCAATCCAGCAATCAGCGTCAAATGCATGCTTTTCAACTGAAAAGCACAACACTAACCCACAATGTCCACTGCTATTGACATTACATAGACAGACAATGCCAAAAGATACACCGTTATTTCAGGCAAACAACAGATGCAAGGCTTTACCAGGAGTTGGACAAATCGTACTCTAACCATGCAATACCTTAATTAATTTGGCTACTGAATTTAAAACAAAAATCAACAGAATCACCACTTAGAAGTCTAAGCAAAACCAATGGGCTTAATAGCAGTAAATGTAATATTTTAGAATTTGCAGGAAACATAAGGACTATCCACACAAAATAATAATTATAATCAGCATTAGTCTAGGCCCAAATTTTAAAAATATCAACTGCACTCACCACTGATGTTTTCAGAGAAGCACAATCCGTCTGTTGTTGTGATTGGTGGTGAAAGCATCAATGATTTTCTGGATGTCAAGTGCTTTGGTCCTCCGGCTGTTTATGGCCAACAGGGTCAAGTTGCCACTCCGAGCATCGCCGCTGCTATTCCTTAGGTAGTTTTTGAAGTGTCTGAGGCAAGAGAAACTCCGTTTGCATGAGTCAGATGTCACAAGCAGAGTCAGTGATATGCAGATTAGTTTGTATAAATCTATAAATGCATCGCGGTAGGGTCTCATTAGAGCTAGAAATTCCACTGTGTCATTCACTGCCTGTCCTTGCTTTTGTTTTGTTTCCAGCAGACGCCGAACCTGATGTAACTCTGCAGTCAGGTTCACTTCAGTCACTCCATAGTATTGGGCCATTGGCCAAAGACAATTCTTGCCTAGGAAGAACTTGTGTTTGGGACTCAATGCTGAGACTCCAGTCAGAACATTCCCAGTCTCAACTGAGAACCCTCTTTTCATTTCAGTCAGAAGTCTGTCTATAACTGGATAGAAACAGTGCTTGCGAAGGTCATCAGAGGATGTGACAGGTGTGCGTTCAGTTTGGGACTCAACAACAAAATCATGTAGGCGGCAGGGTGGCTGGGCCTGTCTCCTTTCATGTGGTCTGCTCTGTATACCGGCCTTGACGCACAGGTCCCTAGCTCTTGCCTGAAGTTCACTCCATGATTCCTATCCCCATTTTGCTGAGAGTACATCAATAACGGACTGAGCCAAGTCCACAGCGGATGAAAGCTCCAAACTGGGAGATTGTAGCTGGTCTGACATGAACTTGGTGATTCAGAATAAATCCTCGAACAGAGTGAGAAGTAAAACAAACTGCTCGCCAATCAGTCCATTTACAGCTCTGGCCTCCATTTTCCTCCGTGCATTTGGTTGACCCATAATATCCTGTAGTGTAGCTAGAATGGCAAGGAGTGATTTCCTTAAAGCCCACGAAACTGTATACTGCCATGCCCAGCATGTATCGGACAATTTCTTCAACTTCACGGACTGTGCAGTTGATTCCAGTTCTCTCTGTTTCTTCATGAAAAGTTCGTGGGCAACGGGGTTTGAAAAGAAGTTGTAAAGCAGCTGCACAATTTCAAAAAACTCACCCGCTTGTTGTACATTGCTCATAACATCCACAGAAAAAAAGTTTACGCCGGTGAGCATGGCAGTGTATATATAATGCCTGCGGGACCTCTTTCCTGAACCTTTCTTGTACCCTGTTATTGCACCCGGGCATCACTGCCACCCAGTCATAACACTGGCCTATACACACGTTCTTATCAATAACACACTGGGCGAGTGTCTGTTCAATGCTTTTAAGAAGCGACTCTGCGTCCAACTCTTCTGCTGGAGTGAAGTATTCTTCAAGCACTGTTTCGTTATTGAAATACCGCACCACCACTGATATTTGCTTCTTTTTACTCAAGTCTTTACTTTCATCCACCATGATGGCAAAATGTCCAGCCTCCTTGATTTCTGCTCTTATTAGATGTCTGACCATATCTAGTAGCGGACTGCATGACCCAATTTACATCGGTGGTGCGCAAGTGGAACATGTCAAAAGTTTTAAGTTCCTCGGGGTCAGTATCACAAATGACCTGACTTGGTCCAATCAAGCAGAGTTCACTGCCAAGAAGGTCCAACAGCGCCTTTACTTTCTGAGAAAACTGAAGAAATTTGGCCTGTCCCCTAAAACCCTCAATAATTTTTATAGATGCACCGTAGAAAGCATTCTTCTAGGGTGCATCACAACCTGGTATGGAAGTTGTTCTGTCCAAGACTGAAAGAAGCTGCAGAAGATCGTGAACACGGCGCAGCACATCACACAAACCAATCTTCGCACGCTGTCGGAGCAGTGCTGCCAGGATAATCGAGGACATGACCCACCCAGCCAACACACTTTTTGTCCCTTTTCCCTCTGGGAGAAGGCTCAGGAGCTTGAAGACTCATATGGCCAGATTTGGGAACAGCTTCTTTCCAACTGTGATAAGACTGCTGAACGGATCCTGACCCAGATCTGGGCCGTACCCTCCAAATATCCGGACCTGCCTCTCGGTTTTTTTTGCACTACCTTACTTTCCACTTTTCTATTTTCTATTTATGATTTATAATTAAAATTTTTAATATTTACTTATTTTTACTATTTTTAATATCTAATATTTGTAATCCAGGGAGCGGGAGGCGCAGAATCAAATATCGCTGTGATGATTTTACGTTCCAGTATCAATTGTTTGGCGGCAATAAAGTACGAAGTGTAAACTATCTGCCATAATACCCATAATTTCATTTTGGATATCGTGATGGGTGTTTTTTGCATTTCCAGGATTGTTCTCTATTTTTTTTAAGCTACAGTCTTATCAAACTGCCCAATTACACTGAGCAACTGAACAAAGTTTCCCCTATTGCCAGATCCATCACCCTCCTGGTGTCCTCGCTGGGCAATGCCTTGGCACACAGTATAGCGTAGAAACTCAACCACTGCTCTCATATACTCAGATTTTTTTGGACAATCTTTGCATGTCCTTTATCAAGCAAATCGTTCTCATCCTCCCTTACTTCTTTCTGCATGTCACTTTCAATTAGGACAGGCTCAGGCTGAGACACCACTGATTCCTCTGGATGAGGTCGTTTTCTCACCAAAAATTGATCCATTTTTCATGCCGACCAAAATAATGCACATGCCAAGCCCACGCTAGCTGTAAAAGCATAATGTGTGTGTGTGTGGTATCCGTTAGTCTCGTGAGACCATGGATCTGCACCTGGATCCTGAACAATGTGTGTATACTATCAGTCTCTTGAGTGAGTGAGAGTGAGTGACATCACTACCTTAAGTGATCTTAGATCAGCTTAACTGATCTGAGGACAGCAATGGCAAGACATTGAGAATGAACGATTAAGCAGAAGTGTGGAGTGGATCTGACCTTAGACCAGCACAGAGTTTATAACTTTATTGCTGCGTGGGTGCTATGGTATTTGGGGGCGCTGTTTCACTAGATCAACTGGAGATACAAGCTGTATTCAAAACTATACAGAGAAACAGCTACAATTTGTATGTCAAAATTCAGTTAGTTTCTTGGTGGTGCTATGGTAGTGCTACTGTAATTTCTGCTGGTGCTAGCACACCTCAGCGCCGCCACTGACTAAATCTAAAGTCAACATGTGGAAGGCGTTCAAATGAAACAGTGAAACCTCATGACCAATGTGCTCTGATAATGGGAAAAGGCAATGCCAGAAGTCTATCATCTCTAGTGTCAAGGGATGTCAAGTGTTGGAATAAGTAAATAAAATTAGCTTATGCTAAGTTTAGAGAACTGAAAAAACAAGCAAGGCCCCACAGAACATGTAAGATAACAATGGGACACAAAATGACACTGCCAGGCAAGATGAACGAAAACCTCAAAGCATTTTCTGTGCACACGGGCAAGGTGATAATCAGAAAAAGGAGACAAATGAATTAGAGACCAAAGTGACAATCATTAAATTAAAGTAAGCAAGGTCTTAATAATTCTGTTTGTATTCAGTATGGAGGATGACAATATACGTATGTACCAAATAATAAGGATCCGTTTTTAATCACTGTGGTATACCACAGGAGAATCCAGAAAGGTAGAAGGTAAAATTCTAGAACAAATTACCATTTAAAAGAGCAACACACAAAAAGGTAATACCTCCAGCATTTTGTGTGTGTAATTCTGGATTTTCAGCACCTGCAAAATCTCTTGTGCTTACCATTGAAAATGATGAGGTATTAGATTTCTTTGTCTGCTTAAAGTTGGATGAATCCCTGGGACCTAATGAGAATCTCAGGCTGCTACGGGAGGCCAGGGAGGAGGCTGCTGAGGCTCACAAAATTTTCAAATCCTCTTGGATTTCAAAAGGTGCCAGATAGAAAGAGGTCGGGGAATATGGCACATTTATTAAAGGGGGATAGCAGGGTTATTACAGACTAATGAATGTAGGAAGATCGGTGGAGAAAACACTGAAATCTGCCCTTGCAGAGATAGAAATTGATCATGGATAGTGAGCATGGTTTTGTTGACAACATTTCTGACAAGGTGACCAGGTCTGCTGCTAATACAGTTGATGTATTCTATAGACTTCAGTAAAGGTTTGACAAGTTCTCGCATTGGTGATGGATCCATATAATCCAGGACTATTCAACAAATTAGATCCAAAATTGGTTGAGTGACAGGAGGAAAAGAAATAGTGCAAGGTTCTTTTTGTGACTGGAAACCTGTGACCAACAGTGTACTTGAATTGAAGAGTAACAAAAATTGGTGGTGGTGCCAATGATGAGGAAGGTAGCCTTTAGCTGTACAATGATATTTATCAGTTGGTAAAATGAGCAGAAAAATGGCACTTTCAATTTAATCCCATAAAATGTGAGGTAATTCACGAGTGGACTAACAGGCCTTGGATATATACTGAGTGATAGTACTCCAAGGAAGAACAGAGTAGCATAGTTGTACATGAACCAGGATCCCTGAAGATAGCAACACTGGGATACTTGCGCTCATTAGCCATGGCACAGAAATAATAAGAACAGGAAGGTTATGGTACAACTATACAAATCATTTGTTAAACCGTAGCTAGAGCCTTGTTGCATTTCTCATTGTCACACTGCAGGAAAAATCTGAAGGGGTGCAGATGAGATTCACCAGGAGCCTTGAATGGTAGGTGCCCTGAATGTGTTGCTACAAGAGTTGCTGGAAGCAGATATGACAGCAACATTTGAGAGGCCTTTAAACAAGTACTTGACTAAGTTATATTGTTCAATATTCTGTAAAGTTAATGATTATTTCAGAATGTCATGAAATATATACATAAGCTATCTTCAAAATGTCATATTTTTCAAGCAAGGTCATAAGTATGTGTTGCTTTAAATGCTTTCCTTTCATCTATTAGAATAACTGCTGAAAACCCATGTATATAAATTCAAGGCCACTTATTTTAGGCAAGAAGATAAATCCTTACGTCCAGTTAACACTGAGCCTCATTTCCAAAGCTGGCACTAGCTGTGAAAAGCAACATCTGTGAAGCATAATCAAGCCTTGGTCCGTTTATTATTATATGCAGAAGTACACCTGGAAAGGTGTAATAATAACAGAGTTGTCACGTGGGAGATCTTAATTTCCCAAATATCGATTGGCATCTTCCCAGAGCAAGGGGTTTAGCTGGGGTGGAGTTTGTTAGGTGGGTTCGGGAAGGTTTCTTGACACAGTATGTAGATAAGCCTACAAGAGGAGAGGCTGTACTTGATGTGGTATTGGGAAATGAACCTGGTCAGGTGTCAGATCTCTCAGTGGGAGAGCATTTTGGAGATAGAGATCATAATTCTATCTCCTTTACAACAGCATTTGAGAGAGATAGGAACAAACAAGCTAAAAAAGCGTTTAATTGGAGTAAAGGGAATTATGAGGCTATCGGGCAGGAAATTGGTTGGAAACAGATGTTTTCAGGGAAAAGTACGGAAGATATGTGGCAAACGTCAGGGGATATTTGTGTGGAGTTCTGAATAGGTACATTCTAATGAGACAGGGAAGTTATGGTAGGGTACAGGAACTGTGGTGTACAATGGCTGTAATAAATCTAGTCAAGAAGAAAAGCTTACCAAAGGTTCAGAGAGCTAGGTTATGTTAGAGATCTAGAAGATTATAAGGCTAATAGGAAGGCGCTTAAGAAGGAAATAAGAAGAGCCAGAAGGGGCCATGAGAAGGCCTTGGCGGGCAGGATTAAAGAAAATCTCAAGGCATTCTACAAGTATGTGAAGAGCAAGAGGATAAGACGTGAAAGAATAGGACCTATCAAGTGTGACAGTGGGAAAGTGTGTATGGAACCAGAGGAAATAGCAGGGGTAATTAATGCATACTTTACTTCAGTATTCACTGTGGAAAGGATCTTGGTGATTGTAGTGACGACTTACAGCAGACTGAAAAGCTTGCGCATGTAAATATTAAGAAAGAGGATGTGCAGGAGCTTTTGGAAAGCATCAAGTTGACTAAGTTGCCAGGACTGGATGAGATGTACCTCAGGCTACTGTAGGAGGCGAGGGAGGAGACTGCTGAGCCTTTGCAATGATCTTTGCATCATCAATGAGGACGGGAGAGGTTCCAGAGGATTGGAGGGTTGCAGATGTTGTTCCTTTATTCAAGAAAGGGAGTAGAGATAGCCCAGGAAATTATAGACCAGTGAGTCTTCCCTCAGTGGTTGGTAAGTTGATGGAGAAGATCCTGAGAGGCAGGATTTATGAACATTTGGAGAGGTATAATATGATTAGGAATAGTCAGCATGGCTTTGTCAAGGGCAGGTCATGCCTTATGACCCTGACTGAATTTTTTGAGGATGTGACTAAACACATTGATGAAGGAAGAGCAGTAGATGTAGTGTATATGGATTTCAGCAAGGCATTTGATAAGGTACCCCATGCAAGGCTTATTGAGAAAGTAAGGAGGCATGGGATCCAAGGGGAAATTGCTTTGTGGATCCAGAACTGGCTTGCCCACAGAAGGCAAAGAGTGGTTATAGACAGATCATATTCTGCATGGAGGTTAGTCACCAGTGGAGTGCCTTAGGGATCTGTTCGGCCACTCTTACTATTTGTGATTTTTATAAATAACTTAGATAAGGAAGTGGAGGGATGGGTTAGTAAGTTTGATGATGACAAAAAGGTTGGGGGTGTTGTGGATAGTGTGGAGGGCTGTCAGAGGCTACAGCAGGACATTGATAGGATGCAAAACTGGGCTGAGAAGTGGCAGATGGAGTTCAACCCAGATAAGTGTGAGGTGGTTCATTTTGGTAGGTCAAATATGATGGCAGAATATAGTATTAATGGTAAGACCCTTGGCAGTGTGGAGGATCAGAGGGATCTTGGGGTCCAAGTCCACAGGACGCTCAAAGCAGCTGCGCAGGTTGACTCTGTGGTTAAGAAGGCATACGGTGTATGGCCTTCATTAATCGTGGAATTGAATTTAGGAGCTGAGAGGTATTGTTGCAGCTGTATAGGACCCTGGTCAGACCATACTTGGAGTACTGTGCTCAGTTCTGGTCGCCTCACTACAGGAAGGATGTGGAAGCCATAGAAAGGGTGCAGAGGAGATTTACAAGGATGTTGCCTGGATTGGGGAGCATGCCTTATGAGAATAGGTTGAGTGAACTCGGCCTTTTCTCCTTGGAGCAATGGAGGATGAGAGGTGACCTGATAGAGGTGTTTAAGATGATGAGAGGCATTGATTGTGTGGATAGTGTTACGTACCCCGTAACTGGGTTGCCAAACCAGCAGAAATGGACCACTCAGTTGGAGTCTGGATTACTGGAACTAAGAAAGTTTTATTAAAGAAATAAGCAACACAGTACTCTAATAGTAAGGATATAAATGCAACAGGTTAGCAATGAATAAACACACATGTACACAGAACTAGGAGAATAGGATCAATCAAGCTCTATCGCAGTCTAGGGGTAAAATGTTCAATCACAAGTGACAGAGTTCAGTTTTGTTCAGTTCGCAGTAATCGCCGTCATGCCGTTGGAGAGAGAGAGAGAGAAAACAAATGAATATGCAAATCGGTTTCCAAACAGACCTTCGAAATTCCTCGCAGTTAGCTTTCGGGCGAGCCCTTTGTAATGTCTTTTGAGGTCACCGACTGTGATCCCTCCGTTCCAGACACGATCATTATTCAGCGGTGAACCCGGCACCCAGGCAAGGGCGGACACACACCAGGTTCTCGCCCACCGTATCTTTCCACCCTGTGCGTCTATGGCTGGTCCCGTGACCAGACCTCCAAAACTCCCACCAACTTGTGGGGGCGCACCGCTTCCAGGGTCTCGTTACCTCGTGGTGGCGTGCGTCGTGTCTTAGCGAACCTGCCCCTTTTTATCCCCCCTGCTGGGGTATCGCCTGTCCATCACACTTCAAACAGTTCAGGGTTCAAAAGGAACCGGTCTTGACAATATTCAGACCGGTGTCTCCTTCCGTTAAACTCTCTCGTCTCTTCATTAACATTTCCAAATGCTGCTCCATTGTCTTACTTATCTCTCTCTCTCCTGAAGACAGGTGGCAGATCAACTGTTGATCCTACTGGTGCTAGCACAGGACAGTTAACATCTTAGTCTATGTGTACTTTTGTAACCCTCTTTTGTCACGCCCCTCCCCTTTAAGGATTTTTACCGGGGTAAAAATTATAAGCATGAATATATTATTAGATACACACAAATATACATCTTCATCAGCTATTTGGCTAATATAGAGAATTTTAAGTTGTCAACACCTTGACAGACAGTCAGCAAACACATTTTCCGTTCCTTTTATATGTGTAATTTTTATATCAAATTCCTGTAGCACCAGACTCCAACTTAGCAAACGTCATAGTGGCCGAAAACACTGATGAATTGTGATCAGTGTAACCTCTCATTGGGTTTCATCCCGGACCACGATAACAAGGGTCGTCCCATCCCGACTTAGTTTTCTTTCGCAAGGGCTTAGTCGGGGGGGGGGCAGTAAAAGTTATTGCAAAACTTCCTACAGTACCCCACCATCTCCAAGAGCCTTCTGAGGGCCCTCTTGTCTGCCAGGGTTGGGATGTCAGAGATAGCCCGCACCTTAGATTGCATCGCTGCTAACTGCCCCTGTGTTACCACAATTCCAAGATAAGTGACCTTCGCGTGGCCAAACTAATTTTTTCAAGGTTCACTATCAAGCTGGCTTCAGACAGCCGTGTTACATCACCAATATACACTTCTGTGTTCTTTAGCCCTTTCGTCACTGAATTACTCATTCTATAGGGATGCTGCTCACTAGGCTGACCTAGCATGACAAACACCAACCAACGTCCCAGTCCTTTGCATCGCCTCGGGACAATCAAACACACGTGTGCGAGCCGTTTAATTAGCTCTCCTAAAGGGTCGCTTTGTTCGGGGATTAAGGGAGAGACCTTATCAGCAGAGCTGGCCAAAACAATAGCCTTCTCCCATCTGGTCGGTACCATACTCATCTTTTCAAAATGGGTTTTCCCCTTATCAGGTGGCACCCTAGCTTCATTGATTTCCGTGCTAACACTGACTAGGTTTGTTAGCATATCAAAAGCCTGTGACCGTCTCAGTTCGCGTCTGCAATAATCAATAACATCCTTCCTCCTGTGCAGCCAGAAAAACTCTCTCATGGCTCCGCCGACTGTTTCCTTCAGCACCTCAAAATGTCTACCGAGGGGTACCTTGTGGGCCAGGTTAAAAATCTCATCCCCATAACTCTTTTGCACCACCCCCCATTCCTCATCTGTGGTACTTGGTCTCCCTTCCTTCCTTAGCACCTCCCCCTTCACACCATAATTCACTGGCTCCCTTCCTAATTCTGTTTCACAGAGAGCTGTTTCCTCGTCTCGCTCCTGTGCCTGTATAAAGTCCTTCTTTTCTAATGATAAATCTACCTTAATTTCCCCACTTCCTCCTGTTTCATTTCACTCCTTCTTTTCACTTTCTACCCCCTCCTTGTACAAGGCTGGTAGAAACGTCTCAGCAGTCTCTCTGAACATACAGCGAGTCACTGCGCAAACATGATGAACCTGTGAGTCCATGGGCGGGGCCTTAATGCTGACAGGCGGCCCTGTCAATCTCACTGCTGAGTACACCTCCCCGCCAGCGAGGTCATTACCGAGTAAGACTTCCACGCCTTTCATCGGTAATTCGGGCCTCACCCCGATCGTGACTAGTCCAGAGACCAAGTCGCTTTTTAGGTGTATCTGGTGCAAGGGTACTGCTTCTGTCCCTTCCCCAATACCTTTGACCCTGACCTCCCCAGTCTGGGTCTCTGAACTAAAGTCTAACACACTCTTCAATATCAATGACTGACACGCTCCCGTGTCTCTCCAGATCCGCACTGGAACTGGGTTTAACCCCTCCTTCTCCGACACCAATCCAGCCGAGATAAACCTCTCACGCCCTTCCTGAACTTTGCTAGCCCCCTCCTCTCCTAGCGGTTTGTTTACCAGCTCAATACAGCCAGTCGAAATCGCTGTTTTTCCTTTCCCCGTCTCCTTCTTTGAGGCAAAGCACCTGGACGCAAAGTGTCCGACTTTCCCACAATTATAACAGACGACCCCAGGAGACTTCCTACCAGACTGCTCCCGGTCTACCTTATTCTTCTCACTAGTCCCCGGCTTACTTACTGACTTTTCCGGCGGACTCTCCCCGCCATCCTGACTACCCTTCTGGTAGCCTTTACTCGGGGCAAACTTCATTTTATGCGTCAACGCGTACTCATCCGCTAACTTGGCAGTTGCGGCTAACGTGGCTGCCTCTTTCTCATCGAGGTAGGGTCTCATACCCTCAGGGATACAACCTTTAAACTGCTCAATCAGGATGAGCTGTAGCAGTCTGTCATAATCCCCCTCTACCCCTTTCGAGGCGCACCAACACTCACAATATGTCTGCATCTCACGGGCAAACTCTAAATACGTGCGGTCCCACTGCTTCCTCGCATTCCGGAACCTCTGCCGGTATGCCTCCGGGACCAACTCATAAATCCTGAGGATGGCCTCTTTCACCACCTCATACCTCTGGGCATCTTCCGCGGACAAAGTTGAGTAAGCTTGTTGGGCTTTTCCTTTAAGTACACTCTGAAGCAAAACAGTCCACTTATCCCTCGGCCAGTCCTGACTTGCAGCAACTTTTTCGAAATGGAGAAAGTACCGATCCACATCGGTATCGTTAAATGGGGGAACCAGCCTAACCTCCTGGGTCGCCCTGAACCCTCCACCTTGGTTCGGCATGGGCCCCTGCTCTGTCCTTATCTTTAACCTCTCCAGCTCGAATTCCCTTTCCCTCTGTTTCTCTTCGTGTTCTAGCTGCCGTACCCGGAACTCGTGCTCGAGTCTCAGTCTTTCAAGCTGCACCTGTACTGCGTCTCCACCAGGTTTCCCAATAGATATCACCTCCAGCTCCCCTTGGGGAAACACACCTTTAGATACACAGTGCTCTGCGATAGTTCTGTGTATCTCCTCTCTCCTCATTGTCGACTTCCCCTTAACAAGATTCAGCCGTTTGGCCACAGCTGCCAATTCTGCTTTCCTGGCATCCTCTAATGCCTCCAAGGTCGGCGCCTTTAGAAATTCCTCAATCTCCATTTCTGCTGTTTGCCTTTTCTTTCTTTCGGGAATTTTAACCCAATCAATTTACCCCGTCCCAAATTTAGCGTTCAAAATCGCAGACGAGAACCCCACTTATGTTATGTACCCTGTAACTGGGTTGCCGAACCAGCAGAAATGGACCACTCAGTTGGAGTCTGGATTACTGGAACTAAGAAAGTTTTATTAAAGAAATAAGCAACACAATACTCTAATAGTAAGGATATAAATGCAACAGGTTAGCAATGAATAAACACACATGTACACAGAACTAGGAGAATAGGATCAATCAAGCTCTATCGCAGTCTAGGGGTAAAATGTTCAATCACAAGTGACAGAGTTCAGTTTTGTTCAGTTCGCAGTAATCGCCGTCATGCCGTTGGAGAGAGAGAGAGAGAAAACAAATGAATATGCAAATCGGTTTCCAAACAGACCTTCGATATTCCTCGCAGTTAGCTTTCGGGTGAGCCCTTTGTAATATCTTCTGAGGTCACCGACTGTGATCCCTCCGTTCCAGACACGATCGTTCTTCAGCGGTGAACCCGGCACCCAGGCAAGGGCGGACACACACCAGGTTCCCGCCGACCGTATCTTTCCACCCTGTGCGTCTATGGTTGGTCCCACGACCAGACCTCCAAAAACTCCCACCAACTTGTGGGGGCACACAGCTTCCAGGGTCTCGTTACCTCGTGGTGGCGTGTGTTGTGTCTTAGCGAACCCGCCCCTTTTTATCCCCCCTGCTGGGGTATCGCCTGTCCATCACACTTCAAACAGTTCAGGGTTCAAAAGGAACCGGTCTTGACAATATTCAGACCGGTGTCTCCTTCCGTTAAACTCTCTTGTCTCTTCATTAACATTTCCAAATGCTGCTCCATTGCCTTACTTATCTCTCTCTCCTGAAGACAGGTGGCAGATCAACTGTTGATCTCACTGGTGCTAGCACAGGACAGTTAACATCTTAGTCTATGTGTACTTTTGTAACCCTCTTTCATCACAATAGTCAGAGGCTTTTTCCCAAAATAGTTGCCACAAGAGGA
This sequence comes from Mobula hypostoma, assembly GCF_963921235.1. Taxonomy (NCBI): domain Eukaryota; kingdom Metazoa; phylum Chordata; class Chondrichthyes; order Myliobatiformes; family Myliobatidae; genus Mobula; species Mobula hypostoma. The sequence goes on along the minus strand of NC_086118.1, from coordinate 4,606,722 downwards.
CACAGGTTTAAGGTGCTGGGGAGTAGATACAGAGGAGATGTCAGGGGTAAGTCTTTTACTCAGAGCGTGGTGAGTGCGTGGAATGGGCTGCCAGCAACGGTGGTGGAGACGGATACAATAGGGTCTTTTAAGAGACTTTTGGATAGGTACATGGAGCTTAGAAAAATAGAGGGCTATAGGTAAGCCTAGTAATTTCTAAGGTAGGGACAAGTTCGGCACAACTTTGTGGGCCTAAGAGCCTGTATTGTGCTGTAAGTTTTCTATATTTCTATGTTACTTAGACTATTTCAAGAATTAGTACCATATACTTATTTTTTTCTGTAGTTCTTAAATTGCATGATGCAAATGCTTTCCATCAGCCATAGCAGATTACTGGACAGTAATATTTACAAAAACACTAACATCCATAAAGTCAAAGTCCACAGCTTCAGAGTCAGGAGAAAAAACATAGGAGCACTTTGCCAGCAATACAATAGTTTGTATTTATGAGGAGGACAGTGTATGTGTTCAATGCCTCAAAGCTCCTTCAATCCCTCCTTTAACAATCCAGCCTTTCTGTTTTAAAATCTGGCAAATACTTTGAAGGTCAATCAAACTAGGATGTGCACTAATCACAAGGCTCTTGAATTTGCAGTTAACAAGGCACATTGTAGAGATGAATACTAAGTCTTTCCCTTAGTCTTGCTTGCACTCTAGATCACCAGAAAGTTTTGTTAAAATGAGAACTCATCACAGAGACTATGGAAGCTTAATCTTTAATAACTTTAATATGCATTGTACAGTATGCAATGAAGACAAAGAGAATTGTGGGAATTTTAATATAAAATTTAAAAAGTAATGAATTCTGCGATGTTTTATGTAAAAGGAAAGGAAAGGTATGTCGCATCCGGAGTTTCTCCGGTTAGCGGTCGATTTCCCTCCACGCCTCTCTGACCTAGTGGGGAATCGCTTATGAGGCAAGTTACAGCAGTGGTTTGCCATTGCCTTCTGCTGGGTGAGTTTCCAAAGAGATCACCAGCTCGTAACGCAGCACGGACGGGAAGCGTGCAGGAGAGCTGGTTGGCTGGATCTGAACCTGGGACCTTTCATCCTGAAGTCCGACGCTGATGCCACTGTGCCACCAGCTGGGTTTGTCTTATGTAAAATCAGTACAAATGAAGATCAGATTTCATTTGTACTGATTCTACAGAGGCTCTTCTCCGGCTGGTCATAACATGGGGTAGATATCAACTTAGTCATAGTCATAGTCATAGTCATAGTCATAGTCATACTTTATTGATCCCAGGGGGAAATTGGTTAATCAAATCAAATAGGTATTACAGTATAAAAATATGAAGAGAATATAGAGAAGGACTTTAGTTAACTTCATCTCTGGAAAGAAAATTGGGTAGGTGCAGAACTGCCAGTTGGGGAACACTTTAGAAACAGTGACAACAATTCTGCAAGTTTCAAGATACACTTGAAGAGGGATAGGAATTGTCATAGAAACATAGAAACATAGCAAATAGGTGCAGGAGTAGGCCATTTGGCCCTTCAAGCCTGCACAGCCATTCAGTATGATCATGGCTCATCATCCAACTCATTACCTTGTACCAGCCTTCCCTCCATACCCCCTGATCCCCCTAGCCACAAGGGCCATATCTAACTCCCTCTTAAATATAGCCAATGAACTGGCCTCAAATGTTTCCTGTGGCAGAGAATTCCACAGATTCACCACTCTCTGTGTGAAGAAGTTTTTCCTAATCTCGGTCCTAAAAGGCTTCCCCTTCATCCTCAAACTGTGACCCCTCATTCTGGATTTCCCCAACATTGGGAACAATCTTCCTGCATCTAGCCTATCCAATCCTTTTAGGATTTTATATATTTTAATAAGATCCCCCCTCAATCGTCTAAATTCCAATAAGTACAAGATTAGTCGATCCAGTCTTTCATCATATGAAAGTCCTGCCATCCCAAGAATCAATCTGGTGAATCTTCTCTGTACTCCCTCTATGGCAAGGCTGTCTTTCCTCAGATTAGGGAACCAAAACTGCACAGAATACTCCAGGTGTGGTCTCACCAAGGCCTTGTACAACTGCAGTAGTACCTCCCTGCTCCTGTACTCAAATCCTCTTGCTACGAATGCTAGCATACCATTCGCCTTTTTCACCACCTGCTGTACCTGCATGCCCACTTTCAATGACTGGTGTATAACGACACCCAGGTCTCGTTGCACCTCCCCTTTTCCTAATCGGCCACCATTCAGATAATAATCTGTTTTCCTGTTTTTGCCACCAAAGTGGATAACCTCACATTTATCCACACTAAATTGCATCTGCCATGAATTTGCCCACTCACCCAACCTATCCAAGTCACCCTGCATCCTCTTAGCATCCTCCTCACAGCTAACACTGCCACCCAGCTTCGTGTCATCCGCAAACTTGGAGATGCTGCATTTAATTCCCTCATCCAAGTCATTAATATATATTGTAAACAACTGGGGTCCCAGCACTGAGCCTTGCGGTACCCCACTAGTCACCGCCTGCCATTCTGAAAAGGTCCCGTTTATTCCCACTCTTTGCTTCCTGTCTGCTAACCAATTCTCCACCCACAGCAATACCTTACCCCCAATACCGTGTGCTTTAAGTTTGCACACTAATCTCCTGTGTGGGACCTTGTCAAAAGACTTTTGAAAATCCAAATATACCACATCCACTGGTTCTCCCCTATCCACTCTATTAGTTACATCCTCAAAAAATTCTATGAGATTTGTCAGACATGATTTTCCTTTCACAAATCCATGCTGACTTTGTCCGATGATTTCACCGCTTTCCAAGTGTGCTGTTGTCACATCTTTGTGACAGGCTCTCGCATTTTCCCCACCACCAATGTCAGGCTAACTGGTCTATAATTCCCCGGTTTCCTTCTCCCTCCTTTTTTAAAAAGTGGGGTTACATTAGCCACCCACCAATCCTCAGGAACTAGTCCAGAATCTAAAGAGTTTTGAAAAATTATCACTAATGCATCCAGTATTTTTTGGGCTACTTCCTTAAGCACTCTGGGATGCAGACCATCTGGCCCTGGGGATTTATCTGCCTTTAATCCCTTCAATCTACCTAACACCACTTCCCTACTAACATGTATTTCCCTCAGTTCCTCCACCTCACTAGACCTTCTGTCCCCTACTATTTCCAAAGATTATTTATGTCCTCCTTAGTGAAGACAGAACCAAAGTAGTTATTCAATTGGTCTGCCATGTCCTTGTTCCCCATAAGCAATTCACCTGTTTCTGTCTGTAGGGGATCTACATTTGTTGTAACCAATCTTTTTCTTTTCACATATCTAAAAAAGCTTTTACAGTCAGTTTTTATGTTTCCTGCCAGCTTTCTCTCATAATCTTTTTTCCCTTTCCTAATTAAGCCCTTTGTCCTCCTCTGCTGGACTCTGAATTTCTCCCAGTCCTCAGGTGAGCCACTTTTTCTGGCTAATTTGTGTGCTTCTTCTTTGGAATTGATACTATCCCTAATTTCCCTTGTTAGCTACAGGTGCACTCACTTCCTTGATTTATTCTTTTGCCAAAATACGGTTGTAAATTAGGAGAAAGTCTGATTTCAAGACAGCAAAAGAGGAATAATCGACTGGTACCGGGTGGTGATGAATCAGCATGTAGAAGGGAGATTGAAAATCTGGCTGAGTGGTGCCACAACAACAGCCTTTTATTCAATGTCAGCAAGACCAAGGAGCTGATTATTGACTGCAGTAAGAGGAATCCAGAGGTTCATAAGCCTGTTCTCATCGAAGGATCAGAGGTGGAGAGGATCAGCAACTTTAAATTCCTTGGTGTTATTTTGGAGAGCCTATGCTGGGCCTAGAATGTAAGGGCAATTCAAAAGAAAGCACAGCACGCCTCCACTTCCTTAGGAGTTTGTGAAGACTCAGCATGGCATCTAAAACTTTGACAAACATCAAAGTTTTTCCCAGGGCTGAAATGGCTGCCACAGGAGGACACAGGTTTAAGGTGCTTGGGAGCAGGTATAGAGGAGATGTCAGAGGTAAGTTTTTTATGCACAGTGGTGAGTGCGTGGAATGGGCTGCCAGCAACAGTGGTGGAGGCGGATACGATAGGGTCTTTTAAGAGACTTTTGGACAGGTACATGGAGCTTAGAAAAATAGATGGCTATGGGTAAGCTTAGTAATTTCTAACGTAGGGACATGTTCGGCACAACTTTGTGGGCCTAAGGGCCTGTATTGTGCTGTAGGTTTTCTATGTTTCCATGTCTATAGATGTGTGGTGGATAGTATAGTGACTGGCTGTGTCACAGCCTGGTATGGAGCCACCAAAGCCCTTGAACAGAAAATCCTACAAAAAGTAGTGGACATGACCCAGTCCATCATGGGTAAAGCCTTCCCCACCACTGGGCTCATCTACACGAAGCGTCACAGGAAAGCAGCATTCATCATCCAACTCAGGTTATGATCTTTTTTTACTGCTGAGGTCACCGACTGTGATCCCTCCGTTCCAGACACGATCGTTATTCAGCGGTGAACCTGGCACCCAGGCAAGGGCGGACACACACCAGGTTCTCGCCCACCGTATCTTTCCACCCTGTGCGTCTATGGCTGGTCCCGCGACCAGACTTCCAAAACTCCCACCAACTTGTGGGGGCGCACTGCTGCCATCAGAACTTACGCAATAAGGTTCGGAAACAGTTATTACAGCTGAATCATCAGGCTCTTGAACCGAATGGAATAAACTTCACTCAACCTCACGTGTTCCATCATTGAAGTATTCCCACAACCAATGGACTCACTTTCAAGGACTCTTCATTTCATGTTCTTGATAATTATTGCTTATATTTTATTATTATTTCTTTCTTTTTGTATTTGCAGAGTTTGTTGACTTTTTGCAGACCCGAGTTGGTGCGGCCTTTCAATGATTATGGTTATTAATCTATTATGGATGTATTGAGTATGCCTGCAAGAAAATGAATCTCAGGCTTCTATGTGTTGACATATATGTACTTTGATAATAAACTTACTTTGAACTTTGAAATATCCATGGCAGTTAAGATTATAGATAATCTTAAGTCTTTACATAAATATATTAGCAACAGGCCAGCACGGGAAATAGTATGACCCCCTTCAAACCAAAACGGTAATCCACATTTAGAGCCAAGGGACATGGATGAAGTTCTAAACATTTCTTATCTGTACTCAACAAGGAGAAGGATATGGAAGGCAGTGGATTCAAAGAGGGATATGTTTGTTGGAACATGCAGGCAGTAAGAAATTGGAGGTGTTGTACATCTTGGAAAGTAAAGGGTAGATAAATCCCCAGGGCTGTATGAGATCTATCCCAGAATGCTGTGGAAAACAAGGAAGAAGATAGCTGGGGCCTGATGGAGATTTTTACATCCTCATTAGCCACAACTAAGTTACCAGAAGACTTTAAAATGGTTGTTGTTCCTTTATATATGAAGAGCAACAGGGATAAACCAGATAACTACAGAATGACGAGCCTTATCTCTGTGGTAGGGAAATTATTGGAACATCAAATAGGACATGAGCTATGAACTCTAGGAAAGCATGGATTGATTAGGAATCATTGACATGGCTTTTAGAGGTGGAAATCCTTTTTCACTAATAGGATCATGTTTTTTAAGGAAGCAACAAAGAGAATTGATGAATACAGGGTGAATTATTTTTTCTATGTGAACTTTAGTAAAACATTTAACAACGGTTTCCATGGTAGACTGGTCCAGAAGGTTAGGGCACATGGAATTTATGATGAACCAAATCCAAAATATAGTGAACACAGATCAGATGGAAAGTTGAGCAAAGTAGTGGCAGATGGAATTTAATTCTAAGTGTGAGGCAATGCATTTTGAGAGGTCAAATTCTGGTAAGTCATATACAGTTAAAAGCAGGGACCTCAAGGGTGTTGATGTACAGTAGGATCATGGGGTGCAAGTCCATAGCTCCTGACAGTAATGACATAGGTGGATGGAATAATGAAAAAGGCATTTGGTATGCTTGCCTTTAGAGGCCAAGGTGATAATTGAGATCATGTTGCACTTGTAGAAAACATTGGTCAGGCCACATTTAGGAGAGTATTCAGTGCAGAAAGGATAGGGTAGCAATCAGAAAAAGAATCAGCTTTATTATCACTTACACATGTTGTGAAATTTGTTTTGGGCAACAATACAGTGGAAAATGATTACTTTACTTCAGTCTTCACTGTGGAAATGAACTAAATGTATATTTTGCGTCAGCCTTCACTGTGGAAGACACTAGCAGTATGCCTGATGTTGTAGCATGTGAAGGAAGAGAAGTGGGTGCAGTTACTATTACAAAAGAGAAGGTGCTCAAAAAGCTGAAAGACCTAAAGATACATAAGTCACCTGGACCAGAGAAACTGCACCCTAGGGTTCTGAAAGAGGTAGCGTTAGAGATTGAGGTGGCATTAGAAAAGATCGTTCAAAAAATCATTGGACTCTGGCATGGTGCCAGAGGACTAAAAGATTGCAAATGTTACTCCACTCTTTAAGAAAGGAGGAAAGCAGCAGAAAGGAAATTATAGACCAGTTAGCCTGGCCTCAGTGGTTGGGAAGATGTTAAGAGTCAATTGTTAAGGATGAGGTAATGGAGTACTTGGTGACACAGGACAAGATAGCACAAAATCAGCATGGTTTCCTTCAGGGAAAAATCCTGCCTAACAAACCTCAAATTCTTTGACAAGATTACAAGTAGGATAGATAAAGGGAATGCAGTGGATGTATATTTGAACTTTCAGAAGACCTTTGACAAGGTGCCACACATGAAGCTGCTTACCAAGTTAAGAGCCTCTGGTATTACAGGAAAGTTACTAACATAGTTAGAGCATTGGCTGATTGGTAGGAGGCAGCAAATGGGAATAAAAGGATCCTTTTCTGGTTGACTGCCAGTGACTAGTGGTGTTCCGCAGGGGTCAGTTTTGGGTCCATTTATGCTGTATATCAATGATTTAGATGATGGAATAAATGGCTTTGTTGCCAAGTTTGTAGATGATACAAAGATTGGTGGAGGGGCAGGCAGTGTTGAGGAAACAGGTAGGATGCAGAAAGATTTGGACAGATTAGGATAATGGGCAAGAAAGTGGCAAATGAAATACAATGTTGGAAAATACATGATCATGCACTTTTGGTAGCAGAAATAAATGTGTGGACTATTTTTTAAATGGGGAGAAAATACAGGAATTTGAGATGCAGAGAGAATTGTGAGTCCTTTTGCAGAACACATGAAGGTTAACTTACAGATTGAGTTGGTGGTGAGGAAGGCAAATGCCATTTTAGCATTCATTTCAAGAGATCTAGAATATAAGAGCAAGGATGTGATGCTGAGGCTTTATAAGGCACTGGTGAGGCCTCACCTTGAGTATTATGAGCAGCTTTGGGCAACTCTGCTTAGAAAAGATGTGCTGGCATTGGAGAGGGTCCAGAGGAGATTCACAAGGATGATTCCAGCAATGAAAGGGTTTGATGGCTCTGGGTCTGTACTTGCTGGAATTCAGAAGGATGAGGCAGACCTCATTGAAACCTTTCGAATACTGAAAGGCCTAGACAGAGTAAATGTGGAAAGGATGCTTCCCATTGTGGGAGAGTCTAGGACAAGAGGGCACAGCCTCAGGATAGAGGGGTGCCCTATCGAAACAGAGATGCAAAGAAATTTCATTAGCCAAAGGGTGGTGAATTTGTGGAATTTGTTGCTATATGTAGCTGTGGAGGCCAGGTCATTGGGTGTATTTAAGTCAGAGATTGATAGCTTCTTGATTGGACATGGCCACCAAAGAAAACAACTTCTCCCTCAATGTTGCAAGAACAAAGGAGCTGGTAGTGGATTACAGGAGGAATGGAAATGGGCTAACCCCTATTGACATCAATGGATCTGGGGCTGAGAGGGTAAACAACTGTAAGTTCCTCGGCATACACATCACTGAGGATCTCATGTGGTTTGTACACACCAGCTGTGTGGTGAAAAAGGCACAACAGCACCTCTTTCACCTCAGACGGTTGAGGAAGTTTGATATGGGCCCCTAAGAACTTTCAAAAGGGGCACAATTGAGAGCATCACTGCCTGGGATGGGAACTGTACCTCCCTTAATCACAGGACTCTGGTGCAGACAGCCCAGCGCATCTGTAGTTGTGAACTTCCCATGATTCAGGACAGGGAATTCCTCCTGACATTTACAAGGACAGGTGTGTAAAAAGGGCCCGAGGATCACTGGGGACCCAGGCCATCCCAACCACAAACTTCCAGCTGCTACCATCCGGCAAACAGTACCACAGTATAAAAGCAAGGACCAACAGGCTCCAGGACAGCTTCTTCCACCAGACCATCAAATTGATGAACTCACACTAATTTTATATTACATTGACTGTTCTATTTATTATAAATTACTATGACTGCACATTGCACAATTAGATGGAGACGTAACATAAAGATGTAACATAATGATACTCCTTGTGTATGTGAAGGATGTAAGAAATAAAGTCAATTCAATTAAAACAAGATGCCCAAACTGCTGAGAGTTTCCAACAGCAGACATCCCACCCTGCAAACACTCATTTCAGGGAGGGAGCACCTCCGCCCCCCCGCAACCCCATTTCCCCCCACCACCCAGTCGACCTCCAAGGGTGCACGTATACAGTACATTTGATTGTGAAAGAACACAACAATTTATTTGATCGCATATTGAAACTATGCTTCTTTGAGCATTTTGCCGGAAGTCTCAACCTCATAGCAGTCTGTGTCAATGAATTTGTTAATTTTGCAAGACATAGATTCACGAGTGTTTTGTGAGACAGCTGACTTCTGAATTCTGTCTTAATGTGACGCACCATGCTGAATGCCCACAATACATCACAATTACAATTTGGCAGCACCAAAAGCAGCTTCATCAACTGGCAGAGCTCTCTGAATCTCAACTGCCCTGTGCTCACAGATTTTACTTTGGACAGCTTCCCCCAGAACTCATCAACTGGCAAACTTTTGTAGTTTGGCACTAGTCCTTCAAGGTTAGTCGAGACATAATCCAGAACTTCCAAGTCGAGCTGTTCTCTTGCATCTGCCTTGATCACATTTGGAAATCTCTCTGCCAAAGCCAAAATCTGCTCTGGATTCACCTCATCTTGGCTCTCTATATTGACCACTGACAAATCAAGATTTGGTCTCTCATTGGGAACTTCTCCAAGATTTTTTGAAAGCACCTGACATAGAATGCTCTGGCATCTTGGAAGAACTGCTTTGTCTTGTAAGGGGGGATCTCTTGTGCTTCCTCACTTAGCAACTGCCTCCTTGCCAGGTACCCAGTAAAAAGCTCTTCATCTGGGCAATGAGTTTCAGGGTTGCTCACATCTATCTCCTGAATGTTCTGTTCTCTCAATACCTTTGGCCTAATAAATCTGCTAGCTATGTCATGCAGGAGCTCTTATAACCATGTAACAATTACAGCACGGAAACAGGCCATCTCGGCCCTTCCAGTCCGTGCCGAACTCCTACTCTCACTGACCTGCCCTCAGCCCATAACCCTCTATTCCTTTCCTGTCCATATAGCTGTCCAATTTAACTTTAAACGACAATATCGAACCTGCCTCAACCACTTCTGCTGGAAGCTTGTTCCACACAGCTACCACTCTCTGAGTAAAGAAGTTCCCCCTCATGTTACCCCTAAACTATTGCCCTTTAACTCTCAACTCATGTCCTCATTTGAATCTCCCCCACTCTCAATGGAAAAAGCCTATCCACGTCAACTCTATCTATCCCCCTCATAATTTTAAATACCTCTATCAAGTCCCCCCTCAACCTTCTACGCTTCAAAGAATAAAGACCCAACTTGTTCAACCTTTCTCTGTAACTTAGGTGATGAAACCCAGGTAACATTCTAGTAAATCAATTTCCCTCCGGATCAATAAAGTATGACTATGATTATGACTATGACTAAATCTTCTCTGGACTCGCTCTATCTTCTACACTCTGATCCAACTTGAAGAGGATAGGTGTCTTGTTTTGAAAAATCAAATTGAATTTGTCAAAACATTGTGTGACATTATGGAGAAAGCATGTGTATATTTTCATTCGGGGGTCTTTCAGCCTCTTCTGAATATGAGATGACTTCTGATTCTCACTCCTTGACTCAAAATATGAAATAAAGGCTGGCCATTGGTGGAGCAGATGGTCCAAACCTTTTCCTAAAGAAAGCCAGCGTGTAGGACAATGCTTTTGTACTCTCTGTTGGGCAACATTGCAAAACTCCTGAAACTGTTTTAGGTCTTCTCTTCGTTTGGAACTTTTCTCAAAGTAATAGTAGATGTCAATGAGCAGTTCTTCAGGTGACACTGAGAGCTCCTTAGGAGCAGTTTTGGCACAGACGTTGACCAGGAGACTTGGACAGCCAACGCTGTAAATATGAGGGGCCTGTGCTTTCACTCTTGACAAGACAGAGCTGTTTTTGCCAATCATCACATTGCAATTGTCACTGCTAAATCCTACACAACTAGACCATTCAAGGCCTTTGTCATGCATGGATGATGCAGTGCAGTTGAATATGTTTTCAGCTTTGGCATCATTGCATACTGGCATGTCTACAAATCCAACTGTTACCTTATCCTGTGTTTCATTCTAGCACCTGGCTAAAATGGCACATTCCTTCTCACACATGATATCGTTGCTTTCGTCAACCAAAGTACTGTAAGGCCTTTTTTCTGTTCGGAAGAACTTGTACAGATCCTCTGAACATTCAGATCCCAGTGCCATGTTCACAATTGCTGCTGTCTTGGTTGATGAGCAGGCACAGTTTTTTGGTATTTCTGAATCAGGAAACATTTTCCTGAATAGCTTGCCTGTGTGCTTACACACCTGGAATGGCAGGTTATGCTCAACAATGAAAGGTGTAAAGTACACCTCAGCTCCAGTCACCTCCTCTGTCAGACTTTGGCTTTCTGCTGAAAAGAACTGTGAAATACTTGAGCAGCCTTCCCTGCGCTTAGCCTCCCTAATATGTTGTGGTCCCTAAAAGAAATAAAAGCATAAGATACATCCTTATTATACTGTCTTGTGTAATACTTTGTTTAGTGATATTGTCTAATCTGTAAACCAAGCTGGGTATATGCAGAAAAGGTGACATTAAAATATGTACTTATATTATCATGGAGTCATTTATATTAATTCTATTACAACTTTAAGCACGTATACAGGGAGTTTGGCCTCATCACGTAGGACATCAATAGAGTCGCTCCTTAGCAGCTGGCCAGCTAGTTTAAATAACGTTAGCTATGCTAATGGACGAATGACACCTGTTAAACTCACCTCAACATGTCTTTTACAGTCCTAACCCACCATGGGCAATAGAAAAGTCACTGTTGCAAACAGTGCAGCGAGCAATGCTGTCGTTATTTTTGACCCCTATTAGGCAGGGGTACACTTTAGTGTAGTCTGGGGTGATGTATGTTTTATATTTTCTTTTTTTGAAACACTCTGCAGGACACTAAATTGAACCGATGGACAATGAAAGAGAGAGAGAGGTCGACTGTAAAGCCCGCCCACAGAGAAAACTGATAGGTCTACTTAGCACAAAGAAAAACCAATCAGGATGCTCACTCTCGCTCCTGCTCTCGCTCTCCCTCTCAAAAAAAATCGATTTCCAGGATATTGTATATAATTTGCAGGCGTCAGGGAGCCGCAATCAATATGCGGGAGACTCGCAGAACTTCCAGGAGAGGTGGGATGTCATGCAACAGTTCCCATTTTTCTTTCTGCAAGTGGTGGGCACATAGAACAAGCTGCCAGAAGGAGATGGTAGAGGCAGCTACATTGACATCTAAAAGATATTTGGACAGGGACGTGGACATTTGGAAAGGTTCAAAGTGTTATAGGTTTAAAAGACATTTGGAAAGGTTCAGAGGGCTATAGGATGAACTCAGGCAAATAACAGACGGACAGCAACACACACAAAATGCTGGTGGAATGCAGCAGGCCAGGCAGCATCTATAGGAAGAAGTACAGACGAGTTGAACAGGTACTTTGGATCTGTCTTCACTAGGGAAGACACAAACCATCTCCCAGATGTAATAGTGGCCAGAGGACCTAGGGTAACGGAGGAACTTAAGGAAATTTGCTTTAGGCAGAAAATGGTGTTGGGTAAACTGATGGGACTGAAGGCTGATAAATCCCCAGGGCCTGATGGTCTGCATCCCAGGGTACTTAAGGAGGTGGCTCTAGAAATCGTGGGCGCATTGGTAATCATTTTCCAATGCTCTATAGATTCAGGATCAGTTCCTGCGAATTGGAGAGTAGCTAATGTTATTCCACTTTTTAAGAAAGGAGGGAGAGAGAAAGGCAATTATAGACCAGTTAGTCTGACATCAGTGGTGGGGAAGATGCTGGAGTCAATTATAAAAGATGAAATAGCAGCATATTTGGATAGCAGTAGCAGGATAGGTCCGAGTCAGCATGGATTTACGAAGGGGAAATCATGCTTGACTAATCTTCTGGAATTTTTTGAGAATGTAACTATGAAAATGGACATGGGAAAGCCAGTGGATGTAGTGTACCTGGACTTTCAGAAAGCCTTTGATAAGGTCCCACATAGGAGGTTAGTGGGCAAAATTAGAGCACGTGGTATTGGGGGTAGGGTACTGACATGGATTGAAAATTGGTTGGCAGACAGGAAACAAAGAGTAGGGATTAACGGGTCCCTTTCAGAATGGCAGGCAATGACTAGTGGGGTACCACAAGGCTCGGTGCTGGGACCGCAGCTATTTACAATATACATTAATGATTTAGATGAAAGGATTAAAAGTAACATTAGCATATTTGCAGATGACACAAAGCTGGGTGACAGTGTGAAATGTGAGGAGGATGTTATGAGAATGCAGGGTGACTTGGACAGGTCGGGTGAGTGGGCAGATGCAGTTTAATGTGGATAAATGTGAGGTTATCCACTTTGGTGGCAAGAACAGGAAGGCAGATTACTATCTGAATGGTGTCAAGTTAGGAAAAGGGGAAGTTAGGAAAAGGGGTGTCCTTGTTCATCAGTCACTGAAAGTAAGCATGCAGATACAGCAGGCAGTGAAGAAAGCTAATGGCATGTTGGCCTTCATAACGTTAAGGATGCATACAGCTCCTCTCCCCTCCCCCCATTGGGAAGGTCAGATCACAACCTGGTGCATCTAAAACCCTGCTACGTGCCTCTGGTGAAGAGTAAACCTGCAACCTCGAGGGCAGTGAGGAAATGGTCGGAGGAGGCTTATGAGGCGCTCCAGGGTTGCTTTGAGGTGACAGACTGGCAGGCACTCTGTGAGCCACATGGAGAGGATATTGATGGGCTCACAGAGTGCATCACTGATTACATCAACTTCTGTGTGGACTGCAATGTTCCGACAAGAACTGTCCTTTGTTATTCAAATAACAAGCCATGGGTGACAAAGAACATTAGGGACATCCTGAACGCTAAAAAGAGGGCGTTTAGAGATGGAAATAGGGAGGAGCTGAGGGCAATACAGAGGGACCTGAAAGCCAGGATCGGGGAGGCTAAAGACAGGTACAGGAGGAAGCTTGAGTGGAATCTCCAGCAGAACAACATGAGAGAGGTCTAGAGGGGGATGAGGACCATCACTGGGTTCCGGCAAACTAGCAACAGAGGAGCTGAAGGCAGTGAGGACAGGGCCAATGAACTTAACCTGCTCTTTAACAGATTTGACATTGTGGCCCCTGCCCATCCCCCAGATGAGCCATCTGTTGTCGGCCCCCAACCAACACATATTCCACTCTTCCCTCCTACCCCTCCTCACAGTCCCCCACCATGCTCTCATGACTATACCCCTTCCCCACACGAAACCAGCACGTTGGGCTTCACAGCTGAACAGGTGAGAAGACAGCTGAAACGTCTCATCACAAGCAAGGCTGCAGGACCGGATGGTGTCAGTACCAGGGTGCTCAAAGCCTGTGCCCCTCAGCTATGTGGAGTACTTCGCCATGTATTCAACATGAGCCTGAGGCTCCAGAGGGTTCCTGTACTGTGGAAGACGTCCTGTCTCGTCCCTGCGCCGAAGACGCCGCGCCCCAGCGGCCTCAATGACTACAGACCGGTAGCATTGACCTCCCACATCATGAAGACTCTGGAGAGACTTGTTCTGGAGCTGCTCCAGCCTATGGTCAGGCCACACTTAGATCCCCTCCAGTTTGCCTACCAGCCCCGACTAGGAGTTGAGGATGCCACCGTCTATCTGCTGAACCGTGTCTACGCCCACCTGCACAAGCCAGCGGGCCCTGTGAGGGTCATGTTTTTTGACTTCTCCAGTGCGTTCAACACCATCCACCCTGCTCTGCTGGGGGAGAAGCTGACAGCGATGCAGGTGGATGCTTTCCTGGTGTCATGGATTCTTGATTACCTGACTGGCAGACCACAGTACGTGTGCTTGTAACACTGTGTGTCCGACAGAGTGATCAGCAGCACTGGGGCTCCACAGGGGACTGTCTTGTCTTCCTTTCTCTTCACCATTTACACCTCGGACTTCAACTACTGCACAGAGTCTTGTCATCTTCAGAAGTTTTCGGATGACTCTGCCATAGTTGGATGCATCAGCAAGGGAGATGAGGCTGAGTACAGGGCTACGGTAGGAAACTTTGTCACATGGTGTGAGCAGAATTATCTGCAGCTTCATGTGAAAAAGACTAAGGAGCTGGTGGTAGACCTGAGGAGAGCTAAGGTACTGGTGACCCCTGTTTCCATCCAGGGGGTCAGTGTGGACATGGTGGAGGATTACAAATACCTGGGGATACGAATTGACAATAAACTGGACTGGTGAAAGAATACCGAGGCTGTCTACAAGAAGGGTCAGAGCCATCTCTATTTCCTGAGGAGACTGAGGTCCTTTATCATCTGCCGGACGATGCTGAGGATGTTCTACGAGTCTGTGGTGGCCAGTGCCACCATGTTTGCTGTTGTGTGCTGGGGCAGCAGGCTGAGGGTAGCAGACACCAACAGAATCAACAAACTCATTCGTAAGGCCAGTGATGTTGTGAGGATGGAACTGGACCCTCTGACGGTGCTGTCTGAAAAGAGGATGCTGTCTAAGTTGCATGCCATCTTGGACAATGTCTCCCATGCACTACATAATGTACTGGGTGGGCACAGGAGTACATTCAGCCAGAGACTCATTCCACTGAGATGCAACACAGAGCATCATAGGAAGTCATTCCTGCCTGTGGCCATCAAACTTTACAACTCCTCCCTTGGACGGTCAGACACCCTGAGCCAATAGGCTGGTCCTGGACTTATTCCCTGGCATAATTTACATATTACTATTTAACTATTTATGGTTTTATTACTATTTATTATTTATGGTGCAACTGTAACGAAAACCAATTTCCCCCGGGATCAATAAAGTATGACTATGACTACGACTATGACTATAACAAGGGGAGTTGAGTATAGGAGCAAAGAGGTCCTTCTGCAGTTGTACAAGGCCCTGGTGAGACCCCACCTGCAGTATTGTGTGCAGTTTTGGTCTCCAAATTTGAGGAAGGACATTCTTGCTATGGAGGGAGTGCAGCGTAGGTTCACTGGGTTAATTCCAAGGATGGAAGGAATGTCATATATTGAAGGATTGGAACGACTGGGCTTGTATACACTGGAATTTAGAAGGATGAGAGGGGATCTGATTGAAACATATAAGATTACTAAGGGATTGGACACAGTAGAGGCAGGAAACATGTTCCTGATATTGGGGGAGTCCAGAACCAGAGGCCACAGTTTAAGAATAAGGGGTGGACAATTTAGAACGGAGTTGAGGGAAAACTTTTTCACACAGAGGGTTGTGGATCTGTGGAATGCTCTGCCTCAGAAGGCAGTGGAGGCCAATTCTCTGGATGCTTTCAAGAAAGAGTTAGATAGAGCTCTTAAAGATAGCGGAGTGAAGGGATATAGGGAGAAGGCAGGAACTGGATACTGATTGTGGATGGTCAGCCATGATCACAGTGAATGGCGGTGCTGGCTCCAAGGGCCGAATGGCCTACTCCTGCACCTGTTGTCTACTGTTTTGGGCCGAGACCCTTCGTCAGGACAGATATCTTGGCTAGCATGTACGGGCAGGGCTGAAGGGCATGTTTCCAATCTCATAAAACCCGAAGATGCAGGCTATGCCCTGGGATTCACCCAAACTCACCAATTCCTTGATAGTTCTTTTATTTCCGCAACCTTGTGAGAGATAAGTGCATTTACAAGGGTTAATATGCATCACTCCTGAACAGATAAAGTAAAATACTTTGCATTTCTCACGTTTTCATTTCTAAGTGGAGAGCCCAAAGAACATCATTTCCGTTGCGACAAAATCGCGCTCTACTACAGCCTCACACGTCGGCCACCGTCAGCAGGACAGCGCATGCGTACCCGGGGCTTGCCGAGGCCCCCGGTCCCGGTATCGGGATGCGGCTGAATGAGGATGTCGTGCTGCGGGGTCAGCTGGCCGTGCTCGTCCCCTACAACGCGCGGCACGTCCCCAGGTTGGAAAGGGACAACTAACGCGCGCTTCGGTGTCAATGCGGGATTGTGGCCTGCAAACGCGTTCATGGCCTTGGGAGTGAGGGCACAGTGCTCGTTCTCGCCTGGTCGTGACCTGCACAATTATGGGGGTCAGTGTGTGCTCACAGTGACCCTCGGGGTGGTGAGGGCAGGGCCGTGCACACTCATGGCTTCTGTTAGATCCCAGGGAAGCCCCGGAGCAGGAGCAGGGATGGGGCACTGGCCGCGACTCCTCTTCCCTGCCCGTTCCACATTGTCCTCAGTTTCCTAATCACCTTCGGCCTCTTTAAATACCTTCAACGCTTTGCCATTCATAATTCTGTGGACTACACCCTCTGTTCGGAAAGATTTACTTAGCTGAGTTGACCCTTTTCATCTATGCCCTGTTGTTTGAGTGTTGTGGAAACGTGAAAGTGTATCTTGTCATACCCTCCTAGGGCCATGATTGCTTTAATTATTTTAAGCTGCAAAAGATAATGGTCTGACTTTTAAGTTGAAAATGATAATACAGCCCCCCCGCCCCCTTCCCAGGAATCAGCCTAGTCAATTTCTTCTCTACTTCCTCAAAAGCTAGTATATGATTTCTTAAATAAATGGACCAAACGTGCACAGTACTGCAGGTGCAGCCTCACCCCATACAATTATAACAAACTCACATCCCTAATGATAAACACTAAACTGCCATTTGTCGTCTTGGTTACTTGCTGCACACTAACATTTGGACATTTAGATCCCTTTATACTCTTATGTTTCTGTCCATTTAGATAATAATCTACTTTTTGATTCCTGTAAGGTATGCTGTATATCATCACACTTTCCTACAATCTGTTCTCATACACCTTATCCTGCTGTGGACTTCAAATATCCTTATGACCACATTCAGTTCTCGTATTATCAGCAGCCTTAGGAATCGTATGCTTTGTCATCATGCCCAAGCCATTAACATAAATAACTAATCAAAAGTTCAGAGTAAATCTATTATCAGAATACATATATGTCACCATATACAACCCTGAGATTAATTTTCTTCTGGGTATGCTCAATAAATCCACAATAGAATAATAGATTCCACGAAAGACTACACCAACTGGGGTGTTCAACCAGTGTTCAAAAGATAACAAACTGCAACTACAAAAAGAAAGACAATAATAATAAATAAATGAGCAATAAATATCAAGAACATGAGATGAAGAGTCCTTGAAAGTGGTGGGACCATTTTAATGATGGGTTAAGTGAAATTGAGTGAAGCTATCCCCTCTGGTTCAAGAGCCTGATGGTTGAGGGATAATAACTGTTCTTGAACCGAGTGGTGTGAGTCCTGAGGCTCTTGTACTTTCTTTCTCGTGGTAGCCTTAAGAAGAGAGCCGTGAATACTAGCTCACTTTTTAAAAATTTCTATTTTTGCACAACTTATTTAATTTAATTATTTAATATAAATATATACTACTGTAATTCACAGTTTTTTTTTCCTATTTTTGTACTCCTGCTGTCAAGTCAACAAAGTTCACAACATATGCTAGTGATATGAAACCTGATTCTGATTCGATCCTGGGTGGTGGGGTCCTTGATGATAGACGTCGTTTTCCTGTGATGCTTCGCGACTGAAGACCAAAGAGTGATCCTTGAGGCACACCACTAATTGCTTCTTTCCAGTTCTCACCTGGAGTCCAGATATGTCAGGGTATTTCATACTATGTTAATCATTGAGAAGTCTGATGGTCGTCATTCATAAACAGACTGCACAACCCTAACTCTACCTCAGCATGGAGCACAACAACCACTTCTTGCACCATATTGTTCCTAATTGTGTTTTGCACAGTTTTTTTTTAACTATCTTGAATAATTTATGTTCTGTCTGTTGCCTGACTCTACATGCTTGTGATGCTGGTGCAAGCAAATGTTTCATTGTACCTGTACCTCACTGTACTTGACTTGACTCAGATTGATGTTGTCCTTTGCCATGACACCTCACTCAGCACCTGACAGCTTTTTACAATTATCGGGCGGTTTCCTGATTCTGATTTCCTGTGATTATTTCACCTGAACAACAAGGATGATATGAACAATCCTAAGGTTTCTTTCCACAGAAGTACAACTTGCCCATAAGATTAAAATAACTAAGTACCCTTCTACTTGGGCCTACTGCCTGGTATAACTCTGAAAACAAGGGTGAACTTGGTGAAAACGGTGTCAGAACATCCCAAAGGAACACTGCCAGAATACACAGTATTGTAACATTGGTCCTTGTTTATTCAGCGGCAGATTAGTGTTTATCTTATGTTCTGCAGCCACCATAAGAAATACATTAATGCTCAGTTTAATTTAGACAAGGATATTTAGGTGCACTCCAACTGAGGAACTTGCAGAGACTCACTAGATTGGTTACAAGAACAATGAGTTTCCATATGAGACGAGATAGACTTTGGGACTGTATTCTGAAGAGTTTTGGAGGATGAGAGGAAATTTTATCAAAACTTATTAGAGTTTGACAGACTAGATTAAGAAATTCATGAAGTTGTACACCACGGAAACAGATCCTTTGGCCGAACTAGTCAATGCCAGCCAAGATGTCCCTCCAGACTGATCCCATTCAACTGTAAACCACTCTAAATCTTTACTATCCATGTACCTGTATTTTAAATATTGTTAATTGCACCTGTGTTCAATTGCACCAAACAGCTAAGGTGGCAACTGCCATGATGTCAGCTACCCATTCACATCTTGTCAAATCCATCACAACATACTGGCAAAAATACCCAGTGTCTGCTTTGAGCACCTAGACATCATCCAGTTGGAAGGGACTGTGAGTCAGGCCCAATGCTGGAAACAAAGGTACTGGGTTTCCTGTGTAGGTGCTCCAGTTTCTTCGCACATCCCAAAAACATGCAACATGGTAAGTTAGTTAGCCATTGTAAATTGGCCCTGATGTATAGAGGTCTGGTAGATTTGGGGAAGTTGTTAATGAGAATGGGAGGTAAATTAAAAGTAGCTTAATGTAGGATATGTGTAGAAATGGCTGGCTGATGGTTGTCAAGGATGTGGTGACCAAGGGCTTGTTTCATTCTCTGTGCTATAGCTGTAAAATAACTCATCACTGATCTTGCAACAGAAATGCCCGGCTTCAGCCCCTTTTGAAGATGGTGGATGTTATGGCCACCTTCTCCTCAAATGGAAGATGATAAATAACCCAAAGTTCAAAGGAAGGACCCATCACATTAATCTGCTCAAATAGATCTTTAGCATAGCGTGTCAGTTAGTGACATCGTAGGAAGCTGTGGACTCAAATGAGAGGTGGACCTTCAAGTGTGAGGCTTCTTGTGTCATATGAAAGATGATCAATATTCATGCCACACAGACATTTAGATTATGGGATGGGCTGGGTTGCTTTCATTTGGCCAGTATGGACTTGTCGGGCCAAACAGACTCCTATTCAGTGACCATTATGTGACTCTTTGTTGTTTGCTTGCAGAGATCATAAAGCTTAATGAGATGCAAGACTCTTTCTTCCACCTCCCACTCTTCCCAAATTTGGAATAGCAACAACAGTATCAGTTGCTGCATTTTGTGTTGGTTTTGGTGCAGGTTTTTGTGTTGTGTATTCTCGTCTTAAAACTCTGCATTAGAAACTGGTGTAATTTTTGAGCGGGGTTGACCAGCTAGAGCCAAGTACTCAGAATTTCTGAAGAGATACTTGGTGACCATGACTTTGGAAAATAGCTCTTGGTATTAGAGAATTTGGCTAAATCTTGGTTACAGAGTCACTTGTCTCAATTGTAGAGGACAATAACCTTGACTTTAATTGCATGCTGGCAAATTAGTCTGGTCTTACTGTCCTCGTGTATTTCCATGACTTTGGGGGAGAGTTGTTAAATAAGCTGCTGATTCCCTGTTGCATATTGCATTATTGCACATAGTACATTGGGAGGAGAGTGTTTTATTCAAATATTTTTTCGCTGTTATTTGTAATTGATTACACATGTGTCTTTCTATTTATGATTTACAGTACATTTAATTGGTTGCAGGTATCACCAGTGGATGAAATCAGAAGAGTTACTGAAACTCACAGCTTCGGAGTCTCTTACCCTGGAACAGGAGTATCAGATGCAGAGAAGCTGGCAGGAGGATGATGATAGTAAGGATTTGCTAATTTGTTGGTTGCTTGGATTGGCTTCATTCAGTCATTGGACTTTTCTTTTACTGATATTTGTGCAGAACACTACTAAATTTGTTCTGGTTCATCAGTCTGAGGAGCAATGATGCCAAGGAACTGGTATGTTTCTCTTTCATAAACTTCTCCATCCTGGGACATGCTTGCTGCTGGCAAGGCCCTCATTTCTATGAGTCATTCCTTGAGTCATTGCAATCTTTGTGTGGTTACTCTTATTTCTCTGGATGTTAAGGGAATTGAGGGACATGGGAATAGGTGGAGCTAGAATATTAACCAGGCTTGAGGGCTGAATGGCTTACTCTTGCTCTTATTTCCTACATTCCTAGTCTAGGTAGATGCAGCATTCTAACCCAACAATGATAAAGGAATGTAAGTCTTTTAACAGAAGCTGAAAGGAGTGGTGTTACTGTGCATGCACTGCAGCTAGTTTTCTAGGCAGTAGATGTCATGGGATTGGGAGGTGCTGTCGGTATCCTATGAAGGATCTATAGTCCTAATCTGCCTGCCTGAGTCTATGAATGGATTATTTAATGTGGTGCTTGGGATGTCAGTCAAGCAAGCTGCTTTGTCATGGTTAATGTGGAGCTTCTGGAGAATCATTGGAACTGCACTCATCCAGTCAAGTGGAGAATATTCCATTGTGCTCCAGACTTGGGGCTTGTAGATGTAAAAATGCTGTGGGGAATCAGATGGTCCCTTATCTCAAGAGACCCTGTCATTGATTTGTCTGCCGCAGAAGTTACTCACCTGCCTTACCAAGTGATGACCTCCAAGATGGTGATGCATTCACTGCTTGTCCCTTGAATGTCAAAGGGAAATTATTCGATTTCTTATCACTTTACATAAGTGGAATTAATAAAACAGCTATATATGGTTGGGCCCAGGGTAAGTACTAAGCACGTCTGGTCAGTTTCAAACAATAAGCTCTTGTTGCCCCAAACCAGGAAGATTCAGTATTTTCTCATTGTGACATGTTCCTGATTGCTACATGTCCCAACTTTGGATCAGTTTTTAAGTGAAGAGTTTGTGTTCAGATAGATACCGTAAGGAAGTCCCATACTATCACTTTGAGGTTGATTTGAATTTTGGCTGCAGAGATGAGAGCCAAGTCTATAATTTAATACACAAGCAGTCCTTAATTGGTCAGTGCAGATGAAATGACCCAGGGTATAAAATGCATTTTATGAAAAATATGACTAATTTGTGTCAAGTATTGTTTCCACCTATTTTCACCATGTTAACCATGGGCGACCACCTGCATTAGGTCCTACCCAGCCATTTGCAGTTTTCATAAAGTGAACTGCAAATGCATATGTAAGACTCTGGTTTAATTATTGTTTGGGTTGTTCCTTTCCATGCATGTAGATATCTAAAAAAGTGAGATCTAGATAAATTATATTCATTAGATAGTTATTGAAAGGACTTAAAACAATTAGCCGAAAAATAAATCACAAAGTCGTACTATACCTTTGATTTTTCCAATCTAAATAAGCTTGATCCATAGTGGAAAGTTGAAAAAAGAAATTAGATATAATAGGACTTGCTAAAATAAGTTGGTTCAACCCAAAAAATTTTTGAAATTGAAACCATGTACGTAAAGTATGCTTAACTATTGGATTATTCATTTGTTTATACAATTTAGAAAGAATGAAAGGAAGCGAAGTCCCTAAAACAACCCAATGAAAACCTTTGTAATGAATTACATTCAAGATTTACCCAATGTGGACTTGAAATTACATCCAAGTCCTGTAAACAAAATTTTAAGTATCGAATATTAATTGCCCAATAATAAAATCTAAGATTCGGGACCGCTAACCCCCCACCCACCTCTTTTTTAGATTTCTGTAAATGCCTTTTACCTAGCATAGAGTTTTTGTTCTGCCATATATATGAAGAAGTCTTTGAATCAACATTATCAAAAAAAAGATTTTGGAATAAAAATTGGTACCAATTGAAATACATATAAAAATTTAGGCAAAATAATCATCTTGATAGTATTGATCTGACCGATCAGAGACAAAGACATTGGTGACCAATTTAACCTCTTCAGGTCGTCGGACGATTACATTTCTTACTTTAGTGGCTAGAAGATCCATTTTGCTGAATTGGAAAGAGATTAATCCTCCTACCACATTTCAGTGGTTGGTAAGTTGATGGAGAAGATCCTGAGAGGCAGTATTTATGAACATTTGGAGAGGTATAATAGTCAACATGGCTTTGTCAAAGGCAGGTTATGCCTTACGAGCCTGATTGAGGATATGACTAAACACATTGATGAAGGTAGAGCAGTAGATGTAGTGTATATGGATTTCAGCAAGGCATTTGATAAGGTACCCCATGCCAGGCTTATTGAGAAAGTAGGGAGGCATGGGATCCAAGGGGAAATTGCTTTGTGGATCCAGAACTGGCTTGCCCACAGAAGGCAAAGAGTGGTTGTAGACAGGTCATATTCTGCATGGAGGTCGGTGACCAGTGGTGTGCCTCAGGGATTTGTTCTGGAACTTCTATTCTTAGTGATTTTTATAAAAGACCTGGATGAAGAAGTAGAGCAATGGGTTAGTAAGTTTGCTGGTGACACAAAGGTTGGAGGTGTTGTGGATAGTGTGGAGGGCTGTCAGAGGTTACAGCGGGTCATTGATAGGATGCAAAACTGGGCTGAGAAGTGGCAGATGGAGTTCAACCCAGATAAGTGTGAGGTGGTTAATTTTGGTAGGTCAAATATGATGACAGAATATAGTATTAATGGTAAGACTCTTGGCAGTGTGGAGGATCAGAGGGATCTTGGGGTCCGAGTCCATAGGACACTCAAAGCTGCACACAGGTTGCACAGGTTAACAAAGCATACGGTGCATTGGGATTGAGCTTAGGAGCCGAGAGGTAATGTTGCAGCTATACAGGACCCTGGTCAGACCCCATTTAGAGTACTGTGCTCAGATCTGGTCGCCTCACTCTAGGAAGGATGAGGAAACCATAGAAAGGGTGCAGAGGAGATTTACTAGGATGTTGCCTGAATTGGGGGGCATGCCTTAAGAGAATAGGTTGAGTGAACTCGGCCTTTTTTTCCTTGGAGTAACGGAGGATGAGAGGTGACCTGATAGAGGTGTATAAGATGATGAAAGGCATTGATCGTGTGGATAGTCAGAGGCTTTTTCCCAGGGCTGAAATGGCTAGCATGAGAGGGCACAGTTTTAAGGTGCTTAGAAGAAGGTACAGAGGAGATGTCGGGGGCAAGTTTTTTTTACACAGAGAGTGGTGAGTGCGTGGAATAGGCTGCCAGCGATGGTCGTGGAGGCCGATACAATAGGGTCTTTTATGAGACTCCTGGAAAGGTATATGGAGCTCAGAAAAATAGAGGGCTATGGGTAACCCTAGGTAATTTCTCAGGTAAGGACGTTTGGCACAGCTTTGTGGGCCGAAGGGCCTATATTGTGTTGTAGGTTTTCTATGTTTCTAACCAAGGTCCCCAACTAATCTAGTCTCATTTGCCTGCCTGTATTGTGCTGTCAGTTTTTCTATGTTTTCTAATTACATTATACAATCGAAAATTTCATTTTTGCTGTCAAATTAAAAATTCAGGTTCGGTTTGTTGTAATTAGCCACGAGTTAATAATTTGGTCAATAAAATGCCCAAGAAAAGAATGGGTAGCCAGTTTTTGAGAGAAGGTGCAGGAGAAAGACAGAGGAAAGGCATGGACAATGATGATAGTGGAAGAACATGGTAAAATGCTTACAGAGCCAAATTTGGATAGACAGATACCAATGTGAGAAAATCCTCGTGCAGGCTTTAGTCTCATAGAGAACATGCAGATAACTTTCAGTTCGCCAACTAGCACATGACATTGGAGAAAGGTCCATGCCTTTTTCCTTGGATGTTGCATAGGTATTTTGTTTCTTATTTGGACTGGGTGTTTTTTTTTCAGCGCAGAACTGTTTTGGTACTGCGAGAACAAATGAAGAAAACTGGATTGATTATGCAACAATGAGCTCCAATGACTATGTGCATGATATAGACTGATATATAAGTGATGGGTCCTTCTCTTTATTTGCTTTTTTATGGTTTGAAATATTTTGTCAATACAATTTCAATCTGAAGTTTATGCAGGTCTGAGCTAAATTATTGCTTCCTGGCGAACAGTAAGTCTGCATGAACAAGAGAAAATCTGCAGATGCTGGAAATCAGAGCAACACACACAAAATGCTGGAAGAACTCAACAGGCGAGGCAGCATTAATGGGAAAAGACACAGTCGATGTTTTGGGCCAAAACCCTTCAGCAGGACTGGAGAAAAAAGCTGAGTAGATTTGAAAGGTGGGGGGAGAGGAGAGAAACGCCAGGCAATAGGTGAAAATTGGAGGGAGAGGGAAGAAGCAAAGAGCTGGGTGGTTTGACTCTGGGGATCTCCCATCCACCGCCACCAATCTCATAGTTCCCATACCTCACACCTCCATTTCTACCTCCTACCAAAATCCACAAACCCGCTTGTCCAGGTAGACCCATCATTTCAGCTTGTTCCTGTCCCACTGAACTCATACCTGCATACCTCAACTCTGTTTTATCCCCCTGGTTCAGTCCCTTCCTACCTACGTCCGTGATACCTCACGCACTCTTGAGTTTTTCAAGGATTTCAGGTTCCCTGGCCCCCATCATCTTAATTTCACTGTGGATGTCCAGTCCCTCTACACCTCCATCCCTCACTGGGAAGGCCTCAAAGCTCTCCGTTTCTTTCTGGACACCAGACCCAACCAATTCCCGTCCACCACCACTCTCCTCCACCTAGCAGAACTCGTCATTACTCTAAATAATTTCTCCTTTGGCCCCTCCAATTTCCTTCAAACAAAAGGGGTAGCCATAGGTCACAGCTACGCCTGCCTGTTTGTCGGCGATGTGGAACAGTCTATGTTTCAAGCCTGTATTCGGTAACCTTCCCGCACTTTTCCTACGCAACATCGACAATTGCATTGGTGCTGTTTTCTGTACCCATGCTGAGCTCATCAATTTCATCCACTTTGCCTCCAACTTCCACCATGCCTGGTCCACTTCCCTTCCCTTTCTCAATCTTACTATTTCTATCTCCAGAGACAACTTATCCACCGATGTCCATTGTAAACCATTGGACTCTCACAGCTACCTGGACTATGCCTCGTTCCACCCTGCTACTTGTAAAAATGCCATTCCCTTCTCTAAATTCCTCCGTCTCCTCCGCATCTGCTCTCAGGATGAGGCTTTTCATTCTAGAACGAAGGAGATGTCCTCCTTTTTCAAAGAGACTTCCCTTCCTCCACCATCAACACTGCCCTCAACCGCAACTCTTCCATTTCACGCACTCTGCTGTTATCCCCATCGTCCCACCACTCTGCCAGGATAGAGTTCCTCTTGTCCTCACTACCACCCAACTAGCCTCCGCGTCCAGCACATAATTCTCCAAAACTTCTGCCACCTCCAACTGGATCTCCTCACCAGACACGTCTTTCCCTCGCCCCCCCCCCCCCACTTTCTGCAGGCATCGCTCCCTACGAGACTCCCTTGTCCATTCATCCTTCCTGGCACTTATTCTTGCAAGCGGAACAAGTCATACACCTGCCCCTACACCTCATTCCTCACTGCCATTCAGGGCCCCAAACAGGCCTTCCAGGTGAGGTCCCCTGTGAATCTCTTGGGTCATTTACTGTGTTTGGTGCTCCCAGTGTGGCCTCTTATAAGTCAGTGAGACTCGACGTAGATAAGGAGATAGCTTCGCTGAGCATTTGTGTTACGTCTGCCAGAACAAGCGGGATTCCCAGTGGCCACCCATTTTAATTCCACTTCCCATTCCCATTCTGTGTGTCCATCCACGGCCTCCTCCACTGTTGTGATGAGGCCACACTTAGGTTGGAGGAACAACACCTTATATTCCGTTTGGGTAGCCTCCAACTTGATGGCCTGAACATCGATTTCTCAAACTTCCAGTAATGCCTCCTCCCCCTTCACCATTTCCCATCCCCTTGTCCATCTCATTGCCCACCCATCGCCTCCCTCTGGTGCTCTTCCCCCCCCCACCTGGCCTTCTGTCCCTTTCACCAATCAACTTCCCAGCTCTCTGCTTCATCCCTCCCCACCCCTTAAGTTTCACCAATCACCTGGTGCTTCTCTCTCCCCTCCCCCGCCTTTTAAATCTACTCCTCAGCTTTTCTTCTCCTGTCCTGCTGAAGGGTTTCAGTCCAAAATGTCGACTGTGGCTTTTTCCAGGGTGCACCTGGACCTAAATCCTATCTGAAGGCAGAATTGTCTTGGGTGGGAGAAGCTATATAATCGCTATTGGCATTTCCTGATATTTAGTCAGGACCAACCACCTCATACACCCCAATGAAGTAGAAGGCCATATTAACAACAGCAAAGAAATGCGTAAGAAAATTAAGGAAGTTACTGGAATTAAGAAAACAACCTCTACAGGATGCATAAGATCAGCAGACGGATCCATACTAACAGATCCAGATAAAGTATCTGAGAGGTGGATTCAGTATATATAGAGCAGCTGTTTGAAGATACAGTAATAGAGGGGAACCCCCAGATATTAAACACCCTAATTCTGGCCCACCTGTTACCAATGAAGAAATAACTAAAGCAATGAAAAGCATGAAACATGGTAAAGCCACTGGACCTGATGAAATTTCAGTGGAAATGATACGAGCCCTAGAAGATCTAGACATAGATATTATTTTTGAACTGTTTAATGGCATATGTGAGACTGGTGTATTGCCTGACGTTCTCTTGAAATCAGTATTTATAACTCTACCAAAAATTCCTGGAACTATTGGCTGCGAAAATTATAGAACAATCAGTCTTATGAGTCACATAATAAAGATTTTGTTGAGAATTGTTCTGAGTTGAATTAAAAACAAGTTAAGACCAGAAACTTCTGAACTGCAATATGGATTTATTGAGGATAGAGGAACTAATAATGCAATTTTCATACGACAAATGCTTTCAGAAAGGGCAACTGAATATCATAATGATGTCTTTTTATGTTTTATTGATTTCACTAATGCATTTGACGTAATGCAACATGAAAAATTATTTCAAATTCTTGCTAATTAAACATTGACGGAAGGGACCAACAACTGCTTCAAATTTTATATTTAGGAATCAAATGACAGCAGTAAAAATTGATGATAATATAAGCAGTTGGACTAAAATTCAAAGAGGAGTTAGGCAGGGATGCGTTGCCTCACTGGAATTATTTAATATATATAGTGAAATGATTCTCAGAGAAATAGGAGACCTAGATGGGATAAAAATTGGGAGGTGTTAACATCAACAGTATAAGATATGCAGACGATACCACCCTAATAGCAAGTGCTGCAAACGACTTACAAATCCTCCTAGACAAAGTAGTACAAACAAGTGCAGATTTTGGTCTAACCATCAACTGTAAAAAAAAACCAAATGTATGGTAATATCAAAACAAAATGTATGGTAATACTCCCAACTGCCAATTATACATCAGTAACCAAGAGATTGAACAAAAGACCAGCTTTAATTACCTTGGTAGCTTTATATCACAAGATGCTAGAAGTAAAGTATAAACGTTGTAGAAATAAAAAGAAGAATTGCCATTGCCAAAACCAGCTTCCAAAAAATGAAACCCAGTTTTACCAACGGACACATTTCTATGACGAGGCATAGGCTACTAAAACGTTACATCTGGTCAATCGTGTTGTATGCTTCCGAAACATAGACGATAACACCAGAACTCCAAAGAAACTTAGAAGCAACAGAAATGTGGTTTCTTAGAAGAATGCTGAAAATATCATATAGATATAGGGTAACTAATGACACAGTACTCCAACGTGCCCATACAAAAAAAACTTTAATGAGAACATTAAATGAGAGGAAACTTAAATTCCTGGGCCATGTCATCAGAAAGGGAGAAAACGAATGCCTTACATTACAAGGCCGTATGCCTGGGAAACGCGGAAGAGGAAGGCAAAGAAGAAAATGTACGGACACTGTGAAAGAACTAACAGATCTAAGTGTGTGAGATATCATTGATGCTGCGAGGGATTGTTCGATGTGGAGAGCCATGATCGCCCAAGCGTGTAACACGCAAGGCACATGAAGAAGCAGCAGCTGCCTGGCCTGCTGAGTTCCTCCAGCATTTTGCGTGTGTTGTTCAGTAAATTTGCATCAGTGTCTATCAGGATTCATACAGGTAATTGTCTTAGTTTCCCTTAGAAGAAAAATTCAAACTTTTATGTTTTATGGTTACCCGAATTATATCCATTCTAGGCCTGTTTATTTATTGGAAAGGGCCCTTTCATTATTATTCCACATGTATTGCAGTTATGTTGCTGTTAGTTTGTACTCGCAGTAAAGGCTAACTCATTACAAGCTTATGGTGAAAGGGTTGCACATAGGTTAAAACCTGCTGACTATTTTGTGCAATTCAGTACTTACTGATTTAAAATATGGTCTTCAAGCCCTTATTGCTCCACTTTTATATAATATTATCACCAATCTGGTACAATAAACTAATTTTATAAGCGTGAATGAACAATGTAGTATGGTTACAGCTATATCTGAGGTATCCGAACTAATGTTCTTTATTTGTTTCTAACAGAATGTACCTTCATAGTCTTAGACAAGGTGAGGTGGACGAGTGGTTTATACACAGAAGAAGACTGTATGGTGGGAGATGTGAATCTGTTCCTTACGGATCCTGAAGATCCCACCATGGCAGAAATTGAAATCATGATTGCAGGTAGGCTATCAGTTAAAGCAATGCCACTAAGGTTTCAGTAAAATAGGGAATAATTACATTTGGACATAATCTACTGTGACTATTGATTTTACTGATATTTCCACTTCACGTTGTCTCCATTTTGTACTGAAAGTTGCTGAAAGTGAGAGCTGAAAATCAGAGGAAGGCTGGCAAGTCTTTGAATTATTTTCTTTAACCAATCAGATGGATGGACTGAGGAAGTATAAATTAGAGAAAATGGTTTGCATACCAAATAAGATACTCAGAAGGAAAGAGAATAAAACAAAGATTACACTTAAGAGAGTGAGAGGAAGATTAAATGGAAGTAATTTTACTTCATGCATTGGCCATAAGAAAACAAGACAGCACTTGCGGTTATTACTTTTCAACACTGCAGAGTTTCATTTCACAGTAATTAACAATTAGCAGATAGTGAGTAGAACCTCTAACAGCTAATCCATTTCAATTAATCTAATTAACCTAATGGCGAGCATTGTCGTCCATCAGGGTTCCATCTTTACTGCAAGGGAAAAGGGTGTCAGTGAATCTGCCAATAACTTTTCATGATGTGATTAATAAGGTTGAATAGTTAGATGTGTTTTCTTGGAAGAAAAGAAGCTGCTGTGTGAGGATAAGATGAATCCTCACTTGGGAGATTATCTCTTTTCAATACTTTTATTGATTTGATTTCTATATATATAGGAATTCAGAGTTCAAGAGAATACATATTATAAAACGAAAGACAAAATATAATACCAAATATAGTATATTAAATCACATTAACGAACTCCTTGCTCTATATTTGTATGGATTAGATTAGTTCGTATATTGGAATTTAAACAATTTTATTAAGAAACTCGGGAGTTTATAAATGCCGGATAAGTCTACATTGGTGGAGATTGTTGGCAGATGAATGTGTATCTGATATGGCAGTCTATAAGATTTGAAATAGCATCCAATAATCTTGACATCTCAGAATGCTGCATATTTCTTCCTATTCCCCTTTTGAAGTTCTTCAGTGCAGTTTGAGAAATGGAGTCACGGCTCTTCTTTGTTTCCATGGTTAAATCCAGTTGTAGAACAATGGGCAAAGCAACATCTACCTTCAGCCACCAAGCATCTTTCAGACTAGCTTTATAAAGTACAGAGTAACTGCTGAATCGTTCTCAAACATACAGTAGCAAACTACCTAACATCATGTTCAAGCATCTCTTTCTGAATTCATCCACAAGATCTGCAGCAAACGATTCTGGATGGCCCCTTCCTGCGGGTGAGGGTAGGCTTGGGGTGGGAGGAGAGTGCGGAGGGCTGTATCAAGTGGACCAATTGGCAATAGGATAATGTCTTTGAAACTTTTCTGGGTACAGTTATTGTCAGGTTCATTTGCTCTGCAGTTGCCCTGAGAGAAATGTGGCAATTTTAAGTTTGTGCTTTACAGTCTGTGTCATACATGTTAGTTTTCTTGGTATACTGTAATCTGTGTTTTAGACATGGTATTTGAAACAGTGTACTATATTCTTTGTGTTACACATTGTGATTTGTATACAGTGGATTCCAGTTAGTTGGGACACATCAGGACCAATACATTTTGCTCCAATTAAGCAGCTGTCCCTACTAGCCAAAGTTTCATGGAAATAGTTAAAAAGGTATAGAAAAGACAAACTGCTGTTTAACTAAGTAACAAATAATGTATTTAAATGAAATACAGAAGAAAGAAAGAGGATGTGCGAGAGCTTTTGGAAAGCATCAAGTTGGATAAGTCACCGGGGCTGGATGAGATGTACCCCAGGCTACTGTGGGAGGCAAGGGAGGAGACTGCTGAGCCTCTGGCAATGATCTTTGAATCATCATTGGGGACGGGAGAGGTTCCGGAGGATTGGAGGGTTGCAGATGTTCCTTTATTCAAGAAAGGGAGTAGAGGTAGCCCAGGAAATTATAGACCTTACTTCAGCGTTGGTAAGTTGATGGAGAAGATCCTGAGAGGCAGGATTTATGAACATTTGGAGAGGTATAATATGATTTTGGGAGCTGAATGTCCAAGGATACACAGTGTATTGGAAGGATAGGAAGGTAGGCAGAGGGGGAGGCGTGGCTTTATTGGTAAGAAATTATATTAAATCATTAGAAGGAGGTGATATAGGATCGGAAGGTGTAAACTCTTTATGGGTTGAACTAAGAAATCGCAGGGGTAAAAGGACCCTGATGGCAGTTATTTATAGGCCTCCAAACAACTGCAGTGATGTGGACTACAGATTACAACAGAAAATAGAAAAGGCTTTTCAGAAGGGCAGTGTTATGATAATTGTGGGGGATTTTAACATGCGAGTGGATTGGGAAAATCAGGTCAGCACTGGATCTCAAGAGAGAGAATTTGTAGAATGTCTGCGAGATGGCTTTTTAGAACTGCTTGTTGTTGAGCCCACTAGGGGATCGGCTGTACTGGATTGGGTATTGTGTAATGAACCGGAGGTGATTAGAGAGACTGAGGTGAAGGAACCCTTAGGAGGCAGTGTTCATAACATGATTGAGTTCACTGTGACATTTGAAAAAGAGAAGCCGAAATCTGATGTGTCAGTATTTCAGTGGAGTAAAGGAAATTATAGTGGCATGAGAAAGGAACTGGCCAAAGTTGACTGGAAAGGGACACTGGCGGGAAGGACGGCAGAGCAGCAGTGGCTGGAGTTTATGCAAGAAGTGAGGAAGGTGCAAGACAGGTATATTCCAAAAAAGAAGAAATTTTCGAATGGAAAAAGGATGCAACCGTGGCTGACAAGAGAAGTCAAAGCCAAAGTTAAAGCAAAGGAGAGGGCATACAAGGAAGCAAAAATTAGTGGGAAGACAGAGGATTGGGAAGTTTTTAAAAGCTTACAAAAGGAAACGAAGAAGGTCATTAAGAGGGAAAAGATTAACTATGAAAGGAAACTAGCAAATAAAATCAAAGAGGATACTAAAAATGTTTTCAAGTATATAAAGAGTAAAAGACAGGTGAGAGTAGGTATAGGAACAATAGAAAATGATGCTGGAGAAATTGTAATGGGAGATAAGGAGATGGCAGAGGAATTGAATGAGTATTTTGCATCAGTCTTCACTGAGGAAGACATCAGCAGTATACCGGACACTCAGGGGTGGCAGGGAAGAGAAGTGTGCGCTGTCACAATTACGACAGAGAAAGTACTCAGGAAGCTGAATAGTCTAAAGGTAGATAAATCTCCTGGACCAGATGGAATGCACCCTCGTGTTCTGAAGGAAGTAGCTGTGGAGATTGCAGAGGCGTTAGCGATGATCTTTCGAAAGTCGATAGATTCTGGCGTGGTTCCGGAGGACTGGAAGATTGCAAATGTCACTCCGCTATTTAAGAAGGGGGCAAGAAGCAAAAAGGAAATTATAGACCTGTTAGCTTGACATCCGTGGTTGGGAAGTTGTTGGAGTCGATTGTCAAGGATGAGGTTACAGAGTACCTGGAGGCATATGACAAGATAGGCAGAACTCAGCATGGATTCCTTAAAGGAAAATCCTGCCTCACAAACCTGTTACAATTTTTTGAGGAAATTACAAGTAGGCTAGACAAGGGAGATGCAGTAGATGTTGTATATTTGGATTTTCAGAAGGCCTTTGACAAGGTGCCACACATGAGGCTACTTAACAAGATAAGAGCCCATGGAATTACGGGAAAATTACATACGTGGATAGAGCATTGACTGATTGGCAGGAAACAGAGAGTGGGAGTAAAGGGATCCTATTCTGGTTGGCTGCTGGTTACCAGTGGTGTTCCACAGGGGTCTGTGTTGGGGCCGCTTCTTTTTACATTGTACATCAACAATTTGGATTTTGGAATAGATGACTTTGAGGCTAAGTTTGCTGACGATACGAAGATAGGTGGAGGGGCTGGTAGTGCTGAGGAAATGGAGTGTCTGCAGAGAGACTTGGATAGATTGGAA
Source organism: Mobula hypostoma (assembly GCF_963921235.1). Lineage (NCBI taxonomy): Eukaryota > Metazoa > Chordata > Chondrichthyes > Myliobatiformes > Myliobatidae > Mobula > Mobula hypostoma. The sequence goes on along the minus strand of NC_086118.1, from coordinate 4,573,343 downwards.
GAACGGGCAAAGAAGTGGCAAATGAAATACAATGTTGGAAAGTGTATGGTTATGCACTTTGGCAGAAGAAATAAACGGGCAGACTATTATTTAAATGGGGAGAGAATTCAAAGTTCTGAGATGCAAGGGGACTTGGGAGTCCTCATACAGGATAACCTTAAGGTTAACCTTCGGGTTGAGTCGGTGGTGAAGAAGGCGAATGCAATGTTGACATTCATTTCTCGAGGGATGAAAGGAGCAGGGATGTGATGTTGAGGCTCTATAAGGCACTGGTAAGACCTCACTTGGAGTACTGTGGGCAGTTTTAGTCTCCTTATTTAAGAAAGGATGTGCTGACGTTGGAGAGGGTACAGAGAAGATTCACTAGAATGATTCCGGGAATGAGAGGGTTAACATATGAGGAACGTTTGTCCGCTCTTGGACTGTACTCCTTGGAGTTTAGAAGAATGAGGGGAGACCTTATAGAAACATTTCGAATGTTGAAAGGCATGGACAGAGTGGATGTGTCAAAGTTGTTTCCCATGATGGAGGAGTCTAGTACGAGAGGACGTGACTTAAGGATTGAAGGGTGCCCATTCAGAACAGAAATGCGAAGAAATTTTTTTTAGCCAGAGGGTGGTGAATCTATGGAATTTGTTGCCATGGTGGCAGTGGAGGCCAAGTCATTGGGTGTATTTAAGGCAGAGATTGATAGGTATCTGAGTAGCCAGGGCATCAAAGGTTATGGTGAGAAGGCCGGGGAGTGGGACTAAATTGGAGAATGGATCAGCTCATGATAAAATGGCAGAGCAGACTCGATGGGCCGAATGGCTGACCTCTACTCCTTTGTCTTATTGTCTTATGGATTAAGAATAGTCAGCATGACTTTGTCAACGGCAGGTCGTGCCTTACGAGCCTGATAGAATTTTTTGAGGATGTGCCTAAACACATTGATGAAGGTAGAGCAGTAGATGTAGTGTATATGGATTTCAGCAAGGCATTTGATAAGGTACCCCATGCCAGGCTTATTGAGAAAGTAGGGAGGCATGGGATCCAAGGGGAAATTGCTTTGTGGATCCAGAACTGGCTTGCCCACAGAAGGCAAAGAGTGGTTGTAGACGGGTCATATTCTGCATGGAGGTCGGTGACCAGTGGTGTTTTTCAGGAGCCCAAGCATGGGAGGATGAACCCTGGGTGCCCTCCCAAGACTATGGTCAACATGCTCCTGAAGACAGCGGCACGGCTAATGTAGATGAACTGAAGACACTGCTGAGGGAGAGGGAGAAGTGGAGAGTCCGTCATCGTGCCCGACGCTGGCCCCCTAGGCCTGAGTCGACGTAGTAGTTGGTGTAGTAGTAATAGTAGCCTCAGGGATCTGTTCTGGTACCCTTACTCTTCGTGATTTTTATAAATGACCTGGATGAGAAAGTGGAGGGATGGGTTAGTAAGCTTGCTGATGACATGCTCCCCAATCTGGGCAACATCCTTGTAAATCTCCTCTGCACCGTTTAGCTTCCACATCCTTTCTGTAGTGAGGTGACCAGAACTGAGCACAGTATTCCAAGTGGGGTCTGACCAAGGTCCTATATAGCTGCAACATTACCTCTCGGCTCCTAAGTTCAATTCCACGACTAATGAAGGCCAATTCACCGTATGCCTTCTTAACCACAGCGTCAACCTGCACAGCTGCTTTGAGCGTCCTATGGACTCGGACCTCAAGTTGTGAAGGTTGGAGGTGTTGTGGATAGTGTGGAGGGCTGTCAGAGGTTACAGTGGGACATTGATAGGATGCAAAACTTTGCTGAGAAGTGGCAGATGGAGTTCAACACAGGTAAGTGTGAAGTGGTTCATTTTGGGAGGTCAAATATGATGGCAGAATATAACACTAATGGTGAGACTCTTGGCAGTGTGGAGGATCAGAGGGATCTTGGGGTCCGAGTCCATAGGACGCTCAAAGCAGCTGTGCAGGTTGGCGCTGTGGTTAAGAAGGCATACGATGTATTGGCTTTCATTAGTCGTGGAATTGAATTTAGGAGCCGAGAGGTAATGTCGGGCAGCTATATAGGACCTTGGTCAGACCCCACTTGGAGTACTGTGCTCAGTTCTGGTCACCTCACTATAGAAAGGATGTGGAAGTTACAGGGTGCAGAGGAGATTTACAAGGATGTTGCTCAGATTGGGGAGCATGCCTTATGAAAACAGGTTGCGTGAACTCAGCCTTTTCTCCCTGGAGCGATGGAGGATGGGAGATCCTCCTAATAGAGGTGTATAAGATGATGAGAGGCATTGATCGTGTGGACAGTCAGAGGCTTTTTCCCAGGACCGAAGTGGTTGCTACAAGAGGACACAGGTTTAGGGTGCTAGTGAGTAGGTACAGAGGAGATATCAGGGGTACGTTTTTATGCAGAGAGTGGTGAGTGTGTGGAATGGGCTGCCGGCAACGGTGGTGGAGGCGGGTACAATAGGGTCTTTTAAGAGACTTTTGGATAGGTACATGGAGCTTAGAAAAATAGAGGGCTGTGGGGAAGTCTAGTAATTTCTAAGGTAGGGACATGTTTGTGGGCTGAAGGGCCTGTATTATGCTGTAGGTTATGTTTCTATGTTTAAATTAGAACACTACAAATACTCTTACAGTGCTCTGAAACTATTATTTCCTAATAGTTATTGATGGAGGAATTCATCCAGAATATACTGGCGTGTTATTTTGATTGACTGTAAACGAACAACGTCATCAGATAATGGACTGCCTTCATACAATGCTTTTCATGATTGCATCCTCCAAATCTTTATTTTCACTGAACATTCAAAATTATTGTTGATACCTTCAAATTCTTCGTAGTAGTGCGATCATTTGATTTTCATTCCCAGCCATTTCTGGCATCTCTGAGCCTGAATGCTTGAAACCACAGTGAGCAAAACAGCTCCGAATTGTCTTACTGCTTATTTCTCACCAACCATAAGTGACAAAAATCACTGCTTTTTGAACAGAAAACACACACAACTGAAGCTTTTTAAAAACTGTTCACTCTAAGCATAGTGTAATGTCTTAACAGCCACAAAATTGTATGCAACTGACACTAGTTAGGAACTGTTCAGCAAGTTTGGCATAGTGTCCCAAATAAACAAAGGGAATCCTGGCTATTTTCTTGATTCATTTTTGTTGTGTAGGAGCATTCCAAACAAATAGCTGTGCTGATGAACTGATGACCCAGTGAACTGGAATCCACTGTACTATGTTTTTCTTTTTAGAACCTAATTTCAGAGGGAAGGGATTTGGCAAAGAAGTGACACTGATGATGATGTATTATGGTAAGAAATTGAACTCAGTAGTTTTGTGCCCAGACAAAATATCTGATCCTGCTACTGCTTTAAAAATAAATGAACTATTTTTCAGTGAAAGTAAATATAAATGTTGGAACATAAGACTGATGAATTGGTGAAATAGTAAAGTGGTTGGTAAACGTTGAGATGTTCATAGCAAGAACTCTATCCTCAAAACAATAGATGGCAAGAAGAATTATCTTTTGATAAGCTGGAAAATGCATTCATTGCAAAGCTTTTTCTTCTCTTTAATAACTATTAACGGTGACCGTATCCTGCATGCCCTGTGCGTCACTGCAGCACACTTTAAGTCAACTGTTGTAATAAGCCAGCAGGTATCCTTTCAATGTTTCTATTTCTTTGTTATCTGCATGACCATTATCAGGACTAGTTCAGTCTTTTCATCATCTCCATTTATATGTAATTCTACCCCTGACTCTTTTAGCCTGGAAAATTTCCTGTCAGCTATTTCAGTGCCAAGTGAGCTTCTGAATGTCGGAAACAGAGCAGTTCCTTCTTGCATGTGCTGGTTGCTTGTGTGTGAATAGCAGGTTATGTCCAATCTGAGATTTCTGTTAATTGGTTCACAATCTTCAATGGTGAACTAGACTTAATGCTTACAGTAAAACCAATCCATCCAAATTACCAGTCAACTAATGGCTATATGCTGGATATTTCAATGTAAAATGGAGGTGCGCTGGATCTCAGCAGCCACTCCGGGTCCAATCAAGGGTGTATTTGTTCATCTTGTATATCTTCTTTATGACCCCAAGTTACTGCTGGATACTAAGAACATTCAAGTACTGCAGGACTGTCCCATCAGCGAATTGCTCGACAGCAGTGGGGCTGGACTTACTGCATACTGTTGTCGTATTGTCACCTGGACTTGCTGTGTACCATTGGATGGTGCATGATCCAAATGCGAATGATTGTCTTGGACGCATTTATTGTGATTGCAAGACCTTGTTGGACATTCGTAATGTAGATTTTTGCAAGTCTGGCTCATTGACAAGACCAACAGCAGGGGATTTGTATTGCCTTGTTTGTGGCAAGGACTAGGCTAGGCCGAGTGGTTAACTGTTGCAGCCAACCAGGAGAGGAGTTGCTGAGGCAGTTTGGGAGAAGGGCACACTGGAATTCGCACTTGGGTTAGGGGCTGCTCTCTCCCACCATTGCTGTTCTCCGTGCTGCCTCTGGTATTCACTCTGTGGAAGAACAAGTTGGACTGAGACAACTTACCATCAGTTCTATAGTCATGTCATTCAGGACTTAGAAACACAGAAAACCAGCACAGTACAGGCCCTCCGTCCCACAATGCTATGCCAACATGTACTTACTTCAGAAATAACCTAGGGTTACCCATAGCCTCTATTTTTCTAAGCTCCATGTACCTATCCAGGAGTCTCTTAAAAGACTCTATCGTATCTGCCTCCACCACCGTCGCTGGCAGCCCATTCCACTCACTCACTACCCTCTGCGTAAAAACTCACCCCCGACATCTCCTCTGTACCTACTTCCAAGCACCTTAAAACTGTGCCCTCTCGTGCTAGCCATTTCAGCCCTGGGGAAAAGCCTCTGACTATCCACATGATCAATGCCTCTCAACACCTTATACACCTCTATCAGGTCACCTCTCATCCTCCATCACTCCAAGGAGAAAAGGCCGAGTTCACTCAACCTGTTCTCATAAGGCAACCCTTTGTGAACCCTTTGCAACCATCTAGTTCTCTGCAGCAATGACTCACAAACTTGGGCTATTTTTTTTTTCTTTGGGACTGTTTTTCTGAAATTGCAACCACATATGCTTTCTATGTTATATGCTGTGTACTGTTACTGTTGTACCTTGGCCCTGGAGGAAAGCTGTTCCTGTTTGGCTAAATTCACAATAATTGAATTTGAATTACTTTTACTTCCTTTCCAGGTGTGACCAAACTGGGGATAAGAAAATTCCAAGCCAAAATCAATCTGGAAAATATAATCAGCATTGCCATGTTTCAGAACATGCACTTTGAAAAGGTACTAAATATTTCCTGTGGTATCACACCGCACCAAAAGTCCATGCGATGGGGCACACATTCTCCTTTCTCCAGTAGGATCTGTATAAAAATATACAATGCCAAATAGCTCTCTAACATTTCAATTCAGTTGCATAAATCACTAGAACATGGAGTTTTCCAACTCATCATGCTTCCTGGCAAAGCGTAAACCTTTCCTGAAATATAGACAAGAACCCTACACTTGCCCTGGCTCAGCACATTTATCTCAGCAATAGACCATTTTATGTGGTGAGTCTTGTCGGTGAGCATTGACAGGTTTTTAGATCATAACACCCCCAGGTTTTGAGATAGCTATGAGCAAGGATTAGTCTGGAGCTGAGGGGAAAGAGCTAAGTTAAGGGAAAACAAATTACAACAGTATTAGGCAGGAGCTGGGGAATTTTGTGGTCACATGGGTGTAGTGGGTTTATTGAGCCAAAATGGCCTGTTACTGTGCTGTATCTCTAAATACTATACTAAGTTTACCAGGATGTTGCCTGAATTAGAGAGTACTAGCTCTTTAGGAGAAGTTAGATAAATTTGGATAGTTTTCTCTGAAGCATCAGAGGCTAAGGAGTCACGTGATTGAGTTATAAAATTATAAGAGACATAGCGTGTCAGTGTCTTTTTCTCAGAGCGTGAATGTCAAATTCTAGCAGACATAGATTTAAGGTGAGAGAAGTAAAACTTAAAGGAGATTTGCAAGGTGAGCATATAGAGGGTGGTTGTAAGTTGCAACAAGGCACTGACAGGATGCAGAGCTGGGTGAGAAATGGCAGATGAAGTTCAACCTGGAAAAGTGTGAATTAATACATTTTAAGAGTTTGAATTTGAAGGCAGAATACAGGGTTAATGGTTGGATTCTTGACAGTGTGGAGGAACAAAGGGTCTGGGGTCCACATCCATAGATCACTCAAAGTTGTCATGCAGACTGACAGAGTTGTTAAGGCATATGGTGTGTTGGCTTTATTAGTCAGGGGATTGAGTTGAAGGGTCAGAAGGTAGTGTTACAGTTCTATAAAAACGCTGGTTAGACCACAATATTGTGTTCACTTCTGGTCATCTTTGATCAAGGGACGACTGCAGAAGCGCGTAGATGTCAGTGAGTTAGACCGGCATGAAGTTTAAAAGGAGATATCTTTACAGAGTGGACGCCAGAGTAGAGGGAGACAGAATGGTGGGCTTTGGTTCAACAGGGCTTTAGTGATAACGGGTCGAAGAAAGGTAGGTTACCTGTGAAGAATAGAAACAGGAAGTATGTCTGTGAGGCCGGTGTTCTGTACTGGGTGTCTGATGTGGGAAGTGAGGGAGACTGCCAGCCTCCCAGAGGGTGTCATCTGCGCCAGGTGCATCGAGCTGCAGCTCCTTAGGAACCGGGTTAGTGAACTGGAGCTGCAGATTGATGACCTTTGTCTGCTCAGGGAAAGTGAGGAGGAGGTAGAGAGGAGCTATAGGCAAGTAGTCACACCGGGGCCTAGGGAGACAGGTAAGTGGATAACAGTCAGGAGAGAGAAAGGCAAGAGGCAGATACTAGAGAGTCTGCCTTAACAATAAGTACTCCTCTTTGAGTACTATTGGGGGGACGGCTTAGCGGGGGGAAGCTCAGGATGTGCTCAGACCAGTGGTTTGAGATGTGTCTATTTTAATGCAAGGAGTATTATGAACAAAGAGGATGAGCTTAGAATGTGGATCAGTACTTAGAGTTATGATGTTGTGCCATTGCAGAGACTTGGATGGTTCAGGGGCAGGAATGGCCAAGCTATAGATGTTTCAGAAAGGACAGAGAGGGAGGCAGAAGAGGTGGGGGTGTGGCACTGTTGATCACAGATATTGTCACGGCTGCAGAAAAGGTGGACGACATGGAAGGATTGTCTACAGAGTCTCTGGATGGAAGTTAGGAACAGGAAAGGGTCAATAACTCTACTGGGTGTTTTTTATAGACCACTCAATAGTAACAGGGACATACAGGACCAAATAGGGAGACAGATTCTGGAAAGGTGTAATAATAACAGGGTTGTGGTGGGAGATTTTAATTTCCAAAATATTGATTGGCATCTCCCAAGAGAGAGGGGTTTAGATGGGGTGGAGTTTGTTAGGTGTGTTCAGGAAGGTTTCCTGACACAATATGTAGATAAGCCTACAAGAGGAGAGGCTGTATTTGATCTGGTTATTAGGAAATGAACCTGGTCAGGTGTTAGGTCTCTCAGTGGGAGAGCATTTTGGTGATCACAATTCTATCTCCTTTACCATATTATTGGAGAGGGATAAGAACAGACAAGTTAGGAAGGCGTTTAATTGGAGTAAGGGGAAATATGAGGCTATCAGGCAGGAACTTAGAAGCATAAATTGGGAACGGATGTTCTCAGGGAAATGTACAACAGAAATGCAGCAAATGTTCAGGGGATAGTTGCATGGCGTTCCACATAGGTACGTTCCAATGAGACGGAAAGGATGGTAGGGTACAGGAACTGTGGTGTACAAAGGCTGTTGTAAATCTAGTCATGAAGAAAAGAAAAGCTTATGAAAGGTTCAAAAAACTAGATAATGATAGAGATAGAAACATTGAACACCTACAGCACAATTCAGGCCATTCAGACCACAAAGTTGTGTTGAACATGTCTTTAACTTAGAAATCACCTCCGGTTACCTATAGCCCTCTATTTTTCAGAGCTCCAGGTACGGGTTTCCCCCGCCATCCGAAGGTAGAGCGTTCCTATGAAACGGGTCATAAGCCGGAATGTCGTAAAGCGAAGAAGCAATTACCATTTATTTATATGGGAAAAATTTGTGAGCGTTCGCAGACCCAAAAATAACATACCAAATCATGCCAAATAACACATAAAACCTAAAATAACAGTAACATATAGTAAAAGCAGGAATGATATGATGAATACACAGCCAATATAAAGTAGAAATACTTTTCCACGATAATTGCCTGCACTCTTCTCCGTAGCGAAAATCTCACGCAAGTGCTCTCGGTAAAAACACGGTGCAAGCACTCTCCAGTAACCTTTAAGCTATGAAGCTGCCAAATCATACCAAACAACATGTAAAAATACACAGCTGATATAAAGTAGAAATAATGTATGTACAGTGTAGTATCACTTAACCGGAATTGGGACAGTGCCGAGCACACTGATGGTGGTGTGTTAGGCTGAGTTGTTGGAGGTTGGGGTGGTGCAGTGGCCCCCACCCTCCGGGCAGTGAACCGATACCGATCCGCGAAGCATGCAGGAGTACAGTGGTAGCCGGGACACATGCAACACATCTTTAAGTAAAAAGCCAAGATAAACAAGCTAATTAATTAGGTGCTGCCCGGCACGTAAATGTCGGCCCAGATCAGAGGCGATTGCCGATTGCGTTGTCTCTGATCTGAGCCAACATTTATGTGCCAGGCAGCACCTAATTAATTAGCTTGTTTATTTCAGCTTTTTTCTTAAAGATGTGTTGGGTGCCTCCCGGCTACTGCTGCATTCTCCGCGGCTTGGTATCTGTCCGCGGCCCAGGGTTTGGGGTGGTGGGACACTGGGGTGTCATCTCGTCGTCTGTTTCCATGAGGGTAGACAGGTCATCATCTTCTATGTCTGCCTGCCTCGATGTCGAAGCTCACGGTTTGTCGTCTGATGTGGAAGGCTTGCTTGACTGCTTAGCCTCACACATTTTTAGATCAAAGAGTTCTTTGTAAGCACTCAAACCATCCTGCAAATATGCCCTAAACCGACGTACCCTTTCAAAATTGAGGTCATACTTTATCATTGCAGCGAAAGTCTCACGTAGTTGCCTCACATTCAGTTACTGGACGACTTCACTTTCGGTCTGTTCGCTACTGCATTTGGTTTTGATTGTTATCCTTTCCTCTTGCAATTGCATCAGCTCTTCATCTATCAGCTCTTGGTCATGAGATGCCAAACCTCTTCAACATCATCTTCGTCAACTTCCACAAGCCAAACTCACTTTGTCCTTACTTTGTTCACCACGATCGAAACGCTTAATTATGTCTAGTTTTACCCTTACGAGCCCTTTCAAGGCTTTTCCGATACCTTAGAACTCATCTTGCAAACGGATGCTCACAGGCACATGTTTAAGCAATGCTGGCGAGAATGCCGTTCCGAATCCGGGGGAGAGCGGCTGCTCGGGGCAGGTGCTGCCTTTTTTTTATCGCGCGCTGCTTTTTTTTCGTAACAGTGAGGTTTTGTAAAGTGAACGTTCGAAAAGCAGGGGACACCTGTACCTATCCAGGAGTCTCTTAAAAGACCCTATCGTTTCCGCCTCCGCCACCATCGCCGGCAGTTCATTGCACGCACTCACCACTCTCTGAGTAAAAACTTACCCCTGATAGCTCCTCTGTACCTGCTCCCCAGCACCTTAAAACTGTGCCCTTTTGTGCTAGTCATTTCATCCCTGGGAAAAAGCCTCTGACTATCCACACGATCAACACCTCTCATCATCTTATACACCTCTATCAGGTTACCTCTCATCCTCCGTTGCTCCAAGGAAAAAAGACCGAGTTCACTGAACCTATTCTCATAAGAACCGGCTGGTGGCGTAGTGGCATCAGCGCTGGACTGCGGGGCGGAGGTTCGGAAGTTCAAACCCAGCCGGCTTCCCCCCCCTCCCCCCCCCGCCCCGGCATGCTTTCCATCTGTGCAGGGTTAAGAGCTGGTGATCCCTTTGGGGAAAAAAACTCACCCAGCAGAAGGCAATGGAAACCACTGCTGTAACTTGCTTTGTACGCGAATTCCAACTATGTCAGAATGGTGTGGGAGGAACTCATCCGCTACCCGGAAAAATTCCGGATGCGACCTACATTCTCATAAGGCATGCTCCCCAATCCAGGCAACATCCTTGTAAATCTCCTCTGCACCCTTTCTATGGTTTTCATTCGGCTGTAAGTCATTCCTACTATGACCAAGATCCTTTTCCGTAGTGAATACTGAAGCAAAGTACTCGTTAAGCACCTCTGCTATCTCCTCTGGTTCCATACACACTTTTCCACTGTCACACTTGATTGGTCCTATTCTCTCACATCTTATCCTCTTGCTCTTCCAATATTTGTAGAATGCCTTGGAGTTTTCCTTAATCCTGTCCGCCAAGGCCTCTGGCTTCTGGCTCTCCTAATTTCTTTCTTAAGCTCCTTCCTGCTAGCTTTATCTTCTAGATCTCTATCATTACCTAGCTTTTTGAACCTTTCATAAGCTCTTTTCTTCTTGAATAGGAGATTATAAAACTAGCAGGAAGGAGTTTAAGAATGAAATTAGGAGAGCCAGACGGGGCCATGAGAAGGCCTTGGCGAGCAGGATTAAGGAAAACCCCAAAGAAATCTACAAGTATGTGAAGAGCAAGAGGATAGGACGTGAAAGAATAGGACCAATCAAGTGTGACAGTGGAAAAGTGTGTGTGGAACCGGAGGAGATAGCAGAGATACTTAATGAATACTTTGCTTCACTATTCACTACAGAAAAGGATCTTGGTGATTGTAGGGATGACTTACAGCCAAATGAAAGGATTGAGCATATGGACATTAAGAAAGAGGATGTGTTGGAGCTTTTGAAAAGCATCAAGTTGGATAAGTCACCGGGACTGGACGAGATGTACCCCAGGCTACTGTGGGAAGTGAGGGAGGAGATTGCTGAGCCTCTGGCAATGATCTTTGCATCATTAATGGGGATGGGAGAGGTTCCGGAGGATTGGAGGGTTGCAGATGTTGTTCCATTATTCAAGAAAGGGAGTAGAGATAGCCGAGGAAATTATAGACCAGTGAGTCTTACTACAGTGGTTGATAAGTTGATGGAAAAGATCTTGAGGGGCAGGATTTATGAACATTTGGAGAGGCATAAAATGATTAGGAATAGTCAGCATGGCTTTGTCAAAGGCAGGTCGTGCCTTCTGAGCCTCATTGAATTTTTTGAGGATGTGACTAGACACATTGATGAAGGTAGAGCTGTAGATGTAGTGTATATGGATTTCAGCAAGGTATTTGACAAGGTACACCATGCAAGGCTTATTGAGAAAGTAAGGAGGCATGGTATCCAAAGGGACATTGCTTTGTGGACCCAGAACTGGCTTGCTCACAGAAGACAAAGAGTGGTTGTAGACGGGTCATATTCTGCATGGAGGTTGGTGACCAGTGGTTTGCCTCAGGGATCTGTTCTGGGACCCCTTTCTGTTTGTGACTTTTATAAATGACCTGGATGAGGAAGTGGAGGGACAGGTTAGTAAATTTGCTGATGACACATAGGTGGGGCTGTTGTAGATAGTGTGGAGGGCTGTCAGAGGTTACAGCAGGACATCGATAGGATGCAAAACTGGGTGAGATAGAGTTCAACCCAGATAAGTGTGAGGTGGTTTATTTTGGTAGGTCAAATATGATGGCTGAATGGTAAGACTCTTGGTAGTGCGGAGGATCAGAGGGATCTTGGGGTCTGAGTCCATAGGACACTCAAAGCTGCTGCGCAGGTGACTCTGTGGTTAAGAAGGCATACGGTGTATTGGCCTTCATCAACCGTAGGGTTGAGTTTAGGTAATGTTACAGCTATATAGGACCCTGGTTAGACAGCACTTGGGGTACTGTGTTCATTTCTGGTCACCTCACTACAGGAGGGATGTGGAAACTATAGAAAGGATGCAGAGGAGATTTACAAGGATGTTGCCTGGATTGGGGAGCATGCCTTATGAGAATAGATTGAGTGAACTCAGCCTTTTCTCCTTGGAGCAGTGAAGAATGAGAGGTGACCTGATAGAGGTGTATAAGATGATGAGAGGCATTGATTGTATGAGTAGTCAAAGGCTTTTCCCCAGGGCTGAAATGGCTTGCACCAGAGGTCACAGTTTTAAGGTGCTGGGAAGTAGGTACAAAGGAGATGTCAGGGGTAAGTTTTTTACGCATAGAGTGGTGAGTGCGCGGAATGGGCTGCTGGCAACGGATGTATAGGCGGATACAATAGGGTCTTTTAAGAGACTCCTGGATGGCTAGCTGTAGCTTAGATAAGTAGAGGGCTATGGGTAACCTTCGGTAATTTCTGATTAAGTACATGTTCAGCACGGCAGTGTGGGCTGAAGGGGCTATATTGTGCCGTAGGTTTTCTATACGTCTACCCCATTACAGGAAGGATGTTGAATCCTTAGCTGACCAGAAGGTTTTTCTAATGAAGCTAGGGCTGTTCTCTTTGGAGGAAAAGAGTGGTGACTTGATAGAGGTGTACAAGATGATAGGAGGCATAGATTGAGTGGATAGCCAGAGCCAGTTTTCCCAGGGCAGAAATGATTAATACAAGGGAATCTATTATTAACACAAACACAAGGAAATCTGCAGATGCTGGAATTTCAAGCAACACACATCCTGACGAAGGGTCTCGGCCCGAAACGTCGACTGTACCTCTTCCTATAGATGCTGCCTGGCCTGCTGCGTTCACCAGCAACTTTGATGTGTGTTGCTGGATATATTATTAGGGTGATTGGAGGAAAGTATACAAGGGATGTCAGAGCTGTTCTATAGACAGAGAGTGGTGGGTATGTGGAACACCCTGCCAGGGTGGTGGTAGAGGTAGATATTATAAGAGCATTTAAGAAATTCTTAGATGGGCACGTGGATGATAGTAAAATGGAGGGTTATGTGGCAGAGAAGGATTAGATTGATTTTAGAATAGGTTAAAAGTTTGACACAACATCGTAGGCTGAAAGGCCTGTACTATTCTATTGAATGGCTTCTATATGCTGTAATGTGATGGTCTGTTTTTACAGTGATTGGTAACTGCATGAAATGTGCTGCCAGGGGAGGTGGTGGAAGCAGATACAATAACAACATGAAGAGGGATTAAGACAGACAGTTGATGGAGGGACAGGAACCGGTTAGCCTAACGTCGGTGTTGGGGAAACTGCTGGAGTCAGTTATCAAGGATGTGATAACAGCACATTTGGAAAGCGGTGAAATGATCGGACAAAGTCAGCATAGGTTTGTGAAAGGAAAATCTTGTTTGACGAATCTCATAGAATTTTTTGAGGATGTAACTAGTAGAGTGGATAGGGGAGAACCAGTGGATGTGGTATATTTGGATTTTCAAAAGGCTTTTGACAAGGTCCCACACAGGAGATTAGTGTGCAAACTTAAAGCACACGGTATTGGGGGTAAGGTATTGGTGTGGGTGGAGAACTGGTTAGCAGACAGGAAGCAAAGAGTGGGAATAAACGGGACCTTTTCAGAATGGCAGGCGGTGACTAGTGGGGTACCGCAAGGCTCAGTGCTGGGACCCCAGTTGTTTACAATATATATTAATGACTTGGATGAGGGAATTAAATGCAGCATCTCCAAGTTTGCGGATGACACGAAGCTGGGTGGCAGTGTTAGCAGTGAGGAGGATGCTGAGAGGATGCAGGGTGACTTGGATAGGTTGGGTGAGTGGGCAAACTCATGGCAGATGCAATTTAATGTGGATAAATGTGAAGTTATCCACTTTGGTGGCAAAAATAGGAAAACAGATTATTATCTGAATGGTGGCCGATTAGGAAAAGGGGAGGTGCAACGAGACCTGGGTGTCATTATACACCAGTCATTGAAAGTGGGCATGCAGGTACAGCAGGCGGTGAAAAAGGCGAATGGTATGCTGGCATTTATAGCGAGAGAATTCGAGTACAGGAGCAGGGAGGTACTACTGCAGTTGTACAAGGCCTTGGTGAGACCACACCTGGAGTATTGAGTGCAGTTTTGGTCCCCTAATCTGAGGAAAGACATCTTTGCCATAGAGGGAGTACAAAGAAGGTTCACCAGATTGATTCTTGGGATGGCAGGACTTTCATATGAAGAAAGACTGGATGAACTGGGCTTATACTCGTTGGAATTTAGAAGATTGAGGGGGGATCTGATTGAAACGTATAAGATCCTAAAGGGATTGGACAGGCTAGATGCAGGAAGATTGTTCCCGATGTTGGGGAAGTCCAGAACGAGGGGTCACAGTTTGAGGATAGAGGGGAAGCCTTTTAGGACCGAGATTAGGAAAAACTTCTTCACACAGAGAGTGGTGAATCTGTGAAATTCTCTGCCACAGCAAACTGTTGAGGCCAGTTCATTGGCTATGTTTAAGAGGGAGTTAGATATGGCCCTTGTGGCTACAGGGGTCAGGGGGTATGGAGGGAAGGCTGGGGCGGGGTTCTGAGTTGGATGATCAGCCATGATCATAATAAATGGCGGTGCAGGCTCGAAGGGCCGAATGGCCTACTCTTGCACCTATTTTCTATGTTTCTATATGAAAGCAGATGTAATTGGAATTGCTGTCAGAACAGATATGGTATGCCAAAGGGCTTCGTCCTGTATTGAGATTGGCAGAAGGCATTTGTCTCCATCTACAGGGTAGAGATCAAGACCAAAAACGGTGCCTAATTATTGTTGCCTCAGATCAAGGCATCAGACATTTTACTTCAACACCACCACCACGTAATTTGTTTTAGACTTAGCGATATGATGGATTCTCTAATTCAGCCTGTAACGAATCCCAGTGAAAGTGATGGGATCATATAGCAGTACATTAGTCTATATCTAACCCATGCTTTAGAGTCTAGAAATTCAATGTTTCCTTTCAGAACTGCATTGAATTGTAGAGAACAATTTAGTGAAACTTTATTATTAAAGTCTGAGAGTATTTTCTTGTTGTTTGGCAAGAGATCCTCCATTAACACAGCAATTAATGAAGCTGTTTTGAATGATTGGCACAGATTGATACTTTTCTGTGCCACTTACACTGTGTTGTGTGGATTCCAACAAGTAACTTTCTTTTTTATTCATAGGTTTCAGTCAGTGACGTCTTCCAGGAAGTGACACTTTGGTTGATCATGGATGACGGCAGGAAAAAGTGGCTTCTCGAACAAATGAATCGGGTGAAGGAGGAGAGGTATAGTGAAACAAAACAGCGGCTGGAAGGAGTGCAAGAGAAAATCCAGTAGTCCTTGTTGAGTAACAAGGACTGAAGACTTAACATTGAGAACTGATAATTTTAAAAGTTCAGAGATGTCTTTTCAAGAGAATATTCCTTCTCAACCAAAAGGTGTAAGTATGGCTGGAGGAAGTGCAGGGCTGCAAATTAGGTTCTGTGTGCCCTGTATTTTAATATCTATTCATCACAAGGGCCTGCACACTGCTGTAGATGAGGAAAGTCAAGTGATGTCAATAGGGCTATGAGAAAGAGCACTTTTTTACTACAGCAACTATCACTAACTCCTTCCCCAGCAAGAGTCGCCAGGGCATCAAACTGCATGGCTGGGGAAGTCGTAGCTTTGATGTCCAGGTTGCAAAATGATGCAGGAGTAGTAAGAGGAAGATTATAACGTTTCCACCTCCCCTAATCTCTGTACCTGTTCTTCCATGGTGGAATCCTGATTAAATTATCATATGACCTGCTGGCTGTGATAGCAAAAGACTGCCAGTGCCCGTGAATTTACTGGCAAATCAGCACCTACTTCCCGGTGATGTATCATCTTGGTTGAATCAGAAGTAGAGCATCAGGTGATAGCACTACAGAATGGACATTATACCTGCTTTCTTTGTGAAGGTTTTAGCAGTAAGTCTGAGCCTGTGTAAACCATGAGCTCCTACAGTGTGCAGGCAGGAGCGGGTAATGCAATGCCAGGCTGTTTAATGGTTGTAAGCACACCACACTCCACCCCATGTTGTATTGGATTTGTATTCCTGGATAATAATAGATCCATTTTCTAATTCTGTGCAAGTTTCAGAAGTCATCCAGTGAATCAGCCAACAGCATGACGAGCAGCATATAGGTTAATATGGGATTAGAATATAAACAAGTATAAGGTGCATCTCCTAGGGCTCCGTGGTAACATAGCGGTTAGTGCGACACTAATACATCTTGGAGCCTCAGAGTTGAGAGTTCTAATCTGGCGCCATCTGTAAGGAGTTTGTACTCTGCATTCTCCCTGTGACCATGTGGGTGTTCTGGTTTTCTTCCACAGTCCCAAGGCATACAGGTTAGTAGGTTAATTGGTCATTTTAAATTGTCCTGTGATTAGGTCAGTGTTAAAAATGCGGGTTCCTGGGCGGCATATCTCGCTGGGCCAGATGGGGCTGTTACACACTGTATCTCCAAATAAAATAAAACAAAATAAAAAATAAATACATACTGTACCTGTGTATTTTGTCTATCTTTGTATCTCCCCCACTCATTAACTATTTAGAAGTGAATCCCCAACTTGTACGTTGGTTGAAATGTAACACAAAGAACTGTTTATATTTCCACACATCCGTGCTTGGCCTGCTAAGTTCCTCCAGCTTTTTGTGTGTGTTGCTTGGATTTCCAACACCTGCAGATTTTTTTCTTGTTTAAAATTGATTGCGCAAGTATTTCACCCTATATGACACACCAAATCATCACTGGTGCAGCCAATTGATTTTAGAAGTCACATAATTAGTTAAATGGAGATCAACACGTGTAGTCAAGGTATCTCAATTGATTGTAGTAAAAATATACCTGTGTCTGGAAAGTCCAACTGATGATGAGTCAGCATCCCAGCAAAAACTACACCATGCAGACAAAAGAACACTTTAAACAACTCCATGAAAAGGTTATTGAAAAGCACAAGTCAAGAGATGGAAACAAGAAAATTTCCAAGTCACAGAATATCCCTTGGAGTATAATTAAGTCAATCATCAAGAAATGGAAAGAATATGGCACAGCTGTAAATCTGCCTAGAGCAGGCCATCCTCAAAAACTGAGTGACCGTGCAAGGAGGGGACTGGTGAAGGAGGCCACCAGGAGACCTATGACAGTTCTGGAGGAATTACAAGCTTCAGTGGCTGAGATGGAAGAGACTGTGCATACAACTGTTGCCTGGGTGCTTCACCAGTCGCAGCTTTAAGGAAGAGTGACAGAGAGAAGGCCACTGTTGAAAAAGCCACTATGTTTGGTGTAAGCCAAGCACCGCACCTCATCATGCTACTGTGAAGCATGGTGGTGGCTGCATCACACTGTGGGGATGGTTCACTGCAGCAGGGCCTGGAAGGCTTGTGAGGGTAGAGGGTAAAATGAATGCAGCAAAATACAGGGAAATCCTGGAGGAAAACCGATGTAGCCTGCAAGAGAGCTGCAACTTGGGAGAAGATTTGTTTTCCAGCAAGACGATGAACCCCAAGCATAAAGCCAAAGCTACACAGGAATGGCTTAAAAACAACAAAGTTAATGTCCTGGAGTGACCCAAGTCAGAACCAAACCTCAATCCAATGAGAATTTATGGCTGGACTTGAAAAGGGTTGTTCATTTACGATCCCCATGCAATCTGACTGAGCTTGAGCAGTTTGGTAAAGAAAGGGGAAAAAATACAGTGTCCTGATGTGCAAAGCTGATAGAAATCTATCCACACAGACTCAAGGCTGTAAATGATGTTTAAGGTGCATCTACTAAATACTGACTTGAAGGATTATGCAATCAACTATTTTCTGTTTTATATAATTAGATCACTTTGTAGAGATTTGATTTCACTTTGACACAAAAGAGTCTTTTTCTGTTGATCAGTGGCAAAAAAAAAACAAATCCACTAATTCAATGTTGTAAAACAATAAAACATGAAACATGAGGGGTGGGGGGGGTGAATAATTCTTGTACAGGCCATATATCATCCTCTACATCTCTAACTACCCTTCATTCTCCTACACTCCAGGAAATAGAGTCCTAATCTATTGAACCTTTCCTTATAACTCGGGTCCTCATGACCTGGCAACATCCCTGTAAATTTTCTCTGTACTCTTTCAATCTTATTGATATTGTTCCTGTAGGTAAGTGACCAGATCGGTACACAATACTGCAAATTACCTCACCAATGTCTTAATACAACCTCAACATAACATCCCATCTCTTGTACTCAATGCCCTGAGTTATGAAGGCCAAATGCCAAAAGCTCTTTATGACGCTATCTACCTGTGATGCCACTTTCAAGATATTAAGGATATGTATTTCCAGATCCCTCTGTTCTATCACACTCCTCAGTGTCGTACCTCTCACTGTGTGTTTTATGATTTTCATCTTGATTGTGTTTCTGTAACTGTTGGCACCTGTCATTTGTAGTTTGGAAATTGTTTGGTTGTTTCAGCGCTCTGTAGTCTCTGAGAGGTTTCCAGGAGGCAGAGGTAATGTGAATGAACCTTGTGGCGAGGAGACTATGGGATGGGGCCCAAGCTGGTGTTTGACTCCACTTTGCCAATTAAAGCTGCCATTGTTGGCCAATTAAAATGACAAAGAAGGTTGAAACATTTAGGGGAATTCAAAGGATGAGCGCCAGCTGCCTGCATTTTGATCGCTGTTGGGATCATTCTGCTGCCTTTTCGATCCCTGGTGGGATCACTTTGCTGCTGGAGAGGGGAGACTGCCTTTCGATCCCTGGTGGGATCACTCTGCTGCTGGAGAGGGGAGACTGCCATTCGATCCCTGGTGGGATCACTCTGCTGCCTTTCGATCCCTGGTGGGATCACTCTGCTGCTCGAGAGGGGAGACTGCCTTTCGATCCCTGGTGGGATCACTTTGCTGCTGGAGAGGGGAGACTGCCTTTCGAACCCTGGTGGGATCACTCTGCTGCCTTTCGATCCCTGGTGGGATCACTCTGCTGCTGGAGAGGGGAGACTGCCTTTCGATCCCTGGTGGGATCACTTTGCTGCTGGAGAGGGGAGACTGCCTTTCGATCCCTGGTGGGATCACTCTGCTGCCTTTCGATCCCTGGTGGGATCACTCTGCTGCCTTTCGATCCCTGGTGGGATCACTCTGCTGCTGGAGAGGGGAGACTGCCTTTCGATCCCTGGTGGGATCACTCTGCTGCCTTTCGATCCCTGGTGGGATCACTCTGCTGCTGGAGAGGGGAGACTGCCTTTCGATCCCTGGTGGGATCACTTTGCTGCTGGAGAGGGGAGACTGCCTTTCGATCCCTGGTGGGATCACTCTGCTGCCTTTCGATCCCTGGTGGGATCACTCTGCTGCTGGAGAGGGGAGACTGCCTTTCGATCCCTGGTGGGATCACTTTGCTGCTGGAGAGGGGAGACTGCCTTTCGATCCCTGGTGGGATCACTCTGCTGCCTTTCGATCCCTGGTGGGATCACTCTGCTGCCTTTCGATCCCTGGTGGGATCACTCTGCTGCTGGAGAGGGGAGACTGCCTTTCGATCCCTGGTGGGATCACTCTGCTGCCTTTCGATCCCTAGTGGGATCACTCTGCTGCTGGAGAGGGGAGACTGCCTTTCGATCCCTGGTCTGATCACTTTGCTGCTGGAGAGGGGAGACTGCCTTTCGATCCCTAGTGGGATCACTCTGCTGCCTTTCGATCCCTGGTGGGATCACTCTGCTGCTGGAGACGGGAGACTGCCTTTCGATCCCTGGTGGGATCACTCTGCTGCCTTTCGATCCCTGGTGGGATCATTCTGCTGCTGGAGAGGGGAGACTGCCTTTCAATCCCTGGTGGGATCACTTTGCTGCTGGAGAGGGGAGACTGCCTTTCGATCCCTGGTGGGATCACTCTGCTGCCTTTCGATCCCTGGTGGGATCACTCTGCTGCCTTTCGATCCCTGGTGGGATCACTCTGCTGCTGGAGAGGGGAGACTGCCTTTCGATCCCTGGTGGGATCACTTTGCTGCTGGAGAGGGGAGACTGCCTTTCGATCCCTGGTGGGATCACTTTGCTGCTGGAGAGGGGAGACTGCCTTTCGATCCCTGGTGGGATCACTCTGCTGCCTTTCAATCCCTGGTGGGATCACTCTGCTGCTGGAGAGGGGAGACTGCCTTTCGATCCCTGGTGGGATCACTTTGCTGCTGGAGAGGGGAGACTGCCTTTCGATCCCTGGTGGGATCACTCTGCTGCTGGAGAGGGGAGACTGCCTTTCGATCCCTGGTGGGATCACTCTGCTGCCTCTCGATCCCTAGTGGGATCACTCTGCTGCTGGAGAGGGGAGACTGCCTTTCGATCCCTGGTGGGATCACTCTGCTGCCTTTCAATCCCTGGTGGGATCACTCTGCTGCTGGAGAGGGGAGACTGCCTTTCGATCCCTGGTGGGATCACTTTGCTGCTGGAGAGGGGAGACTGCCTTTCGATCCCTGGTGGGATCACTCTGCTGCTGGAGAGGGGAGACTGCCTTTCGATCCCTGGTGGGATCACTCTGCTGCTGGAGAGGGGAGACTGCGTTTCGATCCCTGGTGGGATCACTTTGCTGCTGGAGAGGGGAGACTGCCTTTCGATCCCTAGTGGGATCACTCTGCTGCCTTTCGATCCCTGGTGGGATCACTCTGCTGCTGGAGACGGGAGACTGCCTTTCGATCCCTGGTGGGATCACTCTGCTGCCTTTCGATCCCTGGTGGGATCATTCTGCTGCTGGAGAGGGGAGACTGCCTTTCAATCCCTGGTGGGATCACTTTGCTGCTGGAGAGGGGAGACTGCCTTTCGATCCCTGGTGGGATCACTCTGCTGCCTTTCGATCCCTGGTGGGATCACTCTGCTGCCTTTCAATCCCTGGTGGGATCACTCTGCTGCTGGAGAGGGGAGACTGCCTTTCGATCCCTGGTGGGATCACTTTGCTGCTGGAGAGGGGAGACTGCCTTTCGATCCCTGGTGGGATCACTTTGCTGCTGGAGAGGGGAGACTGCCTTTCGATCCCTGGTGGGATCACTCTGCTGCCTTTCAATCCCTGGTGGGATCACTCTGCTGCTGGAGAGGGGAGACTGCCTTTCGATCCCTGGTGGGATCACTTTGCTGCTGGAGAGGGGAGACTGCGTTTCGATCCCTGGTGGGATCACTTTGCTGCTGGAGAGGGGAGACTGCCTTTCGATCCCTGGTGGGATCACTCTGCTGCTGGAGAGGGGAGACTGCCTTTCGATCCCTGGTGGGATCACTTTGCTGCTGGAGAGGGGAGACTGCCTTTCGATCCCTGGTGGGATCACTCTGCTGCCTTTCGATCCCTGGTGGGATCACTCTGCTGCTGGAGAGGGGAGACTGCCTTTCGATCCCTGGTGGGATCACTCTGCTGCTGGAGAGGGGAGACTGCCTTTCGATCCCTGGTGGGATCACTCTGCTGCCTTTCGATCCCTGGTGGGATCACTCTGCTGCTGGAGAGGGGAGACTGCCTTTCGATCCCTGGTGGGATCACTTTGCTGCTGGAGAGGGGAGACTGCCTTTCGATCCCTGGTGGGATCACTCTGCTGCCTTTCAATCCCTGGTGGGATCACTCTGCTGCTGGAGAGGGGAGACTGCCTTTCGATCCCTGGTGGGATCACTTTGCTGCTGGAGAGGGGAGACTGCCTTTCGATCCCTGGTGGGATCACTCTGCTGCCTTTCGATCCCTGGTGGGATCACTCTGCTGCTGGAGAGGGGAGACTGCCTTTCGATCCCTGGTGGGATCACTTTGCTGCTGGAGAGGGGAGGCTGCCTTTCGATCCCTGGTGGGATCACTCTGCTGCCTTTCGATCCCTGGTGGGATCACTCTGCTGCCTTTCGATCCCTGGTGGGATCACTCTGCTGCTGGAGAGGGGAGACTGCCTTTCGATCCCTGGTGGGATCACTCTGCTGCCTTTCGATCCCTGGTGGGATCATTCTGCTGCTGGAGAGGGGAGACTGCCTTTCGATCCCTGGTGGGATCACTTTGCTGCTGGAGAGTGGAGACTGCCTTTCGATCCCTGGTGGGATCACTCTGCTGCCTTTCAATCCCTGGTGGGATCACTCTGCTGCTGGAGAGGGGAGACTGCCTTTCGATCCCTGGTGGGATCACTTTGCTGCTGGAGAGGGGAGACTGCCTTTCGATCCCTGGTGGGATCACTCTGCTGCTGGAGAGGGGAGACTGCCTTTCGATCCCTGGTGGGATCACTTTGCTGCTGGAGAGGGGAGACTGCCTTTCGATCCCTGGTGGGATCACTCTGCTGCTGGAGAGGGGAGACTGCCTTTCGATCCCTGGTGGGATCACTCTGCTGCCTTTCGATCCCTGGTGGGATCACTCTGCTGCTGGAGAGGGGAGACTGCCTTTCGATCCCTGGTGGGATCACTTTGCTGCTGGAGAGGGGAGACTGCCTTTCGATCCCTGGTGGGATCACTCTGCTGCCTTTCGATCCCTGGTGGGATCACTCTGCTGCTGGAGAGGGGAGACTGCCTTTCGATCCCTGGTGGGATCACTCTTGCTGCTGGAGAGGGGAGACTGCCTTTCATCCCTGTGGGATCATCTGATCCTGGTGGGATCACTCTGCTGCCTTTCGATCCCTGGTGGATCACTCTGCTGCCTTTCGATCCCTGGTGGGATCACTTGCTGCTGAGGGGGAACTGCCTTTCGATCCCTGGTGGGATCACTCTGCTGCTGGAGAGGGGAGACTGCGTTTCGATCCCTGGTGGGATCACTTTGCTGCTGGAGAGGGGAGACTGCCTTTCGATCCCTGGTGGGATCACTCTGCTGCCTTTCAATCCCTGGTGGGATCACTCTGCTGCTGGAGAGGGGAGACTGCCTTTCGATCCCTGGTGGGATCACTTTGCTGCTGGAGAGGGGAGACTGCCTTTCGATCCCTGGTGGGATCACTCTGCTGCTGGAGAGGGGAGACTGCCTTTCGATCCCTGGTGGGATCACTCTGCTGCCTTTCTATCCCTAGTGGGATCACTCTGCTGCTGGAGAGGGGAGACTGCCTTTCGATCCCTGGTGGGATCACTCTGCTGCCTTTCAATCCCTGGTGGGATCACTCTGCTGCTGGAGAGGGGAGACTGCCTTTCGATCCCTGGTGGGATCACTTTGCTGCTGGAGAGGGGAGACTGCCTTTCGATCCCTGGTGGGATCACTCTGCTGCCTTTCGATCCCTGGTGGGATCACTCTGCTGCCTTTCGATCCCTGGTGGGATCACTCTGCTGCCTTTCGATCCCTAGTGGGATCACTCTGCTGCTGGAGAGGGGAGACTGCCTTTCGATCCCTGGTCTGATCACTTTGCTGCTGGAGAGGGGAGACTGCCTTTCGATCCCTAGTGGGATCACTCTGCTGCCTTTCGATCCCTGGTGGGATCACTCTGCTGCTGGAGACGGGAGACTGCCTTTCGATCCCTGGTGGGATCACTCTGCTGCCTTTCGATCCCTGGTGGGATCATTCTGCTGCTGGAGAGGGGAGACTGCCTTTCGATCCCTGGTGGGATCACTCTGCTGCTGGAGAGGGGAGACTGCCTTTCGATCCCTGGTGGGATCACTTTGCTGCTGGAGAGGGGAGACTGCCTTTCGATCCCTGGTGGGATCACTCTGCTGCCTTTCGATCCCTGGTGGGATCACTCTGCTGCTGGAGAGGGGAGACTGCCTTTCGATCCCTGGTGGGATCACTTTGCTGCTGGAGAGGGGAGACTGCCTTTCGATCCCTGGTGGGATCACTCTGCTGCTGGAGAGGGGAGACTGCCTTTCGATCCCTGGTGGGATCACTCTGCTGCCTTTCGATCCCTGGTGGGATCACTCTGCTGCTGGAGAGGGGAGACTGCCTTTCGATCCCTGGTGGGATCACTTTGCTGCTGGAGAGGGGAGACTGCCTTTCGATCCCTGGTGGGATCACTTTGCTGCTGGAGAGGGGAGACTGCCTTTCGATCCCTGGTGGGATCACTCTGCTGCCTTTCAATCCCTGGTGGGATCACTCTGCTGCTGGAGAGGGGAGACTGCCTTTCGATCCCTGGTGGGATCACTCTGCTGCCTTTCAATCCCTGGTGGGATCACTCTGCTGCTGGAGAGGGGAGACTGCCTTTCGATCCCTGGTGGGATCACTTTGCTGCTGGAGAGGGGAGACTGCCTTTCGATCCCTGGTGGGATCACTCTGCTGCTGGAGAGGGGAGACTGCGTTTCGATCCCTGGTGGGATCACTTTGCTGCTGGAGAGGGGAGACTGCCTTTCGATCCCTAGTGGGATCACTCTGCTGCCTTTCGATCCCTGGTGGGATCACTCTGCTGCTGGAGACGGGAGACTGCCTTTCGATCCCTGGTGGGATCACTCTGCTGCCTTTCGATCCCTGGTGGGATCATTCTGCTGCTGGAGAGGGGAGACTGCCTTTCAATCCCTGGTGGGATCACTTTGCTGCTGGAGAGGGGAGACTGCCTTTCGATCCCTGGTGGGATCACTCTGCTGCCTTTCGATCCCTGGTGGGATCACTCTGCTGCCTTTCGATCCCTGGTGGGATCACTCTGCTGCCTTTCGATCCCTGGTGGGATCACTCTGCTGCTGGAGAGGGGAGACTGCCTTTCGATCCCTGGTGGGATCACTTTGCTGCTGGAGAGGGGAGACTGCCTTTCGATCCCTGGTGGGATCACTCTGCTGCCTTTCAATCCCTGGTGGGATCACTCTGCTGCTGGAGAGGGGAGACTGCCTTTCGATCCCTGGTGGTATCACTTTGCTGCTGGAGAGGGGAGACTGCCTTTCGATCCCTGGTGGGATCACTCTGCTGCTGGAGAGGGGAGACTGCCTTTCGATCCCTGGTGGGATCACTCTGCTGCTGGAGAGGGGAGACTGCGTTTCGATCCCTGGTGGGATCACTTTGCTGCTGGAGAGGGGAGACTGCCTTTCGATCCCTGGTGGGATCACTCTGCTGCCTTTCAATCCCTGGTGGGATCACTCTGCTGCTGGAGAGGGGAGACTGCCTTTCGATCCCTGGTGGGATCACTCTGCTGCTGGAGAGGGGAGAGACTGCTGCTGCATGCGGAGAATGTTACCCAGGATTTCTGCACATTGGATATGGATTACGGACTTGGACTATGGACAGTCTTATAGTTTTTTATATTCTGTGTTTTTTGCCGATTTTTCTGTTTTTTTGCATGCAGGGATGGGGACTTGGGGGTTGATGCACCTATTCTGTTTTTGTTCATTTTTTTTGTGTGGGAGGGGGGATTTGGGGTTGATAATCGTGGTTTTGTTGGTTTTGTGGCAATCTGGAGAAGAAGAATTTCAGAATTGTATACTTTTATAATAAATGAACCTTTGAACCTTTTGGTTTGTCCTCTGAAATTGCAGCACCTTTCACCTGTCTGTATTAAATTCCATCTGCTGTTTTTCAGCTCATTTTTCCAGCTGGTCCAGATCCTGATGCAAGCTTTGATAGCCTTTTTTGCCCTGTCTTTGCGTCACCTGCAAATCTGCTCATCCAGGTTACTGTCTCATCGTCCAATTTGTTGATTTAGATGGCAAACAATAATGGACCCTGTCACGATCTCTGTGGCATGCCACTAGCCACAGGTCTCCAATCAGAGATGCAACCTTCGACTACCACTCTATGGCTTATCCTGCAATGTCAATGTCAAATTCAATTCACTACCTCATCCTGAATGCCGAGCAACTGAACTCTCTTGTCTGGTCTCCCATGTGGAATTTTGTCAAAGGCATTGCTAAAGTCCAGATAGACAACATCCACTGTTTTTTCATCAATTCTCCTGGTAACATTGGAAAACGATAAGATTGTTTGGACATGACCTACCACTCACAAAGTCATGTTGACCATCCCTAATCAGGCCCTGTCTATCCAGATATTTATATATCCTGTCCCTTAGAATACCTTACAATAATTTACCCACTATTGACATCTGGCTCACTCGCCTATAATTTCTCATCTTATTCTTAGAGAATTTCTTGAACAACATTAGCTATCCTTCAGTCCACTGAAACCCCTCCCATGTCTCAGGATGTTTTAAATACTCCTGTCACGGCTGCTAGACTCCCACAATATCCAAGTGTATATCTTGTCAGGCCCTGGGGATATCCACCCTAATTTGCCTCAGGTACCTCCTCTGTATCTGGATGCAGTCCATGACCTCACTGCTGTTTTGCCCCAGTTCTATAGACTCTGTGTCAATCTGTCAAATAATTACACATGCAAAATATCCATTTAATATCACACCTTCTCTTTCAGCTTCATGCAAAGATTACCAATTTTGTCCCCTACTATCCTTTTGCTCTTAATATATCTGTAGAAGCCCTTGGGGTTCCTCATTCCCTTGTCCACCAGAGCAACTTCATGCCTTCTTTTAACCCTCCTGATTTCTGTCTTAAGTGTTATCTAGCATTTCTTATACCCCTCAAGTGCCTCATTTGTTGCTTTCTGCCTATACCTGCTATGCATCTTCTTCTTAACCAGGGCTTCAATATCCTTCGAAAACCTGTTAACCTTGCTTTGTATTCTGACAGGAACATACAAACTCTGTACTCTCAGTATTTCCCTTTTGGAGGCTTCTCACTTACCAAGCACCCCTTTTTCAGAAAAATAACCTATCCCAATCCACACTTGCCAGATCTTTTTTGATGCCATCAAAATTGATCTTTCTCTAGTGTAGAATCTCAACCTGAGGACTGGACCTACTCCTCTCTATAACTACCTTCATACCAGTTGAATTATGATCACTAGATCCAAAGTGTTACCTTACATACAATAATGCCACCTGCCCCAATAGGAAATCCAGTATTACAACCTCTCTGGTTGGGACCTCTTATATATTGATTTCAGGAAACTTTCCTGACTATATTTTAGAAATGATCCCACCTAATCCTTTTACAATGTGGAATCACAGTCTCTATTTGGAAAGTTAAAAACACATCTATCACAACCTTAATTTTCTTGTAACTCTGGTTTATCTCCTCTAAATCCTGTTGATTATTGGTGGTCTATAGTATCTCATTAACGTGGTCACCCTTTCTTTTTCTCAGTTCCACTACAACCTCAGTCTGTCCTGTCTGAACAGTGCTGTAATATTTTCATTGACTCGTAATGGCCCTCTCCCTGTATCATGTAACCCCAGAACACTGAGCTGTCAGTCCCATCCTTCCCTCAACCACATCTCATAAATGTCTACAATGTCATAATTCCAAGTGCTGGTCTATGCTCTCAGTTCATCATCCTTATTGACAATAGACACAACTCAGTACATTATTCCCACCATGCTCAATCTGCATTTATCATAGCCTTTCCCTACAACCACTTGACAGTCTGCCCTAGCAGGCTGGTCCCATCCCTCATCATGCTAGTTTAAAACCCCCATGGTAACACGAGCATGGACCAAACTGTGGTCTCTGGTAAGACAAAGGGAGCTGGCGTGTGTTTTATGGTTAACTCTCATTGGCGCTCTGACATGACGATTATGTTGAACTCATGTTCTCCCGGCTTGGAACACCTATCGATCAAATGTACACCACTTTATTTGCCCCAAGAGTTCTCCTCTGTGATCCTGATTGCAGCTTTCTACCACCAGTGGCCGACTATAAGCAAGCACTCGCTGCATGATGTTGGCTGCAGACAAGAAACAGCCCACCCCAACGCATTTCAAATTATAATCGGAGACTTCAACTAGGACTGCTTGAAGAAAGCCCTACCCAATTATCACTGACATATAATCCATAGCAAAAGAGGTCCCAACACATTAGATCACTGCTACATTAAGATAAGTAATGCCTAACATTCCTTGCCTGGACCGCATTTTGATGAATCAGATCACTTGGCATTTCTCCTCCTCTCTGCATACAGGCAGAGCCTAAAATGCAGGCTCCAGATATTAGGACAACTAAGAGGTGGTCACGGGAGGCAGCAGAATGATTGTAGGATTACTTTGAGTCAGTGGACTGGGCCCTGTTCAAGCACTCATCTGTGGACCTGAATGAATACATCAGGGTTGTAACAGACTTCTGTAACCAGCTGTAGATAAGTGTGTCCCACTAAGTCATTCAGTTTTCCCTGATCAGAAGCCCTGGATGAACCATGAGATTTGAAATGTACTGAGGGCCAGGTCAGAGGCATTCAAGTCTAGAGACCAAGAATGCTGCAAGAGGTTCAAGAATGCTCTCTGGAAAGCCATCTCATGGGTGAATTAGAGATTCTGGACTAGACTGGAACTAACGGGGTATGTTCCATAGCTGTGGCAGGGTTTGAATGCCACAACCTCCTACAAAGTTAAATCAAGTGACTTGGGAGACAGCAGGGCTTTGCTTCCAGACAAGTTTAATGCCTTCTATGCTCGCTTTGACCATCAGAACATGGAGGACCTATCATGAACCCCCCACATCTGCTGATCATCCTTTGATCTCAGTATCTGAAGCCAACGTGCATGATGCCTTCAGGAGGGTGAATCCAAGGAAAGCATCTGGACCAGGGGTACCTGGCCATGTACTAAAAAGCTGTGCTGATCAACTGGCTGATGTGTTCACTGAAATCTTTAACCTCTCACTTCGGCAGTGTGTGGTACCCACCTGCTTCATGCAGGCATCAATTGCCCAAGAAGAGCATGGTGATCTGCCTCAATGATTATCGCCCAGTTGTATTTGCATCTACAGTGACGAAGTGTTTTGAGAGGCTGGTGATGAAACATATCAGCTCCTGCCTGAGAGGCCACTTGGATCTACTGCAATTTGCCTACTCAAACAGCAGATCCACAGCAGATGCTATCTCATTGACTCTTCACACAACCCTGGGACATCTGGACAGCAAAGCTGCATACATCAGGATGCTCTTTATCAACTACAGCTCAGCAGTCAATACCATCATCCCCCTCAATACTAACCAATAAGCTCCAAGGCTTTGGCCTCTACACCTCCCTGTGCAATTGGATGCTGGATTCCCTCACTTACAGTCACCAGTCAGTTTGGATTGGTGAAAACATGTCCTCCAGGATCTCCATCAACACAGGTCTGTGTGCTTAGCCTCCCGCTCTACTCGCTTTACACCTATGACCGCGTGGCTAAGCGCAGCTCCAACACCATATTCAAATTTGCTGAAAACACCATGGTTGTGGGCTGTATCAAAAGTGGTTGTGAATCAGCATACAAGAGGGAGATTGAAAATCTGGCTGAGTGGTGTCATAACAATAACATTTCACTCAATGTCAGCAAGACCAAGGAGCTGATTATAGACTTCAGGAGAGGGAAACCAGAGGTCGATGAGCCCATCCTCACTGGAGGATCAGAGGAGGAGAGGATCGGCAACTTTAAAATCCTGGGTGTTACTATTTCAGAGGACCTGTCCTGTGCCCAGCATTTGCAAAGAAAGCAGAACTCCTACTTCCTCAGAAGTCTGCAGAGATTCAGCATGACATCAAAAACTTTGACAAACTTCAATAGATGTGTAGTAGAGAGTATGCTGGCTGGCTGCATCACTATCTGATACGGAAACACAAATGTCTTTGAAATGAAAATCCTGCAGAAGGTAGTGGATTTGGCCCAATATATTCTGGGTAAAGACCTCCCAACCATTGAGCACATGAACTGCTGTCATACGAAGGCAGTATCCATCATCAGAGATCCTCACCACCCAGGCCATGCTTTTTTCTCACTGCTGCCATCAGGTAGAAGGTACAAGAGCCTCAGGATTCACACCACCAGGTTCAAGAACAGTTACTACCCCTCAACCATCAGGTTCTGGAACAAAAGGGGATAGCTACACTCACTTCCCCATCTATGGTGATGTTCCGCAAGTAATGATCTCACTTTAAGGACTATTTATCTTGTTACTTCACCTTCTCATTCTGATGGAGAGGAGAAGATGGCAGCACGACGCAGGGCACAGCGGCCACTCCGGTGATGAATATCTATTATCTGTCAAGTAGGGTGCCATGCACAATTCTATCACAATAGCTATCACAAAAGAGGTAGTGCTGAGCAAACTTGTGGGCCTGAAGACAGATAAGTCCCCGGTCCTGACGGAATGCATCCCAGAGTACTGAAAGACATGGCAGAAGCTATAGTAGAGGCTCTGGTGACAATTTACCAAAATTCTCTGCACTCTGGGCAGGTTCCAGCGGACTGGAAGATGATGAATCTCTCACCACCGTTCAAAAAAGGCAGGGAGCTATAGGCCAGTTAGTTTAACATCTGTAGCTGGGAAAATGCTTGAAGATATCACTAAAGAATAATTAGTGAGGCATCTGGAAAGAAATGGATCCATCAGGCAGACGCAGCATGAATTCAGCAAAAGCAAGTTCTGTTTGACAAACTTACTGGAGTTCTTTGAGGATATAATGAGCGCAGTGGATAGAGAGAAACAGATGGATGTTATTTACTTCAATTTCTAGAAGGCATTCGATAAGGTGCCACATAAAAGATTTATCCACAAGATAAGGATGCTTAGAGTTGGGGATGATGCATTAGTATGGATAGAGGATCGGTTAATAGAAAGCAGAGAGTTGGAATACATGGGTCTTACTCTGGTTGGCAATCAGTGGTGAACGGTGTGTTACAGGGCTCAGTGCCGGGCCCGTAACTGTCCATGATATACATTAACGATCTGGAAGAGGGACTGAGTGTAGTGTGTCTAAGTTTTCTGATGATACTAAACTGAGTAGAAAAGCAAATTGTGCAGAAGATACAGAGTCTGCAGAGATATATAGATAGGTCAAGTGAGTGGGCAGATGGAGTACAGTGTTGGTAAATGTGAGGTCATCCTCTTTGGAAGGAAAAATGAAAGCAGATTATTATTTGAATGTTAAAAAATTTCAGCATGCTGCTGTGCAGAGGGACTTGGGAGTGCTTGTGCATGAATCACAAAAGGTTGGTTTGCAGGTACAACAAGCTATCAAGGCAAATGAAATGTTGGCCTTCATTGCTAGAGGGATTGAATTTAAGAGCAGGGAGGTTATGCTGCAGCTGTACAAGATACTGGTGAGGCCACACCTAGAGTACAGCGTGCAGTTCAGGTCTCTTTACTTGAGGAAGGATATATTGGCTTTGGAGGTGGTGCAGAGGAGAGATTGAATTGCCTGGGACTGTACTCGTTGGAATTCAGAAGAGTGAGAGGAGATCTTATAGAAACTTATAAAATTATGAAAGAGATCGATAAGATAGAGGCAGGAAGGTTGTTTCCATTGGAAGATGAAAGGGGATGTAGCCTCAAGATTCGGGGGAGTAGATTTAGGACGGAGATGAGAAGGAACTGCTTTTCCCAGAAGGTGGTGAATCTGTGGAATTCTGTGCCCAATGAAGCAGTGGAGGCTACCTCAGTAAATATATTTAAGACAAGTTTGGATAGATTTTTGCACAGTAGGGGAATTAAGGGTTATGGGGAAAAGGTAGGTAGGTGGAGATGAGTCCATGGCCAGATCAGGTATGATCTTATTGAGTGGTAGGACAGGCTCGACAGGCCAGATGGCCTACTCCTGCTCCTATTTCTTATGACATCCTCACATGTCTGTCACCCCATCCATATTGCTGGCTTTCAAGCGTGGAGTAGAGCCTGAACTCCAGATGCCCTTTGTCACCTATCCACATCACTGAACTTCGAACATGGAGCAAAGGCCTGATCTCTAACTCCACCACATCCCTATCCCCAAACCTTAACATGATCCCTAATGTCTTTCTCTGTCTCCAGTATCATCCCTATGAACTTAGAAACACAACTACATCTGAGCCATGACTTTGACAGAGACCATTAGAATTGTACGTAGTATCCATAAGTTAGCAGCCTTGGAACAAGAACAATCCCATTGTGTGAGGTCTGTCATTACTGTGTGAAAACAGCCAACAGCCCAAACAGAAACATATTAAAGACAGAAGCCATGTTAATGAACACTTCTCTGAATTATAATAACAAGGAGTTACTAATAGATGCAAAGTGCTTTGTGGAATAGTTGACTAGAAATTAAGACCACTTAACAAATGCTCTGCTATTTCCCTGCTGATAGCTAGGGAGAATGGCGAAGTTTCTTCCCAGGTTAGCTGCTCTGGAAGTGTGAAAACATAGGGGAGAGGGAGTACCTTGACATTCTGTTTCCAGACACACATTCCCATCCTATACCCCAGTGAAATACAAGATAATTGAAGACTGTAGCTCAGACGTTATTTATACAAAGCAGCTGCAATCAGTGTAGGGAGCACTACTGATGCAGATTCCATAACCCCAACGATGAAATCTGAAACTGGTGAATGGCCCAAGCAAGATATTGATAGGATAGTGTAGATGACCTAAATGCTGATCCTTAAACAATGTGTGATGAGGTTTCCTGTGAGCATTCAATTACAGTCATAAGTTGTAGCAACCGGGAAAGAAAGGTGCAATATGTTTCATGGCATGTTCTGTGACTAATAGTTCTGCCATGCTGAGGTGAACGTTGCAATGGCTGGGTTAATTTTCCTATGGATGTGATTTCACCTGAACATGGTTACTAATACAATCTACGTGGGAAAATCACTCGGAAAAAAGGGTGCAAATGGATCAGTTTTCTGTGTACATACATCTATTGATGCTTCTGGACACATCTCAGTGATGTTCCTGGAATCATCAGGTGTTTCGGGTCTTTCAACATCATACAACCTCCTCCAGGTGACCCAGCCGGGGCTGATCAGACCCCAGCTTGTGTCCAGATGGCTAGCTACTTATGACTCCATGGCTCCCCTCTTTTGAGCCACAGCCATCTTGAGGCCCTCTCTGCCGCATCGGTGGTACTGCGGATGGCTCTCCTCTTCCTCTCTCCCTCGATGCCCAAAATGCTGAAGGCTCTAACTAAAGAACGGGCTATGAATCCCCTACAACTAACCTCCACTGGGAGACACCTCGCTCTCCATCCAGCCTGCTGACAGTTGCTGACCAGTCCTGCGTACTTGGAGAGCTTCCTTTCAAAGGCCTCCTCCAAGCTATCTTTCCATGGGACTGTCAGCTCCAGCAGCACCACTTGCTTAGTAGACTCAGAAACTGGGACAAGTTTGTATCAAATAAGTGTTTATTTCATGGTGTTTGGCACAAAGTAGTTTGCTGCTCAGTTCTTGTAGTCATGTTCAATAGTAAATATCATATAATGCAAAAACCTTTCAAAAGAAATTTCCACTATCACAGTAAGTGATCATATCCATTCTCCTGCCTCCTGTTGACCATTCTAAAACCTGCATTACGGGTTTATTGAAAAACAACATGGGCAGCTTTTGCAGAAACAAAATTAACACTCCACCAATGGTCCCAATAACCTAATCCCATTTGTATCTTGCCTGTACTCAAGCCTTCAGGCTCTGTTGTTTTATAAGCCGAGGCTGTTGCCTCTATCAGTTTAAGGCTAATTATCTTCTGTTCTGGTGATATGTTCAAAGATTAAAGATTGTCTTTATTTGTCACATGTACATGGAAACATGCAGTGAGATTCACCATTTGTGTTAAATCAAATCGGTGATAATTGTGTTGCGCAGCCTCCAGTGCCAACATAACCTGCCCAGAACTCACTCACCCTAACTGTACATCTTTGGACTGTGGGAGGAAACTTGCGGCCACGGGGAGAATGTACAAACTCCTTACAGGCAACGGCAGGAATTGAGTCCCAGTCGGCGATCACTGGCCAGTGCCGTAAAGCAATGCACTAACCATTATGCCCCCGCTATAAATTGATAATATCAATGAGATACAACCTATGTTGACTAAAGTATGTTGGGAATCTCTAATAAACATTAGATTCTAAGTGAAGATTAATTATATCCTATTTATTACTATTGCAGCTTTTGTACAAACAGCTTCAAGCTCAGCAGACTATCCCTTCTGCTTTTTGATGTTAACGCCTAATGAATACATGAAATATTGGCTCATTAAACTACTATTTCATTCCTTTCACTGACATCTTCAAACAATTTAACTGAGCACTGTAAAGCAAACAGTACTGCTTCTATTGCTTTACTTAACTAAGAGCAAAATTTTTATCTTGTTTCTAGAAGGGGTTGGTGAGCAACTATTCTAGAGTCTCGCACTGCCATTCCCATTTTATCATTGCTTTCATAGAGGCTGAAGGTTTACAATGCGAGGGACCTATAATGGAACAGGATCTTCAACATGAACAGCGATTTCCCACCAGGCAGAGGGAGAGCAGCAGTGGATGTAAAGGTTAGCTGTGCTCCTCTGCCAGGCGTCCCTCCTGCTCGAGGCATACTTTCTGCACATCCATTTCATCCTGCAAGGCACCAAGTGGCCAAGGCCTACATATTTTATACATGTAGGAAGTAAGGCAATAGCAATGGAGAGGCTTGGAAACCAACACCTTTTGGGACAAAAAAGGACTCGAGCCCCTTCCACATCCACCCTGCCTGCCACTTCTCTATAGACTCAGTTTAAAATTGATTTAAAAGGTCATTCCTGTAGTGATTTCAATAGAACTGGTTCTACCTCTGGTACCAGGACCAGAACACTACCCCAGTGGAATTCTTATTCAGTTCTTTTGACATAATTTGGAAAAGCAAAGCTCCTTACAAAGATTGATTTGTTAAAAGGTTATTGGTGTGTTCCACTGACGGATAGAGGTAGAGAGATTTCTGCATTTGTAACCCCACCTGGGTTATATAAATATAATGTTCTTCCCTTTGGGATGAAGAATGCACCAGGTATTTTCCAGCGGATGATTAATTCTGTGATTCATGGGTTAAAAGATACAGATGCCTATATTGATGATTTAGTTACAGAAAATGATACTTAGGAAGCACATATTATTGTGGTGCAGAAACTATTTGAAAGGCTTTCAAAAGCTAACTTAACTATTAACTTAGCTAAAAGTGAATTTGGTCATGCCACTGTGACCTACCTTGGTTATGTTGTGGGTTAAGGTAAATTAACTCCTGTTCAGGCAATTTTAGAGGTACCCACTCCAACTGGTAAAAGGACTCTCAGAAGCTTCTTGGGAATCGTAGGATATTACCGAAAATTTTGTAAGGATTTTGCTGACATTGGCCTTCCATTAACTAACCTCTTGAAGAAAAGTGAAAAGTTTGTTTGGACAGAGCCTCGTCAGGAGGCATTTAATAAATTGAAAGCCATCCTATGTCACAAACCTGTGCTCAGGTCACCTGACTTTGAAAAACCATTTTCATTAGCTGTAGATGCCAGTGATGAGGCTGCAGGAGCAGTGTTACCTCAGAGGGATGAGGGTGATGAGGTTGATTGTCCAGTAGCTTACTTTTCTAAGAAATTTAATGAGCATCAAAGAAATTATTCAACCATAGGAAAGGAATTATCTCTCGTTTTGGCTTTACAACATTTTGATGTGTATGTTGGTACAACTCAGAAACCACTCATAGTTTACACCGATCATAATCCGTTAGTGTTTTTGAGTAAGATGAAAAACAAAAATAGAAGGTTACTGAATTGGAGTTTGATGCTACAGGAGTATAATATTTTGATAACTCATATTAAAGGCAAAGATAATGTGATTGCTGACTGTCTATCTAGATGTTGAATGTACAATGTAATTTTTTTATGGAGTGGTATTTTAACATTTGTAACACTCCTACTGTATATTAGTTTGTAAGGTGCTGTATGATAATACTGTGTATATTGTGTATGCTGTAGATTTTATACATTTGTATTTTTTTGCAAATTGTTAGTTGTTAAAATTTTGCTCATAACAGAACAAAATTTTACCTTTTTGGAGGGAGGTGTTACATACCTCGTGGGTATCTTGTGACTGTCTTATGACTATGATGTAATTGAGTATCTTGTGAGCATGATGTAATTGTCTTGAGATGGTGGGGTGATGTAATTTTCCCGCCAGTGTGAGGTCACGTGATGGCATGTTCCAACAGGTATATAAGGGGAAAACCCTGTTGTCACGTAGTTAGTTCATTAGTTATTTCATTAGTTAGTTTTGCTGCGTATTTTCATTTTAAAGTGGAGTTTTTACTTTCTATTGTAAGGTGCAAAAATGTTGTGCTGGCAGTTTCGCCAGTTGCTGCCAGTTCTTGTTTGTTGCACCTTTGTTTTACCTTTACAGTCTAGTACTGGAAAGTGAAGACCTTACCAAAGTACGGGAACCTGAAGGATTGAGGAAAGTTGGTGTCATCAGCAGTTTTATAAAGGATCGACCTTATTGAATCTTCATTCAGGAATAGTGACCTGCATCTGAGATAACCCCTGCAAGATCAGGAAGGTTTGTGCAGTGTTCACCCTCCAGCAAAAAGGTCAGTTCCTTTAAACCATTTTATTTCCTTTATCGTGAATCCTTTGGACAAGGCATCTCTCAGCTGGGATCAGCAGTAACGTAACGTCTTCGAAGAAATCAGTTTTCAGGGAAGTCTCTCCCTACTGACTGTATAAATCACTTGGACTTTCAAATTTACCACTTTAAGACTGTGTTTGAATTTACCACTTTAAGAACTGTTCCAGAGTTCGGCTTTTGGTAAATTGCCGTACAGCAGTTAACTTCCGGTTAAGTTAGTCGTTTGTTTACTTTTCACTATTGTTGAGCAGAGTTTAATAGACGTTTATGTTTGTTTATAAAACCTGACTCAATTCTATATTCATTGTTGCCGACCACGTAACAATACTTTCAAATCATGATATAATCATCTTTAAATCAATAACTTAAAACAACTGCAATCCTACCATTTCATTTGTGCCATTATCAGCTTCACATAACATAACTGCCCTGGATCACTAAACATAATGTAGCATTCTCTCTACCATGCAGAATAATCTACTAATTAAGCCTTGCTTTAATCAATGAAGCGTTTCATAAACAGTGCCATTGCATGTCTTTAAACATTCAATAGATCATCCTTATGGTTTCTATGTGTAATTATAGATGGTTTCCCTCTGCACTTTCACTGTGCCATGCTCTCCTCATTACTGGGGCCAGCTGTCTATCAAGTCCTCGATCCTGGCCTTCCTCACTTCTGGGCCGGGCCTTTGAAACTAGCCCTGAGCATGGCAGTGACCTCTGGTTGAAGTCCGCTGACAGTGGTAGTCCAAACTGCCAGACTTTTCGTCTAGAGGCATCAGCAGGCTTATGTTCACCTTGTAGGTCCCTATGACCTGATGCCACTACTTCTGCACAAGCTGGACCTTTGCTTGGCTGCTGGCTGGAGGTCGCACTATCTGTTCTAGTCTGAAGCAGCTGTGTGCTTGGCAGAGGAATAATTCTCTCCTCATTGTTCTTCCTTCTCATGCACTGTCCCCTCTTCTTCTTATTCATTCTGTCCTGTAATTTCTCCAAATCGGTTTCAATATGATACAAGTCATTGGTGACTTTATTGACACGGTCAAACTGATCAAGGAGACTATTGATGGTCGGCAGCAGTCGATCCAGATAGGTCTGAACACCATGTGCCTCTGTGCTCGGACTCTCTGCAAGGTTCATCTCCTCAGATTGCACCGAGCCGGATGAAATGGTGCACTTGGAGCAGTGGGACTCGGTACCAGCAGATGGGAGCCGGGAAAATCTGGAAGTTTGGGAATTGCCTGTTGGCAGGGACTCCATCCCGTCAAACTTCACTTTGTGACGGAACTACAATGAAATGAAGGAAATGTCATTGACAGCAATGATTAAATGAGACAACGTTTCCAGTTTGATGTTTAACTGCTGTGCAGACGGCTAGTTCGAAGGGCTCAAAGGTTTGCTGGTGCAATTAATTCCAATTCAAGTCCAACCACACTGATCCAGCATTCTGTGGATAATAGGTTAATAGAATAGTACAGCACAGTACAGGCCCTTCGGCCCACAATGTTGTGCTGACCCTTAAACCCTGCCTCCCATATAAGCCCCCAACTTAAATTCCTCCATATACCTGTCCAGTAGTCTCTTAAACTTCACTAGTGTATTTGCCTCCACCACTGACTCAGGCAGTGCATTCCACGCACCAACTACGCTCTGAGTAAAAAAACTTTCTCTAATATCCCCCTTGAACTTCCCACCCCTTACCTTAAAGCCATGTCCTCTTGTATTGAGCAGTGGTGCCCTGGGGAAGAGGCGCTGGCTATCCACTCTATCTATTCCTCTTAATATCTTGTATACCTCTCATCCTCCTTCTCTCCAAAGAGTAAAGCCCTAGCTCCCTTAATCTCTGATCATAATCCATACTCTCTAAACCACGCAGCATCCTGGTAAATCTCCTCTGTACCCTTTCCAATGCTTCCACATCCTTCCTATAGTGAGGCAGCCAGAAATGGACACAGTACTCCAAGTGTGGCCTAATCATAGTTTTATAGAGCTGCATCATTACATCGCAACTCTTAAACTCTGTCCCTCGACTTGTGAAAGCTAACACCCCATAAGCTTTCTTAACTACCCTATCCACCTGTGAGGCAACTTCCAGGGATCTGTGGACATGTACCCCCAGATCCCTCTGCTCCGCCACACTACCAAGTATCCTGTCATTTACTTTGTACTCTGCCTTGGAGTTTGTCCTTCCAAAGTGTACCACCTCACACTTCTCCGGGTTGAACTCCATCTGCCACTTCTCAGCCCACTTCTGCATCCTGTCAGTGTCTCTCTGCAATCTTTGACAATCCTCTACACTATCTACAACACCACCAACCTCTGTGTCGTCTGCAAACTTGCCAACCCACCCTTCTACCCCAACATCCAGGTCACTAATAAATAGGAGCAGGAGTAGGTCATCCGGCCCATCATCTCCGACCTAAATCCTCTTCTCCATCCTAAATCTTGAGGCAATGTCCCCTAGTTCTAGTCTCACCTACCAATGGAAACAACTTTCCTACTTCTATCTAATCTATCCCTTTCAAAATTTTGTATGTTTCTATAAGATCCCATCTCTTTCTTCTGAACTCCAGAGAGTATAGTCCCAGGCGACTCAATCGCTCCTCATAGGTTAACCCCTTCATCCCTGGAATCAAACTGGTGAACCTCCACTGCACTGCCTCCAAAGCCAGTATATCCTTTATATCCTTCCTCAAGTACGGAGACCAGAACTGCACACAGTACTCCAGGTACAGCCTCACCAGTACCCTGTATAGTTGCAGCATGACCTCCCTGCTCTTGAATTCAATCCCTCTAGCAATGAAGGCCAACATTCTGTTTGCCTTCTTAATAAACTGTTGTACCTGCAAGCCAACTTTTTGCAATTCATGAACAAGCACTCCCAAGTCCCTCTGCACAACAGCATGCTGCAATCTTTCACCATTTAAATAATAATCTGCTCTTCTATTATTCCTTCCAAAGTGGATGATCTCGCATTGACCAATGTTGTATTCCATCTGCCAGACCTGGGCCCACTCACTTAACCTATCTATATCCCTCTGTAGACTCTCCACATCTTCAGTAAAATGTGCTTTTCCACTCAGTTTTCCACTCAACACCCTCTCAAGAATGTTAATATATTTCAAAGAGGTGATTCGTCTAAATTCTAGAGAGTGTAGACCTTGTCAGATTAATCTTTGTGACAGGGAAAGCTCCCAACCTAGGAATTAAATTTGCCGATGACACTACATTGATTGGCATTACCTCAAACAATAACGAGGTGGCCTACAAGGAAAAAAGTCATCTCTCTGACGCAGTGGTGTCAAATAAACAACTTCACCCTCACTGTCGCAAAAACAAAGGAGCTGGTTGTGGATTACAGGAGGAATGGAGATGAACTAACCCCTACTAACATCAATGAATCTGGGGTTGAGAGGGTAAACAGCTTTAAGTTCCTCGGCATCCACATCACCGAGGACCTCACATGGTCTGTACACACCAGCTGTGTGGTGAAAAAGACACAACAGTGCCTCTTTCACCTTAGATGGTTGAGGAAGCTTCATATGGGCCCCCAGATTCTAAGAACTTTCTACAGGGGCATAATTGAGAGCATCCTGACTGGCTGCATCACTGCCTGGTATGGGAACTGTACCTCCCTTAATCGGAGGACTCTACAGAGAATGGTGCAGACAGCCCAGCACATCTGTAGTTGCGAACTTCCCATGATTCAGGACATTTACAAAGACAGGTGTATAAAAAGGGCCCGAAGGATCATTATGGACCCAAGCCATCCCAACCACAATCTATTCCAACTGCTACCATCCAGGAAACAGTACTGCAGTGACAGCCAGGACCAACAGGCTCCAGGACAGCTTCTTCCACCAGGCCATCAGACTGATTTGAGTGTACTCTAAATTACATTGACTTTTCTATTTATTATAAATTACTATGATTGCACATTGCACATTTACACGGAGACGTAATGTAAAGATTTTTACTCCTCATGTCTGTGAAGGATGTAAGAAATAAAAAGTCAATTCAATTCAGCCTACAATGCACTACCTTCCTGAGACACCTCTATAAAACATTTTAGATGCAGTCTCACCAGGGGTCCATCTCTTTTCAGTATAAGGTCTTCAGTCTTGTATTCAAACCCTCGTGCATTTAAGGTCAAATTACCATCTGTCGGCTTAACTGCTTGCTGGCTTGAATATGTACAATGATACTCTTTCGAACAGCAATGGCTTTTAAACAGATACTTTGCATTCCCACTAAAGTGAACGGCTGAACATTTTTTCACTTTATACTTCATCAGATATGCGCTCAGCCATTCAGTGAACCAGACTGGCAGACTGATTGTCAGTCACTTGTAAAACTCCAGTGCAACTGACATGGTGGCCCTGACTAAATTCTACATTTACCTCCTTTGCTTTAGTTAGTCCAATCCAGAGTCTGAACCTTTTGATGAAGAAGTCAATCATCTCATAATCTTGTGGCTCAACGGCAGGACGATACATTTCTGCTCGGACATGCCTGTAATTCTGGATGATGATAGCACTGAAGAGGTTCCTTGTAATCCACGCCAAACACAGCAGATAGCTGGCGAAGTAGGCCAATGCGGTGAAGGGAAATTTGTGAACTGCATGCTGCAATGCCACTGTTCCTCGGGAGAAGGCAACCAAAGACAGCACGGTGTGTTTGAATGTTTTAAAGTCTTCCAGAGCTGGACAGAATATCTGCAGGAAACACCAGCGAATGAGAGTTGGAGTCATTCCTTCTAGCAGAGTAACACAGGAGATTACATCAGGAAAACTGGCCATTCAACCCAACCTGTCAATACTTTCTGCAATTTTCCACTGTATGGGGATTCTGTTTCTGAGGAGACAACTGTAGGCAGGCTCCTATGGTGGGCTAGTTTCTTGCCACCTTAACTCTCACTGTC
The DNA here is from genome assembly GCF_963921235.1 of Mobula hypostoma. Lineage (NCBI taxonomy): Eukaryota > Metazoa > Chordata > Chondrichthyes > Myliobatiformes > Myliobatidae > Mobula > Mobula hypostoma. The sequence continues at coordinate 4,532,207 of NC_086118.1, read as the reverse complement.
ACACCTTGTATCTTCTTAACCATATTTCTGAGTAAATTATGGGGTTTCCTCCCTTGCCTAAGTGTGTATAGCTGCTGTGGGCAGTATCCCCTTAAAAAGTTGATGCTGTTTGAATGTTGAGTGACAATGTTAGGAGATGTACAAAAGTCAGCGAGGACCAATCAGGAAACTCGCTTACCCCTTTTAACATTTATTTCAGGGTGTAAAGCACTCAAAACAGAATTTGATCAGTTGCGTAGATGTTTTTCAAGGGGTCTAACTAGCCATTAGCTTAAATGTGGTCACATTTCAGTGCACCAAAAAGAAGTACAATCCTATTTCAAGCACTAGTGACCCAAACTGTGGTCCCTTTGTGACTCCTGTCCCAACTGTGGCTCTCACCCTTCACCTCTCTGGCACCATGAGTTCAACCCTCACTCGAGGTTCTTGTACTGTGTCCGGACTGGTACTGTGCACTGGCAGTCCTGACCCTTTGCCACACTTGTCCTGTGCTAGTTTTCAGTGTCACATTTCCTTGTTCATTCACAGATGGTGGAAGTCACTGTAATTACCAGCATTTATTGCCCATTCCCAATTAGCTATAAACTGAGAATGCAGTTAACTAACCACTGGGATCACTACAAGCCCGACTAGACAAGGATGACAGACTTGAGAAAGTCTGTAGATGCTGGAGGAGCTCGGCAGGTCAGACAGCATTTATGAAAAAGACATTTCAGTTCAAGACCCTTCTTCAGGACTGGAAAGGAAGGGGAATGATGCCCAAATAAAAAGGTTGATGGAGGGGAAGGAGGCTAGTTGGAAGGTGATAGGTGGGGAAGGTCAAGGGCAGAAGAAGAAAGAATCGGAGAGGAGAGTGGACAATTGGAGGAAGGGAAGGAGAAGGGGACTCAGAGGGGGAAAACATCAGCAGGTGAGAAGAAGTGAAAGGTCAGAGTGACAGGTTTCTTCTTCTCACTGGCTTCTGTGGTTTGAACTCCGAAATTCAGCGCAAATCTTCACTTGGATAAAATTCCAGCATCCAACTCTAATTGGCTGTACTACAGTTCCCTCATTTATTGTACTGTACAAGGTCCCAATACCCACCATGTAACCACACTGTGCATAGACCAGAACAAGCAGGAAGAAGACTAAGGTGGCCGCTGTCAGCTCTTGGAACGTATACTGGAACGTTTTTCCAAACACACACCACCTTCGGAAAAAACGAAGCTGTCCTACGATCTAAAGGAAGGAAGAATATATTTAGCACCTTCTTCCAGCTCTTGACAAAGTAAGGCTAAAGCTTTCCTTGGCTTTAAGGTCAAAGGTCGCAAAGGGCCTTTCAGAACTGAGATGAGAAGCTTCTTCACTGGGTAATCTTTGGAATTCTCTGCCCAGGCGGTATGGGGAGGCTGTCACCGAGTATACTCTGGAGAGAGTGGAATAGCATTTTAAATATATTATGGAACCAAGGAAAATTATGTCCATACAGGAAGGTGGCACTGAGATAAAGTATCAGCTACTATCATACAGAATAGTGGAAGAAGCAAAGGAGCTAATCTCCTTCAGCTTCCATATTTTACATTCATCTTCCACAGTATTCCAAATCAAATTTTCCAAATTATAAATGCTTTGAAGACCAGTCACCATCCTAGGATCTACTGCAGCAAAGATGCACAAACAACCATATATATATATATATATATATATAAAAAACAGAACAGTCCTTCAGCCCATCTGATCTTTACTGACCGTGATGCCTATCACGTAATGTTAATCCCAATCACCCACATTAGGTCTAGACGTCTCTACACTTTACCTGTCTAAACACTTTTTAAATTAAATTTTATCTATTTCCACCACCTCCTCTGGAAGCACATTCCAAATATTCACCACCCTCTATGTGACAAACATACCCCTCAGAAATCCTTTTAATTTCTCCCCTCTAACCTTAAATTCGCACCCTCTGCTGCTCTACTCTCCGGCCGCTCCTGCTGGTGCTGCCCTCCAGTGTTGGTACAGTGCAACTACAGGCTGGACTGCAGGGAATCATCAACTTGCAAGACTTGTTGTTCAGGGTCTTGGACTAAACATGTGCTTTTTTGTTCTCCCTCCTTCTATTTTGAGTGCAAAGTTTTTGCACCTTGGTCCCAGAGGAACACTGTTTCATTCATCTATACTTATGTACGGTTTGAATGACAATTAAAATTGATTTGATTTTTACTCCTCTGCTTTCTGGCCCATCTACACTCAGTGGCAACTTCATTAGGTTCACCTATGTTCCTGCTTGATAATGCAAATATCTAATCAGCTAATCATGAGGCAGCAACCCGAGAGGGAGACATAGTCAAGAAGTTCAGTTGTTGTTCAGATCAAGCATTAGAATAGGTAAGAAATACAACCTAAATGATTTTGACCATGGAATGATTGTTGATGCCAGACAGGGAGGTTTTGAGTAAATCAAAAACTGCTGATCTCCTGGGATTTTCATGCACAACAGTCTCTAGAGTTTACAGGGAAAGGTGCGAAAAACAAAGACATCCAGTGAGCAGCAGTACTGTGGGCAAAAAAGTCTTGCTAATGAGAGAGGTCGGTGGAGAATGGCCAGACAGGTTCAATCTGATTATAACTCAAATAACCACGTGTTACTACAGAGGTATGCAGAATAGTATCTCTGAATGCACAACATGTTGAATCTTGATGTGGATGGGCTACAGCAACAGAAGACAATGAACATATACCTCCTAAAGTGGCCACTGAGTGAATACCCCTCAACCTCCTATGTGCCAGCAATAATAAACACTGTCTATCCAATCTCTCCTTATTGCCACAGCACCCTAGTGAGTTTCCTCTGCACTCTCCCCCTTGCTGCCAGCCCCTTCTCCAGTGTAGAGGTCAGAACTGTTCACTGTACTCCTGTCAGCCTTTATTCCTTTCTTCCTCTTCCTGCTTCCTCGGGGAAATGTTGTCCCTGTGTTGACTAGCTTTGAATGAAGTGTTTGAATCTCTTGAGCGATCTCCATCTTCTTGGCCCACTCCAGGAGATGTGGCAATGCCAGCAGTTATTGTCCACCTTCATTTGCTCCTCAAGCAACGGGGCATTTGAGGAATCACATGAAGACCGGACCGGGGTGGAGAGCTTGAAGAACATGAGTGGTGGATTGTGCAGCTCTATAATAGCTTTGTGGCTACTATCATCAAGACTAGATTACGTCCAGATGCTGAGTTTGTTACCCAGAGAGTGGCCGATGCCCGGTATGACGGTAGAGGCTTTAGAGGCCACTGAGTGTATGTTTATGGTCCTCTGTTGCCGTGGCCCATCCACGCCAAGGTTCAACATGTGTTCAGAGACTTTTGACAGAGGTTTAGATAGGCACGTGAATATGAGAAAAATGGAGGGATATGGACATGACGTAGGCAGGAGGGATTAGTTTTTTTTTAAATATATTTTTCAGCAGGTTCAGCACAGCATTGTGGGCCAAAGGGCCAGTTCCTATGCTGTACTCTTCCATGTTCTATGTTCTGAATTCTGCAGCTACTGTTGAAGTTGGACTCTTCCCTCCACATCAGTATACTACTGCACTACATACCCCTTGACTTGAACAAAGGATTCCCGGTCAAGTTGACTTTACCGTCATGTACACAAACACAGCGAGGTACAGGTTACTGAAAACGTGCTTGCAGTAGCTCACAGGCACAGAGATGCAGAGAGCACACAGAATATAAGTTATTTGTAAATTTTAAAAGATAGTGAAGAATACTGTGAAGATATTAGTGCAAGAAGTAATTGTCATTGTAAATTGTTCTGTGATCAGGCTAGGATTAAATTGGGGGATTGCAGGGCAGTGTGGCTCAAAGGGCAGGAAGGGCCGATTCTCTGCTGTATCTCAGTAATATGTCTATGCTAGTTTAAGAGATGGCCTGTTGTGTTTCATTGCTAAGGTAGGATCAGGTTGCACTTCCCGCATCTTTTAGCTCTGCGGTGTGCGTCGTGGAGGTAATGATGTGATGAGCAGCTCGGCAGCTCTGCCGCAGGGATCGGTTACCCCCCCCCCGCCCCCACTTACCTCTTGCTGGCCAGACTGAGACTGACATCCTGGAGGGGGAGGCCGAGATCCCTGGGGGGGGGGGGGAGACTAACATCCCGGGGGGGGGAGAGACTGATATCCTGGGTGGGGGGGGGAGACTGATATCCTGGGGGGGGGGAGAGACTGATATCCTGGGGGGGGGGGAGACTGATATCCTGGGGGGGGGGGGAGACTGATATCCTGGGGGTGGGGGGAGGGACCGACATCCCAGGGGGAGACCAACATCCCGGGCGGAGGTAACCGAGATCCCGGAGGGGGGGGGGACCAATTCTACACTGTATCTCAATAAATAAATTCCAAAGACATGCAGGTTGTTGAGTTAACTGGCCAGTCTTAGGTTCCCCTAGTTTGTAGGTGAAAGGGTGTGGAGGAAGGTTGGTGGGGATATGGGGAGAGTAAAGGTAGTTTGTGTGGAGTTTGTGACAGAGCACAGACTCAATGGGTTGAGTAACGTGTTTCCTTGCTGTATAACTCTATAACTTTAGAAAATGAGCAGAGGATTGGATAAATCGTTCAATGAGCTAACACTCTGAAGGGCCGAATAGCCTCGGGCACTAATTTTCTAGTTCTAGAGATTCGTGCCTTGCTCTGACAGATTCATGTCAGCTGCTGACCTACCTTCAGGGTGAGAACGGTGAGCAGCAAAGCTGCAAGGTCAGAGGCTGCCTCGGACAGCAGGGCAACACGGGAGAAGCTGACAAATGCCCAGCGGTTCCTCTTGTGACGGTCGAGCTGCACGTCAGCCAGTCTGAGGCGGCTGAAGTGGAAGGTGGGAATGAGGATGGAGAGGAGGATGATGAGGAGCTGGACATACTTCTGCCTCTCTCTGAAATAAGCCAAACCCACTCTATGCACGGCAACAGCTTCAGAGCACAGGAAGACAAAGCTGAAGAGCAGAAGCAACACCTGGAGCGGGAAAGACAGAAGTGATTGCTAACAACATAAACCGGAGTGGTGTCATCAGGAGCTCAGCCTACGTCAGAGCTGAGCTCAGATCTGTGTCCTCGGAGACTCCATGGTGGTACAGGTTTGAACTCATTGACAGAGGGACAGGAGCCAGACATAAACAAGTTCGGTGCAACACACAGACAAATGCTGCAGGAACTCAGCAAGTCAGGAAGCATCTATATCGGCAAAAAACATCTTTGGATTTCCCACCATAGATGCACCCGAGGTTGCTGAGTTCCTCCAGCATTTTCCGCATAATACTCGAGATTTTCAGCATCTGCAGACCCTTGTGTAAACAAGTTCAGCTTGATTAGAACCTGTAATTTTAGTGCGGGTGAGAACTTAGAGCACAGTTTTCTGCACAGCTTCTTTCTTCATTCTCAGAACAATGTACTCTTTCCTACAGCATGCTCACCAGACCACATCACCTCTCCTTGGGCCCCTGGAGAGATGGAACCAAAAGAAACTGGAGCAGTCAACCAAGAACTAAGTGAATGCAATTTTTTAAAATTATGTCTGTTTTTGCACTACTATTTTTAAATGTAATTATTTAACACACATCTATATACCTAATGTAATACATTTATTTACTTCTTTTCTATATTATCATGTGCTACATTTTACTGCTGCCACTATAAACAAATTTCATGAGATATGTCGTTGATATTGAACCTGACTCTGAGTGGGAAGCATGTTCAAAGTGACTGATGGTAAACGAAGTGTAAAGAGGGCTCAGCCAAAGAGATTCAGCAGTTAACTCTGGGAACATGAAGTAACTAAAGTTTGTGTCTAACGGTTAGGAATTACAGGGCAACTGGAAATTAACTGGGTTCCTCCCTCTTTTTGGTGCACATGTCATATCACATGATGAGCACAGACTTGAATCTCTCAAAAGAAATTTGTGAAATTCCATTAAAAGCAGCAATACACTGCTTGTCCAGGGTTACGTGCTAAAACAGGCCATCAGACCATCACTGTTGTGCTGCTCTCCTGGACAAAGGTCAGAACCTGCAGAATCTCTGTCCCTGGGAGGCACAAAACAGCTGCCTGGACTAGAGATGCCGAGGAAGGACGTGGAAATATGGGGAGAGGGAGACGGCGATCCCCTGTGTGTCCTGGCACTCCTTTCCACCTGTCTGGTCTGATGAAATTCAATGCCCTGAGTGACAGCCTACTACTGCAGGGCCCGGGTTGATCAAAGGGCTTTGACTTCCGCAAGGATGTGATTTGTTGCAGGTCACTGCACGAGGTAGGTGTGACTGGTGTAAACTAAGGCAGGTAGATGTTGTGGGCAAGGCTTTAACGTGACAGGACAGGCCCTTTTATTGACGGCACATTGCTGATCCGTGCGTGGTATGCCCTATGTCTGGCCTGAATGAAAAACAGAGGAAATAGGGTGCATCCAAAAACACCTGCTCCCACTGGAGGTGTGCACTGTAGGACCTGTGAATTTGTGAACAGCAAGACTGACACCAGGGCAATGGGCAGAAATCCACTGATCATTCAATAGTGCTAAAAGGTTCTTTCAGTCATCCAAGACAGAAAATGATATGTCACTTCAATAGTATCACCCGAGACACTGCCTCCCTCAAACAGCACAGGAGAATCATCGAGGTACTAGCTCAATACCACATAGTGGGACATGAATACACCGTTTCCGACCCCGAGGGAAAGTGCTACCACAGAGCTGTCTTTGACACAACAAGAAGCTGCCAGTAACATCAAATACATAATGAGAGAGGGGGTGTTTGAACCAACCTGACATCAGTTGAAGTAGCCCGATACTGGTCTTAACTTACTGTAGGCTGAAAATGTACAGTTTATCCAATAACTTTAAGTTTCAGAGTGATGCTTACCATACACGTGAGCAACAGGTGCAGGCCCTGGTTTGAATGCGACAGAGAGAAAGGTTTAATGTCTATGCTTGGTCCTGTAGGTTTCGTTGGCTGGAATTCCACAACTAACTTCACCACTGCGTACAAATTCACGTCCCGACTATATTGGGTGAACTCAACAAATAGGGCCTGTGTCCTGTAATGGGGAAGGAAGTAGAACAGAAGACAGTCACATTAAAATCCAATTTCAGCAGAAAATATCCACAAAGTACAAGTATGTAGACATTATTACTGCAGGACAGATCCATTTACGGGAAAACTGGATATACATAGAAAGGACGAATAATACAGGATTAGAGGAAAAGAGGTGGGCAGATACTTTTGGGAAATATCAACACACACCACCACAAATGAGCTGACTGAAGCTTCAATATTTCTGCATAACTAAGGGAGATGTGGCATTGTGAGAATAGGAACTTACTCTATACATATGAGGGGTGACTGATAAGTTTGTGGCCTAAGGTACAAGGAGTCAATTTTAGAAAACCTAGTACAGCCTTCAACCTGATGGCATGAACATTGACTTCTCTAACTTCCGCTAATGTCCCACCTCCCACTCGTACCCCATCTGTTATTTATTTATATACACACATTCTTTCTCTCACTCTCCTTTTTCTCCCTCTGTCCCCCTCACTATACCCCTTCCCATCCTCTGGGTTTTTCCCCTCTCCCCCTTGTCTTTCTCCCTGGGCCTCCTGTCCCATGATTCTCTCATATCCCTTTCGCCAATCACCTGTCCAGCTTTTGGCTCCATCCCTCCCCCTCCTGTCTTCTCCTATCATTTCGGATCTCCCCCTCCCCCTCCCACTTACAAATCTCTTACTAGCTCTTCCTTCAGTTAGTCCTGACGCAGGATTTCGGCCCGAAACGTCGACTGTACCTCTTCCTAGAGATGCTGCCTGGCCTGCTGCGTTCACCAGCAACTTTGATGTGTGTTGCCTGAATTTCCAGCATCTGCCGAATTCCTCGTGTTTACATTCATTTTTCAACATAGTCCCCTCCTATATTGCAGAATAAGGAGACTCAAACTGGTAAGAGCCTAAATAAATGGATTTACAGGAAATGTATTGCTCAAAGGGTGGTATGGAAGACAGAGGTACTGACTTATAGGGCACTGGATTAGAGGGAGTTTGTTCTTTGGGAGCAGATCTACTTAAGCCTGGCTGGGACCAAAGTCCTGGCAAACCTTACAGTTAGGGCCATACAAAGGGTTTCAATGGAGAAAACTTAGGGGTGGAGTCAGAGCTTTGGGGTTCTAATGCTTTTACTGTCACTCATTCTTTGAGGCACTCTTCTGTTTTCATGGATGTCTGTGAAGAACAAGAATTTCAGGATGTATATTTATACAATTACTGAGATTAAATGTAATTATTGAAAGTAACAATCTGAGCAGAGTTGAGTCCAGCAACAGTTTTTACTATCTACAGGCAGCATTCACCAAGACTCCTTACACAGCACTTTTCAAACCTAGTTAGAACAAGGGAATCGAATACGGGGACATAACCACCTGGAGGTTTCAGTCCAGTCACGCACCATTCCGACATGAAAATATATTGCTGTTCCTTCATTGCTGCTGGACCAAAATTCTGGAACTCTCTTCCCTAACAGCACGGTGGGTATACCCACACCTCATGGACGGCAGCAGTTCAAGAAGACCGATCACTGCCAACTTCTCAAGGGTGCCTGGGGGTAGACAATTAACTGCTGGCTTAGCCTGCAATGCTCACATCTCGGGAATGAGTCTAAAGAAAAGGCCCAGCAGTAAAAGTGCATTAACAAATGACAAGTCAGGAGAAACATTAAAAAAGATAACATTAAAACATTCAGGATGAAGTCTTCTGCATTAATGAATGTATTCAGAGAAATGTTTACATGGTGGTTGACCAGGAAAGAACACTATAAATTCCAGGCTTGTTGACATGTAGAAAAGATAGACAAAATGGGAGAATCTAGGTAGATGGGGTTAGATTCGTCAAGCTCAAAGACCATCAGCTTCTATTAGGACTATTACAGAGAGGAATGTCTGAGCTGGGAAGAGCTGGAGAGACAGCAACTTCCAACGCAACCAGCAGGGAGTTTATGCCACTTATACCAACCAACCGGACGTCACCCTGCAAGGCAGCCTCTCCAAAATAAGCCTTTGTTCAGCAAATGCCAGCTGAGTCCCAGCTCAAGAAGCACACAGCCTGAATAACCTGTTGTAAAATACAAATCCGTGTGTTGGGAATGGAGATAGGCTGCTGAATCAAATCAGCTCTCTGTGAGGCAGTGCAAAGCAGGGTATCAGTGTAAAATTAGCACAAAAGCAGAAACAAAGACAGTAGTGAGGAACGGAATTGCCTGATAAAATTAACAAGTGAAAACAGTTCATACTCAAAGATAAGGAACATAAGTGGAAGTGGTATTGTTAGACCAGAGCATTAGTCAAGAAATAAGAGCTTGTTCTACAATAATCACGGGGACTTTAATTATGACTTAGGCAGGCCAACATGGTTTGGAGCACAACTTCAAAGAACACATCTGAGGTAACAAAGGAACAGCTATACTTTAGATGGTGTATTTAACTAGCTAGTTATCAATTTCATACCAAAGAATATGCTGGGTAAGACAATCACATTATGTTAGAACTTAACAGGTCCAAAACTTTCTATAAATGCAAATACATAGTTATGAGTGGTCTTGTGATTAAGTCTAGGAATTTGGCTTAAATAATAGAGCAATAGACAAGCTTTAGCAAACATTTAAATACATTACATGTGTACATTGAAAAGAGATGCTGGAAAAATACTCCGTATCTGTAGAAAAATGTTCTCTCTCTGGGCAGTTAAAGGGATTAGAAAGTACTTTAAACTTTTAAAATGTAACAAATCTGAAGATGGATAACCGAAATTGTGAAGGAAGGAAAATAAGAAAACAAGAGTAAATTAACAAAAAATCTTTGAAAACAACATTGTTAAATCTATCTAAGACTAAGGAACTAAGGAATGAAAGTTCATAAATTCCTGAGAGACAAATACAGGAAGTTTCAGATGTGGTTTAGATGATAAACAAGTATTATGTATCTACCTTCAGAAAAATCCTGCAAAAATCAATAGGAATAACAGCTAATAAATCCCTTGGGCCTGACTGCATACAATCCAGAATTCTAAATGTAGTGGTGTAAGTCAGCAGGTACATCAGTGATGAGCGTCCAAAATTCCCTGAGACTGAGCTAGCTAGAGCAGATGAGAAATTAGTGAATTTAACAGTAGATTTCAGGTCAACAACCTTCTCATTAGAAAATGGGAATCTCGCTGATATGAAGTGAGACCAGTGCTCGCTCCACAGATGCTGCCAACTTGCTAAAGGTTTTCTGCCTCTGTGCTTGTCTTTACTGTGGAATACGTTGAAACTTTATAGTGACCCTACTTACAGTAAATTGTAAGTACAGGGTGACATCATGAACTTAGAAAAGTATAGATGGGTTCCAATAGTGCAACTAAATCACAATTATGGAACTTTCTCAGTAGGATAAGTGTTTCTGATGAAGCACATGTAGAAAACAGTGACCTAATAGGATTAAAAGTACTTCCCCAATGCTCCAAACAGAACTCTAACCCCACCAGCAGCTTCCAGACTTGGTTGCCTCTTCTGCCATACCACCAAAGCTTCACGGATCCCTTCCTCCAAATAATCAGAACATTCATTAAGATTCTCATTTCTCAAATCTCAGCAGGACCCTGCAGTGGACAGCATACCACCAGGTCTGGGACCAACTCCTCCACACATCTTCAGGGGTAAAGTCTGCAACCACTCCCCCCCCACAGACAGTTCTCAGACTAGGTGTCCTTATGCTTAGCACACCTGGGTCACCAATTGGAACCTCACCCCTGGCAGCCCACTGACCTGTTGCTGAGAGAACTCTAAGCCAGGTCTATTGTGTACTGAAACAATTGTCTCCTGGAACCCCACACCTTATCAGAGCCCCACACATCTCTGCTCTTAGGACTTACCAATTTACTCTAGCTAACTAAATAATAAATATTCCTTTAGTTAAAAAAAAGTTACTCACTTTGCATCAATCCAACCATTCTGGTTCAAGTCCTCCAAAATTGCTCTGCTTACTTCGGAATTATTCCCAAGCTCCAGAGTATATCCATCACTGCTGTGGGTCGCCCCCTCTCGAGTGGACCATCGACTGTAGAGCACAGGAGCAGACGTTTCACTCACTGCTTGTTTCCAGTTAATGTTTTGTGACTTATTGTTCATCAGCGACTATAGTATCACGTAACATCACTGCGTTTTCCTTTATTTACAGTCACTATCTGGCAATGACTTTTTGGGGTATACTTTTCATTATAACAAATAGCGTATCCTTTTCCATTTAGAGAGTACTACATCTAAAATTCCATAGTGCAGTTTCAGCCAACTTTTTCTATTTAAAAATTACTTCATAAAATGTATTCTAGGAAGGCTTTGAGAGATACAGTGCTCCTTGCCCACTGGTCACTCAGAATTATTCAAAACGTTTACTCCATCCTCCCTGGAGCTGAGCAATACTGCTTCCCAAAAATTCAGCAAGAAGCTGATGATGAGATCTGCATTCCAGAGCCAACTCACTGAGGCGAGGGAAAAAAAGGAATGAATCCTTAACCAGGAGGGCATTAAATAAATTGGATGCGCGAACTCTGGAAGTCTGGGTGCACTCATGTCTGGTACAGAGTTTGGCTGCCTATTCAGTGTTCCAACACTGCCAGCTAAACATGGGATAAAATCTCAGCAATTCTTCCTTGCAACTGAAAACTGACTCAATGACACTGATTTTTATTACACCTCCACTGGCCTCTCAAAGTATAATGCTGTTGAAGATGGGAAGTGCATGAGGCTGCTGGTTTCATCTACTTTGAACCTTGACCCTACTTCATTTCGGCCTAAACTTAGCAAGGTCAGGACTGGCAGTGCTCTGGGTACACTGATACCCTGCTTTGCACTGCCTCACAGAGTGCTAATTTGATTCAGCAGCCTATCTCCATTCCCAACACTCACAGATTGTATTTTACAACAGGTATCTATTCAGGCTGTGTGTTTCTCAAGCCGGAGACTCAGCTGGCATTTGCTGAACAAAGGCTTATTTTGGAGAGGCTACCACACAGGGTGACGTCCAGGTAGTTGGTATAAGTAGTGTAAACTCCCTGCTGGTTGTGTTGGAAGTTGCTGTCTCTCCAGCTCTTTCTAGCTCAGACATTTCTCTCTGTATTAGGCCCAACTGAGCTTGACGAAAAGAGACTATAGGATTGCAGTGGTCTGCCTGCAGACGGAGCAGATACTGCCCATGCTCAGCTCACCCTACCAGACAGAGTGACCTCACAATGCCAACCCCTCCACTCTGAGCCTCATCTGATTCAGTGCTGGGTCTGCCCCAACATCAGAATAAGAAACGTATGTATTATTACTGTCATATATGGCATTAAATTTGTTATGTTGTGGCAGGAGTACAGTGCAAAGACGAAGTTTCAAAATAAATTAACAATGCTAAAAAGGCATAAACGCGGTGACGGTTCATGGGTTTGGACGGCTGTAGGCCGGCAGCATGGCGACACACCGGTCACTCTTCAGGGATAGTGAGAGTCAGTAATGATGGATGCTACCTTCTTGCAGATGTCCTCGTCAGCCGGGAGGATTGTGGTCATGATGGATCTGGCTCAATCTACAACCCTCTGCAGCCTCTCGCAATCCTGTGCGTTGGAGTTCCCATAACCAGCAGTGATACAACGGGTAGGATGTTCTCCACCATTCTCCACACAAATTCACAAGAGATCTTGGGGACGGTCCAAATATCCTCAAATTCTAGCAAGCCTTCAATGTGTTGGGCCCCCTCTGAGATGTTGATGCCCGGAAAGGACCTCACTGTTTCACCCTTTACTCCTCAATTGAGCACTGGTGTATGTTCTCCTGATTTTCACTTCCTGAAATCCACAATCAGTTCCTCGGTTTTAGTGATGATGAGTGTGAGGTTGTTGCGACAGTACTCAACCAGCCAACCTATCTCACTCCTTGTGGTCATAAGACATTAAGACATAGGAGCAGAATTACACTGTTCAGCTCATCAAGTCTGCTCCACTGTTCCATTACAGCTGATTTATTATCCCTCTCAACCCCATTCTCTTGCCTCCTCCTGATAACCTTTGATGTACCCAATGACTTGGCCTACACAGCCATCTGTGGCAATGAATTCCATAGCGTCAACACCCTCTGGCTAAAGAAGCTCTCCATCTTTGTTCTAAATGGACACCTGTCTATTTTGAGGCTGTGTCTCCTGGTCCTAGACTCCCCCACTACTGAAAACGTCTCAATCATACTCTTATCTAGGTCTTTCAATATTTGATAGGTTTCAAAGACATACCCGTCATTTCTCTGACCTCCAGTGAGTACAGGTCCAGAGCCTTCAAATGCTCCTCACATGTTAACCCATTCATTACTGGAATAATTCTCATGAACCTCTCCTGGACCCACTCCAGTGCCAGCACATTTTTTCTTAGATAAGGGTAATCTTTGATTCCATCAACTGCAGTGCCATGGGTGAAATTATAGATGGTATCTGAGTTGTGCTTAGCCACACAGTCATGAGCGAGGAAGTACAGCAGTGGATTAAGCATGCACCTCTAAGGTGTGCCTGCCTTGGTGGTCAGTGATTACTGATCTTCACTCACTGTGGTCTTAGCAGTCCATGGTTAATGGTGGGAGAGGGTGTATGTGGAGTAGGGTTGGCACCAGGATCCCACCAGTAATGTCAGTAATGCAGCTCCCTGGATACAATGTTATAACAATCCCCTTTAGTGCCGATTTGTTCTGCGTTCTCGTTCCTAGCCCGCTCGACATCCTATGCACTGTCAACTCCAGTGTACACCAAGGGAATTTTAGGATTATGTGATTGGAAAAATACAGATAGGGCATACAAAAATCAGCAGTACCATCAATAGTAATATCTACTCTTACCCAGCAGAGTCATCCGACGAATAAACCCAACTGCGATTGGTACTCCTGGCCATTGCTTTGTCTCTCAGTAGGTTATAATGGCTGTAGGTAACTCCAGGACAAACGCCAGGGATTAGCCTGTAAACCCATGAGCACCAATATCCTGAAACAGGTACACACAGAGAGTTAGACATTTATACCTTTGTGACCGCTGAGTGTTTATATGATAGTGATAGTATATCTTTGTAAAATGGAAAGAAAATTGCTGAGTCTGAAATTTATGTTAACAGGAAGTATGTAGTAGGAAAGGGGTATCGGGTATGATTGCTTAATCGGAAGAACCTACTCAAGGTATTGCTTGTTTTTGGAGGCTCTGATTCACATTCACAGAGCCTTTAAAGTCTTCACTCTGTAGCTCCAGCAGAGCTCCAGTTCAAAGGTCATACTACAAAGTAAAATCAGTTCCTTCAGACTTGGACATACAGATTATATTGCACCTCTTAGTAGAGATGTAATAAACCCATAAAACCGTTAACTACTTGCATAGACAATTATTCATGATTATACATAAGCAAATTTATCTACATAAATTTTCTAAAAAAACTACCTTTTTTGTTTACTGGTCCCTTAAGTGCAAGCTAAATTTAAAAACCTTGTCAATCACTTTTCCTCACTGACCTCATACACATGTTCTCACATCCTTTTCTACAATTAAAGATTCAAAGTACATTTATTATCAAAATATGTATGCAGTATACAACTCTGAGTTTCATCTTCCCACAGACAGCCACGATCCAAAGAAAACCATGTAACCCATTCAATAAAAAACATCAAACCCCGAACACAAAAAACAAAAAGAACAAATTGTGCCAATGACAAAAAATGAGTGACAAAAACAGAATATAAAACATCAAATCACTAAGTCATCAAAACAGTCCAGGAATGTTCAGTTTCAGTTCAGTATTATAATAATTTTTATATCTATGAACACAGTGCATCACATATTATGTAACATAAGACATGGGAGCAGAATTAGGCCATCTGGCCCATCGAGTCTGCTCCACCATTCAATCATGACTGATCCTTTTTTCTATCTCCTCCTCAACCTGAGCTCCCGGCCTTCTCCCCATAACCTTTGATGCCATGTCCAATCAAGAATCTATCAATTTCTGCCTTAAATACACCCAACAACCTGGCCTCCACAGTTGCATGTGGTAACAAATTCCACAAATTCACCACCCTCTGGCTAAAGAAGTTTCTTCGCATCTCTGTTTTGAAAGGGTGCCCCTCTATCCTGACACTATGCCCTCTTGTCCTAGACTCTCCCACCATGGGAAACATCCTTTCCACATCTACTTTGTCTAGACCTTTCAACATTCGAAAAGTTTCGATAAGATCCCCCCTCATCCTTCTGAGTTCCAGTGAGTACAGACCCAGAGCTATCAAATGTTCCTTGTATGATAACCCTTTCATTCCTGGATTCATCTTTGTGAACCTCCTCTGAACCCTCTCCAATGCCAGCACATCTTTTCTAAGATGAGGGGCCCAAAACTGTTCACAATATTCAAGGTGAGGCCTCACCAGTGCCTTATAAAGCCTCAGCATCACATCCTTGCTCTTGTATTCTAGACCTCTTGAAATGACTGCTAACATGGCATTTGCCTTCCTCACCACTGATTCGACCGGCAAGTTAACCTTCAGGGTGGTTTGCACAAGGACTCCCAAGACCCTCGGCATCTCAGATTCCTGGATTTTCTCCCATTCAGAAAATAGTCTGCACATATATTTCTACTACCAAAAGTGCATGACTATTGTGACGGGATCTTAAGTTTTATTTGTTATGGACTATGCCTTTAAGGAGAGAAAGAGAATCGAGTTGGACTTATGGACTCTGTTGGATTTCTACTTGTCTACAAAATTGCTTGGTTGCTATGGTGACCAACTCGTTTACATTTCTCTGCAGCAAAATGAATTTATACAAGGACACTACAGAACTGCTGTCAGCCTCTGGGTTGCCACTGTGAAAGAGCGGTGGAGTTATTTGATGGACTATCAATTGTTTATACAGTTCGCGGCTTGTTTTGAATAAGCAAGGTCAGATGATTTTCACACAGACACACAGTTCAGAGTCAAGATGGATTCGGTCAATGGAAGACACCAGTGAGTCGGTCGCTGGTTTAAACTTGCAGCAGCCCAAAAGAGATCGATCCAGAGTATTGATAAATGACTCTCATAAGTTGCTGCATCCGGAAGCAGTTGCAGAGAGGGGAGAGAAAGGTTTGAAACAGAAGAAACCTAGTGACAAAGAGGTCACTGTTTGGACTTTGTCCAAGTAGCCCGTAAGGGGTGAGTTTGATTCCATTCGAATACGAAGGTGTGATTGTCACATAGTTGATCCACAGGACTGGGTTCTCTGGTGAGGGGAAAACCTTTGTGAATACCACATGTGTGTTACTCTTTGGGTGTGGTAGTTCACTGAAGAAAGGCATCCCCGTGGCAAATCACTGTTGGAGTTATTTTGTACGTCATGGAACTGGATAAGCGGCTATCACGTTGTGTGTTTGGGGTAACCACAGGGAATCTACTGGTGTGTCTACCCTTGCCTGGGTGGTGGTTCCCTGGAAGGGGGTCCCCTTTGTGATAAGCTACTGTTGGTGATAATCCCTACGTGGATTCTGTTTGAGTATCCTGCGGCCACCACTTTGGGATGTCCCGTAGCTGAATTTGGATGTGGTACCACTTGTGTTGAAAGGATATTCATTGAAGATCACTGCTGGTGATACTTTATGCGTGGAGTGGAACAACTTCGGAGATAAAACCTACTGCTATTGTTATTTTGTATTGCTGTCGTGGAATCTGTGGAATATCAACGTAATTGCCTTCTCACAATATTTGCCAACCTGAGCATTGAACTGAACTTTCTTACATACCATTGTAAGATTGTAACTCTTGCCACCTGAGCTTGAGTAAGTTTGGGAACTTTATCTATACCCCTATACATGCATAACACTGCTAACTTTTGATCACCTGGTTAAGTTACTATGTTTAGTGGAAGGAAGGAAATTGCCTTTTTAAACTCACGGGGAGCATAGTCCAGCAACTTTTTTTTGTTGATGTTTCTGTAGCAGGCAATTTCTTTTTTACGAGGTCGAGTTGCTAGCTTGACGCTCAACCCAGCACGGATGGAAAGCGTGCCAGGGGAGCCGGCTGAGTTCGAACTCGGGAGCCTTCGCTCCGAAGTCCGGCGCTGATGCTACCACGCCACCAGCCAGCAGACTATATTTAGTAGTTACTAATAAAGATAATGGATTTTAACATCAAAACCAGACGCCTGGTGTTTTCTATTGTTGCTGATACTTTTACAGGCTACGTGATACTACATTTTCCAACATTGTATTTTGTTTGCCACTTTCTTGCCCATTTTCCTAATCTGTCCTTGTCCTTCTGCATCCTACTCGTTTCCTCAACACTACCTGCCCCTCCACCAATCTTCGTATCACCTGCAAACCTGGCAACAAAGCCATCTATTCCATCTAAATCATTGATATTCAGCATAAAAAGAAATGGTCCCAACCCCAACCCCTGTGAAACACCACTAGTCACTGGCAGCCAACCAGAAAGTGAGGCAGGAGAAATAATAACGGGGGACAAGGAGATGGCTGATGAACTAAATGAGTATTTTGCGTCAGTCTTCACTGTGGAAGACACTAGCAGTATGCCTGATGTTGTGTGTGAAGGAAGAGAAGTGAGTGCAGTTACTATTACAAGGGAGAAGATAGTCAAAAAGCTGAAAGACCTAAAGGTACATAAGTCACCCAGACAAGACGAACTGCACCCTAGGGTTCTGAAAGCGGTAGCAGTAGAGATTGTGGAGATTAATTAGAAATCATCTTTCAAAAATCATTGGACTCCAGCATGGTGCCTCCTACCAATCAGCGAATGCTCCAACCGTGATAGTAACTTTCCTGTAATTCCATGGCTCTTAACTTGGTAAGCAGCCTGACGTGTGGCACCTTGTCAAAGGCCTTCTGAAAATCTAAATACTGTATACAACATCCACTGCCTCCCCTTTATCTAACCTACTTGTAGTCTCTTCAAAGAACTACAACAGGTTCTTCAGGCAGGACTTTCCCTGAGGAAAACCATGCTGACTTTATCCGATCTTGTCCTGTGTCACCAAGTACTCCATCACCTTGTCCTTAACAATTGACTCTAACATCTTTCGAACCGCTGAGGTCAGGCTAACTGGTCTATAATTTTCTTTCTGCTGCCTTCCTCCTTTCTTAAAGAGTGGAGTGACATTTACAATTTTTCAGTCCTCTGGCACCATGTCAGAGTCCAATGATTTTTGAAAGATAATTTCTAATGCCTCTGCAACCCTAGGATGCAGTTCATCTGGTCTGAGTGACTTATGTACCTTTAGGTCTTTCAGCTTCTTGAGCACCTTCTCCCTTGTAATAGTAACTGAACTCACTTGTCTTCCTCCACACATATCAGCCCTACTGCTAGTGTCTTTCACAGTGAAGACTGACGTAGAATACTCATTTAGTTCATCAGCCATCTCCTTGTCCCTCATTATTTCTCCTGCCTTATTTTCTAGAGGTCCTATATCCACTCTCATTTCTCTTTTATTTTTAACATACTTGAAAAAACCTTTACTATCCACTTTGATATTATTTCCTAGCTTGCTTTCATTTTTCATCTTTTCCCTTCTAATGATTTTTTTAGTTGCTCTTTATAGGTTTTTAAAAGCTTCCCAATCCTCTATCTTCCCACTAATTTTTGCTTCTTTGTATGCCTTTTCTTTTGCTTTAATAGTTACTTCGACTTCCCTTGTCAGCCATGGTTATACTATTTTACCATTTGAGTATTTCTTCATTTTTGGAAAACACCTGTCCTGCACCTTCCTCATCTTCCCCAGAAACTCACGCCATTGCTGTTCTGCTGTCGTCCCTGCCAACAGCTCCTTCCAATTTACTTTGCCAACACGTCTCTCATACCACTGTAATTTTCCGTACTCCACTGAAATACTGCTACATCAGACTTTACTTTTTCCCTCTCAAATTTCAAGTTGAACTCAATCATATTATGATCACTGGTTCCTAAGGGTTCTTTTACCTTAAGCTCTCTAAATTCTCTTTTCAGGACCTCATTGCTTTTCCCTCCTATGTCACTGGTACCAATATGTACCAAGACATCTGGCTGCTCCCCTTCCCTCTCCAAAATGTTGTGGACGTGATCTGAGACATCACTGACCCTGGCACCTGGGAGGCAACATACCATCCGGGTGTCCCATTCACGTCCACAGAATCTCCTGTCTGTTCCCCTCACTATCGAGTCCCCTATCACTACCGTTCCCTTCTTCTCTCTCTTTCCCCTCTGCATCACAGACTCATGCTTGGTGCCTGTAACCCGGTCGCTGTGGCATTCTCCCGGGAGGTCATCCCCCATAAAAGAATCAAAGCAGTAAGCTTGTTTCTGAGGGGAATGGCGACGGGGATGCTCTGCTCTAACTGCCTATTTCCATTTCTCCTGACAGTCACCCAGCTACTCGACTCCTGCAACTTCAGGGTGACTATTTCCCTGTAACTTCCGTCAATTATATCCTCACTCTCCCGTACAAGCCAAAGGTCATCCAGTTGCTGCTCCAGATCCCTAACACGGTCTTCAGGAGCTGTAGCGGGATACGCTTCACGCTGACGTAGTTCCCCAGGAGACTCTGGGTCTCCCAGTTCTCCAACATCCGGCACGAAGAGCACAACACAGCCATTTAAATGGCACAGTAAAAGAGGGGAAAAAAAACAAAAAGGAAACCTTAACAGACGCTTTACACGGACCTGACACATCTTCCTGGTTGAAGCTTCCTTTGAGCCAAAGCCTGTCAATTCTTCTCTCACCACTGGCCTACTCCTGTACGATGCAATCCGCTTATCCCTTCTGTACTATTATTTAGATTGTAAAGCTCTGTTGTCGCCACTGATAGGACACGTACAATGGACAAGTGCTCTCGAAGCTCCCTTTTTAAATAACAACCGCCAACCTGTGAGAAATCCCTCTTGGTAGAGCTCTGTTGACACTTTGAAGACACTGAGATCTTCCTCAAAGCTATTGCCTATCATTTTTCACTCAGTACCGTCTCGTATCACTACAATGGTTCCTGCAGCTATTGTCCTGAAACTTTAATGGATTGTTCTTTTTCCTTTAATCAAACAATAATGGGACCTTCCTCTAAATTCTTGCTATTGATGTTTCTAAGTCGCATTGTTTTAATATTGCTGTCATTCTCAGTTAACGGTTTTGACTCAGGCCACAGGAAAGATTGTCCTTCACTGCTGTCGGGTTCAGAATATCTTTCCCTCTGAGCCATCTCACCCCAGTCTGATTTGGGAACCAGCTTGTTACTTTGCTTCATACATCAAAGTTGCTGGTGAACGCAGCAGGCCAAGCAGCATCTATAGGAAGAGGCGCAGTCGACGTTTCAGGCCGAGACCCTTCGTCAGGACTAACTGAAGGAAGAGTGAGTAAGGGATTTGAAAGCTGGAGGGGGAGGGGGAGATGCAAAATGATAGGAGAAGACAGGAGGGGGAGGGATAGAGCCAAGAGCTGGACAGGTGATTGGCAAAAGGGGATACGAGAGGATCATGGGACAGGAGGTCCGGGAAGAAAGACAAGGGGGGGGGGTGACCCAGAGGATGGGCAAGAGGTATATCCAGAGGGACAGAGGGAGAAAAAGGAGAGTGAGAGAAAGAATGTGTGCATAAAAATGAGTAACAGATGGTGTACGAGGGGAAGGTGGGGCCTTAGCGGAAGTTAGAGAAGTCGATGTTCATGCCATCAGGTTGGAGGCTACCCAGACGGAATATAAGGTGTTGTTCCTCCAACCTGAGTGTGGCTTCATCTTTACAGTAGAGGAGGCCGTGGATAGACATGTCAGAGTGGGAATGGGATGTGGAATTAAAATGTGTGGCCACTGGGAGATCCTGCTTTCTCTGGCGGACAGAGCGTAGATGTTCAGCAAAGCGGTCTCCCAGTCTGCGTCGGGTCTCACCAATATATAAAAGGCCACATCAGGAGCACCAGACGCAGTATATCACCCGTATGGGTCCCAGCTATGCCTGCCTTTTTGTTGGGTTTGTGGAACAATCTATGTTCCGTGCCTATTCTGGTATCTGTCCCCCACTTTTCCTTCGCTACATCGACGACTGCATTGGCGCTGCTTCCTGCACGCATGTAGAACTCGTTGACTTTATTAAGTTTGCCTCCAACTTTCACCCTGCCCTCAAGTTTACCTGGTCCATTTCTGACACCTCCCTCCCCTTTCTAGATCTTTCTGTCTCTGTCTCTGGAGACAGCTTATCCACTGATGTCTACTATAAGCCTACTGACTCTCACAGCTATCTGGACTATTCCTCTTCTCACCCTGTCTCTTGCAAAAACGCCATCCCCTTCTTGCAATTCCTCCGTCTCCGCCGCATCTGCTCTCAGGATAAGGCTTTTCATTCTAGGACGAGGGAGATGTCTTCATTTTTTAAAGAAAGGGGCTTCCCTTCCTCCACTATCAACTCTGCTCTTAAACGCATCTCCCCCATTTCACGTACATCTGCTCTCACTCCATCCTCCCACCACCCCACTAGGAATAGGGTTCCCCTGGTCCTCACCTACCACCCCACCAGCCTCCGGGTCCAACATATTATTCTCCATAACTTCCGCCACCTCCAATGGGATCCCACCACTAAGCACATCTTCCTCTCCCCCCCTCTCTCTGCATTCCGCAGGGATCGCTCCCTACACAACTCCCTTGTCCATTCGTCCCCCCCATCCCTCCCCACTGATCTCCCTCCTGGCACTTAGCCGTGTAAGCGGAACAAGTGCTACACATGCCCTTACACTTCCTCCCTTACCACCATTCAGGGCCCCAAACAGTCCTTCCAGGTGAGGCATCACTTCACCTGTGAGTCGACTGGGGTGATATACTGCATCCGGTGCTCCTGATGTGGCCTTTTATATATTGGTGAAACGCGACACAGACTGGGAGACCACTTTGCTGAACATCTACGCTCTGTCCGCCAGAGAAAGCAGGATCTCCCAGTGGCCACACATTTTAATTCCACATCCCATTCCCATTCTGACATGTCTATCCACGGCCTCCTCTACTGTAAAGATGAAGCCACACTCAGGTTGGAGGAACAACACCTTATATTCCGTCTGGGTAGCCTCCAACCTGATGGCATGAACATTGACTTCTCTAACTTCCGCTAGGCCCCACCTCCCCCTCGTACCCCATCTGTTACTCATTTTTATGCACACATTCTTTCTCTCACTCTCCTTTTTCTCCCTCTGTCCCTCTGGATATACCTCTTGCCCATCCTCTGGGTCACCCCCCCCCCTTGTCTTTCTTCCCGGACCTCCTGTCCCATGATCCTCTCGTATCCCCTTTTGCCTATCACCTGTCCAGCTCTCGGCTCTATCCCTCCCCCTCCTGTCTTCTCCTATCATTTTGCATCTCCCCCTCCCCCTCCAGCTTTCAAATCCTTTACTCACTCTTCCTTCAGTTAGTCCTGACGAAGGGTATCGGCCTGAAACGTCGACTGCGCCTCTTCCTATAGATGCTGCTTGGCCTGCTGCGTTCACCAGCAACTTTGATGTATGTTGCTTGAATTTCCAGCATCTGCAGAATTCCTGTTGTTTTTGTTACTTTGCTTTGCAGGTTTCTTTCTCAACAGTGGTCTTTTTCTCATCTACCAAAATATCACTGCCATCGTGCAGCCACAATGTTTCACTTTGACCCACAGTGAAATATAAACATAGTCAGCCCACTTGGATATCCAGACAAGAGTACTGTAAGTCCAATGACTCGTGAAGAATACCCTCAACGTACCTCTCCCCATCTCTGAAGAATTATTCCTTGTATTATAGCGGTGCTTTACCCACCAATTTACCCACCACTGACGTCAAACTCACAGTCTGATCATTGCCAGGTTTACTCTTAAAACCCTTTTTAAACAATGGATGCACATGAGCAATATGCCAATCCTCCGGCACCATCCCTGTTTCTAATGACATTTAAAATATTTCTGTCAGAGACCCTGCTATTTCCACACTAACTTCCTTCAAAGTCCTAGGGAATATCCTGTCAGGGCCTGGAGACTTATACACCTTTATATTCCTTAAGAGCGCCAGTACTTCCTCTTCTTTAATCATCATAACTTCCATAACTACCCTATTTGTTTCCCTTACCTTACTCAATTCAATATCCTTCTCCTTAGTGAATACCAAAGAGAAGAAATTGTTCAAAATCTCCCCCATCTCTTTTGGCTCCACACATAGCCATCCACTCTGATTCTGCAAGGGATCAATTTTATCCCTCACTATCCTTTTGCTATTAATATAACTGTAGAAACCCTTTGGATTTATTTTCACCTTACTTGCCAAAGCAGCTTCGTATAGAAACATAGAAACATAGAAAATAGGTGCAGGAGTAGGCCATTCGGCCCTTCGAGCCTGCACCGCCATTTATTATGATCATGGCTGATCATCCAACTCAGAACCCAGCCTTCCCTCCATACCCCCTGACCCCTGTAGCCACAAGGGCCATATCTAACTTCCTTTTAAACATAGCTAATGAACTGGCCTCAACAGTTTGCTGTGGCAGAGAATTCCACAGATTCACCACTCTCTGTGTAAAGAAGTTTTTCCTAATCTCGGTCCTAAAAGGCTTCCCCTCTATCCTCAAACTGTGACCCCTCGTTCTGGACCTCCCCAACATCGGGAACAATCTTCCCGCATCTAGCCTGTCCAATCCCTTTAGGATCTTATACGTTTCAATCAGATCCCCCCTCAATCTTCTAAATTCCAACGAGTACAAGCCCAGTTCATCCAGTCTTTCTTCATATGAAAGACCTGCCATCCCAGGAATCAATCTGGTGAACCTTCTTTGTACTCCCTCTATGGCAAAGATGTCTTTCCTCAGATTAGGGGACCAAAACTGCACACAATACTCCAGGTGTGGTCTCACCAAGGCCTTATACAACTGCAGTAGTACCTCCCTGCTCCTGTACTCGAATCCTCTCGCTATAAATGCCAGCATACCGTTCGCCTTTTTCACCGCCTGCTGTACCTGCATGCCCACTTTCAATGACTGGTGTATAATGACACCCAGGTCTCGTTGCACCTCCCCTTTTCCTAATCGGCCACCATTCAGATAATAATCTGTTTTCCTATTTTTGCCACCAAAGTGGATAACTTCACATTTATCCACATTAAATTGCATCTGCCATGAGTTTGCCCACTCACCCAACCTATCCAAGTCACCCTGCATCCTCTTAGCATCCTCCTCACTGCGAACACTGCCACCCAGCTTCGTGTCATCCGCAAACTTGGAGATGTTGCATTTAATTCCCTCATCCAAGTCATTAATATATAGTATCTTCTTTTAGCTTTTCTAATTTCTTTCTTAAGATTCTTCTTACATTCTTTATATTCCTTGAGCACCTCATTTACTCCAAGCTGCCTATATTTATTGTAGATCTCTCTCTTATTCCGAACCAAGTTTCCAATATCCCTTGAAATCCATGGCTCTCTCAAACTTTTAACCTTTCCTTTCAACCTAACAGGAACATAAAGATTTCGTACCCTCAAAATTTCACCTTTAAATGACCTCCATTTCTCTACTACATCCTTCCCATAAAACAAATTGTTCCAATCCACTCCTTCTAAATCCTTTCGCATCTCTTCAAAGTTAGCCTTTCTCCAATCAAAAATCTCAACCCTAGGTCCAGTCCTATCCTTCTCCATAATTATATTGAAACTAATGGCATTGTGATCACTGGACCCGAAGTGCTCTCCAAAACATACTTCCGTCACCTGCTCTATCTCATTCCCTAACAGGAGACCCAACACTGTCCCTTCTCTAGTTAGTACCTCTGCAAAAAACTATCTCGCACACATTTTACAAACTCCAAACCATCCAGCCCTTCTACAGAATGGGCTTCCTAGTCTATGTGTGGAAAATCAAAATCTTCCACAATCACAGCCTTGTGCTTACTACAAATATCTGCTATCTCCTTACAAACTTGCTCCTCCAGTTCTCAGTCCCCATTAGGTGGTCTACAATACACCCCTATAAGCGTCACAACGCCTTTCCCATTACTCAATTCCACCCAAATAGCCTCCCTAGACGAGTCCACTAATCTATCCTGCCAGAGCACCACTGTTATATTTTCTCTGACAAGCAATGCAACACCACCCCCTCTTGCCCCTCCGATTCTATCACACCTGAAGCAACGAAATCCCGGAATATTTAGTTGCCAATCACACCCCTCCTGCAACCACGTGTCACTGATAGCTACAACATCATATTTCCAGGTATCAATCCATGCTCTAAGCTCATCCACCTTTCTTACAATGCTCCTAGCATTAAAATAGATGCATTTAAGAAACTCTCCACCTCTTACTCTCTGTTTATCCTTAATGGAGCAAACAACTTTGTTATCTTTTTCTTCCTTCTCCCCTACATCTTCGGTCTGAGGGCTCCTGATCTCTGTCCCCTGCCTATCCTCCCTCACACACTGTCTACTAGCTTTCTCTATTTGTGAACTAACCTCCTCTCTCCTAGTCTCTTTAATTTGATTCCCACCCCCCGCAACCATTCTAGTTTAAAGTCACCACAGTAGTCTTCGCAAATCTCCCTGCCAGGATATTGGTCCCCCTAGGATTCAAGTGCAACCTGTCCTTTTTGTACAGGTTACACCTGCGCCAAAAGAGGTTCCAATGATCCAAAAACTTGAATCCCTGCCCCCTGCTCCAATCCCTCAGCCACACATTTATCCTCCACCTCACTGCATTCCTACTCTCACTGTCGCGTGGCACAGGCAGTAATCCCGAGATTACTACCTTTGCGGTCCTTCTTCTCAACTCCCTTCCTAACTCCCTATATTCTCCTTTCAGGACCTCTTCCCTTTTCCTATCTATGTCATTGGTACCTATATGTACCCCGACCTCTGGCTCCTCACCCTCCCACTTCAGGATATCTTGGACGCGATCAGAAACATCCCAGACCCTGGCACCAGGGAGGCAAACTACCATCTGGGTCTCCGGACTGCGTGCACAGAATCACCTATCTGACCCCCTTACTATCGAGTCCCCTATTACAACTGTCCTCCTCTTTCTTTCTCTACCCTTCTGAGCTACAGGGCCGGACTCTGTGCCAGAGGCACGGCCACTGTCGCTTCCCCTAGGTAAGCTATCCCCCGCAAATGTACTCAAACAGAAGTCAAGGGGCAAACCTTCTTCGCCTCGCCCATTTCTGCCTAAACCCGTTGAGCCAAAGCCCTTAAGCCCTCACTCTGCTCCCAGCTCACTCTGCAGCCCGCAAACGACACTCCCCACTGTCTAATGCTGTATTCCTTTTAAATCTTCCGTGCTGGGGGAGCATCACGTGATGGTGTGGGATTGAGACATGTAAATCCAGCTCTCCCATAAAAAATCAGCAAAGTACTGTTTAAACAAAGTAAAGTTAATAAATACTTCCGGAAAACTACTTATAAACTTCGTAAGACTACTCTACGATATGCCTCGTAAACCGCAACAGAAGAAGTCTGTTGTGAAGTCGCCGCGAGATGGGAAGAAAAAAGGGCCTACTGCAGCGATGGAGCCTCGGATTCAGGTTGGATCTCCTTCGGAGGAGACGCATTTTATCTCTGGTGTAGAAGAACAGGGATCAGTGGCGGCGGTAGCGGTCTCTCGGAAGAAGATGCTGGAATTGTGCATGCGCAAAGAAGTACGCATGCGCAAATCGACACAACTCAAACTACAAGAACCGACGGCCACTGCAACTGAAAGTGACTCAGAGTCAGAATTGGATATTGCAGGGAATACAGATGAAGAAGAGGAGGACTGGAAGAGACTGGAAGTAAAGGAGATGATGGAGACATAAGAGAGGCTTTATAGCAATTAACGGCTGAACTAAGAAAATTAAGAACAGAGCTTAGAGATGTGAAGATGTGCTATGATAAAGCTATGAAAAGACAGGATAAAATGGAGAAGAAACTTCAGAAGATGGAAAGAACAATGGAGCAGATTAACGATAGAGTGGAAAAAACAGAAAATGATGTGCTCATCTGGAACATGGCAAGAAATCGACTCTTGGAGAAAGTGGACGTGTTGGAAAATTTTAGTAGACGTAATAATATTAAAATTGTTGGTCTTAAAGAAGGTATAGAGGGAGATAATCCAATAGAATTTTTTTCAAAGGTGGATCCTGAAAACCTTGCAAATGAAAGAGGAAGACCGATCAATTGAAATTGAGCGGGTACATAGAGCTGTAAGACCAAAACCACAAGATGACCAATATCCACGATCAATTTTAATAAAATTCTTAAGATTTCGAGACAAAGAAAGGATTCTACAGGCGGCTGCCCAAGCTGCCAAGAAGAGAAAAGGGCCACTGATGATAGAAGGGAAGAAAATTTTTTTCTACCCTGACATAAGTTATGAACTTTTGAAGAAAAGGAAGAAATTTAATCCAGTGAAAAAAGCCCTATGGGATCACGGTTATCAATTTATATTGCGTTACCCTGCAACCTTTAAGATTTTTTTGCCTGGTGGAGAAAAAAGATTTTTTGATGATTACCGGAAAGCGGAGGAGTTTGTGCGAGATTCTTTGAATATTCACCAGATACAGGAACAAACCCAGGGGACCGAGATGGATTGAAGATGAGGACTGGATCAAGGATTATGCCTGTTGGACTTTTAGGCGGATGAATATATAAATATATTATTAATTATATGAGGGAGGGGAAGAAAGGTTAAAATTTGAGGAATATTAGCTGGGAATAATGACATTAATTTTTTTTATATATATACAATTTTTTGTTACGGGGGAGCTGGAAGAAACACTGTCTAATTGCTACGTTATTCATGTGTGCAAGTGTGGCAATAGCCACGACCCACACAATGGACGGGGGTAGTGTTGTGTATCTTATCATTCACAACATTAGTGGGGGAGGTATTTTGTTTTTTCTTTTTTTGTATCTTATCTATCTTTTTTTCTTTTTGCCTGGATGATTGGGAGGGAAACACATAGCAACATGATGAAGTTCAAAGAGATTCCCCAGAGAACTATGAGAGTTGAGAACCTAAGTAATGTTTTAGATT
The DNA here is from genome assembly GCF_963921235.1 of Mobula hypostoma. Classification (NCBI taxonomy): domain Eukaryota; kingdom Metazoa; phylum Chordata; class Chondrichthyes; order Myliobatiformes; family Myliobatidae; genus Mobula; species Mobula hypostoma. The sequence goes on along the minus strand of NC_086118.1, from coordinate 4,504,192 downwards.
TTAAGAGATAAATATGAAACATTTTTGAATATTTGGAGCCCTTATTTACAGCTCCGATGATAAAGATCTTGGTTCCTTGAGGAAAGTAACAAATATATATTAAATTTATTTTTAATCCCATGGAGCATGTGCAAACCTTCCAATATTCAGGCGGTTCTCTTTTTTTTCTTTTTTCTCTTTCTCTTTAGGTAGGAGTATATATCGGGGGGGAGGGTTAAAAAGAAAAAAAAATCTTCCGTGCTTCACTGCCTGACATCACACGCCTGCGCAGTCCTGCCTCTCTGAACTACGATGAAAAAAACCGAAAAATTCAAAATGGCTTCCGCTGCACTCCTGCTCCGATTCTCAGACTTCCTTCTCCGAATTAAATCCAAATCAGGATTTCAGACCTTTTAAATCTTCTGTGCTTCACTGCCCGACGTCACATGCCTGCCCAGTCCTGCCTCTCTGAACTCCGATGAAAACAACAGAAAATTTCAAAATGGCTTCCGCTGCACTCCCGCTCCGATCCTCAGACTTCCTTCTCCGAATTAGTAAAATGGATTCAGCAGTGGCTGGATGGGAGACGCCAGAGAGTAGTGGTGAATAACTGTTTGTCAGATTGGAGGCCGGTACTGGTCTAGTGGTGTGCCTCAGGGATCTGTACTGGGTCCAATGTTGTTTGTCATATATATTAATGATCTGGATGATGGGGTGGTAAATTGGATTAGTAAGTATGCAGATGATACTAAGATAGGTGGAGTTGTGGATAATGAGGTGGGTTTTCAAATCTTGCAGAGAGATTTAGGCCAGTTAGAAGAGTGGGCTGAAAGATGGCAGATGGAGTTTAATGCTGATAAATGTGAGGTGCTACGATTTGGTAGGACTAACCAAAATAGGATATACATGGTAAATGGTAGGGCATTGAAGAATGCAGTAGAACAGAGGGATCTAGGAATAATGGTGCATAGTTCCCTGAAGGTGGAATCTCATGTGGATAGGGTGGTGAAGAAAGCTTTTGGTATGTTGGCCTTTATAAATCAGAGCATTGAGTATAGGAGTTGGGATGTAATGATGAAATTGTACAAGGCATTGGTAAGGCCAAATTTGGAGTACTGTGTACGGTTCTGGTCACCGAATTACAGGAAAGATGTCAACAAAAGAGAGAGAGAGTACAGAGAAGATTTACTAGAATGTTACCTAGGTTTCATCTCCCAAGTTACAGAGAAAGGTTGAATAAGTTTGGTTTTTATTCTTTGGAGCATAGAAGGTTGAGGGGGGACGTGATAGAAGTATTTAAAATTATGAGGGGGATTGATAGAGTTGACGTAGATAGACTTTTTCCATTGAGTGTGGGAGAGATTCAAACAAGAGGTCATGAGTTGAGAGTTAAAGGGCAAAAGTTTAGGGGTAACATGAGGGGGGAACTTCTTTACTCAGAGAGAGGTTGCTGTGTGGAACGAGCGTCCAACAGAAGTGGTTGAGGCAGGTTAAATGTTGTCATTTAAAGTTAAATTGGATAGATATATGAACAGGAAAGGAATGGAGGGTTATGGACCGAGTGTAGGTCGGTGGGACCAGGTGAGAGTAAGAGTTCGGCACAGACTAGAAGGGCCGAGATGGCCTGTTTCTGTGCTGTAATTGTTATGTTATATATTTTTTTCTACTCATTGAAAAATTGTCACCAGAGATATCATATTCTGTTCACTGTCGACAGCTCCATAACAGCTGTGGCTCTGTATCTTTTTTTAATATTCTTTCAAGGGATGTTAGGTGCCTATCCCTAGTTGCCTTAAGAAGGTGGTGTTGATCTGCGTTCTTGAACCATTACATCCCGTGAGATGTGGATACACCCAAATGTTGTGAGACCGAAAGTGCCCAGATTCTGATTCAACACAGGAATGGCAACATATTTCCAGGTCAGCACTGGTTTGGCAGTTATACTGAGGGTAACTTCCAGGCGGTGGTGTTCCAATGCTTTTGTTACCCTGCCCTTCTAGCTGGTTGTAAGTTAGGAGTTTAGCACTGTCTAGGAGTCTTGCTGAGTTGCTGCAGGTGATACAAACTGCTACAACTATCCACCAATAGTGGAGTGACTAATGGTTATGGATAGGATGCCTATCCAGTGGGCTGTTACGTCCCACATGGAGTTAGACTTCTTGAGCGTTGTTGAACTGCACCCATCCAGGCAAATGGAGAGTATTCCTTCACATTCCTGACTTGAGCCTAGTAAATGGTGGACAGGCTATGGGAAGTTAGGAGCCTAATTACTCACTGTAACCTTACTAGCCTCTGACCTGAACCTTCATTTGATCTTCTCTGCAACATCTGCAGCTTTAGCCAGACCACAGGCTTCCCTCATCCACTAAGGTCTCATGCTTAGCACCCTGTCTGGGTTTTTTTTAGCTTAAACTTCACATTCCGCATCCAATGGAATATTGTCAAACTCCATCTGCAATGCTGCTGGTACATCACTGCCTGAACCTCCTTCATCAGACCTGCACTCAGAGACAGAAATCCTCCTGTTATTGGAGCTCTCATCCCAGATTGCACCTTCTCTCACTGTCAAAGGTCATCAATGGTAACTAGAACTACTGTATTAGACGGCAACCTGGAACCCCGGTCTGCCAGTTTCCATCAACTGAGCATTTACTGCATTTCCCAAGGCCACCGAACCAGTGGTGGGACCAGGGCACCCCTGAAGTGTGAGTGTCTCCTGGAAATTCTCACTGTCTAGAGTTATAATCCTTCAAAAACAAAGCTCCTTCATTTGGATTACTTTATTCAATATACTGTATATGTCCATGACCTCTATGACCGCTCACAATGTATGTGAGGCACCTGATTCATCTGTCTCTCCATGTATGTGAGACGTCTGACTCGTCTCTCAATGTGAGACATCTGACTCATCTCTCAATGTATGTGAGACAGCTGACTTGTCTGTCTCTCAATGTATGAGAGCCGTCTGACTTGTCTCTCAATGTGTATGAGACATCTGATTCATCTGTCTCTCAATGTATGTGAGTCGCCTGATTCATCTGTCTCTCAATGTATGTGAGACGCCTGACTTGTCTTTCAATGTATGTGAGACGCCTGACCCATCTGTCTCTCAATGTATGTGAGATGTCTGACTCGTCTCTCAATGTGTGTGAGACATCTGACTTGTCTGTCTCTCAATATATGTGAGACACCTGACTCATCTACGTCTGCTTGCAACCCAACACCTCCTTCATGGATTAGAGCTCCCTCCACACCCCGTGTCTAAGTATTGTATCAGTTCAACAGGCTTTGCTCCACCTCAGTGAAGCACGGTTGAATCAGGTTACATGTCCTGGTCAACAATAGAACAACCCACCACAACATCCTGTCCTTACCACCCTACGCAGTTATGCAAGAAATACCAGTCAGTACTCTTGCTTCCAACTCCTCATTACCTAACCCTACTGTGTGAATAGTATCCACTGTGACTGTACTCTTGCGTCAGAGGCAAACAGGGTCTTCCAACTTCACTGGTAGTTACTTTCTTGAAAGGCTTCCACCTCCATACATAATAGTCCAAACCATGCCAGTTGCAGCAAAATCCCACATCCCAATCCCTGTAGGACATAGAAAGATAGAAATCCTACATCACAATACAGGCCCCTCGGCCCTCAAAGTTGTGCTGAACATATCCCTCCCTTAGAAATTATTAGGCTTACCTATAGCCCTCTATTTTTCTAAGTTCCATGTACCTATCCAAAAGTCTCTTAAAAGACCCTGTCATAGCCGCCTCCACCACTGTTGCCGGCAGCCCATTCCACACACTCACCACTCTCTGAATAAAAAACTTACCCCTGACATCTCCTCTGTACCTACTCCCCAGCACCTTACACCTGTGCCTTCTTGTGGCAACTATTTCAGCCCTGGGAAAAAGCCTCTGATTATCCACATGATCAATGCCTCTCATCATCTTATACACCTCTATCAGGTCACCTCTCATCCCCCGTTTCTCCAAGGAGAAAAGGCCGAGTTCACTCAACCTATTTTCATAAGGCATGCTTCCCAATCCAGGCAACATCCTTGTAAATCTCCTCTGCACCCTTTCTATGGATTCCACATCTTTCCTGTAGTGAGGCGACCAGAACTGAGCACAGTACTCAAAGTGGGGTCTAACCAGGGTCCTATATAGCTGCAACATTACCTCTCGGCTCCTAAATTCGATTCCACAATCGATGAAGGCCAATGCACTGTATGTCTTCTGACCACAGAGTCAACCCGCACAGCTGCTTTGAGCGTCCTATGGACTAGGACCCCAAGATCCCTCTGATCCTCCACACTGCCAAGAGTCTTACCATTAAGTCTTACCATCTTCATATTTGACCTACCAAAATGAACCACTTCACACTTATGTGGGTTGAACTCTATCTGCCACTTCTCAGCCCAGTTTTGTATCCTATCAATGTCTCGCTGTAACCTCTGACAGCCCTCCGCACTATCCACAACACCTCCAACCTTTGTGTTATCAGCAAATTTACTAACCCATCCCTCCACTTCCTCATCCAGGTCATTTATAAAAATCACGAAGAGTAAAGGTTCCAGAACAGATCCCTGAGGCACTCCGCTAGTGACCAACCTCCATGCAGAATATGACCCGTCTACAACCACTCTTTGCCTTCTGTGGGCAAGCCAGTTGGGGATCCACAAAGCAATCTATCACCTGCCTATCATCCCTCTCGCACTGTCTACAAGCTTTCTCTATTTGTGAGCCAACCTCCTCTTCCTCAGTCACTTCAGTTCGGTTCCCACCCCCCCAACAATTCTAGTTTAAACTCTCCCCAGTAGCCATAGTAAACCTCCCCGCCAGGATATTGATCCCCCTGGGATTCAAGTGCAACCCATCCTTTTTGTACAGATCACACCTGCCCCAAAAGGGGTCCCAATGATCCAGAAATCTGAATCCCTGCCCACTGCTCCAATCCCTCAGCCACGCATTTATCCTCCACCTCATTCTATTCCTATTCTCACTGTCGCGTGGCACAGGCAGTAATCCCGAGATTACTACTTTTGCGGTCCTGCTTCTCAACTTCCTTCCTAACTCCCTGTACTCTTTTTTCAGGACCTCTTCCCTTTTCCTACCTATGTCATTGGTACCAATATGTACCACAACCTCTGGCTGTTCTCCCTCCCACTGCAGGATATCTTGGACGCGATCTGAAACATCCTGGACCCTGACATCTGGGAGGCAAACTATCATCTGAGTTTCTTTCCTGCTTCCACAGCATCGCCTGTCTGACCCCCTAACTATAGAGTCCCCTGTCACTACTGTCTTCCTCTTCCTACCCTTCTGAGCCACAGGGCCAGACTCTGTGCCAGAGGCACGGCCACTGTCGCTTCCCCCAGGTAGGCTGACCGCGCCCCCCCCCCCAACAGTACTCAAACAAGAGTACTTATTGTCAAGGGGTACAGCCACAGGGGTACTCTCTAGTACCTGACTCTTCCCCTTCCCCCTCCTGTGACCCAGTTGTCTGTCTCCCGTGGCCCCGGTGTGACCACCTGCCTGTAACTCCTTTGTATCACCTCCTCACTCTCCCTGACCAGGCGAAGGTCATCGAGCTGCATCTCCAGTTCCCAAACTCGGTCCCTTAGGAGCTGCAGCTCGACACACCTGGTGCAGATATGGCCATCCAGGAGGCTGGGAGACTCCAGGACCTCCCACATCTGACACCAAGCACAGCACACCGGCCACACACACATAACACCGCAAATAACACCTTGCCTCATCCCGTTACTGCCTAAGCCCATTGAGCCAAAGCCCTATCACTCTGCTGCCTCTCACTCCGCTACCCGCTCCGAACACTGCCCGCTGGATACGGCGGTCTTCTTTTTAAATCTTTCGTGCTCTACTGGCTGACATCACGCGTCTGCACAGTCTTGCCTCTCTTCTAGCCCAAGTGGTAAAAACTGCCTTGGCTCCGAAAATCAGCTATTCACTGGCAGCCTTCTTGCTCCAAACATGTGTGCATTGGTGTTTGACTGGAGCAGAATACTCAGCAACAACCCCTGCAGGTTTACAAGTTTATTTTAGCTGTACATGTTCCTACCTTCCTTCGACCGGACTTGTTGTAGCTGTGGTACTCCGAGCAGTGTCAGCCGAGAGTTATTATACAAGTGCGGCAGTAGTCTGGTCCCTATCCATTGCCAGGTTTCAGTTGGCCTGTGAACAAATTAAGTCTATCGTCATCAAACATTCAGACATAAGAAACATTCAGTCGCCTCCCATGCTTCTAAAGCCAATGAGTACTCAATCTTTTATCATATATTACCGCTTTGTCCCAGGAGTCAACCTCTTGAACATATTCCACATTACTTCCAGTGCGAGTAATATCATCCTAATTAAGACCAGAACTTTGAGCAATACTCCAGGTTCAGTTTGAGTGGCAATGTGTAAAGTTACAGCAAAACATTTTACACTGCATGCGTACCCACTGCAGTAAAATCCAACATTGCATTGGTCTTTATAGTTACTCATGTGACTTTTATGTTTTTAAGTAGCAGAACTCCCAGTTCACTTTGTACAGCATTCTGTGATATTATGCCATTTAAATAATAATATGGGATTTCATTCCTTTTTCAAAAGATAACTTAATTTTTCCTCATAATACTCCATCTGACAATTCCTGCCCACTCAATTCCTATCGATAACCCTTTGTGGACTCCTCACATCCTGTTCACCCACCCTTGGGCAAATTTCACCACAGTTCATTCTGTCTCTTCAACGTTATGAATATAGATTGTATGTAGTTGACACCCCAGCGGCTCTTCACTGTCAGTCTAAAAATAATCCATTAATCACAATTGTCTAGCCCCTATCCATTTCACACCCCCAGCCCCAGATACTCTTACCATATAAAAGGTTAAGCTTAAGATAGTTTTTTAAATGTCCTCTAGAATGTCTCTAAAATACAATTTGTTTTAATCACGAACTATGATAATTTTGCTTGATTGTCTTGTGACTTTCTAAACATCCTGTCTCTTTAATACTGAAATCCAGCATTCTTCCAATGAAACTGCTAGACTAACTGGCCTAAAGTTTCCTGATACTGTGTCTCTCCTTTCTTGTTTGGTGGTGTTACGTTTACTGTTTTTCAATGCCCTAGGAGCTCTCCAGAACCACTGGCCTGACTCCCCACAGGAGATACAGTGGGGATGTCAACCCATACCCAAAGTGATGAGCTACACGATGGTGCCCATACCATGGCTGTTTCCTTTCCTGTTCTACGACTGCAGTGATCGTGCCACCAGGCAATGGTCCGAAAAGCCGTATCTGACCTGCAGGAGGGGAAGCTGGCACACAACTAGGTCAGCTTAAGTAGCTGTGTCCGTGAGGGGCAGTGCAGAGGGAGGAGAGGTGCTCACCTACTTCCTGTAAGTATGGTTTTGTATCTCCTGTGCATTAACACATCACATTCATCCTATGGCCATGGTGTTATCGACAAATGTGTATATGGCACTGGAGCTGTGCTTAGCCATGCAATCAGTAGATCAGGGGGCTACTAGAAGAAGATATTGTTACCGAGCCTCACTGACTGAAGTTTACTAATGAGGAAGTCGAGGTTTCAGTTGCAGAGGCAGGTGCAGAGGCCAAGGTCCTGGAGGATGATGGTAGGTTTGGAAGGGATTGTGTTAAACGTCAATGAACACCAGTCTGATGCACATGCTCCTGTTATGCAGAGCAGGCTGGGGGGAGCCAGGGAAATCACAGTGCAACCTGCTCTCTGAAGATTTACTCATTTATTCTATTATAATCATTCTACACTTCTAAATCTCTGCATTCTGTTACTGTGTACCCTTGTATTACCTCAATGCACTGTTGTAATGAAATGATCTGTATGGACAGCAAAGCTTTTCACTCTGCCTCAGTACATGTGGTGATAATAGCAAACCAGCTGAATCTGTTGTTGTCCTGTTCTAGTGCTTGGCAAACTGAGGTGGATCCAGGTCTTCTGAGGTAGGAAGTAATTAATGGCAAAACCAATACTCTAAGCACTTCATTTGGCTTACTCATATTATATAGCTTTTTTCCTTTTATAAGCTTTTTAACCATTCTTTTGCTGGTTCCAAACCATTTCCCAACCCTCTGGCCTACCACTAAACATCATACAAGTGAATACAACCAATTGACCCTCTAACTCTGTTCAAATTGAGCCCACTCTGATGAGTGGAAAAGTTCTCATGCTTCTGTCTGTATATAAAATGAGTTTGGTTATTTAAAATGTACTAGATACAGGGCATGTACTTGATTGGGATTAATTTTGCTCAGAGAAGAACGTATGGGATCGAGAAATCTGGGACTGAGGAATAAGATTGGCCATGACCTTACTGAATGGTGGATCAGACACAAGGGACAATATGACCCACTCCTGCCTCTGCTTATTATGTTCTTTTGTTCTGATCAAAGCCGAGGAGACAACTAGTGCAAAGAACAAGACAGCACAAGTTATTTAGAGTCAAACATGTTCTTGGAATGATGCAGATCACTGACCTCGGAGTAACAACAGTGCTGGTTGCATGTGGATTCTTGCCAACAACCGACTGCTGAATAGCAGCTCGCAGAAGCCGTGCACTGGTGTTTTCAGAGCATCCCTGGTAGTTGATGATGAGCACGACCAGCAGGAAGAGCATGTGCACAATACAGTTCTAGAGAGAAAGGAATCCCAGTCTGATCACATCAAGTAAAAACATTCTTGACCCTTCTCTATGAATCCATCCAAGGACTTGCCTCTCTTTCTCCAGATCATATCCATGCTGTTGCTTCTGTCCTCACCCCATGCCTTCCTTCCATTCAGTTTTCCTCTATATTCCGGAGCTGTGCTTCATTTCTCCCTGCCTTCAAAATTCACCTGGAAGACTCCTTCTACAGCTCGTCCTCTTTACAACTGCCTGAATTTTTCTTTGCTTCACTGCTTTGCAAATGCCATGTAATTCTCAGTTACTCCCGGACTTTAGCTAGGTCTTGGATATGGTTAATAGATACCACCAATGATTAAATAAGATCAGGGTGGAATGTAAAGTTCCTGGACTTAACTGTGATATTACCTGGGGTACAAGCAGAGATGTTGTATCTGACTCCATTAGACTCAAGAGTAAAGGAAGAGGATGCAGCCCTTCAGTTCTCAATGTAGATGTCTTGGACCCTAACCCCAAATATCGGCTTGGCCCTGTATCCCAAAATGCTTAATAAAACAAAACATCAATTTCAGTTTTCAAGTTTTTAATTGACCCATAATATTTCTTTTTGGTCAAGACTGCTTGAAATTTTCTCTTAAGGCTACCCCTACCAGAGAAATTAAGAACGTCAGAAAGAGAAGCAGAATGTGGGCCATTCAGTTCATCACGTCTCCTCTGCCAATCGATTGTAATGAGTGACCTTTTGCTTCAGCGCCACCTCCCAAAGCAACTCCTTACCCCTACCTTTCTTTAATATCAAAAATTCTGTCAATCTTTATCTTGAATATGCTCTTTGATAGATAATTCCAAAGATTCACTATCTCTTCATTTACCCTGCCTTGTAAGAATATGATCACCTTTCCTCCTATCATAAGAATGTCCTTCCTCCACTGAGGAACTCAGACCTGTAAACAATATTCCAGGTGTGAGCCTTATATAATACTTATCCTATTATTAAAACCCTGTTGCCTTAAATCCTGATCACTTATTGTACCTGCACACCAGCTTCAGGTGATTTTTATACATCGCCTGTCAAGCCCTTTTGACTTTTCACCATTTAAAACAATCTATCTGTTGAATAAAATTGCCTCAGTTTTCCACACAATACACAATCTGCAATGTTTTCATCAATCCACTTAGGCACTTTCTGATTTGCCCACACAGGAGGAATTAAGTTTGGTAAGAAAGAGCAGCAGGAACAAGCAGGGGGCTAAAAAGCCTTTCAATATCAGAGTTGATCTTCTACTCCAATGTTACCTCTTTATATGAGAGAGAGAGAGAGAGAGAGAGAGAGAGAGAGACAGACAGACAGACAGACAGACAGACAGACAGACAGAGACAGACAGAGACAGAGAGAGAGAACGCGCACGCCTATGGTGTGTAGAATTTTTGGCTGAATGATTAGTTTTTGTTGTACTGCAGATCATGGTCGTTATTAAGGGGGCCTTACTATTACATGCTTGGTGGGTGGAGAGTGCTGATGCTTTTTTGCGGAAGTGGGTGGGGGTGGGGGGACGGTCATTGTTTTGCTGCTGCTTGTGCGTGGAACAGGGCCCGGGGTGGGGGGGGGGCTTCAGGGTTCTAATGTTTTGACTGTCACTCATTCTTTGGGGCACTGTTTTTGTGGATGTCTGCAAAGAACAAGAATTTCAGGATGTATAATGCATACATTTCTTTGATACTAAATAGAACTATTGAACTGTTAAACCTCTCAATCAAACGAGGTTATGCTATTAAGAATGAACTGCAAACCTTGTACCTTCATCAGTGTGTACAATACTCTCACTTTTCGTGCCTCTTCTTTGGCTTGAAGGAGACTGTAACCATATGGTGCTCGAATTTTACTGATTCTTTCTGAAGTTTTCTTAATCAAGGGTTCTTCGACCAGTTTATCATCCTCATCAGGGTCTACTGGCTTGGTAATGAGAGCAAGGATCAAGGCTTCACACAACACCTGCATGGATTTCAGTAACAGGATATCAAATCAATTCCTTTCCTTTTTGCAACACAGGGTTCACAGGTTAAAACATCCAACTCTCTACAGCGTAGGATCTCCTTCCAACCTTCACTGACTGCCTCTCCAAATATCATACAGTTTCTTACATATTTTCCTAGATTAGTATTATTCTCAAGGGTAGATCTGGCTCTAATGGAATAACTTTTGTTTTTGTTGGAAATAAGCACACAAAGAAAAGAATGGGGAAGATGCAGCAAACTGTGGAATGGGACTGGCGGGGAGTATTGTGAATTGGGATATGGGGCAGTGCAGACCATTGTGAAATGGGACAGGACAGAGTACTGTGGACTGGGATGGGGCAGAGTACTGTGGAATGGGACTGGCGGGGAGTATTGTGAATTGGGATACGGGGCAGTGCAGACCATTGTGAAATGGGACGGGACATTGTACTGTGGATTGGGATGGGGCAGAGTACTGTGGAATGGGACTGGCGGGGAGTATTGTGAATTGGGATACGGGGCAGTGCAGACCATTGTGAAATGGGACGGGACAGAGTACTGTGGATTGGGATGGGGCAGAGTACTGTGGAATGGGACTGGCGGGGAGTATTGTGAATTGGGATACGGGGCAGTGCAGACCATTGTGAAATGGGACGGGACAGAGTACTGTGGATTGGGATGGGGCAGAATACTGTGGAATGGGACTGGCGGGGAGTATTGTGAATTGGGATACGGGGCAGTGCAGACCATTGTGAAATGGGACGGGACAGAGTACTGTGGCTTGGGATGGGGCAGAGTACTGTGGACTGGGGTGGTGCTCTGTGGAATGGGATGGGGCAGAGTACAGTGGAATGGGACATGGGTCGATGCAGACCGCTGTGGAATATCCTCTGGGCTTTCAAACAGTTGATCAGAAAATAAATTCTCAATGTGAGAAGTGGATTTGCAGAAGATGAATAGATCAGAAGGTTAGTCTGTTCTGTTTTATGATACAGTAACTGAAGGGCAATTTATGAAGGAGCAGTAAATTTATTAATTTGTCATGACTAACATAGCGAAAATAAACTTAATCTGACAAGATAACAATACTACCATGTGAACATGCTACCATTGTTCAATTAGTAAGGAGAACACAGCCCAGGTGGATTATCAGTGTGGAACCCATAATGCAGTTGTTGACGCAATGTCCAGAAGATTTTGCTACCTTGTGACAATGCAGATTACTCTTCAGATGCTCCAATCATACTGTAACACAGCATGGAAACAGACCCCTTAACCCAGCTCATCCGTGTCAACCAGTGGGTCTTACTTCAGTGGTTGGTAAGTTGATGGAGAAGATCCTGAGAGGCAGGATTTATGAACAGTTGGAGAGGTATAATAATCAGCATGGCTTTGTCAAAGGCAGGTTACGCCTTACGAGCCTGATTGAGGGTGCGACTAAACACATTGATGATGGTAGAGCAGTAGATGTAGTGTATATGGATTTCAGCAAGGCATTTGATAAGGTACCCCATGCAAGGTTTATTGAGAAAGTAAGGAGGCATGGTATCCAAGGGGATACTGCTTTGTGGATCCAGAACTGGCCTGACCACAGAAGGCAAAGAGTAGACGGGTCATATTCTGCATGGAGGTCGGTGACCAATTGTGTACCTCAGGGATCTGTTCTGGGACCCATTACTGTTCGTGATTTTTATAAATGGCCTGGATGAGGAAGTGGAGGGATGGGTTAGTAAGTTTGCTGATGACACAAAGGTTGGAGGTGTTGTGGATTGTGTGGAGCGCTTTCAGAGGTTACAGCAGGCTATTGATAGGATGCAAAACTGGGCTGAGAAGTGACAAATGGAGTTCAACCCAGATAAATGTGAAGTAGTTCACTTTGGTAGGTCAAATATGAAGGCAGAATATAGTATTAATGGTAAGACTCTTGGCAGTGTGGAGGATCAGAGGGATCTTGGGGTCCTAGTCCATAGGACGCTCAAAGCAGCTGTGCAGGTTAACTCTGTGGTTCAGAAGGCATACAGTGCATTGGCCTTCATCGATTGTGGGATTGAGTTTAGGAGCCAAGAGGTAATGTTGCAGCTATATAGGACCCTGGTTGGACCCCACTTGGAGTACTGTGCTCAGTTCTGGTCACCTCACTACAGGAAGGATGTGGAAAACATAGAAAGGGTGCAGAGGAGATTTACAAGGATGTTGCCTGGATTGGGGAGCATGCCTGATGAGAATAGGTTGAGTGAACTCAGCCTTTTTTCCTTGGAGCGACAGAGGATGAGAGGTGACCTGATAGAGGTGTATAAGATGATAAGAGGCATTGATCATGTGGATAGTCAGAGGCTTTTTCCCAGGGCTGAAATGGCTGACACAAGAGGGCACAGTTTTAAGGTGCTTGGAAGTAGGTACAGAGGAGATGTCAGGGGTAAGTTTTTTTTATGCAGAGAGTGGTGAAAAATAGAGGGCTATGGGTAACCCTAGGTAATTTCTCAGGTAAGGACATGTTTGGCACAGCTTTGTATTGTGCTGTAGGTTTTCTAAGCTTTTATGTTTCTAACCAAGGTCCCCAACTAATCTGGTCTCATTTGCCTGCATTTGGCCCATATACCCCTAAACTCTTCCAATCCATCTGCTCATCCTCATGTCTTTTAAATGTTGTTATTTTACCTGCCTCAACTATAGAACTTTGCTTGGCAGTTCATTCCACACACCCACCTCCCTCTGCTTGAAGTTGCCCCTCCAGTTCTTATAAACGTTTTCCCTCTCACATGCCTTCTAGTTTTTTTGTTTCCCTTAAAAAAAAAGATTCCTCTGTATCCTTTGCAAACTACACTACAGCATCCCTGCACAAGGTTGATGACCTGTGCCAAATGTATTCAACTAAGGTTTGGATTGAGAAAACCCAAACTCAACTTAAATTGGATCAGTGCCAGAGGATCTTTATCCACAAACGGTTGAGCTGTGCCTAAAAGGAAATCCCAACATAATGGACATGTGGTTACTCCCCAAGCCTTAGGCGTTTTGAGAGCTGGGCGAACTTACCTTTAGAGGTTCCAGGAAGAAAAACGACGTCAGGAAGGAGAAGGAGGCAGAAATCAGCCACATGAGCACGACATGGTTGGGGAATAACATGCCATAAGAGATGGTCAGACTGATGCATGTAGCAATGAGGAGGAAGCACAGGATATAAGTTACATAGAGAGCTGAATGAGGGAAGAGCCACTTTCTTGGTCTCTTTGAGATTCCTGTAACACATGAGCAGTGACATCAGATCCAACTGTTACAGCTGGCTCGTGTAGTTATAGCACATTCATTCCCAACTATCTTACCCATTTAATACCTCCCATCATATAAAATGCAATACTCGTGGCTAATTGGGAATTAACTTTCAAAATCAGCAGGACAGAAAGTGTGTTTGAGTACCTATTCCTCATGCCACAAAGCACCGGTCCAGTTTTGCATGCAGTAGGGGAGTAAGAGGTGTCGAGAGCAACAGTTCTTGCAATGGGAAACTGCAAGCATAAGCAAACCCTGGGGCAGTGGGGAGAACTGAGAGAAAGGAAGCAAGACCACAGGGAATTGGATAAGGGTTGGAAACTTCTCAGCAAGGGACTGATCTGCTAAGGGGAATACCACACACTGATAGATGATTCTCATCTGTTGTAGGCTGGGGTCAGTACCTTGGGAGAAGCAGCTTTGAAGTGAACCAAATACGTACAGTATGTTGGTACAGTCCAACTCTCATGCCCACTCTCCCTACATGGACCAGTTCAGAAACAAGAAAAAATGAAAATGATTACAAAACCATAGTAAAATACAGATTACTGAAGACACAGCAAGGCCATATATGAAACATTAATTTACATTTCCTCTTTCCAACCTGACCGCAGCATTTCCAGTCAATATTTTGTTTGTGATTAAACTAATTCTTAGTGAAAGCGTGTAGTTCCCAGAATGACATGGTTCGAGGGGAGAAAGAGATGCTCGTTACAAACAGCAGGAGCTTATTATAGCAGAATTATCAGGACATGGTAGCATACCAGTTAGTGTAATGCTATTACAGCATGATTACAGTTGTACGACTGGACTTCAATTCCCACTGCTGTCTATAAGGAGTTTGTATGTTTTCCCTATGACCATGCGGGTGTCGTCTGAGTCCTCTGGTTCCTTCCCACATTCCAAAGGCATGTGCTTAGGATTAGTAAGTTGTGGGCATGCTATGTTTGCATCAGAGGCATAGTGACATTTGCAGGCTGCCCAGCACAATCTTCACTGGAAACGATGCATTTGCCTGTACATTTCAATATACATGTGACAAATAAAGCTAATCTTTTCTATCTTCAGAATGCCTGGTAGAGCATAGGGAGTGTAGTGATATATAAAACAAACTCAGGAATGTAAAGGGAGCATGAAGAGGACATGCAAAATTGTAAAAAAGTTTTGTAAGTACGTAACAGCAAGAGGATGTTTAAGGAAAGATCAGGAGTTATATGCATCTTTGAAAGGAATAAATGACTAGGCTTAGATGAAATATATTGTAGGCTGTTAGAAGGACCTAGGGCTGCATCAGTTAAGCAGCCAGCCTAATCAAAGACTGCACCCACCCTGGATATTCTTTCTTTCCTCTCTCCTATTGGCAGAAGATACCAAAACCTGAAAACATGCACATCAGTCTCAAGGAAAGGCTCTCCTATGCTATAAGGCATTTCAGCATTTTCTACTGTTCTGGATGGGTAAGGCTCCAAGAACGAGCAAGAAGCTTGATCCAATCCAGGTCGAAGCAGCCCATTTGATTGGCACCCCATCAACCAATCTAAGCATCAACACCCTTCACCACAGGTGCACTGGACCTGCAGTGTGCACACCTGCATAACAGCACTGCAGTCACCTGTCAAGATTACGTTGGCAGCACCTCTTGAGCCTGTGACCAGCACCATCACAAGGCACCATAAAGACTAGGACAACAGAGACATGGAAACACCACTGACAACTGGTCCCCTTCAAGTCACACAGCATCCAGACCAAGAAATGCATTACAGTTCTTTCACTATCCAAATCCTGCTGAAAAATGGATAAATGATAATCCAACTGTGAGAGTAAATGAACTCCTACAAATTGAAAAGAAAGTGAAAGAAGAATTGTTTGCTTGAGATGTTATGTATTTTAGAGGAAGAGATTCCAGATAAAAATTTCTGGACTATATTAAATTATGTGTGTATGTAAATGCTACAAGGAGGAATTGTTACTTTAAGTAAAGCATTCTCCAAAATTATACAACTGAGTACTGGCATTGGTGGAAACTCCCTCACCGATACGAGTGGAAAAGGTGGAGCCCGGTTTGAGCGTTGGCTCCAGACTAGTCAAGCAACTGCTGGCCATTCTTCTCGATGAGCTAAACGACTTACATGGCTTCTTCTCTCCAAGGCCAGTCCAGGTACTGAGAGAGCTCCCCCAGCTACAGCAAGGTAAAAGAGAGGTGACATCAGTAAACCCTGCTTACCCAATGTTACCACCAGCCTGCCACCAATGCTACTCTACATCTCTCTCAGTGACCGGAGCTGGTATTACTCATCAAAACAGAGGAACAGCAAGGAAACACAAGGTTTGGTTCCTTCACCCTGCTGCTTTCGGGGAACATTGGCAGCACCAGGTACACAGC
The DNA here is from genome assembly GCF_963921235.1 of Mobula hypostoma. Classification (NCBI taxonomy): domain Eukaryota; kingdom Metazoa; phylum Chordata; class Chondrichthyes; order Myliobatiformes; family Myliobatidae; genus Mobula; species Mobula hypostoma. The sequence goes on along the minus strand of NC_086118.1, from coordinate 4,487,901 downwards.
TAGTAGTTAACACTTGGGTACTTGACTGGTTTTATCAGTTGATTAATTTCTTTAGAATGATTTAATACATTGATGACTCTACATTTTAAAGTAAATTGCTGATTTGTTGAGAGACATGGGTATGGGAAAAATTTTGGCCTGGACTCTGAGGCGCCATAGGATCATTTATGTCCCAAAGGCAAACAAGCCTCAGTTTAACCTTTGTTTGAAAGTCACAACTCTGAGCAGCATTATCCCAGTTTTTCAATGGTGCCTACAAATGGATAAGAAAATACAATACAAAGTTCAATTCATCCCTGTCAATGGTGAGCATCTTTCTGCACTGGGAAGAACCTGACTGGATATTCCAATGAAGGCCTGCTTTTGGTAGATCGTCACAAAGAGTGAGAGCTGATTCCTGAAGTTTTGACTACAAAGTGAATTGGCAGGTCAGAAAAGACTTAGTGAGCCATTCAGCTGTATTAACTAACTCTGTAATAAAAATGGAAAATGCTGGATGTAGTCAGCATTCCAGCATCAGCAGGTTTTCTCATTTTTATATATTCAGCAGGTCTGGCAGCGTCTGTGGAGAGAGAACTGCAGAGGCTCAGGTCTATTCATCAAAAATCAGAATGTTAGAAATGCAGCAAGTTTACAGTTAGAGACAAAGGGGGTGCCAAGGGCAGAAAAATAAGAGGAAGGTAACAGAGGAAACCAGAAGACTGAGTAACATTCTGGTGTTGGCATTAACTGTAACTACATTTATGATAGGCCATTTTAAATGAAGACGACAAAGGAAGTCTCACATTTTGAGGTTGTTTTGCACCTGTTATTATTTCAGATTTCCATCATCTGCAGTAGTTTATTTGTTTGATGCACCATGGCATGGTATGGACACTTCCCACTCCACTGAAAACCAAATAATCATCTACTAGGAGATTAACTATAAAATCTAGACAGGTGCAGGCCAATTTCAGAAAATACAATGTGAAACTGTAGAAAGCAAATTAGAATGCAAACCACCAAGTTCTAGGATAGAAGCCACTTCTTCACATTTAAAAAAGTGTTGTATTGACGTAACTTGCAATTTCTACACCCTCCAAGAAATATGGTCTCTATTTCCTTTACAACTTTATTGATCAAAGTGGTGACGATGAGTTAAACACACTTCTCAGAGACAAGGTCCTGCTCTGGCCTTGGCGAGAAACGTCCACTGTCTGATGTCACCTGGTCTGACGGCCTGTCATTACATCTTGCCTCTTCTGCAATGCTTCGCATGAGATCATCTTCTGGGAATAAAACACAAGGTAAGTATCAGGAACTCAGGTGTCAGCAAGGCGTAACAACATTGAAAGATGTCAACGGCTGATTCACAACTGGGTGTGCATGTATGTGCATGTCCATGTATGTGACCTATGGTCTATGCCCCATGTATGTGACATATGGTCTGTGCTCCACATGCCCCATGTATGTGACATATGGTCTGTGCTCCACGTGCCCCATGTATGTGACATATGGTCTATGCTCCACGTGCCCCATGTACGTGACATATGGTTTATGCTTCACGTGCCCCATGTATGTGACATATGGTCTGTGCTCCACGTGCCCCATGTATGTGCCATATGGTCTATGCTCCATGTGCTGATTGTGCCTAGGATCTCAGAAGAAGTGGCATTCCTACGAATGGGACCTTCACTGGTATTCTGGGAAGTGAAGGTACTACCGGAAAAAATTCTCTATCATAAGAGGTATACGACAACAGCATAAATTTTATAGCAGTCTTAATGTGGCATAACATCTATTGTGTTTTCAGTCCAAACCAAAGGAGTAAGTTGTAGAGCAGGAGACCAGAAATGGGATGATTTAAAAGAACATATTAATGGAGGAACAAGATACAGGAAGGTTTACTGATGGAAATCCAAAGCTAAGGGCTCCTTTTCCTCAGGCAGTCCCTCAGGATCAAAGATACACTCCAGTTCTGAGGACGTTATGAGGCTGATGCGGAAGCTACTGATTTTACTACAGGTGGATTGGGTGAGTGGGATGTTAATGTCGAGGTCTGTTCTCAGAGTAATACAGTACAGATACAGGCCCTTCGGCCCAACCTGCCCATGCCAACCACGGTGCCCAACAAGCTATCCCTAATTTCATGTAATCAGCTCAAATCCCTCTAGAGATTCCCCACCTTTTTTAATGGCATGAACCCCTACCATTAACCACGTGATCTGTAGACCCCAGGTTCGGACCCCTGCTCTTAGCCCTGCCCCTCCATGTACCTTCCAAAATTGTTTATTAATGATACCATTGTACCTGCCTCACCACTTCCTCTATCAGCTCGTTCCATAAACTCACCACCTTCCACATAAAAATGTTGTCTGTCAGATCCTTTTTAAATCTTTCTCCTCTCACCTTAATCCTATGCTCCCAGGTTTCAGATTGCCTAAAGGAGAAAAGGTTTATCAACCACCTTCCTGATACCCCTCATTACTTTAAATACTTCTATAAGTTGCCATTCAATCTCCTTTGCTTTGCTGGTTTGAGTGCTGGCCTTCACGTACTGTTGATGAATGAAGGATCAATGTCATCTCCTATGTTCCTTCTGCACACCTGAGTCACTATGTGCCATCCACCAATGAAGCTACTCCCAATTATTGAAGAAGATTACTTTCTCTTCTTCTTACCTGATGCCATAAGGTGACTGTGCTTGAAAGTCCTGCTGTCATAGGAGTCCGAGATGGAAAAGGAGAGCGGATCCTCATCCGAGGATGAATAGGGATTAACCCCCTGTTTCTGCAAAGGTTTCTTCCGCTTCAAAATTTTGTTCTGACTTAACAACGGGTCATGGTTCAATAGGTCGGGCAGATTGAAAAGACAATCATATGATGGCCAACTGTTCACCAGGCTACAGGTTTGAAGGGGGAGAGAGAGCACGACACTTAAAGAAGCAGCAATATTACTTATTTATTTGTTGAGATACAGCAGAGAACAGGCCCTTCCAGCCCTTTGAACCACATCGCAGAGCAATCCCCCCAATTTTAACCCTAGCCTTATCACGGGACAATCTGCAATGACCAATTAATCTATTAACTGGTACATCTTTGGGCTGTGGGGAAAAACCGGAGTTCCCAGAGGAAACCTATGCAGCCACAGGGGTGGGGTATGTAGTGGGAATTGAGCCCATGTCACTAGCACAGTAAAGCATCGTGCTAACCACTACGCTACCGTGCCTACAACTCACACAGTCAACAGCGTACAGCTAGTTCCCAGTTTTAAGGAGGGATATAACCCACTTAAATCTAAATGGTGTTTACAGCATCTTCTTCAAGCTTAGGGTATATATTTTATTTACACGAGAGATTCTGCAGATGCTGGAAATCCAAAGTAACACACACAACACAAAATGCTGGAGGAATTCAGCAGGTCAGGTAGCAGCTACGGAAATGAATAGCTGGGAAGGCAGACCTGAGGAAGGGACTCAGCTCAAAACATTGACCTTTTATTCCTTTCCATGGGTGCTGCTCGACCTGCTGAGTTCCTCTAGCAGTTTGATGTGATATAATTTTTTAAATTTATTCGTTTTCAAAAATCTGATTATAGACAACATTTATCACCCAGCCCAAATGTCCTTGGAAGAGTAGGAATGAGTCACCTTCTTGAACCACAGCAGCAGCAGCAGTACAACCAGACACTTGCTCTAACATCTCTCAGCTCAAACCACAGAGCAGTTAGACCTTGGACTAACTATAGCAGTTGGACAAATATTGGTTAATAGATGGTTTAGTGTTATCCCATTAAAATCAGTCAAGACTCCAAGCTCATCTCACAAGAAACTTATTGCTTAAAGACTTTTAAGAAGTTTTTACCCCATTTGTCTCAAATGGATGCATAGATTGGTCCAAAGAATGATATTCAATCTCGTCCTAAGGAATCTAACTAAAGGAAAGGTATACTGTTCTGCAGAGAACTGGGGCAGGACAGCTATGACAAATTGATAAATGTTGTTCTATTTTGTCATATACTGTAGCCATAAGCCATTTTTTCCAAAGTAAAACATCTTTGCTGACTCACATTGGACTCTACACCTATGATCAACTTACTGTGACTGTCTCTCATGCATGAGATGAGACCCAAGTGTGATTCAATTACTCACCCACACTGCCAGTGCAATATCCTCAGCCAGTATATGCTCAGAAATAACTCCTTAGCCATCTAATGCAGGGACTACTAGACTGCCACTCCTTAGACCAGGACTGTAGTTTTCTCAAGTGCTGACTCAGCTCAAAATGGGTCGGCTCTGGGGCTTTAAGTTGGTGTCAAAAGCAAAGCACCTACTCTATCATGAGGTGGTCTTTGAAGAAAGTGAAGCATCTGCACCTCTCATTGATCAGCTTCGGAGCAAATCCAAAACTAGGTTCCACCTGTTCACTGCTAAGGGATTCCTGTCCAGACACAAAGAGAAAGAGTCACTGAGGAGATTCCAATAGTTCATTAACCAGTCTGTAACTCAGCACAAGATACCTGTTGTTTCTCATGTGAGTTTCTCTTCACGGACCATCTTAGCCACAGCAACTTCACACTTACACAACTGGCCGAGCTTCCATCCAGAATGGAGTCTTTTCCCCTGGGGATGGACAGGAAGGATGAGCTGCCAAGCTCAGAGTGGTCCAAGTACACATCCATTTCCACGGACTGCGTCTCTTTGGTGGAGGGTTCAAGGTTATCCATGGTGACCTGAGATAGAGTGACAATATTATCATTGGAAGCTACATTCTTCAATAACTGAGTTGTGATACCATGAGTAGCAGATAAATATTTGTGAACCTAGGGATTGCTAGCATGACACAACTGTGGCGAGGTAGATGGGGATGTTCATTTGCTGAATAATGATAGTGAAAGTTTCAAGTCCAATGAGAATCAAGTGTAATGCCCTGGTTAAGATTGTTACTACTAATGCTGTAGGGTATTTCATTGAGTAGTTTGCTGTAGAAGCAGTGTGCCCTGCCGATAGCATGCTTGGGTTTCGGCTGAAGATAAGGGGTTATGATGTTCAACTTAGGAATGTTGTATCAGCCAATCAGGATGGTGGAATTGGGAGAAGGTTCTAGAGAAAACTAGACAGAGAGAGATTTGTGACGGACACTGGTGGGGTTTGTGGTCTTTTTGGCGGGAGCTGCAGAGAGGGAAGGAGGCAAAGTGGCCGAGGATGTCGCGGGAAGGAGCATCCCTGATGCATGAAGTGCTTTGTGCGGATGAATGGCTCCAAGGAGGAAGAGCCAGTACTCCAGGGAGAGAGTCTGTTGGTTCGAGATGGACTTCAGGCGAAGTTTGGAATGTGGTGCGTGTTTTCATGCAGACGGTGGGTCCAGAGCACGAGTAAAAAGACAGCTTCAAGACGAGCTCCAACAAGGTGCACATTTAGACTGGTTTACTATAATAGGTCCTTTCATTTTTTTCCCCTTTTCTTTTTACTACTAACTGTTCAATAAAGCTGAAATTTATAAATACACTTTTTTAAAATAATTTTATTCAGAGCACAATTTGTTATTTCTTGCCGACCGACAATTGTGTACAGGCAGTATTTACACAGCATTCGCTCAAATCGAGGTTTCTTTAATCGGAAAATCGCAATGTTCCTGTCTGGTTGGACCCCAGGTCATACCGAGCGTAGATGCCGATTGTTTATGAAAGGTGGTCTTCTCACCATTGAGTCCCACAGCCTTTAGCGGGGCTGGCAATGAGCCAAGTCTCCATACGAGCCAGGTGAGGGGGGAATACAGGTTTAAACTCTTCTCTTGACTGAAATCACCTTTCTGGTTGCAGTGACCTGTCGATATATCCTGGTCATTGCCAGACCAGCATCCCCCAGTGCTTTGGGTATATGCAGAAAGAAACCACCTCCAGCTTTGTCCAGGTCCCAATAGCCTGTATTGCCCCAAATGCCACACAAAACCTAATATGTTGGCTAATGTTGGAAATGTCCAGTTTCTCTTCTAGTTGCGGCCAAAGTGGAACAAGGTTGGCAAAGACCATGAGTACTGTTTAAAATGAGGAAAATCACCTGGCATCAAACAGTACAGATGCCTTATACTATGACTGAGCATTACTGACTGCGATGTGCCAAAGTCCATCTCTGGCCCTGGGCATGTAGGCTGGAGTCACAATGACTGAACAGGTCATTATTCCTGGTACCTTTCATTATCACTGCTAGAAACAGAGGAACAAAACTGAGTTCAGTTACAATGTCCACAACAGGTTTTAGAGTTCATAAGTCAGGAAGTTATGTTGCAGCTTTATAAAGCTCTAGTTAGGCCACATCTGAAGTACTGTATACAGTTCTGGTCACCACATCATAGGAAGGGTGTTGAGGCTATGGAGAGGGTGCAGAAGAGATTCTCCAGGATGTTGCCTGTATTAGAGGACGTGCTATAACGAGAGGTTGGTTGAAGTTGGTTTGTTTTCTCTGCAGCGGTAGAGGCTGATGGGAGATCTGATAGGTTTACAAGATTATGAGAGGCATAGATAGATTAGACGGAGTAATATACTCAAAATGCTGGAGGAACTCAGCAGGGCAGGCAGCATCTATGGCAAAAAGTACAGTCCATGTTTCAGACTGAGACATCAACTTTAGTTTTCTCCATAGTTGCTGCCTGGCCTGCTGAGTTCCTCCAGCATTTTGTGTGTGCGTGTTGCTCGGATTTCCAGCATCCGCAGATTTTCTCTTGTTTGCAGACAGCGAGTATCTTTTTCTCAGGGTTGAAATGTCTAATACCAGGGGACACGCACTTAAATGAGAAGGGGTCATTTTGAAGGAGAAGTGAGGGGTAGGGATTTTATAAACAGAGAGTATTGGGTACTTGGAATGCACTGTCTGGGGAATAGAGGCAGATGCATCAGGGATTTTGAAAAGACATTTAGATTGGCACATGAATATGAGGAAAACAGAGGATATGGGCATTGAGTAGACATAAAAAATTAATATAGTTGGCCATTTGAGTGCTAAATTAATTGTTTTGGCACAATATCATGGGCCAGAGGGCCTTTTTCTATGTTGTACTGTTCTATGATTTATTAGTAGATCAGCCTGCCTACTCCCTCTGTATCACAGGAGTAAGGCCAAGCCTAACACCACACAATACAAACCCCGACATCATAGACCAACTCAAATACCATGGAGCATCAATCCCAACATGAAGGAGGGCATGCAAAATTCAGTGTCTTGGTTCACAACCTCTGAGCTAACAGAAAAGTGAGGAGAATATGAAACAGAAAGCAGACATTTGTTTGTGATGGGATAAATATTGTGTTAAAGAAACACTGGTAACAATGGGAACTAACTACTTCCACCCATAGTCTCAGACAGCAGATATATAACACCAACCTCACCTTGCTACGTGTTCTTCTGAAGAGGAAGGTGAAGAGGAGGTGGACTGGGAACACCACGCCAGCCAGGACAATGCCGACTGCCACCGTCTCACCTGTGACAGCAGCCAGGTATGCCACTGGGAGGCTGTTCACAAGACAAAATCTGTTAGGCATGTTTCTCAACATTAACAACAAATTTGATTGTTTTCCACTGTTGGGGAATGGGTAAGGGTTTTCTGCAGCAGTTGGTTTTGTTCCTGCCCTGTTCCACTGAGCCAACAGCAAGGTAAAGTTCTGGACATGACACTCAAGAGGGGTCAACACAGGATAATGTATCCACACATCAGAAAGCAGATCACAGAAAGCTGAATCCTTGACCCATATACAACAACTTATTGACCTGGATCATGGGCCACTGAAGGAATATTGACCGGGTACCAACCTCTTGCTTTTGATTCCGACAGCTCCATACCACGCCGCCCCCACGGTAAAGAACAAGTATATGAGGAGAGTGCAACAGGTGACTCGCTGGACTCGAGTGAAGTGACTCCGTGGCAGACGGTCCCAGACCGAGAGCCAGATGTGCTTCTCAGACACACCTCGCTTTAGCTGTGAAGTAAAGATGCGGGAAAAACGACGCAGCTCCTGGGGGCCTGGTAATTAAGCAACAGGTAATGTGAGTCAGCATCACCCAGTTTGTCTGTATTCTGTACTCAGCCTTTGAACTCCTGCTGAAGCACATTGTGGTCAAAACTGGCATCCAGTTAACACACAAACACTGATGAAATAAACATCCAATTAATCTACTCTTGGTGAGTTTATGAGGGATAAGAATTGCACAGGATCCCAGGGAAAACTTCCTTCTTCAAATATTGTACAATCATGAGATCTTTAAGTTCACATGACGGAACAAAAAGGACCCCAGTTTAACATCTCCATAAAGTTACACCTCTAGCAGAAAGGCACTTCTGTAACCCAAGTTTAGTGCTTCTGTCTTTTCAAGAGCAAAACCCTCAGCTTTCTGATATCAGCCAAACACTCCACTACAATGAATCTCATTGCTCGTGTGAGCAAACGTTCAGAACTAGCGGAATAAGCAATTGGTGTGCTCCAGGATTCCAGGAAAGGCCGTGGAATTTCTGGAGTGAAGGAGTTCTGGAGGAATGAGGAGAGTATTCAACTCAAGTGGAGGTAATGAGAGGACAAGAGATGAATCAGCCCGTTTTGAAATAAGGTAGTGATAAGTGGCGAGCACAGGAGACTATCTGCAGACAGAACGGGCTCCCTGAAAAACACTGAAAGCTGACCAACAGCCTGAACTAAGGGAGCTGCCCCTACCCTATTCTCAGTGTGCTCTCCCTAGGGTGCATCAGGCGATGAAGTATTTTGCAAACAAGAAGATGGGAAGATCACCCATTTCCATGCTTTCAATCACTGGTTGACTTTCTCACATCCTGCAATGATCGGAAGGTCGGCCGTCTACAGACCACAGAACACCGCCGTCCTGCAGTCTCCAAATCACAGTCAACCACTCTAACGATCCAGAGCAGATTCAAAACCCAGACTCCACTGCCATCAATGCAGGTCCCAATGACCTTGGACACTTCCAAAGTGCTGACAGCGCAAGCTCCGACTTTGACTCCAGCCTCGACCTCCAGGCCAGGTGTTCACACACTGCTGCTTGAAACCCTGTCTCCCCTTCCCTCACCACCACTCTGCAATCCTGTCTCTCTCAGGTCCCACCACCAGCTCTTGGGTCCTAATCTCACCACCAAACCCGCAGGTAAGGGAGGTGATATAGTAGTTTGGTGAACTAATCTCTACCCTGCTGAGGCACAGTGACAACTCTCAGACACCTGGTCTTACTTACCCCTTGAACAGGACCCCACTAAGAAGCACCAGGCCATTGTCTCCCACACCATCATCAACCTTATTAGTCTGGCGATTTCCCATTTACTGACACCAACCTCAGTTCCCTCACCCCGTAACTCCCATTTCTATCTCCTACCAAGATTAACAAACCTGCATGTCCAGGTAGACCCATTGTTTCAGCTTGTTCCTGCCCAACAGAAATCTTAGCTGCATACCTCGACTCTGTTTTATCCCCCCTGGTTTAGTCCCTTCCCACCTACACCTGTGACACCTCACACGCTCTTGATCTTTTCAATGATTTCAGCTTCCCAGGCCCCCATCATCTTATTTTTACTATGGATGTCCATTCTCAGTACACCTCCATCCCCCACCAGGAAGGCCTCAAAGCTCTCCATTTCTTTCTGGACATCAGACCCAACCAGTTCCCCTCCACCACCACTCTCCTCCACCTAGCGGAACTTGTCCTCACTCTCAATAATTTTTCCTTTGGTTCCTCCCACTTCCTTCAAAAAAACAAGAGGTAGCCATGGGCACTCGCATGGGCCCCAGCTATGGTGCCTGTTTGTCGGCTACGTGGAGCAGTCCGTGTTCCAAGCCTGCGCTGGTGGCCATCCGCACGTTTCCTACGCTACAATGATGACTGCATTGGCGCCACTTCCTGCAGCCATGCTGAACTCATCAACTTCACCCACTTTGCCTCCAATTTCCACCCTGTCCTCAACTTTAACTGGTCCATTTCCGACACCTCCCTCCCCTTTCTCCATCTCTGGAGACAGCTTACCTACCGATGTCTATTATAAACCCTCGGACACTCACAGCTACCTCTTCTATGCCTCCTCCCACCCTGTTACTTCTAAAAATGCCATCCCCTTCTCTCAATTCCCCCATCTCTGCGGGCCTGCTCTCAGAAAGATGTCCTCCTTCTTCAAAGAAAGGAGGTTTCCTTCCTCCACCATCAACACTGCCCTCAACCACATCTCCTCCATTTCACACATGCCTGCTCTTACCCCACCCTCCCGCCACCTTACCAGGGATAGGGTTCCTCTTGTCCTCACCTAACACCCCACCAGTCTTTGCATCCAGCACATAATTCTCCAGTGGGATCCCATCACCAAGCACATCTTTCCCTCCCCCCACTTTCTGCTTTCCATTGGGATCGCTCCCTACGCGACTCCCTTATCCATTTCTCCCTCTCCACTGATCTCCCTCCTGGCACTTCTCCTTGCAAGCGGAACAAGTGCTACTACACCTCTTCCCTCACTACCATTCAGGGCCCTAAACAGCCCTTGCAAGTGAGGAGACACTTCATCTGTGAGTCTGTTGGGGTCATATACTGTGTTTGGTGCTCTTGGCATGGCCTCCTGTATATTGGTCAGACCAACATAGATTGGGAGACAGCTTCGCCAAGAATCTATGCTCCATCCACCAGAACAAACGGGACCTCCCAGTGGCCACCCATTTTAATTCCACTTCCCATTCCCATTCCGGTATGTCCATCCATGGCCTCCTCCACTGTTGTGATGAGGCCACACTTGGGTTGGAGGAACAACACTTTGTATTCCATTTGGGTGGCCTCTAACCTGATGGTATGAACATCAATTTCTTGAACTTCTGGTAATGTCACCCCCCCCCCCATCCCTCCTTCACCATTCTCTCCTTCACCATTCTCCAATCCCTTTTCCCTTTCTCACCTTATCTCTGCGCCCGTCCATCACCTCCCTCAGGCGCTCCTCCCCCTTTCCTTTCTTCCATGGCCTTCTATCCTCTCCTATCAGACTCCCTTTCTTCAGCCTCTTCCACCAATGAACTTCCCAGCTCTTTATTTCACCCCTCCCCCTTCCGGTTCCACCAATCACCTTGTGTTTCTCTCTCCTTCACTCCACCCCCACCCCCACCCCCACCTTTTAACTCTACTCCTCATCTTTTTTTGTCCAGTCCTTTGAAGGGTCTCGGCCCGAAACATCAACTGTACTTCTTTCCACAGATGCTGCCTGGCCTGTTGAGTTCCTCCAGCATTTTGTGTGTGTTGCCAGTATTTTGCAATACGGGCCGTAGATCTGACCTTACGATGACTGACACATTACTTTTTCTGTGGAAGTTCAATCTCATATGCAAAGGTTGGGCATTAATCTGCACTCCTCCACTCTCTCAGGCAGGCATGAAAGTAGTATTTTAAATGCAACTGCAAACGAGATTCTGTTGCATGGATGTTAATGTACACACACTGGTGACCATGTCCGAAGCTAAAAGAAACAGCTCAGTGGGCACCTGAAGGATGAAGTCCAGTAGAAAAGCCACAAACTAAAGAGTAGATGGTGGGTATAAAGAGTGCCTTCAAGGCCACCTATGGGCTAAACACCTCCAGTTTGTGCCATCCCAAACATGGAGCCAAAGATTCCATTCCACTGAGAAGGAGGAGCAGATGGGCGAACATCAAAAACAGGGATGCCACGAGCTCCAACTGGAAAGAACATCAAACGCTTTCTCAGATGCCAAATTGCCCTCGATTCCTTTCCAGAGCAACCTGTTCAGTCTGGCCTTGTTGTCATTCCTGATTGACAAGCAGCTGAAAAAGCCATATGCCTTGGGAGCAGATGGTTTCCTTGCTGAAGTCAATGGTAAGGAACTTCAGCTACAAATCCAGAATTTCATTATCCACATCTGGGAAAAAAGGATATGTTGGGGACACAGTTTGTCACAACCACAGATTTGGCTGAGCAGCAGATTCAGCAATTTGATTTGTAAATATGCACATGCCAGCTAATTATTATTTAATTATGGTAGTATTTAACATTTCTTTTTGTTGTAGCGCTTGTCGACACTTGAGCAAACCACGGCAACATTACGCTGCCTGCTTGCATTCAGCCTTGCCTGAGAAAGTGGACTATCTGACGCTGAAGACTAGCGGTATTCCCTTTATATTTAGAAATTTCTTTCATCTGTGGTGTTGGCATCAAGATTTCCACTTGAGAGTTTTAGTTAATGGCCCTGTTTGGCCTAGCGTTTATTGTTTTTTTTCTCCCCTTAAAAAACTGTTTGTATTAAAGTCTGGAACTATCGACTCGCTCCAGTGCACTTTGTGCGCTTGGGCCACATCTGAACGTACTGACAGCAAGTCTCGACGACACAAAGATGGACCCAGCAGTGTGAGGGCAGCTGATCTTGGCCCTGAGATTCTCTGATCAGGTAGGGGTTAAGCTGCAGGCAATTGAATCTATTCTGGATGAAGTTACTGAAGCAATGAGGCAGATAATTTTGTGCCAACAAGCTCAGTTTCACCGAGAGGAACAGGTATCATCTCTCATCGCAACTGCTCAGCAGCTCACCGGAGACAAGTGAAGTCAGGTGTCTGCAATTTCTACCCTCACCGCCACCGTCCTCAAAACTCACCGCAGAGAGCATGGATCAGCTGACAGCAACTCCTGATCTTGCCAACGCAATTCAGCAGCCTTCGGTTGCCTCAGCCCCACTCCCAGCATCTCGCATATCCTCCCTTTCTGCTGCTCTGACAACCTCTGCCACTCCCGCTCCCACTCCCATGCCCAGTCCGGAACTGATTCCACTAGTGATCTCGGTTCTTGCCGGAATTTTATTACCCAATGTCAGCCGACAATCCAAGCCCAGCCTGGTCGTTTCAGTGTTGATGCATGAAAATTGGCGTACATGGTTAATCTTCTAGATGGATTTCCAATTGGCCTGTTCAATGCTTTACGACAGAAATGATTCCCACAGCCCAGTCATTCAGGCATTTTGTGGCAGAGTTAAGAAGGCTTTTTGACCTTCCAGTATGTGATCAGGAGGCTGCCCACTGACTCGTGGACTTGCACCAAGGCGATGAAAGCCTCTGCAGTTAAATTCCGCACACTGGCAGTAGATACAGGATAGAATGAGAGATCTCTCATCACTGCCTTCCATCATGGACCAAACGCTGGAGTCCAGCAATAGATCACTGTCCACGATCAGCAGGATAGTCTGGATGATCTGATTAATGTGGCTTAATTTCATCCTCACCTATCATCCCGGCAGGCAGAATACCAAGACCGACACTCTCCTCGCAATTCAACGGATCTGAGGACGATGTTGATCCAGAGCCCATCCTTCCTCACTCATGTATCGCTGCTCCAGTGATCTGGGGAATAGAGGTGGAGGTGAGGGCCGCCCAACAGTTAGACCCAGGCCCTGATGGTGGACCTCCCAACCGGCTGTTTGTGTCTGCTGAGGTGCGTTCCAAAGTGTTGGAATGGTGTCAGTCCTCACGTCTGGCTGGACATCCGGGAATTCAATGGACCCAAGCATTTACAAAGAGACAATTTTGGTAACCATCTATGTCCCAGAGTGTGCACACCTATCCCACCTGCATTCAGAATAGAACGTCATGACAGCGTCCTGAGGGTCTGCTATGTCCACGCCTGTACCCCACCGCCCCTGGTCCCACCCCTCAGCAGATTTCATCACTGGTCTGCCCCTATCTAATGGAAATACTACCATTTTGGTCATTGTGGATCGATTTTCTAAGGCTGCCCACTTCATTGCACTCGCTATGCTCCCATCGGCTCATGAGACTGCCATACTCATGGTTCAACATTTGTTTAGGCTCCATGGCTTCCCTCAAGACATAGTGTCTGATCGTGGACCACAGCTTACTTACCTTTTTTGGAAGGCTTTCTGCTCTCTTGTAAGAGCCACAGTCAGCCTCTCGTCTGGTTTCCAATGGCCAAGTGGAGAGAGTGAACCAGGAGATGGAGACAATCCTCTGCTGTCTTGCCTCTTCCAACCACATGTCCTGGAGCTCCCAATTGGTTTGGGCAAAGATCGCCCACAATAACCTCCAGTTATCCTCCATGGGTAAGTTCCCCTTTAACTGCCAGAGAGGATTCCAGCCACTGCTCTTCCCTGACCAGGAGATCGACGTAGGAGTTCCTGCTGATCCAGTGTTACAAGCGCACCTAGAGACGAGCCAGGGCTTCTCTGCTGCGTGCCCAGAGACAACATTCCCGGTACACTGATCAGTTCCATTGACAGGTAAGGCCTTTCAGTCTAGGAAAGGGGGCATTCAGGGGTCCTCCCCTGAAAGTCGAGAGCCGGAAATTGGCTCTACTCTATGTAGGACCATTTGTAGTGGAAAAGGTTGTCCACAAGGTCTCGTATAGATTGCATCTACCAACACCACTGAAGGTCACCCAGTATTCTATGTTTCCCAGCTCAGGCCGGTTACTACCTCTCCCCTGGCCCCAGTCTCCCCACCTCCCCCTCCTCCCCACTTGGTAGATGTTTCCCGCTTGGTATGCTGTGCAGCACCTCCTGGCATCTCGCAGGTAAGTGGTAAGGTCCTGTACCTTGTGGATAGGGATGGGTATGGTCCCAAAGAACATTCTTAGATCCCAGTGAGGGACATCTTGGACAAGTTGCTCATCCGGGACTTCCTGTGGCGCCTCAGGAAGGGTCCCCCGTCACAACCACAGATTCGGCAGCACAACAGATTTGGAAACTGCGCTCGTGAATATGCACATGTTTGCTTATTATTTCATTATAGCTGTATTTAACTCCCTTCCTTTCGTTGTAGCACTTGTTGAGATTTGAGCAAAGTACAGCAACGTTATGCTGCCTCCTTGCATTTGGCCTTGCCTAAGAAAGTGGACTTTCGAGTCGACTGTCGCTGAAGACTAGCGGTATTCATTTTATATTTAGAGATTCCTTTCAGCCATGGTACTGGCATCTAGTTTTTTGTTTGAGAGTTTTAGTTAATGGCCTCCTAGAGTTTATTGTGCTCTTTTCTTTTAAAATCCTGTTCACATTAAAGTCTGTGAACTATCGACCCACTTCAGTCAATCAGTCAGTCAGTCTCTCTCTCTCTCTCTCTCTCTCTCCCTCCTCCCCTCCTCCCCCCCCCCACTCTCTCTCCCTCTCTCCCTCCCTCCACACTTGAGCCATATCCAAACCTACTAACACAGAAATCATGATCACCTTCAAGGAAGGAGATAAATATGGCTTTGATATCTACTGTGGTCTTCATGTGTCTGCCATGGTGAAAGTCCTTCTCCTCAACCATCTCCTCCCATGAGCAAAGAACAGCTCCCTAAATATTAGTATGGATTCTGTCCATTTAGAAGCAATAGTATCAACCGCTAAACATGACCTTTGTTACAACCTCAGCCTTTAACTTCATCACCTGCATGGGACTGGAGCAAGATCCTGAAACTCAGCAGTCAGCAAAAATTTGTCCCCATTTTTTGCTTGTTTTACTACAGCATGCAAGTGATGATGCTAACTGACAGAGCTAACCTCAGTGAGGACATGTCACTAAAGGCCGCATCACTGTCCTGGCCCTTATTCATTGCTGCATCTCACCTTCAATGCATTTCCTGCAGGAATGCAGTTAATTCTCAGAACCAATGAGAAACTGTTCAACCTACATCCTCTCCATTTCAGAACACCCCAACCTCAACAGTTGAGTTGCAGTACAACAATGACATTTGAACTGTACACGTTCAGAGGATGAGCTCCAAGTTACTTTCAACTGGTTCCTCAAAGCAAAGAGACGGGTTTTACACTGACCTTTACAAAATAAAGGCCCTTGGACGGGCTTTACGCTGACCTTTACAAAATAAAGGCCCTCGGATGGGCTTTACACTGACCTTTACAAAATAAAGGCCCTCGGACGGGCTTTACGCTGACCTTTACAAAATAAAGGCCCTCAGCCAACAAGCCCCACCTCCCACTCAGTGAAAACCAATGATGAGATTCCCCATCACCTTCAGTGTGCTGACATGGCCTTCAGAAGACCATGGCCTCAAATCTGTTCCAAAGCACATCAAAGCAGCAATGATCCCCGCCCTGCTTCAGGGACTTGCTCCACCTACCACTGGCATCTTAATGCAGAGGATGGATGTCATCAACAAAGGCTACATAAACTCATCCAAATCATCTGAAAGGATAAACAAACCAATGCCAGATTTATCTCCTTGGGAAGCAGTCCTAACTATACACAGTTGGCTCCGTTTCATTCACATGCCTAACACTAGATGCCAAAAAAAACAGCCTGTTTTAGTTTGTGCAGAAGGTAGATCGAGAAATAGATTCTCAAAGCCCTCTTGGAAGTGGAAATTGAACACTAACTCCTGGGAAATGTGCAGAAGGATCATTCAGGACAGCACTGGGAACCTGGAGCCCAGGCATCAGGGATATCACGTTATGCATTCGCAGAGCAGGAATGACAATAGAGTAGTTTGTGAGCCATCTTGGGCATGGTACACGCTGGGCAACTTCAGTGAAACAGGTCCGCCCAGATGAAAAACATACACACTTGAAAACCCATGCAATGACAGGGGCTTTCGGTAGAATACCCAGTCATCTCATCATGCCATCAAACGGCAGGTACATGTACGAGCATTTGTCATATTCTCACAAACAATCCAATACAGCTCACACAGAAACCCAGTGTAAATGGCAGGAGGGCACCAGCCAGCTCATAATCGACCCAACAGATATTCCCCCGTATATAGAGTAGTGTCTGTGGGTCCCACATAATCGACCCAGCAGATATTCCCCTGTGTATAGAGTAGTGTCTGTGGGTCCCACATAATCTACCCAACAGATATTCCCCTGTGTATAGAGTAGTGTCTGTGGGTCCCACATTAGCCTCATCAATAAGAATAGGAGTGGAAGCAAGAATGGGTGGGGCTGCCTAAGAAAAAAAAGATTTTGAAAGAAAGTTTGGAGCTCCTCTTAATATTCTGGTCAATATCTGTCGATTACCTACATCACCAACAAATGACTCACCACAATATCAATGCATGTGTCAGTTTTTCTTGGACTGTTAATCTGATTGGCACGAGATATGACTTCATATGTACTTACATGCTGCCAACACATCCTTCTCCACCATTCCTTCATTCTTCTCATTTTCAACAGACAGCCAGTCCTGAGCCAGGAAGTAGTACAAGTTATCTGTCTGCTTGTCCCAAACTGCCACATGCTCCAGATACCACGAAGGGTCTAAGCCTGCACAGAGCACCAAGGTTAAAACAAAGATTTGGCTCATCATACAAGGAAAGTCCTTGCAAATTTAAAAATGTTTGGAAAATAACTGTCGAGTTTTTGGTGTTGCTCCTCTGTGAGTGAAGCACACTGCCTGCAGTACATTAATAAGAAATTACTCCAGTTACAAGCCATCAACTGCATTATTTGTAAGAAATTTAATTGTTGCTTGTGTCAGAGTCAGCAGCATCTCTATCTTGGCAGTTGCTCTCCTGAGGAAGCTAATTATGATATTCACAGAGACAATTATTTTGTTCACAACTTCCGTCTCCCCTTCCTGTCAGTTCACAGTGATCTTAAATACTACAGTATGATACTTTAACTTGTTTTAATTAGACACTCACACCTCCAGCAACCCAAGTTCAATCCTGACCTCTGGTGTCATCTGTATAAGCATTGCATATTGGCCCTGTGACTGCATAGACTTCCCCACCACGCCCCAAAGGTGTGGAAGCCCTGTAAATTGGTCCGAATGTGCAGGTGAGTGGTAGAATCTGGGGAGAGTGGAGGGGGTTGTGAATCAAATAAAGTGGGGTTGGTGTGGAGTTAATGTAAATATGTGTTTGAGAGCCAAGTGAACTTGGTAGCCAAAGGGGCTGTTTTCATGCTCTAGGACTCTATGACCTGTGTGAACATACTGAGAGGCTCACTGCTTGCTATCACCCATCAAAACAAAAGCAAATAAAATCTGCACAACAAAAAATGACCAATACAGGCAGACAGAATCTAGAAGAAATAATCTAAAATCAGTCATCATTTGGTGTGAAGTTCATTAAAGAAAATATGCTTAGATTAGAGCAGTTAATTTCCAACCTGCCGATCCAAGGACATGCCCTTGTAACCTATCACCTATTCCTGTGCGTTCCTCCACAAGGGAATCAGTTAGCAAGTCTCTGCACTGAGACCTGTCACCTTCTAGTTATCCTCTTTCGCCTCCCCCCACACTTTTATTCTGGCGCTTTTGCCCTTCCTTTTCAGTCCTGAAGATTGTGGAAGAGATGCATTTGCCAAATCAATCTGACTGGGGTCTACAACTGAGGAAATCCAGGATCCAATTGCACAAAGGGGTATTGAGTCGCAGGTCTTGGAGTTTACAGATTAGTTTTGTGGGGATGATGGTGTTAAATGACAAGCTGTAATCGATAACGAGCATTCTGACGTATGCATCTTTGCTGTCCAGATGCTCCATGGTTGTAGGAACAGCCAACAAGATAGCATCTGCTGCAAACCAGTTGCTTCAGGAGGTGAATTGGAGCAGATCAAAGTTGCCATTCAGGCAGGAGATGATATGCTTCAACACCTTCAACACCAGCATTTCAAAACCTTTCATCCTTGTGCAGAACACGCTGAAGGTTAACTTGCAGGTTGAGTCGGTGGTGAGGAAGGCAAATGCCATGTTAGCATTCATTTCAAGAGGTCTAGAATACAAGAGCAGGGGTGTGATGCTGAGGCTTTATAGAAACATAGAAAAATCTACAGCACCATTCAGGACCTTTGGCCTACAATGCTGTGCCAAACATGTACTTACTTAGAAATTACATGTAGTTACCTAAGATTACCCATAACTCTCTATTTTTCTAAGCTCAATGTACCAAAGGCACTGGTGAGGCCTCACCTTTAATATTGTGAACAGTTTTGGGGCCCTCATCTTAGAAAAGATGTGCTGGCATTGGAGAAGGTCAAGAGAAGGTTCACAAAGATGATTCCAGGAATGAAAGGGTTATCATACAAGGAACGGTTGATGGCTCTGGGTCTATGCTCGCTGGACTTCAGAAGAATGAGGGCGGATCTCATTGAAACCTTTCGAATGCTGAAAGGCCTAGACAGAGAAGATGTGGAAAGGATGTTTTCCATGGTGGGAGAGTCTAGGACAAGAAGGCATAGCCTCAGGATAGAGGGAAGCCCTTTCAAAACAGAGATCCAGAGGAATTTCTTTAGCCAAAGGGTGCTGAATTTGTGGAATTTGTTGCCACATACAACTGTGGAGGCCAGGTCGCTGGGTGTATTTAAGGCAGAGATTGATAGGTTCTTGATTGGACATGGCATCAAAGGTTACGGAGAGAAGGCCAGTAAATGGTGTTGAGTAGGAGACAGGAGAAAAGAATCAGTCATGATTGAATGGCAGAGCAGACTTGATGGGCAAGATCTGCTCCAGTTCTGCTCCTATGTCTTATGGTCTTATGGTCCATCACTGTGGGTGTAAGTGCCACTGAGAGATAGTCACTTAGACAGGTTACTCTGTTCTTCTTGGGCACCAGTATGATTGAAGCCTGCTTGAAGCAGGTGGGTACTACACACTGCCCAATTGAGAGGTTAAATATACCCGTGAAAACTCCAGCCAGATGCTTGGCACAAGTCTTCAGTATTCAGACAGGTAGTCCATATGGACCAGATGCTTTCCTTGGATTCACTCTCTTGAAGGCACGTCATCTTCAGATACTGCGACCAAAGGATCATCGGGAGACATGGGTGTGTATGATGGTTCCTCCCTGTTCTGGTGATCCAAAGGAGCATAGAAGGCATAGAGCTCATTTGGAAGTGAAGCTCTGCTGTCAGCTATGTTGTAAGATTTAACCTTGTAGGAGGTTATGACTTTCAGGTTCCTAAGGTTGTCATAGCTGGGGGTGGTAGAGGGGATAAGCTCCCGCTACCTATAAAGTGCTCCAAATGGCGTGCACCTCGAACAGCCTCTGACAACCAAGTCCAACTCTTAGCCTTCACATGTGGCTTAGCTACAAGGCCTAGCGGAACTGTTTCTACTGACAAGAGAAGGAGCAAAAGCGGACCACTGGCGCCTCAAAACAAGTTGTTTTGGGCAGGTGGGGCTCGTCAGCCCGCCTAGGAGAAGGAAAACTCTGATTTTAAACCTCTGCTACCTTGCAGCCTTACCCACCCATGGGAAAGGCTTCGGGAGTAAATCCCGAGGAAGAAATCCGGAGCCGGGGTCCCTAAAGCAGTTTGATGTTGTTTACAACTTCACTCTGGCATCCTCTGCGATGACACTGGTGTCAAGCTGTATCGGCACTTGCCCTTCCCTTGGACTACATCAGTGACGTGGAGAGGGAGAACCCACTGCATGGGCAACAGCCCATTCTTCAAATCTTCCCACCCAGGCTTGCGCCCTGGAGAGGACACAGTCCACCAGAAGCTCAAACCCATGATCCCCTGGGATTGACAGCTGCCTACTACTAATGGCATTCAAACCCTGCCACAGCTATCGAGCATCCCTCATCGATTCCAGTCTATTCCAGAATCTCCACTTCACCCGAGAGATGGCTTTCCAGAGATCATACCTGCACGTCTTGTAGCATTCTTGATCTCCAGTCTTAAATGCCTCTGATCTGGCTCACAGCAGGTTCTGGTTCTAACCCTAACCCTAACCCGAGATTGAAAAAAATCCTGAATGTTTTTGTGGGGTCTCACTACAGTTGTTTTAATAAAGTCTGTAAGAACTCCGGTGTAGTCATTCAGGTCCTCAGATGAGTTCTTGAACACAGCCCCGTCCACTGACTCAAGGCAATCCTGTAACCGTTCCTCCGGCTCCCGTGACCACCTCTTGGCTGTCTTGATCACTGGAGCCTTGCTCGTTAGGCTTTGTCTGTATACAGGTATCAGGAGTACAGCCAAATGACCCGACTTGCCAAAATGTGGTCTCAGGAAGGAATGGTAGGCATTTTTTATCGTAGTGTAGCAGTGGTCTTGTGTGTTGGGATCACTGGTGCAACAGGTTGCGTGCTAATGATAATTGGGCAGGGTTTTCTTCAAACAGGCCTGGTTAAAGTCACTGACTATGATTTGAAATGCGTCGGGATGGGCCATTTCTTGTTTACAGGCAACATCGTGCAGTTTCGCAAGTGCTTGCTTATAATCGGCTGCTGGTGGTATGTAAACTGTGGTCAGGATCACGGATTAGAACTCCCGAAGCAAGTAGAATGGTCTACATTTAATTGTTAGCGTTCTAAGTCAGGGAAACAAGAAGCTGACATAACACCAATGCCCGTGCACCAATGAGAATTGACTAAAAAGCATACACTGCCACCTCTTACCTTATCAGAATTTGAGGTTCACCCATTCTGAAAATCATAAACTTTCTGGTCGGATAGCTGCATCCTGTGCATTCACTGTTAACCAAGTCTCAATGCAACAGACAATTGAGATCGACCTCATCTGCCTCTGGTACAGCCTCCTTGCCCTGCGATCGTCAATCCTATTTTCAAGTGACTGTACAAGGTGCTCGGAAGAGGAGGTCTCATTCTGCTGCACTTCAGCCTGCTTTTAATCTCACCTTTCCTGCCACGTTTTTGGCCATGGCTCTGACCCTTAAAGGAACCATGCTTAACTGCTCTGCATTTAATCGACGAATATCAGGTCTGAAGATCATTGACGTAATTTCATAGTTCAATGCTAAGAGGAACTTTACATGCTGCAGATTGCAGCAGAAGTAGTTTCAAAAGGCGTATATTTAAGAGGAAAACCGGTACAATTTGCTACGGCCCACAGAGAATCACCGATGTACACCAGGGCCATCTTCCAATAATTTCTATTGGAAGCAGTTTGAACTGCTCTGCTGGGGGGTGCTGAACCAAAGACATTCAATAGGCAGCCGTGGCTTCATACCTGGTGTGTTGGCCAGTTTGCTCATTTGCACCTACCTGTGTTGTCGTGCCAGATTCGGATTTTCCAGATCTCACCCAGGTTGGCATCTGTCTCAACCTGAAAAACATCCAGACTGTTCCTTTGGAATGCTCCTTCTTTGTCCAGGTGACGAGACCCACTCTTGTTCAACCCATACAGGCTGATGCCCACATGAGCTGTGGTACCTGCAGGAAAGCAACAACCTTCATTTAAGAGCAGCACACACAGGTAGAGGCAGTTAGGATCAAATGAGGTGCCTGAGGGGTATAAGAAATGCAAGAGAACACAAGACAGAAATCAGGTGAGGGAGGGGGACAAGGGAATGATGAAAGTAGCAGGGAGGTAATAGATGGAAGTGACATAGGAAGGTGTCAGATGGAATCTGATAGGAGAGGAAAAGAGATGGAGTGGTGAGGATCAGGAAATAAAACAGAAGGGACAGAGGGGAGTGGATACTAGAAGTTAGGGAACTTGATGTTCATGCCACTTGGTCAGAGACAATGTTAGAATATGAGATGTTGTTCCTCTTATCTGTGTCTAGCTTCAACTTGGCAGTAGAGTTGTGTGAAAGACATTTTGGTGTAGTAACATCTCCTTTGTTGGCTTCCCCCTTCTCATCGATCCTTCTCCAGGCACTTAATCCTGCAACTGTGCTAAGTTTTACAACTGTTCCTACGTCTCCTTATTCAGGGCCACAGGCAGTTCTTCACATGTGACACACACAAAATGCTGGAGGAACTCAGCAGGCCAGGCAGCCTCTATGGAAAAGAGTACAGTCGATATTTCAGGCCGAGACCCCTCAGCAGGACTCATGTGTGAATCCAATGGAGTTATTTATTCTATTCAGTGCTCCCAGTACACTCTCCACTAAATCAGTGAGACCCAAAAAAAGAAACCTCTTTGTTAAGCTCGTTCACTCCGTCCACCAGAACAGTCAGGATCTCCCAGTAGCCTGCAGTTTTAAGTCCACTTCCCATTATCAGACTGACATGTCCAGCCATGGCTTCCTCTACTGCCAAGCTGAGGCTAGAGGAACAGCACCTCTTATTCTGCTTTGAAAGTCTCACACCTGAAGGCATGAACACTGATTTCTCTAACCTCTGGTAATCAATCCCTGCTGTCCTTTCCCTACCTATCCCACTGGCCCGATCACCTCATCTCTTTCCCCTACCCCACTCCCTCTATCTGCCCATCACCCACACACTCCTCCCACCAGTTCCCCTCCTTTATTCTGTAGTTCACTGCCCACATATTAGATTCTTTCTTCTCTACCCCTTCGGCACTTGCACCTATCACTCTTTGCTTCTTACATCACTCCCTATCTGCCTATCACCCCCCCTCAACAAGATCAGCCTATCACTCATCAGCCTTTACACCAACCTCATTCTCCACATTTTTACACTGGCTCTTGCCCCCCCCTCGTTCCAGGCCAGAAATCCAGTTGTTCATTTCCCTCCAAAGCTGCCTGACAGTGCCACTAAGTTACTCCAGCAATCTGTACGTGGTTCCAGATTTCCAGCATCTGCAGTGTCTTATGTGTTTCTTCCCCTCCACTATACAACAATGTGACCTGAATGCCTGAGTATTTCCACAACTTCCTCTCTATATTTCTGATTTCCAACATTAATTTCCTTCAGGATAAATATAGTTTTATCTTATTACATGAAGAATGATGCCATTAATAAGAAATATGTAGATCTTGTACTTCAACATGATCAGCTAAGGTTCTGGACTCTTAGATCTACTGACCTTGATCAGGGCAGTAATCAGGTACTTGTACAGATACAACTATTTACCGACAGCCAGTCATTAGGAACTATATCACACAGCCAGAGTTTCCCTTCCCGATCAGATATAATCAGGTACTTGTACAGATATGACTGTTTACCGTCAGCCAGTCATTAGGAACTATATCATACAGCTAGAGTTTCCCTTCCTGATCAGAACCCAGGGGAACCCTTTCAGCTACTTACATTTGGGAGATGGAAAGTGAATGACAAAGAGAGAGGTTAAGATGCTTAGAGTCATAGAGCACAACAGTAGAGAAAAAAGCCCTTTGGCCCATCTATCCATGCTAGCATGATCTTCTGCTTGTTTTACCTACACTCAGATCACAGCCCTCCATACCTGTCTCATCCATGTACCTAACCAAACTCCCCTTGACATCACATCTATCACTTCTGTTTGCAGCTTGTTCACCTTCACACCACTCTGAGAGAAGAATCTCCCCCTCAGATCCCCCTTAAATATTTTGCCTTTCATCTTAAACCTATGATCTCTAATTCTAGTCTCATCTAATTTGAGGGAAAAAAGGCCTGCAAGTATTCATCCTATCTGTAGGTCTCAATTTTGTACACCTCCAAAAGATCTCCCTTCATTCTCCTGCACTCCAGTGAATAAAGTTCTAACCTATTCAACCTTTCCCTGTAACTCAGGCCCCCAAGTCCTGGCAATAGTCAGGTAAAATTTCTCTGCATTCTTTCAAGCTTATTGCTGTCAGGTGACCAGAACTGCACATAATACTCCAAATTTGGTTTCACCATCACCTTACAAGTACAACTTCAACATGTCATCCCAATTCCTCTCCTCCATGATTTCTGAAGGCCAGTGTGCCAAAAGTTCTCTTTATGGCCCTAACTATTCCAGGCCACTTTATTCTACCACACCCCTCAGGGCACTACCATTCATTGTACAAGTCTTACCCTTGTTTGTCCTCACAAAATGCAACACTTCACATTTGTCTATATTACATTCCAGCTGCATTTTTCGACCTATTTTTCCAGCTGGTCCAGGTCACTTTGCTAGCTTTTGTCGCTGTCCACTACGCACTCGAATCTTGGTGTCATCCGCAATTTGCTGTTCCAGTTTACCATGTTATCATCCAGATCATTGATATAGATGACAAACAACATTAGACCTAGCACCAATCCCTGCGGCACTCCACTAGTCACAGGCCTCCGGTCAGAGAGACAACCATCTACTACCACTCTCTGGCTTCTCCCGCTAAGCCAATATTGAATCCAATTTATTACCTCATCCTGAATGCTGAGTGACCTAACCTTCTAGACCAGTCTCTTATACAGGTTCCTGTCTAAGGCTTTGCTGAAGCCCATGTAGACAACACCCACCATCTATCAACTTCTTGGTAACCTCCTTGAAAAGCTGTATAAGAGTGGTTCGACATGACCTGCCACATGCAAAGCCCTGTTAACTATCCCTAATCAGGCCCTTTTTATCTACATATTTATATTCTGTCCCGTATAATAACATTCACTGATTTACCCACGATTGATGGCGAACTCATTGGCCCATACTTTCCTAGTTTATTCTTAGAGCCGTTCTTAAATAAGGGAAGAACATTAGCCATCCTCCTGTCTCCCAGCACCTTACCCATGGCTAAGTACATCTTAAATACCTCTGCCAAGGCTCCTGCAATTTCTGCCCTAACTGCCCGCAAGGTCTGAGGCAATACTCGGGATTTATCCACCTTAATCACTCAAGGCAGCAAGCACCTCCTCTTCCATAATATGGATATGGTCCAAGACTCTTTTGCCTCAGTTCTATAGTTTCTGTGCCTGTCTCCTGAATAAATACAGACACCAAAAGTTGAGTTAAGATCCCTCCCATCTCCTTTGGCTCCATGTATTGATGACCACGCTGATATTCAAGATGACCAATTTTGTCCTTTGCTATCCATATGTCATTAATATAGAGATAGAAGCCCTTCGAATTCTCATTCACCTTGTCAACTAGAACAACCTCATGCCTTCTTTTAGCTCTCCTGATTTCCGTCTTGAATGTTCTCTTGTGCTCCTCAAACAGCTCATTTGATTCTAGCTGCCTATACCTGATGTATGCCTTTTCTTTACCAGGGCCTTAATATCTGCCAGTAACCAAGGTTTCTAAACCTGTTAGCCTTGCATTTTATTCTGAAAGGAACATATAGATTTTGTACCCTCAATTTTTCACTTTTGAATCCCTTCCATTTACCAAGGATGCCTTTGCCAGAAAACAACTTATTCCAATACAAACCTGCCAAATCCCTTACCGTTCCACAATTTAGAATCTTAACCCTAGGACCAGACCTATCTTTCACCATAATTATCTTGAAACTAATGACATTATGATCACCAGATCCAAAATGTTCCCCTACAAACACTTCTGCAACCTGCCTTGTCTCATTCCTTATAAGGAAATCCAGTATTACATTCCCTCTAGTTGGGGCCTCTACATATTGATTAAACAAACTTTCCTGAACACATGTGGCAAACTCAATACCACACAGTCCTTTTACAGTATCATAGTCCAGTCAATATGTGGAAAGTTAAAATCACCAACTATCCTTCCAGTATACTTCCTGCAAGTGTCTGCCATCTCTCTACAAATTTTCCCTCTAAATCCTGCTGATTTTTGTCAGGTCAATGATATAGTCCCTTTTACATGGCCTTCCTTCCTTTTCATTCCTCAGTTCCAGTCAAATTGCTTCAGTAGACGAGCCCTTCAATCTGTCCTGTCTGAGCACTGTCATATGTTTTCTGACTAGTAATGTCAACCTTTAATACTTCACCCTCTTTCACGTCTAAAGCAATGAAGCCCCAGAACATTTAGCTGCCAGCCCTACCCTTCCTACAACTAAGTCTCACTAATGATTACAACTATATAATTCCATGTGCTGATCCACGCTCTACGTCCATCTGCCTTACCCACAATAGTCCTTGCATTGAAATAGACAACTCATGACATTAGTCCTACAATGCTCAACCTCTCAGTTTCCATCCTTTCTTGTAGGCTTAACATCTACTTTTCCCATTGCCTGTCCACTTGCTTTTTCGCCATTCCAGTTCCCACACCCCTGCAACTCTAGATTAAATCCCCCAGATTATTGCAAGGAATATTGATACCCCATCCAGTTCATTCGCAAGCCGTCCCATTTGCACAGGTCCCACCTACTCTGGAGGAGAGTCCAATCATTCAAAAACTGGAGCCCTTCCTCCTCAACCATCTGTTTAGCCTTGTGTTAAACTGCAGTATCTTCCTATTTCTTGCCTCACAAGCATGTGGCACAGATAGCAATTCTGAGATCATCACCCTGGAAATCCTCGTCTTTTAACTTAGTACCTAACTCTATGAGCACACTTTGCAGGACCTCGTCACCCTTCCTATGCCATTGGTATCAATGTGAATGAGAACTTCTAGCTGCTCACCCTCCCCCTTAAGGATGCTCTGGACTTGATCTGTAACATCTTTGACCTTAATACCTTGGAGGCAACAACCATCTGCAAGTCTCGATATCATCCACTGAATCTCCTGTCTGTTCTTTTAACCAATGAATCTTCCATTTCCCCCTCTTCTCTTCTGAGTCACAAAGCCAAACCCAGTGTCGGAGACCAGGCTTTTGCAGCTTTCCCCTGGTAGGTCATCCTTTCCAACAGCATCTAAAATGGTATGGCCACAGGAGTACTCCATGCTGTCTACTTACTTCTTTTCACCCCCCTGACAGTTACCCAGCCACCTGCAATTTCCAACTTCGGTATGATTGCCTCCCTGTAACTCTTGTCTATCAACCCCTCAGTTTCCTGAGTGATCTGCAGGGAGAGTGGAGGAGTTCCTGACTTCGTACATCATGCAAGAGGCGCACACCACTGCTGTCGCTACAATTCCCACTGCTCAAGCCGATGAAATAATAAATAATAAAAAATAAGCCACCAAGTTTTTGCTCACAACCTCCACTTCTTACTGCAGCTTCTTGAACCAAAGCCTCAAGGTCTCCTTCTTACAATGAGCCACTCCTACAATGGCCACTCCACTTGATCTGACTTTCATTTTATTTGCCAGTGCTGGTCAGTGCTTTTTATAGGCTCCTGACAGTCACCTCTTCCGAAAGTTCTGTTGTCTCGCTCCGAGTCCCGGCTTCTGTGAGCTGAACCTAAATAGTCCTGACAGTCACCTCTTCCAGAAGTTCCATTATGTCACTCCCGAGTCCCGACTCCTGTGAGCTAAATCTAAACAGTCCTGACATTCACCTCTTCCTGAAGTTCTGTTGTCTCGCTCCGAGTCCCGGCTCCTGTGAGCTGAATTTAAACAGTCCTGACAGTCACCTCTTCCTGAAGTTCTGTTGTCTCGCTCCGAGTCTTGGCTCCAGCGAGCTGTATCTAAACAGTCCTGACATTCACATCTTATAAAAGTTCTGGTCTCACTGAGTCCCATCTCCTGCAAGCTCAACCTAAACAGTCCTGACATTCACCTTTTATAAAAGATCCGTTGTCTTGCTGAGTCCTGGCTCCTGCAGGTTGAACCTAAACAGCATTTTATATCTACACTCACATCTTTTTTCTACCTCTTGCCTGCTGTTATCACAATTGTCAATTCGTGCCCATTACAAGTTCTCTCACCTGAGTTCCTGTACCAGCCAGTTTTCACCATAACTTCATACTTATAGCGACCATGCTGCCCGCAGAGAGGGACAATGCCAACACGGTTGATATCGATGTAGTCCAGCTTGTTGGCGATGAGAGCTACCATGACATAAAGAGCAAAGACCAAGGCACAGGTGATTGCCACAATCGAATTCTGCACTGGGCTGTTCACCTGCAAAGGAATCACTGCTGAATCATACAGGAGGTCCTGCAGCTACTCGGAGGTGGTCAGAGATTCCCAACAGTAGCACACACATTATCAGCACATTTCTGACAATGAGAACAGAAAGACAAATTTCTATCTAAGCTGGCTTTATCAGCCAGATCTTGCAGACGGACCACTTGCACTCCAGGGCAGGACAGCAGACCAAGTTAAATGGACTTCAACCTGCTACAATAAAAGTACTCACCCAGGGAAGGGGAAGGGGTTGGTTAAGCTAAATTGAAAGTTTAAAACTCAACGGACAGGGCATGCATTTGAGCATTTAGTAACACAGAAAAAGAGCTGAAGTGAACAAGAATAGATTGTATTGAAAAGGTGGTTGAAAGGTATTGAATGGGTACAAGACAGACAGACTACACCAAATGCAATTATGGGTTTGTATGCCTATATGGAAAATGTCGTGAATAAATGTGAAAAACTGTATGTTCATTGATCTGTTTGGGATTATAATGCAAAAATCAGAATTAAATAATGACTCGAAAACAGGTCAGGAACTGGGCACCTAATATTCCATAATACAAGGAGTTCAGAAAAGACAAGGAAGGGAAGAAATGAAGTGGGGCAGCAGTACTGGTTAAAGCTGAAGAGAGGGAATGTCTTTAAGAGTCAGTGACAAAATGCAGTTAGTTAAAGTGAAGAAGCAGGGATAGTGTTATCGCATGATGAGAGGATTCACTAGGTCACTGTAATGAAAGGGCATCAGAGGAATATGCTGGCAAGAAATAGGTAATTAACATAGTGTGATCGAAACTACATTATATGACGGGTAAAAACTGGGGAAACATCGAAAAGTATTCTGGAGAATTTTCGTGATCAGTCTACAAAGAGAATAGAGATATTGTTGAATCTGTTTTTGGGGAATGAAGAGGGCCAAGTGACCAGGTGTCACTGAGAAAAAACTTAACAAGCACCAATCATTAGATTATACAGTTAATATTGATAATAGAAAAGGGCAAAGAGAACTTCTAAATTGTAAAAGGATGATACAAGGAGGTAAAATAATATTAATTTATAAGAAGGATGCAATCCAAGAAGATACATTAGTGGGAAGATAGAATACGGGCTGTATAATTTACAGGGTAGGATGACTCTGAGGCTGTTCTATTATCGGGACAGAAGTTTATAGATGTGTTGTGGAAATATCACTGCTCAGAATTGTTTTCGTACAGGAGGCAGAAACTGGATAGCCTCTGGATACACAAATAAGCTTGCTCCGAAGACAGTGAGGTGCTGAGTGAGGCAGACTGCTTCGTCTGGCCTGGTCCAGTGTGTGGGTAAGATGCCATCTGTTCTCCACCGAAGGCTCTGGAAGTCGAAGTACTGACACAGGGAGGTGTACACAATGACAGAAACCTCTACTGAAGCAGAGGAGAAGTGGCTACAAATGGTGACACTGAGCTCCTTGCTGGAGGTATCGTACACCCTGTAACAAACAGAAGACATCAAATCAATGATCGGATCCCAGCAAAGAGCAGAGAGAACAGAAATACATCTGTTACCACAGAATAAGGTTGTTTGGCATTTCTAGGCATAATAGAACCTTAGAGCCATACAGCATAGATACAGGCCTTTATCACACCATGACTATACTAAATATCGAGTACCTATCAATACTAATCCCACTTAGCAGCACAATGAGCTGAATCAGCCCACTCTGAGAATTCAGTAGGCTAGGTTAAGTGCTCACAGTTGAGGTCATAGAGTCACAGAAAAGTACAGTGCAGAAACAGTTCATTCAGAATCAGGTTCATTATCAACAGCATGTGTTGTGAAATTTGTTAACTTAGTAGCAGCAGTACAATGCAATACACGATAATACAGAAAGAAAAAAGTAAATCAATTACTGTAAACATATATATGTATATTAAAATTATTAGATAAAAATAGAGAAAATAGAAATAATATATGTAAAAAGTGAAGTAGTGTTCTTGGGTTCAATGCCCATTTAGGAATCGGGTGGCAGAGGGGAAGAAGCTGTTCTTGAATTGCTGAGTGTGTGCCTTCAGGCTTCTGTACCTCTGTCCTGATGGTAACAAAGAGAAATGGGCATTTCCAGGGTGTTAGGGGTCCTTAGTAATGGATACCGCCTTTCTGAGGCACCGCTCCTTGAAGATGACTTGGATATCCATCTAGTCTGTGCTGAACCATTTAAACTGCCTCCTCCCATCGACCTGCAACAGGACCGTAGCCCTCCATACCCCTACCATCCAAGTACCTATCGAAACTCCTCTTAAACCTTAAAATCCAGCTCACATGCACCACTTGTGCTGGCAGCTTGTCCCACACACTCACAACTCTCTGAGTGAAGAAGTTTCCCCTATCTTCATCTTAAATTTTTCACCTTTCACCCTCAACCCTCTAGTTGTAATCCCACCCAACCTCAGTGGAAAAAGCTTGCTTGCGTTTACCCTATCCATACCCCTGATAATTTGTGATGGGCTGATTCTTCCAGTGAGAAAGTGAGTCAGTGGAGGGGGTGGTCTTTCAGATGAAACTTACTATCTTTGGCCTTGTCTGTTCCTTCAAGGCGGACATGGGAAACCAAGTCAAATCTACAATGAAGGGAGCTTTCTCCTTAAGTCCTTAAGCAGTGCTTCACAAAGGCAGTATCCATCATTAAAGACCTTCACAATCCATGACCAGCCCTCTTTTCATTTCTACCGTCGGTGAGGAGGTACAGGAGCTGGAAGACCCACAATCAATGTTTAAAGAACAGCTTCTGCCATTCCATCACCATATTTCTGAATGGTTCATGAACCCCTGAACACTACCTTCTTACTTGTCTTTTCCTCTAGTTTTGTAAATTATAGTAATTTTTACGTCCTGCACTAGTGCTGCCGCAAAACAGCAAATTTCAGGGCATATTTCAGTCCAATATATCTGATTCAGCTTCTCACTCATTGTATACAAAGCATCTTGTGATATCTTGTGGTTAAGTAAGACTTGACATAAGGTTTGTTACTTGTTTCTCTCTAATTCTACAATGCGATCTATTTATTTGCCAGTGTATAAACTGGTTTGAGTTAAACTTATTGCAGCAAAGACTGGGAAACCCCTGCAATCTGCCTGGCGCCACAATAGTCTATGGTGGAAACAATCTCATTGGCTCTCACGCGGCCTTGGATCACCTAGACAATACAAATACCAATGTCAGGATGCTGTTCATTGACAACTGCTGAGGATTTAACTCAATCATTCCTATAGTTCTGGCCAAAAAGCTCCAGTACCTTGGCCTCTGTAACTTCCTCTGCAACTGGATTTTCAACTTCCTAACCAGAAGACTACAACCTGTGAGGATTGGAAATAACCTCTCCACCTTGTTGACAATCAACACTGGTGCACCTCAGGATTGTGTGTTTAGCCCACTGCTCCACTCTCTCTACACAAGTGCTTCCCAACCTGAGGCCCATGAAGCCTCCATTAATGGTAAGGCTCTATGGAGGAAAAAAAGGTTGGGAACTCCTGCTCTACACCCATGACTGTGTGGCTAGGTATAGCTGAAATACCATCTATAAATTTGCTGATGATACAGCCATTGTTGGCAGAATCTCAGAAGGTGACAAGAGCGTGCAACGGAGTGAGATATACCAGCTAGTTAAGTGGTATCACAGTAACAACCTTGCACTTGATGTCAGTACAGTAGAACAAAGCAATGACTGTTGACTTCAGAAAGGGTCAGATACCAGCGACACTTAATAAATCAGGTTCGTTTATCCATTCATTTTTAACAAAATGTGGTATTGTTGATATATGGCGTTTTTTATATCGAGAAGATAGAGAATACTCATTTTTCTCTCATGTTCATCATACGTATTTCAGAATTGACTATTTTTTATTGATAACCAAATGATTCCATTAGTTGGATCTTGTGAATATAAAGAGGTTGCTATTTCTGACTATGCTCCTGTGCTTTTATCCATAAATCTTCCTGGTTTTCCACAGACAAATAGATTCTGGCATTTTAATTTAACTCTTATCTGACAAGGATTTGTTAAAGCTCTTGCAGAGGCAAATCACTTTTTTTTTTGAATACGGTGGAGGAGATTCTAGCCTTATCATATGGGACGCCTTTAAAGCATATATTAGAGGACAAATCATTTCTTATACTGCAAGTGTTAAGAAAAAAAGCTAATAAAGAGAGAATTAATTTAGCCAATCAGCTGAAACAATTAGATGAAGAATATGCTTTGACCTCAGATCCTGTTGTATATAAGAGACAGGTTGAAATTTAAGCTAAATATGATTTTTTTATTAACATACCCTATTGAAACTCAACTCTTAAAGGATAAAGGTCAATTTTATATCCATGGAGATAAAACAGGTAAATTATTGGCTAACCAAGTTAAAACTTCTAGTGCTAAACGACAGATTAAAGAAATTTATAAAGCTAACGGTACTAGGACAACTGATCATTTAGAAATAAATGATACTTTTAGAGAATATTATTCTAAAGTTTATAGCTCTGATCTTCTTAAAGATAATACTGTAATGGATAAATTTTTAGACCAAATAAATATCCCTACGCTTTCTGTTGATGACCGAAAACAGTTGGATCAATGTATCTCTCACGAAGAAATAGCCGAGGCTGTACGTTCATTGTATTCAGGGAAAGCTCCAGGTCCTGACGGATTTTCTGGAGAACTTTATAAGGCTTTTTCTTCTTTGCTGATACCCCATTTATGTTCAGATTATTCAGATTCTTTTGAGTCAGGTAGATTACCGCAATCCTTTTACGAAGCTTCTAATTCACTTATCCTTAAAAAGAATAAGAATCCAACTGGATGCTCTTCATATAGACCAATTTCTTTACTTAATGTTGATGCTAAAATTTTATCTAACGTTCTGGCCCGTAGGATGGAAAATATCTTACCATCTATCATTTCTGATGATCAGACGGTTTTATTAAAATCAATATTCTCATTTTAATATTTGTCAATTATTAAATGTTATCTATTCTCCTTCTAAGGAGATATTGGAGTGTGTGATATCCTTAGACGCTGAGAAGGCTTTTGATTGGGTTGAATGGCATTATTTATTTAAAATTTCAGAAAAACTTAATTTTGGGTCCAACTTTATTCAATGGATTAAACTACTGTATTTATCCCCTTCTGCCTGGGTTCTCACTAATTCTCAGAATTCTAAACCATTTAAACTTCAACGTGGAACTAGACAAGGTTGCCCTTTGAGTCCTTTGCTCTTTGACCTGGCTTTAGAACCCTTAGCTATTGCTTTTCGAGAATCTAACGATATCACTGGTATTTTACGGAAGGGTACTATCCACAAAGTTTCACTTTATGCGGATGATTTATTGCTTAACATTTCTAATGTCGAAACTTCATTACCTTCTGTGCTTTCTTTACTATCTTGTTTTAGTCAGTTTTCTGGATATAAACTGAACCTTCACGAGAGTGAACTTTTTCCTTTGAATAATTTGCCATTAGCTGATATTAACCTTCCTTTTAAAATTGTAAGAAACCAATTCACCTATTTGGGTGTAACAATTAATTATAAATACCTCTTAAAAGAAAAATTTCTTACTTTATTGAATTATATAAAAAGAACATTATCAAATTGATCGCCCCTTTCGTTATCATTGATTGGCCGAATTAATTCTATCAAGATGAATGTTTTAACTACATTTATACACCTCTTTCAGGCATTGCCCGTTTTTATTCCTAAATCCTTTTTTGACTCTCTGGACTCTTTTATCCTCCTACACATGGAAAAATAAACATCCTCGACTGAATAAAGTCCATCTCCAGAAAGTTAAAAAGAATGGAGGTTTAGCTTTACCAAATTTTAGGTTTTATTACTGGGCAGTTAATATACGATCTCATATTTTGGTTATACTATACTAATTATGAGGACTATCCCGAGTGGGTTTCTTAGAAGCTAACTCGGTTAATAAATTTTCTATTATCTCCCTATTGGGATCTTCACTTCCTTTATCCTTAAGTAAGATAACTGAAAATGTGGTAGTCAAGCATACTTTAAGGATTTGGATACAATTTAGAAAACACTTTGGTTTATTGAAATTCTCCCTTTCAAGTCCCATTTTAAAAAATTTTTTTTTAAGCCTTCTATGACTGATGTAGTCTTTAAACAATGGGAAGGATTGGGCATTACATGCTTCCGGGATCTGTTTGTGGGAGGAAGTCTTTCAACTAAATATAGTTTACCCAAAACCCATTTTTTTCAGTACTTACAAATTAGAGATTTTCTGCGATCTCGATTATATACATTTCCTAATAGACCTGATAAGAACATATTAGATGAACTTCTTAATATGAAACCATTCTATAATGGTTCAATATCCAATATTTATGATATGTTGTTGGGAATGAAAAATGGTTCTTTAGACAAGATTAAAAATCTCTGGGAACAAGATTTACAGACCTCAATTTCTGAAGAAACTTAGAATAAGATTTTTAAATTGGTTAATACTTCACCGCTATGTGCTCGTCATTTCGTCCTGCAATTTAAAGTGTTTCATAGGGCTTATATGACCAAGGATAAATTATCTTGTTTTTATAGGGATATATCTCCCTACTGTGATAGGTGTAACAATGGAGAAGTTTCACTTATTCATATGTCTTGGATGTGCCCAAGTCTTGGAAAATATTGGAAGGAAGTATTCCAAACTTTTTCTGTACCCTTTAAAGTAAATTTTAAGCCTAGTCCTTTCATTGCCCTATTTGGTATTGTTGGAAGGAAAGATATAATTTTGAAGACATCTGATCTGCATATTCTGGCTTCTATCTCTCTTATGGCTAGAAGGGCACTTTTGTTTAAACGGAAGGATGCTGTTCCACCTAATCATGTTCAGTGATTACGGGATGTTACGGCATGCCTAAATTTAGAGAAGATTCATTGTTCAATTTCTGAATCTAACCAAGATCTTCAAAATTTGTGGCAGCCGTTTTAAATTATTTTCATAATCTTTGACTTCTTGTTAAAGTACAGAAGTTGGTTAATAATATATTTTATTATCTGATAAGTTTCTTTTTTCTTTTTTTTCCCCAAACAGCTTTGACTTTGGTAGTGGGTGTAGATCTTTTTTTTTTAAATAAAATTGTTTATATTCTAATATACAAATTAATCTCATCCATATGAATATAGAGTAAGGAGTTTGTTAATGTGATTCCATATACTGTATCTGGTATTATTATATTTTGTCTTTTGTTTTATAATATGTATTCTCTTGAACTCTGTATTCTTCTATATAGAAATCAATCAATCAATAAAAATATTGAAAAGAAAAGGTCAGATGAGGGAACACACACCAGTCCTCATCGAGGGATCAGAAGGTGAAAAGCTGAGCAAGTTCAAGTTCCTGGGTGTGAATATCTCTGAGGACCTCGCCTAGACCCAACATATCGATGCAGCTACAAAGAAAGCAAGACAGCAGCTATATTTCATTAGGAGTTCGAGGAGATTTGGTACGTCACCTACACTCACAAATTTCTACAGATGTACTGAAGAGAGCATTCGAACTGGCTGCATCACCAACTGGTATGAAGTGGGGGTGGGGGGGACTCCAGCACATGACCAAAGTAAGTTGCAGCAAGTTGTAAAATTAACCCGCTCCAATCTGGGCACTGGCCTAGCCTCTATAATATCCAAGACATTTCCAAGGAGCAATGCCTCAAAAAGGCAGAGGACCCATCAAGGACCCCCATCACCCAGGACATGCCTTCCTTTCACTGCCACCTTCAGAGAGGAGGGACAGAATCACTCAATGATTCAGGAACAGCTTCTTCCCCATTGCCATCTGATTTCCAATTGGACATTGAACCCAGGAACACTACCTCTACATTTTTATTTCTGTTTTTGAACAACTTATTTAATTTAACTATTTAATATATATATTATATGCGTACTCACTATAATCCGCAGTTGTTTTTCTCTATTACTGTTATTACGTACCCCGTAACTGGGTTGCCAAACCAGCAGAAATGGACCACTTAGTTGGAGTCTGGATTACTGGAACTAAGAAAGTTTTATTAAAGAAATAAGCAACACAGTACTCTAAACGTAAGGATATAAATGCAACAGGTTAGCAATGATAAAACACATGTACACGGAACTAGGATAATAGGATCAATCAAGCTCTATCACAGTCTAGGGGTAAAATGATCAGTCTCAAGTGACACAGAGTTCAGTTCAGTTCGCCGGAATCGCTGTAATCGCTGTTGTGCCGTTGGGGAGAGAGAGCGAATGATGATATTCAAATCGGATTCAACAGACCTTTGATATTCCTCGCAGTTAGCTTTTGGGCGAGCCCTTTGTAATGTCTTCTGTGGTCACCGACTGTGACCCCTCTGTTCCAGATACGATCGTTCTTCCGCGGTGAACCCGGCACCCAGGCAAGGGCGGACACACACACCAGGTTCCCGCCCAACGGACCTTCTCACCTTGTGCGTCTACGGTTGGTCCCGCAAGCAGACCTCCAAAACTTTCACCAACTTGTGGGGGCACACCGCTTTTCCAGGGTCTCGTTATGTCGTGGTGTGTCGTGCCTTAGCGAACCTGTTCCTTTTATCCCCCTACCGGGGTATCACCTGTCCATCAAACTTCAAACAGTTCAGGTTCAAAGCAACCGGTCTAAACAATACTCGGAACTGTGTCTCTTTCCGTTAATGTCTCTCGTCTCTCTCTGATTAGCATTTTGAATGTTTCCCCCATTTGTCTCTCTCTTATCTCTCTTCTCGGCATCAATCTTCTGATAACTTCGTATTTTGTCACACTGTATATTCTATATATTGCCTTGTATTGCTGCTGCAAAGTTAACAAACTTCATGACACATGCAGGTGATAGTAAATTAGATTCTGATTCTGAATCTGATTCACTTCTGGTAAAGTAGCTGTCTGATTCACACAGACACACACAGACACACACATCACAAGTTTCAGTTTGGAGAACAAACTCTGCAGCTGCCATGAGGGAAGATAAGCGCCATTAACAGCTCCTCTCTCCACAGATAAAGCATTTTCCATTTTTATTACTGTGGACATATTCAGGCAAGCAACGGGTCCTGGCTATTATCTCCAGTATCAGGAAGCTGATTTTGGACCAAGTCTACTCACTCAGACAACAGGAAGAGTGTGTGCTCAGCACTCAGACTGCCAGTATCAGAAGGTAATACGACTCCTTTGGTCATTTTGTAGCGAGTCCCATTAAACCGGGAGTCATTATGAACATAAATATGGATGGAAGGATCCGGGTCCTGAGCTCCTCCAAGCTCTAGAGAAAGAGAGAAAAAGATTCCAAAGTAATTAGCCACATGATAACTTCAATCTGTTATGGAGAGACAGCCACAGCCACTGGAACTGCACTTCATAAGAAGCAACATCTATGTGTCCTTGGCAAAACTGCAAGCTGAGAATGTGTTGTTGGGATGACCACTGTGGCATTCTTGGAATCCTTCCACTAACTTATTTCATTTCCCAAGACCACCGTGTCTTTCCTGAAAGTGACGGCTTACACTGGAGCTGGGTTCCATGTTTACTGTTACGTAGCAGCCAGGGAGCATCAGGGAATTGTAAAACCCCTGACTGGAAGAGCAGAGATTTTTAGGATGGTGCATAGAGAAGGCTCAAAAACAGTAAAATCTGGATAAGGCGACAAAATTCCAAGGAGAAGGACTGGAGGTTGGGGACGTCAGTGTGAAAAGTTGTGGCTTACTAACTTGATTGACTTTTTTGAGGTTGTGATGAAGGCCAAGTTCAAGTTAAATCGTCATTCAAGTTAAATCGTCATTCAACCATACATAAATACCAATGAATACAGCCAAACAAAACAACGTTAATATAGAAACACAGAAAATAGGTGCAGGAGTAGGCCATTCGGCCCTTCGAGCCTGCACCACCATTCAGTACGATCATGGCTGATCATCCAACTGAGAACCCTGTACCTGCCTTCCCTCCATACCCCCTGATCCCTTTAGCCACAAGGGCCATATCTAACTCCCTCTTAAATATGGCCAATGAACTGGCCTCAACTGTTTCCTGTGGCAGAGAATTCCACAGATTCACCATCTCTATGTGAAGAAGTTTTTCCTCATCTCAGTCCTAAAAGGCCTCCCCTTTATCCTCAAACTGTGACCCCCTCGTCCTGGACTTCCCCAACATCGGGAACAATCTTCCTGCATCTAGCCTGTCCAATCCCCTTAGAATTTTATACGTTTCAATCAGATTCCCCCCTCAATCTTCTAAATTCCAGAGAGTATAAGCCTAGTCAATCCAGTCCTTCTTCATGTGAAAGTCCTGCCATCCCAGGAATCAATCTGCTGAACCTTCTTTGTACTCCCTCTATGGCAAGAATGTCTTTCCTCAGATCAGGGGACCAAAACTGCACACAATACTCCAGGTGTGGTCTCACCAAGGCCTTGTACAACTGCAGTAGTACCTCCCTGCTTCTGTACTCAAATCCTTTTGCTATGAATGCCAGCAAACCATTCGCCTTTTTCACCGCCTACTGTACCTGCATGCCCACTTTTAATGACTGGTGTATAATGACACCCAGGTCTCGTTGCACCTGCCCTTTTCCTAATCGGCCACCAATCAGATAATAATCTGTTTTCCTGTTCTTGCCACTAAAGTGGATAACCTCACATTTATCCACATTAAATTGCATCTGCCATGAATTTGTCCACTCACCTAACCTATCCAAGTCACCCTGCACCCTCTTAGCATCCTCCTCACAGCTAACACTGCCACCCAACTTCGTGTCATCCGCAAACTTGGAGATGCTGCATTTAATTCCCTCGTCTGAGTCATTAATATACATTGTAAACAACTGGGGTCCCAGTACTGAGCCTTGCGGTACCCCACTCGTCACTGCCTGCCATTCTGAAAAGGTCTCGTTTATTCCCACTCTTTGCTTCCTGTCTGCCAACCAATTCTCTATCCACATCAATACCTTACCCCCAATACCATGTGCTTTAAGTTTGCACACTAATCTCCTGTGTGGGACCTTGTCAAAAGCCTTTTGAAAATCCAAATATACCACATCCACTGGTTCTCCCCTATCCACTCTACTAGTTACATCCTCAAAAAATTCTATGAGATTCGTCAGACATGATTTTCCTTTCACAAATCCATGCAGAAAAGGAGTCCTTGCAGGCTGAAAGTTACAAATTCTGGATTTTCATTTTGAATCAAGAACTGAGTGGATAACTTCCCCCATTTTTAAGTTCCTTGGGCCTCTTGAGGACTGAGCCAGAATCAAAGTTCCCAGGGCCAGAGACTGAATTCAGGTTGTATGCACGTCTGAACACAGGCCCTTTGGCTGGTCGGCTGGTCAGCTGACACTGGCACACCCGAGGTCAGGATCTGAATAGGTATCAGCTGAAGCCTGCCATCTGGACCCATCTCCGGAAACATTTGCAGGCAATTCTGCTCTTCAGCATACTCTACAATCTCCAGCAATTAATTGTCTGAACCTTCTCCAGAAACACTATCCTTCAATTTATCTCTACAATCTCCAGCCATTAAGAACTAGTCTCCACTTTTGTCTTCTTTTGCTATTGGTCATTTGTCAGCCTTTGTCTGTTCAAGTAGAGTTGAATTAAATTACCTTGTATTTCTATATTGTTCCTGTGAATGCATGCAAGAAATTGAATATCAAGATACTATACAGTAACATATATGGACTTTGATAAAATCTACTTTGAAATTTGATTAAAATCAATTAATCAAACATCTTTGAACATTTTGGTTATTAGGTAATAATCAGCTTGGGATAAAAAGGGTGAATGGATGAGCTGAAGATCATCCATTCAGGTGATGGAGAGTCTACTTGTTATCCAGCTGGACGAGGAGGCTGGTTCCTTTGGGGCTTTGATAGGACGGACGCCAGCTGAAGACTGTTGAGGAATACAGCTCTATAGCTGCTCTATTGAATTAGATCATCCACTCTCCCTCCACAATCCCACCCCGCTCAGGCATTTTCCATTCCCCGAGGATTAAAGTCAATGGAAGGACTTACATTCTAAGTGGGCATGGCTGAATGAACACTCACCCAGCAGGGTGAATCGCAGGCAGACATGGAGTCCGGCTGCATGGTTGCTGCTCACGGGCTGGACTGTGAAGTTCATGCT
Organism: Mobula hypostoma; assembly: GCF_963921235.1. Taxonomy (NCBI): domain Eukaryota; kingdom Metazoa; phylum Chordata; class Chondrichthyes; order Myliobatiformes; family Myliobatidae; genus Mobula; species Mobula hypostoma. The sequence continues at coordinate 4,447,276 of NC_086118.1, read as the reverse complement.
CTCTCCGGGACCAAGGACCTTTGTCACTGCACCACGCCTCCAGTGTTGCGTCCTCCTGTCCGGTAAGATAACGCGGATCGACGTCTCTGCGGACAGGCCACTGATGGGGACAGGCTGGCCCTGTGGACTGCTGAACTCCATGGATCCAAGGTGGGTAGAGATGCTGTCATTGCTGACAGAGCCCATCAGGAATGGGTTAACTCGGAGGCTCATTGTGATCTGGATGAGTTCATGGTTTGCTGACAGCTGATGGGACAGTGCCTGGGGGACATGGAAGTGGCAGTGGTCCTGAGGCCAGGCACACAGCAAATTGAAGGGGTCTGTTCTTTTCCCTTGCACGTCAATCTCTGAGACAGACAGAGACAATAGTTCCTCATTGAGGACACGAGAGCGCATGAGAGACTGGACGAGATCGTTGGTCAGCCTGAAGATGGAGGCAGAAGTGACAAGGCCACTGGCTGCATCACGGCCATTATTCAGGTCAGAACTTATCACAGCTATTGCAGCACCTGCATTCAGAAACAATGAACAAATATTTATTCCAGTCTCCCCCACCCTGGTTAAATCTGCTCCTATCTCCTTGAAATTAGCCCATTCTGACAAAGGGTTTTCAAGCTGAAACATTAACTATTTCTGTCTAAGTCTAAGGATGCTGTCCAAGTTGCATGCCATCTTGGACAATGTCTCCCATCCACTACATAATGTACTGGGTGGGCACAGGAGTACATTTAGCCAGAGACTCATTCCACCGAGATGCAACACAGAGCGTCATAGGAAGTCCTTCCTGCCTGTGGCCATCAAACTTTACAACTCCTCCCTTGGAGGGTCAGACACCCTGAGCCAATAGGCTGGTCCTGGACTTATTTCATAATTTACTGGCATAATTTACATATGACTATTTAATTATTTATGGTTCTATTACTATTTATTATTTATGGTGCAACTGTAACGAATATCAATTTCTCCTGGGATCAATAAAGTATGACTATGACTATGACTAATTCTCTTCACACAGATGCTGGTTCAATGGTTCCATTTAATATCAGAGGATGTAAACAGTAAACAACCTGAAATCTGATGATACCCAACATGCTAGGTTTTCAGCATTTTTTGTTTTTATTTTAGATTTCCAATATTTGCATCTTTTTTGATTATGTTCTTCTCTTATTGACTGATTTACCTTAAAATTTCATATCCTCTTTAATTGCTACCCTAAACTTTGTCTGTCTTGTACAGTGACTCTAGCCAGATTTGATACAATACTGGCAATGTGAAGAATTTATCACCTACTACAAAATATAATAATTATAATACAATATTTTACGGAAGTTCCAGGTACCTAGGACTCGCAAGATATTTCTTCCAGCTTCTGTGGGTGTGGCTGATCCTTGACCTGTCTTATTCCCAATGATGTCAATCATTTGTCTGCTCATCTCCAAACTTCTGGCTAATCCTTCTCCCCTAACAAATTCTTCAGGGAAAGCCTAGGACAAAGAAAGATATAAACTCATGAACTGATAAGCTTCTGACTGTGCTCCGACTGATGATTTTGTTTCTGGAAGAACATTGTCCTGGCATTACACATCTCATCCCAACAAGAACGTAAAAGGCCAGTAACAAATGAAGAAAAAAAATTATTTCATAAAGGTGGATTAACAGATGGGTCATAAGACAATGACAACAGATGAGTAAAAGATGATTAAGAAAGGGAAAATCAGATTGTGAGATAAAGCTGAATAGAAATGTAAAAGACATTAACGAGAGAGCTAACAGTGAACATTAGTCTTACAGGTAGACAATCTGGCGAATCAGTCATGGAAAACACGGACATGGCAGATTAATTAAGCAGGTATTTTGCATCAGCCTTCACTACAGAGGAAATGAAATTAAATGCAAGCAGTGTACCATTTTTGGTCAGCAATTCACTAGCATTTCTACAATCTAAATGCGTTCAGTGTACAAAATGCAGAATGAGTGAACACTTTGTAGAACAACTGCACTGAAAATGCATGGCTAATGCTGAGACTGCTTTTGTCTGCCGCTTTAATTCTCCATCCACTCCGACTCTGAAACTCTTATAATGAGGCCTCACACAAGTCCAAAGAACAGCAACTTTCCAGAAACACCAAATTCTACAAATTCCAGTAACTCATTTTCTGTGCCTATATAACACTGGTCTGTTATCTATCCATAATACTGGTTACACGTACAAAATGCTGGAGGAACTCAGCAGGCCAGGCAGCATCTATGGAGATGAGTGAACAGTCAACATTTTGGGCCGAAACCCTTCATCAGTACTGCAAAAAAAAACGATGAGAAGGTGAAGGGAGGGAAGGAAGAAGTACAAAGTGGTAGGTGATAGGTGATACCAAGAGTGGGGTGAGGTAAAGAGCTGGGGTGAAGTAAAGAGCTGGGAAGTTGATAGGTAAAAGAGATAAAGGGCTGGAGAAGGGGGAATTTGATGGAAGAGGGTAGATAACCATGAAAGGGGAAAAAGTACCAGAGGGAGGGGAAAGAGTGCCAGAGGGAGGTGACAGACAGGTAAAGGGATAAGGTGAGGGGGAAATGGGAATGGGGAATGGTGAAAGGGTGAGGGGTGCAATCACCAGAAGTTCAAGAAATCAATGTTCATGCCATCAGGTTGGAGACTATCGAGACGGGTTATATAAGGTGTTGTTCCTCCAACCTGAGTGTGGCCTCATCGCAGCAGTAGAGGAGGCCATGGGAGAATGGGAAGCAGAATTCAAGTGGGTAGTCACTGGGAGATTCCTCTTTTTCTGGGGGTGGGGTGGAGCGTAGGTGCTCGGTGAAGTAGTCTCCCAGATTGGATTTCCAGCATCTGCAGATTTTCTTTCTTTTGTGTGTAATACTTGCCCATTTTAACTCCCTTTCTTTCATTGATTTGAAAACGGGGTCTGTCCTATAACGATACTGTACATTTCATTCACATCCTTTGATTGTCTTATCTCTCACCAACTGCCACATTAAATTATCAACCAGGTAACCTCAATAGCTTGCCTCCAAGGCAACTTCACCCTAACCCTGTCAGAGATACTTCAGCCAGTCCCTGTCCGAGATACAGAAATACTTCAGCCTGTCCCTATTGGAGACACATCTTTTGTCCTATCCATCCCTCCTCCCCCCATCTCTGCATCTTAAAATGACCTTGATTTCCCCCTTTCCCTGTTCTGATGGCCAGTCTTTGACCTGAACTGTTTAATTGGTTTATATATGCTCTTCAGATCAAGAAGCATTTTAGTGGTCTAATTCACTGCTTCCAGAAAAACTTGAAATGAAAATATAATTAACTATCATCTCTGGAAACCTCACACAGCAATCTCTTTGGACTATTCCATTCTGAACTGAAGCAAACAGGAAGGCTTTACAATGGGTAGTCAAAACTGCCCAAAGTATCACTGGTGTCAACCTGCCCAGCACCAAGGACGTATGTACAGAAAAGTGCCGGAAAGTGTCAGTAACCGTGAAGGATCCCTCACACCCCGTTCATGGATTGTTTGTCCCACTTCCATCAGGGAAGGGACGACGTACCATCCACGCGAGGACCACCAGGCTCAGAACCAGTTAGTTTCCCCAAGCAATAAGGCTGATCAACACTTCCACCCACTAACTGACCCCCCTAGAACCCCAACCACTGCTAGCTACTCTATCACTTCCTGTCAGTCATGATAATCGCGTGCCTAGCGTCACTTTGTGGATATACAATCAGTCTATGTATATAACCTATCTTATGTGTTTTTATTATTGTGCTTTTAGTTTTATTGTGTGTTTTTTGCGCTATATCACATCTGGAGTAACAATTATTTTGTTCTCCTGTGCACTTGTGTATTGGAAATGACAGTAAACACCTTTAATCCTGAATTTTTGAAAAAACAAGAGCCCAGAGTCACTTCATCAGTAGGGTGAAGACAATTTAAATACAAATCTGCCTCTCTTTTACTTTTACCTAAGACCTGAGTTCACAACTTGCTATAGTTCTTCTCCTATCTCACCAATCTGTCCAGGTTTCTCAGTGAATGCTAGTGAAGCTGCCTCTAAGCATGAGTAAAAGAAAAACAAATACTTGTGTATGAGCCGAGGAAATTGGACCTGATTTTGCAAACTGCGACATGGGTGTAGCTGAGTGGTGAAGACAGGGAGAGAAGTTTCTGTGTTCTCACCGCACACTGTGCCAGCACTGTGCTGACCTGGGTCACCTCCTCCAGTGTGGAGACATGCAGGGATGCCATTGCCAAGGTCACATTACTACGGATGGCCATCCGGTCCTGCAGGATCTCTCCCTGAGCCCCAGAGTGCTGGAAACAAAACATCAAACAATGTAGTTGAAATAAAGCATCACTGTGTAAGAGACTGTGGCCACAAACGTGGAGCAATGACTTCCTGAAGTGGTCTTCTTCTTCAGCTGTCCATCAATTTCGATGCTGACTGTGCTGAGAGTTTAGTCTCTGCAGGCACGTTTATGGACCACAAGGCCAGCACTGGATCGGCACTGTCTCCCACATCGGTTGCATTTGTGATTTGACTGGTCTAGCACCAAATGTCTGCGTTCATGACCTGCTTCATATTTCTTCTGCCTTTTCTCCTCGATAGCTGGGATTGACTTCTTGGCAATGCAGTGCCAACTTCTTCCGTCCAAAGCATCTTTCTCCCAGGTGTTGACATTCATGTCAGTGTTCTTCATATGGAGCTTGAGCACATCTTTGTAGAGCAGTTTCTGACCACCGTGCTTCCTCTTTCCTTCATGTAGCTCGCCAGAGAAAACAGCTTTGGGTAAACGATCATCGCTCATTCTTGTGACATGACCAGTCTAACACAGCTGAGAAGCTGTAATGAGCGATTCTACGCTAACTGTCCCAGCACGTTTGAGCACCTCCACATCTGGTACCCTCTCTTGCCACTTAATGTGTAATATTTGGTATAAATGCCTGCGTTGTGTCTTGGTCAATTTCTTGATGTGCTTCCGATACAATGTCATCATTTCAGTTGAATAAAGCAGAGATGGTAAAACAGCTGTGTTATACACTTTGACCTTGGTTGCCATTTTAATATCGTGGCGAAAACAAAGTCGCTTCTGCAAAGCACCAAAGACTTTCGTAGCCGATTGAATTCTCCTCTCAACTTCCAGATCCAAATTCAGGTTAAATTATCATTCAATCCATTTACAGTCTACACAGTAATATACCATTAGTAAAAGTGGATGGAGAGAGAGAACTAGTTTAGCCATTCATAGAAACAAACATAGGTATGTATGTTGGACTTCTCAAATTCAAATTCAGGTTAAATTATCATTCAACAATATATGAACACAGCTAAACAAAACACTGTGTCTCTGGGACCACGCTCAAGGACCTACTGAACATAGCACATTCAAAGAGCATGCAAAAAGTCACAAGGAAAAACACATAACACATATTTTATAAACTTATTGATATTATTATGGGAGCTCATTTATACGTGAGGGTGTCTACAAGTTGAGCATCTGTAACCTGTATCTGTACCATGCTCCTGCCTATCCTGCACTACACCCTATCATGTGCGCTTTGTATAACACATGATACAAGAACTTCTACAAGGCTTTGGCGAGGACAGGTGAAGGCAGGGTAAGTAGGTAAGTTTATTCCTTATTTCTTCTTTCTTTTGTTCTTGAGAGTATGAGGGTGTCTACAGAGTCAGTGTTCTGTTCTGGCTGTCAGATGTGGGACTTCTGGGAGACTTCCAGCCTCCCCAATGGCCACATCTGCACCAGGTGCATCGAGGTGCAGCTCCTCAGAGACCATGTTAGGGAACTGAGCTGCAGCTCGATGACCTTTGGCTTGTTAAGGAAAGTGAAGCAGTGATAAGACAGGGAGGTAGTCACTCCGAGGCTACAAGAGACAGATAAATGGGTGACTGTCAGGAGAGGGGCTGGAGAATGTCAGAAAGCGGAGAGCACCCTGTGGCTGCCCCCCTCGACAATAAGTACTCCATTTTGAGTAGTGTTGGGGGAGTGACCTACCTTGGGGAAGCAACAGCAGCCATGCCTCAGGCACTGAGTCTGATCCTGTGGCTCAGATGGGTAGGGAACTGAGATGATGGCAGCAGTAATAGGGAACTCTATAGTCACGGGACAGATAGGCATGAAAAGGAAACACGGATGGTAGTTTGCCTCCCAGGTGCCAGAGCTTACAAAGTTTCTGAACGCATCCACAAAATTCTGAAATGGGAGGGTGAGCAGCCAAAGGTCATGGTACATATTGGTTCCAATGACAGGTAGAAAAAGGGAGGAGGTCCTGAAAAAAGAATACAGGGAGTTAAGAAGGAGCAGGACCTCAAGGGTAGTAATCTCGGGATTGTTGCCTGTGCCACACGACAGTGAAGATATGAATAGAATGAGGTGTCAGATAAATGTGTGGTTGAAGAATTGTAGCAGGGGGTAGGGATTCAGATTTTGGATTCCTGGGGCAGGTGCGACCTGTACAAAAGGGACAGGTTGCACTGGAATCCTAGGAGGCCCAATATTCTTGCAGACAGGTTTACTAGAGCTGTCAGGAGTGGTTTAAACTAATATGGCAGGGGGATGGGAATCAGGATGGTACAACTGAGGATGAAACAGCAGGTTTACAAGTAGATAATGGGTGTAAAATGAATGTAAGGAAGGACAAGCCAGTGATTGGGCACAAATGCAGACAGAGCAAAGGGCATACTTAAAGCCGAAGTTGATAGTTTGCTGATCAGTCAGGGCATCAAATAATATGGCACTAAGGCAGGTGTGTGGGGTGAGTTGGATCCGGGATCAGCCATGATGGAATGGCGGAGTAGACTCGCTGGGCTGAATGGCCTAATTCTATTCCTATGTCTTATGGTCCTCTTGATGGAAAGACCTCAGACAGTCCACGTTGGCAGCAACATCTCTAGCCACATCATGCTGAGCTTTGGCCATCCCCCACCCCGCAGCCGCATGCTCAATCTGCTGCTGTCCACACTACTGATGCACAACTGTACTGCTAGTTCCAGCTCATCATGAAGTTCACTGATGACACAACAGTGATCGTTCTCATCAGCAACAATGAGTCGGCACACAGACAGGAGGTACAGCAGCTCGTGGATTGGTGTCAACACAATAACCTGACAGACTGTATACAGGCTGACCACTTCCTACTGCCATCAATGGCTCCTCCCTGGAGATTCAGGAGCACCAAGTTTCTTGGAGTGCAGAGCATGGATGATCTTACCTGTTCCCTCAACACCACCTTTTAGTCAAGCAGTATCTCCACTTCCTGCGGAGACTGAGAAGAGTGATGTTCCCCTTGCCCATTCTAACTACATTCTACCAGAGCACCATCAAGAGTGTTCTGACCAGCTGTATCACTTCTACACAGTGTAACCACCTTCAAGGAGCTATGAATTTGGACCCCAAGATCTCTCTGCTCAGTAACACTGTTAAGGATCTTGCCCTTAAGTGTGCATTGTCTCCTTGCAATTGCCCCACCGAGCTGCAACACCTCACATTTATCTGGGTTAAGCTCTATCTGCCATTTCTCAGCCCATATCTGTAACTCATCTATATTGCACTGTTTTCTTTGCCAGTCTGCTACACTATCCACAACTCCACAATCTTGCTATCATCTGCAAGTTTACTAACCCACCCATCTATATTTTCATCCAAATCATTTATATGCATTACAAACAGCAGAGGTCCCAGCACAGATCCCTGCAGAACACCACTAATTACAGACTTCCAGCTCAAATAAGTTCCTTCAACCACTAGCCTCTGTCTTCTGTGCGCAGGCCAGCTCTGAATCCAAACAGCCCTTGCATCTTAATCTTCTGGATTAACCTCCCATGTGGGACTTTGTCAAATGCCTTACTAAAATCTACGTAGACCATATCCACTACCCTACTCTCATCAATCTCTCTCGACACCTTGTCAAAAAAAATCAATCAAGTCGTTAAGGGACAACCTGCCCTGCACAAAACCATGTTGGCTCTCCCTAATTAGGCCAAGAGTTTCCAAATGATCATATATCCTATCCCTAAGAATTTTCTCCAGTTATTTCCCTACAACTGACGTGAGACTCACCAGCCTACAGTTCCTGAGATTTTCCCTTGTTCTTTTCTAAAATAGAGGTACAACATCAGCCACTTATCAGTCCTCTGGGACCTCACCTGTGGCTAGAGAGGGCAGAAAGATCCTGGTCAGGTACCTCTAATACTTAATACTCATTAGCAGGCACAAAACTTCCTCCTCCTTGACCTCAAAACTTCCAAAGCTTTATATACATTTCCTTTTTCTTCTTGACTAAATTCATCACTTCTCTGGACATCCATGGATCTCTTATCTTTCCATTCCTTCCTTCTAACACACCTTTCTTGTACTCTGTACAATTGATCTTAAAGCACCATCCTCATGTCTGATGTGGATTTGCCAGAGAAAAGGTGTTCCTAATTGACACTTCTTCGTTCCTGCCTAATGCCCTTGTCATTTGCCCTACTCCAATTTAAAACTCTACCAGAAGAATGAGATAGGGCAGGTGACGGAGGTATGTGTTGGGGAGCACTTCAGGTCCAGTGATCACAATACCATTACTTTCAATATAATTATGGAGAAGGATAGGACTGGACCTGGGGTTGAGATTTTTGATGGGAGAAAGGCTAACTTTGAGGAGATGCAAAAGGATTTAGAAGGAGTGGATTGGGACAATTTGTTTTATGGGAAGGATGTAATAGAAAAATAGAGGTCATTTAAAGGTGAAATTTTGAGGGTACAGGATCTTTATGTTCTTGTTAGGTTGAAAGAAAAGGTTAAAAGTTTGAGAGAGCCATGGTTTTCAAGGGATATTGAAAACTTGGTTCGGAAAAAGAGAGGGATCTACAATAAATACAGGCAGCTTGGAGTAAATGAGGTGCTCGAGGAATATAAAGAATGTAAGAAGGATCTTAAGAAAGAAATTAGAAAAGCTAATAGAAGATATGAGGCTGCTTTGGCAAGTAAGGTGAAAATAAATCCAAAGGGTTTCTACAGTTATATTAATAGCAAAAGGATAGTGAGGGATAAAATTGGTCCCTTACAGAATCAGAGTGGATGGCTATGTGCAGAGCCAAAAGAGATGGGGGGAGATTTTGAACAATTTCTTTTCTTTGGTATTCACTAAGGAGAAGGATATTGAATTCTGTAAGGTAAGGGAAACAAAAAGAGTAGTTATGGAAAGTATGATGATTAAAGAAGAGGAAGTAGTGGCACTTTTAAGGAATATAAAAGTGGATAAGTCTCCGGGTCCTGATGGGATATTCCCTAGGACCTTGAAGGAAGTTAGTGTGGAAATAGCAGAGGCTCTGACAGAAATATTTCAAATGTCATTAGAAACGGGGATGGTGCCGGAGGATTGGTGTATTGCTCATGTGCATCCATTGTTTAATAAGGATTCTAAGAGTAAACCTAGCAATTATCGGCCTGTGAGTTTGATGTCAGTGGTGGGTAAATTGATGGAAAGTATTCTTTGAGATGGCATATATAATTATCTGGATAGACAGGGCCTGATTAGAAACAGTTAACATGGATTTGTGTGTGGAAGGTCATGTCTGACAAATCTTATTGAATTTTTTGATGAGGTTACTAGGAAAGTTGACAAGGGTAAAGTGGTGGATGTTGTCTATATGGACTTCAGTAAGGCCTTTGACAAGGTTCCACAAGGAAGGTTAGTTAGGTATCGTTAGGTATTAATCGTTAGGTATTAATATCGAATTAGTGAAATTGATTCAGCAGTGGCTAGATGGGAGACGCCAGAGAGTAGTGGTGGATAACCGTTTGTCAGGTTGGAGGACGGTGTCTAGTGGTGTGCCTCAGGGATCTGTACTGGGTCCAATGTTGTTTGTTATATACATTAATGATCTGGATGATGGGGTGGTAAATTGGATTAGTAAGTATGCAGATGTTACTAAGATAGGTGGAGTTGTGGATAATTAAGTAGGTTTTCAAAGCTTGCAGAGAGATTTAGACCACTTAGCTGAGTGGGCTGAAAGGTGGCAGATGGGAGTTTAATGCTGATAAATGTGAGGTGCTACATTTTGGTAGGACTATTCAAAATAGGACATACATGGTAAATGGTAGTGCATTGAAGAATGTAGTGGAACAGAGGGATCTAGGAATAATGGTGCATAGTTCCCTGAAGGTGGATTCTCATGTTGATAGGGTGGTGAAGAAAGCTTTTGGTATGCTGGCCTTTATCAATCAGAGCATTGAGTATAGGAGTTGGGATGGAGTGTTGAAATTGTACAAGGCATTGGTAAGGCCAAATTTGGAGTATTGTGTACAGTTCTGGTCACCGAATCATAGGAAAGATGTCAATAAAATTGAGAGAGTACAGAGGAGATTTACTAGAATGTTGCCTGGGTTTTATCTCCTGAGTTACAGAGAAAGGTTGAACAAGTTGGGTCTTTATTTTTTGGAGCATAGAAGGTTGAGGGGGGACTTGATAGACGTATTTAAAATTATGAAGGGGATAGACAGAGTTGACGTGGATAGGCTTTTTCCATTGAGAATGGGGGAGATTCAAACAAGAGGACATGAGTTGATAGTTAAAGGGCAAAAGTTTAGTGGTAACATGAGGGAGAACTTCTTTACTCAGAGAGAGGTTGCTGTGTGGAACGAGCTTCCAGCAGAAGTGGTTGAGGCAGGTTCGATGTTGTCATTTAAAGTTAAATTGGATAGATATATGGACAGGAAAGGAATGGAGGGTTATGGGCTCAGTGCAGGTCGGTAGGACTAGGTGAGAGTAAGAGTTCGGTATGGACTAGAAGAGCAGAGATGGCCTGTTTCCGTGCTGTAATTGTTATGTGGTTATAAGAACCATACCTGTCCTTATCTATATCTGTCCTAAAGGTTAAGGAGTTGTGGTCATGATTCCCTAACTTTGCCTCACTGTTCACCCACTGAAAGGTCAGTCACCTTGCCAGGCTCATTACCCAACACCAAGTTCAGTACAGCACCGTCTCTCGTTAGATCGTCCGTACATTGATTTAAGAAACCTTAAATACTGCCCTATCTAAACCCTTTACATTAAGAAGGTCCCAGTTTATATTAGGGAAGTTTAAATCCCCCATGACGACAACCCTATTATGTTGACATATTTCCTTAATCTGTTCCTCAATATCCAGGGGCTGTAGTACAATTCCATCAGTGTGACTGCACCCTTCCTATTCCTGAGTTCCACCCGAATGGACTCGGAGTCTGACCCCTCCATTATGTCTCCTGAGTGCAGCTGTAATACTGTCCCTGAGTAGCAGCGCAATTTCCTTCTCCCTCCCAACTTTTTACCTCCTCCTCTAAGACTTTGAAAGCCTGATACATTCATCACCCATTCCTACCCATCTCTCAACCAAGTTTCAGTAATGGCCACGCGGTAGTTCCACGTACTGATCCATGCTCTGAATTCATCACCCTTACCCATATTACTCAGCATTCACTCTACCTCTGTACTGTACCATATAACACATACACTGCTACTGTATTTCACCATACATGTGATATGCTACCCCTCTGGTCTGTCCTATATTACTTGTTTCTGTTCTCTCAATCCTACTCTACTCTACTCTACACTCATCGTGCCATACTCTGCCTTTCTCATTGCTTTATGTGGAATTATATTTTTGTGCTAAAGGCTTAGGCTGTATTTTAAAGAGACAATAACACGATGAAGAACCGGATTACTCGAGGACCAATTCAATGCAAGATAGTGCAAGCTGCTGAGTACTCTCACCTGGTTTAGAGCACTGATGAGAGCGACGGAGAATGGGATCACTTTATCAGGATTACCCTGCTGTACCAGGCCCCATAATCCTGACTGGCTCTTATGTTTCAACCAGTCAGTGACAGAGTGTGAGTCTAATGGGAGATCCGGGATTACAACCATCAAGGTCCTGTGAGGAAGGCAAGGACAGAATGAGACTGTCAGATAAATCAGATATTAAAATGCCACTGACATTAGACTGGTTAATTGGACAGTGGGACTCTGCCACTGATTTTTGTGGGTCAAACCTCAGCTACCGGTCTGGCAAATACATCGTTGTTCCTTAAAGAGGGAATCACTACTCCCTCCTCAATCAATCCCAATGTGACTTCAGAGCCTGCAGTCTGTACAATTTGTTTCTAGCAGAGATGAACAGGCTGAGACCTAGTCTCAGGCTGATCAGCCACAAATTCCAGTCCTAATTGCCATTCAGTAACAGGTGGGAATAGTTGCCATCTGCGTTCCAGTGCAACCCTGTTTCTGGTGCCATTTTGCCTGACTAGAGGGAGCCTACTCCTTGTTCAACAGAAAGCAGGCAAGGACACAGTACACTTGGGACAGAGTTGGTCAGGTAGGTGAGGTGTGGGAAGAAACCCACAACATATGCAGCTTCCGCACAAAGGGTGTTTATCTACTGAGACCTCTGCATCATTCAGCAAGTGCCAATATCAGTAAACTGCCCATAAAAAAGTAATAGTGACCCTTTATGATCAGCCAGCCCAACAATCCAAAGCTCAATTTTGCCCTGCCTATTATGAAACTCCCATGGGCAAGTATAATCCACCTCCACCACAAAACCAATCAAAACCAATCCGATGGTCACTGCGTAGTGTGCTTGTCCCTGTAATCCCACTGACACTGTAGTCTGCCTGTCCATGTAATCCCACGGTCACTGTGTAGTCCACGTATCCTCGTGATCCCATGGTGACTGTGTAGTCTCCTCTCCCTGTTATCACACACAGTCCCTCTGTAGTCTACCTGTCCCTGTAATCCCAAGGTCACTGTGTAGTCTGCCTTCCACCATAATCCCATGTACATTGTGTCATCTGTCTACCCCTGTAATCCCACCATCAGTATGTAGTCTGCCAGTCCCTGTAATCCCATAGTCACTGTTTAATCTGCCTGTCCCTGAAATCCCTTTGTCACTCTGTAGTCTGTCTGGTCTTGTAATCCCATGGTCACTATGCAGTCTGCCTGTTCCTTTAATCCCATGGTCACTGTGTAGTACACCTGTCTTCGTAATCCCATGGTCACTTTGTAGTCTGCCTCTCTCTGCAATCCCATGGTCACAGTGTAGTCTGCCTGTCCCTGTAATCCTATGGTCACTGTCAGGTCTGCCTGTCCTTGTAATCCAATAGACACTGTGTAGTCTGCCTGTCCTTGTAATTGCATGATCACTGTTTAATCAGCCTGTCCCTGTAATCCCTCGATCACCCTGTCCTTGTAATCCTACTGTCTCTACGTAGTCTACTTGTTCCTTTAATCTCATGGTCACTGTTTAGCCTGCCTGTCCCTATAATCACATGCTCATTGTGTAGTCACCTGTCCCTGTAATTCCATGGTCACTGTGTATTTTGCCTTTCCCTGTAACCCCACGGTCACTGTGTAGTCTGGCTGTTCCTGTAATCCCACATTCACCATGTAGAATGCCTTTCTCTGTAATCTCATGATCACAGTGTAGTCTGCCTCTCCCTGTAATACCACCATCACAAAGTAGTCCACCTGTCCTCGTAATCCAGTGGTTACTGTATAGTTTGCCTATCCCTGTAATCCCACGGTCACTGTGTAGACTGCCTGTTCCTGTAATCGAATGGTCACTCTGTATTCTGCCTGTCCCGATAATCCAACGGTCAACTGTGTAGCTTGTTGTCCCTGTAATCCAAATGTCACTGTAGAGTCTGTCTGTCCCTGTAAACCCACAGCCACTGTGTAATCTGTCTGTCGTTGTTATCCCCTAGTCACAGTGCAGTCTGCCTCCCCTTGTAATCCCACGGTGACTGTGTAGTCTGTCTGTCCTTGTAATCGCACAGTCACTGTGTAGTCTGTTTCTCCCAGTAATCCCAGTCTCTGCGTAGGCTGCCTGTCCCTGTAATCCTATAGTCACCATGTAGTCTGTCTGTCCCTGTAATCCCTCATTCACTGTTTAGTCTGCCTGTCCTTGTAATCCAATGGTCACTCAGTAGTCCGTCTGTTCTTGTAATCCCACCGTCACTATGCAGTCTGCTTGTTCCTTTAATCCCACGGTATCAGTATAGTACACCTGTCCTCGTAATCCCATGGTCACTGTGTAGGTTTTCTCTCCATGCAATCTCATGGTCACTGTCAGGTCTGCCTGTCCCTACCATTCCACGGTCACTCCATAGTCTGCCTGTCCCTATAATCCCATGGTCACTGTGTAGTCAGCCTGTCCCTGTAATCCCACGTTCACTGTGTAGTCAGCCTGTCCCTGTAATCCCACGTTCTACACCAATGGTCACTGGGTAGTCTGCCTGTTCCTGTAACCCCTCAGTCACTCTGTGGACTGTCTGTCCTTGTAATGTGATGGTCAATATACAGTCTGCTTATTACTTTAATCTCACGGTCACTGTGTAGTCTGCCTGTCCTTGTAAACCCACAGTCACTGTGTAGTCTGCCTATCCCCAAAATCTCATGGTCACTGTGTAGTCTGTCTGTTCCCGTAGTCCCACAATCACCATGTAGAATGTCTCTCCTTGTAAGACCACCGTCACTGTGTAGTCTGCCTGACCCTAAAATCCCGTGGCTATTCTGTAGTCTACCTGACCCCAAAATCCCGTGGTGATTGTGTAGTCTGCCTGTCCCTGTAATCCCGTGGTGATTGTGTAGTCTGCCTGTCCCTGTAATCCCGTGGTTATTCTGTAGTCTGCCTGTCCCTGTAATCCCGTGGTGACTGTGTAGTCTGCCTGTCCCTGTAGTCCCGTGGTGACTGTGTAGTCTGCCTGTCCCTGTAATCCCATGGTTATTCCGTAGTCTGCCTGTCCCGGTAATCCCGTGGTCACTGCCCAGTCTGCTTGACTGTGTAATCTCGTGGTCACTGCCCAGTCTGCCTATCTCCATAATCCCATGGTTACTAGTTAGTCAGCCTGTCCCTGTATTCCTACAGTCACTGTTCAGTCTGTTTTTCCCTGCAATCCCAAAATCACTGTACAGTCTCCTTTCACTATAATCGGAGCTAGAAGGCTCTGAGTGAACGGCTGATTTTCGGAGCCAAGGCAGTTTTTACCACTCGGGGTAAAAGAGAGGCAAGACTGCTCATGCGCATGATGTCAGCCAGTAGAGCACGAAAGGTTTAAAAAGTCCGCCTTATCCAGCTGGCAGCAGAGTAATAGGGCTTTGGCTCAACGGGCTTAGTCGGTAACGGGACGAGGTGAGGTAGGCTTACATGTGTTATTTGTGGAAAGGAGGAAGAGTGTGTGTGAGGCCAGTGTTCTGTGCTCGATGTCAGATGTGGGAGGTCCTGGAGTCCCCCAGACTCCTGGACAGCCATATCTGCACCAGGTGTGTCGAGCTGCAGCTCCTAAGGGACCGAGTTCGGGAACTGGAGATGCAGCTCGATGACCTTTGCCTGGTCAGGGAGAGCGTGGAGGTGACAGAAAAGAGTTATAGACAGGTGGTCGCACCGCGGCCACGGCAGACAGACAAGTGGGTCACGGTTAGGAGGGGGAAGAGGAAGAGTCAGGTAATAGACAGTACCCCTTTAACTGTACCCCTTGACAATAAGTACTCCTGTTTGAGTACTGTTGGGGGGGGGGACAGCCTACCTAGGGGAAGTGTCAGTGGCTGTGCCTCTGGCACAGAGTCTGGCCCTATGGCTCCGAAGGGTAGGGAAAGTAAGAGGAAGGCAGTAGTGATAAGGGACTCTATAGTTAGGGGGTCAGGCAGGTGAATCTGTGGACTCAGGAAAGAAACTCAGATGGTAGTTTGCCTCCCAGGTGCCAGGGTCCGGGATGTTTCAGATCGCGTCCTGCAGTGGGAGGGAGAACAGCCAGAGGTCGTGGTACATATTGGTACAAATGACATAGGTAGGAAAGCGGAAGAGGTCCTGGAAAAAAAGTGTACAGGGAGTTAGGAAGGAGATCGAGAAGCAGGACCATAAAGGGAGTAATCTCGGGATTACTGCCTGTGCCACACGACAGTGAGAATAGGAATAGAATGAGGTGCAGGATAAATGCGTGGCTGAGGGATTGAAGCAGGGGGCAGGGATTCAGATTTCTGCATCATTCAGACCTCTTTTGGGCAGGAGTGACCTGTGCAAAAAGGACAGGTTGCACTTGAATCCCAGGGGGACCAATATCCCGGCAGGGAGGTTTACTAAGGCTACTGCGGAGAGTTTAAACTAGAATTGTTGGGGGGTGGGAACTGAACTGAAGAGACTGGGGAAGAGGAGGTTGGCTCACAAATAGAATAAGCTTGTAGACAGTGCAAGAGGGAGGATAGGCAGGTGATAGAGAAGGGACGCGCTCAGACTGAACGTTGGAGATGCGTCTATTTTAATGCAAGAAGTGTTGTGAACGAAGTGGATGAGCTTAGAGCGTGGATCAGTACTTGGAGCTATGATGTGGTGGCCATTACAGAGACTTGGATGGCTCAGGGACAGGAATGGTTACTTCAAGTGCCAGGTTTTAGATGTTTCAGAAAGGACAGGGAGGGAGGCAAAAGAGGTGGGGGCGTGGCACTGTTGATCAGAGATATTGTCACGGCTGCAGAAAAGGTGGACACCATGGAGGGATTGCCTAAGGAGTCTCTGTGGGTGGAGGTTAGGAACAGGAAGGGGTCAATAACTTTACTGGGTGTTTTTTATAGGCCACCCAATAGTAACAGGGATATCAAGGAGCAGATAGGGAAACAGATCCTGGAAAGGTGTAATAATAACCGAGTTGTTGTGATGGGAGACTTTAATTTCCCAAATATTGAATGGCATCTTCCTAGAGCAAGGGGTTTAGCTGGGGTGGAGTTTGTTGGGTGTGTTCAGGAAGGTTTCTTGACACAATATGTAGATAAGCCTACAAGAGGAGAGGCTGTACTTGATTTGGTATTGGGAAATGAACCTGGTCAAGTGTCACATCTCTCAGTGGGGCAGCATTTTGGAGATAGTGATCATAATTCTATCTCCTTTACAATAGCATTGGTGAGAGATAGGAACAGACAAGTTAGAAAAGCGTTTAATTGGAGTAAGGGGAATTATGAGGCTATCAGGCAGGAAATAGGAAGCTTAAATTGGAAACAGATGTTCTCAGGGAAAAGTACAGAAGAAATGTGGCAAATTTTCAGGGGATATTTCTGTGGAATTCTGCATAGGTACATTCCAATGAGACAGGGAAGTTATGGTAGGTTACAGGAACCGTGGTGTACAAAGGCTGTAATAAATCTGGTCAAGAAGAGAAGAAAAGCTTACAAAAGGTTCAGAGAGCGAGGTAATGTTGTAGATCTAGAAGATTACAAGGCAAACAGGAAGGAGTTTAAGAAGGAAATTAGGAGAGACAGAAGGGGCCATTAGAAGGCCTTGGCAAGCAGGATTAAGGAAAACCCCAAGGCATTCTACAAGTGTGTGAAGAGCAAGTGGATAAGACGTGAAAGAATAGAACCTATCAAGTGTGACAGTGGGAAAGTGTGTATGGAACTGGAGGAAGTAGCTGACGTACTCAATGAATACTTTACTTCAGTATTCACTATGGAAAAGGATCTTGGTAATTGTATTGATGACTTGCAGTGGACTGAAAAGCTTGAGCATGT
Organism: Mobula hypostoma; assembly: GCF_963921235.1. NCBI lineage: Eukaryota > Metazoa > Chordata > Chondrichthyes > Myliobatiformes > Myliobatidae > Mobula > Mobula hypostoma. The sequence goes on along the minus strand of NC_086118.1, from coordinate 4,429,742 downwards.
AGAAATTAAGGAAGAGGATATGCTGGAGCTATTGGAAGCATCAAGTTAGATAAGTCGCTGGGACTGGACGAGATGTACCCCAGGCTACCGTGGGAGGAGAAGGAGGAGATTGCTGAGCCTCTGGTGATGATCGTTGCATCATCAATGGGGACGGGAGAGGTTCCGGAGGATTGGAGGGTTGCGGATGTTGTTCCGTTATTCAAGAAAGGGAGCAGAAGTAGCCCAGGAAATTATAGACCAGTGAGTCTTACCTCAGTGGTTGGTAAGTTGATGGAGAAGATCCTGAGAGGCAGGATTTATGAACATTTGGAGAGGCATAATTAGGAATAGTCAGCATGTTTTTGTCAAGGGCAGGCCGTGCCTTACCAGCCTGATTGAAATTTTTGAGGATGTGACTAAACACATTGATGAAGGAAGAGCAGTAGATGTAGTGTATATGGATTTCAGCAAGGCATTTGATAAGGTACCCCATGCAAGGCTTATTGAGAAAGTAAGGAGGCATGGGATCCAAGGGGACATTGCTTTGTGGATCCAGAACTGGCTTGCCCACAGAAGGCAAAGAGTGGATGTAGACGGGTCATAATCTGCATGGAGTTCGGTCACCAGTGGTGTGCCTCAGGGATCTGTTCTGAGACACTTGCTCTTCGTGATTTTTATAAATGATCTGGATGAGGAAGTGGAGGGATGGGTTAGTAAGTTTGCCAAATGACACAAAGGTTGGAGGTGTTGTGGATAGTGTGGAGGGCTGTCAGAGGTTACAGCGGGACATTGATAGGATGCAAAACTGGGCTGAGAAGTGGCAGATGGAGTTCAACCCAGATAAGTGTGAAGTGGTTCATTTTGGTAGGTCAAATATGATGACAGAATATAGTATTAATGTTAAGACTCTTGGCAGTGTGGAGGATCAGAGGGATCTTGGGATCCAAGTCCATAGGACACTCAAAGCTGCTGTGCGGGTTGACTCTATGGTTAAGAAAGCATGCAGTGCATTGGCCTTCATCAATCGTGGGATTGAGTTTAACAGCGAAAGGTAATGTTGCAGCTATATAGGACACTGGTCAGACCTCACTTGGAGTACTGTGCTGAGTTCTGGTCACCTCACTACAGGAACGATGTGGAAACCATAGAAAGGGTGCAGAGGAGATTTACAAGGATGTTGCCTGGATTGGGGAGCATGCCTTATGAGAATAAATTGAGTGAACTCTGTCTCTTCTCCTTGGAGCAACAGAGGATGAGAGGTGACCTGATAGAGGTATATAAGATGATGAGAGGCATTGATCATGTGGATAGTCAGAGGCTTTTTCCCAGGGCTGAAATGGCTGACATGTGAGGGCACAGTTTTAAGGTGCTTGGAAGTAGCTACAGAGGGGATGCCAGGGGTAAGTTTTTAATGCAAAGAGTGGTGAGTGCGTGGAATGGGCTGCCGGCAACAGTGGTGGAGGCGGATACAATAGGGTCTTTTAAGAGACTCCTGGATAGGTGCATGGAGCTTAGAAAAATAGAGGGCTATGGGTAACCCTGGGTAATTTCTAAGGTAGGGACATATTCTGCAGAGCTTTGTGGGCCGAAGGGCCTGTATTGTGCTGTAGATTTTCTATGTTTCTACATCATTTTTTAAGCCTGCCTCTGTAATCCCACAGTCATTATGTAGTCTGTTTGTCCCTTTAGTTGCACGGTCACAGTGCAGTCTGTCTGTCTCATAATCCCATGGCCACTGTCTGGACTGTCTGTCCCTGTAACCCCATGGTCATTGTGTAGACTGCCTTTCACCATAATTCCATGGTCACTCTGTCGTCTGTCTGTCCCTGTAATCTCACATTCACTGTTTAGTGTGTCTGTCCCTGTACTCCCATGCTCACTATCTAGTGTGCTTGTCCCTGTAATCCTACAGTCAATCTCTCGTCTGTACGTCCTTGCAATCACACTGTCACTGTGTTGTCTGCCTGTCCCTATAATCCCAATGTTCACTGTGTGGTCTGTCGCTATAATACCACGATCACTGAGGAGTCTGCCTGTCCTTAAAATCCAACAGTCACTCTGTAGTCTGACTGTCCTTGTAATCCAGTGGTCACTCTGTAGTCTGCCTGTTCCTGTAATCACACGGTCTCTTTGTAGTCTGCCTAGTATTCCTATGGTCGCTGTTTAATCTGCGTGTCTCTGTAATCCCTTGGTCACTCTTTAGTCTATCTGTCATCTAATCCCACAGTCACTATGTAGTTTGCCTGCCCCTATAATCCAATGCTCACACTGTAGTCCGTTTATCCATATAATCCAACAGTCACTGTGTAGTCTGCCTGTCCCTGTAACCCCTCGGTCACTTTGTAGACTGTCTGTCCTTGTAATCTCATGGTCAATATATAGTCTGCTTGTTACTTTAATTCCATGGTCACTGTGTAGTCTGCCTGTCTCCGTAATCAGATGGTCAGGTGTACTTTACCTGTCCCTGAAATTCCATGATCACTGTGTAGTCTGTCTGTCCCTGTAATTCCACAATCACCCTGTAGAATGCCTATCCCTGTAATCCCACATTCCCGTATAGTCTGCCTGCCCCTAAAATCCCATGGTCACTGTGTAGTCTGCCTGTCCATGTAATCCCACAGTCACTGTGTAGTCTGTCGGTCACTGCAATCCCACGATCACTGTGCAGAATGCCTTTCCCTGTAATATCTGTCAGTGTAGTCTGCCTGTCCCTGTAATCCCAAGGTTACTGTGTAGTCTGTTTTTCCTTGTAATCCCATCGTCACTGTGTAGTCTCACTGTAATCTCACTGTCACTGTGCTGTCTATCTGTCCTAGTAATCCCGTGGTCACTATGTCTCAGTAATCCCATGGTTACTGTGTAATCCACCTGTCCTCATGATCCTGTAGTTACTCTGTAGAATGTCTTTCCCTGTAATCCCACACTGAGCAGTCTGCCTGTCCCCGTAATCCCATAGTCACTCTGTAGTCTGCCTGTCCCTGTAATCCCATGGTCACTGTCTAGTCTGCTGGAGCCCATAATTGTGTGGTCACTGCCAAGTCTGCCTGTCCCTGAAATCCCACTGTCACAGTGTAGTCTGCCTGTTCTTGTAATCCCATGGTTATTGTGTAGTCTGCCTACCCCCTAATCCCAGCCACTGTGTAGTCTGTCCGTCTCCATAATACTACAATCACCATGTAGAATGTCTCACCTTGTAATCCCACTTTTACCGTGTGTTCTGCCTGTCCTCAAAATCTCAAGGTTATTGTCTGCCTGCCCCTGTAGTCTTGTGGTCACTGTCTATTCTGCCTATCCCTGTAATCCAATGGTCATAGTGTAGTCTGCCTGTGCTTGTAACCAATGGTCACTCTGTAGTCTGCCGGTCCCTGTAACCCCGTGGTCACTGAGTAGTTTCCCTGTCCTTAATTCCACGCTCACTGTTTAATCTGCATGTCCCTGTAACCACATGGTCACCCTGTCATCTGTCTGTCCTCATAATCCCACAGTCACTATGTAGTCTACCTTTCCCTGCAATCCCATGGTCACTGTGTGGTTGACCTGTCTTCGTAATCCCGTGGTCACTATGTAGTCTGCCTGTCTTCATAATGGCATGGTCACTGTGTAATATGCCTGTTCCTATAATCCCAGTCACCATACAGAATGCCTGTCCTTGTAATCTCACAATCACTGTGTAGTTTGCCTGGTCCTGTAATCCCACAGGCACTGTGTAGTCTGTCTTTCCTTGTAATCCCATGGTCACTGTGTAGTTTTCCTGTCCCTGAAATCCCATGGTCACTGTGTAGTCTGTCTGTCTCTCTAATCCCACAGTCACTGTGCAGTCTGCCTGTCCCCGAAATCCCATTGTCACTGCTTGATCATCTGCCCCAATAATATCCACGTACATTGAGCCGTGTGGTAAAAACAGAAGTGTAAATTAGCCTTTTCATGTTTTCTAATTCTTTAAACTTGTTGTTAGAGGCCTGAATGCAGATTATTTCATAAAGTATTTAAATTCATAAGCAAAGCCCAGAGTAAAGAATTTCGATGATAAACAAGAGCAAATCTACAAACGCTGGAAATCCAAGCAAGACATACAAAATGTTGGAGGAACTCAGCAGGCCAGGCAGCATCTATGGAAAAAAGTACAATCGATATTTCAGGCCAAACCCCTTCAATTATAAACTTCAATGACAAAGTAAGATTTGGCATTATATTTGCAAGGGCAATGCTGTTTTACTTTTACTGATCTGTTATCAGTGCGGTTGGCTGCCTCGTCCTCACTTACTTGTTGATGGCAGTGTTACGAGCACCCAGTACATCTTCCACCTCAATGATCACAGTGACTGCTGTGGCATTGCTCCACGAGCCCACAGGCAACAAGGCACTGAAGGAGGGTCTGATGCCCCAGTACAGCTGGAACCTTTCACAAAAAGAGTCTCTGGAACAGGTGACAGCCACCAGGGAGTAAACCAGTTGATCAACAATTCCATCCTCATCCCACCAGCCTTAGAATGAAGAGGAAAGCAGAATTAGTCTCCACAGGCACACTCAGACATGTTGCTAGCAAAGTTTTTGTTCCTGAGATATGAAATTATGGAGGAAAATGCAAACTAGGCCTTCTAAACTCAATTAGAAATCAGAGCAAAGAAATAAGAAAGAAGATGTGACCAAGATTTCTGGACTATTGACATGGAATGGTGTGCCTTCAGCATAATGAAAAGACCGGAGAGGGTATTCCAGAAGCAGGGAACTTGACAGGTAAAAAGCTACAGTTACAATCATGGAACAAAGGAAAGTTGGGCCGTACAATGTGTTCGGGAAATGCAGAGAATGTAAAGGGTACATCTCAAAGTTAGGGAAAGGGAGCACAGTAACACTGATGTGAGGAAACGTGTGGGGTTCATATTCAAATTGCATGAGGTACCAGAAATATAAAAGCTGACAAAGAAATACTGAGAATTGCTAAAACGTTTGATTATTCCCCCAAAACCCACACTAATTTTTATAGTTGCACCGTAGAAAGCGTTCTTCTAGGGTGCATCACAACCTGGTAGGGAAGTTGTCCTGTCCAAGACTGGAAGAAGCTGCAGAAGATCGTGAACACGGCGCAGCACATCACACAAACCAATCTTCTGTCCTTGGACTCACTTTACACCGCATGCTGTCGGAGCAGTGCTGCCGGGATAATCAAGGACACGACCCACCCAGCCAACACACTTTTCGTCCCTCTTCCCTCCGGGAGAAGGCTCAGGAGCTTGAAGACTCGTATGGCCAGATTTGGGAACAGCTTCTTTCCAACTGTGATAAGACTGCTGAACAGATCCTGACCCAGATCTGGGCCGTACCCTCCAAATATCCGGACCTGCCTCTCAGGTTTTTTGCACAACCTTACTTTCCATTTTTCTATTTTCTATTAATGATTTATAATTTTAATTTTCAATATGTACTAATTTTTACTATTTTCAATATTTTAATATTTACTATCGATTTGTAATCCAGGGAGCAGGAAGCGCAGAATCAAATATCGCTGTGATGATTGTACGTTCTAGTATCAATTGTTTGGCGACAATAAAGTATAAAGTATTCCTCTCTCTAAGTGCACTTCATACATCATACTGTGGCGAGCATTTGGTCCATAATGACAGAAAAATAAGTTCTGTAACTCAACAACCGTTTTTTTTTATTTCAAAATATACTTTATTCAAAAATAAAATTATATACAATAAAGCATTTAATAACTTCCCATCCTTTACATACGTTTCCATTATAGTCAGTACATACCCATACTTATGGCCACCCACGTGGCACTCCAGTTGTTTACCTTACCACATCATTGTTGAGGGGTCTACTCCCCGCCACCCGACCCCTCACACTCCCGCGGGTGGAGAAACCTATACTGTGGTCCTTCCCCACCGGGCCCTTGCGGTGGCTGCACCAAGTTTCAGTGCGTCCCTCAGCACGTACTCCTGCAGCCGAGAATGTGCCAGTCGGCAGCATTCTCCCACGGACATCTCCATGTGCTGGTAGATCATCAAGTTTCGGGCGGACCAAAGAGCATCTTTCACCGAGTTGATGATCTGCCAGCAGCACCGGATGTTGGTCTCCGTGTGCGTCCCCGGGAACAGCCCATAGATCAGAGAGTCCTCTGTTACGCAGCTGCTGGGGATGAAACGTGACACTAGCCCATCCATCCTCCTCCACACCCTCTCTGTGAACTGACAGTGTGCAAAGAGGTGGGCCACAGACTCCTCCTCACTGCAGTCCTCCCATGGGCAGCGGGGTGTGGAGACAACGTCCCGGGTGTACAGGAGGAGTTTTTAATCAACACACATCAAAGTTGCTGATGAACGCAGCAGGCCAGGCGGCATCTCTAGGAAGAGGTACAGTCGACGTTTCGGGCCAAGACCACAAAACAGTCCGGGCACCATGACCCAGAGAGAGAACCCAACCAGTGTCACACTGACGGGGGAGGTGACCATCACACACCCCGGTTACAGTTTGGGTGACCAACAAATACACAAGCGAATAACTGCATAACCCAAGCTAAGATGTAACAATAAACAAACTGGAACTTCCCACCATAATCCACAAAAGCATTTTAACACAAGAAACAATAAACAGTACCAGTCATTAGAAATGCAGGGTCGGGCTGTCAGCCACACCCCCACCCAGAATGTCACAATACTTATGTTGTCATAAAGGAGGGGCACTGGGAGCGGACCCAAATACAAAAAACACAGACATTGAAGTACTAGGAACAGGACTAGGTGTGTCAAGCAAGTAAGCAGGGGAAGTGGGGAAGAAACGACGGTGGGCAAGACACAGGCCCAAGACGAGGTTAGGATACAGGGCCTGGGCTAGGACTAGACTAGGAAAGCGGGACCTGGACAAGGACTCCGAGCCAGAGACTGGACAGGGACCCAGAACCTGGGTCTTGACTCCGGCTTGGACCCCAGATCTAGGCGAGGACAAAACGTGGCTACAGGACGAGGAGTGGCAACAGGACTGGACATGAGACACCTGGTCAAGACGAGGAAACCCCAGCACCGGGCTGGGCAAGGCACATGGGCAGGATGAGAACACGAAGCCTTGACTTGATCGAGGGAGAACAGGAGCGCAGAGCCGGGACCCCTCCTTGGGAACAGGACGTAGGGCCGAAACTCATACACAGAACACTGAGAGACAGATCTCCACTCAAGGTAGCAGCAAACGGCCGGACCTACCAAGTGAAGGTGAGGACACAAAAAGACAGTTCCAAACAACAAAAGACAGTTCCTTATCGAGACACAGCAAGGCCCCGGTCCTGCCCTGGCGGTTGAACCTGACAGCGTCACAGGCGAAGGTAGCAGGTGAGGCTTCAGAAAGAAGGGGAAGGGGAGGGAACAGTCCAACAACTGAAGCTGAACCCAGGAGCTGTTTATGTAGCCAGCCCAAAATGAGAATCATGTGCCACAATTAAGGCGCACAATAAGACAAGGGAAAACTGGAAAACCTGGAATAAAGATCGATGGACTGGGTCGTGAACCGGAATGCGGACTTCACGGACTGGATCATGACATTTGTTACATATAAATAAATATTGCATTGCTTATCCTTTTCTGAAAGGGAGTGAATAATATATTCACATTATTTATGTTTAACATCCTGACAATATTTCCATGTTTCTATCTTCTGAAAAGAATTTGTCTAATTGATACTATTTCCTGACTTGATGTGGATGTCAATTGTTGACACAGTTTAATAGGGTTTCTCCCTCCACAGTCTCCAGCGGATTCACTTATGACTAAGTTATTAGCATACAACTCTCCTGCATTCTCTTGAATATCTCTTGAAGGGATTATTTTTGTGCACACTTCTCTCCTATTTTAAGGAAAATATTTCTTTTTACCTGAAAGCTGTTAGATGGTGTTAACATGCAAGCTCTACAATATAGCCTCCCTTTTAGTTTGAATAATAATTTCATTTCTGCTTCAACTGCTCTTTTTTTTACTCTCCCCTCAAGATTTGACTTAACTAAGCTCAGCTGTGTTATGAATCTTCTGTGCATTGAGTTCACCTCGAGTATATGCAATTGTGGAATGTGGGTATCCTGAAGTTCAGCAAAAATCTCACTGATCAATGTATCCTCAGTAAAGTTGAGCACCATTGTAATATTTGTTCCTTCAGTGTTTCTTCGTCAATTCCCACTGACCCCTCAGCTGCACCACTTGAATAATCTGCCGTTTAATAATGTATGTGTTTAATTATATTTTGTTTCATAATGTCATGGTCCGGTCTACAAAGTCCACATTCCGGTTAACTGTCTGGCCTGTCGATCCGTATTCCGGGTTTTCCTGTTTTCCCCGGTTCCAATGGGCTCTGTAATTGAGACACCTGATTCTCGTTTCGGGCTGGCACATAAATACCTCTGCAAACCAGGGATAGGTGGCTGGACTGTTTCCTTTCTCTCTCACGCCCTCTCTCCTCCCTTCTGAATCCCTGGTAGTTACTTCAGCAGTTTATCTCAACAGTTACTTTGGTACTAACCTTCGTCTGTTACCTTCGCCTGCTACCTTGCCTGCGTCCTCGCCTGTATTGCTGTCAAGTTCAACTGCCGGAGCGAGACCTGAGCCTTGCCACGCCAAGATAAGGAACTATCTATCGCTGAGTTTGGAACTGTCTCGTTGTGTCCCCGTGTTTAGTGTCCGTGTCAAGAAGAGCCCCGGCACTATGTCCTGTTCCCAAGGAGGGGTTCTAACTCTGTGTAGAGCTCCGGCCCTACGTCCTGTTTCCAAGGAGGAGTCCAGGCTCTGTGTTCCTGTGCTCAAGTCCAAGGCTCTGTGTTCCTGTGCTCCAAGACCTAGTCCAGGCACCGTGTTCCAGCCCTGTCCAAGTCTGAGTTTCGTGTCCTCATCCAGTTCTGGTTCCTCGCCCAGCTCGGTGCTGGAGATTCCTCCTCCTGTGCTGGAGTACCTCATTCTATCCTTGCCAAGATCCCTGTCCCGAGTCCTAGCCTAGACCTGCGTTCCTGTTCCGAGTCAAGACCCAGGCTCTGGGTCCTTGTCCAGACTCCGGTTCCGGAGTTCCGAGTCCCAACCAAGACCCAGGTTCCGGATCCTTGTCCAGGCTCCGGTTCCGGATTTCCGAGTTCCGAGTCTAGGCTCCTTGTTCTTAGTTCCTCGTCCAGGTCCAGTAGTGCTAGTCCAGGCTCCTACTTCCAAGTCCCTCGTCCAGGTCCCACGTTCTTAGTCCAAGTCCTAGCCCAGGCCCCAAGTCCTAGTCTCGTCCAGGGCCTGTGTCCGTGTCCAGCTGCACTTCTTCCCGCTATGCTTTGCTCTCTCCCGGATTTCCCTCTGATCAATCCTTGCTTCCCGACTTCCCTAGCATTCTTACTGTCATAGTCTGGTTCAGTGTCTGTGTCTTGTATTTGGGTCTGCTTCCAGTGCCCCCCCCCCCACCCCTTATGACACACAGGGCACTCAGACAGAAATGAATGAAAGGATGTACAGCTGTTAGAAAGGAACACTTTAAAACCATTGTGATTTTGGACATGGGATCAGATATGAAATTCGATGTGTTTAGTAACTTTAACTTAATTTGCTTGTTAATTAAATCACAGACTTGTCATTCTGTGTGCAGTCTAAATGTCAGATTTGCAGTACCCAACAGATCTTTCAGAGAGATGATATACACATTGAATTTATAACTCACATTCTAGAGTTGGAGATCTCCACTCTATCTGAATGGATCAATGGGATTGTTTAAAGTTCACTAAACAACATTTGATGATATGGTTTTTGCTAACACGCAACATGTTTCTGAACCCATTTCACTGATCTATCAGCACTTCCTTATCCCAGTGCACAAAACACACCCAAAATAGTTCCACCAGCTCCACTGTATCTGTGTAGCCTCACTCGTCCCTGGGAGAAATGTATCAATCCACAACCAAATAATCTACCCTGGAGCCTTCCAAGTAATGGTCAACCCTTCTCTCCAGTAGTGTTTTGGCTGGATGTTCTTTGCTGTGTCCATAATCAGGGTTGTGCACAGAATGTCGCCAAAGCAATTAACACTCCCAGTAAGTCATCTTTTCTCAACTACCAGTGTGTATTTTCTGTTATGCTGGGCTTGTTCTTTAGTTTTTCAACCCTTGTTGCCAATTTATAACATGTACAAATTTTTAGTCCACACAATGATAAGAGACAGGGCCAAGTGCTACATATTCCATTCATTCCAAATATATTACACATGTCCTTAACTTAGATGAACCACATAAAGTACAGGATAGCATTCTGATACACTGGTAACTACCCAGATGTATTCCTGACCACAGTCGCTGTCTGTGTGTAGTCTATACAGGAATGCACTGTGAGACACTTATAACTATCCAGATGTATTCCTGACCACAGTCGCTGTCTGTGTGTAGTCTATACAGGGAGCATTGTGATACACTGGTAACTACCCAGGTTCATTCCTGACCACAGTCGCTGTCTGTGTGTAGTCTATACAGGGAACATTGTGATACACTGGTAACTACCCAGGTTCATTCCTGACGACAGTCGCTGTCTGTGTGTAGTCTATACAGGGAGCATTGTGATACACTGGTAACTACCCAAGTTCATTCCTGACCACAGTCACTGTCTGTGTGTAGTCTATACAGGAATGTACTGTGATACACTGGTAACTACCCAGGTTCATTCCTGACGACAGTCGCTGTCTGTGTGTAGTCTATACAGGGAGCATTGTGAGACAGTGGTAACTACCCAGGTTCATTCCTGACCACAGTCGCTGTCTGTGTGTAGTCTATACAGGGAGCATTGTGATACACTGGTAACTACCCAGGTGCATTCCTGACCACAGTCGCTGTCTGTGTGTAGTCTCTACAAGGAGCATTGTGATACACTGGTAACTACCCAGGTTCATTCCTGACGACAGTCACTGTCTGTGTGTAGTCTATACAGGGAGCATTGTGATACACTGGTAACTACCCAGGTTCATTCCTGACCACAGTCGCTGTCTGTGTGTAGTCTATACAGGGAACATTGTGATACACTGGTAACTACCCAGGTTCATTCCTGACGACAGTCGCTGTCTGTGTGTAGTCTATACAGGGAGCATTGTGATACACTGGTAACTACCCAAGTTCATTCCTGACCACAGGCGCTGTCTGTGTGTAGTCTATACAGGAATGCACTGTGATACACTGGTAACTACCCAGGTGCATTCCTGACCACAGTCGCTGTCTGTGTGTAGTCTATACAGGGAGCATTGTGAGACACTGGTAACTACCCAGGTTCATTCCTGACCACAGTCGCTGTCTGTGTGTAGTCTATACAGGGAGCATTGTGATACACTGGTAACTACCCAGGTTCATTCCTGACCACAGTCGCTGTCTGTGTGTAGTCTATACAGGGAGCATTGTGAGACACTGGTAACTACCCAGGTTCATTCCTGACCACAGACGCTGTCTGTGTGTAGTCTATACAGGGAGCATTGTGAGACACTGGTAACTACCCAGGTGCATTCCTGACCACAGTCGCTGTCTGTGTGTAGTCTATACAGGGAGCATTGTGAGACACTGGTAACTACCCAGGTTCATTCCTGACCACAGTCGCTGTCTGTGTGTAGTCTATACAGGGAGCATTGTGAGACACTGGTAACTACCCAGGTGCATTCCTGACCACAGTCGCTGTCTGTGTGTAGTCTATACAGGGAGCATTGTGAGACACTGGTAACTACCCAGGTGCATTCCTGACCACAGTCGCTGTCTGTGTGTAGTCTATACAGGGAGCATTGTGAGACACTGGTAACTACCCAGGTGCATTCCTGACCACAGTCGCTGTCTGTGTGTAGTCTATACAGGGAGCATTGTGAGACACTGGTAACTACCCAGGTGCATTCCTGACCACAGTCGCTGTCTGTGTGTAGTCTATACAGGGAGCTGTTACGAGAATACACATAGAATTAAGATGTTTGCTGGCCTGGGCTAGCATCAGTGGCATCAGCAGTTGGTCTGCCACCTGCCCTCAGGGGAAGGAGAGATAAGGAACAATGGAGCAGCGTCTGGAGATGTGTAATGAAGGGATGTGGGAGGAAGAGCTGTCTGGAGCGGCTCCCCCCTTTGAACCCTGAACTGTTTGAAGTGATGGACAGGCGATACCCCAGCAGGGGGATAAAAAGGGACAGGTTCGCTAAGACAGACACACACGCCACCCGAGGTAACGAGACCCTGGAAGCGGTGCGCCTCTCACGAGTGGTGAGAAGAACCGGACAACGCACAGGGTGGAAAGGTACGATCAGCGGGAACCCGGTGTGTGTCCGCCCTTGCCTGGGTGCCGGGTTCACTGCAGAGGATCGACCGCATCTGGAGGAGGGGTCACAGTCGGTGACCTCAGGTGACATCACCAAGGACCCGCCCAAAAAGCTGTTTGTGAGCCATCTCGCTGGTCTGTGAGCCATCCTGCTGGTCTGTGAGTGAAGCCGTTCTGAATGATGAGTTGTTCCTATTCTATCTCTCTCTTCCCCCACATTGTCCACCGCCATGGCAACGATTACTGCGAACTGAACTACTAAACTGGACTGAACTTTGAGTCATTTTGAAATTGGTCATTTACCCCTAGACAACGATAGAGCTTGATTGATGCTGTTATCTTAATTCTGTGCACATGTGTGGTTATCATTGTTGAATTGTTGCATTTATTATCCTTTCGATTACTGTGTTGCTTGTTTCTTTAATAAAACTTTCTTAGTTCTAGTACTCCAGACTCCAACTGAGTGATCCATTTCTGCTGGTTTGGCAACCCAGTTACGGGGTACGTAACATAAGTGGGGTTCTCGTCCGCGATTTTGAACGCTAAATTTGGGACGGAGTAAATTGATTGGGTTAAAATTCCCGAAAGAAAGAAAAGACAAACAGCAGAAATGGAGGTTGAGGAATTTATAAAGGCGCCGACCTTGGAGGCATTAGAGGATGCCAGGAAATCGGAATTGATAGCTGTGGCAAAACGGGTGAATCTTGCTAAGGTGAAGTCGACAATGAGGAGAGAGGAGATACACAGAGCTATTGTAGAGCACTATGTATCTAAAGGTGTGTTTCCCCAAGGTGAGCTGGGGGAGGTGTCTATTGAAAAACCTGCTGGAGACGCGGTACAGGTACAGCTTGAAAAACTGAGACTCGAGCACGAGTTCCGGGTACGGCAGTTAGAACACGAAGAGAAGCAGTTAGAAAGGCAGGAGAGAGAGGTAGAAAGGGAAGAGAGAGAGAGGGACAGACAGTTGGAGAGAGAGGAGAAACAGAGGGAAAGGGAATTTGAGCTGGAGAAGTTAAAGATAAGGGCCGAGCAGGGGCTCGTGCCGAACCAAGGTGGAGGGTTCCGGGCGACCCAGGAGGTTAGGCTGGTTCCCCCATTTGACGATACCGATGTGGATCGGTACTTTCTCCACTTCGAAAAAGTAGCTATAAGTCAGGACTGGCCGAGGGATAAGTGGGTTGTCTTACTTCAGAGTGTACTGAAAGGGAAAGCCCAACAAGCTTACTCCGCTTTATCCGCGGAAGATGCCCAGAAGTATGAGGTGGTGAAGGAGGCCATCCTCAGGATTTATGAGTTGGTCCCGGAGGCATACCGGCAGAGGTTCCGGAATGCGAGGAAGCGGTGGGACCGCACGTATTTGGAGTTTGCTCGTGAGATGCAAACATATTGTGAGCGTTGGTGCGCCTCGAAAGGGGTAGAGGGGGATTATGACAGACTGCTGCAACTGATTCTGATTGAGCAGTTTAAAGGTTGTGTCCCTGAGGGTATGAGACCCTACCTCGATGAGAAAGAGGCAGCCACGTTAGCCGCAACTGCTAAGTTAGCGGATGAGTATGCGTTGACGCATAAAATGAAGGTTGCCCCGAGTAAAGGCTACCAGAAGGGTAGTCAGGACGGCGGGGAGAGTCCACCGGAAAAGTCAGAAAGTAAGCCGGGGACTAGTGAAAAGGATAAGGTAGACCGGGAGCAGTCTGGTAGGAAGTCTCCTGGGGTCGTCTGTTATAATTGTGGGAAAGTCGGACACTTTGCGTCCAGGTGCTTTGCCCCAAGAAAGGAGACGGGGAAAGGAAAAGCGGAAATTTGGAATGGCTGTATTGAGCTGTTAAGCGAACCGCTAGGGAAGGACAGGTCTGAAAAAGTCCAGGAAGGGCGCGAGAGGTTTATCTCGGCCGGACTGGTGTCAGTGAAGGAGAGGTTAAAACCAGTTCCAGTGCGGATCTGGAGAGACACGGGAGCGTGTCAGTCACTAATACTGAAGAGTGTATTAGAGTTTAGCTCAGAGACCCAGACTGGGGAGGTAGAGGTCAAAGGTGTTGGGGAAGGGACAGAGTCGGTCCCTTTGCACCAGATACATTTACAGAGCAACCTGGTCTCTGGACGAGTCACGATCGGGGTGAGGTCCGAATTACCGATGAAAGACGTGGAAGTCTTGCTCGGTAATGACATCGCCGGAGGAATCGTGTTCCCAGTCGTGAGATTGACGGGTCAGCCTGCCAGCATGGAGGCCCCGCCCGCGATGGTGAATTTGGCTGAAACATTTCTGCCAACCTTGTATGAGACAGGGTGTAGTGAGATAAGAGGTAGTGAGGGAGCTGGGACGGACGTAGCAGTAGCCAGGAAAGAATTTGTGCAGACGCAGGAGCGAGACGAGGGGCTGATGGTTTTTGCCGAGACCGCTCTCTCTGACACAGCCTTGACAAGCTATTGTGCGGATGAGGAAGTGCTAAGGAAGAAAGGGAAATCAAGTACAGCATCCGCAGATGAGGAGTGGGGGGTGGTGCAAAAGAGTTATGGGGATGAGGTTTTTAACATGGCCCACGAGGTACCCCCCGGTGGACATTTTGCGGTGCTGGAGGAAACAGTTGGTGGAATCATGAAAGAGATTTACCGGCTGCCCAGGGGGAAAAATGTTATTGATCATGACCGACGCGAACTGAGACGGTCACCGGTTTTTGATATGCTAACAAACCTGGTCGGTGTTAGCGTGGAAATCAATGAAGCTAGGGGCCCCCTGCTAAGAGGAAAAAACCATTTTGAAAAGATTAGGATGGGATCGGTCAGATGGGAGAAGGCTATTGTTTTGGCCAGGTCTACTGATAAGGTCTCTCCCTTAATCCCCGAAGGAGTAATTAAACGACTCGCACCCATGTGTTTGATTGTCCCGAGGAAATGCAAAGAACTGGGACGTTGGGTTATGTCTGTTACAATAGGGCAGCCAAGTAAACAACACCCATATTTTTCGAGTAATTCAGTGACTAAAGGGCTGATGAACACAGAGGTGTGTATTGGCAATTTAACACGGCTGTCTGAAGCCAGTTTGATAGTGAACCTTGAAAAAAATGAATTCGGCCACACGAGAGTCACTTACCTGGGAATTGTGGTGACACAGGGGCAGCTGGCAGTGATGCAAGCTACAGTGCAGGCTATCGCTGACCTCCCAACCCCGACAGACAAGAGGGCCCTCAGAAGGCTTTTGGAGATGGTGGGGTACTGCAGGAAGTTTTGCAATAACTCTGCGGTCAATACCCGTCCCCCTCCTACTAAGCCCTTGCGAGAGAAAACTGAGTCGGAATGGGACGACCCTTGTTATTGTGGTCCGGGACAAAACCAAATGAGAGGTTACATTGGTCGCAATTCATCAGTGTTTTTGGCCACTATGAAGTTTGCTGAGTTGGAGCCTGGTCTAAGGGATTATTAATAACACGTGTAAAAGGAACAGAAAATGTGATGACTGTCTGTCAAGGTGTTGACAGCTTCAAATTCTCTGTATTAGCTAAATAACTGTTAAAGATGTATATTGTGTATGTATCAGATAATGTAGTCATGTTTGTAATTTTTACCTCCCGGTAAAAATCCTTAAAGGGGGGAAGTGTTACGAGAATACACATAGAATTAAGATGTTTGTTGGCCTGGGCTAGCATCAGTGGCATCAGCAGTTGGTCTGCCACCTGCCCTCAGGGGAAGGAGAGATAAGGAACAATGGAGCAGCGTCTGGAGATGTGTAATGAAGGGATGTGGGAGGAAGAGCTGTCTGGAGCGGCTCCCCCCTTTGAACCCTGAACTGTTTGAAGTGATGGACAGGCGATACCCCAGCAGGGGGATAAAAAGGGACAGGTTCGCTAAGACAGACACACACGCCACCCGAGGTAACGAGACCCTGGAAGCGGTGCGCCTCTCACGAGTGGTGAGAAGAACCGGACAACGCACAGGGTGGAAAGGTACGATCAGCGGGAACCCGGTGTGTGTCCGCCCTTGCCTGGGTGCCGGGTTCACTGCAGAGGATCGACCGCATCTGGAGGAGGGGTCACAGTCGGTGACCTCAGGTGACATCACCAAGGACCCGCCCAAAAAGCTGTTTGTGAGCCATCTCGCTGGTCTGTGAGCCATCCTGCTGGTCTGTGAGTGAAGCCGTGTCTGAATGATGAGTTGTTCCTATTCTATCTCTCTCTTCCCCCACATTGTCCACCGCCATGGCAACGATTACTGCGAACTGAACTACTAAACTGGACTGAACTTTGAGTCATTTTGAAATTGGTCATTTACCCCTAGACAACGATAGAGCTTGATTGATGCTGTTATCTTAATTCTGTGCACATGTGTGGTTATCATTGTTGAATTGTTGCATTTATTATCCTTTCGATTACTGTGTTGCTTGTTTCTTTAATAAAACTTTCTTAGTTCTAGTACTCCAGACTCCAACTGAGTGATCCATTTCTGCTGGTTTGGCAACCCAGTTACGGGGTACGTAACAGAGCATTGTGATACACTGGTAACTACCCAGGTTCATTCCTGACCACAGTCGCTGTCTGTGTGTAGTCTATACAGGGAGCATTGTGAGACACTGGTAACTACCCAGGTGCATTCCTGACCACAGTCGCTGTCTGTGTGTAGTCTATACAGGGAGCATTGTGATACACTGGTAACTACCCAGGTGCATTCCTGACCACAGTCGCTGTCTGTGTGTAGTCTATACAGGGAGCATTGTGATACACTGGTAACTACCCAGGTGCATTCCTGACCACAGTCGCTGTCTGTGTGTAGTCTCTACAGGGAGCATTGTGAGACACTAGTAACTACCCAGGTGCATTCCTGACCACAGTCGCTGTCTATGTGTAGTCTCTACAGGGAGCATTGTGAGACACTAGTAACTACCCAGGTTCATTCCTGACCACAGTCGCTGCCTGTGTGTAGTCTATACAGGAATGCACTGTGATACACTGGTAACTACCCAGGTGCATTCCTGACCACAGTCGCTGTCTATGTGTAGTCTCTACAAGGAGCATTGTGATACACTGGTAACTATCCAGGTGCATTCCTGACGACAGTCGCTGTCTGTGTGTAGTCTATACAGGGAGCATTGTGATACACTGGTAACTACCCAGGTGCATTCCTGACCACAGTCGCTGTCTGTTTGTAGTCTAGACAGGGAGCATTGTGAGACACTGGTAATTACACAGTAACCATGGGCTGGTTTCTACACAGCTTCAGAGAGCCAACTCCATTGCTGACTGTGTGCAGTCTGTACATTCTCTCCATGGCTTTGGAAGTTTCACTAGAAGCTCCACCCATGCCCCAAAGATGCTCTAGCAGGTTAATCAGCCAAATGAAAATATACTTTGGCAAAAAGAACCAAAGGGGAGTTACTGGGCACATGTGGAGAGAATAAATAAGCTACCATGAATTAGAAAGAAGGTAGTGTTACTGACGGGAACTCACATTGACTCAACGGCCAGATTCTGTGTTAATCTGATAATACAATAAGACTGGGCCAAACTTTGCCAAGTCTTTGTCACTTGGAACTTCCTTCTCAAGGTTGGTGAATTCAAGATGAAGATGTAACCAATTAAATATTAGAAACATCAATGCACTAAAGTTCCATAACAAAAAATCTTTCTCAGCTAAAGCAGGTTAACATAATAAATTTTTGTGCAAAGAACACCTTTTAAATGGATGCTATAACAAGGTATTACTCAAGCATGTGACACCCCTCATGAGCTTAGCGGTAAGAGGAGTAAATACTGGTGGTAACAGGGGGTCAGGAATGTTTGAGCTTTTTAATCTCTGAGACCTGCTTTCAAATCCGTCTCAAAGCTAATGGACTCAAAACCCCATTTACTAGCTGCAATTATCTTTAGAGTTCCTGAAGATTGCCAATGACTATCTGGTACAAAACTGGTCTGATTGACAGAGGTAATGGCTAATAGTACAAGATGCCTGTGCTTGCAATGCAGAAATAATAACTAAAAACTTGCCTTAAACAAAATCATCGGGCGGGGGGGGGGCAGGTGTAGGTGGAAGGGAGGAGGTCAGAGCTGGTAGTAACAACCAAAAATAAGTCACTAGTTACCTGAGCAGTTAAAACTAAGAGGGGTCTCCAACAGATAGAGAGCTTGCTCTGGATGGATGGTACAGTGTCCCCCACTAGGAGGGTAGTTAGGGCTCAGAATGATGCTGGAAAAGCCTGAGGTTTCCTCTTCAAGGTCAGTTATGTTCAAGGTGAAAGTGTAGTTGACTCCATCTTGAAGGACCCCCTGTCGAATGACCAGGTTAGCATTCCAGTCTCCTGTGGAGGTGGTTTGGTTGTCTAAGATCAAAGGGTAGCCATCAGAATTTTGAACCGTCCACTTGTACTACAGGGAAAATGAAATATGAATAACACTCGTAAATGGGCTGCCCACAGAGAAAGATGCAGAATAGCTATCCCTTAGAGTAATTAAATTCTAATTCTTATGTGTTATCAATTATGGAGAATGAAATCAATGATGTGCAACTCTATAGAGCATTTCACAATCTCAACACATCCCAACAGTGCCTCACAGTCAATAAAATACTTTTAAAGTTAAGTTGTAATTTGGGAGATACAGCAGATAACTAGGGTCCAGTAGACCCCACAGCAGAGTAAATAATGAATACATTTAGTTTTAAAGTTGTCTCAGGAGTAGACATTGGCTGGGAACATTGGAGAGAGATCAGCAGCTCACCTTCATTATAATAGCCTGAGTTTCTTTCACACCTATCGGAGATCAGACCCTGAACATCTCGTCATCCCTGATGCACCACAATGGAATATCACCCTGGATTACCACATTTCTTTTAAAAGGCACAATGGACACATCTTCAAAGTGACAAAGACCTGTGGTGATAACCCCAAACAAGAAAGCAACACAAGGAGGTGGGAATGTTTACCAATAACTGGCTGCTGCAGTTGGCACACCTTCCAGCCAACGAGACGTGCATACTCCTGCTCACTCCATAGCTCCAGCGGACACGGCAGGAGATACACTCCAAAAGCACGCTCGGGATCTTTCCAGCTTGGACCAAAACCTGCATGTTAGAATGTCACAGTCAGCACAGACATATAGCGACTGACACACAGAGAGTCAGATACAGTACTACACAGATACAGCACCAGAAATAGACTCTGCAATCTTCCACACTGGGTGAGGCCAGACCAGCACTGACACATGACTGATCAACACCTGTGAGAGACACCGCAGTGACCAACACCAAGCACGGACTTACAGACATTGTTACATATGTTCAGTAATAGGCAGAGATTGAAGATTAAGCAACACAACACAAAATGCCGGAGGACCTCAGCGGGCCAGGCTGCATGTATGGAAAAGAGTAGAGTCAACATTGCAGGAGAAAACCTTTCAACAGGACTGGAGAAAAAGAGATGATAAGACAGTTAGAAGGTGGGGGGAGGGGACGGAGAAGTACAAGGTGCTTGGTCAAATGGGGGGGTGATGAAAAGAGCTGGAAAGTTGATAGGTGAAAGAGATATAGGGCTAGAGAAGGAGAGGACAGAAGGCCATTGAAGAAAGAAAAGGGGGAGGAGCACCAGAGGGAGGTGATGGGTAGGCAAGGAGATAGGGGAACATGG
This sequence comes from Mobula hypostoma, assembly GCF_963921235.1. Classification (NCBI taxonomy): domain Eukaryota; kingdom Metazoa; phylum Chordata; class Chondrichthyes; order Myliobatiformes; family Myliobatidae; genus Mobula; species Mobula hypostoma. The sequence continues at coordinate 4,409,885 of NC_086118.1, read as the reverse complement.
GATGGAGAATGGTGAAGGGGGAAGGGGGGGTCATTACTGGAAGTTTGAAAAATCGATGTTCATGCCATCAGGTTGGAGGCTACCCAAATGGAATGCAAGGTGTTGCTCCTCCAATCCAGGTGTGGCTTCATTGCAACAGTAGAGCAGACTATGGACTGACATGTCAGTATGTGAATGGGAATAGAGCTAAAATGAGTGGCCACTAGGCAATCCCGCTTTTTCTGATGGATGGAGAGTAGGTGCTGGTGAAGCAGTCTCCCAATCTATGTCAGATCTTACCGATATACAACAGGAGCACCAGACACAGTAGATGACTCCAACAGACCTTTAGTGAAGTGTCACCTCACCTGGAAGGACTGTTTGGAGCCCTGAATGTTGGCGAGGGAGGAGGTATAGGGCCAGGTGTAGCACTTGTTCCACTTGCAAGGTTAAGTGCCAAGAGGGAGATCAGTGGGGAGGGGCGAATGGACAAGAAGGTTGCATGGGGAATGATCCCTGCTGAAAGCAGAGAGGGAGGTGAGGGAAAGACATGTTTGGTGGTGGGATCCCATTGGAGAAGGCGGAAATTAAGGAGAATTATCTGCTGGACACTGAGGCTGGTGGGGTGGTAGGGGAGGACAAGAGGAAACCAATCCCTGGTGGGGTGGTGGGAGGACGGGGTGAGAGCAGATGTGCGCAAATTGGAAGAGACATGGTTGAGGGCAGCGTTGATGGAGGGAAGGAAGCCCCTTTCTTTGAAGGAGGACATCTCCTTCATTCTGGAATGAAAAGACTTATCGTGAGAGCAGATGTGGTGGAGACGGAGGAATTGAGAGAAGTAGATGGTGCTTTTGCAAGTGACAGAGTGGGAAGAGGTATAGTCCAGGTAGCTGTGAGAGTCAGTGGGCTTATAATAGATTTCAGTGAAGAAGCTGTCTCCAGAGACAAAGACAGAGAGATTGAGAAAGGGGAGAGAGGTGTCGGAAATGGACCAGGTAAATTTGAGGGCAGGGTGGAAGTTGGAGGCAAAATTGATGAAGTCAACAAGCTCCACATGAATGTAGGAAGCAGCACCAATGTAGCACAGGGAAAGTGGGGGAGTGACACCAGTGTAGGCTGTCACGTAACCCGTGACGGGTTAAAGAACCAGCAGAAACGGAAAACACTTCGGAGTCCAGTATTGCTATTAACTAATGGTATTTATTAGTAACTACGCAATACAGTAATATAAATGCAGATAAATCAAACAGGTTAGCAATGATTATATGTAAGTAAGTAAGTGTGGAAATATATGAAAACCAAGCTTCTTCAAGTCTAAGGGTAAATAGATAGTCTTACGATGATGAGTAAAGTTCAGTTCAGTTTGTGGTGTTGAGTTGAGTAGTGATGGAGAGAGAGAGGGAGAGATTTGAGTCTTCAGGTGAGCTGACGCCGTCGATCTTCCCATTGTCCTCCGAAATCCTTTAGGAGTCACCGACTGTGACCACAACAAAGGGGACCATTCTTCTGTGTGGAATTATCAACCCAGGCAAGGGTTGTACACATGAATAACTCCCCACTGGTCACACCCTTTTCACACTACAAGAGCCACTGATCGATCCGCCTGATCGATCCTCCAAAACCCCCCTTTTCTGTGGGCACAACAAAGCTAATTTCAGTGTCCAAAACCATGTGTCTGTAGGTCTATCATCTGACCTTCTATTTATCTCACCATGCTGAATACCAGCTGTCTCTCAAACAGCTCCTCCCTTCTCTCTCTGTAAGAATTTCCAAGCAGGCAGCATCCTTGTAGAAAATATAAACATGCTGTGAGCAGTCTTCGCCTCTCTCTCTCTCTCTTTTTGACAAGGTGTTTGTGTTGGGCACCTCTCTCACAGTTCATAGGGGTAAGTTAGGACCCCATCACAGTTCTAAGTAGCTGACAGACAGTCAGGTATAGCTGGGGCCCATGGCTACCGCTTTTGTTTGAAGGAATTGAAAGGAGCCAAAAGATTATTGAGAGTGAGGACAAATTCCACTCGGTGGAGAGTGGTGGTGGAGGGGAATTGTTTAGGTCTGGTGTCCAGAAAGAAATCAAGAGCTTTGAGGCCTTACTGGTGGGGTATGGAGGTGTATAGGGATTGGACATCCATGGTGAAAATAAGTTACCCAGGGCCAGGAACTTGAAATCATTGAAAAAGTTATGAGTGTGTGAAGTAGGAAGGAACTGAACTGGGGGGATAAAACAGTCGAGGTATGCAGATATGAGTCTGGTGGGGCAGGAACAAGCTGAAACAATGGGTCTACCTGGACAGGCAGGCTTGTGAATCTTGGGTAGGAGGTAGAAATGGTAGTTGCAGGGTGAAAGAACTATGAGGTTGGTGGTGGTGGATGGGAGATCCACAAAGGTTGGTCATGGTGTGGGAGACAATGGCCTGGTGCTCCTAGTGGGGTCTTGTTTGAGGGGTTAGTAAGATGAAGTGTCTGAGAGTTGTCGCCTGGCCTTAGCAAGGTAGAGATCAGTCTGCCAGTCTACCACAGCCCCTCCCATTTACCTGCGGGTTTGTTGGTGAGGTTAGGATTAGTGTGGAGGGAGTGGAGAGCACAGCGTTTGGAAGGAGTGAGGATGGAACTGGAAAGAGGAGTGATGAAGTTGAGACGTTTGATGTCCTGTTGGTAGTTGGCAATGAAAAGGTCCACAGCAGGCAGAAGACCAGGGTGGGGTGTTCAGGAAGAGGGGGAGGGTTGAAGACGGGAGAAGAGGTCATTGGTGCAGAGTGAAGAGTCCTTGCCAAAGGAGTAGGAGGCAGTGGAAGAAGAACTCAGTGTCGTAGTAGGCACAGAATTCACTGTGGTGTAGGCACAGTGAGACAAAGGTGAGGCCCTTACTGAGGACAGGATGTTCTGCCTCAGAGAGGGGAAGGTCGGAGGGGACGGTGAAGACCTGGCACAGATGAGAGCTGAGATCAGATGGGGGAAGGGGGTTGGTAGTGTCTGAGAAGAGGGGAGAGTTAGGGTGTTCAGCAATAGTGGGGTGAGAGGAAGGAGGTGTCTCTGAGGGCCCAAGAGCTGGCGGTGGGACCTGAGAGAGACGGTTGTGATGAGGCCACACTCAAGTTGGAGGTGCAACATCTTGTATTCTGTCTGAGTAGCCTCCAACCTGATGACAAGAACATCAATTTCTTGAACTTCCGGTAATGGCCACCCTCTTCACCATTCCCCATCCTCTTTGCCTGCCCATCACTTTCCTTTGGTGTTCCACCCCCTTTGCTTTCTTCCATGGCTTCTGTCCTCTCCTATTAGATTCCCCCTTCTCCAACTCTTCATCTCTTTTCACCAATCAACTTCCCAGCTCTTTACTTCACCTCTCCCCCTCCTGGTTTCACCTAGCACCTTGCGTTTCTCCCTCCCCTCCACCTTCTAACTCTGACTGCTCATCTTTTATTCTCCAGTCCTGCTGAAGGGTCTCAGCCCGAAATGTCAACTGTACTCTTTTCCATAGATGCTGCCTGGCCTGCTGAGTTCACACATTGTGTGTGTGTTGCTTGGATTTCTTGTTTATGAGAGGATTGAAGATTAGTTTTATTTGTCACATGTACATCGAAACAGAGTGAAATGTGTTGTGTCAATTCAAATCAGTGTGGATTACGCCACCTCCTGACCAACACTAGAAACACACTTGTCCAACACCAAGGGCTGAATCAAGGCTGCTACTTTAATATTTTACATACCAATTACAACATCAGCATTGACCCCCTCTTCTGTGAAGCAAACTCAGAACCCTACACACTACCCCACAAGTAGGTTATTATTTCCATATCAGTCCCAACTCTCTTAGTCATTTTGTTGTGATTTCTGTCAGAGGCACCGAGTTGTATAGCACAGAAATGGGCCCTTTGGCTCATCACATCCATGCTAAACCTTTTGCTCAGCTACACTACTCCCAATTGCCTGTATTAGCATGGGAGCCTAATGATTTCCCTATTTAAGGATCTACCCAATGGCCTCCTGGACATGGTGATTGTATCTGCATCGACTGTCTCCTCTGGCAGCTTGTTACTCTCACTGCACAGCTGATTTTCAGATCGCAGACCTGTGATCAGTTGTGGCCTGAAGGGATTCCTACTGAGTTCTTTATCATACATATTCATGGTATGAATGAGAATGTAGGTGGTATGATTGCAGAGTCTGCATTAGGCTCCATAAGTGGTGGTATAATAATGGACAGTGAGGAAGGTTATTTAAAGCTGCAATAGGATCTCCAGATCAACTGGGCAAGTGGGTAAGAAATGGCAGATGGAATTTAACTCAGACAAGGTAAACTGATACATTTTGGGAAGTTAAACTTGGACTCACACAGTGAATGGCAGGACCTTGGAAAGTGTGGGTGATCAGAGAGACCTTGGGATACCAGAACAAAGCTCCCTGAATCCTCTTAAATTATGCCCTGACTATGAAGATGAGCATTTACCACCCCATGACCTGTGTCAGTACTTTCAGGAAACTATTGATATAGACCCCCACAGACCCTCTAATCATGAACCTCCCTTAGCCCCTACCGTTTACTGTATATGTCCTTCCCTATTTGACTTCCCAACAAACAATACCTTGCACTTGTTGGGATTAAATTCCATTTGCCAGCACTCTGCCCAACTTTCTAACAGATCTAAATCCTGCTATAGCCTTAGACAACCTTTCTTACTATACACAACATTAACCAGTTTTTTTGTATCATCTGAAAACTTTCTAATCATACCTCCTGAATTCATATCCAAATTATTAGCATAAATCAGTAACAGCTGGCATCCCATCATCAATCCCTATTGGTACACAATTAGTCGCACACAGCCAGTCAGTAAAACACCACTGCTCTGAGCCTCCTATCGCCACTCCAACTTTGGATCCAATAGACAGCTTATATTGGATTATGTGTTGCTTCATTGTCTTGACCAGCTTATCATGGGGGACCTCATCAGATGCCTTACTGAAACCATATAGGCAACATCTACCACCCTGTCTTCATCAATCTCCTTTCTTTAACTCCTCAAAAGCACATTTATGTCAGTGAGCAGGATTTTGCACCACAGAGCCTTGCTGATGATCCCTAATCAACCCCTGCCTTTCTAAATGTATATAGATCCTGTCTCTCAATAATTGCTCTACCACTGACATGCTTACCCTTTGGAGTTACCTAGCTTATCCCTGTTACCTTTCCTAAATAACAGAACGATATTAGCCTCCCTCCTTCTGGCACCTCACCTGTAGCTAATGAAGATTAAAAAAATCTCTATCAGGGTCTTAGTGATCCTCTCCTTTGTTTCCCATAGCATTCTGGTAGTCTGCAACCAGAGATTTACCTGCCAGTGTGTATTCCAAGACGTCTAACATCAAACAATGTTCCAGCCAATCAACAAATCCCTCCCTGAACTCACTAACATCCACATCCTTCCCTTTGGTGAATATAAGTGAGAACTTAGACCCATTACAATTTGCCTATCGCCACAATAGGTCAATGGCAGACACAAAGACACAATCTCAACGGCTCTTCACACGACCTTAGACCACCTGGACAACACAAACATCTATCTCAAGATGCTTTTAATCGACAATAGCTTGGCATTTAATACCATCATTCCCACAATCCTGATTGAGAAGCTACAGAACCTGGGCCTCTGTACATCCTTCTGCAAATGGATCATCAACTTCCTAACCAGAAGACCACAATCTGGTGCTCTACTCTCTATATACCCATGACTGTGTGGCTAAGCATAGCTCAAAGACCATCTATAAATTTGCTGACAATACAACCATAGTTGGTAGAATATCAGGTGGTGATGAAAGTGTGTACAAGAGTGAGATGTGCCAACCAGTGGAATTGTGCCACAGCAACAATCTGGCACTCAACGTCAGTAAAACGAAAGAGCTGATTGGAGCAACGAAGGATGAGAGGTGACCTGATAGGTGTATAAGAACTTCCAGAAGGGTAAGATGAAGGAACACATACCAATCCTCATAGAGGGATCAGAAGTAGAGAGAATGAGCAGTTTCAAGTTCCTGGATGTCAAGATCTCTGAAGATCTAACCTGGTCCCAAAATATCGATGTAGTTATAGAGAAGGCAAGACAGTGACTATACTTCATTAGGAGTTTGAAGCGATCTGGCATGTCAACAAATACACTCAGAAACTTCTATAGATGTACTGTGTAGAGCATTCTGACAGGCTGCATCACTGCCTGGTATGGAGGAGGGCCAATGCACAAGATTGAAAGAAGCTGCAGAGGGTTGTAAATTTAGTCAGCTCCATCCTGGGTACTAGCCCACAAATCAGAGGATCAGAGGGATCTGGGGGTCCAAGTCCATAGGACACTCAGAGCAACTGTGCAGGTTGACGCTGTGGTTAAGAAGGCATTCGGTGTATTGGCTTTCATCAATCATGGAATTGAATTTAGGAGCCGAGAGGTAATGTTGCAGCTATATAGGACCCTGCTCAGACCCCAGTGCTGTTCTCAGTTCTGGTCGCCTCACTACAGGAAGGATGTGGAAACCATAGAATGGGTGCAGAGGAGATTTACAAGGATGTTGCCTGGATTGGGGAGCATGCCTTGTGAGAACAGGTTGAATGAACTCGGCCTTTTCTCCTTGGAGCAACGGAGGATGAGAGGTGATCTGATTGAGGTGTATAAGATGATGAGAGGCATTGATTGTGTGGATAGTCAGAGGCTTCTTCCCAGGGCTGAAATGGCTGCCACAAGAGGGCACAGGTTTAAAGTGCTTGTGAGTAGGTACAGAGGAGATGTCAGGGGTAAGTCTTTTTTACGCAGAGAGTGGTGAGTGCGTGGAATGGGCTGCCGGCAATGGTGGTGGAGGGGGATACGATAGGGTCTTTTAAGAGACTTTTGGATAGGTACATAGAGCTTAGAAAAATAAAGGGCTATGGGTAAGCCTAGTAATTTCTAAGGTAGGAACATACTCGGCACAACTTTGTGGGCTGAAGGGCCTGTATTGTGCTGTAGGTTTTCTATGTTTCTAACTACCCAAGACATCTTCAAGGAGCAGTGTCTCAGAAAGGCAGTGTCTATTATTAAGGACCTCCAGCACCCGGGGCAAGCCCTTTCCTCACTTTTACCATCAGGTAGGAGGTACAGAAGCCTGAAGGCACACACTCAGCGATTCAGGAACAGCTTCTTCCCCTCTGCCATCCGATTCCTAAATGGACATTTTACCTTTGGACACTACCTCACTTTTTAAAAATATATATTATTTCTGTTTTTGTATGATTTTTAATCTATTCGATATATGTGTACTAGAATTGATCTACTTATTTATTTATTATTATTATTACATTTTTTTCTTCTATATTATGTATTGTATTGAACTGCTGCTGCTAATTTAACAAATTTTACGTCACAAGCCGGTGATAATAAACCTGATTCTGAAATATTCATTTAGATCCTCACCTATTTTTCCTGGTTCCACACATTGATTACCCCTTTGGTCCCTAAGGAGAATCATTCTTTCCCTAGTTACCCTTTTCTTCCCTAATTTTACCCACTAAGGCCTTTTCATGATCTACTTTTGCCCTAATAATATTTGTAGATGCCTCTAATCAAAGCTTCAGTAACCTTTGTTACCTAAGGTTCACTCATTTTGCCATCTTTGCCTTTCACCTTTATCAGAACACATTGGTCCTGAACTCTTGCTCAATCCCTTTTAAACAATTCCTACATATCAGAAATTGTTTTACCTGTAAGCACCTGCACCCAATTTGGTATTATTGTTGATTATCATTGTCTCTTTTCACACCTTGTGGCACACCGGGCAGCATTTTTGCTGTTTCCGTAGCATTTGACAGTTTTTAGACAAGGCCAAGATGCTAGCTTGACGCACAACCCAGCACGGGTGGAAAGCATGCAAGGAGCCGGCTGGATTCAAACTCCGGACCATTGACCTCAAAGTCTGGTGCTGATGCCACTACACCACCGGCTGACAATCTGGCATTAGTTTTGGCCAATTATTATCATACACAATGAGATACAGTGAAAAATCTTTGTTTTGTGTGCATGCTGGCTCCTTGTACGCTGAAAGGTGAACTTCTAATCCCCAATATACCCCATTATGGCCTTTGCAATTTATTTGGTTACCTCTACTGCACTTCCTCTGCAACTGCAACATTATATTCTGCATTCAGCTATTCTTCTTACTACCTCTATGTAATTATGTATGGCATGATCTGTCTTACTTTTGTCAGGTCTTCTCTCACGCTGTCAAAATAAACCATCCCATAATTTAGGACTTTGACTTGAGGACCAGCTTTATCCCTTTCTATAACCAAATTGAACCTTACAGAATTATGGTCATTCTTTCCAAAATATTCCCAAACTGGATCTCGTGCTTTCCTGGCGGATATGACAAATAACTTCTTCTCAGCCAGGTATAGGTGCCGATTTTGACTGATGTTTCGATCACAAACTCTGCCGTCCTCATCGGGGATGATGCCCAGGCGTGTCTAGTCAGGTGCTCTTGATATCCTTATTGTTCATCCCCCTGACTGGTTAGTCTGCATCCATTCAGGTTTCCATTGTCCCACTTTGTTTACAATCAAATTCCAGTTCTTACTTAGAACAAGACCTTCGTCTTTGTTAAAATTCTTTTCCTCTAGTTTTATTTCAATGGCTTCCTTTACCAGGCCGTTCCAAAAGTCAAAAGCACACTGGTTTTGTACCGAAGTCAATCCTATGACCATTGCGAACGCAATGTTCTGCTACCGCCAATTTCTAAGGGTAACCCAAATGGATACAACTCCTGTGACCCTTGATGTGGGTTTGCACTGTGTGTCCCGTCTGGCTGATATATGCTTGTATTTAAATGGAATTCGATTGTAATTGGAATTCAGCGGATGAGGACTAACCAATCAGAAAGGATGGACAACAGGGGTATATATACCACCGAACTAGACATGCCCAGGCATCACCCCTGATGAAGATGGCAGAGTTTGTCATCAAAACGTCGGTTAGAATCGTCCCTGTACCCGGCTGGAAGCCCAAGAAGAGTTTATTCCCAGTCTCATTTCCAAAGTTAAAGTTAAATACAACAATTTTTCTGGTGGGGTTGTATAATACAAAAACTATCAAAGCTTGCAGCGGGATCTGGAGCAGGTAGTGAAAGGGGCCGAAAAATGGCAGGTGGAATTTAATGCAGCCAAGTGTGAGGTATTGCATTTTGGGAGGGCAAACCAGGGTAGGATTTACATGGTGGGCCATAGGGCACTGAGGAGTGCAATAGGACAGAGGGATCTGGAAATACAGATCCATAATTACATCACATTGAAAGGGTAGTAAAAAAAGATTGTCCTTCATAAATCATTGTATTGAGTACAGGAATTGAGATGTTATGTTGAAATTTTGTGAGATATACGTGAGGCCTAATTTGGAGTATTGCGTCCAGTTTTGGTCACTTACCTACCAGAATGATATCAATAAGATTGAAAGAGTGCAGGGAAAATTTACAAGGATGTTTCTAGGACTTTAGGACCTGAGTTAGAGGGAAAGGTTAAATAGGTTAGAACTTCATTCCCAAGGAAGTAGAAGATTGAAGCAAGATTTGATAGAGGTATACAAAATTAAAGGGTTATAGTTAGGGTAAGTGCAAGCAGACTTTTTTCCACTGAGGTTGGGTGAGACCACAACTAGAGGTCATAGGTTAAGGGTGAAAGGTGAAATATTTAAGGAGAACATAAGGGGGACCTCCTCCACTGAAGAGTGCGGAATGAGCTACCAGCACAAGAGGTGGATGCAGGTTCAATTTCAACATTTAAGAGAAATTTGGATAGGTACATGGATGGGAGGAGAGGGAGTGCTATAGTCCGGGTACAGGTTGATAGGACAAGGCAGATTAATGGTTTGGCATGGACTAGATATACAGAAGGGCCTATTTCTATGCTGTAGTGTTCTATGACTCGATGGCTTAACCCCAGCAAAGTGATTGCCCCCTATATGGCCTCATTGGGTGATCCCTCCAAAATATCCTTTCTACATACTTCATGATGTTTCCCAGTTCAGTAGTGTGACTCCTCCTCCTCCCTCTCATTGCCCTCTGTCACAGCTGAAAGTCCTATAGCATTGAGTATAGGAGTTGGGATGTAATGTTGAAATTGTACAAGGTATTGGTAAGACCAAATTTGGAGTATTGTGTACAGTTCTGGTCACCGAATTATAGGATAGATGTCAACAAAATTGAGAGAGTACAGAGAAGATTTACTAGAATGTTACCTGGGTTTCATCTCCTAAGTTACAGAGAAAGGTTGAACAAGTTGGGCCTTTATTCTTTGGAGTGTAAAAGGTTGAGGGGGGACTTGATAGAGGTATTTAAAATTATGAGGGGGATAGATAGAGTTGACATGGATAGGCTTTTTCCATTGAGAGTGGGGAAGATTCAAACAAGAGGACATGAGTTGAGAGTTAAAGGGCAAAAGTTTAGGGGTAACATGAGGGGGAACTTCTTTACTCAGAGTGGTAGCTGTGTGGAACGAGCTTCCAGTAGAAGTGGTTGGGGCAGGTTCGATGTTGTCGTTTAAAGTTAAATTGGATAGATATATGGACAGGAAGGGAATGGAGGGTTATGGGCTGAGTGCAGGTCGGTGGGACTAGGTGAGAGTAAGAGTTCAGCGCGGACTAGAAGGGCCAAGATGGCCTGTTTCTGTGCTGTAATTGTTATATGGTTATATGACAAAACATTAAGCTGCTTGATTGTCAGTCCTTTAGTTAGGAGGGACAGGACAGCAGATGCTGGAAATCTGAAGCAACACAAAAATGCTGGAGGAACTTCTATGGTTGCAATAATATTGTAATTTTATGCCAGTGGATGTTGCTAGTATTTTCGTGCCCTCAGTTTGCTTTCCACATCTCCCTTTGAACTTCTTTCTTGCTATTTCCATGCATCTCTTAGGTTCCTACAACATTAATTTGTGGACATCTGGCAAACTTCGCTTGCTTTTTAAGAAAAACTTTACAACTCTTTAAGAAGGAAGGGTGGCAGGAGAAAGGGTTATATAGGCCAGTTAGCATGACTTCAGTAGCTGGGAATGCATTGGAGTCCATTATTAAGGATAAGGTACTTGGAGGCACATGATATACTGTAATAGGCCAAAGTAAGCATGGTTTCCTTAAGGTAAAATCTTGCCATTACAAATCTATCGGAATTCTTTGAGGAAATAACAGACAGGATAGACAAAAGAAATTCAATGGATGTTGTATACTTGGATTTTCAGAATCCTTTGACAAGGTGCCGCACATGAGGTTGCTTAACAAGATAAGAATCCATGGTATTACAGGAAAGATATTAGCATGGATAGAAGATTGACTGACTGGCAGGAGGCAAAGAGTGGGAATAAAGGGGACCTTTTCTGGTTGGCTGCTGGTAACTAGTGGTGCTGCGCAGTGATCTGTGATGGGACCACGTCTTTTTACATTATATGTCAATGATTTGGATGACAGAATTGATGGCTTTGTGTCCTGGTTTGCAGATGATACGAAGATAGGTGAAGGGGCAGGTAGTGTTGAGGAAGCAAGGAGTCCACAAAAGGACTTGGACAGATTGGGAGAATAGGCAAGGAAGTGGCAGATGGAATATATCATGGGGAAGCGTATGGTTGTGCACTTTGGTAGAAGGAATAAAGGCTAGACTGTTTGCAAAAAATCAAAAATCAGAGGTGCAAAAGGACTGGTTGCCCTTGTGCAGGATTCCCTACAGCATTACTTGCAGGTTGAGTTGGTAGTAAGGAAGCTAAATGCAATGTTACCATTCATTTCGAGAAGACTAAAATATAAGAGCAAGGATGAAATGGTGAGGCTTTAATATGGCATTGGTCAAACCATCCTTGGAGGATTGTGAGCAGCTTTGGTCTCCTTATCCAGGGGTCCCCAACCTTTTTTGCACTGCGGACTGGTTTAATATTGACAATATTCTTGCGGACCGGCCGACCGGGGGTGGGGGAGGGGGCGGGTAGGGTTGCCAACGAACAAGAGTAGCAGTCAAATGCGTTGTTTACACAGACTACAATGACCATGAGGCCTTGAGCGGGCACCCGATGCGCATGCGCGTCGTGACCTGCTCATTTCCCTCCACCCCCTAAGTAAATCCTTTTTGGCGATTCTGTTCGTGGGGGTGGGTGTTAATCACTACCGGAATAAGTGATAAGTGGGTAATACACTCAGTTTTGTTTCTAAAAGGGTTTATCTAACGAATTTAATATTAAACACACAGCGCATATTTTCCTCGCATGAATATAATGATAAGTCAATTATCAGGGGAGCTTGAAGTAAGTATTGAACAAACTTCCAGTAGAAGTGGCAGAAGCAGATTCGCTATAATCATTTAAAGAAAAATTGGATAGGTATATGGACAAGAAAGGAATGGAGGGTTATGGGCTGAGTGCAGGTCGGTGGGACGAGGTGAGAGTAGCGTTCGGCACGGACTAGAAGGGGCGAGATCGCCTGTTTCCCTGCTGTAATTGTTATATGGTTATATAGGTCAGTTATAAGTGATTACATTTTAAGTAATATTTGGATATTAAACAAACAGCACGTATTTTCCCCGTATGAACATATAAAATGATTGCAACACACCAATATCGCTGAATCAGTGGGAGCCCTGGGCTTGTTTTCCTGCAACAAGCCGGTCCCATCGAGGGGTGATGAGAGACAGCGATACTTGAAGGGGTTCCTTGTGCCCAGTCTATTCCGCAATTTAGTTTTCGTTGCATTCATTGCAGAAAACTCCGCTTCGCAGCAAAATGTTGGAAATGAAAGCAACGATTTCAGTGTTTTCGTGGCTATCTCAGGATGCCGGCAGAGATGTTATATCAAACATGCTTTTCAGTCCGCCGTCATTTGCAAGCTCGCAGAGTTGATCTCCTTCCCACGCTGACCTGGATGACGCGCGAGTCATGACCTCGCATGCGTAATGGCTGATCAGTGCTCGTGACAGAGAATGAGGAAAGGTGCAGGGGACCAAATCATATCGCTTCCTCGCGGCCCGGTGGTTGGGGACCGCTGTGCTTATCTGAGAAAAGATGTGCTGACAGTAGGAGGAGGTTCACAAGATTGATTCCGGGGATGGAAGGGTTAATATATGAGCAGTATTTGATAGCTTTGGGCCTGTACACATGCTGGAGTTTAGAAGAATGGGCGGGGGGGGGGCTTTCAATGCTTTCAATGAAACATATCAAAAAATGAAAGGCTTAGAATGGATGTGGAGAGAAGTTTCCTATAGTGGGTGAGTCTAGACCAGAGGGCACGGCCTCAGATTAAAGGAACATACAATTAGAACAGAGATGGAGGAATTTCTTTAGCCAGAGGGTGGTGAATCTGTGGAGTTCTTCGCCATTCTTTGCTATAGAAGCAAGTCATTGAGTATATTTAAAGTGGAGGTTGATAAGTTCTTGTCAGGGCATCAAAGGTTACAAGGAGAAGGCAGGAGAATGGGGTTGAGAGTGATAACAAATCAGCCGTGATGGAATGATGGAGGAGACTCGATTGGCCAAATTCTGCCCCTGTGTCTTATGGTCTTATGGCCTTTCCCGAATCTTTCTTATTAGAGGGACTTGGGTGTGGCAGATCCATCCTTTCTCATTTTAGGAACCTCCTTCTTGAATACCTCCCTCTTGTCCAAGACTGATTCACTCTCAGATATCTGGTCCCCATAAACTTTGGCTAAATTAATTCCCTGTTGAGTAAAATTGGACTACTCTGAATTTAGAACTTTCCTTCCCATTTCATATGCCCTTACCCACAATTATTGAAACTAACTGAATTATGAGGTTATCACAAAATCCCAGCTCATGTTGTTCCATTGTTTAAAAGGGATCTAAGAGTAAACCTAGCAATTATCGGCCTGTGAGTTTGACGTCAGTGGTGGGTAAATTGATGGAAAGTATTCTTAGAGATGTTATATATAAGTATCTGGATAGACAGGGTCTGATTAGGAACAGTCAACATGGATTTGTGCGTGGAAAGTCATGTTTGACAAATCTTTTTGAATTTTTTGAAGAGGTTACTAGGAAAGTTGACGAGGGTAAAGCGGTGGATGTTGTCTATATGGACTTCGGCAAGGCCTTTGACAAGGTTCCACGTGGAAGGTTAGTTAGGAAGGTTCAATTGTTAGGTATTAATATTGAAGTAGTAAAATGGATTCAGCAGTGGCTGGATGGGAGACGCCAGAGAGTAGTGGTGGATAACCGTTTGTCAGGTTGGAGGACGGTGTCTAGTGGTGTGCCTCAGGGATCTGTACTGGGTCCAACGTTATTTGTCATATACATTAATGATCTGGATGATGGGGTGGTAAACTGGATTAGTAAGTATGCAGATAATACTAAGACAGGTGGAGTTGTGGATAATGAAGTAGGTTTTCAAAGCTTGCAGAGAGATTTAGGCCAGTTAGGAGAGTGGGCTGAAAGATGGCAGATGGAGTTTAATGCTGATAAATATGAGGTGCTACATTTTGGTAGGACTAATCAAAATAGGACATACATGGTAAATGGTAGAGCATTGAAGAATGCTGTAGAACAGAGGGATCTAGGAATAATGGTGCATAGTTCCCTGAAGGTGGAATCTCATGTGGATAGGGTGGTGAAGAAAGCTTTTGGTATGCTGGCCTTTATAAATCAGAGCATTGAGTATAGGAGTTGGGATGTAATGTTAAAATTGTACAAGGCATTGGTAAGGCCAAATTTGGAGTATTGTGTACAGTTCTGGTCACCGAATTATAGGAAAGATGTCAACAAAATAGAGAGAGTACGGAGAAGATTTACTAGAATGTTACCTGGGTTTCATCTCCTAAATTACAGAGAAAGGTTGAACAAGTTGGGTCTTTATTCTTTGGAGCATAGAAGGTTGAGGGGGACTTGATAGAGGTATTTAAAATTATGAAGGGGATAGATAGATTTGACATGGATAGGCTTTTTCCTTTGAGAGTGGGAGAGATTCAATCAAGAGGACATGAGTTGAGAGTTAAAGGGCAAAAGTTTAGGGGTAACATGAGAGGGGACTTCTTTACTTAGAGAGTGGTAGCTGTGTGGAACGAGCTTCCAGCAGAAGTGGTTGAGGCAGGTTCAATATTGTCATTTAAAGTTAAATTGGATAATTGGACTTCAACTACTGCAAAGTCTTGTCATCTTCAGAAGTTTTCTGATGACTCTGCCATAGCTGGATGCATCAGCAAGGGCTACGGTAGGAAACTTTGTCACATGGTGTGAGCAAAATTATCTGCAGCTTAATGTGAAAAAGACTAAGAAGCTGGTGGTAGACCTGAGGAGAGCTAAGGCACCGGTGACCCCTGTTTCCATCCAGGGGGTCAGGGTGGACATGGTGCAGGATTACAAATACCTGGGGATACGAATTGACAATAAACTGGACTGGTCAAAGAACACTGAGGCTGTCTACAAGGAGGGTCAGAGGCGTCTCTATTTCCTGAGGAGACTGAGGTCCTTTAACATCTGCCGGACGATGCTGAGGATGTTCTACGACTCTGTGGTGGCCAGTGCTATCATGTTTGCTGTTGTGTGCTGGGGCAGCAGGCTGAGGGTAGCAGACACCAACAGAATCAACAAACTCATTCGTAAGGCCAGTGATGTTGTGGGGATGGAACTGGACTATCTCACGGTGGTGTCTGAAAAGAGGATGCTGTCCAAGTTGCATGCCATCTTGGACAATGTCTCCCATCCACTACATAATGTACTGGGTGGGCACAGGAGTACATTCAGCTGGAGACTCATTCCACTGAGATGCAACACAGAGCGTCACAGGAAGTCATTCCTGCCTGTGGCCATCAAACTTTACAACTCCTCCCTTGGAGGGTCAGACACCCTGAGCCAATAGGCTGGTCCTGGACTTATTTCCTGGCATAATTTACATATTACTATTTAACTATTTATGGTTTTATTACTATTTATTATTTATGGAGCAACTGTAACGAAAATCCAATTTCCCCAGGATCAATAAAGTATGACTATGACTACTATATATGGACAGGAAAGGGATGGAGGATTATGGGCTGAGTGCAGGTTGGTGGGACTAGGTGAGAGTAAGCATTCGACACAGACTAGAAGGGCCAAGATGGCCTATTTCTGTGCTGTAATTGTTATATGGTTATATGATACTCCATCCACATGCCCAGCCTTTTTTTAAAATCACAAACTAAATCCATAACTGCAGCCACTTGCCTCACTGCAATTGCTTTATTTTGCCTAACAGAGTTGGCCTGAATGCAATTTAGGAATCCCCCTTCTTCCGCAGTCTTTGCACCAATTGTATCCAGGTTGATACTTGAGGGCTTAACATCTTCCTCTATTCCCATGTAGGTTTTGTGTGCAAGGATGTTTGAACTGCCAAAGGAACTGCTGATTCTACTTTTCCTGATGGTTTCCAGAATCTGCTGCTGATTGTCATCTATTACACTGCTGTCATTTCACAGACATTCCTACGCAAATGCGCATGCATGCACACAATACACGCGCACGCATGCACACAATACACGCGCACAGAGTTGCACCCGTACACACGCATACACAGCACAAGCCTGCACTGGCACTGCCCCTCTCCAGCCAAACTATTTAACTCATTGTATCCAACAGCTGATACAATATATTCTGAGAACAAAAGCTGTGGTCTATCCTATTGCCATCCACACTGTGTTGCCTCTGGACTATCCTACAGTTCTCACCATATAATTGCAGGTACGCAAGGGCAGATGGGCAAATACAGGAATGTATTGGCAGGTATGTAAAGGCAGAAAAAGAATGTTGAAATGTGAACTTCCATTCTCATGTTATCCTTGTTCCTCAGTGCACCTGCAGTCTCCAAGTCCTTTCTGTACAGTAAGTCCAATATCAATCAGGACTCACCGTTTGAGTGGCGTGGACCTCCTCCCTGCCAGGCTTGCTGACGGTCAGTGTGAATGTGTACGTAGCACCCGGCACCAGTGTGTGCCCAGGGATGGTGACAACAGAACTGCAGCAACTGGCAGCAGGAATACAGAGAGAAGTGGACTGATCCTGGAGCAGAGAATAAAACGATAGTTATTCTTGAGTAACACAACAGCCGACACTTGGGTTTCACCTCTCTCTTTCGCTCCTACCACCTTCAGAGGTAATTGAATAGGCAAAAGTTTTACTCTCTCTGCTAGATTTTAGGTATGATATAAGATGGTCAGCATCTTACCCACAGCTTCACACCTTTCCATCTCTTGACTAAGATGGAGTTCTCATCAGATAGGTAGCAGGCAGTTTCACAGGTACCATTTGCCTATGTGATCTCTAGACTGACTTGATTTCCCCAAGGGGTCAGAGAAGAATTCTCGCAAACATTTTCTCCCATGTTGGCCCCGCTTTTCATTTCTCTTCTCACTCTACCTGATAATGGGAAATGGCCATGCTTGATTCGTAGGACATCGTGGCCCAATGCACATGCTGACCCATTCCTGGCCCTTTACTTTCCTGACGTTGATAATGAATTTCAAGTAACTGTTTTATCCAACTAGCAGTTAGGATCTAAAAATCATCCGAGGTTGGTGCAAACAAATCCAATATTAATCTTCAAAGTGAATGAGATAAGCTCTCTGAGGACTAAATGTAGAGTGGATAAGTGGGGGTTGTTGAATATTTCTTCAAATCTGACTGACTAGGCACGACTCTGCCGTGTGTAGAGAGCAGCACAGGGAACTTGGAAGCCTACAACAGCACCACCCTTGTCTGCAGGCTTGATAGTGAGGGAGGGATTGGTATGGACAGCACTACGTTCCCCGGCTGTGAGGCTGGAGTGAGTGAGGGGAGTAGAGAAGTCACCAATGGATTCTCGTTCTTGCCACTAGCCCCATTGTCCGTGTCAGTGAAGGAGGTGATCTTTGCCTTACTGTGCTCTCTGTTTCCGTTCAGTGAAGGTGAGCTTTGCCTTACCGTGCTCTTGCAGTGCCAGCTGTACATCAGGTGGTCTTCCTCTCCCATCTGGACGTCTGGGTCGTAAGACTGGGAGCCATCCAGCACCAGGTCCCGGTGTCTAGCCCAGCTTTGGCGTGCACCCCCTTCAATGATGGCTACCAGGCTGCTTCGCACCACTTGGACAAGCGCCACGGCCTTCGCACGCAGCTGAGTTCCACCCAGTGCTGCCACGACCTGCAGGCAGAGTGGGCCCAGGGGCAGGGCCAGCCGAGGCAGCGACAGCAAAGGCTTGCTGAGTTGGACAGTGGGGAGAGGCAGGGGGAGGTGGTGACTCGGCCTGTGGCAGTCGGCTCCCACTCCCACCTGCCAGAGATAGTGAACTGGGTAGGATGTGCATCCCCTCAGCTCAACATCAGCCTCAAAGTAACTGGGTTGGGCCCTGGCCACGGATGGGGGCGGCTGCACCAGGCGGACGGCTGGAGCCTGGCACTTGGGCTGCGGCAGCACCGTGACCTCCAGCCTCTGTACCCCTGCCGCGCTCACCTCGTTGAAAGCTCGGGCGTGCACGGTGTAGTGGCCAGCAGCCCTGTACCGGTGCTGGGCTGTGCAGCTCTGACTAGTGAAGGTCCCGTCCCCGTCCCCAAAGTCCCACCAGTACTGGACATTGCTGCCCCCAGCTGCCGGCAGGTGGATGGTCGCCAGTTCACCCGCTGATAGCGGAGTGCGGTCAATCCGGAGGCCTTCGGCTGCCGCCACCACCAGCAACTGCACCTGAAAGCGTTGGGTGACGGTCAATGAGCCCAGCCTGCTGGCAGCCCGCAGGCGGACAGTGAGCAGGCCAGTGGTGCCGGGCGTGTAGGTGACGCTGGGCCCAGCAAGGCGGCAATCGGGGGAACCGGGCAGCTGGAAGAGCCAGATGAGGCTGGCAGCCCCACCAGCCCACAGCCTGGCGTTTATCCTTAGCTCTTGGCGCACCTCCACCGCTGGCCATTGCCGACTGGTCCGCAAGAAGGCGAGGCTATGGGTGTCCCTGGGCAGCCAAGCGGCCGTTTCCAGGATGGGGATAGAGAGGACAAAGCATACGCTGCTACCCTGCTCCACTGACAGGTTGAAAGTAACAGCATCCACCACCCCGGCAACCGTCTTGTTTGGCATTATCGCCAAGCCTTGAACCACGATGTCATGGTGGACCCATTCCCAGCTGATTCCATTGGAGGTGTTGAGGCTCAACAGATAAACACCCACTCTCCCAAGGGCGTGCTCTGTGGTGAGGTTCCCCTGCCAGGCCTGGACACCTCTGTCTCCCAATAGACTCCATTCCCAGGCTATGTCAGTGCCTGTGCCCACAAAGCCACGGAGGAAAGTGGTGGCATTGGGTGGCAGAAGGAAGAAGGGTGATCTGCCCACGGTGGAGGAGTTGGCTTCGGAAATGGGGTCCAGAATCCTTAAGGTCAATGAGCTCTCAGTACACCCCAGCTTGTTGCAGGCAGTTGCCGTCACCATTGTAGTCCCTGCAGAGGTGGGAAGGTAGGCCAGTGTGGAGGTATTGGTCCTGGTGTGATTCTCATCTCCTTCAACAGTCCACTCATACTGCAAATCTGCCCCTGAAACGACAGACACCTCCAGGTGCACCAGTTGTCCTGTGCTGACCTCACGTGATGATGCAGTAACCTTCATTCCATGGATACGTTCTTGTGCAAAGATCTCCTTGCTCTGGTTGGCCTCTCCAAGGGCATTTTTGGCCACCAAAACTGCCAGGTAATGTCCAGCTTCCTCTGGTTGAAAGACCACAGTCGAACCTTGACCGGTAATGACTGTGACAGGACCCTGTCTAACAATCCACATATAGGACAGATTGGAGCCACGGGCCAGCTGTGCGTGCAGCAGGCACGCCTCTCCAGTGGCAGCAAAGCTGCCCTCAATCAGGTCACCGCTGGATATCTCCAGGTCTCGGATCCTCTCCACAGCCTGAACAGTGATGGTTGCTGTCTCTTCACTCACTTCATTTCTTGCTGTCACTTCCACAACATAAGTGCCAGGTTCTTGGAAATTGTACTTGAAATTGGAGGATCCCTGGTGTTGGGCACGTCCTCCCTGAACAGCCCACGAATAGGAGACCCCATCACCTGTGCCCAGCCTGGTGGCAAACATTACATCCTTTCCTGTCTCTACTGCTGCCTGCTGGGTGTTAATGCGAAGCTCTGTGATGGGCGTTACCACCCGGATGCTCAGATGTTTCTCCAGGTGACTGACCAAGTTCTCCCCAACAACAGTGACAGTGTATGGGCCGGGTTTCCAATATATGTGTAGTGGCCCTTGACCCAGTCCTGGAGCAGTGCCGTCACCAAAATCCCAGCGGAAGGTGGAGTTTGTGCCCAAAGCCCCGCTAAGGTGGAATGTGTAGGTCTTGTTCACGGAGAGGTAGTGCTGACCATGCCCATTGTGGGAGACGGTGAAGTCCCCAACCTTCTCCTGGACAATCAGTGAGCAGGAGCTGCTTTGCTGGTCGACATGGTTCCTGAGGTGGACTGTGATCAGGTAGATACCTGCCTGGCTGTAGCTGAACGTCACTTCCCTACCGCCGGACTGGAAGGGTCCCGGCACCCCCAGGTCCCATCGGTACTGATAAGGATGCCACTCGTCTTCCCTGGGAACCACCTCAGCTACCCACTGCACCTGCTCCCCCAGCAGCGCTGAGGAGTGGCTGGCCAAAAGGTGGACAGAAACAATGGGCGCCTGGATGCAGACGGTAGCTTGCTGGTGGGCCTTGCCAAAGGGGCTGCTGGCAACGAGCATGACAGTGTAGTTGCCAGCAGCAGCGTAAGTGTGGTGAGCCCTGGCGCTGCCCAGCACTACCAGGGGCGGGCTGCCGTCTCCAAAGCTCCAGCAGAAGCGGGTCTCGTTTCCCACCCTGGCCAACCAGGCCTGGAGGGACACTTGGCTCCCCGAGGCCACGCAGCCTGGACCCGTGATGTTTACCACCCTCAGTACATAGACCTCGGCAACCGCTGATCGGCTGGCTGAGCTGACTGCGTTTCTGGCGGTGACGGTAATGGTATAACTCCCTTCAGCTGCGTATGTATGGGAGATGGTGGCTGCCGTCAGGTTGCCGAAGGAGCTGCCATCCCCCATGTCAAAGGTCCACAGTATGTTGGTCCCAGCTGAAGTCTTGGCATGAACCAGCATCGGGGAGCCCAGCTCCCCCGACCACTGATGATCACCATAAGGCCAGTGATCTTCTCCTCCACCCGCACCACCACATGGCAGCTCATTACACTGACCATGTTATTGGCCACCAGTGAGACGTTGTAAACCCCCTTCTCTTTAAACCGGTGGCACACGGTGTCATTCATCCCCTCAGCCGCAGGACTCCCATCACCAAAGTTCCACGTGTAGAATATTTCATTGGACAAGGGTTGAGGGGAGGCTCCAAATGTAACAATCCCATTGACACTAGGGTGGTCTGGAGCCAGGTCACAACTCAGGTCCAACAGAAGGCTACGGACGTACACGAGGACGCTGGTCATCACACGGCTCCTCGGAGCATGGATCTCCACTTCCACAAGGTAGACACCTAGAAAAACACCATTTTAATTACGGGTAGAATACTGGTGCTTCTACGCAACTGCTCTCCAATGATTTTTGGGGGGCTGAGGTAAACTTCCCACTTGAGAAAGTTCGAGAGGATGGTGCAAAGCAAAGACGTGACATGACAGAATGTGAAACAGCAAGGGAGTGGAGACTTCAGAGAGGGGTAGGGAAATAGTGGCAGTGTTTGAAAGAAAGAGCAAAGAGAAGGCAAAGAGAGGCGGGTAGACATATCGAAAGAGAAATACATGAGCAGGTCATCAACCCTTCAGCCCATCTCTTCCATGCTGCCCAAGTTAGTCCCATATCCCTCTAATTCTTTACTATCCATGTTGCTGTCCAAGTGTCTTTTGAACATTGTTGATGTACCTGCCTCAACCACTTCCTCTGGCAGCTCAATCCATGTTTAGATCACTCTCATGTTCTTATTAAATCCTTCACCTTAAACCTATGCCCTCTAACTCTTGGTTCCCCAAACCTGGGAAAAAGACCAAGTGTATTCATCATATCTATATTACTCATGACTTTATTCACCTCAGTTTGAGTAGATTGCTAGCTGTAAACCTCTATAATCAAGCTTCCCCCCAAAAAAATCATTGCAACTCTCCTCTGCACTCTCTCCTGCTTATGGCATCTCTCCTATAGCAGGGTGACCATCACTGAACACAATTTTCCAAAAATGGTCTCACTAACATCTTGTACAACTTCACCATAACATCCCAACTTCTATATTCTGACTGATGATGGGCAGTATGCCAAAAGCTGCCTTCACCATCCTATCGACATATACTACCACTTCCAGGAAACCATGTCCATATACTGCTAGGTCCATCTCTTCCTAGGGCCCTCCCATTAACTGTAAAGACCTACTCCGATTTGTCTTCCCAAACTGCAACACCTTGCACTTATCTGAATTAAACTCAGCTTGCCATTCCTCAGTCCACTTACGCAGGTGATCCCTCTAATCCTTAGTAACCACCTTCAATGTCCACAAACACCAATTGTTTTAGTAACTCACTAGCCAGGTTTCTGTATCATCACTGAGGTGCTGTAACATTTCCATTTTCCAAGCCAGTCAATCTTACAAAACAAAACATATTGCTACATCAAAAGGCTCAACATGAGGTCAAGTAACAACACCTCATCTTTTGTCTGGATACATTGCAGCCTGCAGGATTGAATCTCAAATTGTCCAACTTTAGATAACTCACTTTAACTCCCTTCACATTAACACCCCCTTAATTTGCATGTTACTTCATTCCGTCAGAGAAATTCCCTCTGCTCCTTTCCCTGTCCACCCCACCTTCCCTGCCACCCCTAGACCATGCCAGGAAATGTAGAGATTCAAAGGGTTCCTCTGCTAGGAGCCAACAATGACTCTATGAGCAGAATCTTTTGATTCTATGGTTCTCTGAGACAATAAAGTATCAACCCCTACTTAACCATCAGTCAATGCTGTCAAGCCTTTCAATGTTTCTGAATGTCTATTACAATCAGAAACATTTGAAAACTGTTACAACTGAAATAAAGCATTAAAATGTTTCAAAAATCAAAAATTTAAGTGCAACTAACTAAACAATAATATGTTTTTTAAAGAAGTAACTTACTGAAAACCTACAGTTCCATGCAAAATTGCTGCTAGAACCCTGTGAAATCTGGCCACAGTGTATTCAGCAAACCAGGGGTTACTCACTACTAGTGTATGTGTTGCTGTTTACTCAATGGGTAAGACTATATCAACATGAAGAGTGAAGTTTACAAATGTTGAATACACCTAAATGTAATATTTAGACAGTGTCCTTACCAGGCTCGTTGTATGTCCAGGTCATGCAGCTCTGTAGGTGCAGGCGAGCAGAACCATGGTTTCCCTCAGCAAGGACAGAGGATTGCTGTGAGGAGGTGGAATGCGTCACTGGAGCACTGCCATCACCAAAACTCCATCTAACGAAGAAAAGTGTCAAACAGCTGAACAGAGAATACACAAAGAACAATGGCATAAGCTTACACCTACACAAATGCACCCATTGGTACACACAGACACACACCAAATGCAGCCATTGCTACACACAGACACACACCAAATGCAGTCATTGGTACACACAGACACACACACCAAATGCACTCATTGGTATACACACACACACACACACACACACACACACACACACACACACACACACCCCAAATGCACATATTGGTACACATACACAGACCAAATGCACTGATTGGTACACACACAAATACTCACACACAAGTATATATCTGCACATTATAAGGTTATTAAAAAACATTGAACAGTCACCTGGTATGGTAAAGTGGACTCAGTGTCAGAATTCTATTAATTATGGTCTTGTACCCTACTGTCTGCACTTTCCCCCTTACTGTAACCACTGATTCTGCACTTTCTTATTGTCTTCATTGGACTGTTTGATGACACAGTTGTGATGAAATGATCTCTATGGATGTCATGCAAGATAAACTTTTTCACTGCATCCTGCTACATGTTAGGATAATTTTCCAACTTATACAAGCTTTCGTGTCTCACCGGAAGGTAACTTCTGCCAAGCTGTCTGCTTTAACTGTGACAACAAAGGGTTGGGGCTTGCTAACAAGAATCACGTTGGTCATGTTAATAAAGTGTGGATCCATTAGCGGGTGCATGTCGTCAGCTACCAGCTCGGCCGTCACACTCTGACTGCTCACCGGGTTCACTGCCGTCACCTGTTACAAGGTAGCAAAGAAAGTTGTAAGCTGGAACCTAGTTGAGGACTCAAGTAGTTTATATATACGATATCAAAACATCCTGTATATGAAAAAATGACAGGCTGCCATATAACAAAAATATTCAGTTGAATTAAATATAAAACATTCCATACACACGTGTGAGTTGGTCTAATCAAGATATTTGATATAACAGTAACAGATATCAGTTGGAAATAGATTGGACTCTACTGAAGGATATGGTACATTTTCACAGTATGGTATTCTCAGCAGGGAGCAGGTAATGGGGTTGGCTGTACGAGCAGCCGGTGCATATCACAAGTCCTGGATCTGCGACCACTGACACCAGGCAGACAATCTCTGAAGAGTATTGATAATGTCTGGGGTCACTGTTCCTGTAAAGACGCTGTCCAGAAGAAGGCAATGGCAAACCACTTCTACTGAAAGATTTGCCAAGGACAAACAATCATGGTCATGATCGCGCATGTTAAATGACACGACACACAATGATGATGATGGTTATTAGTAGATATGAGCAGTTTAAATGGATAAACAGAAATGAGTTACAGGGCTCGAATCCAATTCAGAAATCAGATGAATGGCATACTCAACTGAGTTACAGTTATCTTTCAATTCAATAGGTTTCAAAGGTACATTTAATGTCAGAGAAATGTATGCAATACACATCCTGAAATGCTTTTTCTTCACAACCATCCACGAAAACAGGAGAGTGCCCCAAAGATTGAGTGACAGTTCAATGTTAGGACCCCAAAGCCCCTCCCCATCCCACACACAAGCAGCAGCAAGGCAATGACCCCCCCCCCCACCCAGCAAAAAGAGCTACTTCCTGTTTGGAACTGCATGAGGCAGTAGCACAGATGGGGTCATGATCCAAAAGGGTGAAATCTATGACAGGCTAAACCCCGAGCATCATTGCATCTGCCAGCTGCTTACTGGAAGTGGGTCAGTGCCCAAAGTGTGAAAGATCAAGAGTTGCTAGCAAAACATCTGGGAAGTGGAATGCAGGAGCAAAGGAAGGAGCAGCCAAACAACAGAGTGTAAAAGGAGAAACAGATTAACAGAGCAAAACAATAATTAAGCACGTAGAATTGAACAATGAGACAGAACAGAGGGAGAGAGAGAGCCTTCAGAGAGAAAATGTAAACCATTATAGAAAGGAGAGACACCAGAGAGAGACAGATAGGAGACATCTGAGTGAAAAACGTGGTGGAACAATCAGAGAGGGGGAGATATATCGATCAGAGAGAGAGAGTGAGAGAGAGAGAGAGAAGGGAAGAGGTGAGATAAAAAAATGAGAAAATTGCTTGTGAGTGAAATAATGTCTAAATAGAGAGAAGAGTAGAATCACAGAAACAGGTCAATACAATTTTTCAGGCCCCTTAAGTCCAGTTCTTCAGGCCATAAGCCCTACTCTCCTTTGCATACTGCATGGGAGGCTTACACCTCACTCAATTATTAGGAAAAAGAAAATATCACTCACCTTCAACCTGTAGGTAGCAGCACGTTTAAAAATCACTGTGTAGGTTTGTCCAGTGTAGGAAAAGACTGACAGGTTGTCAATCACCCAGGTATAAATAATTGAAGTGCCATGGGTAACCTCAGCCGAAAACACCTGCAAGAATTGGTTTGTTATAAATGGAGAGACACTGCCAGCTATTTGTTTGTCATTTTAAATCTTCAAATTAGGAACTTGCTGTGGTGTGTTGGCGATAATGATTGTACTGGTTGTCATCTTCCAAACTCCCTTGCATTCTAGAATGGAAGATTGGAAATGTAACCCTGACATTTCCAAAGGAAAGAGAGAGAAAGTGGAGAATTATATACCACTGGTAATGGGCAAAATGTTGGAACCTATTACAGGTGTTGCCCCCCACCCCTTTACAAATGTAGAGCATTCCTATGAAACCTTTCTTAAGCCGAAGTGGCGTAAAGCAAAGAACCTTTAATTTATATGGGAAAAATTTTCGTAAAAGCGAAAATCCTCTTTGTAATGTGAACAACACACATAAAGTTGCTGGTGAACGCAGCAGGCCAGGCAGCATCTCTAGGAAGAGGTACAGTCGACATTTCGGGCCGAGACCCTTCGTGTAATGTGAAAACAGGTTACTAATGTAGGTCTTTTGTAAAAGCAAAGTGGCGTAAAGTGAACATTTGTAAAGTGGGGGACACCTGTATTAAGAAAGTAGTAACATACTAAATATTAAAAGAATGAGATTTGTCTGATGTAGGAGAAAACTGCCTAGTCATCGACCACCTCGATGTTTTCTATGTGTCCTTCCATGCCGACAGACACAGTATTTGCTTCACGTCTGCCATTTCTATACTACCCTTGTTTTTCAGGGACCCACATCAGCTCTTGCTGTTTATTTCTTTTCATGTACCTGTGAAGGTTGGGGTGGGGAGTCAACATGGATTAATAAAAGGGGATTTGACAAACTGGGGGCTTTTTGAGGGTAAGATGTGCAGAATAAACAAGATAAATATGTTGTAATGGTATAGTTGCACCTCTCAATCTGTAGAAACTATTTTAGAATACATGAACTGACAACCAATGATAACCAGCTGTCTCACTAAAAATATGGGGATTCAAGTCATCCGAAACTGGAAGTTAATTTCATTCAGCTTCTCATTCACTGTAGGCCTGCTGTTCTCCACTATTTTTAGTATGTTATCTGTGCCATCATTTTCTTTGATTCATGTGCCTATCTAAGAGTCTCTTAAATCTCCTAATGTGTTGCCTCCACCAGAACCCCTGGCAGTACGATGCATGTGCTTCCACATTTCTATGTAGAATATCTGCTTCTGACAGCTCCCTCTGCACTTCCTTCCATTCACCTGAAAACTAAACTATTTCCACCATGGGTAAAAGGAGCTGGCTGTCCATTCTATCCATGCCTCTTATGACCTTCAACACCTCTAACAAGTCACCTCTCTTCTCCTTTGCTCCAAAGAGAAAACTCCTAGCTTGCTCAACCTCTCCTCATAATACATGCTCTCTGTAGGCAGCATCCTGTTAAATCAGCTCTGCACCCTCCCTAAAGCTTCCACATCCTTCCTATAACGAGGTGAGCAGAAATGTACAGAATACTCCAAGTGTGGTCTAACTAGAGTTTCATAAGCTGCAACATTATCTTGTGGCTCTTCAACTCAATCCCCTGACTTATGAAGGCAAAGACTTATGAACACCCAGCATACGTGTTCTTAACCATCCTATCAACTTGCATGGCACCTTTGAGGGACCTATTATTGTGAACCCCAAGATCCCTCAGTTCCCCCACACTGCTAAGAATCCTGCCCTTGACTTTGTACTCTGGCTTCAAGTTCAACCTTCCAAAGTGAATCACTTCTCATTATTCCAGCTTGAACTGTGTCTGGCATTTCTCAACACGGCACTGCTTCTATAACTGCTCTATTGTAACCTATGATAACTTTCCACATCATCATCATCTTCCACATCATCTGCAAACTTACTAACCTACACTTCCACCTCCTCATCCACAACATTTACACAACGAGCAGAGGTCCATATTCAGATTCAAATGTACATCGCAACATACAGCGAAATGTGTCATGTGCATTAACAACAAACACACCCAAGGGTGTGTTGGGGCAGCCCGCAAGTGCACCACACAATTTGGTGCAAACATAGCATTGCTGCAATGTTCAGCAGAACAACACAAGTGCAGAAACAACATCAATTTTCCTCCTTTCCAAAATCTGCTTCTCAATCTACTCCTCTGTGTTTCTGTTGCTATTGGGGAGTCTATAGAATACTCCCAATAGACTGATAGCTCCCTTCCTGTTTCGAACTGAGCCAGCAGACAAGCCCTCCATGGTGTCGTCCCTTTCTGCAGCTGTGATACTATCCCAGATTAGCAATGTCACCACCCCACCTCTTTTACCTCCCTCCCTCCCCTTTTGAAACATCTAAACTCAAAAACATCCAGCAACTATTCTTGCATTTGTGACAGCCAAGTCTCCGTAAAGGCCGCAGTGTTGTGGTTCCGTGTACTGAACCATGCTCTACGTTCATCATCCTTCTTCCTGATATTTCTTACATCAGAATGGACACAGTTTAATCCATCCAACTGACTGCATTTATGCCTTCTCATACCCATCCTTCTTCACAGTCTCTCTGCATATTGCTCCTCCCTTTACACCAATTGCACCATTCTCAGCTTGATCACTCGGGTTCCCTTCTCCATGCCTCCCTACCGGCTCTAGCAAACCTGCT
Organism: Mobula hypostoma; assembly: GCF_963921235.1. Classification (NCBI taxonomy): domain Eukaryota; kingdom Metazoa; phylum Chordata; class Chondrichthyes; order Myliobatiformes; family Myliobatidae; genus Mobula; species Mobula hypostoma. The sequence continues at coordinate 4,381,434 of NC_086118.1, read as the reverse complement.
CACAAGCTAATTGATTCCCATTCAAGTTCAGACCTAACCCGTCTCTTTTGTACAGGTTCTCCTGTCCCCAGAAGAGGTCCCAATGATCCACAAATCTGAAACTCTGCCCTACACACCAATTCTTTAGCCACACATTCATTTGATATCATCCTATTCTTAACCTCACTGGCACATGGCACACACAGCAATCCAGAGGTTACTATCCTTGAGGTCTTGCTTTTTAGCTTCCTACCCAGCTCCCTATATTCTCTCTTCAGGACCTCATCCTTTCTCCTAACTCTGTCATTGGTACCAATAGGTACCATGATTTCTGGCTAATTATCCTCCCCATTAAAGATGCTGTGCACCCGATCTGAGACGTCCATGACCCTGGTACCTGTGAGGCAACATGCCACCGGGAGCCTCGTTCACATCCACAGAACTTCCTGTCGGCTATGGAATCCCCCATCAGCACTGCAATCCTATTTCACCCTTCCCTTCTGAGCCATGGAGTCAGAGTCAGTTCCAAAGACCTGATTTCTGCAGCTTTCCCCTGGTGGGTGCTTCCCCCCCCCCACAGAATTCAAAGCTGTCTACCCACTGTTGAGGGGAATGGCCACAGAGGTACTCTACACTTTCTGTCTATTCCCTTTCCCTCTCAACAGTCTCTCAGCTCCCTGCTTCCTGCAACTTCAGTGTGACAGCCTTCCTGTAGCTCCTGTCTATCACCTCCTCATTTTATCAAATGAGCCATAGGGTATTCAGATCAACCCCTAGTACGCTAACCCAATCTGTAAGTAGCTGTGTCCAGATAGAGTTCCGATCTCCCACATCGTGCAGGAGGAGCACACCACTGCTCTGGGATCTATTCTCATTGCTCTAACTAGGCCCCAAAAAGAACATAGAAATCTACTGCACATTACAGGCCCTTCGGCCCACAATGTTGTGCCGACCATGTAACCTACTCTCGAAACTACCTAGAATTTCCCTAGCGCATCGCCCTTTATTTTCCTAAACTCCATGTACCTATCTAAAAGTCTCTTAAAATACCCTATTGTATCCACTTCCATCACCACCGCCAGCAGTGCATTCCACGCACTCACCACTCTCTGTGTGAAAAACTTACTCCTGACATCCCCTCGGTTCCTATTTCCAAGCACTTTAGAACTATGCCCCCTTGTGTCAGCCATTTCAGCCCTGGGAAACAGCTTCTGGCCATCCACATGATCAATGCCTCTCATCATCTTATACATCTCTATCAGGTCACCTGTCATTCTCCGTCAATCCAAGGAGAAAAGGCCAAGTACACTCAACCTATTCTCATAAGGTACGCCCTCCAGTCCAGGCAACATCCTTGTAAATCTCCTCTGCACTCTCTCTATAGTATCCATATCCTTCCTGTAGTGAGGTGACCAGAATTGAACATAGTACTCCAAGTGGGGTCTGACCAAGGTCTTATACAGCTGTAACATTACCTCACAGCTCTTGAACTCAATCCCATGGTTGACAAATGCCAACACACCATACACCTTCTTAACAACACAGTCCACCTGTGCAGTAGCTTTGAGTGTCCTATGGATACAGACCCCAAGATCTCTCAGATCCTCCACACTGCCAAGAGTCTTACCATTTATATCATATTCTGTCTTCAAATTGGACCTACCAAATTGAACCACTTCACACTTATCTGGGTTGAAGTCCATCTGCCACTTCTCAGCCTAGTTCTGCATCCTATTGATGTCCCGCTGTAACCTCTGACAACCCTCCAGATTATCCACAACACCCCCAACCTTTGTGTCCTCAAAAAAAATAAAGAGGAACATTTCCCACTCCCAAAATGGCTGCTTTGTTTAAACCTAACTTCTTTTTATTGGCCCTTGCCAATTGCCTAATAACCCAAATCATATCAATATCAGCCCCAACAACCCTGATCACTTTTTAAACTGGCAGTACTCACCATCAGTTATGGCTCCTGCAATCTCGAGCTCAACAGAGTGTCTCTTTCTTTACTCTTGGTTTATAAGGGATGTGCATTAACTATACAAGATTTTATAATCTGATTTTATGTTTATTATTATTCTTGTATTCTACTCTCACATTCCATATCAATGACTTTATCCTCCTCTGCCAAATTGTGAAATATTCCTGAATGTCAAGCCTATTGCCTTTCATTAACATTATAAACCTTTTCCTTTAATCTAAATCTGTTTTTAATCTCTCTCATTAGCCATAGGTCAAACACTTCTTATTGAGGTTTTTTTGTGTTTATTCTTGTAATGTTACTCATTTTCTTGCTTATTGTTATTTCCCAATCAATCATGATCAACAGAAGTGATTTCTCTTTCATCAACCAATGTTGCCTCCGCACAATCCTATCATGGCTTTTGTACCACCTGACCACATCTAGTGTATAGTGGCACTTCCCCTACCTCTGATGTCATGTCTTCATGATTTTATTTGTTTAGATTTAAGACAATAGTTTCCAATTGAATTAAATCATTTCTCAATTAAACTGAATTCAATTAAATGACTTCTAATATAAAATTCTATCATAAAATGATTACTCTTCCATAAAGGCCCCTTAATTATTAACAGATCCTTTATCATTACACAATACCACGTGTTCCCTTGTCAGTTCCTCCACAGAAAACCATCTCTCATATGCTCCACACTATTAGTACTAGTTTGGTTTTCAATACCTAAAGGAAAGCCACCCCTAGACATCCCCATAAATATCATTTCATACTTAGTATGAGTCCCTTCAGATTCCTCTTTCCATCCTATCCTGCATTATCAATACTATTCAGTGGTTTATAGACCAGTACCACCAAACAGCTCTTCCCCTTTGACATTTCTTGGATTTTCTAAGCTAAGGAATTTTTTTATCTTTACTATCATTATCACACTTTGCTTAAAATCAGGCGTCCTTTTCTATTTTGTCTAAGCATCCTGAAATATTTAATTCCCCGTTTTGGTAACTTCGTAACTTCTGCAATGGCTATTAAATTGTCCCCATTTATTTTGATTTGTGCCATTAATTTAATAAATGGTCTTCAGTTTACCATTTTCCTTCGTCTGACCAGTTAGGATACAATCTTACGTTCCCTGCCCAAGAACCTGGAGACTGGCTTCAGCTGCAGAGTTCCCAAGCTCTGTAATTCCCTTCTTCACCTCTCTCTCCCTGTCTCCCTGTCCCCCTCTGTCCGTCTCTCTATCCTTGAAGCTCTTCCATAAAATAATTTTCTGACCTTATTCCCTTATCTGTGCTTCAACATCCACCTGATCTAATTATGCAGCTGTGGAACGTGTTCCTGCTAAAGCCTCAATTAGATTAACTGCTGGAAGTCCAGCTCAGAATAGCACCAAGCTCTCAACTGTTGCAGAAAGGCCTTACCTGAGAGGCATCCACCAGCATTCGTCTGTGTTGGCTGGGGACAATGTGAAGGCCCTGGATCACATCATGGGCGTGGATCACTACAGACGTGTTCTGGGAGCTAATCCCATTGTTCACGCTGATGTTCAGGACTTCCAGTCCTGGGTGGCTGAAAGTAATGTGAATGTACGAGAACCAGGTGTCTGCCGTCTCCCTGCGACAAGCAGGTGTGAAAAGGGGCATGTCGGTCGGGCAGTGGGCCACGAAGCTGATTCCTGACTGGTGGGCGGGCGGGCCCCACCACGAGGTGGCACAGCTGCCAGAATGGATCTTGATCACGACGAGCATCTCGTCCTTTGTCGGCACTGAAATCCTTTCACCTTCGGCTGGTGGGAAGATGAGCTGCAGGCCAGTAATCTCTGTCTGAGTGCCCAGCGGATGGCAGTTGACCACAGTCGGGCCTTCCCCATTAATTGCGGCTACAGGGGATGTGTCCGTCCCAGTGTCAGGGGAGGGGGTGATGGCCACTGTCTGCAGCTGGTCTGTGCACAGGATACGCACGTCACAGACAACGCCATCGACCCAGCTGGTGCTGAGCTGTGCTGGCTGAGAACCCATCAGCAAACTCTCTGCCCAGCTCCCACCCACCATCCCAATGTAACTCTGTCGCCATGGCGACATTGAGCTAGGCAAGCAATGCAGGAGGGCTCCGGGGCCAGCATCGTGCTGAATACCAACGACATCATCTGGGAACACAGGGATCTCCTCACCAGCCAGCACCACCTGGAACACAGCACCAGTCAAATGGTCAGCAGGCAAATCAGGAAAGTAAAGACAAACATAAGGAGATGAAAGACCAGAAGCCTCGGCCTTGACCCTGCCTTGTACAGCTGGATCCTGGACTTCTTGTCAGATCGCCAGCTGGTGGTAAGAGTGGGCTCCCTCACCTCCAACCCTCTGATTCTCAACACAGGAGCCCCTTAGGGCTGCGTACTGAGTCCCCTCCTTTATTCCCTGTATACCCATGACTGTGTCACCACCCACAGCTCCAATCTGCTAATTAAATTTTCCAATGACACTACATTGACTGGCCTTATCTCAAAAAATAACGAGGCAGCCTACAGGGAAGAAGTCATCTCTCTGACACAGTGGTGTCAAGAAAACAGCCTCTCCCTCAATGTCGCAAAACATAAGGAGCTGGTTGTGGATTACAGGAGGAATGGAGACGGGCTAACCTCTATTGACATCAATGGATCTGGGGTTGAGAGGGTAAACAGCTTTAAGTTCCTCAGCATCCATATCACCGAGGACCTCACATGGTCTGTGTACACACCAGCTGTGTGGTGAATAAGGCACAACAGCGCCTCTTTACCTCAGATGGTTGAGCAAGTTTGGTATGGGCCCACAGATCCTAAGAACCTTCTACAGGGGCACAATTGAGAGCATCCTGACTGGCTGCATCACTGCCTGGTATGGGAACTGTACCTCTCTTAATCACAGGAATCTGCAGAGAGTGGTGCAGACAGCCCAGAGCATCTGTAGTTGTGAACGTCCCATGATTCAGGACATTTACAAAGACAGGTGTGTAAAAAGGGCCCATAGGATCATAGGGGATCCAAGTCACCCCAACCACAATCTATTCCAGCTGCTACCATCCGGGAAGTGGTACCGCAGCATGAAAGCCAGGACCAACAGGCTCCGGGACAGCTTCTTCCACCAGGCCATCAGACTGATGAACTCACGCTGATTTGAGTGTACTCTATATTACATTGACTGTTCTATTTATTATAAATTACTCTGATTGCACACTGCACATTTAAACGGAGATGTAACAAAGATTTTTACTCCTCATGTATGTGAAGGATGTAAGAAATAAAGTCAATTCAATTCAATTCAATACAGTAGATCCGGCTACTCTGCCAAAGTACAAACAGAAATGCTGGAAACGCTCAGCAGATCAGATGGCATCCATGGAAAGAGGAACCGAGTGAAAGAACTGTTCATCTCTGTTTTATTTTCCACAGGTATTGTCTAACCCACTGAGGTTTTCCAGCACTTTTTGCTTTTGTTTCACATTTCCAGCATCAGCATATTTCTTTATTTTCACATTTGTTCCAGGGCATTCCCTTTCTCCAGCACTGCATAGTCTCCTCAATTCCTCTTTGTTCTTCTCGTCCCTATCTTTCCTGAATGCTTTATATTATGGACCTCACCATCTGGAAAACGACTACTTCACACTGGGGTGGATCCCAAAAAATCCACACTCAACACTTTAATACCAGCTTCTTCAACATTGCCATTGGATTTCTGAATGGCCAACAAACCAAAGGCTCTAGCAAACGTCTCCAGATGTACGGCAGAGAGCAATTTGAGTGGCTGCATCACAGCCTGGTGTGGAGTCAATGATGTGCAGGCAGCAACATCATGATCACAACCTTCCCTACTATCGAGGACGTCTTCAAAAAGTAGTGCCTGAGGAAGGTGAGATCCATCACTAAGGGCACTCACGCTCCAGGACATGGTTCGTGCTGGCACAACTATATTTCTATGTTATACTGACTGTCCTGTTGTAACATAATATTTATTATAAATTGCACATTGCACATTTTGATGGAGACATAACATAAAGATTTTTACTCCTCATGTATATGATGTAAGTCAATTCAATATAATTAGAAACACAGAAAACCTACAGCACAATACAGGCCTTTCAGCCCACAATGCTGTGCCGAACATGTCCCTACCTTAGGTCTACCTAGGCTTTACCCATAGCCCTCTATTTTTCTAAGCTCCATGTAGCCATCCAGGAGTCGCTTAAAAGACCCTATCGTTTCCGCCTCCACCACTGCCGCCGGCAGCCCATTCCACGCACTCACCACTCCCTGCGTAAAAAAATTACTCCTGACATCTCCTCTGTACCTACTTCCAAGCACCCTAAAACGATGCCCTCTTGTGCTATCCATTTCAGCCCTGGGAAAAAGCCTCTGACTATCCACACGATCAATGCCTCTCATTATCTTATACACCTCTATCAGGTCACCTCTCATCCTCCGTCGCTCTGAGGAGAAAAGGCCGAGTTCACTCAATCTATTCTCATAAGGGATGCTCCCCAATCCAGGCAGCATCCTCGTAGATCTCCTCTGCACTCTGGAAATAATAATTCTTGTTATTACCATCAGAGAGGAGATACTGGAGCCTGGAGACCCACATTCAATGGTTTAGAAATAGCTCCTTCCCCTCCACCATCAAATTCCTGAATGGTTCATGAACACCATTCCTCTCTCACACTACTTATTTATTTGTTATAACCTAATAATTTTTATGTCTTGCACCGTACTGCTGCCACTAATCAACAGATTTCATGTTGTATATTGTATTTCATGGGGTTACTGCACAAGATCAAAGTAAGCTGCAGGAAGTTGTGAACACAGTCAGCTCCATCACGGGCACTAGTCTCCGAAGCATTCAGGAATGCCCTGTTCTCACTACTACCATCAGGGAGGAGGTACAGGAACCGGAGGACACACATTCAGTGATTCAGGAACAGCTTCCCCTCTGCCATCTGATTTCTGAATGGACATTGAACCCTTGAACAGCACCTCACTATTTTTACACTAATTATTTAACGTAGCTATTTCATACAGAGTATATACTTACTGAAATTCAGTTTTTATTATGATGTACTGTAATATACTGCTGCTGCCAAAACCAACAAATTTCACAACATAAGCCAATGATATTAAACCTGATTCTGATTCTAAACACACTACTTTGCTATTCATCTTTTACACAATTTGTTTAGTTTGTGACTTATAGTAATTTTTACAATACAAATTGTTTTACAATACAATTGCCAGCAACAATATATTGATTCTGACTCCTGGGACACTCAGAACCAATCTTCATCTATCACCTTCATCCATTGATCCATGTTGGACTGCTGCTCCTTTCATGTTTGCTGGCTCAGGAGACTCGATACTCTCCCAATCATTCATTATCTGGACTGGAGACAATGTCTAAGGGCAAGCAGGGGTCAGCTTGACAATTCCATTGTTGGATTAGGGTCTAAATGGTTATTTTTCTTGTAGCTTAATTTTCTTTATGCTTGTCTATATGTTTGTATAATCACCTGTTTGTCTAAGTGTTGAATGGATGTTCAGCACTTTGTAGTCTAGCTGGTTCTGTACATCTGTAGTGTCTTTGACTGTGAGCCTGAGATGTCACGGCAGCGTAAATCACAGGCTGCCCTTGTGTCTCACAGGCTGTTCTTATCAGACATTCACTTATCTGTCCAACTCCAACTGGTTTTCAATATAAAGAAAGATCACGAGGAAAATTCATTGTTGGAGTGAGTTGGTTACAGTTAGAGTTTGATCACTATGCTTTAATGTTATTTTTTTGTTATGAACGTTTAATAAAGTACCGTAACTACAAGATTTGCACCTCATTCTTGACTTCCAAAGAACATTCTGGGCAATATCAACTCCAGATCCAACAGAGTCCACATCCACTTCTGGTTGAAGCTCTGAGCAAGAGTCAGTGCCAGAGGGAACTGTGACCGGAACATGGTGCTGAGGTCTGCCTCAGTGAACCAAATCTGGTTCTTAAATCAGCTCCCTTGATGCCTTCTTCCAGAGTAATGACACAGTAAATACCATCCCGCCCTAGAATGTTGCAATGTGGCTTCGACTAAACTGGCAACTTTAGTTTCCAACAGAATTATGACCTCACTTCAAAACATTTGACTGGCTATGGAAAGCATGGCCTTCTGAGAACATCAGGCTGTGCATCTCCCAGCATTATTTGTTAATCAGTCTGGACTCACAATGGTGTCAAAGATCTTTTACTTATAACTCTCAGAGCCCAGTTACAGGCTCTCTCCCATAAGGAGACAGTCATGGGATGTTATTGCATTTAAGGGCCTCAGTCCCCAGGACACTGAACACCTGCTCAGTCGCTTTACATACAGTGGTTGCTTTCTAACGGTTACTGGAAACATAACCTGAAGTCAGAAAGATGCTGGAGACTGATTAATAGCAGGTTGTGGCGATGGTGTTCTTCAGCGGGAATACTCAACAAGACCTTGTGCACGTGTGACCCAGAAGGCCCATCTGAAGTATGGGACACCATCACAGTACTGAACTGTCAGCCTTGGTTATACACTTAGCTCATAAACTAAAACCAAAAAGCAAAACGTAACAAAATGTAAATTAGAGCAGGTGACTTACCCTGATACCACAGGTAAATCTTTCCACTGTGGATGTGTCAGGAAAGGTGATACTGCCCTGCACAATCCTGCAATTTAATACTGATTGGTCCAGTGTAGCAAATACAGTGTAGGTCAGACACTGTATAATGCTGGGTACATAATTATAAGATGGCCACACAGCTAGTGGGGTCACTGCCTCACTAATCCAGCACAAATCCAGTGCTGTCAGTGTGGAGTTTTCAATCTCTTCGCTTCTGTGTGAGTTTCCTCTCACATCCCCAGACATGGAGCTTTATATGTTAATTGGTCACTATAATAGGTGAATGACAGAATCCGTGAGGATTTGGTGGGAATGTAGGGTGAATGAAATGGGATTGGTACAGGATTAGTGTACACAAGTGTTTGATGGTTAGTGCACACTCTCTGCTGTGTGACTCTATGACTTTAGGTCTGTACAGACCAGGAGAAGCCATTTCCTTCATTCTTTCACCATTGTCAGGTCTGTTTTGTCTCATCACTGTGTACTGTTGTGACACAGTACATGTGGATACAGGTCTTCCATGGTATTACACTAGTTACAGTGTCAGAGGCTGCAGGTTCACCACTCTCTGATTCCCCCCACTGTGAAATAGACAACCATCGTCATTTTACGGCTAGTGCCCCCAGGATGGAAATGGTGGCCAAGGATATGGAGTGTGCACATAAGCATATGAACAGAGAAGGAAAACGAGAAAGCTGAGACGCATGCAGAAGGTCTTGTTGAGTATTCCCGCTGAATGTCCCGCTGTACGACTCCAGGATCAGTAGAACAGCAGATGTCACACTTGGAGCAATAGAAGAGGGAAAAATCAGAACTCGTTCATTCAGGACCCCTTGCAAGCGTCTGATACTCTCTTCACAAAACCATTTACCCATCACATTTCCACTGAATCAAGGCGAGGCTATGAAGGATCCCAGAACTTATAACTTACATTTATTTGCATGGCACTGAAGTCAGGGGTGATTGTCATGGGTATGTCTGCCACCTGCGAGTAGAAGGGCTGTGTCCCTCTGTACCTGGGGGGGTTTGCAATTGGCAGGATGTTCGTGGTGATGTTCTCAAATGCGTACGAGCTGCAGGGGCTGGTGATGGGCAGACACTGCTCCGTCAGATGGCACCACTGCTGCCCACTCATGCATCCCCCTGTGGTATTACACAGTGGCAGTGTATGGCAGCTGGCAAAGGGGGTCCGGAGTGCCTCACAACCTGGAGACCAAGACAGGCAGGTTAAAACTGATGACACACAACACCAAAGAGAATAGATACTCAGTGCACAAGTTCAGCAGCTCTGAAAGATCCACTGGGACTGAAGTCAGGTTTCAAAACTGATAGGTTTTCATTGGATAAGTTTGGTCTGTCTTAGGGAACTAAGCTAAATAGATGGGCTTAAGATACAGATAAACTAGCACCTGACTAAATATTAGAACTAACTCAAAGTATTTAATGGGCACTTCTGGGTAGAAAAAATTAAAATTAAGTTTAAATGCTGGTGGTGAATGAAGGATTTGGAAAATTCTAATGATTCACATCTCAGGGCCAGATTTCAGATCCATCACTGTCACCTCAACTAAAATTGTCAGAGCTTCCTGGCTTGCTCCCCATAGCTCCCACTCCCACAATCCATGCTGACTTTTCCCAAGGAGATCCCTCAGGGCACAAGGACATTCCACCTCATGGGCTTCAACAGGTTCACAATCTGTTTACAGATACATTGCCATTTGAAATTATCTGGCCTTTGGTTCCTGCCAGTCACAGCTACTTTGCAGTATGGTAACACCAGCTCATTGTCTGTGGAGGGAAATGGACAGTCGACATCTTGGCTTGGGACTCTTCATCTGGGGCTCAGATGGAGACTATAAGACTGAAACATCAGCGGTTTGTTGTTCTCCACAGATGCTGCCTTACTCACTGATTTCCTCCAGCAGTTTGCTGCAGCTGCAGCTGAATGAAGCCAATCAGATATAATCACACAGAGTGCAGAGAGGATTCACCAGGATTTGCCTGGGATTGGGGGACTTTGGTTATTGGCAGAGATTGGATACCTATTTTATTTATTATTTATTTTAGCGAAACAGTGCATAGTCAGCCCTTCTAGCCTTCAGAGTCACACTGCCCCAGTAACCCCCAACAAAACTGACTAACACTAGCCTAATCACGGGACAACTTACAATGGCCAATTAACCTACCCAGCACGTCTTTGGAACGCCAGGGAAAACCCATGTATCCCACAGGGAAGACATAAAGACTCCTTACAGACAGATCTGAAACTGAACTCTGAACTTCGGAATGCCCCGCACTTTAATAAGTTGCTATTGTGGTACCGCGGTAGGTCAAACATGTTTTCCCTGCTGTGAAAGCAGTAAATACAAGTAAATAACACTGTGAGCAGCAGGGGGCTGCAGTTTAAGGTGAGGGGAAGAAGATCTAGAAGATTTTTTAATACAGAGAGTATTTGATATCCAGAAAATGCAGACAGAGCTGGTTGTCTGAATTGCAACCCCTATATTTAAGTAGCATTTTGACAACATTTTAAACAGGCCAGGCATAGAAGGATATGGTCCTAATGCAAACAAATGGATCAGTGTAAATGGAAGAACAGATTAGTATGGATGAGCTGGGCTGTACGGTCTAACTCTCAGACCTCAGCTTTCTCTGTGGTCATAATGAGGCCAAATGCAAACTAAATGAACAACACCTTATAGAAAGAAACATAGAAACATAGAAAGCCAACAGCACAATACAGGCCCTTCAGTTCACAAAGCTGTGCTGAACATGTCCTTACCTGAGAAATTACCTCGGGTTACCCATAGTCCTCTATTTTTCTAAGCTTCATATACCCATCCAGCAGTCTCTTAAAAGACACTATCGTATCTGCCTCCACCACCATTGCTGGCAGCCCATTCCACGCACTCACCACTCTCTGCGTAAAAAACATACCCTTGACATCTCCTCTGTACCTACTTTCAAGCACCTTAAAACTGTGCCCTCTCATGTCAGCCATTTCAGCCCTGGGAAAAAGCCTCTGACTATCCACATGATCAATGCCTCTCATCATCTTATACACCTCTATCAGGTCACCTCTCATCCTCTGTCCTCCAAGGAGAAAAGGTCAAGTTGCTGAGTTCACTCAACCTATTCTCATAAGGCATACTCCCCAATCAAGGCAACATCCTTGTAAATCTCCTCTGCACCCTTTCTATGGTTTCCACATCCTTCCTGTAGTGAGGTAACCAGAACTGAGCACAGTACTCCAAGTGGGGTCTGACCAGGGTCCTATACAGCTGTAACATTACCTCTCGGCTCTTAAACTCAATCCCATGGTTGATGAAGGCCAATGCACCAAATACATTCTTAACCACAGAGTCAAGCAGCACAGCAGATTTGAGTGTCCAATGGACTCGGACCACATGATCCGTCTGATCCTCCACACTGCCAAGAGTCTTACCATTAATACTATATTCTGCCTTCATATTTGACCTACCAAAATGAACCACCTCCCACTTATCTGAGTTAAACTCCATCTGCCACTCCTCAGCCCAGTTTTGTATCCCATCGATATCCTGCTGTAACATCTGACAGCCCTCCACACTATCCACAACACCCCCAACCCTTTGTGTCATCAGCAAAATTTACTAACCCATCCCTCCACTTCCTCATCCAGATCATTTATAAAAGTCACAAAGAGAAGGGGTCCCAGAACAGATCCCTGAGGCATACCACTGATCACCTATCTCCATGCAGAATATGACGTATCTACAACCACTCTTTGCTTTCTGTGGGCAAGCCAGTTCACAACGCAAGGTCCCTGTAGATCCCATGCCTCCTTAATTTCTCAATAAGCCTTGCATGGGGTACCTTATCAAATGCCTTGCTGAAATCCATATACACTACATCTACTGCTCTTCCTTCATTAATGTGTTTAATCACATCCTCAAAAATTTCAATTAGGCTCGTAAAGCACGATCTGCCTTTGACAAAGCCATGCTGACTATTCCTAATCATGTTATGTCTCTCCAAATATTCATGAGTCCTGCCTCTCAGGATCTTCTGCTTGTGTGGCCTACAGTGAAATGACAAGAACATAGAATTTTCCAATTCCAGGTAACCCGCAGCCACTGCGACCCTCTCTTCATCCCTCTGATCCCTCCCCCGCCCGGTTCCACTTGCATGTCACTCCGACTGGGTCTCCTGTTCCCTCCCCCACAAGTTCCATCTGTCCATCATCCCTCCAGCTATCACCTTCCAGCTTCTGTCTCTAACTTCACCCTCTGCCCTCCTCTTCACTCTCTCCTAATCTACCTCCTGGCAGTCGCTGTCTCCTGATCCTTTGCCCCTCACCCGGCTCCACCAGCCCATCATCTCCCTCTCACCGTGCTTGCCAGGCACAGTCTCACCTCTTCATTTTGACTGTTTCCACTCTACACTCTCAGTCCTGCTGCACAATCTCAGACCAAAGAATCAGCTATCCCTCCACCTTCACAGATCCTGCCTGACCTGCTGAGTTCCTCCAACAGTTTGCTTTCAGTTTCAACTTCCAGCACCTACAGTTCTTCATGTCTTTATGAATACCCTCATTACTGGGTCAAATTTCAACAGAGGTGTTGTTATGTACAACGAGGGAGCTACCACCCTGCAAGTTCAACTCCAGATTTTATTCTGTTATCGTATGGTATCATCCCAGAATTAGTTCCTCTTACCTGGAGGGATTAGGAACAGATTTGGGGCACAGTACGGCCTGAATACTTTGAAATGTACCCGAGCTGCTCTTTTTAAAGGCTGCACCACAAATTCAATGGAGCTCACCGATCCTGAGTGACTGAACCACAGGCCAGGAAACAGCATGATCTGCAAGAGAAATGATTATAGCGACTCATATATATCGGCACAAAATAATCCAGCGTCTCAGTTTCAGGGAGTCTCAGTATATCATCAGTTGGAAAGTTGGGTGGGGAAAAGGCAGATTGGGGTTAATCTGGACAAGTGTGAGCTACTGCATTTTGGGAGGTCAAATGCAAGTAGGAACTATCTTGGAAAATGTAGAGGGATCTTAGGATGTAAGTTCACAGCTCCCTGGAAGTGTCATCAAAAGTGGATAGTAATGAAGTCATTTGACATTCAACAACTGGGTATTGAGTGCAAGAGTTTGAAAGACATGTTGCAGCTGTATAAAACTGTGAGCTGTTTGGCTGCCACACTATAAGAAGGATGTTGAGGCTTTGGAGAGGTTACTAAAGGGGTTTACCAGGACATTGCTAGATTAGGAGTCTAGGTAATAAACTCCTTATAGCCATTAGCTATAAAGAGAGGTTGGACAAACTTGGATTGTTTCCGCTGGAGAGTCATATATAAAATTGTGAGAGGCACAGATAGTGTAGGTAGTCAGAATCTTTTTATGAGGACATATAAAATATTAGAGGGTGCAGAGTTAAGAAGAGACAGGCAAAGTTTAAAGGAGAATAGTGAGGCAAGTTTTTTTGTACACAGACAGTGTTAATGTATGCCAACAGGTGATGGGTTTCTCTAACTTACAGCAATATCTCCCTGCTACACCTTCTCTCGTTTTCCGTTCCCCATTCTGGGTACTCTCTCACCTCTTCCCTTCTGTCATATGCAAATCACTCTTCCCGATTCCCCTCCTCCTTCCCTTTATTCCCTGGTCCATGGATTAGTTTAGTTTGGCACCATGGTCGGCACAGATGTGGGCTGAGGAGCCGGATCCTGTGTGGTACTATAGGGACTACACGTACTATAGGGAGCTTCATACACTTGATCTAACCCATGCTATCCTTGACCTGAAAATACTTGATGGACAGTATAGAGACAAGTATTTTTAAAATGACGTTATTTACTTATCTACAACATTCACATAGATTTAGGGTGAGAGGGGAAAGATTTAAAAGGGATCTGAGGGGCAACTTTTTCACCAGAAGGTGATGAGTATGTGGAACACATTGCACACACAGAATGCTGGAGGAACTCAATGAGTCAGGTAACATCTATAGAGTGAAATGAACAGTTACCATTTTGGGCCAAAATCCTACACCGAGACTAGAAAGGAAGGTAACAGAAGCCAGAATAGTAACGTGGACGTAACGGGACAGGTAAGAGTACAATCTGGCAGATGATAGGTTAGACCAGGAGGCACAGGTAGTTGGGCTGGGAGCTGATCGATGGAAGAAATATAGAGCAGAACAAGAAGGAATCTGATAGGAGAGGACATTGGACCATGGAATAAAGGGAAGGAGGTGGGAATCAGGGAGAGGTGATATGCATATGACAGAAGAGAAGAGGTGAGAGATAACCAGAGTGGGGAATGGGAAAAACGAGAAGGTGTAGGGGGGGAGTTATTGCTGTAAGTTAGGGAAACCCATCACCTGGTTTTACCTGCTCTCAGGATGAGACTTTTCATTCCAGAACAACTGAAACATCCTTCTTCTTTAAAGAGGTTTCCATTCCTCCACCATCAAGTCTGCCCTCACCCCATCCTTCTGCCATCCCACCAGGGATAGGGATCCTCTTTTCATTACCTACCGTCCCACTAGCCTCTGCATCCAGCACATAATTCGCCATAACTTCTGTCATCTCTAAAGGGATCCCATCAACAAGCATACCTTTCCCTCCAACTTTCTGCTTTCCAGAGGGATCGCTCCCTTTGTGACTCGCTTGTCCACACATCCCTCCCCACTGATCTTCCTGCTAGTACGACCATAAGACCTAGTAGCAGAATTGAGTCACTTGGCCCATCAAGTCTGCTCCACCATTTCACCATGGCTGTTCCATTTTTCCTCTCAGCCCCAATCTCCTGTCTTCTCCTGACCAGTCATGAAACTATCAACCTGTGCCTTAAATATACATACAGACTTGGCCTCCACAGCTGCCTATGGCAATGAATTCCACAGATTAACTACTCTCTGGCTAAAGAAATTTCTCCTCATCTTCGCTCTAAAAGACACCCTTCTATTCTGAGGCTGTGTCCTCTGGTCTTAGACTCTCCCACCATAGGAAACATGCTCTCCACATCCACTCTATCAAGGCCTTTCAGCATTAATCATATAACCATATAACAATTACAGCACGGAAACAGGCCATCTCGGCCCTTCTAGTCCATGCCAAACTCATACTCTCACCCAGTCCCACCAACCTGCAATCAGCCCATAACCCTCCATTCCTTTCCTGTCCATATATCTATCCAATTTAACTTTAAATGACAACATCGAACCTGCCTCAACCACGTCTGCTGGAAGCTCATTCCACACAGCTACCACTCTCTGAGTAAAGAAACTCCCCCTCATATTACTCCTAAACTTTTGTCCTTTAACTCTCAACTCATGTCGTCTTGTTTGAACCTCCCCCACTCTCAATGGAAAAAACCTATCCATGTCAACTCTATCTATCCCCCTCATAGTTTTAAACTCCTCTGTCAGGTCACTTGAATGGGCCAAAGGGCTGTGCCATGCTGCATTCTCTGTGACTTTATGTACAATGTGATTCTATGAAGGTCTTTGATGGGACAGCATTTAAACCCATTGGACCCATAACTTCAGGGCAGATTAAAGATCTGATATCATGGGAAAGTACTGTTATCCAGTAGTTCCCCATTTGCAATACAGAGTCAAGTTTAGAGCACATCGCACTTTCCACTTGTGACTGCTCGGCCAAAGTCCTGGAATTTCCTCCCTCCCCCATAGCTGTTCTTATACCTCAGCAGTGGCTGCTTCGCTCATGGAGGGGGTGGTCAGTACGGTGACGTTCTTCAACCTGTACCTTCCGCTGAAAGTCGGTACTCCCGTGAGGAAATAATTGACAGGGGCTGCATTCAGAGAAGGAGAAGTAAAGTCAACAATCAACAGCAAATTGTACACAACAACATGGATTTACACTCACAACACGCCGGAGGAGCTCAGCAGGTCAGGCAGCATCCATGGAAACGATCAGTCAACGTTTCGGGCCGGAACCCTTCGTCAGGACTGAAGAGGGAAGGGGCAGAGGCCCTATAAAGAAGGTGGGGGAGGGTGGGTAGGAGAAGGCTGGTAGGTTCCAGGTGAAAAACCGGTAAGGGGAAAGATAAAGGGGTGGGGGAGAGGAAGCCAGGAGGTGATAGGCAGGAAAGGTGAAGAAGGAATAGGGGAAAACACAATGGGTAGTAGAAGGAGGTATACCATCTGGGTAGTCTTCAGCTCCTTGGTACGAACATAGAATTCTCCAAATTCCGGTAATTCCCTCCCCCTCCCTTCCCCATCCCTATTTCACTCTGCCCCCTCCTCCAGCTGCCTATCACCTCCCTCATGGTTCCGCCTCCTTCTACTACCCATTGTGTTTTCCCCTATTCCTTCTTCACCTTTCCTGCCTATCACCTCCCTGCTTCCCCTCCCTCACCCCTTTATCTTTCCCCTTACTGGTTTTTCACCTGGAACCTACCAGCCTTCTCCTTCCCACTCTCCCCCTACCTTCTTTATAGGGCCTCTGCCCCTTCCCCCTACAGTCCTGACGAAGGATTCCGGCCCGAAACGTCGACCGATCTTTCCCACGGATGCTGCCCGACCTGCTGAGTTCCTCCAGCGTGTTGTGAGTGTTGCTTTGACCCCAGCATCTGCAGAGTATTTTGTGTTAACGTGGATTTACAGATCACCCACATGCAACCAAATGACTGAGGTGTTTCACAGGACAATGTATTAAATGTAACACTGAGGCATGTTTAAAGATATGAGAACACTGATTCTAGCCTGTCACCCACTCTCTCTACGTTTCACTTGTCCATGTCCCACACACACCAACGCTGCTCCAGTCATCCATCACTCCTCTCTGCTGATCCCATTTGTTTCAAATTAAGCCAGAGCCTCGGTTTTTAAGTTCTCATCCTAGCCTAGGCCTTGCTGCTCTTCGCAGCCTCCCACCGTCCTACTCCCCAAGAGCTGAGGAAC
This sequence comes from Mobula hypostoma, assembly GCF_963921235.1. NCBI lineage: Eukaryota > Metazoa > Chordata > Chondrichthyes > Myliobatiformes > Myliobatidae > Mobula > Mobula hypostoma. The sequence goes on along the minus strand of NC_086118.1, from coordinate 4,363,912 downwards.
CCACCATTTTGCCCTTGTACATCCCCAGTTGTAATGGAGACACGCAGCAGGGAAGCAAGCCCTCTGGACCACTGAGTGCACACCGACCAGTCCTCCTTCCCATTCTCCTCATAGTCTCATCTGTATCCTTAGCACATAGGCAAGTCTCTACTCACCTACAATACAGTGCAAACGTCTTAGTATATGTAGAGCTAGGGTGCCTAAGACTTCTGTGCAGTATCAGTCAGCGTGGAGCAGACAGCGACTTTGTAAACATGGTGAGAGCAAAAGATGTTGGGAGTGGCAAGGGTGGAGTGCCACGGGAGGGTTGTGCGACAGGTGGCAGAGAAGGAGTGCCAAGGCAAGGGGGGCTGTGGATATACACTAGCCCTGAGATACAAGGCAAGGTCATCTGATTCCAAACAATTGGTTTACCGATCATTACAGAACGTCACTCCTGCTCCCTCCCCTCTCCCTTCTCCTTTTCCCAACCATGATTCTCCTCTCCCTCCACCCCTCCCCACTCTCAGTCCTCAGTAGAGACCCATATCAGAATCAGATAACACATACCATGAAAATTGTTTTTAGCAGCAGTACAGTGCAATACATAAAATTACTACAGTACTGTGCAAAAGTCTTAGGTATGCTAGGTGTCTATATGTGCCTCAGATTTCTGCACAATATTACACGCACTAAGGACAGGTAGTCTTGCCAGGCGTTTTGGGGGCGGGGGGGCAGGCAGGCGATGGTCTTCCATCCTGCGGTGGGTCAGAGGTCACTCACTTACCAGTCTGGATTGAGTCAGTAGGCTTCCTGCCCTGAAGGATATCAGTGAACCTGACGATCCTGTGATTTCATGGCCAGCTTCCCCCAGAAGATAGTTTATTCAGATCCTACATCTGTGTTGGTGGAAGTTAAACACCTTTCTCCAGATCAGTCAAACCTTGCTTGTATCAGTCAGGAATTTTATCATAAACATCAACCTCAGCTCGGCATTCAATACTATCATCTCCTCAAAACTAATCAATGAATTTCAAGACCTCCTTGTGCAATTGGATCCTCAGTTTCCTCACTTGCAGATCCCAGTCAGATTGGATTGGCAGCAGCATCTCCTCCATGATCTTCGTAAGCACAGATGCACCACAAGGTTGTGTGCTTAGCACTTTGCTCTACTCACTTCATATTTGTGACTGTGAGGCTACGCACACCTCCAATTAATTCTGCTGTTGTTGGCCAAATCAAAGGTGGTGATGAATCAGCGTGTAAGGAGGGAGATTGAAAATCTGGCTGAGTGGTGCCATAACAACAACTTCTTACTCAATGCCATCAAGTCCAAGGAGCTGATTATTGACACAGAAGGAGGAAAACCAGAGTCCTCATCGGCGATTAGCAGTGAAGAGCCTCAGCAACTTTAAATTCCTTGGTGTTATCATCTCAGAGAATCTGTCCTGGGTCCCGATTCGGCAAGGCATCTATAACATTGACAAATTTCTATAGATGTGTGGTAGAGAGCACATTGACTGGTTGCACCATGGCCTGGTATGGAAACACCGTCCCCACCACTGAGCACACCTACAGAGCACTGTTGCAGGAAAGCAGCATCCATCATCAAGGCCCCCCAGCATGCAGGCCGTACTCCCTTCTTGCTACTGCCATCAGGAAGAAGTTATAGGAGTCTTAGGACCCACACCACCAGGTTTAGGAAGTTATTACCCCTCAAACATCAGGTTCTTGAACCAGTGGGGTAACTTCACTCAACTTCACTCGTCCTATCACCGAAATGTTCTCACAATCTATGGATTCACTTTCAAGGACACGTCATCAGGCCAGGCAGCATCTCTAGGAAGAGGAACAGTCGACGTTTCAGGCCGAGACCCTTCGTCAGGACCAACTGAAGGAAGAGTTAGTAAGAGATTTGAAAGTGGGAGGGGGAGGGGGAGATCCAAAATGATAGGAGAAGACAGGAGGGGGAGGGATGGAGCCAAGAGCTGGACAGGTGATTGGCAAAAGGGATATGAGAGGATCATGGGACAGGAGGTCCGGGAAGAAAGACAAAGGAGGGGGGACCCAGAGGATGGGCAAGGGGTATAGTGAGGGGGACAGAGGGAGAAAAAGGAGAGTGAGAGAAAGAATGTGTGTATAAAAATAAATAACAGATGGGGTACGAGGGGGAGGTGGGGCATTAGCGGAAGTTAGAGAAGTCAATGTTCATGCCATCAGGTTGGAGGCTACCCAGACGGAATATAAGGTGTTGTTCCTCCAACCTGAGTGTGGCTTCATCTTTACAGTAGAGGAGGCCGTGGGTAGACATGTCAGAATGGGAATGGGATGTGGAATTAAAATGTGTGGCCACTGGGAGATCCTGCTTTCTCTGGCGGACAGAGCGTAGGTGTTCAGCAAAGCGGTCTCCCAGTCTGCGTCGGGTCTCGTCAATATATAAAAGGCCACATTGGGAGCACCGGACGCAGTATATCACCCCAGCCGACTCACAGGTGAAGTGTCGCCTCACCTGGAAGAACTGTCTGGGGCCCTGAATGGTGGTAAGGGAGGAAGTGTAAGGGCATGTGTGGCACTTGTTCCGCTTACAAGGATAAGTGTACCAGCAACTTTGATCTGAAACCTCGACTGTCCCTCTGCCTGACACAGGCCTCAGACACTGCCTGACATGCTGAGATTCTCCAACAGGTTATTTCTCGACTGTCCACCAGCAACTTTGATGTGTGTTGCTTGAATTTCCAGCATCTGCAGAATTCCTCGTGTTTAAGGGCTCTTCATCTCGTGTTCTTAATATTTTTTTCCTTTTGTATTTGCACAGTTTGTCGTGTTTTGCTCATTGGTTGCTTGTCCATCCTGTTGGGTATGGTCTTTCATTGGTTCTATCGTGTTTCATGGATTTACTATGCATGCCCACCAGAAAACGTAGCTCAAGGTTGTAAATGGTGACATATATACACTTTGATAATAAATTGAAGTACATAGGGGCACAGGAACTGCAGATACTAGAATCTGGAATAAGAAGTAACCTGCTGGAGAATCTCAGCGTGCCAGGCAGTGTCTGAGGCCTGTGTCAGGCAGTGGGACAGTCGAGGTTTCAGATCAAAGCCCTGCAACAGTCTTCCAACAATGCTGTTGCAAAAAGGCTCTTCCTCTGGCAGCCACATTTACAGTGGCTGCTGTCAGATATCCAATCACTGCGAATAGCTTAAATGCATCGACTGTGTTCCTCTACAAATGCTGCCTGACCTGCTGACTTCCTCCAGTGTTTTGTGTGTTACTCCAAATTTCCAGCATCTGTAGTCTAATTTGGAAGTTAAATGCATCCTTTGTGTTTAACTCTCTGGCTCAAATGCTAACGATGCCAGGTTCCATTTTCACTCCTCACTTAACATGAAATATCCCAGGATTTCAGACAATTCAGCCCGGTGGAGTCCAGATGCTGCATACCTACATTTGAGGGTCTCCATACAAAACACAAACATTGGTCTACCTACAGAATACCAAGTATTCAATACATGGACCAAACCCACACCAACAGTATACCATTGTAATAAATACTTAAAAGTGGGGGTCTGCATACTAGATACACACAGTAGTGGTCTGTATGCTGACTATACATAGTGATGGCCACGTACAGATACACACATTGAGTTTTCGTTTATTGTCATTTAGAAATGCATGCATTAAAAAATGATGCAATGTTCCTCCAGAATGATTATCACAAGAAAACACAAGACAAACCAAAACTAAAACTGACAAAACCATATAATTATAACATATAGTTACAATAGTGCAAAGCAATAACATAATTTGATAAAGAGCAGACCATGGGCATGGTAAAAAAAAGTCTCAAAGTCCCGATAGACTCATCATCTCACACTGGCGGCAGAAGGGAGAAACTCTCCCTGCCATGAACCTCCAAGCGCCGCCAACTTGCCGATGCAGCACCATTGGAAGCACCCGACCGCAGCGAACTCTGAGTCCATCCGAAAACTTCGAGCCTCCGACCAGCCCCTCCGTACAAGATCTTGAGGGTTTTGTACTGAATACAGTGGAGGTCCAGGTACTGAATACATACTGTACAGTGGGAGTCTAAATGTTGAATACACACAATGATAGTCCATGTATTGATTACACATAGCGATAGTCTGTGTACTGAATGCACACAGTAGTTTGCATTGCAGCCGGCTACGGAGGCTCCAATGCACAGGATCACAAGAGGATGCAGGAGGTTGGAGACACAACTAGTTCCAGCATGGCACAACTCCCACCATCATCTAGGACAACATCAAATTGCAGTGCCTCAAGAAGGCAGCGTACATCACTAAGGATCCTCACCATCCAGGACATGCCCTCTTCTTGTTGCTACCCCTGGGGAGGAGGTACAGGAGCCTGAAGACCCGCAATCACTGGTTTATAAATTTCTTTCTCCCCTCCACCATCAGATTTCTGAATGGTCCATGTACCTATTGTGTATTTGATATTTGAGTACGTGTGTGTGTGTATGTATGTATGTATTTATTATGTATTTATTTATTTATTGTGGGCACGTGGCCAAGTGGTTAAGGCATTGGACTAGCGACCTGAAGGTCGTGAGTTCGAGCCCCAGCCGAGGGAACGTGTTGTGTCCTTGAGCAAGGCACTTAATCACACATTGCTCTGCGACGACACTGGTGCCAAGCTGTATGGATCCTAATGCCCTTCCCTTAGACAACATTGGTGTTGTGGAGAGGGGAGACTTGCAGCATGGGCAATTGCTGGTCTTCCATACAACCTTGCCCAGGCCTGCGTCCTGGAGAGTGAAGACTTTCCAGGCGCATATCCATGGTCTCGCAAGACTAACGGATGCCTTTACTGTATACATATTGTTTGATTAAGCATTCTTGTTCATTAAATAAGTGAGTATGGTTATACATAAAAATGAATTAATCGCATACAGCAACACACTGCTGTATGATACATGCACACCTCACTTAAAGTAAAATCAAACTAGGCCCATATTCTCGGACTCCCCGTGTCTTCTTTCGAATTATATGAATGTTTTGAAGTTACAAAACATAACATTGGCGATGAGGTGTTTTTAAAACAAACCCGAGATGGCTACCAACCTGTCCAAATGCAGTGCGATGTTCAAATTAAGAAAAACAGCGAGAGCATCAGTGAGTAAAAAATGCATCCAAACACGTGGATGAGGTTTGGGTTAATTAAAAAGGCCATAAATGGAAGAATTCAAGGTTCACAAAGAGTGCATAGCGGGTGATGATGATCATTTAAAAGAAACTAGAAACGGCTGGCTACATTGGAAAGATTGACGAGTTTGATTACACAGTGGGTAATTGGCTTAAGTTTATTGAGCTATTAGAACAGTATTTTGAAGCAAATGAAATAGCCAACAAGAAGCAAATGCTTATTTTGCTAAGTATTTTGGGTTTAAAGGCATATAGTTTGCTTTGAAGTTTAATTGCTCCAACCAGACCAGCAGAAATGAGCTTCCCTGCAATTGTAAAAGTAATGCGGGAACATTTAGAACCAAAACCATTGTTGGTTGCAGAACACTTTAGGTTTCATAAGTGGAATAAAAGAAAAGGAGTGTCCATTTCAGCATGCATGGCTGAATTGAAGAGATTATCTGAGCATTGTCTGTTCAGTAATGGGATTAATGATACACTAAGAGATCATTTAGTTAGTGAAATCTTAAAAAAAACATTCAAAAGCAGCTCCTAACTGAAGCACAACTTACATTTAAAAGAGCAGTCAAAATCTTTGTATCAATGGAAATAGCAGACAAATGCACAATTGTATTGCAGTCAGGAATGAAAGTGAGCGCAAGCAAAATTGCATCATCTCAAGCGGTCTCACAGTCAACTCCGACAACCACTACGGAAGAGGTCCCGAAACCGGGAATTGTATTAACAGCCACAAGTCTCAGCTGCAAAGCCCCTTGAAGATGTTATCCCTCAAGAATATAAAAAATCCTCCACAGCAATTAAATCTTTAGGACTGAATGGAACAATTTAAAATTTACTATGCTGTGCATGTCTGTATGATAGTTATATTAGAAAGTATACTGTGTTTATAGTGGAGATGCACTTTCTACTGAGCTGGAGTTTATAGCTAAACAAGGAAAAGTGTATTTAATATTTCAATAATATTTGAGTTATCTTCTATATATTGTTTAATTAAGTATTCTTGTTCATTTAAATAAATAATTATGGGTTATACGTAAAAATTGCCTACCTCATCGTGCTACCATGTGATACTGTAGGGTAATATAATTGGTACGTAATTCATAACTACCCACATTGAGTTTTGAATTGAATTGAATTTACTTTATTACTCACATCTTTCACATACATGAGTAAAAATCTTTACGTTACGTCTCCATCTATATGTGCAATGTGCAATTTATAGAAATTTGTAATAAATAGCATGTACAACTGGACAGTCAATACAGCATAGTAATACATCGTATCAGCGCGAGTTCATCAGTCTGATGGTCTGGTGGAAGAAGCTGTCCCGGAGCCTGTTGGTCCTGGCTTTTATGCTGCGGTACTATTTCCTGGATGGTAGAAGCTGGAACAGTTTGCGATTGGGGTGACTTTGGTCCCGATGATCTTTCCACGCACCTGTCTCTGTAAATGTCCTGAATCATGGGAAGTTCACATCTACAGATGCACTGGGCTGTCCGCACCACTCTCTGCAGAGACCTGTGATTGAGGGAACTACAGTTCCCATACCAGGCAGTGATGTACCCAGTCAGGATGCACTCAATTGTGCCCCTGTAGAAGGTTCTTAGGATTCAGGGACCCATACCAAACTTATTCAACCACCTCAGAAGAAAGAGGCGCTGTTGTGCTTTTTTCACCACACAGCTGGTATGTGCAGACCTCGGTGATATGGGATTTCACCTGAAGAGGCTGATCTGATGTGTGATGACATAATTACATGAAGTTCTGTTACCGTGCTTTTTGTGTTCAGCATTTGAAGGACAATAAATGAGTTGTTACAGTTTTCCTTAAACATCAAATGTTTCATGCCTTTTTATTTGTGAAAACCCAAATTGGTGACCCCAATGCTCTAGGACGATTCCAGAGTTATTGAACATGTCAGCCAACACAGCTGCTTTAAAACTGCCGGTGTTTTGGGAGCAAAATGCCATTGCTTGGTTTGTACAAGCTGAGGCACGATTTGCACTGCTCGAAATCACAGCTGACAACAATACTTCTATGCTGTAGTGTCACTTATCAGCTCCATGGCTACCAGAGTGGTGAGTCTACTAGAACACCCGCCTGAACACGATAAATACTGATCACTGAAAACTCACCTTTTACAGACGTTTGCACTTTCGGAGTCTGACTACACCAAACAGTTGCTCTCCTTGCCCGGTATCGGTGATGCCAAGCCACCAGACCTAATGGCCCACATGGAGCCTCTCCGGGAAAATCACCATCCTTGTTTTACTTTTAAAGAACTCTCCATGCAGCAAATACCTGATCAAGATAGCAAAACCCTCGCTAAGGCAGCCGCGAAGGATTATAGGGAGCTTGTTAGAATGGCTGATAGTCCACATTCAGTGCCTCATTCCTTCTCCTTTCCCTGGTCAGCAAGGCCCCAACTTAAGAACACTCGCAGACGTGAAACAGATGGTGCCAGCTCTGTGCTCTTACCACGCTCGCTTTGGTACAAACACCAGGAGGTGCCAACCGCCTTGCAGCTTCGACAGTACCAGCAGATCGGGACATCAGAGGCCTGTGAACACCAAGGGTTCCAGCTGCCAGTGTCATCTACTGTTTATTAAGGACACCCTTTCAGGGTGACACTTCTTGTGTCACACAGGTGCTCTAGTGAGTGTGCTGCCAACATCGCCTCCTGACAAGAAGGCAAAGAGTGACAACACCTCACTGGAGGTCGTCAGTGGCAGCGGGATCCAGACTTACAGGGCACGACGGGTAACGCTCTGCTTCAGTGGGTGAAGTTGCACATGGGACTTCATCCTGGCTAAAATGACTAGATCCCTGCTGTGTGCCCCAGGACTGTTAGTCGATCTTGTGAACTGCCGGCTTTGGGTCATTACCCTGCTCCCCCAGTAAGTTCCCACAACGACTCTGTCAAGTCCATGCACAACCACATCTGAGTTCACTCAACCGCTCAGCAAATTCCCAGACCTCACCAAACCCACATTCTCCACAACAGTCACAAAACATGGGGTCAAGCACCATATTTCCACAACCAGCCTGCCAGTCCATGTCCGCGCGTGTAAACTAGGCCCAGAAAAGCTGGCAAGTCTGAAGGCAGAGTTTTCCAACATGGGAATACTTGGTAGTGTACGCCAGTTGAACAGCCCTTGGGTTTGTTCCCTTTGCATGGTCCCCAAGTCCGATGGTAATTGCCACCCATGTTGCAATTACCGATGCCTTAATGAGGTCACTATCCCATTGTTACCTGGTCCTACACATCCAAAGCTTCTCGGCACGTTTAGCCAGAAAGTTAATTTTTCTCCAAAGTCGATCAAGTTAAGGGCTACCATCAGGTACCTCTGTGCTCAGAGGACATTCCCAAGATAATTGTGATAACCCCATTTGGCCTCTTTGAGTTTCTGTATATGCCATTTGGGCTGAAAAATGCAGCACAGACTTTCCAACAGCTGATGGACTCTGTATTAAAAGATGTGGACTTTCTTCTTGTTTACCTGGAAACATACTAGTCACCAGTGCATCCAAATCTGAAAATGTATCTCATCTCCACACACTTTTCAAGCACTTAAGCCAACACAGATAGATTATTAACACTGCTAAATGCCAGCTTGGGTTGTCAACCATTGACTTTTTCAGCCATCGCATCTCCACAGAAGGTGCAAAACCCCTCTCATCAAAGGTAGCCACTATTATGAATTTCCCACCATCCCACACTACAAAAAAGACAGGAGTTTTTAGGCATGGTGAATTTCTATCACCTCCTCATTCCATGAGATGCTGAACTTATGCTCCCCTCCCCCCCGTATAATGTGCTTGAAGACAATACCTCTAATCACGTGCTTGACTGGTCAGCGGACATGACCAGGGCATTTGATGATACCAGACAAGCTCTTTCTAATGCGACCATACTGGTGCACCCACTCCTCGATGCACCTATAGCCATTATCACTGACACTCAGACTATGTTGTGCATGAACAGCTGATTGGAGGCACGTGGCAATCACTCCTCTTCAACCAACAGCTCTGTCCCCCCAGAAAGAAGTACAGCACTTTTGACCATCTCTACTTGGCTGTATGCCATTTTAGTTTCCTTCCAGAGGATACATTAGTTGACTACAAACCCCCCGGGCACACAATGGCCAAAATATCTGACCCTCAGCTTAGACAGTTGCAACGCAATCTGGCCTATATATCTGAGTTCACAACTGATAGACAACATATCAAGGGGAAAGATAATACTGTGGCCAATTGCCTCTCAAGGCCAGCCACTGAGGTCCTACACATAGGGGTTGACCATGCCAGCATTACAGCCAACCAAGCTACTGATCCAGAGGTCCAAGCTTACTGAACAGCAGTCACGGGCCAGAAGATGGCTGACATTAAGTTTGGGGAAACTGGGGTTTCTCTCCTGTGTAATGTCTCAGCCAGATGCCCTTGCCCTTGCCCCATAGTACCCACAAACTCGCAAACCAGAGGACTGCTTTCGACTCCATACATGGCCTCTTGCACCTAGGACAGAAGGCCTCACAGAAATTGGTTGCACTAAAGTTTGTTTGGCACGGCCTCAGAAAGGGCATGCATGATTGGATTGCAGCTTGTGTGAAGTGCCAGTGGGAAAAAACTAACCTTCATGTTCAGGTGCCATTGGCACCATTTGAGGTCTCGGAGCGAGGGCTTGACCATGTCAGTGTGGACCTTGTTGGTCCTCTTCCCTCCTCCCATGGCTTCGCCCAACTTCTTACCATGGTGGACCGTACCACCAGATGACCAGAGGTTGTCCCTCTAGCATCGACGATGGCTGCAGACATTCGTCAGCACCTGGGTGGCTCAGTTTGGCACCCTATCTGATATTTCCTCTGACTGCTATCCCCAATTCACATCAGACCTTTGGGCTGTGATAGCCCAGAACTTGGTATTCACACCACAGTGTACCACCCGCCATCCAATGGCCTGTGCAAACAGTTTCACTGCCCCTGAAAAGGCTGCTCTCAGGGCTTCCATGATGGGTGAGTGATATCATGATCGTCTCCCATGGGTCCTGCTGGGGCTCAGAACAGCTCTAAAAGAGGACCTGCAGTCGTCCTTGTCTGAATTGGTACACAGACAGCCATTAGGAGTGCCAATTGATTTTATTCTTGACTGGTCAGCCTCTCATCAGCGTTCCACCCTCCTCAGTAAATTCAATTCTTTTTCACCTCCCATCATGGCATACAGCGCTCTTGGGTTCCTGTTGACCTGCACTCTGCCTCGTTTGTTCTCATCCACCGTGACACACACCAACATCCTCTTAGGCCCCCTTACGATGACTTGTTCCACATTTTGGAACAAAGAGAAAAGACTTTAATCATGGATAAGAGGGGTAAACCTGAACATATTTTGGTTAATCACCCTAATCGGCCTGCCAAGATTTGGAAGATTCTGCTACAATACCCCTGCCGTCACAACATGACCATGATCAGTACAGTCAACAAAGGTGTCTTAATGCATTTAAATGAACTATCGCTGCTTAAAACTGATGGAAACAACACTGATTGTGGTTGGAAGTGCCCACGTAGGACACCTCGGAGGAAGTGTGGGCACGGAGCGGGGTTACAAGTGCGTTTAAGGAAACGGGGTTTTATAATCCCTATACCGACTAGCTTGCTGGCGAACGTGAAGTCTCTGGTGAATATAATCAATTATCTTAGAGCTAGGAATCAGAGGGGACATTAGGACCGCGAGTGTCCTTTGTTTCACAGAATCCTGGTTAACCCCTTCCGTACCGGATGCAGCGATTCAGATCAACGGGTTTACTATACATTGTCAGGATAGATCTATAGAGTCTCGCAAAAGCAGAGGTGGAGGAGTATGCCTCATGATCAACTCTTCTTGGTGCACAAATATATCAGTGCTGTCCCAATTCTGCTCACCAGACCTGGAATATCTCGCAGTAAAGTGCCGTCCTTTTTATCTACCACGGGAGTTCTCTGGGGTCGTTCTGGTAGCAGTTTACATTCCAGCTCAGGCCAGTGTCACCAGGCTTCAGATGATCTGAGCAATGGGATCAACATGCACGAAACAGTGCACCCTAATGCCTTCACTATTGTTTTGGGAGATTTTAGCCAGGCCAGTCTGAAAAAAATCACTAAGCAATTACCATCAACAGATCACTTGCAATACCAGAGGAAACAACACACTGGACCATGGCTACACCACCATCAAGAATGCCTTCCGAGCTATTCCTCGCCCTCACTTCGGGAAGTCTGATCACCTGGCTGTACTTCTACTCCCTGAGTATAGACAGAGACTGAAGTCTGGAGCACCAGTAGTGAGGACCGAGAAGGTTTGGACAAGGGAAGCACAGGAGCACCTACAGGACTGCTTTGAATTTGTGGACTGGACTGTATTCAGGGATTCATCTTCAAACCTGGATGAGTGTGCTGCAGTTGTTACTGACTTCATTAAAACCTGTGTGGATGAGTGTGTGCCTACAAAGACTTACTGTACATTCCCAAACCAAAAGCCGTGGGTGAACCAGGAGGTACGTCGTCTGCTGAAGGCCAGATCTGTGGCATTCAAGTCTGGCGACCCAGGCCTGTACCAGAAAACCAGGTATGATTTGCGGAGGGCTATTTTAAGGGTGAAGAGACCATTTCGAATGAGGTTGGAGGTGACATCGGATGCACGGCAACTCTGGGAGGGTCTGCAAGACATTACTTCCTACAAAGCGAAACCCAATAGCAAGAATGGCAGCGATACTTCACTATCAGATGAACTCAATGCCCTCTATGCACGCTTTGAAAGGGAGAACACAATAACAGCTGTGAAGATCCCTGCTGCACCTGATGACCCTGTGATCTCCGTCTCAGAGGCTGATGTTAGGCTGTCTTTAAAAAGAGTGAACCCTCACAAGGCAGAAGGTCCCGATGGAGTACCTGGTAAAGCTCTGAAAACCTGTGCCAACCAACTGCCAGGAGTATTCAAGGACATTTTCAACCTCTCATTGCTCGGGCAGAAGTTCCCACTTGCTTCAAAAAGGCAACAATTATACCTACTGAAAAACTCATATATATTGAATTTTCATTGACATGAAATTGTGGTTACTGTACAACTAACTGTGCAAAAGATTTGCACAAAGTATAATCCATATAATGGTAAATCAACAACTTATCCACTTATCTGCTTTTGTGTGAGGCATCAGAAGATCACTTTCATCAGCTTCAAGTACTGCCATAGATCGATAGCATCCAGCTGAGCCTCAGGGCCAGGCAAGTAAAGTCTTGATTTAATATCTTAAACAAGTGAGAGTACCTCTGATACTTGTCTTCACCCTGGTAAAGCTCAAACTCACTACTTTCACGTATACAGGTAAAGTTGTTACATTGGAAATAATGAATGGATATCCTTGGTTAAAGTGTGAGGAGCCTCCTTCACTCTTGCCGTAGGTCTTGAAATCCATCTATGGTTAGCGTTAGATTGTGTAATGTATTACGGAATAATAACAGCAGTTGATTTTAGATGCTGTTGGGCCTGTTTCACCATTCAGTAAAAAGGTGCCTTAACTTCATTTTCTTTCCTCCCATAACCCTTGATAACCCTGTGGTCCAAAACTGCTTTTATCTCAGCCTTGAATGGGATGGACAATGTCATTAAAGTATATTCAAGGCTGAGGCAGAAGCATCGTATAAAAGAATGCTGCTTAGGATAGAGCAGTGACGGGGAGCCTTGTGAAAAGTACAGAGTTAAAGTAGATCTGTGAGGTTATGTGGATTGGAGAGGCTGAGTATGCTGGCATATGTGGGGAATGAAACTGTAACATAATTAAACTAGGATGAATTCCAAATGAGGCATAAACAAACAGATGGAAACAAGTATGAAAAAACTACAGAAAAGAAGTGGAAACAGCAGAGCAAGGTAATGTCTCCAAACCAAAAGAGTTAAGACCATTAGCACAAACAGGAATTCTGCAGATGCTGGAAATTCAAGCAACACACATCAAAGTTGCTGGTGAATGCAGCAGGCCAGGCAGCATCTCTAGGAAGAGGTACAGATGATGTTTCAGGCTGAGACCCTTCATCCTGTACCTCCTTCCTAGAGATGCTGCCTGGCCTGCTGCATTCACCAGCAACTTTGATGTGTGTTGTAAGAGCATTAGCACAATGGTTGTAAATAGGACCCACAATTAGTTCTGCACTAAGAGCAGGAAAGAGGTCTAGAGGTGCCGAGCATGGTTAGCTGACTGATGATCAATGATTATGAAATCTTTGTGCTCTCTTGTGGCATCAGTGGAATTGCAAAGAACAGAGTAAATGTCAACCAGTGACAAGATGAATTTCTGCTACAATTGCATTCTGTTTGCTTGTCCCTCTGCTAGGCTGCCCTTCGAGAAAGGAAACATTCAGGAGCTGCCCATCACCACAGCAACCAGTGCAGGGCCACATCCAGCATCAATTCCCAAGACAGTCAATAAAAAACGTTCCAAATGAATAAAAGCAGCTCCAACCACCAACCCTGCACTTGCAACTTGACGTAAAGAGACACCTCAATTAAATGGACGCACAATTTATGAGAATCTTAGAGCACAAGAGGGCATTAAGCCTATAATAACAGTAAAAGCTTTCAAACAGCTATTCACTTTGTGCCTTGCCCTGAATCATTGCCCTCAGTGCAACGCAGATCCATTCCAGCTTCTTCTGTTCTAAACCAAAGATACTGGGGGCTCCGATTTTTCCCAACTCACAAAGGTGTACCGGCTACTTGACTTCTGTAAATTGTCCACGGAGTCAGTAAGACAATCAGGGGAAGTTTATGGGCAACAGATTGCAGGAAAATTTATGAGAAAGAGAGATTGATGGTTGTACAGAGAGTTGGCATTGGATCAATAAGCTAAGAGGCTTCTTTCAATGCTGTAAAAAATTACATTACACCATAAAATATATGAGAAATCCACTGCTCTCTCTATGTTTTGGGCCACATCAAATCCCAGGATAATCCTGTAATAGATGCTCTAGTTCATCTTGATATTTTCTTGCCTTTCCTTGCCAAGGTTCTAAGTAAAGAGCCTCCTCTGCTTCTAGTTAGTGGGCAGAAGCACTGCTTGTGTACTGCCAGCCCATGTATGCCAGAAAATCACAGAGTAAATTACAGGACAGATTGAAGCTATTCAGCTCCCTGAGCCTACTTGCCATAGAAGTGGATAGGTATGTAAGGTAAAATCGTACACCTGTAAGATAGAAACAGCTGAGAGATGTGCCAGAAAGAATCCTAAGATACCTAAAGTACAGGCTTTTGTAACAATCTGATAAGGAAATTATTTTATAGATAGGAAGTACAGCTGTGTGAAAGAGCATATTTTTACCCCATGGGACAAAACATAGTTTTCACATCCTTTAGTCTAATCCGAAGGAAAGATGTTAGCCCTAACAAAGAGACTTTGTGGTAGTTCAGAATGAAACAACAATCTGCAGGCTTCTCTAGAGGGATCAATATTTGACCAACACCCTCTCCTCAGATTCATGGGGCAAAACTCAGAACCAGGTCCGGCTCAAGTAAGATACATTCACAGAATTAGTTCCTGGTCACCATCACTACTGCGATTCCTTCCCATCCAAAGTGCATTTATTATGGAAGTATTTATGGAGCATACCACTATGAGATTCATCTCCTCCACACACAGCCACAAAAAAAAACCACAGAACAAACCTGTTCAAAGAAAAACATTAAACCCCCTCCCCCAACATAAAAAATTATTACATATCCAACATTAAATATTGCAAATATGGCCAAAAATCTATAGTGCTGTTAACTACCGGTGTCAGCAAATTAAACTAATTTCTCTTAGGTGTCAGATTAAATTATTGGCACAGGAGCAAATCTTACACATTAAAGCAGAAAAACAGGCCCCCCAGCTGTAATGTAGTGGGTCAGCAGAACTTTCTCTTCCTTCCACCTCCTTGTGGTACACTTCCCAAAATGTCCCTCTGTAAACTTTACAACTAATCTGCAGATCAGCTCATTGCCAATCTTCCACGTGAGTGATACTGACATTAATGCTGTGTTGTCGTTGTCTTACAATTGGTGCTACCGGTTTTCAACCGATGTATCTAATAATGACTAAAACACTTGTAATCGTTGACTGTGAAGTGAGCTTGAATAAGCGAAATGGCGCAATCTTAGAGTGTTGAAGTGACGGTAATGCCTGAAGCAATTCTTTGAAGGTGGCTGGGCAAACTGAAGTTATTTAAAATTGCACTGGATCCTTGTCTATACAAAGTGAAAAAATAAAGATTATGCTGCAACTTTATATAACAAGCATGGAATTTTTTGTTTAACTTTCTGAGTTAAATTATGTAGAAGGAAACTTCAGCCATAGAGGTCATTTATCATTCCTCTATCCCCATGCCCACTCTGCCATTCAATACTACCGTGACAGGTGTTTTATTGTACCTTGCTGTCACTTTCCATACCCACTGACTGTTAAATTCTGGACACCACACTTGGTGGGAAATTTCAGCCATCAGGACACCCTGGAGAAACGCAGTTATTCCCACTGCAGGAAATATTTAATTGCACTGGTTTAAATTATTGAGGGATTTGAAAAAATAAGCAAGAAAGAAATTGTTTCTAATAATATAAAAAGAAAACACCAAATTAAGAGGCTAGAAGTACTAGGTGGGTCAGACAGCCCCTGTGCGAGAAAGAAATTGCCAGTGTTGCAGGTGGAGGTCCTGCATCAGCACTGAGAATGGAAAGAGGAGACAGCTGGTATAAAGATGAGAGGGTGAGGGGCTGCTCGGTGATAAGTGATGGGTGGATCATGGAAGTGTGATCAGAGGTGGTCGGGTGGGAGATGTGGAGAGTGGCTAGTGGATAATAAGTTGAAGCAGACAAGGGGAAAGAAAGGCAAATGAAACTGGGGAGGGGGAGAAGGGGATAGAGAGGGAAGGGTAAAAGGAAGGGGAAAACAGTTATGGTAGACAAAAGAACCAAAAGTGACAAGAATACTGGGATGAAGTTATAACAGCTAGTACTTCTGTCACAGAGCGCTGTGGAACTGGTCCCATCTTGCATGGATATTCTCCCCATGACTGCCTGTGTTTCCCCCTGGTTGCTCCAGTTTCTTCTGGTGGCAGGTTTACTTGACAGAGCAAAGTACCTCTTAATGTACGGGAAGAGCAGAAAATTCAGGGAGTTAATGACGGGCAAGTGAGGGAGAAGATGCAGGAGTACAGGGAAATAGGAGGGGGAGAAGGGAAAAGAGCTGATGGAATTATTTTGTTCGGAGCTGGTCCAGGCCTGAAGAGCCAAATGGTCTCCTTTGCTACTGTAAGTGAAGTGTTATTTTCCACAGTGAGTAATGTACTGCATGAAAGGTTGGTCTCTGCTCTTGTAGCAGGAGCGACTTCCCTCTCCCTCAATGAGAGAGTGATCCTATCTGGTTTGTGGACTGTAGTTTGAAGGACTTTGAGTCAATGGACTCTTTAGGGGCTTATTCTGCTGCTCACATGGTAGGGGATGTGAGGACTCTGTGCTTCTGCTGGCATGGCTGGGGATGCAGGGGAAGGTCAATGATTCGGTAGACTTCGATTTTTGTATCATTCTGTGGGGGTTCTTTGTTTCGTGGATGTCTGTGAAGAAAACAAATTTCAGGTTATGTACTGGATACATACTCTCTATATTAAAGGAATATTAAACAAATTCTTGAAAGGAAAAGGATTTGCAGATCAATGGGTGATTAAACAGCATGGGCAGTTAATAGTAAGACAAATAGCTGCTTTCTGTGCTATACTTCTGCATGGTTCTCTGAGAATGCATCAAAGGAATTTACCAAGTTCATGATCTGCTTTATCCTGACTTCAATTTTTATTTATTGCACCACCTTCACTAATTATTTTTAAAATTTGATTTAATCTGAGATTTTTAAAACTGTAAAATTGACTTATTTATCTGCAGAATTCTACTTGCAACACACTCGTTTACTTTTCCAATCAGAAAATGTACTTGGTTGGTGATTCCATCTTGCTTCCGTTTCTCCCACTGCTAACCTACGCCACTATTTGCAAACTGCATGCCTTACCGTTTATACTATACCTATCTGAACTTATTCCAAAAAACTAACAGTTATAATTATTGTGCTCACTAACTTTTTTTTACAAATTTTATCCCAGATCCCTGCATGAAAGTTTAACACTTTCATTAGTTGAACACAAAGTTTAACACAGTATTACATTTATGCTACACCTTTCACATTAGGGATTATTGGATCAGATTGTAAAAATATTATTTTCTCAAAGTTTAACTTTTCCTATGCTTACTTGTATTTTCATATAATAACCTACATGTATGCATTTCTTTAGTAAATTTTATAGTAATTGTAGTATAGATGATTCTGTTATTTTTCTAGAAGCTTCTCAGTTTTTTTTTGCAGCGGGTGTCCGTACCCTTGACTCTGGCTGTTTTATAGGTTGTTGTTATCAATGGGATGTGCTGTTATCTCTAGTCTGAGTATGAAGTGCACACTATTTCTTTCTCTGTCTTCTTATTTTTGTCATTCTTAATAAAACAGTTCTAACCACTAAGTTTTATTCCTCATTATTGACTTTCGAACCTCTAGACTGCAAAATCACTAGGATCCAACAGAAGGATTTAGAAGGCCAATGATGTATTTTCCATAGAGTGGTCATGCTTATAATGTCAGGCATTTGGCCGGCAGCTTCTGCACAGCGGCATCCCATATGATGGTGATAGGGATGTTAGTTGAGGACTATATTTGTCCAGAACAGTGGAGAGAATTGCCCTGTATCTCACCCAAAACCATGGGATTATCCATATCTACTGAGGAAGCAGAGTGGGCCTAGGTTTAAAGTTCAATATCTCCTATAGTGCAGCTCTCCCCAGTACTCAGGATAATCTTAAATTCTCAGTTTATATGCTGGAATGCAAACTAAACCTTCAATCTCTGCCAGAATCGATAGGGATTCAATTGAATATCCCCAGTACTATGATGTTAGAGGACTTGGAACCCCTTGGCAGTGAGTGAATTAGTTGTTATAACCTTGGTAGAGAGGTTAACAAAAGAGAAATATTAATCCCACAGATCTGTTGCTGGAGTTGTAAGTGATCCCTCCCTACCCACTTGCACAAGTGCCTTAACTCAAAGCACCAGCCCTCTTTCCTTTCCAAATCCACTTAAACAGCCCAGCATCACTCAAAACAACCGTTTTTCTTTGGTCCCAGTGTAACCCTCGATTCAGCCTGCATGTCGCAGATGGAGAGCCAGGCCAGGATGGACAATCATAAACACAAGAGATTCAACAGATGTCGATGATACAGAACAAACGCAAAATGCTGGAGGAACTCAGCAGATCAGGCAGCATCTATGCAGGGGAATAACAGTCAGCGTTTTGGGCTGAGACTCTTCATCAGGACTGGAAAGGAAGGGTGAAGAAACCAGATTAAGAAGGTGGGAAGATGGGGAAGACAGACAAGCTGGCAGGTGACAGGTGAAGCCAGGTGCGGGGGGAAGGTGAGCAGGTGGGTGGTTGGTG
The DNA here is from genome assembly GCF_963921235.1 of Mobula hypostoma. Taxonomy (NCBI): domain Eukaryota; kingdom Metazoa; phylum Chordata; class Chondrichthyes; order Myliobatiformes; family Myliobatidae; genus Mobula; species Mobula hypostoma. Next base: position 4,345,215 of record NC_086118.1, on the reverse strand, counting down.
GAGTGGGAAATGAATTGAGAAGCTGGAAAGTGATAGGTGGAAGAAATAAAGAGCTGAAGAAGGAATCTGTTTATTATTTTTTTATTTATTGAGATACATCACGAATTGGCCCTATGTCACCCAGCAATCCCCCGATTTAATCCTGGCCAATTTACAATTTCGATTTAAGCTACAAGCCTGTAGGTCTTTGGACTGTGGGACTGGGAGGAAACCCATCCGGTCACTGGGAGAAGGTACGCGGTGGCGGGAAGAGAGGGTTGTGGACCACGGGAGATACGGAAGGAGGGAGTGCATCAGAGGAAGATGATGGGCAGGTGAGGGGAAGGGAATGGGTAAGAGGGGAGCCAAAATGGGGAATACAAAAAGAGAGAAAGGGATAGAGGGAGGAATCACCGGAAGCTGGAGAAATCGAAATTCAAAGTAGTTTGGAGGCTACCCAGACGGAGTACGAGGTGTTGCTCATCCAGTCTGAGACTGGCCTCGTCGTGGCAGTAGAGGAGGCCGTGGAGCGACATGTCGGGATGGGATGGGATGGGAAGTAGAACTAAAATGAGTGGCCACCGGGAATACCTGCCATGGGTGACGGACGGAGGGAATGTGCCGGACAAAGCGGACCCCAATCTACGCCTGGTCTTACGAGACGAGACACTCTGATTTGGGTTATCACACCCCCATCCCTGAGATGTGAACTCGCTGTACAACGCCCACGGGAGAAGGATTCACCTACCCAAAGTATCTCCAAGGAGGGCGGAGAGCAGCAACAGCCATGGACCCATGTTCACCAGCTCAAGCACACATCGGCTAAAAGTGAAATCCGACTTTGGGTCTGCGGTGTAGGCGAGACACGGGGGTGGGGTATCTCTGCCACCGCCCAACAAGACTGCTCCTGTCCCTGTTGATCGTAAATTCCCAGAAGCTGCACGAATCGGTGGTGAACTTCCAGTTCCCGCAGCAACCGGCGTCAAAATATGTTCCTAAACCACCTCCGGAGACTCTAAGCACTGGGGGAGTCGCCGGGGCGACGGTATGAAGCAGCGAGAACGCAGACTTTCGCCAATTCTTCCCTCTCCTTCCCACAAAGTCACTGAAAGAGACGATAGTCCCCAACCCCTAACCCTGCATCCACCAATAGAATAACAATCTTTATCTTCCTAAATACAGGCTACACAAACTGGAATAAGGGAAAGGCGAGGACACAAACCTACCGGCTGCAAACAAGGTAACCAAACTGAGAGCAATAAGAACTCTGACAAACTGAACTACCTGGTAACTCGGGTACACCAGAATCTTCAATTCAATGTTCAAAGTACATTTGTTATCAAAGTGCATATATGTCACTCAGCGATTCAGTGTTTTGCAGACATTTACAGGAAAATAAGAACATAAAATAGAATTAATGAAAAACTACATAAACAAAGACTGTAAAACAACCAATGTGCAAAAGAAGATAAATTATGCAAATAAATAAATACTGAGATCATGAGTTGTAGAGACCTTGAAAGAGAGTCCATACCTTGTAGATTCAGTCCAGAGCTGTGGTGAGTGAAGTTATCCATGCTGGTTCCAGTGCCTGGTAGTAAATATTGTTGTAGGGTAAAAACTATTCCTGAACTTCCTGCCTGACAGTAGAAGTTAGAGGAGAGCATGGCCTGGAGGATGGATGCTGGTTTCACGTGGCAGTGCTCCCTATAGATCTCAATGCGGACACCTGACTGGTCTCCAAAGTGACCCCAGCAGAGGCAATTGGGATACTTGTCTTCATTACTTGCAGCATAAGAACAGGTTAGTTATGGTAAAACCTTATAAATCATCAGTTACGTTGCAGCTGGAGTACCCCTCCAGAGTCACTTAGATCACATTTCTTCCCCATTCTGATGTTTGGTCTGAAGAACAACTGAACCTCTTGACCTTGTCTGCTGCTTTCATGCATTGACTTGCTGCCACAAGGTTGGCTGATTAGATATTTGCATTAACAAGTAGGCGTACAGGTGTACCTAATAAAGTCACCACTGAGAGTACATTAATGAGTTAATGTAAGGGGTTTCCTTCTGTTAATTGGGTTTATGTGAAGAGGATTGGAAGACAGGGCCTGATCAGATGGGCAGCCAACGGGAAGATGAAATTGAACCTAAAGAATGTGACATAGTGCATTTGGGGAGTTGCCCAAGGCCAGAGAATGTGCCAAGTCCATCTCAATTATCCCAAAATCCCTAAAAGACAACCCTGAGCTAATTTAATTGACTCTGCAAGATATAAAGAAACAGCTAAGAACATCATATATAGCAAAGACAAAGTACAAGTAACAGCAGAGAGGAAGGAAATAAGAAAAGGGAACAGCGTTTTTGCAGGAGATGGTTGGAAGAGCTATAGTCAAGATACCCATGGTACTCTGTAGGTTTATAAAAGACGTCAGTTGACAGTTTGTCTCCAGAGATAGAGACAGAAAGATCGAGAAAGGAAAGGAAGGTGTCAGAAATAGACCAAGTGAATTTAAGGGCAGACTGGAAGCTGGAGGAAAAGTTGAGGAAAATGATGAGCTCAGCATGGATGCAGGAAACATGGAAACATAGAAAAGCTACAGCACAATAGGAAGCTTAATGGTCTGAGGGTGGATAAATCTCCTGGACCTGATGGAATGCTCCCTTGGGTTCTGAAGGAAGTAGCTGGAGAGACTGCAGAGGCATTAACAATGATCTTTCAAGAATCGATAGATTCTGGCATTGTACCAGATGACTGGAAAATTGCGAATGTTACTCCGCTATTTAAGAAGGGTGGGAGGCAGCAGAAAGTTAACCTAACGTTAGTGGTTGGGAAGTTGTTGGAATCGATTGTTAGGGATAAGATTGCACAGTACCTGAAGGCACGTGACGAGATAGGCAAAAGAAAGCCCTGAAAGGGAAATCCTGCCTGACTAAACTACTGCAATTTTTTGAGGAAATTACAAGCAGGGTAGACAAAGGAGATGCAGTAGACGTGGTGTACATGGATTTTCAGAAGGCCTTTGACAAGGTGCCGCACATGACGCTACTTAGCAAGATAAGATCCCATGGAATTACAGGGAAGTTAGTACATTGGGTGGAGCATTGGCTGATCGGCAGAAAACAGAGAGTGGGAATAAAGGGATCCTATTCTGGCTGGCTGCCGGTTACTGGTGGAGTTCCACAGGGGTCTGTGTTGGGATCGCTGCTTTTTACGATGTATGTCAATGATTTGGACTATGGGATTAATGGATTAATGCCGATGATACAAAGATAGGTCGAGGAGCAGGTAGGGTTGAGGAAATAGAGAACCTGCAGAGAGACTTGGATAGTTTAGGGGAATGGGCAAAGGAGTGGTAAATAAAATACAATGTTGGAAAGTGTATGGTCATGCACTTTGGTGGATGAAATAAATGGGCAGACTATTAATTAGATTGGGGAGAGAATTCAAAATGCAGAGATGCAAAGGGACTTGGGAGTCCTCATGCAGGAAACCCTAAAGATTAACCTCCAGGTTGAGTCGGTGATGAAGAAGGCGAATGCAATGTTGGCATTCATTTCTGGAGGTATAGAATATAGAGCAGGCATGTGATGCTGAGGCTCTATAAGGCACTCCTGAGACCACACTTGCAGTATTGTGTGCAGCTTTGAGCTCCTTATCTTAGAAAGGATATCCTGACATTGGAGAGGGTTCTGAGAAAGATTCACGGGAATGATTCCAGGAATGAAAGGGTTACTGTATGAGGAATGTCTGGTAGCTCTTGGGCTGTATTCCCTGGAGTTCAGGAAAATGAGGGGGATCAATGAAACATTCTGAATGTTAAAAGGCCTGAACAGTTCAGATATGGCAAAGTTATTTCCCATGGTAAGGGAGTGTAGGACAAGAGGGCACGACCTCAGGATTGAAGGATGTCCATTTAGAACAGAGATGCAAAGAAATTACTTTAGTCAGAGGGTGGTAAATCTGTCGAATTTATTGCCATGAGCTGCTGTGAAGGTCAAGTCATTGAGTGCATTTAAGGCAGAGTTAGATAGTTTCTTAATTAGCCAGGGCATCAAAGGGTATGTGGAGAAAGCAGGGGAGTGGGAATGACTGGAAGAATTGGATCAGCCCATGATTGAATGGCGGAGCAGACTTGATGGGCTGAATGGCCTATTTCTGCTCTTATATCTTATAGTCGTATGGTCTTTGGAGTGTGGGAGGAAACCCACAGATCGGATTAGAATCTACAGGACGTGACAGGCAGCTGATGCTGTACTGTGGGCCATGGGCAGGAGCGGGGCGAGGCTATGGTGAGCCGTTGAGAGGTGAGAATGTAATGAGGGCCACCACTAAGTGAGACTGTAGTGTGGATAAGTCTGTATTGAGAGCCATCAGTGAAATTTCAGAGACAGCCACTGAAACCTATAGGCAAGTATAATTGCAATGAAGATGAACAAGTATTAGACCGTGCAATGATCACGACCAAGTGAGATTGTAGGAGGAGTCGCAAATGGGTTGGACTGTACTGAGGGTTATAGGTGAGCTAGACCTTACACAGTGTTACCACCATTAGGTGACTGTGTTGAGAATCCTAGCAGGATGAGAGTGGGGAGCACAGTGGGGTGACTGTACATAGATAGACAATAGACAATAGGTGCAGAAGTAAACCATTTGGCCCTTCGAGTCTGCACCGCCATTCTGAGATCATGGCTGATCATCTACTATCAATACCTGGTTCCTGCCTTGTCCCCATAACCCTTGATTCCCCTATCCATAAGATACCTATCTAGCTCCTTCTTGAAAGCATCCAAAGAATTGGCCTCCACTGCCTTCTGAGGCAGCATGTTCCACACCTCCACAACTCTCTGGGAGAAGAAGTTCCTCCTCAACTCTGTCCTAAATGACCTACCCCTTATTCTTAAACCATGCCCTCTGGTACTGGACTTTCCCAGCATCTGGAACATATTTCCTGCCTCTATCTTGTCCAATCCCTTAATAATCTTATATGTCTCAATCAGATCCCACCTCAATCTCCTTAATTCCAGCGTGTACAAGCCCAGTCTCTCTAACCTCTCTGCGTAAGACAGTCCGGACATCCCAGGAATTAACCTAGTGAACCTACGCTGCACCTCCTCCACAGCCAGGATGTCCTTCCTTAACCCTGGAGACCAAAACTGCACACAATACTCCAGGTGTGGTCTCACCAGGGCCCTGTACAAATGCAAAAGGATTTCCTTGCTCTTGTACTCAATTCCCTTTGTAATAAAGGCCAACATTCCATTAGCATTCTTCACTGCCTGCTGCACTTGTTCATTCACCTTCAGAGACTGATGAACAAGTACTCCTAGATCTCTTTGTATTTCTCCCTTACCTAACTCCACACCGTTCAGATAATAATCTGCCTTCCTGTTCTTGCTCCCAAAGTGAATAACCTCACACTTATTCACATTAATCGCCATCTGCCAAGTTTCTGCCCACTCACCCAGGCTATCCAAGTCACCTTGAATTCTCCTAACATCCTCATCACGTCACACTGCCACCCAGCTTAGTATCATCAGCAAACTTGCTGATGTTATTCACAATGCCTTCCTCTAAATCATTGACGTAAATCGTAAACAGCTGTGGTCCCAATACCGAGCCCTGTGGCACCCCACTAGTCACCACCTGCCATTCCAAGAAACACCTATTCACTGCTACCCTTTGCTTTCTAGCTGCCAACCAGTTTTCTATCCATGTCAATATCCTCCCCCCAATGCCATGAGCTCTGATTTTACCCACCAATCTCCTATGTGGTACCTTATCAAATGCCTTCTGAAAGTCAAGGTACACCACATCCACTGGATCTCCCGCGTCTATCTTCCTGGTTACATCCTCGAAAAACTCCAATAGATTAGTCAAGCATGATTTGCCCTTGGTAAATCCATGCTGGCTCAGCCCAATCCTATCACTGCTATCAAGATATGCCGCTATTTCATCTTTAATAATGGACTCTAGCATCTTCCCCACTACTGATGTTAGGCTAACAGGGTGATAGTTCTCTGTTTTCTCCCTCCCTCCTTTCTTAAAATGTGGGATAACATTAGCCATCCGCCAATCCACAGGAACTGATCCTGAATCTAAGGAACATTGGAAAATGATCACCAATGCATCTGCAATTTCCAGAGCCACCTCCTTTAGTACCCTAGGATGCAGACCATCTGGACCTGGGGATTTGTTAGCCTTCAGTCCCATCAGTCTACTCATCACCGTTTCCTTCCTAATGTCAATCTGTTTCAGTTCCTCTGTTACCCTATGTCCTTGGCCCATCCATACATCTGGGAGATTGCTTGTGTCTTCCCTAGTGAAGACAGATCCAAAGTACTTATTAAATTCGTCTGCCATTTCTCTGTTTCCCATAACAATTTCTCCCAATTCATTCTTCAAGGGCCCAACATTCTTCTTAACTATCTTCCTTCTCTTCACATACGTAAAAAAACTTTTGCTATCCTCCTTTATATTCCTAGCTAGCTTGCGTTCATACCTCATTTTTTCTCCCCGTATTGCCTTTTTAGTTAAGTTCTGTTGCTCCTTAAAAATTTCCCAATCATCCATCTTCCCACTCACCTTAGCTCTGCTATACTTCTTTTTTAATGCTATGCTATCTCTGACTTCCTTTGTCAACCACTGTGGCCACTTTCCCCCCTTTGAATCCTTCCTTCTCCGGGGGATGAACTGATTTTGCACCTTGTGCATTATTCCCAAGAATACCTGCCATTGCTGTTCCACTGTCTTTTCTGCTAGGATATCCGACCAGTCAACTTTGGCCAGCTCCTCCCTCATGGCTCCATAGTCTCCTTTGTTCAACTGCAATACTGACACTTCTGATCTGCCCTTATCCCTCTCAACTTGCAGATAAAAACTTATCATATTATGGTCACTACCTCCTAATGGCTCCTTGAGTTCAAGATCACTTATCAAATCCTGTTCATTGCACAACACTAAATTCAGAATAGCCTTATCCCTGGTCGGCTCTTGTACAAGCTGCTCCAAAAATGCATCCCGTAGGCACTCTACAAACTCCCTATCCTGGGGTCCAGTACCAACCTGATTTTCCCAGTTCACCTGCATGTTGAAATCCCCCATAACTACTGCGACATTTCCTTTGCCACATGCCATTGTTAACTCCCAATATCCATGCTACTGTTTGGGGGCCTGTAGATAACACCTATTAGGGTCTTTTTGCCCTTACTGTTCCTCAGTTCTATCCACACTGACTCTACTTCTCCTGATTCTATGTCTCCCCTTGCAAGGGACTGAATCTCATTCCTCACCAACAGGGCCACCCCAACCCCTCTGCCCACTTTTCTGTCCCTTCAATAGCACGTATACCCTTGTACATTCAATTCCCAGGTCTGATCCCCCTGCAGCCATGTCTCCGTTATCCCAACATCGTAGTTACCCATTTGCACCTGAGCTTCAAGCTCATCCGCCTTCTTTCTGACACTTCGTGCATTCAGATATAGAATTTTTAACCCATTTCTCCTCTCTCTGTTTAAATCGCTGCCTATTGTGAATAACCCAGCTCCCCGAACTCTCACCGGGCTATACGCCCCTTGAATTTTGTTGTCCTTCTTAAATTTACTTACTCTTTCTGCACATTTAACTCCGTGCTCCGTCAGACCATCCCTCTGCACATGTATCCTCCTTATCACTCGTTCCGCCTCACCTTTCTCTACTTCACACTTAATATTCCGGAACTGTGTAGTCCCCACCTGTCCTTTATACTTCATCTCGCTATCCTCTCTCACATTCTGAATCCCTGCCCCCTGCAAATTTAGTTTAAACCGCCCCCCCCAAGCAGCACCAGCAAACTTTCCTGCAAGAATGTTAGTACCCCTCCAGTTCAGGTGTAAACAGTCCCGTCGGAACAGATCCCACCTTCCCTGGAACAAAGCCCAATTATCTAAAAACCTGAAGCCCTCCCTCCTGCACCATCCTCTCAGCCACGTATTGATCTGTGTCATCCTTCTGTTCCTCGCCTCACTCGCACGTGACACAGGTAGCAATCCTGAGATTGTTACCCTGGAGGTCCTGCCCTTCAGCTTCGCACCTAACTCCCTGAACTCACTATGCAGGACCCCCTCACTCTTCCTACCCACGTCGTTGGTCCCTACATGGACCACAACATCTGGATTCTTGCCCTCCCTCTCGAGAATAACCTGCACCCGATCTGAGATGTCCCGGACCCCGGCACCAGGGAGGCAACATACCATCCGAGACTCCCGATCTCCCCCACAAAATCTCCTATCTGCCCCCCTGACTATAGAATCCCCTATCACTACCGCTGTCCTCTCTTCCCTCCTCCCCTTCTGAGTCAAGGGTCCAATCTCAGTGCCAGAGACAGGACCACTGCAACTTGTTCCTGGTAGGTCATCCCCACCAACAGTATCCAAAGCAGTATACTTATTGTTGATGGGAATGGCCACAGGGGTGCTCTGCACTCTCTGCCTGCTCCCCCTCCATCTCCTGACAGTCACCCAGTTGCCTACCTCCTGTCTTTTCGGTGTGACTACCTCCTGATAACTCTTATCTATCTCTGTCTCTGTCTCCCGAATGATCCAGAGTTCATCCAGCTCCAGCTCCAATTCCCTAACTCGCTCTGATAGGAGCTGCAGCTGGATGCACCTTCTGCAGGTGTGGTCATCAGGGTCAACTGTGTTGACCCTGACCTCCCACATACTGCATACGGAGCACACCACTGCTCTAACTATCTCCCCCATTACCTGATCCCAGATTAATCAGAATAAATGAAAAAGTACCTACCGACCTTACCTTTTTTCCTCAGCAAGCACGTACTCAGGCTCACTGATTACCTCTCACCGAAGACCCCCTTACGCCGAAGCCCACTGAGACAAAGCCCAGCACTCCGCTGCCCGCACCTGAAAGTGATCCTCTTTTTAAACTCCCCGCTCGCCGCTGACATCACCCGTCTGAACATTACTCAACAAAGCTTCAGTATACGAGGGGTGATTGATAAGTTCGTGGCCTAAGGTAGAAGGAGTCAATTTTTAAAAACCTAGCAAATTTATTTTTCCTACATTTACACACTTAGTCCAGCGGTCGTGGTTCATACGGATCCCTTCTTTGCAGAAGTCGGTGTCTCGGACCTCCAGAAGTGGTCTACAGCAGGGGCAATTGATAAGTTTGTGACCTAAGGTAGAAGGAGATGAGTTATTAACTTCAAACTTTCTGCATTTTCACTCAGAGTTGAACTGCACATGCATGTAACGAGAGCTGTATAACTCATCTCCTTCTACCTTAGGCCACAACCTTATCAATCACCCATGCTGTATATCCCAGGGTGAATACACAGTGTCTGACCCACAGTACGTAGACCCTGTGTGAATGGACCATACCTGACCCACTGTACCCCGTCCCAGGGTGTGGCTAGACAGCATCTGACCCATTACACCAGTCACAGGGTAGGTGGAAGATGCGTCCAATTAATTAGAGATTTCATGACAATTCAGATTCCAATAAGTTTTGCTCATATTTAGTTTGGGAACAGATCAAATCTTCAGGCCTGGACATGCGAAGGGCAGCCAGCCAATTAAAACTGGGGCAGTGCTAAAGGCTGAAACAGTTGAGCCGGACATCAGAGGTTGGGGAATGAGAAGGTGTTATGCAGATATAACGTTAAAAACCCATGTAGAGAACTGAAAAGGTGGATGAAATTTTTTTAGTTGAGTCACTACCAATCAAAGACAGTGAGAACATGGGTGATGGGTGACCAGGGAGGTAACAGTTAGGATAATGGCCAGAGAGGTAAGGGTTAGTGCAGGATGGTAATCAGAGAGTGTTTGAGTCATTGAATCTCAAGTTGAAGTTCAAGTTTAATTGTGATTCAACCATTCATGAATACAGCCAGGCAGCTGAGTGTTACTCCAGGGCCAAGGTGCAAAACACAGTACTGTACCAGCAGTCACACAAAAAATATATAGCCCAAGTCCACGACTGTGGCAGCAGTCTGCAGTCAAATACACTGCAGCTCATCACCGGCGGCAGCACCAACTCCAGAATGGATGCCATGTCCAGCACTCCGGTGGAGCATCCAGCTCCAATGCAACAGCAAACAGGCCACACCACGGCTCGAGATCTAGTCCCCTCTATGACCAGGGCTATCTGCTCCCACTGTTTGCCAATAAACTAATGAACTGCACTTGGAGTATTCTACAGCACCAATGTTGAGCAGGTTCCTGCGATCGCAAGAGAAGTGACTACGGTGATCAGTTGCACATGGACGTCTCTCTGTCTCAGGCAGCATCATGGTCTGCACCAACTCCAGCTCCTTCACTTTCTCCACCAACGAGCAGCTCGCTGATGGAGCAGACCTGTGGTATTTTAAGTTCTTAATGTCCTGCAGGGTCCTACGATTGCAAAAAAAAATTTTAAAAGACAAGATAAAAGCAAGAATCCGATACTATATCAGGCATGACCAAGGGCTTCACAGCAAGTCTGATGCTAGGCAAAGGCAGAAGTTGAAATAAAAATGACAGCAAATGACCTCAACGCTGGAAACATTACAAGTTCAAGTTCAAAGTAAATTTATTATCAAAGTACGTACGAGGGGTGATTGATAAGTTTGTGGCCTAAGGTAGAAGAAGTTAATTTTAGAAAACCTAGCACATTTATTTTTCAACATAGTCCCCTCGTACATTTACACACTTAGTCCAGCAGTTGTGGAGCATACGGATCCCTTCTTTGTAGAAGTTGGCATCTTGGACCTCCAGAAAGTGGTTCACAGCAGGGGTGATTGATAAGTTTGTGGAGATGAGTTATACAGCTCTCGTTACGTGCACGTGCAGTTCAACTCTTTGAGTGATTATGCAGAATGTTTGAAGTTAATAACACAAAGAAGGGATCCGTATGCTCCACAAACTTATCAATCACCCCTTGTATATGTCACCATATACTTGAGATTCATTTTCTTTCAGGCATTTACAGGGAAAAAGGAATACAATTGAATTTTACGAAAAACGATACATAAATAGACAAAGACTGACAAATACCAGAATCAGAATCAGGTTTATTATCACCAGCACGTGCCGTGAAATTTGTTAATTTAGCATCAGCAGTACAATGCAATAAATAATATAGAACAAAAATCAATCAATCAATTACAGTATATATGTATACTGAATAGATTAAAAATTGTGCAAAAACAGAAATAACATATATTTAAAAAGTGAGGTAGTGTCCAAGGGTTCAATATCTATTTGGGAATTGGATGGCAGGGGGAAACAAGCTGTTCCTGAATCGCTGAGTGTGTGCCTTCAGGCTTCTGTATCTCCTACCTGATGGTAACAGTGAGAAAAGGGCATGCCCTGGGTGCTGGAGGTCCTTAATAATGGGCGCTGCCTTTCTGAGGCACCGCTCCCTGAAGACATCCTGGGTATTTTGTAGGCCAGTGCCCAGGATGGAGCCGACTAGATTTACAACCCTCTGCAGCTTCTTTCAATCCTGTCTAGTAGCCCATTCCTCACCACACACACACCCATACCAGACAGTGATGCAGCCTGTCAGAATGCTCTCCACGGTACATCTATAGAAATTTTTGAGTGTTTTTGTTGATATACCAAATCTTCTCAAACTCCTAATGAAGCATAGTCACTGTCTTGCCTTCCTTATAGCTGCATCAATATGTTAGGACCAGGTTAGGTCCTCAGAGCACCCAGTCATGGGTATAGAGAGAGTAGAGCAGTGGGCTAAGCACACACCCCTGAGGTGCACCAGTGTTGATCGTCTTCGAAGAGGAGAGATTATCACCAATCTGCACAGATTGTGGTCTTCTGGTTAGGAGGTCAAGGATCCAATTGCAGAGGGAGGTACAGAGGCCCAGGTTCTGTAACTTATCAATCAGGATAGTGGGAATGATGGTGTTAAATGCTGAGCTATAGTTGGTGAACAACATTCTGACATAGGTGTTTGTGTTGTCCAGGTGGTCTAAAGCCTTGTGGAGAGCCATTGAGATTCCATCTGTCATTGACCTATTGTGGTGATAGGAAAATTGCAATGGGTCCAGGTCCTTACTGAGGCAGGAGTTCAGTCTAGTCATGACCAACTTCTCAAAGCATTTCATCACTGTAGATGTGAGTGCTACCAGGCAATAGTCATCATGGCAGCTCACATTACTCTTCTTTGACACCAGTATAATTGTTGTCTTTTTGAAGCAATGAGAGGTTGAAAATGTCCTTGAATACTCCCACCAGTTGGTTGGCACAGGTTTTCAGAGCCTTACCAGGTACCTCATTAGGGCTTTCTGCCTTGCAAGGGTTCACCCTCTTTAAAGACAACCTAACATCGCCTCTGAGACAGAGATCACAGGGTCATCAGGTGCAGCAGGGATCTTCACAGCTGCAGTTATAGTCTCCCTTTCAAAGTGGGCATAGAAGACATTGAGGTCATCTAGTTGTGAAGCATCACTGCCATTCATGCCTTTGGGTTTCGCTTTGTAGGAAGTAATATCTTGCAAATTCTGCCAGAGTTGCAGTGCATCCGATGTTGCCTCCAACTTTGCCCTTGAATTAGCCCTCCACAAATCATACCTGGGTCACCAGACTTGAATGCCACAGATCTAGCCTCCAGCATACAACGTACCTCCTGGTTCATCCACAGCCTTTTGTTTGGGAACTACAGTAAGTCTTTGTAGGCACACTCTCATCCACACAGGTTTCAATGAAGTCAGTAACAACTGCAGCATACTCATCCAGGTTCGAAGATGAATCCCTGAATACAGTTCAGACTATCAATTCAAAGCAGTCCTGTAGGCGCTCCTGTGCTTCCCTTGTCCAAACCTACTTGGTCCTCACTACTGGTGCTGCAGTCTTCAGTCTCTGCCTATACTCAGGGAGTAGAAGTACAGCCAGGTGATCAGACTTCCCGAAGTGAGGGCGTGGAATAGTACAGTCGGCATTCTCGATGTGGCAACAGTGGTCCAATGTGCAAAAGAAGGCAAACTGCGCAAATAAAAAATAATACTGAGAACATGAGTTGTAAAGAGTCCTTGAAAGTGAGTGTGTAGGTCATAGAATCTGCTCAGAGTAGTGTTGAGTGAAGTTATCCACACTGGTTCAGTAGCCTGACGGTTGTAGAGTGATAACTGTTCCTGAACCTGGTGGTGTGGAACCTAAGTCTTCTATACCTCTTGCCTGATGTTAGTAGTGAGAAGATTGCATGGCTGGATGGAGGGGGTCTTTAGTGATGGATGCTGCTTTTTGTGGGGATGCCCCATGTATATGTACTCAGTGGTGGGGGCTGGGTGGGATAGTTTTGCCTGGGCTGTATCCACCACGTTCTCTTTACTTTTCCATTCCTGGACTTTGGTGTTTCCATGCCCAGCCAACCAATTAGAATGCACTCCACTGTGCATCTACAGAACGTTGTCAAAGATTTTGGCGACATGCCAACTCCAAGCAAACTTCTAAGCCAGTAGAAACACTATCACGTCTTCTGGGTGATAACACTTAAGTGATAGTCCCAATACTATTCCTTTGATATGCTAATACCAAGGAGTTTAAAGCTACTGACCCTCCCAACTTCCATTCCTCTAATGAAGGCTGGGTCATGGACCTCTGGGTTCCTCCCCCTGTAGATAATCATCATCTCTGGCTTTGCTGACATTGAGTGAGATGTTGCCAGATTTTCAATTTCCCTCTTATATGTTGATTTGTCACTACCTTTGATTTGCCCAGCAGTCATGTTGTCAGAAACTTTTAAGTACCACAATAGAACTGTACGTAGCCACTCCTCAGAAGTATAAAGCAAATAGAGCTGAGATCTAATCATCATCAAAGATCCACAACAACACAGGTTATTGATTGGTGGACCAGCCTCTATGGGCAAAGTGGACATTGCTTCTACTCCTGTTGTAATTTCCTCTGGTCCTCCTGAGGTAACATCATTAATGATGTTGGGAGCAGTGACATCTGGATGAGAAAGTAAATTAAAAATGTTGTGCAAGCTAGCTGTATCAAGTTGTAAATTCTAGTTTAAAAAAACAGTGCAAAGAAGAGATTCTCATATTTTACTGAACACCTACGCTCTGTTCTTCTGGTGGTTTTTATATTTTTAGAACAGGAGAGCTATATTTTACATTCAGAAACCCATCCTGTGCCCTGCACTACAGTTTATGTAAAATTATAACTCTTCCAGCTGGGTGGCCGAGCTTTGCTCTTTTAAGAGATGCATCGATGAAAGGTGATAAAAATAGAATTGAGAAAAGCAGAGGATAACACTGATCCTGATCAGTGGCCTTTAGAACAAGTAGCAACCCGGACCAGTCAGTTTTGCACATTGCAAGCACAGCTCTAAGGGCCCCGAAGCAGCTTCTGACTCATTACTTTACGGTACAACTATGTGCCAGTGTGAGAGAAGCAGAACACGTTCTCATCACTGTCGCTAAGTGCCAACTCCATGCTCCACAGCAAGTCCCATCCGGTTTAGTGCAGTGCCAGGCATTGTGGTTCACTGAGAGTGCACTTGCCTCTGGGTCAGAAGTCTTAAGGTTAAACCCACAGTGAGGAAGAGGACAAATTCATAGACTTTAATTCATAATCTGGGCTGGCTTTTAATGTGGCTTTAGCCTAATATCTCTTCTACCCTTTCAACCAAGTTGAGCTTATGATACCCTAAAGACTTGCTGAAGGTATTCAGTACATTGGTTACTTGGCCAGCTTGGTGCTCGAATACATGAGGCAGCTCAGTCACAGTGTTTCCAATAGTGTCAACGCACAGTTTGGGAATGCACTGTCTTACTTTGTTCCAGGTCTTTCACAGAATCTCCCTGCTGTTGTAGAACAAAACCGTGGGAATGTCAGATAATTGTTGAACATTATTGTGTTTAGAATTGGATAATGCAGTTCCTGCAGGAAGCCCATCGGTAAAAGGGGCCCTATGGTCCCTCCAAGCTCATTGATGATCACAACCAGGTGTGGCCAACCAGCCACACTGTACTGCTGTGACCGGGAAATCCACACGGGAAATGGGGTTGGACAATGGCCTGATCTTCCTCATAACTTAATAAACCAGACCGTATCACTTACATAGGAATTTTTTAAAGACTGACTATAACCTGTAATGAAGTTGGAGGTGGAGTTAAGGTCGTGCTAAACATTGACTCCTTTGCTTGATTCTTCAGAAACAGTTCTACTTCCATCTTTAATATCTATATTTTTCCCTTTCAGGGCTCTTTTGAAGAACTTGACCTGGATTTTCATGCTGACTTGGGTTCTTTGTGGGATGGGACCCGTTCTGGGGTTTCAGGACTGGCCGATGGTCAGCACGCCAAGGGGTCAGCCTGAGAGGCAGCCTACTGTTTGGAAAGCTAAGATCTCAGGATTCTGGAGACAGGCGGATTGAGGGTTGGTGTCACAGCAGGAGACTCGTGTCTCATCAGGGAGGCCAGAAAATTTTTCGCTGTGGGCCTGAAGACCCGAGATCTTTGCCATCTTTAGGCACAGAGCTCGTAAAAGGCGACGAAATGGACTTCTTAACATCATAAACCGACGGGTTGTTGTTATGTCTCCCGCTCACTGTGAAAATGGGAGACACCTCCCTCTCCCTTGTCAGGGACAGTGAGAACCTGTGGGTTGTCGAATGTCGGATGGAATGCGAAGCCTTTGGGGTAACTGCAAGTCTGTGTCTTTTCTATCACTTAGCTCACGCTTGAGCTCAGTAGTGGGTGCTCTTTTTTGTTTTGCCGGGGTGAAGGGGGGGGAGTTGTGCTTACTGCCGCTTACGTGCAGGAGGAGGGCGCTGGGGGGACTTTGGGGTTCTCACATTTATCAGTCGTTCATTCTTTGGGGCACTCCCCTGTTTTAGTGGATGTTTTGAGAAGAATAATTTCAGGATGTATACTGTACACATTTCAGGATATACATTGTATACATTTCAGGATGTATGTTATATACATTTCAGGATGTACATTGTATACATTTCTCTGACATTGAATTGGACCTTTGAACCTTTGACCTTGACTGCATTGATTTGAAGATTTAAGGATTATCTTTATTTGCCACATGTAACATACAGTGGAATGTGTTGTTTGAGTCAACGCCCAACACAGTCCAGGAATGTGCTGGGGGCAGCCTGCAAGTGTTGCCACACTTCCAGTGCCAACACAGTGTGCCTACAACTTACTAACATAACCAATATGCCTTTGGAGTGTGCCAGGAAACTCGAACACTCGGAGAAAAACTATGCGATCATGGGGAGAAACTCCTTTACAGACAGTGGTGGGAATTGAACTCTTATCTTCCGACTGCAGGTGTTAACTGCTACACTACCCAGCTGCCCTTTTGATTTTTTAAAATGTGTTTTATGTTAAGAAAAAACAAAAAGCATTTTCTGTGGCTGCAGGAATCAGACATTGAAATCCTCTATTCAGAAAAATGTTTTATGTTTTAAAAAAGATCATTTTATGTAAAGGTGATTCTAGGCTTATGGCTTAGAATAGAGGTCGCCAACTGGTCGATCTTTCAGACTTTCCCAGTAGATCCTGAAGAAAAATCAAAAATAAATAGACAAATACTGTTGTAATGTGAGCATTATAAAAGTAAGCAGTACTAATTAGGATAATGGTAATATAGCAATATTTTCGCTAAAAAGCTGTTTGTAAAGAGAGATTGTTTCCGGGTTGCGGGGTTTAGTTCCGTTCTTTCTGCCCAGTGCATGTGTGTAGTTCTGCCGCTATGCACCGCGTTTTCAGCGTAGCCTGTGCTGCATCAAAGTGACCAATCAGATTAGGGATTAGAGTACTGGCTGTCGCAAACATCAATATGCAGCAGTGGTCCCCAACCTCCGGGCCGCGAAGCATGCAGGGGTGCAGCGGTAGTCGGGATGCACACAGCACATTTTTAAGAAAAAAAGCCGAAATAAACAAGCTAATTAATTAGGTGAATGTTGGCTCAGATCAGAGGCGACGCAATCCGCAATCGCTCGTGATATCCTGATAGCATAGTGGAGGCTCCACGAAAGAAGGCGAAAACACAAATTCCATCCAGAATGGGAAGAGGAATTTCTATTTACCTTGGTGAAAGACAAGTGTGTATGTATGTTGTGCCACCAAACACAAGCACTGACTAAAAGAGGGAATCTGGAGCGGCACTACAACACCAACCACCAGGAATTTAAAGACACCTACCCCCCAAAGAGCGCAATTCGTGCCTGGAAAGTTGAGCTGAAATCGGGGTTGAAGGCCCAGCAATCGTTTTCCACAAAACATGCTGCTCAAAATAAGGCTGCTATTGAAGCATCATTTCGTGTAAGTCACCTTTTGGCTAAACACAAGAAGCCTTTTACAGATGGCGATTTATTCAAGGAAGCAATGGTCATTACCGCAGAGACTGTTTTTAATGACTTTAAAAACAAAAACGACATCACAACCGCAATACGTAATATACCGCTTGGCCCTGCAACAGTGACAAGGAGGGTAGAGTCATTGTCAGAGGACGTGAATATTTTTCACTACAGTTCGATGAATTCCTGGATGTAATGCAAACAGCTCAGCTTGTTGTATTTGTCAGAATGGCTTTCCAGGATTTTACAACAAAGGGGGACTTCCTCACTCTTTTACAATTAAAGGAAAGAACGAGAGGTAAGGATATTTACAATGAGTTTAAAAAAACATGTCCGTGAAAATGACATCCCCATTCATAAACTGGTGGCAATTACTACTGATGGGGCTGAGCAATGCGCAGTGTGCGTGTTGGTTTTACACCACTAAAAGTCAGTGCCTACTTCGGGTCAACTTATCTATGTGAAATTGCATTTTCACAGATGAAAATTATTAAATCTAAGTACAGGAGCTGATTTACTGACAGACACCTCATTAGGGTAGCCAACTTTCTCACTTCCAAATAACGGACAAAAGTAGCAGTCAAATCCCGGGACATTTGTGTTTACCCCGAGAAAGACTACCATGACCATGAAGCCTTGCGCAGGCACCTGTGCGCGTACGTGCCGATTTCTTTTCTTTACCCTACCAATCGGTTTTGGCTTAATTTTCATTATTTCTACTTTATATAGGCTGTGTATTTATCATATCATTCCTGCTTTTACTATATATTAGTGTTATTTTAGGTTTTGTGTTATTTGGTATGATTTGGTAGGTTTTTTTTGGGTCTGGAAACACTCAAAATTTTTTTCCATATAAATTAATGGTAATCGCTTTTTCAGCATAATGCATTTCAGCACGAAAGGTTTCATAGGAACGTTCTACCTTAGCGGGGAGAATACAGGACAGTTGGCAACCCTACACCTCACAGACTGTCTCAGACTGGCTGTCTGTAGTTATGAGCCAAATTTCAGGGAACTAGCAGAAAGTATTCAGTCCCAGTCATCACACTGAGTGCAACAGTCAATTTTTATTCATTTATTTTTTGTGTTGAAATAAAATTAAATAATGAAACTTAGAATTAAAGGTGCGAGGTATTGTAATATTCTTAAAGACAGCTATGGCCTGTTTGATATTCTAGTTACTGTGTTTTCTTGTTTGAATTAATCTGAAAGTTTGACAAAAGTATTTTGTGTAATTCAAATACAATTCGCCCAAATAAAAGGCCTCAAATTGGAAGTACAATCTGAGCTGTTCTTTCTCTAAACGATTTAGTAGGTAGATCTTGCCTTTCACTGAGGTCGAGGTAGGGGATCTTGGGCTTAAAAAGGTTGGTGACCACTAGCTTATAATGTAATACCCCCTGCAGCCTAGCTCCATTACGTCTCCTGGCTGTTCCTCAGAACGTGCGTTACAACAAGTACTGGAAGTGAATTTCAACCATTTCTTTGATATTAATTTGTGTTTACTTTATGTGGGCAAATAAACAGCCCTCTTAGCGAATAAGGCTGCCATGCTAAATGAATAAAGTCAATGAGGCACTGTAAAATCTTACTGATGAAACTTATGAGTAAGATTTTGCAATTAGTTAGCTGGATTTCTGTTACCAGTTGGAATAGTGTTACTGATCATACAACAGATAATGTTAATGGTGCTTCTGCACTGATGATTTTTGTGCTTGTGACCACTCTGTCAACTGTAGCATCAACATTTACTGCAAAGGGCAGAAGGACATAATGAATTGTCAGATAGAGGAGTGTCTGCTCCCTTGAACCTGTTCTACCATCCAGTGAGATCCAGCTGACATACTGTAAAATATAGGCTGATATAACTGTTTTCATTCCTTCAATATGTGGTTATCAAAAACCATCAGACTTTAGACTTAGCCTGTTGTTGCTGTAGAGTTCCAAGCTGAAACATTAGCCCTGCCTTCCTCTTTCCAGTCTGCCTTACCTGCTCTGTGTTTCTAAGAACTTGCATGTATTTTTTCTGTGGCGCTTTGGTTGAGAAATGGATATTGGCCAAATAATTCTGGGCACAAGCTTCAGAGCTTTTCCTCACTCTTCAAGTTGAGCTGAAACACCAGTCTTCTGGGTTTCTACCATTTTCACTAATACCAAAGAGTACTAGCGAGGTAAGGGAAGGAAAGGAGTGGGCAAGACTGCTGACTGTGCTGTGTACAGTGCCAGTATGATTTATAGGTCAATGCTTATGTTTGACATGGTTGAACCAACTCATTGCAAGTTCCAGCTCAAATTCAGGTTTAGTTATCATTTATCCAAAGGAAACAGCTTTCCACTGGGGCCAAAGTGCAAAGCACAGTACCAACAGTCATACACAGCACAAAGCACATACAGCACATTTAACTATAAAGCATACAGTCACACAAAAATATATACTGTATAAAGGCTAAGTCCCTGAGTGACGTGTCCTGAAAATTGATGGTGCATGGATGTTATCAGTCCACAGATGAATGTACACAAGCATGCACACAATCCAACTTGTCATTCCACCAAGTGAACACTGGATGGCAGCACTGATGGGAGGGCTCCAGCTGCCAACCCAGCAACTACACCGCCTCTAGTGTGGATTCTCTTGGACTGCTGCAACAGGCATGTCCACGGCTTGAGGCCCACTGCTCGCTACAACCGAGGCCACGCAGCTCGCTGCCATATGTCTTCCCAATAAACAAGGGAAACAGACTTGCAGCATTTTACATTACCAAAGTCCAACAGGGTCTTTCAATTGCAGGAGAAATGCCCTAGAGAGTCACTTGCTGTTAGGCTGCATACCGCGCACCAACTCCGAACTGGCAATAAGAGTCTGCACCAAGTCCAGCTCCTCTGCCAATAAGCAGCTCGCTGATGGGGTAGACCTGCAGTACTTGAAATTCTGAATGTCCAGCATTGTATTGTGATCATAAAGAAGACATTCAAAAAAGACAAAGCTACCTTAGGTTGGCCCCCGAGAGGCTGCTGTGTCCGAACATGTCATCATCTTACCGGAAAAATCAATAAATACATAATAAACAAAACAGCCACTTTAGAAAATAATCACAAGTAAATCTTAGCCCAAGAACAGATGTATCAGACCCAATCTTCCTGAAACACTGTAATTGTCACAACTGCACTCAAGCACACAAATGTACTGATCAATATAGATTCAGAAAAAAAGCATATGATTTTTGTAACTTATCCCCAGCAGAAATATACTTTTGATCAAATAATGACAAGAAAAGACAAAACATTACATTCATTTCAGGGCAGAAATTCCGTCATTACTCATAAACACATTCACCATAGCTGGGTTCAGTGAATGCTGCACTGAGGGAGCTGTTGACCTTTGGGCACAATGTTCATCCTGAGATCAGCCTGTCAGGTGTCTATCGAAGATCCATTGTTCTTCCAGCCGAATCCACCTGGTCTGGACAATACTTATCCTGCATCTAATATAATTAAGAGTAGATTTCTGATCTTATGAGGGTCCTTCACCCTTCTAGATTATCGATTGGAGTTGAGGATGGTTTGCTTCCACTCTAGTTTAGACCCATGGAAGATGCCTATGCAGGAATTCTTTTAACACGTATGTCTATTGTATACCAGCAACTACATGGAGTTGACAGAGTGGAGACTTGATCCAAAGGTAAGGAGGTCTAAGACGATCAAAGTCAAGCCTTTGCTGCAGAAAGATGACACTTTCACGGACTTTATTCACGGACTTTAAAAGCACAGATGTAGACAGAGTAGTACATTCTTGGTCATATCTTTTCCTTCTCCTTCACACACTGCTGCTGCTCCCCTCCTTACCATTTCTACTATTTTCCAAAACTTCAAAAATGAAAATGTATCTCAAATGTCTTACACTAAGCGTGAATCTTGAACACATCTTGATGTTGAAAGTCACCCTTTTTTCTAAGATTCAGCTGCCCTTAAATCTGGCATCAGCTGCGGCTATGCCTTGGCAAAGATGATGGTGCTGGCTCTGACTGAGTGTACGAAAGGTTGTCTAGGAGACATGACTAAAAATAACATCACACTCGGAGGACAATTCCTGGCTGGTGGGTTATCTAGACTCATTTTCCTTCAGTCTATCCTGTTCTAATTTGAGAGAACTTCACTAATTTA
Organism: Mobula hypostoma; assembly: GCF_963921235.1. NCBI lineage: Eukaryota > Metazoa > Chordata > Chondrichthyes > Myliobatiformes > Myliobatidae > Mobula > Mobula hypostoma. Next base: position 4,323,759 of record NC_086118.1, on the reverse strand, counting down.
TATTTTTCTTGTCACACTCCAACTCCAGTTCAATGTAAATAGATACGACAAAACTCAGCCACACAGGACCAAAGGTCCCATTCTTGGCTGAAATCCTATTCACCACCTTAAACATTGCACTTCTGCATAAGTACACGAAGGCTTTTGCGTGTTCCATTGACAGGACACACTGCAGCTTTGTCTGTCCCTCTCAAATCTGTCACCACTTGCAGCTGTCACTGAGGCCACTGTATATTCAGCAGGATCTCTGCAATTGACTAATGCTAACTGAAGACCTGACTTAGTGCCTGAAATAGTTATTTCTGGTTGTACTCAGTGAACTGTGCTTCGTTTATTAAGAGCCATGCCTTTGTAGCTGACTTCTATAGTAACACAGTCTGGCCAATGTAGGCAGCAGTGTAGGATGTGCTTGAATAGCTTGGGTGAGAGACCCAACAACACTTCCAGAATAACATACTCTTCACAAAAAGAAAGAAAATTGATTGTATCGTTAAACACTTTTCATAACTTTGGGATATCCAAAATCACTTTACAGACTATAAAGCATTTTTATAGTGTAAGCACAGAAGACTGCAGATGCTCAAATCTGGAGCAACAAATAAACTGCTGGAAGAACTCATAGGGTCAGGCAGCATCTGCGGAAGGAAATGAATAGTAGATGTTTCAGTCCAAAACATCAACTGTCCATTTTCTTGCACAGATGCTTCCTGAGCTGCTGATTTCCTCCAGCAGCATGTTAGTATTGAACTGTGATCCTTGCGTTGTAAGATTCTGCAGCCACTAGTCCACAGTTAACACAGTTAACAGGCAACAGCCAGACAATCAGTTTTAGTATCGCCGATTAAGGGTTAAACCTCTGAGAAACAAGGAAACCCACACAACTGATAAAATGATGCTGCATTTTTAACCACTCCCTGCATTTAAGCAGGTTCCCACCTACTTTAAAAAAAAACAAAATCATGCCAGTGCCTAAGAAAAACTAGGTAACATAGCCTAATTATTCCCACCTGATATCATGAAGTGCATCAAGAGGATGATCATGATACACATTAACTCCAGCTTCCGGGATAAGCTTGAAGCGCTTGCCTACTGCTGAGAAAGGTCTACAGCTGACTTCATCTTGTTGACCCAACACTCACCTCTGGAGCATCTGCACAGTAAAGAATTGTTGACTACAGCTCTGCCTTCAGTAATATAATTCCAAGCAAACTCACCACCAAGCTCCTAGAATTTGGACTCCCTCTACAACTACATCCTCGACTTCCTGACCTAACAGATTGCAATCGTTAAAGATAGGCAACAACACCTCCAAGGTTCAAATGTCTTGTTGTGAGAGGCCCCTTGGGTAAGAGTGACCATAATATGGTGGAATTCTTCATTAAGATGGAGAGTGCCATAGTTAATTCAGAAACAAAGTTTCTGAACTTAAAGAAGGGTAACTTTGAAGGTATGAGACGTGAATTAGCTAAGTTAGACTGGCAAATGATACTTAAAGGGTTGACGATGGATATGCAATGGCAAGCATTTAAATATTGCATGGATGAACTACAACAATTGTTCATCCCAGTTTGGCAAAAGAATAAATCAGGGAAGGTAGTGCACCCATGGCTGACAAGGGAAATTAGGGATAGTATCAATTCCAAAGAAGAAACATACAAATTAGCCAGAAAAAGTGACTCACCTGAGGACTGGGAGAAATTCAAAGTCCAGCAGAGGAGGACAAATGGCTTAATTAGGAAAGGGAAAAAAGATTATGTGAGAAAACTGGCAGGGAACATAAAAACTGACTGTAAAAGCTTTTATAGGTATGTGAAAAGAAAAAGATTGTTTAAGACAAATGTAGGTCCCTTACAGTCAGAAACAGGTGAATTGATTATGGGGAGCAAGGACATGGCAGAACAATTGAATAACTACTTTGGTTCTGTCTTCACTAAGGAGGACATAAATAATCTTCTGGAAATTGTAGGGGACAGAGGGTCTAGTGAGATGGAGGAACTGAGGGAAATACATGTTAGTAGGGAAGTGGTGTTAGGTAAATTGAAGGGATTAAAGGCAGATAAATCCCCATGACCAGATGGTCTGCATCCCAGAGTGCTTAAGGAAGTAGCCCAAGAAATAGTGGATGCATTAGTAATAATTTTTCAAAACTCTTTAGATTCTGGACTAGTTCCTGAGGATTGGAGGATGGTTCCAATGAACCCCGCTTTTTAAAAAAGGAAGGAGAGAGAAACCGGGGAATTATAGACCGGTTAGCCTAACATCGGTGGTGGGGAAAATGCTAGAGTCAGTTATCAAAGAAGTGATAACAGCACACTTGGAAAGCAGTGAAATCATCGGACGAAGTCAGCGTGGATTTGTGAAAGGAAAATCATGTCTGACGAATCTCATAGAATTTTTTGAGGATGTAATGTTACGTACCCCGTAACTGGGTTGCCAAACCAGCAGAAATGGATCACTCAGTTGGAGTCTGGAGTACTAGAACTAAGAAAGTTTTATTAAAGAAACAAGCAACACATTAATCGAAAGGATAATAAATGCAACAGTTCAGCGATGATAAACGCACATGTGCACAGAATTAAGATAACCGCATCAATCAAGCTCTATCGTTGTCTAGGGGTAAATGACCAATTTCAAAATGACTCAAAGTTCAGTCCAGTTTGTAGTTCAGTTCACAGTAATCGTTGTCATGGCGATGGACAAGGTGGGGAAGAGAGACATAGAATAGGAACAACTCATCATTCAGCACAGCTTCACTCACAGACCAGCGAGATGGCTCACAAACAGCATTTGGGCGGGTCCTTGGTGATGTCACCTGAGGTCACCGACTGTGACCCCTCCTCCAGATGCGGTCGATCCTCTGCAGTGAACCCGGCACCCAGGCAAGGGCGGACACACACCGGGTTCCCGCTGATCGTACCTTTCCACCCTGGTCGTTGTCTGGTACTTCTCACCCACTCGTGAGAAGCGTACCGCTTCCAGGGTCTCGTTACCTCGGGTGGCGTGTGTGTCTGTCTTAGCGAACCTGTCCCTTTTTATCCCCCTGCTGGGGTATCACCTGTCCATCACTTCAAACAGTTCAGGGTTCAAAGGGGGGAGCCGCTCCAGACAGCTCTTCCTCCCACATCCCTTCATTACACATCTCCAGACGCTGCTCCATTGTTCCTTATCTCTCCTTCCCCTGAGGGCAGGTGGCAGACCAACTGCTGATGCCACTGATGCTAGCCCAGGCCAGCAAACATCTTAATTTTATGTGTATTCTCGTAACAGTAACTAGTAGAGTGCATAGGGGAGAACCAGTGGATGTGGTATACTTGGATTTTCAAAAGGCTTTTGATAAGGTCCCACACAGGAGATTAGTGTGCAAATTTAAAGCACACGGTATTGGGGATATGGTATTGATGTGGATAGAGAATTGGTTGGCAGACAGGAAGCAAAGAGTGGGAATAAACGGGACCTTTTCAGAATGGCAGGCAGTGACTAGTGGGGTACCGCAAGGCTCGGTGCTGGGACCCCAGTTGTTTACAATATATATTAATGACTTAGACGGGGGAATTAAATGCAGCATCTACAAGTTTGTGGATGACACGAAGCTGGGCGGCAGTGTTAGTTGTGAGGAGGAAACAAAGTGGATCAGACACATCAATCCCCTAAATCCCTCCTCCCACACAAAATCCAAGCAAAATGGATGAGGCACATCGACTCCCAAGTCCCTCACCCCGAACAAAAAAAATGAACAAAATGGATCAGGCATATTAACCTGCAATGGGAACCAGAGTGGTAGGGCTGAGGAAGGGGAAAACAGAAATAAATCAAAGATGGTGTGCAGCAGAGATGTTAGAAAGGACAGGCAGGAGATGAGGCATAATCACAGCCAGCAGGATGAGTTACAGGGCAGTAGAGGTGTGGTGCAATTAAAACAGAAAGCAACAAATCCTGGGCCAAAAGTGTTATATTTGAAAGCACACAGCATAAGAAATAAAATGGATGATCTTGAAATTCAGCTACAGAATGACATTGTGGCCATCTCTGAAACTTGGATAAAGGATTGCTGCTATTGGGAGCTGAACATCCAAGGATGTACGGTGTATCGGAAAAGTAGGTTAGTAGGCAGAGGGGGTGGTGTGGCAAGGGTAAAAGGATCCTAATGGCAATTGTATACAGGCCTCCAAACAGCAGCCGGGATGTGGATTACAAATTACAGCAGAAGATAGAAAAGGTATGTCAGAAGTCAATTTCATGATAATCGTTAGTGATTTTAACGTGAAAGTGGATTGGGAAAACCAGGCCAGTTCACAAGGGAGAGAACCTGCAGAATATCTAAGGGCTAGCTTTTTAGAACAACTTGTTTTTGAGCCCACTAGGGTATCGGCTGTGCTGGATTGGGTGTAGTGTAATGATCCGGAGGTGATATAACTTTAACGCTCAGGGCTATCAGCTCGTGTTTATCTAGGGGAAACCCCGTCCGCCCGCCAAACCGTGTCTCACGGTTGCGTCGTTGCTGTGTAATGCCACTGGGTACAAACTCACACATCAAATATCAGACAGCACACAATGTACAATTTACAAATTACATTTTATAAATCTTACTGGAACTATGTAATTAATAGAGATACAATATAAAAGGGAATGTAAAAGGCGCCAGACTGGTCAGAGTTCCACTACTTCGTGCACAACCGTTGGGGCTCAGTTAATGGGGACCTCTTTCCACCATGTGATCTCCTCCGACCCCCTCGACTCGTCACTCGGGTCCAACCACGGTGGTCGACCAGAGAGCTTCTAGCACGTCCTTCCTCTTCGGATCTCCTCCCGAGAAACCCGCCAGACCACGCGGTTCCCAGCCATATGAGACAGAATATCACCCACAAAAAGAATAACATGGACACTCATTGGTTCGTCCCTCTCTTATCAATAATATAACCCAAACAAACAGGAAGAGAGAGAACTCCTTGTATCGCAGTTATTATTACAGAAAAGCCATTTTAATATAACATAACAAAGAAGCCATTTTATTAGCCTTAGCAGTAACAAAAATGAAGAAACCTCTTACACTCTCCCCCCACCAAATAAAGTCATGTCCTCATGACATTAAAGGAGTTCACCAATCCTCCTTGCAAAACACAAAACCCAACCCAGGTGCATGAAGCAGTGTCATAACTTCCCAGGGCGGTAGAGATCACACCCTGTTCCCCCGGTGCTGTATAGGTCAACCTCTCCGGGAGGTGAACCTACTTCTCTGAGACCTCCGTACCTCCTCTGGTGACCCTTCCGGCTCAGATACCACTGGAAACACCCCGGGTCTACCTGTCAGACCCTCGCCCGCTGCCTCACTGGGACCCCTCGGTAACTCGAAGCCCTCTGTCTCGGGTTCTGGTTCCACCCTCTCTCCCTCCAAGGCCGGCTGTATCCCAGGCTGCCCCCCCAACACCCTCCCTCCTCTCACCTAACTCAGTAGGGGAAGGGTCAGGAGCCTCTTCTTCCAGTACCGGGGAATTAACGAATGGAAGCAGGTACCACACATCCGAATCATCGTCTTTCGATGACGTATCCCTTCTCGAGGTGGGGACCGGCCCCGTCTCTTTCACGGTGGGCTCTTCCCTCGCCCTCGCAGAGTCCTCATACCAGGCATAAACTCCCATTCGGGCTCTGGGTCAACCTGCACCTCCTGACCCAGGGGCAACAGGTGGATCCGATGGAGTACCTTGACAGGCCCCTTCCCATCCTCTGGTCTCACCCAGTAAACAGGTGGGTTTGGCATCTGGCTCTCTACCACATAGGGGGTGGCCGCCCAGCGATCCGCCAACTTGTGCTTACCAGGTAGTCCTAAATTCCGTATGAGGACCCGGTCTCCCGGCATAAGGTGACACCAGACGGATGTGGCAGGGAATTAAAGCTCTGACAGTCTACAAGATCAGGCAGAAAACTGATGACAGCGACACCTCTCTACCAGACAGGCTTAACAATTTCTTTGCCCGCATCGAAGCATCAAACACTACAGCAAAGGGGAGAGCCAGTCCCTTTCTACCATCTGACCAGCCGGCTCCAATCATTGATCCAGAGCAAACACGGAGGACCCTTGCCAGGGTCAACCCACGAAAAGCGGGAGGTCCCGACAACATCCCTGGACGTGTGCTCATGGAATGTGCTGATGTATTAGCAGATGTCCTGACAGACATTTTCAACATCTCCCTTAGATCTGGAGCTGCAGCTTGATGACCTACTGCTTATCAGGGAAAGTGAAGAGGTGATAGACAGGAGCTACAGGGAAGTAGTCATCCCTAGGCTACAGGGGTCAGAAAGCTGGGTCACTGTCAAGAGAGGGAAGGGAAATGCCCGGATAGTGGAGAGCACCCCTGTGGCTGTCCCCCTCAGCAACAAATATCTTGTTCTGGATGCTGTTGAGGGGGATGACCTGACAGGGGACACCCACGGTGACCGGGTCTCTGGCACTGTGCCTGGCGCTGTTGTGCCGGAGGGATGGAGGGAGAAGAGGAATGCGGTAGTCATAGGGGATTCCATAGTCAGGGGAACGGACAGGAGATTCTGTGAGCCTGACAGAGATACCCGCATGGTGTATTGCCTCCCAGGTGCCAGGGTACGGGATGTCTAGGATCGGGTCCTGAATATTCTGAAAGGGGAGGGTGAGCAGCCAGTTGTCTTGGTACATGTTGGTACCAATGACATAGATAGGACAAAGGAGGAGGTCCTGAAGAGAGATTTCCAGGAGTTAGGAAGGAAGCTGAGAAGCAGGACCTCCAGGGTAGTAATCTCGAGATTGCTACCTGTGCCATGTGCTGGCGAGGGCAAGAATAGTAGGATCAGGCAGATGAATGCGTGGCTGAGAGACTGGTGAAGGGGGCAGGACTTCAGTTTCTTGGATCATTGGGATCTCTTCTGGGGGAAGTATGACCTGTTCAAAATGGACAGGTTACACCTGAACCTGAAGGGGACCAATATCCTGGCGGGAAAGTTTAATAGAGCTGTTAGGGAGGGTTTAAACTAATTTGGCAGGGGGATGGGAACCGGAATGATAGAGCAGAGGAAGGGGAAAACAGAAATAAATCTAAGATAGTGAGCAGTAAAGATGTCAAGAAAGACAGGCAGGTGATGGGGCAAAGTTGTAGCCATTGGGATGAGTTGCAGTGAAATCAAAGCGAAAAGTACCAAATACTGGTCTTAAGGTATTATACTTAAATGCACACAGTATAAGGAATAAGGTGGATGATCTTGTCGTACAGCTACAGATTGGCAGGTATGATATTGTGGCCATCACTGAGACATGGCTAAAGGATACATGTCTCTGGGAGCTGAACATCCAAGGATACACGGTGTATCGGAAGGATAGGAAGGTAGGCAGAGGGGGAGGCGTAGCTTTATTGGTAAGAAATGATATTAAATCATTAAAGAGAGGTGATATAGGATCAGAAGGTGCAGAATCTTTATGGGTTGAGCTAAGAAATTGCAGGGGTAAAAGGACCCTGATGGCAGTTATTTATAGGCCTCCAAACAGCTGCAGGGATGTGGACTACAAATTACAACAGGAAATAGAAAAGGCTTGTCAGAAGGGCAGTGTTATAATAATTGTGGGGGATTTTAACATGCAAGTGGATTGGGAAAACAAGTCGGCACTGGATCTCAAGAGAGAGAATTTGTAGAATGTCTGCGAGATGGCTTTTTAGAACAGCTTGTTGTTGAGCCCACTAGGGGATCGGCTGTACTGGATTGGGTATTGTGTAATGAACCGGAGGTGATTAGAGAGATTGAGGTGAAGGAACCCTTAGGAGGCAGTGATCATAACATGATTGAGTTCACTGTGACATTTGAAAAAGAAAAGCCAAAATCTGATGTGTCGGTATTTCAGTGGAGTAAGGGAAATTACAGTGACATGAGAGAGGAACTGGCCAAAGTTGACCGGAAAGGGACACTGGCGGGAAAGACAGCAGAGCAGCAGTGGCTGGGGTTTATGCGAGAAGTGAGGAAGGTGCAAGACAGGTATATTCCAAAGAAGAAGAAATTTTCGAATGGAAAAAGGATGCAATCGTGATTGACAAGAGAAGTCAAAGCCAAAGTTAAAGCAAAGGAGAGGGCATACAAGGAAGCAAAAATTAGTGGGAAGACAGAGGATTGGGAAGTTTTTAAAACTTTACAAAAGGAAACCAAGAAGGTCATTAAGAGGGAAAAGATTAACTATGAAAGGAAGCTAGCAAATAATATCAAAGAGGATACTAAAAGCTTTTTCAAGTATATAAAGAGTAAAAGACAGGTGAAAGTAGATATAGGACTGATAGAAAATGATGATGGAGAAATTGTAATGGCAGATAAAGAGATGGCAGAGGAACTGAATGAGTATTTTGCATGAGTCTTCACTGAGGAAGACATCAGCAGTATACCGGACACTCAAGGGTGGCAGGGAAGAGACGTGTGCGCAGTCACAATTACGACAGAAAAAGTACTCAGGAAGCTGAATAGTCTAAAGGTAGATAAATCTCCTGGACCAGATGCAATGCACCCTCGTGTTCTGAAGGAAGTAGCTGTGGAGATTGCGGAGGCATTAGCAATGATCTTTCAAAAGTCAATAGATTCTGGCATGGTTCCGGAGGACTGGAAGATTGCAAATGTCACTCCGCTATTTAAGAAGGGGGCAAGGAAGCAAACAGGAAATTATAGACCTGTTAGCTTGACATCGGTGGTTGGGAAGTTGTTGGAATCGATTGTCAAGGTTGAGGTTACAGAGTACCTGGAGGCATATGACAAGATAGGCAGAACTCAGCATGGATTCCTTAAAGGAAAATCCTGCCTGACAAACCTATTACAATTTTTTGAGGAAATTACCAGTAGGCTAGACAAGGGAGATGTAGTGGATGTTGTATATTTGAATTTTCAGAAGGCCTTTGACAAGGTGCCACACATGAGGCTACTTAACAAGATAAGAGCCCATGGAATTACGGGAAAGTTACATACGTGGATAGAGCGATGACTGATTGGCAGGAAACAGAGAGTGGGAATAAAGGGATCCTATTCTGATTGGCTGCCGGTTACCAGTGGTGTTTCACAGGGGTCCGTGTTGGGGCCGTTTCTTTTTACATTGTACATCAACGATTTGGATTATGGAATAGATGGCTTTGTGGCTAAGTTTGCTGATGATACGAAGATAGGTGGAGGGGCCCGCACTCTGCAAGTGGGACAAAGGAGCCGCCTGCGCAGGCAGGGTCTTCCTCTGGATTCAGCGACTGCATGTCTTACAATATTCTTCAACCTCCCCCCTCATCCGGGGCCAGTAAAACCGGTCCTTGAGTAATCCATAGGTCTTTTCCACCAGAAAATGCCTGGAATCATCATGTAGTGACTTGAGCACAGTCTTCCGATACTTCTCAGGCATGACCAGCTGGCAAAGCCAGGGGTGGTCCGGGGGCGACGTGACCCGGTATAAGATTTGGTTCTTCAGCTTCAACCGAGGCCACTCCTTCTGTAGTAAGGGCACTAATGCGTGTTCCGCCTTCTCCGCCTGAGCCATATCCCCCCTTTTAGCCGCGTACCAGATAGTGCCAATGCCCGGGTCATCACACTGAGCCGCCCCCACTTCCTCGGGGCTCAACTCCGGCAACTGCTTGATCTTCAGAGCAGTCAAATTACAGTAAACAGTGGGTAGCACGTCATCATCAACCCCCAATTGATCCACTGCCCGATCCGGCCCCATCGGGTCTCCGGCTTTAGCGTCGCTTGCAAATTGACACATGGCCCTCACTCCCGGGGCAGGGACGCTCTCCCACTCCTCGTCCATGCCCGATCCGTCATGCGCCCGATGAGATAAAGCATCTGCATCAATGTTGCGGCTCCCCGGCCGGTACTTCAGGCTGAACTCATAGACAGACAAGGCCGCCAACCACCGTTGCCCAGTAGCGTCCAGTTTTGTCAAGGTCAGAATATAAGTGAGAAGATTGTTGTCCGTCCTCACCTCAAACTTGGCCCCATATAGATAGTCGCTCAACTTGTCCACCACCGCCCATTTCAGCGCCAGGAACTCCAACTTGTGAGTGGGATAGTTTCTCTCTGAAGGTGACAAACTTTGGCTGACAAACGCCACCGGCCTCAATCCGTTGCCCTGCTCCTGGTACAGGACAGCCCCCAGCCCCTCTCGGCTGGCATCAGTGTGTAGCACATATGGCTTCCGGGGTGGGCAAAAGCTAACACCCGGGCCTGTGTCAGCGCCCTTTTCAGCGATTGGAACGCCTCCTCGCATTGAGCATCCCACCTCGGTCCAAAGGGCTCCGACAGGTTCAGATATCCTCCTACCTCCTGCCCTCGGTCTCCTTTCTTTTCTTCCCCATGAGGGGATAGCCACACAACAGCTGGTTCAATGGGTAATCATTTTCACTTATCCTTTCACGAATCGCTGGTAATACCCACAGAACCTCAAAAACGAGCACAGGGCGCTCACAGTCTGGGGTCTTGGCCAGGTGGTCACTGCACCTATCTTAGCCGGATCAGTAGCCACTCCATCTTGCAAGATTATCTGTCTGACATAGCCGACAGACGTCTTGCAGAACTGGCATTTATCCAGGGAAAGTTTCAACCCTTCTTCCTTCAGCCAGTTTAACACCTTCAGCAGCCACTCCTCATGTTCCTCCAACGTAGATCCAAACACTATCAGGTCATCCAGATACACCAACACCTCGAGCACGTTCTTATCCCCCACCATCCTCTCCATGAGCCTCTGGAAGGTGGCTGCGGCCCCCGATACGCCTTGGGGCATTCACTCGAACTGAAAGAATCCCAGGGGACAGATGAAGGCCGTCTTCTCTTTATCAGCCCCACTCATCGGAATCTGGTAATACCCACTCCGCAAATCCAATACACTAAACCACTGGGCACCACTCAGACAGGCCAACGCGTCTTCCACCCTCGGGACCGTATACTGGTCAGGGACAGTGCGCCGGTTCAGGGTCCTATAGTCCACGCACATACGTACCTTCCCATTTTCCTTCCTTGCCACCACTATGGGGGACGCATAGGGGCTCCGGGACTCCTCGATAATCCCTAAATCCTTCAACTGCCGCACATCTTCTACGTCAGCCGGGGACAACCGCCGCGACCTTTCTCTAAACGGGGTGTCATTTGTCACCCGGATAGTGTGACGCGTGCTTTTGGAACAACCCACATCAAACTCGTCCTGAGAAAAGACATCCCCTAGCTTCAGCATCTTCTTCACCAGCCTCCTCTTACACTCTGGCAGCACAGGAGAGTCTTCAAAATTAAATGCCCCCTCCGTCAGCCACCCCCTTTCCTCCAATAGTTTTACTCCAGTGGGCTTCACGGGGGTGCTGGACATCACCGTCACCAGGAACAAGTGCACGAGGGGCATTCCGCGCTTATAGGTGATCTCCCTCTCCGTTGTGTTCCTTACAATCACCTCCATCCACCGTGCCTGTACAACCGAGAGCCTCTGCAATTCAGATCTCACCAGCGCCCCAGCCAGGAACTAAGACTCATCTTCAAGGTCTTCCAGGGCGTCTACTAGCAGGGCCTCGCCGGCCAGTACTCCAGGTAATCTGGGGGTCCCCATCACTAATGCCACCTCCCCTGGCCGTATCACCTTAGGCCTTGCCTGAGTGCACCACAACGTCCCTCGTTTGAAACTCAGGATCCAGCCTCCTGTGGCCACCCGTTTCTTCGAACGCCGCTCGAAACACCTGGTGTACTGAGAGGGTCTCCAGAACATTCTCCCCTGCCTTCATAAAAGAAGAAACCCCTTACATAAAAGCTTAAGGTTAAGGAACCCTTAGAGAACAGTGATCACAATATGATCGAGTTCACTTTGAAATTTGAGAAGGAGAAACTAAAATCCAATGTGTCAGGATTTCAGTGGAATAAAGGAAATTGCAATGGCATGAGAGGGGAACTGGGCAAAGTTGACTGGAAAAGGACACTAGCAGGAAGGACAGCAGAGCAGCAATGACTGGAGTTTCTGCAGAAAATAAGTGAACTGCAAGACATATATTCAAAATAAGAAGAAATTTTTAAATAGAAGAAGGACACCACTGTTGCTGGCAAGTGAAGTCAGAGCCAATGTAAAAGCAAAAGAGAGGGCATACAAGGAAGCCAAAGCTAGTGGGAAGATAGAGGATTGGGAAGCTTTTAAAAACTTGCAGAAGGAAATTAAGAAAGTCATTAGGAAGGAAAAGATGAATTAAGAAAGGAAGCTGGTGACTAATATCAAAAAAGATACTAAAAGCTTTTTGAAGTATGCAAAGGGTAAAAGAGAGTTGAGGGTAGATATAGGACCAAAACAAAATGATGCTGGAGATATTGTAATGAGAGAAGCAGAGATAGCAGAGGAACTGAATGCATATTTTGCATCAGTATTCACAGTGGAAGGCATCTGCAGTATACCAGACATTCAAGAATGTCAGAGAAGTGAAGAATGAGCACTGAAATTTATGACTGAGAAGGTACTTAGGAAGCTTAATGTTCTGAGGGTGGATAAATCTCCTGGACCTGATGGAATGCACCCTCGGGTACTGAAGGAAGTAGCTGGAGAGATTGCAGAGGCATTAACAATGATCTTTAAGAATCGACAGATTCTGGCATTGTACCAGATGACTAGAAAATTGCAAATTCGTATTACTCCGCTATTTAATAAGGGTGGGAGGCAGCAGAAAGGAAACTATAGACCTGTTGGCCTGACATCAGTGGTTGGGAAACTGTTGGAATTGATTGTTACGAATGAGATGACAGAGTACCTGGAGCCACATGACAAGATAGGCCAAAGCCAGCATGGTTTTCTAAAAGGAAAATCCTGCCTGACTAACCTACTGCAATTTTTGAGGAATTTACAAGCAGGGTAGACAAAGGAGATGCAGTAGACGTGGTGTACTTGGATTTTCAGAAGGTCTTTGACAAGGTGACACACATGAGGCTGCTTAGCAAGATAAGATCCCATGGAATTACAGGAAGTTACGAGCATAGGTGGAGCATTGGCTGATCAACAGAAAACAGAGAGTGGAAATAAAGGGATCCTATTCTGGCTGGCTGCCGGTTACCAGTGGAGTTCCACAGGGGTTGGTGTTGGGACCGCTGCTTTTTACAATGGATGTCAATGATTTGGTCTATGTTTAATGGATTTGTGGCTAGATTAGCCAATGAAACAGAGATAGGTGGAGGAATGGGTAGTGTTGAGGAAACAGAGAGCCAGAAGAGAGACTTGGATAGTTTAGGGGAATGGGCAAAGAAGTGGCAAATGAAATACAATGTTGGAAAGTGTATGGTCATGCACTTTGGTAGACAAATAAATGGGCAGGCTATTATTTAGATGGGGAGAGAATTCAAAATGCAGAGATGCAGAGGGACTTGGGAGTCCTCATGCAGGATACCCTAAAAGTTAACCTCCAGGTTGAGTCAGTGGTGAAGAAGGCAAATGCAATGTTGGTATTCATTTCTAGAGGTATAGAATATAAGAGCAGGGATGTGATGTTGAGGCTTTATAAAGCACTCGTGAGACCACACTTGGAGTATTGTGTGCAGTTTTGGGCTCCTTATTTTAGAAAGGATATACTGATATCGGAGAGGATTCGGAGAGGATTCAGAGAAAATTCATGAGAATGATTCCAGGAATGAAAGGGTTACCGTACAAGGAGCATCTGGCAGCTCTTGGGCTGTATTCCCTGGAGTTCAGGAGAATGAGGGGGGGATCTCATAGAAACGTTCCAAATGTTAAAAGGCCTGAACTGATTAGATACGGCAAAGTTATTTCCCATTGTAGGGTATTCTAGGATAAGAGGGCACGACTTCAGGATTGAAGAATGTCCATTTAGAACAGAGATGTGGAGAAATTACTTTAGTCAGAGGGTGGTAAATCTGTGGAATTTGTTGCCTCAGGAGGCTGTGGAGGCCAAGTCATTGGGTATATTTAAGGCAGAGATAGATAGGTTCTTGATTAGCCAGGGTATTGGGAGACTGCAGGGGAGTGGGGATGAATATAAGAATTATTTCAGCCCATGATTGAATAGTGGAGCAGACTTGATGGGCCAAATGGCCTACTTCTGCTCCTATATTTTATTCTTTCTTTCTACTCCCACCCCTCCAACTCTCTCTCCCAGCTTATTTGAGTCCTGAGGGCTCTAATGTACTAGTTGGACGATGAGGTGCTTGCAGCACGCTGAGATTACATTGGGCTTTGTTGGAGCCCAAAGAGGCCATGATGGATCGTAATGGCTTTGGTTGGGGCCTGAGATTTCCGTGTCTTGTGAATATTTAGATGGGAATTCACAGATTAGGAACTTACTATTTCCTCTCGAGACCTCATTTCGCGCTTTATGATTACAGTTATGGGGAATGGATAGGGTGTGGAGTTCAGTTGTTCAGCTTTTTGATGGAAGCAGCATAGAAATAATGGATCGATAGTGTCCCTAATGCAGTGAAGAACGTGCTGCTTCTTTGATTACAGCAGTGATGGTATTTCAGAAGTGCTTCATGAACCACCCCATCAACACTACCTCACTATTTTTGCTCTCTTTTTGCATTTCTTATTTCATTTAATATTTATATATATATTTTTTGTTATGTTTTGCAATGTACTGCTGCCACAAAACAATAAATTTCACGACAAGTATCAGTGATATTAAACCTGATTCCGAATGTAAAGTCTCGAAGGTCTTGTGAGGTCACAAGGATGCTGGAAAATGTCTTTCTTTAAGTGTGGTGTTATTATCATATTTTGTGTCTCACATCTCAAATGGCACGGAGCAAGGAATAGAAATATAGAAACACAGAAAACCTACAGCACAATACAAGCCCTTTGGCCCAAAAAGCTGTGCCAAACATGTCCCTACCTTAGAACAACCTAGGCTTACTCATAGCCCTCTATTTTTCTAAGCTCCATGTATCCACCCAGGAGTTTCTTCAAAGACCCCATCATTTCTGCCTCCACCACCGCCACTGGCAGCCCATTCCACGCACTCACCACTCTCTGCGTAAAAAACTTACTCCTGATATCTCCTCTGTACCTACTTACAAGCACCTTAAAACTGTGCCCTCTGGCGCTAGCCATTTCAGCCCTGGAAAAAAGCCTTTGACAATCAATGCCTCTCATTATCTTATACACCTCTATCAGGTCACCTCTCATCCTCCGTCGCTCCAAGGAGAAAAGGCCAAGTTCACTCAACCTATTCTCATAAGGCATGCTTCCCAATCCAGGCAACATCCTTGTAAATCTCCTCTGCACCCTTTCTATAGTTTCCACGTCACATGGTTACTTTCAGGAGCAACAGATATGTTCACATAACAATGCTGGATAGGACGCGGGATGCCAAGTAAAGCCCAGAATTAATTTATTCATTTAGAGTTCAGTAAATGTGGATCTTGCCTTCCTGTCCACTGTACCATCAGAGATATATTTTATTAATTCTTTACATTCTTGGCTCCTTGATTTACAACCCTGGCCCCTGACAACGGCAAAATGATTTAGTTATGCCAAGTAGAACAGAGGGCATGGGAGAGAAAGCCATTCTTTGACAACCTGGGTAACGGCTGCCTTTCCGACAAGTAGATTCTTTCTTTACTGCCTACCCTGTGTATCTGTTTCCTTTTAATGGTCACATTCCTTCTCTGAGCTTCTCCCATGGATCACCGTCTCCCAGCAACCACTGTTGACTAAGGGTGGGATTGACCTATTCAACCCCACCATGGGGCCTCCATTGTCTGCAGGTCTCGAAACTGAGTTTCGTCTCCTTGTTGTCCTGGCAATGGGAATTCTTGCAACTGCTTAACGCATGTCTGGGAGTTGCTTGTTAAACTAATGGACCATGGTTGAGATGGAATTTACCTTCAAAACTGTTGTTTCAAAGTTTACTGCTTAATTCTGGCAGCAGTCAGATTTATGTGATGGTTTAATGGGCTGTACTTCCCTGACAGACTCCATAGATTTAATATGATATAAGACAGTAGTTAATTGTGGTGGTTTGTGCCTTTTGTATTTTCTGCTCAATGGGAGAGGGAAGAAGAGAGAATGCTCATGGCAAGTGGGGGCTTTGAAAGTTCTCTCTAAGACACTAAACCCAGCTGTAACTTGTAAATCTGTAAATTATTGTCACATATACTGAAGTGCAGTGAAAACTTGTCTTGCCTACTGTTATAGAACATAGAACATAGAACAGTACAGCACAGTACAGGCCCTTCGGCCCACAATGTTGTACCGACCTTCAAACCCTGCCTCCCATATAAGCCCCCACCTTAAATTCCTCCATATACCTGTCTAGTAGTCTCTTAAACTTCACTAGTGTATCTGCCTCCACCACTGACTCAGGCAGTGCATTCCACGCACCAACCACTCTCTGAGTAAAAAACCTTCCTCTAATATCCCCCTTGAACTTCCCACCCCTTACCTTAAAGCCATGTCCTCTTGTATTGAGCAGTGGTGCCCTGGGGAAGAGGCACTGGCTATCCACTCTATCTATTCCTCTTATTATCTTGTACACCTCTATCATGTCTCCTCTCATCCTCCTTCTCTCCAGAGAGTAAAGCCCTAGCTCCCTTAATCTCTGATCATAATGCATACTCTCTAAACCAGGCAGCATCCTGGTAAATCTCCTCTATACCCTTTCCAATGCTTCCACATCCTTCCTACAGTGAGGCGACCAGAACTGTACACAGTACCCCAAGTGTGGCCTAACCAGAGTTTTATAGAGCTGCATCATTACATCACGACTCTTAAATTCTATCCCTCGACTTATGAAAGCTAACACCCCATAAGCTTTCTTAACTACCCTATCCACCTGTGAGGCAACTTGCAGGGATCTGTGAACATGTACCCCCAGATCCCTCTGCTCCTCCACACAACCAGGTATCCGGCCATTTGCTTTGTACTCTGCCTTGGAGTTTGTCCTTCCAAAGTGTACCACCTCACACTTCTCTGGGTTGAACTCCATCTGCCACTTCTCAGCCCACTTCTGCATCCTATCAATGTCTCTCTGCAATCTTTGACAATCCTCTACACTATCTACACCACCACCAACCTTTGTGTCGTCTGCAAACTTGCCAACCCACCCTTCTACCCCAACATCCAGGTTGTTAATAAAAATCACGAAACGTAGAGGTCCCAGAACAGATCCTTGTGGGACACCACTAGTCACAACCCTCCAATCTGAATGTACTCCCTCCACCACCACCCTCTGCCTTCTGCAGGCAAGCCAATTCTGAATCCACCTGGCCAAACTTCCCTGGATCCCATGCCTTCTGACTTTCTGAATAAGCCTACCGTGTGGAACCTTGTCAAATGCCTTACTAAAATCCATATAGATCACATCCACTGCACTACCCTCATCTATATGCCTGGTCACCTCCTCAAAGAACTCTATCAGGCTTGTTAGACACAATCTGCCCTTCACAAAGTCATGCTGACTGTCCCTGATCAGACCATGATTCTCTAAATGCCCATAAATTCTATCTCTAAGAATCTTTTCCAACAGCTTTCCCACCACAGATGTAAGGCTCACTGGTCTATAATTACCCGGACTATCCGTACTACCTTTTTTGAACAAGGGGACAACATTCGCCTCCCTCCAGTCCTCCGGTAACATTCCTGTGGACAATGAGGACATAAGGATCCTAGTCAGAGGCTCAGCAATCTCTTCCCTCGCCTCGTGGAGCAGCCTGGGGAATATTCTGTCAGGCCCCGGGGACTTATCTGTCCTAATGTATTTTAACAACTCCAACACCTCCTCTCCCTTAATATCAACATGCTCCAGAACATCACCCTCACTCATATTGTCCTCACCTTCATCAAGTTCCCTCTCATTGTGAATACCGAAGAGAAGTATTCATTGAGG
Organism: Mobula hypostoma; assembly: GCF_963921235.1. Classification (NCBI taxonomy): domain Eukaryota; kingdom Metazoa; phylum Chordata; class Chondrichthyes; order Myliobatiformes; family Myliobatidae; genus Mobula; species Mobula hypostoma. The sequence goes on along the minus strand of NC_086118.1, from coordinate 4,305,940 downwards.
ACCTCGCTCACTTCCACAGCCTCCAGGTACATCTTCCCACCTTTATCTCTAATCGGTCCTACCTTCACTCCTGTCATCCTTTTGTTCTTCACATAATTGAAGAATGCCTTAGGGTTTTCCTTTACCCTACTCGCCAAGGCCTTCTCATCCCCTCTTCTTGCTCTTCTCAGCCCCTTCTTAAGCTCCTTTCTTGCTACCCTATATTCCTCAATAGACCCACCTGATCCTTGCTTCCTAAACCTCATGTATGCTGCCTTCTTCCACCTGACTAGATTCTCCACCTCACTTGTCACCCATGGTTCCTTCATCCTACCATTATTTATCTTCCTCACCGGGACAAATTTATCCTTAACATCCCGCAAGAGATCCCTAAACATCGAGCACATGTTCATAGTACATTTCCCTGCAAAAACATCATCCCAATTCACACCCACAAGTTCTAGCCTTATAGCCTCATAATTTGCCCTTCCCCAATTAAAAATTTTCCTGTCCTCTTTTTTTCTATCCTTTTCCGTGATAATGCTAAAGGCCAGGGAGCGGTGGTCACTGTCCCCCAGATGCTCACGCACTGAGAGATCTGTGACCTGACCCGGTTCATTACCTAGTACTAGATCTAGTATGGCATTCCCCCTAGTTGGCCTGTCAACATACTGTGACAGGAATCCATCCTGGACACACTTAACAAACTCTGCCCCATCTAAACCCTTGGAACTAATCAAGTGCCAATCAATATTAGGGAAATTAAAGTCACCCATGATAACAACCCTGTTATTTTTGCACCTTTCCAAAATCTGCCTCCCAATCTGCTCCTCTGTATCTCTGCTGCTACCAGGGGGCCTATAGAATACCCCCAATAGAGTAACTGCTCCCTTCCTGTTCCTGACTTCCACCCATATTGACTCAAAAGAGGATCCTGCTACATTACCCACCCTTTCTGTAGCTGTAATAGTATCCCTGACCAGTAATGCCACCCCTCCTCCCCTTTTTCCACCCTCTCTATCCCTTTTAAAGCACTGAAATCCAGGAATATTGAGAATCCATTCCTGCCCTGGTGCCAGCCAAGTCTCTGTAATGGCCACTACATCATAATTCCATGTATGTATCCAAGCTCTCAGTTCATCACCTCAGATCAATTCATTACAAAGGTGTATTGAGGTAGTACGAGGTAAAGCAATAAAAGAGTGCAGAATAAAGTGTTATGTTAGAGAGAAAGTGCCATGCAGGTCAACAAAATTGTGCTGGTCAAAAACTAGGTGCAGGGTGACAAAACAGTCCTGGTCAAAAATAAGGTGCAGGTAGACAGTAAGGTGCAGGTTGACAGTAAGGTGCAGGTAGACAGTAAGGTGCAGGTTGACAATAAGGTGCAGGTTGACAATAAGGTGCAGGTAGACAGTAAGGTGCAGGTTGACAGTAAGGTGCAGGTCGACAGTAAGGTGCAGGTCGACAGTAAGGTGCAAATAGACAGTAAGGTGCAGGTTGACAGTAAGGTGCAGATCGACAGTAAGGTGCAAATAGACAGTAAGGTGCAGGTTGACAGTAAGGTGCAGGTTGACAATAAGGTGCAGGTTGACAATAAGGTGCAGGTAGACAGTAAGGTGCAGGTCGACAGTAAGGTGCAAATAGACAGTAAGGTGCAGGTTGACAGTAAGGTGCAGGTCGACAGTAAGGTGCAAATAGACAGTAAGGTGCAGGTTGACAGTAAGGTGCAGGTTGACAATAAGGTGCAGGTAGACAGTAAGGTGCAGGTAGACAGTAAGGTGCAGGTCGACAATAAGGTGCAGGTCGACAGTAAGGTGCAGGTAGACAGTAAGGTGCAGGTTGACTATAAGATGCAGGTCGACAGTAAGGTGCAGGTTGACAGTAAGGTGCAGGTAGACAGTAAGGTGCAGGTAGACAGTAAGGTGCAGGTTGACAATAAGGGTAGACAGTAAGGTGCAGGTAGACAGTAAGGTGCAGGTAGACAGTAAGGTGCAGGTTGACTATAAGATGCAGGTCGACAGTAAGGTGCAGGTTGACAGTAAGGTGCAGGTAGACAGTAAGGTGCAGGTAGACAGTAAGGTGCAGGTTGACAATAAGGGTAGACAGTAAGGTGCAGGTAGACAGTAAGGTGCAGGTTGACAGTAAGGTGCAGGTTGACAATAAGCTGCAGGTTGACAATAGGGTGCAGGTAGACAGTAAGGTGCAGGTCGACAGTAAGGTGCAGGTTGACAGTAAGGTGCAGGTAGACAGTAAGGTGCAGGTTGACAGTAAGGTGCAGGTTGACAGTAAGGTGCAGGTAGACAGTAAGGTGCAGGTTGACTATAAGATGCAGGTCGACAGTAAGGTGCAGGTTGACAGTAAGGTGCAGGTAGACAGTAAGGTGCAGGTAGACAGTAAGGTGCAGGTTGACAATAAGGGTAGACAGTAAGGTGCAGGTAGACAGTAAGGTGCAGGTTGACAGTAAGGTGCAGGTTGACAATAAGCTGCAGGTTGACAATAGGGTGCAGGTAGACAGTAAGGTGCAGGTTGACAGTAAGGTGCAGGTCGACAGTAAGGTGCAGGTCGACAGTAAGGTGCAGGTTGACAGTAAGGTGCAGGTAGACAGTAAAGTGCAGGTAGACAGTAAGGTGCAGGTTGACAGTAAGGTGCAGGTAGACAGTAAGGTGCAGGTTGACAATAGGGTGCAGATTGACAATTGCATATTTACTGTGTTTCCTTGAAATACACACCACCATCAAGCCTTCCTCTTAACACCCATGCTACAGACACCCAAATAACGAACTTAAATCAGCACTATCTTATCCTCTAATTAACTGTAGTTCACAGTTCTTAGGAACCCATTGTTCAGAGCTGCATTTTCATTTAATACACAGTTCATTTCACATCTGAAGACCAGTGGCTGAAGTCAGTTGCTGAAGTTATTTGCTATATTTGCTAACCCCCAGAAATGCTCTAGCAGTGTTTATAGATTCATGGACTATTCAGAAATCTGATGGTAGAGGGGAAGAAGCTGTTCCCAAATCATTCCCTCTGCCATCACTGTCATTCAGCCACACTGTAAACACTCCGACCAGTTTGTACTTAATGGAATTTATTTTTATCATAACTGTGTTTACTTGTAAAAATTGTCTATAATTCATTTATTTTATGTTTTTCTTGTAAATGCTGCTTCTGTGATGTTATATGCCTGTGATACTGCTGCCTTAGTTTTTCCATTGCACCTATGCATACATGTACTTGTGCAGATTCACACTTAGATTTATTTATCACACATACATGGAAGCATACAATGAAATGTCTCATTTGCATTAACAACAAATGCGTGCTGAGGACAGTTTGTAAGTGTCGCTTCACATACCAGGACCGATGTAGCATGCAGTGTCCGGCAGAACGACACAGAACACCAAACAAGCAAGAAAGCAGCAACAGCAAAACACGCCCCATTTCTTTCTCCCATCTACCACACCACCCCCCCAGGTACATATGCAGTCCTCCTCTCCCAGGGCAGACCATCTTCTTCATCCTCCAGCCCCAATGGACTCGTGGCTTCATAGACTCTGGACTTGCAGAAGCAGGATCAGGGCTCGCCTTCTGAACTTCTGATTGACCTTCGGGCTTCAATCTGGAGCTCCGATTGATCATTGGGCTTCAATCTTGATCTCCCATTGTTCTTTGGGCTTCAATCTGGACTTCCAACTGACCTTAAACTCAGCTCTTGACTTTGCCTATAGTCTGAATAAAGCAGTGCATTTTACAAGTTTCAGCATTTGAGACTCCAGCATGAAATGCCTCTTTTCCTTTTGCATTATTATCTCTAACACAGTAATGTTGATGAGCATTTGCCAGGCACAAAATGTTTGGACCTTGGCTTTGCTTACAAGTCAGCAGCTGTTCTTAAAATGCCATGTGACATACCCTGATATACAACAAATACAAGGAAGGGTTTGGGAGGTGTGATGAGTTTAGCCCAGACGAATAACTGCACTGCATTTTGTGGATTGTGCGGTCACAATCAACCAGTGAATGTTTAGAATAATGGATGTGATGCAAATAAAGTGAGATGGTGTCAAGCACATGCACTCACAAGCACACACAATCCCAATCCCAGAATGTTCTTCAGATAGGATAATGAGAAGATTTTAGGATGTCAAGAGTTGCTTGTCACATGATAACCCCTTTTCTGCTCTGTTCTGGCCAGGCTATATCGAAAAACATAGAAAACCTACAGCACAACCAGACCCTTTAGCCCACAATGCTGTGCCGAACTCGTGTACAGTCGTTGCTTTACTTAAGCTCGTTGTTGATGTTGGGACACTTGGCAATGGTAACTGCTGTAGCAATAAAGGGAACCCAATTGCAATCTTGGCTCTGGAAGAAATAAACATTCAACGCTACCAGCCTTGTTCCTAAACAGCTACAAACCTTTTCTTCATAAGTCCAGATTCAGAAAAAAATGCCAGTCAGTCGTTCTTAAAGATGGGAGCAGCTCCAGTGCCCCAGCAATGTCTTCATGAACACCAAGCAGCTCATTGCTACTAGAGCTGCAGCTCAGTGTTAAAGCTTTCATCTGAGTCAGGTAGTGGAATTTTAAAACCTGCAGAGAGGAGTTCATTACCAGTCATTGGTGTCCAAATCAGATGTCAAAACAACGTTCTGTTTCTGTCTGCCCTCTGCTTTTTAATTTTTTAAGCCCGTCACCCCTACGGGGGCATCGGCAGCTGACAGCAACCTGACAGAATCTTCTGTCTTGTGCTGGTCTATTCAGTTGTTCCCAGGTGTGGCCATATTCTCCTCCTTCTCCCAGGGATGAGGGCTGTGGAGCTTCTGTTAGCGTTTCTGGAGCTTTGGTTTTTTATGGGATGAGGTTGCTATCCCCAGGCCCAGCCCACCTCCTTTTGTGACCGGGCTTGGAGTTCTCCATGCTGGAGTCTCTGCCCTCTGCACTGTCCAAAAGCAGGAGCGCTCTTCATGATCTCCACAATCTCTGAAGCAGATCATCTTGATTAACGCGTTTCTTGGTGAGCCGATTGGGAGGGGGAACAGAAGCCACATTTTATTAGGGTAACCAAGTGGGCAGACGGGGCGGGGGCAAAGAGTGTGGCATAATTCTGCAGTGGTATGCTGGGGGTGGGGTGAGTGGGTGGGAGGTGGCAGGAGGACACAGTGAGGAGAGAGCAGAAGAGGGTTAGAATGAGGAAGTGAAGGGCAGTGAATGGAGGATAGGGAGGGGATATCAGAGTTTTGGTTGGGAAAGGATGGGTGGGATTGTGTAGGGCGAGCAGGTAGAGGACAGAAAGTGAGGGACTGGGAGTGCAGATGAGGAAATGGCTGTGGCAGGATAACTGACAATGAGAGTATTGGAGAGTGAATATCAAACAGAAGTGAGGCAGGAGAAGGATTGGGAGACTAAGGGAATGGGAGTTAGGGATGGAGAGCGGGAGGGAGAAGATAAGGAAAAATGGAGGAGAAGGAATAAAGGAAAGAAAGTGGGAGAAGCAGAGAGTTTCAAGATTACGCTACAGGAATGAAGGAGAGGACATTGCAGCAGTGGAGAAATCGGGAAACAGAAATGGTGCGATGAGAATCACAGGAAAGAGCACGTGACTCAGACAGGAATGGATTGGAATGGAAATGAAAGTGGGTAGGGTTAGGAGCAGAGGGAATGGATTGGTTTGGTGCAGGTTTCCCCTACCTGACAATGTCTGCTATACAGTATGGAGAGCCCATTGAAAGTCCTGATGGGTCTGGTAGGAGTGGGAGATAGCAGAACCAGCTGCTCCGAAGAAGAGTGAAAGGTTCAGGCAAGTGCAGCCTTCACATGTTGTGGTTCAGAGTCTTCCTCCAAGATTAGAAATAAATGTTTTACAGGGGAATAATTGAGAGAAATATCTGACAGTTGTGGTCTGCTCTGTGCAATTTCCTTAGCAGCATGGAAGGAGAGGAAGATATTGAGTATCACCCACATTCAAAGTAACCCTCACACTCTCAAACCAAGAAGCTACTAAACACCCAATTCGAGAAACTGGGAAAGTATATAAAGGGATCAGTACTCTGAATCCTGACATCCGTGAAAATATTTTTGGTCATGGAATGCCTCATCTCTGGCAAGTTGTCAGACTCATTCCACTTGGGGAATGGGAAGGGTTGATGCTTTGCTGGTGCTTGTGCTTGGCAGGGGGGAGAGGGGGCTTTGAGTTCTAATGTTTTTCTATCATTCATTCTCTGAGGTTATCTTCAGTTTGCATGGATGACTGTGAAGAGTAAGAATCTCAGGTTGTATACTGTATACGTCCTGATTCTGATACTAAATGGAACCATTGAACCCTTGATTTGCCCTCTCTGGGATGTCCAACACACCGACCTGTCAGAAGTGGATCTGTTGCAAGGTGGTGCTGAGGGAAGTGCTGGTGCTGCTTCCAGCAAGTGACCATTAGATGATAAAGTCTTGAAATAGGAAAAATTGATTTTCCATTGGCCAGCGGGTTGTAATTAGAGAGCAATCACAACAAAGGGCATGTGCTATTGGAAAAGAAACCAACTGAATGATCATTTACAAAAGATGTGTGAGGACAGAGCAGGAGCATGGGACTGATTGGACACGTCCATCTATGAACCAGAATATGCACAATGGAGTGAATGGACTCTTTATGTGCTACGGAAGCCTGTACAGCAGTCTCACTTCACACCAGGAGGACTGTACAAAGCTCTTCTGAAATTTCAGAAATTCTTTTGCTAAGTAATTTGTTTCCCTTACTTCAGCATTTACTGGAGCAGAAGAATCACACACACTGGGCTGTTTCAGCTTCAGAGAAGTACTGAGAGCTCCTGGGCAAATTATATTTGCTGGAGTCTTGACAGTTTTACAGAGGAGTGTTTAAGTCAACAAAATATTCCTAAAATATAACCCCAGCTTCATCAGCTTTAATGTGAAGCTTAATAAATTTCCTGTTTGCATTATTATTTTGTGGTCTTCCTTCTGAGTTTCACTCTCAACAGATTTACCCTTATAATTTTTCATTCATTCTTTCTAGCATTAATTACCAAATTATAATTTTATAGCAGGGAGATCTGTATTTTCCTTCTAACAAACATTCCAGAGTAATAATCAACTTCGTGAAATTGTTCTAATGATCCATTCACTGAAATATCAAATGCTGTCATCATATTAAAGTTGTTCCAGCATGTTCACTGAATGCGATGAGGTGGAGGATAAATGCGTGGCTGAAGGATTGGAGCAGGGGGCAGGGATTCAAGTTTTTGGATCATTGGGACCCCTTTTGGCGCAGGCGTGACCTGTACAAAAAGGACGGGTTACACTTGAATCCTAGGGGGACCAATATCCTGGCAGGGAGATTAGCGAGGGCTACTGAGGTGACTTTAAACTAGAATGGTTGGGGGTGGGAATCAAATTAAAGAGGCTAGGCGAGAGGAGGTTAGTTCACAACAGGGGGATGGGAACCAGTGCAGAGAGACAGAGGGGTGTAAAGTGAGGGTAGAAGCAAAAAGTACTAAGGAGAAAAGTAAAAGTGGCAGGCCGACAAATCCAGGGCAAGCATTAAAGAGGGCCACTTTTCAACATAATTGTATAAGGGCTAAGAGAGTTGTAAAAGAGAGCCTGAAGGCTTTGTGTGTCAATGCAAGGAGCATTCATAATAAGGTGGATGAATTGAAAGTGCAGATTGTTATTAATGATTATGATATAGTTGGGATCACAGAGACATGGCTCCAGGGTGACCAAGGATGGGAGCTCAACGTTCAGGGATATTCAATATTCAGGAGGGATAGACATGAAGGAAGGGGAGGTGGGGTGGCATTGCTGGTTAAAGAAGAGATTAACGCAATAGAAAGGAAAGACATAAGCCAGGAAGATGTGGAATCGATATGGGTAGAGCTGCGTAACACTAAGGGGCAGAAGACGCTGGTGGGAGTTGTGTACAGGCCACCTAACAGTAGTAGTGAGGTCGAAGATGGTATTAAACAGGAATTTAGAAATGTGTGCAATAAAGGAACAGCAGTTATAATGGGTGACTTCAATCTACATGTAGATTGGGTGAACCAAATTGGTAAAGGTGCTGAGGAAGAGGATTTCTTGGAATGTATGCGGGATGGTTTTTTGAACCAACATGTCGAGGAACCAACTAGAGAGCAGGCTATTCTGGACTGGGTTTTGAGCAATGAGGAAGGGTTAATTAGCAATCTTGTCGTGAGAGGCCCCTTGGGTAAGATTGACCATAATATGGTGGAATTCTTCATTAAGATGGAGAGTGACATAGTTAATGCAGAAACAAAGGTTCTGAACTTAAAGAGGGGTAACTTTGAAGGTATGAGACGTGAATTAGCTAAGATAGACTGGCAAATGACACTTAAAGGATTGACGGTGGATATGCAATGGCAAGCATTTAAAGGTTGCATGGATAAACTACAACAATTGTTCATCCCAGTTTGGCAAAAGAATAAATCAAGGAAGGTAGTGCACCCGTGGCTGACAAGAGAAATTAGGGATAGTATCAATTCCAAAGAAGAAGCATACAAATTAGCCAGAAAAAGTGGCTCACCTGAGGACTGGGAGAAATTCAGAGTTCAGCAGAGGAGGACAAAGGGCTTAATTAGGAAGGGGAAAAAAGATTATGAGAGAAAACTGGCAGGGAACATAAAAACTGACTGTAAAAGCTTTTATAGATATGTAAAAAGGAAAAGACTGGTAAAGACAAATGTAGGTCCCCTACAGACAGAAACAGGTGAATTGATTATGGGGAGCAAGGATATGGCAGACCAATTGAATAATTACTTTGGTTCTGTCTTCACTAAGGAGGACATAAAAAATCTTCCAGAAATAGTAGGGGACAGAGGGTCCAGTGAGATGGAGGAACTGAGTGAAATACATGTTAGTAGGGAAGTGGTGTTAGGTAAATTGAAGGGATTGAAGGCAGATAAATCCCCAGGGCCAGATGGTCTGCATCCTAGAGTGCTTAAGGAAGTAGCCCAAGAAATAGTGGATGCATTAGTGATAATTTTTCAAAATTCATTAGATTCTGGACTAGTTCCTGAGGATTGGAGGGTGGCTAATGTAACCCCACTTTTTAAAAAAGGAGGGAGAGAGAAACCGGGGAATTATAGACCGGTTAGCCTAACGTCGGTGGTGGGGAAACTGCTGGAGTCAGTTATCCACATTTGGAAAGCGGTGAAATCATCGGACAAAGTCAGAATGGATTTGTGAAAGGAAAATCATGTCTGACGAATCTCATAGAATTTTTTGAGGATGTAACTAGTAGAGTGCATAGGGGAGAACCAGTGGATGTGGTATATTTGGATTTTCAAAAGGCTTTTGACAAGGTCCCACACAGGAGATTAGTGTGCAAACTTAAAGCACATGGTATTGGGGGTAAGGTATTGATGTGGATGGAGAATTGGTTAGCAGACAGGAAGCAAAGAGTGGGAATAAACGGGACCTTTTCAGAATGGCAGGCGGTGACTAGTGGGGTACCGCAAGGCTCAGTGCTGGGACCCCAGTTGTTTACAATATATATTAATGACTTGGATGAGGGAATTAAATGCAACATCTCCAAGTTTGCGGATGACACGAAGCTGGGTGGCAGTGTTAGCTGTGAGGAGGATGCTAAGAGGATGCAGAGTGACTTGGATAGGTTGGGTGAGTGGGCAAATTCATGGCAGATGCAATTTAATGTGGATAAATGTGAAGTTATCCACTTTGGTGGCAAAAATAGGAAAACAGATTATTATCTGAATGATGGCCGATTAGGAAAAGGAAAGGTGCAACGAGACCTGGGTGTCATTATACACCAGTCATTGAAAGTGGGCATGCAGGTACAGCAGGCTGTGAAAAAGACAAATGGTTTGTTGGCATTCATAGCAAGAGGATTCGAGTACAGAAGCAGGGAGGTACTACTGCAGTTGTACAAGGCCTTGGTGAGACCACACCTGGACCTGGAGTATTGTGTGCAGTTTTGGTCCCCTAATCTGAGGAAAGACATCCTTGCCATAGAGGGAGTACAAAGAAGGTTCACCAGATTGATTCCTGGGATGGCAGGACTTTCATATGATGAAAGTTTGGATTGACTAGGCTTATACTCTCTGGAATTTACAAGATTGAGGGGGGATCTTATTGAAACATATAAAATCGTAAAGGGATTGGACAGGCTACATGCAGGAAGATTGTTCCCGATGTTGGGGAAGTCCAGAATGAGGGGTCACAGTTTGAAGATAAAGGGGAAGCCTTTTAGGACCGAGATTAGGAAAAACTGCTTCACACAGAGAGTGGTGAATCTGTGGAATTCTCTGCCACAGGAAACAGTTGAGGCCGGTTCATTGGCTATATTTAAGAGGGAGTTAGATATGGTCCTTGTGGCTACGGGGATCAGGGGGTATGGAGGGAAGGCTGGGGCGGGGTTCTGAGTTGGATGATCAGCCATGATCATAATAAATGGCGGTGCAGGCTTGAAGGGCCGAATGGCCCACTCCTGCACCTATTTTCTATGTTTCTATGTTTCTATGAATGAGAAGGTTTGCACCAGGCAATATTTTGAATTTATTAATTTAATGAATCTGAGTGTCATTGGTTGAGCTAGCATTTATTGTTTGTTAGTAAACTGTCTTCTTAAATGGTTACTTTGCCCTGAAGAAGGAGCCCGAAATGCTAGAGGGGAAGGAACCCAGGATGATGAAGGAATGGTGATATATTTCCAAATCAAGATGATGTCTAACATAGAGGGGAATCTGCAAATAGTGTCCTTCTAGCTGGTGAGGTTATAGGCTTGGAATCTGTTGTCAGGGCAGCCTTTGTGAGTCACTGCAATGATAGATAGATAGATAGATATACTTCATTGATCCCGAGGGAAATTGGGTTTCGTTAGAGCCGCACCAACCAAGAATAGAGCATAAATATAGTAATACAAAAAACCACAAACAATCAAACAACAAAATGCAAACTATGCCAGATGGAAATAAGTCCAGGACCAGCCTATTGGCTCAGGGTGTCTGACCCTCCACAGGAGGAGCTGCAAAGTTTGATGGCCACAGGCAGGAACGACCTCCATTGTTGTATCGAGATGTGTCCACAATATCCTGAAAAGGGAGGGTGAGCAGCCAGAAAGCATGGTGCATATCAGTACCAACGACATAGGAAGGAAAAAGGAGGAAGTCCTGAAAAAAGAACATAGGGAGTTAGGAAGGAAGCTGAGAAGCAGGACCTCAAGGGTCGTAATCTCGGGATTACTGCCTGTACCACGCGACAGTGTGGGTAGGAATAGAGTGAGGTGGCAGCTTAATGAGTGGCTGAAGAATTGGTGCAGGGATTCAGATTTCTGGATCATTAGGACCTCTTCTGGAGCAGGTGGGACCTGTACAAAGGGATGGGTTACACTTGAATCCAAGGGGGCCAATATACTTGCAGGCAGATTTACTAGAGCTGTTGGGAGTGGTTTAAATTAACATGGCAAGGGGATGAAAATCAGGATAATCCAGCTGAGGGTGAGTCAGTAGATTTACAAGTCGATGATGGATGTAACATGAATGTAAGGAAGGCCAAGCCAGTGATTGGCTACAAATGCAGACAGAGCAAAGAGTTAAAATGTACCACAGAGGCAAAATTCAAAAGGACAAAGAATACAAGACTGAAGGTGCTGTATTTAAATATGGGTAGCATTCAGAATAAGGTGGACAAATTCGTGGCACAATTTGAGACTGGTTGGTATGATGTTGTGGGCATCAATGAGTCGTGCTGAAAGGAGGCCATAGTTCGGAGCTTATCATCAAAGGATATACTTTGTATCAGAAGGGAAGGCAGCAAGGCGTAGGCAGTGGCGTGGCTCTGATGGTAAGAGATGGAATTATATCTTTAGAAAGAGGTGACATGGGGTCAGAGAATGTTGAAACTTTGTGGGTGGAGTTAAGAAATTGCAAGGATAAAAAACAATTATGGGAATCATATATAGGCCTCCAAATAGTAGCCAAAATGTGAGGCTGAGATTGCAAAGGGAGCTGGAAAAGGTATGTAATATGGGTAATGACACAATTGTAATGGGGGACTTCAATTTGCAAGGGGATTGGGAAAATTAGGTTAGCGTTGGATCGCAAGGGAGAATTTGTTGAATGCCTACAAGTTGGCTTTTTAGAGCAGTTTGTGCTTGAGCCTCATCAGGGAAAGGCAATCTTAGATTTGGTGCTGTGTAATAACCCAGATCTTATTAGGGAGCTTAACATAAAGGAACCCTTAGGAAGCAGTGATCATAATATGATTGAACTCATACTGCAGTTTGAGAGGGAGAAGAATAAGTCACATGTATCAGTATTGCAACGGAATAAAGGGAATTACAGAGTCATGAAAGAGGAGCTTTAAGAAGAGAGGAAGGCAAAAGGAAGGAAATTATAGGCCAGTTAGCATAATCTCGGTGTTTGGGAAAGTGTTGGAGCCTATTATTAAGGATGAGGTTTTGGGGTACTTGGAGACTAATAATAAAATAAGTCAAGGTCAGCATAATTTCTTTAAAGGGAAATCTTGCCTGACAAATCTGTTAGAGTTCTTCAAGCAAGTAACAAGCAGGGTAGACCAAGGAGAGGCAGTGGACGTTATTTACTTGAATTTTCAAAAGGTGTTTGATAAGGTGCCACACATGAGGCTGCTTAACAAGATTAAATCCTATGGTGTTGCAGGAAAGATACTGGCATGGATGGAGGAATGGCTGACAGGCAGGAGGCAGTGAGTGGGAATAAAGGGGGCTTTTACTGGTTGGCTGCCGATGACTAGTGGTGTTCCTCTGGAGTCAGTATTGGGACCGCTGCTTTTCACATTGTTTGTCAATGATTTGGATAATGGAGTTGATGGCTTTGCGGCAAAGTTTGCGGATGATATGAAGATAGGTGGAGGGGTAGGTAGTGCTGAGGAAGCAATGCGATTGCAACAGGACTTCGACAGATTGGAAGAATAGGCAAAAAGGTTGCAGAAGGAATTCAGTGTTGAGAAATGTATGATAATGCATTTTGGTAAAATGAATCTAAATGTGGAGAAAATTCAAACATCAGAAGTGCAAGGAGACTTAGGAGTCCTCGGGCAAGACTCCGAGAAGGTTAATTTATAAGTTGAGTCTGTGGTAAAGAAAGGAAATGCAATGTTGGTATTTATTTCAAGGGGAATAGAATATAAAAGCAAAGAGATAATGCTGAGGCTTTATAAGACACCAGTCAGGCCACACTTAGAGTATTGTCAACAGTTTTGGGCCCTATATCTGAGAAAGGATGTGTTGTCATTGGAGAGAGTCTAGAGGAGTTCACGAGGATGATTCTGGGAATGGAGGGGTTAACATATGAAGAGCGTTTGGCAGGCTTGGGCCTGTACTCACTGGAATTTAGAAGAATGAGTGGGGATTTCATCGAAACCTACCAAATGTTGAAAGGGCTGGATAAGGTGGATGTGGAGAGGATGTTTCCTATGATGGGGGTATTCAGAACTAGGTGGCTCAGCCTCAGCATTGAGGGACAACCCTTCAGAAGAGAGTAAGGAGGGATTTTTTCAGCTAGAGAGTAGTAAATGCTCTGCCACAGACTGCTGTGGAGGCCAAGTCAATGGGTATATTTAAAGCAGAGGTCAATCATTTCCTGTAAGGTCAGGGCATGAAAGGATATGGTGAGAAAACAGGGTTGAGTGGAATCTGGAGTCAGCCATGATGGAATGGAGGAGCAGATTCGATGGGCTGAGTGGCCTAATTCTGCTCCTATGTCTTATGGTCAGACTATAGACTTACGGTTAGGGTTAGTAAATTGTGGGCATACTATGTTAGTATCAGAAGCATGGTGACGCTTGCTGGCTGCCCCATCACTTTGCAAATGATGATGCAAACAACACATTTAACTGCTTGTAAACAACACATTTAGCTGCTCACAAAGTCATGCCGGTCATGATGTCAACTTAATTTACACATCATTGTTTATATAACTCAGTTCCGTGTCTATTCGAATGCCTCTTAAAATTTCCTGTCATATTTGCTTCCAGCAATAACCCTGGCAGCACATTCTGGGCACCTACCACTCTGTGAAAAAATGTCACACAAATTTCCTTTTAAGTTTTCCCTATCTTACCTTAAAGCCATGTCTTCTTGAATTTGACATTTCTATCCTAGGACTATGACAATGACCTATCTAGCCAATCTCACAATTTCATACACTTCTATCAGTTCAACTTTCATTCCTTGATGCTCCAGAATCTTAATTTCACCAGAAAAGACAATGATTAAAGCCTTGTCAGTAACCTCATGGCTAGTGAAGTGAAGCGATGTGTGTGTGTTGATTTATGTTCTCAGTTTTACCCAGATTGATAGACTGGGGACCAAGTGTCAAACCTGCTACATAGTTTAAGTTTTAGGTCTTTCTGACTGCTGGGTAAAAAATCCTGATGTGTAGTCGTGGGCAGAGTCAAGCCTGCAATCTTTTGCTCTTTCCCTTCAGAATCAGATTCAGGTTTAATATCACTGGCATATGTTGTGAAATCAGTTGCTCCACTCCCATTCCCAGAGATGGGTCACTTGATGACTTGATTTTGGGAATCTACATGAAGGATTGCTGAGGTCACGCTTTGTAGAAAAACTGATTCTTGCACAGTCACAAGATTTCTTTTGCCATATTAGTGAGAGAGTTGATTGTCATTTCTGAGGAAATTAAATAAGACATAAAATATAAAGAAAATGAGGTGTGTACCAGCAGATTAAATGCATCAGGATCAATATTGTCAAGGATGCCTGCTACCCTGGCCATTGTCCTCTTCTGTCTTGGAGAAGATACAGGACCTTGAAAGCTGAGTCAATCAGACTCAAGTTCAGCTTCTTTCACATCGCTGTCAGACTTCTGAACCAATCAGCTCTTTCACATCCTTCCCCAGTGGTGTTGCTACGTTCTTGAACCCTTAATTTTATTATTCCATTATTGCCATTTCAGCATTTATTTTTCCATTTCTTCAGTTTGTACCCCTAGCAATCATACTGTACAGCAAAAACTTAATAAATGTATACTGCTTTGTTGTTCTGTATTTACTGTTGTATTTATTATTACCAAGTACTCTGTGAGTCTCACGTGAGCAAGAAATGTCATTGCACCCTGATGTATATGACAATAAACCAATCAGAATCTGATTCTGAGTCTGCCTCTCACCTCACTGGAAACTCTTTATGAGGGAGATCAAGTCCTAATATGGGATTCGGTCACTCAAAGCAACTGCAGAATGATCCAGTTCTGTCTAGAAATTTTAAGAGACTCTTAGGTAGGTCCATGGAGCATAGAAAAATAGAGGATTATGCAGTAAGGAAATTCTAGGCAGCTTCTAGAGTTGGTTACAGAGTGGGCACAACATTGTGGGCCGAATGTCCTGTAAGGTGCTGTAGGTTTTCTATGTTTTATGTTCTAATTCCAGGAGAACCCCAGGTTTAATGGAGATATCCAGTTGTAATTAAGATCTTAAGATATAGAAGCAGAAGTCGGCCATTCGGCCCCTCGAGACTGCTCCGCCAT
The DNA here is from genome assembly GCF_963921235.1 of Mobula hypostoma. Lineage (NCBI taxonomy): Eukaryota > Metazoa > Chordata > Chondrichthyes > Myliobatiformes > Myliobatidae > Mobula > Mobula hypostoma. The sequence goes on along the minus strand of NC_086118.1, from coordinate 4,290,448 downwards.
TCAATCATGGGCTGATCCAATTCTTCCAGTCATCCCCACTCCCCTGCTTTCTTCCCATTCCCTTTGATGCCCTGGCTAATCAAGAATCTATCTGTCTCTGCCTTAAATGCACCCAATGACTTGGCCTCCACAGCCGCTCGTGGCAACAAATTCCACAGATTTACCACCCTCTGACTGAAGTAATTTCTCCACATCTCTGTTCTAAATGGACATCCTTCAATCCTAAAGTTGTGCCCTCTTGTTCTGGACTGCACTACCATGGGAAATAACTTTGCTCTATCTAATCTGTTCAGGCCTTTTAACATTCGGAACATTTCTATGAGATCCCCCCCCCCCACCCCCATCATTCTCCTGAACTCCAGGGAATACAGCCCAAGAGCTGCCAGACATTCCTCGTACAGTAACCCTTTCATTCATGAAATCATTCTCATGATTCTTCTCTGAACCCTCTCCAATGTCAGTATATCTATTCTAAAATAAGCAGCCCAAAACTGCACACAATACTCTAAGTGTGGTCTCACGAGTGCCTTATAGAGCCTCAACATCACATCCCTGCTCTTATACTCTGTACCTCTAGAAATGAATGCCAACATTGCATTTTCCTTCTTCACCACCGACTCAACCTGGAGGTTAACCTTTAGGGTATCCTGCACGAGGACTCCCAAGTCCCTTTGCATCTCTGCATTTTGGATTCTCTCACCATCTAAATAATAATCTACCCGTTTATTTCTCTACCAAAGTGCATGACCATAGACTTTCCAACATTGTATTTCATTTGCCACTTCTTTGCCCATCCCCCTAAACTAGCTAAGTCTATCTGCGGGTTCACTGTTTCCTCAACACTACCCGCTCCTCCACCTACCTTTGTATCATCAGCAAATTTAACCACAAATCCATTAATCCCATAGCCCAAATCATTGACATACATCATAAAAAGCAGTGGTCCCAACACTGACCCCTGTGGAACTCTACTGGTAACCGGCAGCCAGCCAGAATAGGATCCCTTTATTCCCACGCTCTGTTTTCTGCCAATCAACCATGCTAGTACTTCCCTGTAATTCCCCCATCTTCACCACATTCTACAGAGGTTGTATTGAGAGCATCCTGAGCAGCTGCATCACGGCCTGGTTCGGAAATTGCACCATCTCGGATCTCAAGACCCTGCAGCGGATAGTGAGGTCAGCTGAGAAAATCATCGGGGTCTCTCTTCCTGCCATTACAGACATTTACGTCACATGCTGCATCCGTAAAGCAAACAGCATTATGAAGGACCCCACGCACCCCTCATACAAAGTCTTCTCCCTCCTAAACACGAGGAATTCTGCAGATGCTGGAAATTCAAGCAACACACATAAAAGTTGCTGGTGAACGCAGCAGGCCAGGCAGCATCTCTAGGAAGAGGTGCAGTTGACGTTTCAGGCCGAGACCCTTCGTCAGCTCCCTCCTGCCATCTGGCAAAAGGCACCGAAGTATTCGGGCTCTCACGACCAGACTATGTAACTTCCCCCAAGCCATCAGACTCCTCAATACCCAGAGCCTGGACTGACACCAACCTACTGCCCTCTACTGTGCCTATTGTCTTGTTTATTATTTATTGTAATGCCTGCATTGTTTGTTCATTTATGCAGTCCTGGGTAGGTCTGTAGTCTAGTGGAGTTTTTGTGTTGTTTTTACGTAGTTCAGTGTAGTTTTTGTATTGTTCATGTAGCACCATGGTCCTGAAAAACATTGTCTTGTTTTTACTGTGTACTGTACCAGCAGTTATGGGTGAAATGACAATAAAAAGGGACTTGATGGCTTGACTTGACTTGAATTCCATGGGATCTTATCTTGCTAAGCAGCCTCATGTGTGGCACCTTGTCAAACGCCTTCTGAAAATCCAGGTACACCACATCTACTGCATCTCCTTTGTCTACCCTGCTTGTAATTGCCTCAAAAAATTGCAGTAAGTTAGTCAGGCAGGATTTCCCTTTCAGGAAACCACGCTGGCTTTGGCCTATCTTGCTATGTACCTCCAGGTATTCCATAATCTCATCCCTAACAATCGATTTCAGTTACTTCCCAACCATTGATGTCAGGCTAACAGGTCTATAGTTTCCTTTCTGCTGCCTCCTACTCTTCTGAAGTAGAAGAGTAACATTTGCAATTTTCCAGTCATCCGGTACAATGCCAGAATCTATCAATTCTTGAAAGATCATTGCTAATGCCTCCGCAATTTCTCCAGCTACTTCCTTCAGAACCTGAGGGTGCATTCCATCAGGTCCAGGAGATTTATCCACCCTCAGAGCATTAAGCTTCCTGAGCACCTTCTCAGTCGTAATTTTCTACTGTACATAATTCACTTCCCTGGCACTCTTGAATGTCTGGTATACCGCAGATGTCTTCCACTGTGAAGACTGATGCAAAATATGCATTCAGTTCCTTTGCGTCTCTCATTACAATATTTCCAGCATCAATTTGTATTGATCCTATATCTACCCTCAACTCCCTTTTACCGTTTATATACTTAAAGAAAGTTTTAGTATCTTCTTTGATATTAGTCGCTAGCTTCCTTTCATAATGCATCTTTTTCCTTCCTAATGACCTTCTTAGTTTCCTTCTGCAAGTTTTTAAAAGCTTCCCAATCCTCTGTATTCCCACTAGCTTTGACTTCCTTGTATGCCGTCTCTTTTGCTTTTACTTTGGCTCTAATTTCACTTGCCAGCCATGATAGTGTCCTTCTTCCATTTGAAAATTTCTTCTTATTTGGAACGTATCTGTCTTCCACTTCCCTCACTTTTTGCAGAAACTCCAGCCCTTGCTGCTCTGCTGTCCTGCCTGCTCGTGTCTCTTTCCAGTCAACCTTGGCCAGTTCCCCTCTCATGTCATTGTAATTTCTTTTATTCCACTGAAATACCAACAATGGAATTTAGTTTCTCCTTCTCAAATTTCAAAGTAAACTCGATCATATTGTGATCACTGTTCCCTAAAGGTTCCTTAACCTTAAGCTCTCTTATCAGCTCTGGATCATTGCACAACACCCAATCCAGCACAACCAATCCCCTAGTGGGCTCAACAACAAGCTGTTCTAAAAAGCCATCCTTTACACATTCTACAAATTCTCTCTTGAGGTCCAGTACTGGCCTAGTTTTCCCAATCCACTTTCATGTTGAAATCCCCAACGATTATCATGACATTGCCCTTCTGACATGCCTCTTCCATCTCCTGCTGTAATTTGTAATCCATATACCGGCTGCTGTTTGGACGCCTGTTAGGGTCATTTTACCCTTGCCATTTCTTAACTCAATCCAAAGAGACTCTACATCTTCCGATCCTATGTCATCCTTTTCTAATGATTTAATATTTCTTACACACAGGGCCACACCACCCCCTCTGCCTACTAACCTATCTTTCCGATACACCGTATATCCTTGGACGTTCAGCTCCCAATGGCAGTCATCCTTTAGCCAAGTTTCAGAGATGGCCACAATGTCATACTGGCCAATCTGTAGCTGAATTTCAAGACCATCCATTTTATTTCTTATGCTGCGTGCATTCAAATATAACACTTTCAGTCCAATATTTGTTGCTTTCTGTTTTAACTGCACCACGCCTCTATTGCCCTGTGATTATGCCTCATCTCCTGTCCGCCCTTTCTATCATCTCTGTTGCACTCTATCTTTGATTTATTTCTGTTTTCCCCTTCCTCAGTCCTATTACTCCAGTTCCCATCCCCCTGCCAAATTAGTTTAAACCCTCCCTAACAGCTCTATTAAACCTGCCTGCAAGGATATTGGACCCCTTTGGGTTCAGGTGTAACTTCTCTTTTTCGTACAGGTCGTACCTCCCCCAGAAGAGGGCCCAATGATCCAGGAACCCGAAGCCCTGCCCCCTACACCAGTCTCTCAGCCATGTATTAACATGCCTGATCATGCTATTTTTGCACTGGTAAGCATGTGGCACAGGCAGCAATCCCAAGATTACTACCCTGGAGGTCTTACTTTTAAGGTTCCTGAATTCTCTCTTTAGGACCTCCTCCTTTTTTCTACCTATGTCATCGGTACCAACGCGTACCAAAAATTCTAGCTGTTCACTCTCTCCCTTCAGAATACTCTGCACCCGATCTAAGACATCCAGTACCCTGGCACCTGGGAAGTAACACATCATGTGGCTATCTCTATCAGGTTGACAGAACCTCCTGTCTGTTCCCCTCACTATGGAATCCCCTATGACTACTGCATTCCTCATCTTCTTCTCTCCCTACTGCGTCATCGTACCAGGCTCAGTGCCAGAGACCCGATCACCATGGTCGTCCTCTGTCAGGTCATCCCCCTCAACAACATCCAAAAAGAGATAATGATTACTGAGGGTGATGGCCACAGGGATGCTCTCTACTATCTGAGCTCTTTTCTTCCCTTCCCTGACAGTCACCCACTTGTCTAACTCCTGCAGCCTCGAGGTGACTAGCTCCCTGTAGCTCCTACCTATCTATCTCCTGCTCACTCTCCCTAATAAGCTGTAGGTTATCAAGCCACAGCTCCAGATCCCCAACACGGTCTCTCAGGAGCTGCATCTTGGTGCACCTGATGCAGATGTGGCCATCTGGGAGACTAAGATTCCCAGGATTCCCACATCTGACACCCAGAGCAAAGTACTAACCCTACAGACATGCTCTCTGTTCCTCCAAAAAAATTGCAAGGGAAAAAATGAAGTCCATTTACCCACATTCGCCGAAGCCCGAATGAGCCAAGGCCCTATCACTCTGCTTCAGACCATTCCGTCGATGACTGCTCTGCTAGGCAGTGGCTCCTTTTTATGCCTGAACTTTCCCTGCTCTCCAACTCATGATGGTGTGCTGGTTATAGCCGAGTCCCCATGAAGCTTTCCCCTTTTAAACTTTGCTCCCAGACCTGGGCGCCGCCTCTCTCTCGGAGCTCTCCAACTCACGACTGGTGCACTGGTAATTGAGTTATCAGCCACAGGAGGATGGTATCTTACACACAAAGACACTTAATAAGTAATTGATCATCCTTTAGGTCCAGCAGTAAATGACCTCATACAGTTTCTCCTAGTGGCAACACAGCAGGATGGAAGCATTTTCATTAAATAATGAAAGTTCACAGCTCTCTCCAATGAATGTGCAATTAAAGGCACTGTGTAATTAATGTGCAGGTAATTGGTTCTTCATTTCACTGTTTGCCCTGGGGAGGGAAATAGTATTAGGAATGTGTACTTGTATTTCTGTGCATGGGTAGAACTTGATGAGGGGTCCTTCTTCCAATAATTCCCTGTGAAAAGTGTAACGAGCTGAGAGGTTGAGGTGCCAGGAGGAGAGATTCCTGATTAACTGCATTGATGGCACCAGGCATCAGGACCAAGACCTTGGTGTCCACTGACTCTACATGAAAGATAGGGATGGGCAGATGGGGAAAAGATGAGGACAAATGAAAGGAGGAGTTGAGAAGGCAAGGGGGAGACGTGGAAGGGTGGGTGGGGGAGGGAACTGGATATAAATGGAGGAAGGAGGGGAAGAGGCATAAAGAGAGGTGATGAGGGAAGGGTAAGTGGTGATGGAAAGAGGATTGAAGATGGGAGAGAGAGGGAAAGGTGGGGAGTGAATGGAGGAGGTGAGATGTGAGATATCAGAAGGATTGAAGGGAAGAGAGGTACATAGAACAGGTTTTGGTCCATGACATCCATGCTGACCAATTTCAATAAAATCCATCTACCTGCACATTTTCTATATCCCTCCAATCCCTGCCTCTTCGTGTGCCTATTTAAATACCTCTAAAATATTGCTGTCACAAAAAAAAACTTTATGTTACGTGCCAGAAGTCGAGTAGTCATCACTGAAATACTAGAGTCCATGCAGGGGTAACAAAGCGATGAATAACTTCCAAAATCCCTGTAGGGATATCACAAGGTGACAGCCACGGAATATTCCTTAACACAAGTGGTTGCAACATAACACACTCGAATCCATGCATTAACAAAAAGTGGTCGCCACAGGATACTCCAGAAGTCCAAGTATGGATCCTACAAAGTGACAGTATGCACTGTGTGCTGCTAATTATCACAATCTTCTGGACATGGAGAAGTATAAGGCTCGCCTGCTGCTGTAGCGAACTCTTCAACTCACTCCACCCAGCTCGCTCTCCCGCTGGTAGCCCGCAGTCCGTCGTCCCTTAACTGCTGAATGTCCCAGCAACTCTCCGCATTTTGTTAATGACGTCATCCATCCGCCTAAAATTATGCTTACGGAGTAAAAAGAAATGTTGACGTGTAACACCTGACAGCGCCCACCACAGTGTAAATATTTGCCTCTCAAACTCCTTTAAACTTCCCCTCCCCTCACCTCAAAGCTATGCCCTCCAATGTAAAGCACTTGCACTTCAGGGAAAAGACTCCTAGTATCTGCCTTATTATGCCTCTCTTAATCTTATAAACCTCCATCAAGTTGCCCCTCAGCCTCCAATGCTCCAGAGAAAACAATCCAACTTTGTCCAACTTCTCCTAAAAGTTAGTACCCTCTAATCCAGGCACAATCCTGGAGAATATCCTCTCTAAAGCCTCGAAACATTTTTTGTAATGCGGAGACCAGAATTGCACACAAGTATGGTCTAACCAAAGTTTCATGCAGCTGCAGCGTAACTTCCAAACTTTATACTCTAGGCTCCAACCTATAAATGCAGGAATTAGGTATGTCTTCTTTACCACCACATGGCAGATGCTATTTAATGTGGATAAATGTGAGGTTATCCACTTCAGTGGCAAAAATAGGAAAACAGATTATTATCTGAATGGTGGCCGATTAGGAAAAGGGGAGGTGCAACGAGACCTGGGTGTCATTATACACCAGTCATTGAAAGTGGGCATGCAGGTACAGCAGGCGGTGAAAAAGGCGAATGGTATGCTGGCATTTATAGCGAGAAGATTCGAGTACAGGAGCAGGGAGGTACTACTCCAGTTGTACAAGGCCTTGGTGAGACCACACCTGGAGTATTGTGTGCAGTTTTGGTCCCCTAATCTGAGGAAAGACATCCTTGCCATAGAGGGAGTACAAAGAAGGTTCACCAGATTGATTCCTGAGATGGCAGGACTTTCATATGATGAAAGTCTGGATCGACTAGGCTTATACTCTCTTGAATTTAGAAGATTGAGGGGGTATCTTATTGAAAAGTATAAAATCCTAAAGGGATTGGGCAGGCTAGATGCAGGAAGATTGTTCCCGATGTTGGGGAAGTCCAGAACGAGGGGTCACAGTTTGAGGATAAAGGGGAAGCCTTTTAGGACCGAGATTAGGAAAAACTTCTTCACACAGCAAGTGGTGAATCTGTGGAATTCTCTGCCACAGGAAACAGTTGAGGCCGGTTCACTGGCTATATTTAAGAGGGAGTTAGATATGGCCCTTGTGGCTAAAGGGATCAGCGAGTATGCAGGGAAGGCTGGTACAGGGTTGAGTTGGATGATCAGCCATGATCATACTGAATGGCGGTGCAGGCTCGAAGGGCCGAATGGCCTACTCCTGCACCTATTTTCTATGTTTCTATGTTTCTATATCTGCTTGTATTGCCACTTTCAGAAAACTATCTACTTCACCTCAAAATCTCACAATCACTCTGTACATCAATGCTCCTGAGAGTCATGCCATTTACTGTATACATCCATCCTATATTTAACCTCCCATTTTGCAACACCTCGCACTTGTTAAGATTAAATTCCATCTCCTTTTTCTCCACCCATGTTTCCAAATGATCTATGTCCTGTTGTACTTCTTTTCATGTTGTACGTTAATGATTTGGATGAAGGAATTTATGACTTTGTGGTCAAGTTTGTGGATGATCCAAAAATAGCTGGAGTGGCAGCTAGTGTTGAGAAATCAGGGGGTCTGCAGTCGAGCTTGGACAGATTGGTAGAATGAGGAAAAAAGCAGCAGATGGAATTTAGTGTAAGGAAATGCATGGCCATGCACTTTTTTTTAGAAGGAATAAAGTTGTGGACTTTTTTCTAAATGGGGAGAAAATTCAAAAATCAAAGGTACAAAGGGACTTGGGAATTCTCGTGCAGGGTTCCCTAAAGGTTGACTTGTAAGCTGAGTCGGTGGTAAGGAAGGCAAATGCAATGTTAGCATTCATTTTGAGAGAACTAGAATACTAGGGCAAGAATGTAATGCTGCGGCTTTCCAAGGTATTGGTCAGACAGCACTAGTAGTTTTGTGAGCAGTTTTGGGCCCCTTACCTAAGAAAAGAAGTGCTGATATAGGTATTATTGTCCCATGTCCTTTTAGAAGAATCTTTTCCAATTATTTCCTACCACCAGCCTGTGATTTCCCAGTTTGTCTCTAATAGCCTTCAAACAAAGGAACCACATTTCTGGAACCTCTCCTCTGGCTAAAGAGGATACAATGCTCTGTGTCTAGCCCCCAGAAAACTCCTCTCTTGTCTCCCTCAATAACCTGCGGTAGATTCTATCAGTCCCTGTAGATTTATTCATCTTGTCTTTCTTCAAATGACTCAATATGTTCTCTCCTCCAGGAGGGCTGTTCTCCCTCCCTCCTGCAGTGGGAGGGACAACAGCCAGAGGTCATGGTGCATATTGGTACCAATGACATAGGTAGGAAAAGGGAAGAGGTCCTGAAAACAGACTAGAAGGAGTAAGGAAGGAAATTGAGAAGCAGGACCACAAAGGTAGTAATCTCGGGATTACTGCCTATACCACGTGACAGTGAGTATAGGAATAGAGTGAGGTAGAGGATAAATGTGCGGCTGAGGGATTGGAGCGGGGGCAGAGATTCAGATTTCTGGATCATTGGGACCTCTTTTGGGGCGGGTGTGGCCTGTACAAAAAGGACAGTTTGTACTTGAATCCCAGGGGGACCAATATGCTGTTGGGGAGGTTTGCTAAGGCCGTTGGGGAGAGTTTAAACTAGAATTGTTGGGGGGGTGGGAACCGAACTGAAGAGACAGAGGAAGAGGCGGTCGGCTCACAAATAGAGAAAGTTTGGAGACAGTGTGAGAGGAAGGATAGGCAGGTGATAGAGAAGGGACGCGTTCAGACCGACAGTTTGAGATGTGTCTATTTTAATGCAAAGAGTGTTGTGAACAAAGTGGATGAGCTTAGAGCGTGGATCAGTACTTGGAGAGTACATTACAGAGACTTGGATGGCTCAGGGACAGGAATGGTTACATCAAGTGCCGGGATTTAGATGTTTCAGAAAGGACAGGGAGGGAGGCAAAAGAGGTGGGGGCGTGGCACTGTCAATCAGAGATAGTGTCACGGCCGCAGAAAAGGTAGATGTCTCAGAGGGATTGTCTACGGAGTCCCTGTGGGTGGAGGTTAGGGACAGGAAGGGATCAATAGCTTTACTGGGTGTTTTTTATAGGCCGCCCAAAAGTTACAGGGGTATCGAGGAGCAGATAGGGAAACAGATCCTGGAACGGTGTAATAATAACAGAGTTGTCGTGATGGGAGATTTTAATTTCCCAAATACCGATTGACATCTCCCCAGAGCAAGGGGTTTAGATGGGGTGGAGTTTGTTAGGTGTGTTCAGGAAGGTTTCTTGATACAATATGTAGATAAGCCTACAAGAGGAGAGGCTGTATTTGATTTGGTATTGGGAAAGGAACCTGGTCAGGTGCAAATGCTCTCAGTGGGAGAGTATTTTGGGGATAGTGATCATAATTCTATCTCCTTTACAACAGCATTGGAGAGAGAAAGGAACAGACAAGTTAGGAAAGCGTTTAATTGGAGTAAGGGGAATTATGAGGCTATCAGACAGGAACTTGGAAGCTTAAACTGGGAACAAATGTTCTCAGGGAAAAGTATGGAAGAAATGTGACAAATGTTCAGGAGATATTTGTGTGGAGTTCTGCATAGGTACGTTCCAATGAAACAGGGAAGTTATGGTAGGGTACAGGAACCATGGTGTACAAAGGCTGTAATAAATCTAGTCAAGAAGAAAAGAAAAGCTTACAAAAGGTTCAGAGAGCTGGGTAATGTTAGAGATCAGAAGATTATAAGGCTAACAGGAAGGAGCTTAAGAAGGAAATTAGGAGAGCCAGAAGGGGCCATGAGAAGGCCTTGATGGGCAGGATTAAGGAAAATCCCAAGGCATTCTACAAGTATGTGAAGAGCAAGAGGATAAGACGTGAAGGAATAGGACCAATCAAGTGTGACAGTGAGAAAGTGTGTATGGAACCGGACAAAATAGCAGAGGTACTTAATGAATACTTTACTTCAGTATTTACCATGGAAAAGGATCTTGGTGATTATTGTAATGACTTGCAGTGGACTGAAAAGCTTGAGCATGTGGATATTGAAGAAAGGGAATGTGCTGGAGCTTTTGGAAAGCATCAAGTTGGATAAGTCACTGGGACCTGATGAGATGTACCCCAGGCTACTGTGGGAGGCAAGGGAAAAGATTGCTGAGCCTTTGGCGATGATCGTTGCATCAATGGGGATGGGAGAGGTTCCGGGGCATTGGAAGGTTCAGATGTTGTTCTTTTATTCAAGAAAGGGAGTAGAGATAGCCCAGGAAATTATAGGTATAATATGATTAGGAACAGTCAGCATGGCTTTGTCAAAGGCAGGTCATGCCTTATGACCCTGATTGAATTTTTTGAGGATGTGACTAAACACATTGATGAAGGAAGAGCAGTAGATGCAGTGTATATGGATTTCAGCAAGGCATTTGATAAGGTACCCCACGCAAGGCTAATTGAGAAAGTAAGGAGGCATGGGATCCAAGGAGACATTGCTTTGTGGATGCAGAACTAGCTTACCCACGGAAGGCAAAGAGTGGTTGTAGACTGGTCATATTCTGTATGGAGGTCAGTGATCTGTTCTGGGGCCTTTTACTCTTCGTGATTTTTATAAATGACCTGGATGAGGAAGTGGAAGGATGGATTAGTAAGTTTGTTGATGACACAAAGATTGGGGGTGTTGTGGATAGTATGGAGAGCTGTCAGAGGTTACAGTGGGACATTGATAGGATGCAAAACTGGGCTGAAAAGTATCAGATGGAGTTAAACCCAGATAAGTGTGAAGTGGTTCATTTTGGTAAAGTCAAATATGATGGCAGAATTAATGGTAAGACTCTTGCCAGTGTGGAGGATCAGAGGGATCTTGGGGTCCGAGTCCATAGGACACTCAAAGCAGCTGCGCGGGTTGACTCTGTGGTTAAGAAGGCGTATGGTGTATTGGCCTTCATCAATCATGGAATTTAATTTAGGAGCAGAGAGGTAATGTTGCAGCTATATAGGACCCTGTTCAGACCACCCTTGGAGTACTGTGCTCAGTTCTGGTCACCTCACTATAGGAAGGATGTGGAAGTCATAGAAAGGGTGCAGAGGAGATTTACAAGGATGTTGCCTGGATTGGGAACATGCCTTATGAGAATAGGTTGAGTGAACTTGGCCTTTTCTCCTTGGAGCGACGGAGGATGAGAGGTGACCTGATAGAGGTGTATAAGATGATGAGAGGCATTGATCGTGTGGGTAGTCAGAGGTTTTTTTCCCCGGGCTGAAATGGTTGCCATAAGAGGACAGTCATAGTCATAGTCATACTTTATTGATCCCGGGGGGAAATTGGTTTTCGTTACAGTTGCACCATAAATAATTAAATAGTAATAAAACCATAAATAATTAAATACTAATATGTAAATTATGCCAGGACATAAATCCAGGACCAGCCTATTGGCTCAGAGTGTCTGACCCTCGAAGGGAGGAGTTGTAAAGTTTGATGGCCACAGGCAGGAATGACTTCCTATGACGCTCTGTGTTGCATCTCGGTGGAATGAGTCTCTGGCTGAGTGTACTCCTGTGTCCAACCAGTACATTATGTAATGGATGGGAGACATTGTCCAAGATGGCATGCAACTTAGACAGCATCCTCTTTTTAGACACCACCGTCAGAGAGTCCAGTTCCATCCCCACAACATCACTGGCCTTACGAATGAGTTTGTTGATTCTGTTGGTGTCTGCTACCCTCAGCCTGCTGCCCCAGCACACAACAGCAAACATGATAGCACTGGCCACCACAGACTCGTAGAACATCCTCAGCATCGTCCGGCAGGTGTTAAAGGACCTCAGTCTCCTCAGGAAATAGAGACGGCTCTGACCCTTCTTGTAGACAGCCTCAGTGTTCTTTGACCAGTCCAGTTTATTGTCAATTCGTATCCCCAGGTATTTGTAATCCTCCACCATGTCCACACTGACCCCCTGGATGGAAACAGGGGTCATGGGTACCTTAGCTCGTCTCAGGTCTACCACCAGCTTCTTAGTCTTTTTCACGTTAAGCTGCAGATAATTCTGCTCACGCCATGTGAAAAAGTTTCCTACCATAGCCCCGTACTCAGCCTCGTCTCCCCTGCTGATGCATCCAACTATGGCAGAGTCATCAGAAAACTTCTGAAGATGACAAGACTCTGTGCAGTAGTTGAAGTCCGAGGTGTAAATGGTGAAGAGAAAGGGAGACAAGACAGTCCCCTGTGTCTCGTTAAACACCTTAAACATGGGTTTAAGGTGCTGGGGAGTAGGTACAGAGGAGATGTCAGGGGTAAATATTTTACTCAGAGAGTGGTGAGTGTGTGGAATGGGCTGCCGGCAATGGTGGTGGAGATGGATACGATAGGGTCTTTTAAGAGACTTTTGGATAGGTACATGGAGCTTAGTAAAATAGAGGGCTATAGGTAAGCCTAGTAATTTCTAAGGTAGGGACATGTTCGGCACAACTCATTGAATGTGTATGCTGCTTTATAAAGAGCAAAATACAGATGCTTTCAGCAACAGAACCAGACATTCGAGTAATGGGGTCACCATGAACTGGAACAACAACACACTCCTCAATACATTCAAAGCAGCAATTGGACTGCAAATATAACAATGTGAATATTTGAAATTCCTTATGAATCTGCAGGAGTGACCACTGACGATGGAGTCTGAAATAAAAATGAACTATATTAGATGACATACTGTATAAACATTTATCAGATACTTTACTTTACTTTATACTTTATTGTCACCAAACAATTGATACTAGAACATATAATCATCACAGCGATATTTGATTCTGTGCTTCCTGCTCCCTGGATTACAAATATTAAATATTAAAAATAGTAAAAATTAGTAAATATTAAAAATTTAAATTATAAATCATAAATAGAAAATAGAAAAATAGAAAGTAAGGTAGTGCAAAAAAACCGAAAGGCAGGTCCGGATATTTGGAGGCTAAGGCCCAGATCCGGGTCAGGATCCGTTCAGCTGTCTTATCACAGTTGGAAAGAAGCTGTTCCCAAATCTGGCCGTACGAGTCTTCAAGCTCCTGAGCCTTCTCCCGGAGGGAAGAGGGATGAAAAGTGTGTTGACTGGGTGGGCCGTGTCCTTGATTATCCTGACAGCACTGCTCCAAGTCAGGTCATTTGTGATATTGACCCCGAGGAACTTAAAGCTTTTGACCTGTTCCACTTGCACACCACCGATGTGAATTGGGTCGTGCGGTCCGCTTCTCCTTCTGAAGTCAACAACTAATTCCTTCGTCTTGCTGATATTGAGGGATAGGTTATTGTCTTCACACAATGCCACCAGGTTCTTAATTTCTTCTCTGTACTCAAACTGCACATTTTAAGATTTCACTTGTTGCATGCACACAGGGGCCCAATGCTGTTTGGAAATTACAGCCAAAGGGCATCCTGAAAGGAGCAAAATACAATAGCAAGTTGGAAGGCCTTTGGGGTAAAATAAAGCATTCGTATAAGGAAATGGACAACCATTGCTTTTGTAAAAAATTTGCTCCTCTTTTTTCAGAACTATCATTTTTACTGCACTTATGAGAACCAAGGCTGCAGATGAAAATCAGAGTTATTGGTTATCATTCAGTCTGAAGGCTAATGATGACCTGCAGAAACTGTCATTGCCAGTATTAATGACCTAGATTGTGGAGCTAGGAATATCATCAGTAAATTTTTCGCTGACATGCATGCTTGTGCAAGTCAGGACTACCATCAAATACTCAGTAATAAATGGTTATTAATCCATCAGCCATTATGAAGTGGTGGAGCAGACTTGATGGGCTAATTCTGCTCGTATTTCTGTAGATGACTCTTGTGTCACATATGTTGGGAGATTTGCCGCAATCCTCCCAATATGCATTAGCAGGGAATAATGCAGGGAGAAAAGTTGAGGTTAAACGAAACTCTTGGTGCTAATGTATACAGAACACTGAAGGTTATATGTCACTGCATTAAAGCCTACACATATTGGGTTATATCAAATCAAATGACAATATTTTGACTCAGGTTGCTGGTCAGAGTCCAGTTTTTATCTGTTACAAGTCAGGCAAAGGTCTGGAAGAGAGCTACATGAATGATTCTCTGTTTAAAACGTCAGCTTCTCAGAGAAATATAAGAATCTTAATCTCTTCACTTTAGAGCAGGATCAGCCTAAAGGAGAAATAATCTAAGTCTGTGAAGTAGTTAAAGGTTGGGAGCGTGCCTCTGAGTGATTATTGCAGACTCACACAGTGAAGAGGACCAAGGATCATGATTTAGCTATACACAAAGACTGGATACAAAATACAGGTTACTCTGGGAGGGAGGGAGATGATACTTTCCACGAGAATATGGAAACCTACAGCACAACACTGGCCCTTTGGCCCACAATGCTGTGCCAAACATGTACTTAATTTAGAAATTACTTAGTATTACCTATAACTCTCTACTTTTCTGAGCTCCATGTAGCTACCCAAGAGACTCTTAAAAGACTCTATCATATCCGCCTTCACCACAGTCACCGGCAGCCCATTCCACGCACTCACCACTGTCACATACCCCGTGACATGTTAAAGAACCAGCAGAAATGGAAAACAGCTAGAGTCTGGTATTGGTGTTAACATAAGCTATTTTTATTAGTAACTACATAAGACAGTCATATATAACCAGATAAATTAAACAAGTTAGCAGTGTTATGTGTATATATGTGTACAAATATAACTCCCAAACTATTGACTTTGGGGGAAACAAGGCTTGGAGTCTTGAGATGGTAAAGTATGAAAGTTCAGTTCATCTATGGAATAGGTGATGAGAGAGAGATATTTCTAATCAAGGGTAAATGTTGAGGGAAGGCAATTACGTCAATATTCCACAGATTCCACGACAGCAATAACAATAGTAGTAGGTTTTATCTCCAAAGTTGTTCCACTTCCCACACGAAGTATCACCGACAGTGATCTTCAATGAATATCCTTTCAACACAAGTGGTACCACACCCGAATTCAGCTACGGGTCATCCCAAAGTGGTGGCCACAGGATACTCAAACAGAATCCACATGTGGATTATCACCAACAGTAGCTTATCACTAAAGGGACCCTCTTCAAGGGAACCAACTCCAAACACACAACGTGATAGCCACTTATCCAGTTCCACGACATACGAACTAACTCCAACAGTGATTTGCCACAGGCGTGCCTTTCTTCAGTGAACTACCAGACCCAAAAAAGGGTAACACATGTGTTATTCACAAAGGTTCTCCCCTCACCAGAGAACCCACTCTTGTAGATTAACTACGTGACAGTCACATCTTCATATCTGAATGGAACTCAAACTCACCCTTATGGGCTACTTAGAGAAAGAGTCCAAACAGTGACCTCTTTATCACTAGGTTTCTTCTGTTTCAAACCTTTCTCTCTCCTCTGCAAACTTCCTTTAAAGTCACCGAATGTGACCACAAAAAAAGGAGACCATCTTCTGTGCTGGAGTTATCAACCCAGACGAGGGTTGGACACACTAATAACTCCCCACTGGTCACACCTTTTCCACACTGTGAGAGCCACTGATTCGTCCTTGGGAAACCCACCTTTCTGTGCACACAACAAAGCTCATCCAGTGTCCAAAATCATGTGTCTGTCAGTCTATCATCTGACCTATTTATCTCACCATGCTAAACACCAGCTGTCCATCAAGTAGCTCCTCCCTTCTCTCTCTGTAAGAACACAGAAGCTGGCAATGTCCTTGCAAAAGTGTAAACACGCTGCAGAGAAACCATAACACCATCTCAAAGCAGTCTTCGCTTCTCTCTCTTAATAACAAGGTGTTTGTGTTGTACAACTCTTTCTCTCTTTTTAAAGATATAGTCTATAAAAAATATGACCCCTAGGGGTACATAACACCACCCTCTCTGTAAAATCTTACCCCTGACATCTCCTCTGTACCTACTTCCAAGCACCTTAAAACTGTGCCCTCCCGTGCTCGCTATTTCAGCCCTGCGAAAAAGCCTCTGACTATCCACATGATCAATGCCTCTCATCATCTTATACACCTCTATCAGGTCACTTCTCATCCTCCATCGCTCCAAGGAGAAAAGGCCAAGTTCACTCAACTTGTTCTCATAAGGCGTGCTCCCCAGTCCAGGCAACATCCTTGTAAATCTCCTCTGCACCCTTTCTATGGTTTTCACATTTTTCCTATAGTGAGGTGACCAGAATTGAGCACAGAGCTCCAAGTGGGGTCTGACCAGGGTCCTATATAGCTGCAACATTACCTCTCGACTCTTGAACTCACGGTTGATGAAGGCCAATGCACAGTATGCCACCTTAACCACCCAGGCAAACTGCGCAGCAGCTTTGTGTGTCCTATGGACTCGGACCACAAGATCCCCCTGATCCTCCACACTGCCATGAGTTTTACCATTAATACTATATTCTGCCATCATATTTGACCCACCGAAATGAACCACCTCACACTTATCTGGGTTGAACTCCATCTGCCACTTCTCAGCCCAATTTTGCATCCTATCAATGTCCCACTGTAACTTCTGACAGCCCTCCACACTAAACACAACACCCCCAATAAACAGTTCTCGATAAACAGAATGTTCTATTAAAGGTCAGCTTCTGTACAATAATAGAACATAGTTTAAAGATAGCATATCCTCAATGTAATCAAGGCTGGCTTTAAGTGACTCATAAGGATTATTTTTTCTCACTTGCCTTTGTTTTATCTCTTCTCTTAAAGAGATAAGATTAATGGTCTGTGGTCATTGGGAAGTGGGATAGTATGAAGGAACTGGACAAGTGGCCCGTTATGACGTACCAGCCATCATGAGATCTGGAGCAGGTCTGATTCCATCTGCTGATTCACACGAGCTTCTGATTCAGAGTCATTTATTTATCACACGTGCGTTGAAACACACAGAGAAACATGTCACTTGCATTAACAACCAACACACCCAAGGATGTGCTGGGGACAGCCCACAGCTTTGCTACACATAGTATATTCGCAGTGCTTGGCAGAACAACACAGAACAGAGCACAAGCAGCAAAAAAAAAAAACAGCATCAAAGCAAGCCTCTTTCCTCCCTCCCACCCACCCATTTACACTCACAGACAGTCCCCCAACTCCAGCACGGGCCCCTGGACGTCAGCCATCAAGCTTTGACTTCCAGACTTCTGACTGACCTTTGGACTTTGATCTTCAGTATTGACCCCTGGAATAGCTGATGATGGGACTCTGAACTCTAAGCTCAAATCCAGGCATACTGACTCACTGGCCCTTGTGCTTCCCCGTACCTCCTGCTGACACAGACATCTGATACCGGGACTCAGCGGCCCAGGACAGCCCGGCATCAATGGATACCCTTCATCACCTGTTTATGTCGCTGGCCTTCGAGCATTGAGCAGAGGCCTGGAATCTGAATGTCCTTCGTTCCCATGTCCACACCACTGACCTTCGACCACAGAGTCTAAATGACCTTTATCACTTGACCAGGTTGCTGGACTTTGAACGTAGAGTGCGGAACGGAGGCCTAGACTCTGGCCTGACTTCTACTTCCTCCTCATCCCTGTCCCTAAGCCTAATCTAACCTCTAGCTCCACCACATCCCCGTTCTTAAACCTTAAGCTGACACCTAACTCACCAAAACCATCCCTATGAATTAAAAAAATATAAAGACTGAGTCATGATCTCGATGGAGACTGCAGATCACACTATCCTATAACATATTAACATAGAACATAGAATAGTACAGCACAGTATAGGCCCTTCGGCCCATAATGTTGTGCCGACCCTTAAACCCTGCCTCCCATATAACCCCCCACCTTAAATTCCTCCATATACCTGTCTAGTAGTCTCTTAAACTTCACAAGTGTATCTGCCTCCACCACAGACTCAGGCAGTGCATTCCACGCACCAACCACTCTGAGTAAAAAACCTTCCTCTAATATCCCCCTTGAACTTCCCACCCCTTACCTTAAAGCCATGTCCTCTTGTATTGAGCAGTGGTGCCCTGGGGAAGAGGCACTGGCTATCCACTCTATCTATTCCTCTTAATATCTTGTATACCTCTATCATGTCTCCTCTCATCCTCCTTCTCTCCAAAGAGTAAACCCTAGCTCCCTTAATCTCTGTTCATAATCCGTACTCTCTAAACCAGGCAGCATCCTGGTAAATCTCCTCTGTACCCTTTCCAATGCTTCCACATCCACAATATAATATTATTATGTTGATATGTTTATTTTCATTTCTTATGAAATCTGGTTGTCAGCTTTTTGGCCTTGATGAATGCATAAAATCTGTATATTTTCCACAGATCTCATGTATAAGGGAAGAGGGTAAGGCAATGTTTGGAAGTGCAAACAAATAAAAAAGAGCTGTTAATGTTTTGGGGAACCTCTGTGCTATTATTTCAAAATTGCCAAGGGATCATTTACATCCGTCGAGAACAGACTGCCAGCTTGACATTTTCTCAGACAGGAGCATCATTCCATCACTACTGAGCAGTCAGCATGGTTTAAATGATAAATGCTGATGTGGGATTTCCTAAACAAAATACCGCTGGATTATAGTTTTGCAAAGTACACATGCAGCATTTCTATGAGTTGTGAAAAAAGAGGCATTAATTAAATAGTCTTACTTGGTTTCATGTCACCACCAAAATACTAAAGTGTTAGCTTCCCTCCATTTGCCGTATTTCACAATTCCTAGTGTTGTGTATGTACAACTGTACGATCGGAAGAAGTGAGCTGTAGTAACATCAGAAGCTAATATTAGAAACAGATTTTAGTCATTGGGACAGGAGTAAGCCCCTCAGTCCCTCAAGGTCATTGCACCACTCAGTTTGGCTGTGGTTGATCTGTATCTCAATTCCAGCCCATCCCCCCTCATCCCTAAACTTTCAATACCCATGCTCAAAAACCTGTTTTGAAACTTTTAATTCACCCCCCACCAAGGCTCAAGAGCTTTTTGAGGGAGAGTTGTGAACTCAAACAGAATGGTCAAACACAACGACCCTTCCATAAATCTAGTTTGACCTAGTTACTATTTTCTATTGTATCCAGTATTAGGGGCTCCAGAGTTTTCTTCTCATTCTGTGTCAGACTAACAGGTTGGCTTTCTCCCTTTCCCTTTCTTCTTAAAACGTGATGCTGATAGGTTTTGTAAAGCAAATATTGTCAGTGAATTAAGGTTAACAAGTATACCGAGTCCTCGTGTGGCTCAGCATCAGTATAATCCAAGGATTCCCAACCTTTCTTACGCCACGGACTAAGTACCAACATGCAAGGGTTCTGTGGATCCCAGGTCAGGAACATACGGTCTAATCAAATGGCATACAAAATGCCTTATTCACTCCCATCTTTCCTATTTTCCTGTATTCTTGGCCTGAACACATTGATCTATGGGAACAGACTAAATAAAAGTGTTTCATGTTCCATGGAACAAGAGATAAACCTATTCAGATACCTTAAAAACACAAGGATGTGATTGGGCTAGGTAGAGAGGATTTGTCATAAGGGATGGGGGGTGCTAAAGGTGGACCCAAGTGCAAGACACAGACACTGAAGTACCAGGAACAGGACTCGGAGTGTCAAGAAAGCAAGGGAAGAGGGGAAGAAATGACACTGACACAAGCCCTGGATGAGACTAGGATGCAGGGCCTGGGCTAGGACATGGACAAGAAACACGGAACCCAGACAAGGAACTAGGAACAAGGAGCCTGGACTAGTGACATGGAACTCCGGAACCAGAGCCTGGACAAGGACCCAGAACCTAGGTCTTGACTCAGAACCGGAACCTGGCTCTAGGCTAGGACTCGGGACAAGGGCAGGACGTGGCTACAGAACAGGACGTGGAACTCCTGCACAGGATGAGGCACGTGGACAGGACAAGAACACAAAGCCTTGACTTGGACAGGACGAGGTTCTTGGACGTGGCTTAGACAGGACGAGAGGCTCCTGGACAGGACGAGGGAACTCCAGCACTGGGCTCGGCGAGGCACATGGACAGGACAAGAACATGAAGCTTTGACTTGGTCTTGGGAGACAGGAGCGCAGAACACAGAGACTTGGTCTTGGGAGACAGGAACGCAGAACACAGAGCCGGGACCCCTCCTTGGGATCAGGACGTAGGGCCAGGACTCATACACAGAATGCTGAACACGACAAGATGGTTCCCAACACAAGGTAGCAGCAAATGGCCAGACCTATCTAGCGAAGGCGAGGACACAAAGAGACAGTTCCAATCAACAAAAGACAGTGCCTTATCTAGACACAGCAAGGCTCCAGTCTTGCTCCGGCAGTAGAACTTGACAGAGATGCAGGCAAGGCTTCAGGTGGAGGCTGCAGGCAAGGCTTCAGGCAGAAGATGAAGGGAGGGGAACAGTCCAGCAACTGAAGCTGAACCCAGGAGCTGTTTATGTTGCCAGCCCAAAATCAGAATCATGTGCCTCAATTAAGGCACACAACAGGACAAGGGAAAACCGGAAAACCTGGAATACGGAACAATGGACTGGACCTTGAACTGGAATGCGGACGTCACGGACCGGACCATGACAGGATTATTTCCTCCAATAATGATACAAAATACTAAAGGAATACGGGGGGGGGGGTGGGAGGGAGAGGGAGGGAGGAAGAGAGAGGGGGGAGAGGGGGAGGGAGATGCATTTGGGCACCGTTCAGCTGAATTTCTGGGGAAAAGTAGCTGACAGATTTGGTGAGTAGGTGGATTTGAACTAGATAACTTTTTAATCATTAATAGAATGTCCTGTCCTAGCATTGCAAACGTTTTCACTTCTCCCAAGAATCCAGACATCTGTGAAGAAGGACCGGAATAATCCCCAGTTCTCTCCTTTCACCTTGGTGCCAATTGCCTGGCATTCATTCCGCTCATGCCCTCAGTTAAACACTTGATATATTGGGTCTCCGGACCGAAGCACGAACACATCCCCCGCATTCCAAAGCAAAACTCTTAGGAAAAATGTTATCTTACCGGCACCTGAGCAAAAGTTATCAAACTGAGATGTATGTATTAATATGGCATTAAGGGTCTGGGTTAAATATGGGGCGTGTTCTGGGCTGCTCATGGCGAGAAAATGATTCATTCTGCGGTAAAGAGAAAAGAAGCTGGTCCAAAGCCCAGCTTGCACAGGTACCAGTGGATATCGTCCTGTACTCGGAGCCAGGACTCCATTCATAAAACTCAGGGCTTCACTTCCAGTTGCCGACGCTGCACTATTTCATTCTCATCCTCCAAGGAAATAAAAGTGCGCATTGAAATCTGCATTGACGCAACGATAGTATGCGCGTTTAAACTTCGGGTCCAGGGTGCGCAACTAGGCTGAGAGGGAGGTGAAAGACCTCCCTGAACGATTTTTGGGTTGGGAAATGTCAAGGATGCTTGCGTCCTACGTCACTGCGCTTTTCTTTCTTCCCCAGTGTGAGTTGTCATGGGGAGGAGTGGAGCAGCGGGAGAAGATTGAGGGCGGATGCTTCACAGTGCTGAATTGGGAAGGGTTCAGGAGGCTTGAGCCTCGACACGCCTCTCTTGCCACCCACTGATAATCGGCCTCTTCTGCAACTTCAGAGCTGAAAGTGAAGGGAGGAGGAGTTAGCCGCGGTGTGAACATCTTCAGGCCGTCAGGGCTCCGGGAACTCTCCATTGTGCTGAACCGCACAACCAGCCGCGGTTGAAAGCGTTAGGAACCGCGGCGAAGGAGCTGTCCTTGGTGTCGTACCGCCCTCCCAGCCGGCATCGAGATCTTCACGCTTGCCCTCCAGACTTGCTTTTGAAGATAAAGACGCGATGGAACCACGGCTAGAGTTTCAGAGTGTCCCTGATGGGGAGCTCTATTGCCCAGACAGTGCTTACGGGTCTTCTGCGATGGACACAGACACGGAAGAGAGCCACACGCCGTCCTCCAACAATGTAGTTCACTACAACGAGGAGCTGATGCATAAGGTGAGTTCTTTACTATTTATAATACAGCAAGAGCTTCTAATTAGAGAGCGTCCCTGGCGTAATAAAACTCCGCAAGGGGCTTAAAGGACGTCTGCTACCGGCGGAAATACAATCCTAGATAAATAATCAATTCTATGTCGCACCTTAAACTTCCCAAGAACAGAAAGTGCAGAAGGAAATTAATAAAGGAAATGTGTGGATAAAAAGTAGGTATGAAGAAATATTAGTGGTTTTCATAAAGGTGGACCAAATGAGTCCGAATTTGGGGTCAATAAAAGGGAAATGAAGGTGTCAAGTGGGTATTTAAAAACTGTATTCACTACTGAAAAGAATTATTTCTGTGTACTAATGAAGGCGAAGATAACACAAGAAAAAGACGGGATAAAAAATGGATTTAAGTGTGTTTTTGAAAAAAAAATCCAGATTGACTGCGATGTTTTCTAATTGGCTGAGGGGAAAAGATTAGTTACATCCTTTGATCCTTCTCAGATAGGGAAAACTTTTCAGGATACTTTTCACAGAAACTTACACCCACTTCAAAGCAGAAGGGAGTAATATACTTAGCAGTTAAAAGTCAATTGGGAAACTATACTGATTATAATCTGGAACAAACTTAATTATCACTTAGAAAAGCATAAATGGATAAAAGGATGAAGCAAGTAGGGAATTATTATAAAACAATCTTTGTTTGGCAAACATGACTAAATTATGTGATGAAGTAATGGAAGTATTGACTGATGGAAATGTTATGACCTTTTAAAGAGAATTCAATTAAGTTCCATGTAACAGACATCTTGGTGTGTGAAATTAAAGATGCAGAGGCAGCACTGTAACAAAATGACTAAGAGACTGACTGCAAAGTATAGTAGGTGTTAAGTAATTTTCAGACTAGGGGAGATACAAAGTAATCTCCCAAGTGATGAGAACAGGAGAATTAGCCTTTTGGAAAGTCTCAATTTCCTGTTCTTGGAACAGGAAATATTACACAGATAAATATGAAAGAATTGTCTAAAAGTGTCTGGGGAGGATGGCTGGGAGAACAAAGTAAGCTAAATGATGATTTTAACCGTGCAAATTATGAAGGTCCTAGAGATACACATAGAGGTGCTTTTAAAGCCAGCATGGCAAATTGACAAGATTTAACAGAAGTCCAATCAGAATCTTAAACAATGTGCTAGAATGCAATGAAGTCTCTCTCAATAATTTGTCATTATTTATAGGAAATTTAGGTAAAGGATTGCAGTTGTTATGAGAGTCAAAAATATATTCTTACATACCCTAAATATCACTGGTATACGTCATCAAATTTGCTGCTTTGTGACTGCAATACAGTGCAAATCATAATGAAAGGCACTAGAAATTACGATAAGAAATATATATAGTTGAATACTAGTGCAAAACAGAGGGGAAAATAGTGAGGTTGTGTTCATGGGTTCATTGTCCATTCAGAAATCTGATGGTGAAGAGGGGAAAGCTGTTCTTAACATACTGAGTGTGTGGCTTCACACTCCTGTACGTCCTCCTTGATAGTAGCAATGAGAGGAGGGCATGATTGAGGCAATGGGATCCTCAATGATAGATGCTGCCTTCTTGAGGCATCATCACCTCAACGTTCGGGAGGAGAGAGTGCCCATAATGGAACTGGCTGAGTTTTCAATCTTCTGTACCTTTTTCTGATCATGTACAGTGGTCTTACCATACCAGATGATGATGCAACCAGTTAGAATGCACTCCATGGTACATCAATAACGATTTGAGAGAGCCTTTGGTGACATACCACGTCTCCTCAAACTCCTGATGAGATATAACAATGGTCATGCATTCTTTATAATTACATCAACATCTCCCAGGATAGATTCTCAGAGATATTGACACCCAGGAACTTGAAACTGATCACCCTTTCCACTGCTGATCTCTCAATAAGAATTGATATGGGTTCCCTCAAAATTCCCTTTCTGAAGTCTACAATCAATTCCATGATCTTATTGACGTTGAGTGCAAGGTTGAGTTGCGACAACAGTCCATCAGTTGATCTTTGTCACTCCTGAATGCCCCTTCATCACTATTTAAAATTCTGCCAACAATAATTATGTCATCAGCAAATGTATAGATGGTGTTTGAGCTGTGCCTAGCCATGTCGTCATGGGTGTACATATCCTAAAAGAAAAAGCATATTTTAAAACCTTTAAAAAGGATACAAAATAATGTATGACCACTTGCCCTTAAGTATGAAGTCTACTCAATAATGCATCTCTACACCAGGGTTACCATAGATTTTGCCATATACATGACAGTGCCACACACATTGTGCCAGTATAATCCCAATGCACTGAGAAAAGCAAATTTTCATAAATGTTTAATATACTGTACACTAATTTCCAATGGTTATTTTTGTGAGCATCATGTTGACCAATTTATTGAAGTTCTTTGAAGAAGTAACATGTTAAGTAACATAAAAGTGAACAGCTGAATGAACATCTCTATGGATCTATCCTGGGCCCAGCTTTTCGATGCAATTACAAAGGAGGCACAACAGGGGCTATACTTCATTAGGAGTTTGAGGAAATTTGGTAAGTCACCAAAAACACCAGCATATTTCTACTGATGTACTGTAGAGAGCACTGTCTGGTAAGAGGTGAGGGGCGGGGGGCACTGCACAGGATCAAAATAAGCTGTAAACTCAATCAGCTCCATCACGGACACTGGCATCCCCAGCATCCAGGACATCTTCAAGCAGCAATGCCTCAAAAAGGTGGAATCGATCATTAAAGACCCCTATCATCCAGGATATGCCCTCTTCTCACTGCTACAATCAGGGTCGAGGTACAGGACCCCGAAAACACACACTCAATGATTTGTGAACAGCTTCATCCCCTCAGCCATCAGATTTCTGAATGATGAACCCATGAACACCATCACAGTATTTTTCCCACCTTTTGCAATACGTATTTGATTTAAGATCCTGAGGGGTGGATGTGGAAAGTTTTCTCTTCTGCATAATCAAGACCTAGGGTCATTCTTAGAAAATAAGGAAAATAACACGGAGATGAAATGATTTGCTTTCTCTCTCTGAGACTCAGGAGTCTTTGGAACTCTCTTCCCCAAGGGACAGTGTAAGTAGTCTTCGAATATTTTGAGGGAAATGTAAATAGATTCTTCATAAGCAAGGGAATGAAGCACAGGAATGCAGAGCTAAGACTAGCTTCAGATCAGCCATGATGTTATTGAATGATGCAAAATGTTTGATGGGATTAATGGACACAAATAATTTGTATGTTCTTGTGTATTATATGTATTCACATGAATAACCAGGTCCAGCATCATAACATTTAAATTGTTTAATTGTTGACTCAACATCTCAAAACACATAACAAAAATAATACATCAATGTCATAGCATATGTAGGGCTATCTTTACCTTACTAATGACTTTGTATTGCCCACTGATGTGTATAATTTGAGCCTGAGTTGATGGCACAAAATGGGTCATGTAGTGACAGTTGTCTATTGAGGACAACTGAAAGAAAAGTCAGTTAGTTATAAGATGAATGATTAATCTACTACTTTAAAAACTGACCAAGGCTGTAAGTTTTGGGAAATAGGGTAGAGATGCAAACTGCCAAGATTTAATTGAAAGCTGGCCTTATTTCTCAAACTCATTCCAAAATAAAATTGCTAATCCAAAGAAAGTAGTTTCCTAGGTAAAAAAAAGTATCACCAGCTTAAGGCCTACATTTAGTGAAAATAATAGTGACCCAATCATTAATTAGTGAGGTGGAAGGGTAGCTCAGTAGTGATCCAATCATTAGTTTGGTGAGGCAGTTCACTGAAACCGAAGGGTGGTTCAGTAGTGACCCAATCATCAGTTTAGTGAAACCGAAGAGTGGTTCAGTAGTGGCCCAATCACTAGTTTAGCGGGGTGGGAGGGTGGATCAGTAGGGTCCAAATCAGTAGTTGGTGAGGTGGAAGGGTAGTTCAGTAGTGGCCCAATCAGTAGTTAGTGAGGTGGAAGGGTAGTTCAGTAGTGACCCAATCACTAGTTTAATGAAACCGCAGGGTGGTTCAGTAGTGACCCAGTCATTAGTTTAATGAAACCGCAGGGTGGTTCAGTAGTGACCCAGTCATTAGTTTAGTGAAGCCAAGGGGGGGTTCAGTAGTGACCCAGTCATTAGTTTAGTGAAGCCAAGGGGGGTTCAGTAGTGACCCAATCATTAGTTTAGCATGGTGGGAGGGTGGATCAGTAGGGTCCAAATCAGTAGTTGGTGAAGTGGAAGGGTAGTTCAGTAGTGACCCAATCACTAGTTTAGTGAAACCGAAGGGTGGTTCAGTGATACATCTCATAGAGCTACTACCTCATAGCACAATGACCCAGGTTCAGTTCTGGCCTCTGGTGATATCTTTGTCATGTTTGCATGTTCATACTGTGATTATGTGGATTTCTCACAGATGCTCTATTTTCTTCCCAAATTACAAAAATTATTTTGGCTAGTTGGTTAATTAGCCACTGTTGCAAGTGAGTGCTTAGAATCTGGAGAAAAGGGAGATGTTGATGATAATGAGGGGAGGTGGGGAAATAAACTGGGATGAGAGGAAACGTTGCTTGGGCCAAAAGGCTTGTTTCCAAGCTGTATGATTGTGTGAATCTGCAGTGGGATTAGACTGGGCAGCTCTGTTTGATCAACAGACACAATGGAATGAATATCCAGTCATTCCTCCAGCCTTCCTCATTTTACAGGTGGTAATTTCTTGGAATACAAGACTAGAGGTCCTGACGTCAGCTGTTCTTTAAAAAAAAAAGTTTTCCCTGCACATTGAAATGGATTGCAACAAATCAATGGGAAAAGAGTCAAATACATGGATTTCATCGTAACTAGGCATTGCAGCATAGGCATTGCAAACAAGCAGAACTCAAAGAAACAGCAAACTCAGTTGTTCAGGCAATGTGTCATGAAGATTTGAGCCAATTAATGTCCCAGAAGAGACGAGTTATTGATTTGGAAGTTTTTGAGGATGTTCTGGAGAAAAGGGGAAAACACACACAAGAGGAGCTGCACTACCACATAGATAGATAGCAAATAACACATGGAGTGCTAAAGAGCAGAGACGAGAGGGGAGAAATCAGGGAAGCAAGAGGGAAGAGAAATCAGTCAAAGAAAGTGAGAGGAGGAAAGAGGTATCAGGGAATTGGAGATTCTGAATGCTGCTTGGGTCTGTAAACACCTGGTTTGAGGGAACAACAACATGGGATGATGATTAGTCGATCGGGAATTTATATTGCTCAACCATATTGCTATATATAGGCAGCGCAGTTGCACACTTAGTAAAGTTTCAGCCTCAAAGTACTGGAGACCTGACATAGAACAGTGTAATACACACATTGTCTGTCTGTGTGGAGCTTTCACATTCTCCCTGCAATTAGTTGGCTTTCCTCTAAGAGCTCCAGTTTCCTCCCACTTCCCAGTGATGTGTGGTTTGGCAGGTCAGTTAGCCATGGTCAATTTCCTTTTGTGTTTAGATGCATCTTATTATCAGAGAGAAGTTTATGGCAATATGAGAAGAATAAAAATATGGGATTAATATAGGATTAGAGTAAATGGATGGTTGATGAAGGATCTCGGCCCAAAACATTGACTGTTTATTCATTCCCATTGATGTTGTCTGACCTGCTGGGTCCCTCCAACATTTTTTGTGTGTTAGTTGATTGTCAGGGTGATCTCAGGACTCCAAATGCCTGATTTTGTGCTGGACTTCTGTGTCTCTGTGAAGGAAATTAAAATCTCACATAGGAATAAACAACTAATAAATCTGCAATCTATTAAAATGCTGTTATTATTGACCAAAATTATTAGGAGTTAATTTATTAAGGAAAAAAACAAACGGCATCTGCAGGCTAAACCAGCAGAAATGTTTCTGCCAACAAAGTTTAGAAAATGGAATGTTAAAGCAAGCAATGTCTATTGTTCTTCAGACAGGCAAGTCTAGCGCAAGACCAGAGAAGTATCCCCTACCATTAACACAAACATCATCATCATTAAGTCATATGATGTGGATGATCATGGTCTTCAATCTGTCATTAATCTGAGAAGTTCTAACATGCTCTTGAAAACATTTGCCTGCCCATCCCTTGAAGTAACTCGTGAATGTCATGTGCTGTTGACCACAACATTTTCTTCCATCGGTTTTTCCCATCACAGCAAGATGTTTGAGCTTCTCTTCCCTCAGTACATGTCCCAGAAATTCCAGCTTCCATTTCCTGATTGATGATATCAGCTCTCTTCTTGTTCTGGCTTTTTGCAATACTTCATTTGTTAATCTGTCCTTCCACGATATTTTCATCATTCTTCTGAAAAAACACATTTCTACAGCTTTGAGTCTTCCCTCACTTTGCTTTGATACTGTCCAACATTCACCCCGTGTGTTAGTGTGGAATAAATGTAGTAGAACTTCAACACTGAGTTTCGTGCCCGTAGAAATACATTATTCTTTAGTGTCCTGCTCAAACATGAGAATGAGCATTTAGCAATCCCAATCCTTCTTCTCACCTCAACATCAGCCCTACTGTCAGATGTTATTATGCCCCCTAAGTAAATGAACTTCCATCTTTGGTTAATTGCTTTGTTTCCCACTTTCAGTTTACATTTCTGCATTTCTTTCTTCTCAGTGACCACCACACGTTCAGTTTTCCTGCAGTTGATGGTCAATCCACTCTGAATTTTCTTTTAATGACTTTATCTGGTATTTTTGGAGCTTTTTTAGCTATCCGCACTGTGTAACACTAGTCTTTCTAAAAAGTTGAGTCTGACAGACTCCCTGTCAAATTCTTCCTCAATAAAACCCTAGCTGGTATTTTCAATGCAACCCAATAAACTTCAATTGACTCTTCCAGCAGTGTATCTCTGCCACACTAACACTGCCAGAGGGCTGTGATGATAAAGTGGCAAGTTTATGCAAGTAATATAAACACAGACATAAAGATTTATAACTAATGAACAAAGGGGCTAAATTCTGACTTCTTGTCCTGGTCCAATCATAGTCATAGTCATAGTCATACTTTATTAATCCCGGGGGAAATTGGTTTTTGTTACAGTTGCTCCATAAATAATAAATAGTAATAGAACCATAAATAGTTAAATAGTAATATGTAAATTATGCCAGTAAATTATGAAATAAGTCCAGGACCAGCCTATTGGCTCAGGGTGTCTGACCCTCCAAGGGAGGAGTTGTAAAGTTTGATGGCCACAGGCAGGAATGACTTCCTATGATGCTCTGTGTTGCATCTCGGTGGGATGAGTCTCTGGCTGAATGTACTCCTGTGCCCACCCAGTACATTGTGTAGTGGATGGGAGACATTGACCAAGATGGCATGCAACTTAGACAGCATCCTCTTTTCAGACACCACCGTGAGAGAGCCCAGTTCCATCCCCACAACATCACTGGCCTTATGAATGAGTTTGTTGATTCTGTTGGTGTCTGCCACCCTCAGCCTGCTGCCCCAGCACACAACAGCAAACATGATAGCACTGGCCACCACAGACACGTAGAACATCCTCAGCATCGTCCGGCAGATGTTAAAGGACCTCTGTCTCCTCAGGAAATAGAGACAGCTCTGACCCTTCTTGTAGACAGCCTCAGTGTTCTTTGACCAGTCCAGTTTATTGTCAATTTGTATCCCCAGGTATTTGTAATCCTCCACCATGTCCACACTGACCCCCTGGATGGAAACAGAGGTCACCAGTACCTTAGCTCTCCTCAGGTCTACCACCAGCTCCTTAGTCTTTTTCACATTAAGCTGCAGATAATTCTGCTCATGCCATGTGACAAAGTTTCCTACCATAGCCCTGTACTCAGCCTCATCTCCCTTGCTGATGCATCCAACTATGGCAGAGTCATCCGAAAACTTCTGAAGATGACAAGACTCTGTGCAGTAGTTGAAGTCCGAGGTGTAAATGGTGAAGAGAAAGGGAGACAAGACAGTCCCCTGTGGATCCCCAGTGCTGCTGATCACTCTGTCGGACACACAGTGTTGCAAGCACACGTACTGTGGTCTGCCAGTCAGGTAATCATTTCACACCATCTAATTTTACTTTGACTTAACCCTGTACTTTCTTCACTATGTGCAGCACTTCAAGAGATTGGCAAACATTTTTATTCCCTGTTCGACCTGCATCAACTTTAAATTGTAAAAATGTGTGGCAGACTGAAATAAATTGCACTAAATTAATTAACTTCCACGAGGGGATAGACAAGTTGGATTATCAGTGAACTTAGTGATCTGGTTGGTGAAGAATTTTCAAAGATTTGATTCTGAAGGCTGGCAAACACTTTGTCTTCAGCATTTTTGTGAACTTATTCTAATTAGGTTTGTTGCAAGTGTATCACCATCAGGGAGTGTGCTATAGAGCAGCTCCAAAGTTTTGCATTAGTTGCAGACAGAGCAACTTTGAACACAGTTCTATGACCTTAGTGTTTCTATTTTAACTTGATTTCTGACTGTCCTGAGGGAGAACTCTGTAAATTCAATGTGAAAGTCCACAATCCACCACTAAATCTGGATAAGGTTGCCCGATGAAAGGATAATACGTTGAGTCTCTTACTGTTCACCGCACCCATTCACTAGAGCCTCAGGAACTGTAGCAAAACCCAGGTTGCTGGAGGAACTCAATGGGTCAGGCAGCATCTCTGGAAGTAAAGGAATAGCCAATATTTTGGGTCGAGACCTTGCAACAGGACAGAGTATGGAGGGGAGAAAATCTGTACAAAAGGGCAAGGGGGGCGGGTGTGAAGCAGGAGCTGGCAATCAATAGCAGAATCCAGAAGAGGAAGGATTAATGGACAGTGGAGCCAGGTAGGAGAGGGAGAGTTGGATAGTGCAACACAGACTGGGAGAGTGATGAAGCTGATAAGAAAGGGAAGTAGTTGAGTGAGCAACACACATAAAATGCTAGAGGAACTCAGCAGGCCAGGCTGCATCCATGGAGAGAAATTAAATGCCAATTTTTGGGGTTGAGTTCCTTCATCGGGACTGGAAAGAAAGAGATTAGAATGATGAGTTAAACCAGAACAATGGTGGGAGAGGACAGTGGACCCAGGTGGAGTGCAGAAAGAAACTGGGTAACAGGAGGAGAAAGACAGGGTTAGTTGTTGGAAAAAAGATGGTGTGTGAGAGAAAATGCATGGATCAGAATGAGAGAGAAAGAAACAGAGGGGTATGCAGGTTACCTGAAATCATTCCCCCACCTCCCTGCCCTTTGTTATCTCCACATCAGTCCCCAGTCTTGGTCACTATCATCACTTTTCCTTTCCTCACCTGGCTCCACTACCCATCAACTCCTCTTCATCTGGATCCAGCTATCACCTGCCAGCTCCTGCTTCAACCCTTCCACTCTCCTCTTTATTCTGGATAACATCCCTCTACACTTCAATTTTGGTGCAAAGCTGGATATCTGCCTACACTCCCAGTCCTCATTCAAGGTCTCAACCCAAAATGTCATCTATTCATTTTCTTCCACAGATGCAGTCTGACCATTGAGTTCCTCCAGCCATTTGTTTTTGCTCCAGATTCCAACATTTACAGTCACTTATGTCCCAAGAGTTAGCATTAGGATTAGGCCCAATTTTGGTTGCAAAGACTGAAATCTACTCGCTAGGAATTACAGGCCTGGAGATTTAAGTATCGACAAAGAATGGCTCATGGGTATTACCCAAATAATAGATAAGGATAAGGCTCCTTAAGGTTGTTATAGCCAGGCAGGGGTAGTAGTGGGGATAAGCTCCCACTACCTATTAAATGCTCCCAGTGGTGTGCCTCAACTAGCCTCTGACAACCAAGTCCAGCTCTTGGCCTGCATGTGTGGCTAAGCTCGGCGGAACTGTTTCTACCGACAGGAGCAGGGGCAAAGGCAGGTTGCTGGCACACTAAAATTAGTTGCTTCAGGCAGATGGAGCTCCCCAGCCATATTTGGCAGCTCATCTAGGAGAAGGAAAGCTCTGATCGCAAGACTCCACTGCTTTGTGGGTATACCCACTTATGAGGAAGACTTTGGGAGTAATCCCTAAGGAGAAGTCCAGAGCTGGAGTCCTTAAGGCAGTCCTATGATGAGTTCAATGCCAACTAGCAACTCCTGTGATGCAGCTGGTCCCAGACTGTATCGTCTCTGCCATTCCTTTGGATTCGTCAGCTGTGTGGAGAGGGGGAGCCTGCTGCATGGGTAACAGCTTGTTCTTCCATATCATACTGGCCTGACTTACATCACATAAACAGCTGGGAGCCAAATCCATGGTCAACCCCCAACAACGGAGGGCCTCAATGTGAGGATATAGGGGGCTCCCTTTTTCTGTCACAACTCCTCCCCTCCATCGCAGCTCCTTTGTTTGTTAGTAAGTTTTGGGTCTCAACAGAAAGGTTTAGTATGTCCCAAGAAGAGAGCAGAGATATTCTCAGACTATGAAGATTTATAGAATCCAGGATAAATAATTCCAATTCTTTTGCATTAGTCAACTTTTTATTTCAAATATAGTACAGGTCAGCATTTCACTGAACAATCTACTTACAAGAGTTGGAAGAGAGCACAGCAAACTCTGCGCCTTCTCTTCACTGAAAACGTGCGGACTAAACCCATTCATCAGTCATATCTGTTTCTACCCCATCCAAAGATTAAACGTTGATATAGAGGTAACATCACACTCCAGAGAGATGGACCTTGGGCTCACACTGAAGTATGCTGGCATTATGGGATATTCTGACAACTCTCTGTCCTGACCAATCATTTTCTCCTCCTAAATCACTAAGTGCTTTGAGAGGATGCCCCACACAGACTGGCATTACAGAACTGACTGTATTTCAAAAGGTAGCTCTGCTCTGCAGGAATCCTGAGATTGGCTCCTTGCACATCTAACAAAATCATTATGAATGCAAGACATTAAACAGCTGAGGCAGTCACCACATGAAAAATGATGCTAGACCAAAGTCACAGATGGAGCCATGCGTAGTGGCATCACTAAATACTGTTAACTGATATCTGAGTTTTCTAAGAGATACAGTATACTTTCTGATGTTGCTCAGGGAAGCTGTCTTGGTCCTCTACTCTTCTCCTCATACATGCTCCCCTTAGGAGATCTCATTAGAGAGCATAAACTTGATTTTCACAGTTATGCAGACAACACACAATTGTGTATCTCGGTTGAGCCTGATAACGATAATACCCTCTCTCTCTGACTTCTGGTATAACTACGATAAAAAAATGGATGAGCAAAAAATTTCCTAAAACTAAATGAAGATAAAACTGAAATACTTTTGGTTGACCCCAAAGCCAAAAGAGATAAAACTTCTTGATAAACTTGGGAACTTGGCTCCCCTTGTAAGATCAGAAGAAACAATCCTACATGTTACCCTGGATTCAGATTTGAATTTTAAATTCCAAATGAAGAAAGTGACCAGAGCAGCATTTCAGAGGTTATGTCCATTTCTGTCATGTGCTGATGCTGAAAAACTAATTCATGTTGTATATCGAATAGTCTAGATTACTGTAACACACTTTTTACTGGTCTTCCAAAACAATTTATTGACAAACTTCAACTCATTCAAAACACCACTACTAGACTTTTAACTAAAGCGTGAAGAAACATATCACTCCCATCCTAGCTACATTGCGTAGGCTTCCTGTATCTTTTAGAATCGATTTTAAATTTCACTTACTTGTTTTTAAAGCTGGTCTGGAACTGGAGTATATCAGAGTCACTTTCATTTTATAATCCTGCTCAAACTCTCAGGTCTTCTTCAACCAGTCTCTTAACTTTAAACAATCTCCCTCAAAAGATAATTGGCAAGTCAATTTTTGAACTATGCTCCTAAATTGTAGAATTCAATACCTAAAACTATGAGGGGTACAGACTCAGTTGACACTTCTGCACACTAGCAGAAAGCCTATTTATTTAACCTTGCTTTGATCTAACATGCTTTGTCTTTTATTTTTATGTTTATTTTTATTTTTTAATTTTATTTTCATATTTATACCTCTAGCCCATTGTAAAGCACTTTGAACTACATTATGTCTATAAAAATGCTCTCTATTATTATAAGTACATTAAACGTGTTAACATGGAAAGATAGGGAGAGGAACTAGGAGCCTTTTCCCAAGGAATGGGAGGATTTGATGAAAATAATTAAATGGTCATTTATCAAAAGATATAGATTGTTTTCATTGATTAATAATTTTGCTTGAAGAAATAATAATTAAAATAATCAATAGAATTTTAAGGTGAGGAAAGAGAAGGTGATTAGTTTGAAGGATCTGTTTCTTAAACCACTGTTAAAAACAAATATTGAATTCTCTCAACAGAGCTTCTGACAAGGAGATCCCATATGATCTAAGTCCTAACATCCTTTCCTGGTGGCATACAAGTATCCCTTGGTAACTTCTTGAAGTCTTACAACCAGACTTTCAGTTCTTGTTTTAGAATGACACAATTCGTTCCTCGTGGCAGTAGCTTCCGCTTAGGAGCACAGAATAATCAGAGCAGCACCAATATTGTACCAGATCCAGAATCGAAATCAGGTTTATTATCACTGACATACGTCATGAACTTTGTTGTTTTGCAACAGCAGTACAGTGCAATACCTGAAAGATTATTGAGGCCTCTGTTGATTGAGGTCAACCATAGAATGTTGTGTCCTAGCTGTCTAGATGATACACAACCCGGTATGAAAGCTAGGACAATATGTTATAAGAGAGCAAACTATTGCCCATGCAGCAGGCTCCCCCTCTACATGCAGCTGATAAATCCAGAGTGACAGCAGAGACTAATACAGTTTTACTCCCATGAGCGGGTACAGCCGCAAGCCAGCAGAAGTTTGAGATCAGAGCTTTCCTTCTCCTGGATGAGCTGCCAATCACCCCTGATCAGCCCCATCTGCCCGAAGTGACTGGTTTTAAGGCTCCAGTAATCTGCCTTTTCACTTTTTCCTGTCAGTAGAAATGGTTCCATCGGGCTTAAGCCATATATGAAGGCCAGGAGCTAGACTTACTTGTCAGAGGCTATTTGAGATACATGCTATTGGGAGCATTTAATAAGTAGTAGGAACTTATCCCCACTACCACCCCCAGCTAAGACAACCTTAAGAACCTAAAAATATTAATATAAATTACAGGAAGAACATATAAATACAAATATATAGAACAAAAAGAGATCAAAACATTGAGGTAGTGTTCACGGGTTAGATTAGATTAGATTATGAGGACACACAGTCCTCTTTTATTGTCATTTAGTAATGCATGCATTAAGAAATGACACAATATTCCTCTGGTGTGTTATCACAAAACACAGGACAGACCAAGACTGAAAAACTGACAAAAACCACATAATTATAACATATAGTTACAACAGTGCAAGCAATCTCATAACTTGATGAAGAACAGGCCATGAGCACAGTAAAAAAAGTTCAAAGTCTCTCGAAAGTCCCACATCTCACGCAGACGGGAGAAGGAAGAAAACTCTCCCTGCCATACCCGACCACAGTCCGACTCTGAGTCATCCGAAAACTTCGAGCTCCAACCAGCCCTCAGACACCGAGCACCGAGCACCATCTCTGCCGAATGCTTCGACCCCATCCCTGGTCACCAGCAGCAGGCAAAGCCGAGGATTTTGGGGCCTTCCCTCCAGAGATTCTCAATCGCACAGTAGCAGCGGCAGCAAACCGGGCATTTCAGAAGTTACTCCAGATGTTCCTCCATGCTCTCACGGCTGTCTCCATCAAATCAGAATTGTGCACGGCCCCTACTTAACAAATACGATATTATTTCACCGGAGAGGCTACGAGCGCTGCATCGCGCCTCCATCTTCTCCTCCCTCCCTCCATCGCAGGGTTCATAGACTATTCAGAAATTTGATGGTAGAGGGGAAGAATCTGTTCCTAAAACATTGCATGCCATCCTCCTTGATGGTAGCAATGAAAAGTGGGCATTTATTGGATGGTGAGGGTCCTTCATGATGGATGCCACCATCTTGAGTCATCACCTCTTGAAGATATCCTCGATGGTGCGGTGGCTAGTGTCCATGATGGAGCTGTCTCAGCTTATCACCCTCTGTAGCTTTTTCTGATCCTGTGCTGTTCCCCCACCCCCATACCAGACAGCGATGGACCAGTTAGAATGATCTTCACGGTACATCTATAGAAATTTGCTAATCATTGGTGACATACAAAGCTCTTCACACTCCAAGTGAAGATGGCTACTGGCCTGGCATGTCCACTTTGTAATATGTTGGGCCCAGGAAAGAACTTTAGAAATGTTGACAGTCAGGAACTTAAAGCTGCTCACTTTTTCCACTGTTGACCCTTCTATGAGGACTGCTGTGTGTTCTCTCAATTTCCCCTTCCTAAAGTCCACAATAAGTTCCTTGCTCTTACTGAGATTAAGTGCAAGGTTGTTGTTGTGATGCTACTTAACCAGCTAATCTATCTCAATCCTGCCTGCCTCCTCTTCACCATCTAAGACTTTGTGCTGACTGCAGTCTCGCAATGAGGAAGTCAAAGATCCAGTTACGGAGGGAGTACAGAGGTTGTTAATTAGTACTGAGGGTATGAAGGTGTTGAACCTTTGGTGTCTTACTCAATGACAAGATGACAAAGGAGATGGTTACCGACTTCGGAAGAACTCGCACACCTCACACCTCTCTTCACATTGCTAGCACAGTGGTGGACACTGTGTGCAGATTCAAATTCCTGGGAGTGCACATCTCGCACAGCTTCTCACAGTCCCATCCCAGAACACATCCTACACAATCAAGAAAGCTCAACAAGCTTCTACTTCCTGAGTTGGCTGAAGAAAGATGGATTATGCATATCAATACTCCCAACCTTTTTACAATATCCTAACATGCTGCTTCACTATGTGGTCCAGAAACTGCATTATGGCAGATAAGAGGCTCTGAATTTAGTAGCTAAAATTGCCCGTGCATCACCAGCACAATCCTACCCACCGTCAAGGCATTCTATACAGAAAGGACCGGAAGAAGGTCAGCAATATCATGAAGGAGCCCCCACCCTGTACATGGACTGTTTGTCCCACTCCCATCAGGGAAGACGCTACACAGCATCCATGCCAAGACCTACTAGACTCAAAAATAGTTACTTCCCCCAAACTCTCAGGCTGAGTAACCCTCCACCCAGTAACCCAACCCACCACATCCCCCCAACACCACTACAAACACATCAGCCATCTTATGTCCTCTATGTACTTTATGCACATACAATCGGTCTATACACATAAGCTAACCTCATGTATAATATCCGGCCACACTCAGTTACTTATACATTGTTCACAAAAAGTACCTGCTTATATTTAAATTATGAGGACACGTAGTCCTCTTTTATTGTCATTTAGTAATGCATGCATTAAGAAATAATACATTATTTCCTCCGGTGTGATATCACAAAACACAGGACAGACCAAGACTGAAAAAACTGACAAAACCACATAATTATAACATATAGTTACAAACAGTGCAACAATACCATAACTTGATGAAGAAGTCCATGAGCACAGTAAAGTTCAAAGTTTCTCAACTGTCTCTCATCTCACGCAGACGAGAGAAGGAAGAAAAACTCTCCCTGCCATGCCGACCACAATCCGACTCTGAGTCATCCGAATACTTCGAGCTCTGATCAGCCCTCCGACACCAAGTACTCTGTCCGAACGATTCGATCTCCTTCTCAGTCGCCAAAAGCAGACAAGGCCAGGGATTTTGAGGCCTACCCTCCGAAAGACTCCACACAGTAGCGACAGCAGCAAACGGGTGTTTCAGAAATTTCTCCAGATGTTCCTTTGTGCTTTCACGTCCATTCTCCATCAAATCAGAATTGTCCACGGCCCCTATTTAACAGATACGATATCATTTTTCACTGGAGGGCTGTGCACACGCAGGTGCACCACCATCACCTCCTCCCGCCTTATGATTGTTTTTATATAAATGTGGGTATTTTTTTCTATCAGAAAACAATCATTCTGTTCTCCTTTACACTTGTGAACTGAGGAAGGTCAAAAAACAATCTTGAATTTTGAATGCTGAGCTGTAATCAATAAACAGCAATGTGAAGTAGGTATTATGTTGTTCAGGTGACCTAAGGCTAAGTGCAGAGTCGGCGAGATTGCATACACTAAATACCTGTTCAAGTTTAACTGTCATTCAACCATACATGAATGCCCATAAATACAGCCAAACGAAACAGCTTTATTCCTCCGGGGCCAAGGTGCAAAACACAGTACCAACAGTCACACACAGCACAAGGCACAGATAGCACATATAAGATATTATTAAAATACATCACACAAAAAAATACATAGTCCACATCCCTGAGTCCATGAATATTGCAACAGTCCACAGTCGAAAACAATACAGCTTGGTTTCTGCTGAGTGAACTCTGGGGGAAGCACTGACTCCAGCTTGGACGTCACACTACACTGCCTCCAGTGACGTGCACTGACCCGACGCCTCTCTCCTGGGTGGCTGTAAACAGGTGGAACCACAGTTTAAGGTCTAGTCTTGCTACGACTGAGACCAGTCAGTTCCCCTGTCGTCCGGCAATAAAACAGTGAATCAGGCTTGCAACATTCCACATTAACAATGCCCAACAGGGTCTTGTGTTCCTGTTGCAACGGTAGACAAATTGCAGAGGTTGCAGATCCTTGCTCAAGCGGAATTTAAGTCTGGCCACGATCAACCTCTCAAAGCACTTCATCACAGTAAATGTGTGCACTACTGAGTGACTGACGTGGAGGCAGTTCGCCCTGTCCTTCTTGGGCACTTTTGAAGCTGGTGGGAAACTCCGACTGCAGCAGTGAGAGATTTCACATGTCTTTGAACACTCCAGTTAATTTGTTGGTAAAAGTTTCAGTGCCCTGCCAGGTACTCCATCGGGGCCTGACACCTAACGAGGGTTCACCCTCTTAAAAGGTGTTTTGACGTTAGCCTCTGAGACAGATTTCATAGAGCTGCCAGGTCCTGCAGGGATCCGCATTTCAAAGAGTGTACTAAAGGAATTCAGCTCAGCGGGGAGTGAAACATAACAGACATTTATGATTTAGGGTTTGCGTTGTTGGAAGTAATGGCCTGCAAACCCTGCCATGGCTAATGTGCATCAGATTTTATCTCTAACGTCACTCGGAATTGTGTTTTTGCTCTTAAGACCTACAAACCTAGAAAACAAACAGGCCACTTTCCATTGTGGCGTCCGGTGTCAATACTAATACTTTCAATTTAGATACAACACAGTAAGAGCAGTCCCTGGGTTAGGGAAGAGGTTCTGTTCCTGAGAACTATTTATATGCCAATTTCTCCACAAGTCAAAACATCTGTTTCCTATAGTTACCCACTTGGCCCAGATGCTGTGGTGTTTGGACTGGAAATGCTCCTAAACCAAGCAACCATCTCCAAGAACCGAAGTTGTATAATCTGAGAGCATCCCCAAGGGAAGACATTAGAGATGTTAATGCGAGTAAGAGGAGAACGTGCTGAGAATACTCAAGATGTCAGAGTACGTCTGGAGAGAGACATTGAGTCAACGTCCCTTTATCAGTTCGGTTTTTATTTTGCATTCCTGGCCTCTGCAGTTCTTCTCTGCCTTTCAAAATGTATTTTTTAAATTATTTGAATGCTCATTGGTTCCTTTAAAAATGGGTGGGAGGGAACATCTGATAGCAGTCCAGTGTGAACAATCAGTCAATGGCATCAGCCTGGGGTGGGGAAATGTGTGCCCAGCCAGAGATACACCTCCAAACGCAGTGGCCATCTGACCCAGCTACTAGTCAAAGGGCTAAAACGGGAGCAACATGTCTATGGACTGAATTACACTGTTGTTTAAGACTGGAGGTTGTTTTTTTTTGGTCTCCAGATACAAAAGGAACCCAGGCTTACGTGACTCACCACCTGCCTGTGGGAAACATTGGACAACCTTTCTCACTGGTTCTTAAGGGTGATAGTGATGTAAATGTCAGTACACATCACCCATTGGTTCCTCCACAGATCTCGGTGCCCCAGGCAATGCTGACTGCTCTGTTCCAGCTGTACTGCCCTAGCTCCCCCACATGAGAACATTGGAGAAATGTTATCTTCTTTTCAAAATAAAAGAGCTACAGTGTTCAAGAACCTTCCCACCTCAACACTTCCAGTCACCAATTTTCTTGATTGAGGGTAGATCAGATAAACTGTCAGTAACCTCGGTGAGCGGTGAAAAGGATGTCACAGGCAGTCTCAATACATGTTCACAGAAAGACTGCAAATGCTGGAACTCTGGAGCAATGCACACAAAATGCTGGAAGAACTCAACGGGTCAGGCAGTATCAGTGAAAGAAAATGAAACTTTCAAATATCTCGGTCTGAAACATCCACTTTTCATTTCCCACCATAGTTGCTACCTGACCGACTGAGTTCCTCCAGCATTTTGGGAGTTGCTTCAGAACATTCAGCAGTCAACAATACTGAGAAAGGTTGAGTATTTATCCATCAGTGTCTGAATTGGCAGAATATTTTGCTCCCTGGATTTCCAACAGATGAAAAAATCACAGTAAGAAAATAAATGAGTGCACGGCAGAGGTAACAGGAGACTGGGAGAGGGGAGAAAAAGGCCAAGTGGTGTAGGACAGAGGTAACGGGACACTGGGAGAGTGCAGGGAGAGGGGAGAGGAAGGGCAGTGAGAAGGGTGTAGGACAGAGGTAATGGGAGACTGGGAGAGAGCACGGAGAGGGGAAAGGAAGGGGAGTGAGAAGGTTGGAGGACAGAGGTAACAGGAGACTGGGAGAGTGCAGGGAGAGGGGAGAGGACGGGCAGTGGTGTAGGGCAGAGGTAACGGGAGACTGGGAGAGTGCAGGGAGAGTGGAGAGGAAGGGCAGGGAAAGGGGTGTAGGACAGAGGTAACGGGAGACTGGGAGAGTGCAGGGAGAGGGGAGAGGAAGGGCAGTGAGAAGGGTGTAGGACAGAGGTAATGGGAGACTGGGAGAGTGCAGGGAGAGGAGAGAGGAAGGGCAGTGAGAAGGGTATAGGACAGAGGTAACGGGACACTGGGAGAGTGCAGGGAGAGGGGAGGGGAAGGGCAGTGAGAAGGGTGTAGGATAGAGGTAACGGGAGACTGGGAGAGTGCAGGGAGGGGAGAGGAAGGGCAGTGAGAAAGGTGTAGGACAGAGGTAACGGGAGAACTGGAGAGGGCAGGGAGAGGGGAGAGGAAGGGCAGTGAGAAGGATGTAGGACAGAGGTAACATGCGACTGGGAGAGTGCAGGGAGAGGGGAGAGGAAGGGCAGGGAAAGGGGTGTAGGACAAAGGTAACAAGAGACTGGGAGAGTACACGGAGAGGGGAGAGGAAGGGCAGTGAGAAGGGTGTAGGACAGAGGTAACATGAGACTGGGAGAGTGCATGGAGATGGTAGAGGAAGGGCAATGGTGTAGGGCAGAGGTAACGGGAGACTGGGAGAGTGCAGGGAGAGTGGAGAGGAAGGGCAGGGAAAGGGGTGTAGGGCAGAGGTAATGGGACACTGGGAGAGTGCAGGGAGAGGGGAGAGGAAGGGCAGTGAGAAGGGTGTCGGATAGAGGTAACATGCGACTGGGAGAGTGCAGATAGTGGGGAGCGGAAGGGCAGTGAGAAGGGTGTAGGACAAAGGTAACGGGAGACTGGGAGAGTGCAGGGCGAGGGGAGAGGAAGGGCAGTCAGAAGGGTGTAGGATAGAGGTAACGGGAGACTGGGAGAGTTCAGGGAGAGGGGAGAGGAAGGGCAGTGAGATGGGTGTAAGACAGAGGTAACATGAGACTGGGAGAGTGCAGGGAGAGGGGAGAGGAAGGGCAGTGAGAAGGGTGTAGGACAGAGGTAACAGGAGTCTGGGAGAGTTCAGGGAGAGGGGAGAGGAAGGGCAATTGTGTAGGGCCGAGGTAACGGGAGACTGGGAGAGTGCAGGGAGAGTGGAGAGGAAGGGCAGGGAAAGGGCTGTAGGACAGAGGTAATGGGAGACTGGGAGAGTGCAGGGAGTGGGGAGAGGAAGGGCTGTGAGAAGGGTGTAGGTCAGAGGTAACGGGACACTGGGAGAGTGCAGGGAGAGGGGAGAGGAAGGGCAGTGAGAAGGGTGTAGGATAGAGGTAACGGGAGACTGTGAGAGTGCAGGGAGAGGGGAGAGGAAGGGCAGTGAGAAGGGTGTAGGACAGAGGTAACGGGAGAACTGGAGAGTGCAGTGAGAGGGGAGATGAAGGGTAGTGAGAAGGGTGTAGGACAGAGGTAACATGCGACTGGGAGAGTGCAGGTAGTGGAGAGCGGAAGGGCAGTGAGAAGGGTGTAGGACAGAGGTAACGGGACACTGGGAGAGTGCAGGGAGAGAGTAGAGGAAGGGCAGGGAAAGGGGTGTAGGACAGAGGTAACGGGAGTCTGGGAGAGTGCAAGCAGAGGGGAGGGGAAGGGCAGTGAGAAGGGTGTAGGACAGAGGTAACGGGAGAACTGGAGAGTGCAGTGAGAGGGGAGATAAAGGGCAGTGAGAAGGGTGTAGGACAGAGGTAACATGCAACTGGGAGAGTGCAGGTAGTGGGGAGCGGAAGGGCAGTGAGAAGGGTGTAGGACAGAGGTAACGGGAGACTGGGAGAGTGCAGGGAGAGGGGAGAGGAAGGGCAGTGAGAAGGGTGTCGGACAGAGGTAACATGCGACTTCGAGAGTGTAGGTAGTGGGGAGCGGAAGGGCAGTGAGAAGGGTGTAGGTCAGAAATAATGGGAGACTGGGAGAGTGCAGGGAGAGGGGAGAGGAAGGGCAGGGAAAGGGGTGGAGGACAAAGGTAACAAGATACTGGGTGAGTACAGGGAGAGGGGAGAGGAAGGGCAGTGAGAAGG
The DNA here is from genome assembly GCF_963921235.1 of Mobula hypostoma. Classification (NCBI taxonomy): domain Eukaryota; kingdom Metazoa; phylum Chordata; class Chondrichthyes; order Myliobatiformes; family Myliobatidae; genus Mobula; species Mobula hypostoma. Next base: position 4,247,395 of record NC_086118.1, on the reverse strand, counting down.
GTGTAGGACAGAGGTAATGGGGGACTGGGAGAGAGCAGGGAGAGGGGAGAGGAAGGGCAGTGAGAAGGGTGTCGGACAGAGGTAACATGCGACTTCGAGAGTGCAGGTAGTGGGGAGCGGAAGGGCAGTGAGAAGGGTGTAGGTCAGAGATAATGGGAGACTGGGAGAGTGCAGGGAGAGGGGAGAGGAAGGGCAGGGAAAGGGGTGGAGGACAAAGGTAACAAGATACTGGGTGAGTACAGGGAGAGGGGAGAGGAAGGGCAGTGAGAAGGGTGTAGGACAGAGGTAATGGGGGACTGGGAGAGAGCAGGGAGAGGGGAGAGGAGGGCAGTGAGAAGGGTGTAGGACAGAGGTAGCAGGAAACTGGGGGAATGCAGGGAGAGAGGAGAAGAAGGGCAATTGTGTAGGGCCGAGGTAACGGGAGACTGGGAGAGTGCAGGGAGAGTGGAGAGGAAGGGCAGGGAAAAGACTGTAGGACAGAGGTAATGGGAGACTGGGAGAGTGCAGGAAGTGGGGACAGCAAGGGCTGTGAGAAGGGTGTAGGGCAGAGTTAACGGGACACTAGGAGAGTGCAGGGAGAGGGGAGAGGAAGGGCAGTGAGAAGGGTGTAGGATAGAGGTAATGGGACACTCGGAGAGTGCAGGGAGAGGGGAGAGGAAGGGGAGGGAAAGGGGTGTAGGACAGAGGTAACGGGAGTCTGGGAGAGTGCAAGCAGAGGGGAGAGGAAGGGGAGTGAGAAGGGTGTAGGACAGAGGTAACGGGAGAACTGGAGAGTGCAGTGAGAGGGGAGATGAAGGGCAGTGAGAAGGGTGTAGGACAGAGGTAACGGGACACTGGGAGAGTGCAGGGAGAGGAGAGAGGAAAGGCAGGGAAAGGGGTGTAGGACAGAGGTAACGGGAGACTGGGAGAGTGCAGGGAGAGGGGAGAGGAAGGGCAGTGAGAAGGGTGTAGGACAGAGGTAACATGAGACTGGGAGAGTGCAGGGAGAGGGGAGAGGAAGGGCAGTGAGAAGGGTGTAGGACAGAGGTAACAGGAGTCTGGGAGAGTTCAGGGAGAGGGGAGAGGAAGGGCAATTGTGTAGGGCCGAGGTAACGGGAGACTGGGAGAGTGCAGGGAGAGTGGAGAGGAAGGGCAGGGAAAGGGCTGTAGGACAGAGGTAATGGGAGACTGGGAGAGTGCAGGGAGTGGGGAGAGAAAGGGCTGTGAGAAGGGTGTAGGTCAGAGGTAACGGGACACTGGGAGAGTGCAGGGAGAGGGGAGAGGAAGGGCAGTGAGAAGGGTGTAGGATAGAGGTAACGGGAGACTGTGAGAGTGCAGGGAGAGGGGAGAGGAAGGGCAGTGAGAAGGGTGTAGGACAGAGGTAACGGGAGAACTGGAGAGTGCAGTGAGAGGGGAGATGAAGGGTAGTGAGAAGGGTGTAGGACAGAGGTAACATGCGACTGGGAGAGTGCAGGTAGTGGAGAGCGGAAGGGCAGTGAGAAGGGTGTAGGACAGAGGTAACGGGACACTGGGAGAGTGCAGGGAGAGAGTAGAGGAAGGGCAGGGAAAGGGGTGTAGGACAGAGGTAACGGGAGTCTGGGAGAGTGCAAGCAGAGGGGAGGGGAAGGGCAGTGAGAAGGGTGTAGGACAGAGGTAACGGGAGAACTGGAGAGTGCAGTGAGAGGGGAGATAAAGGGCAGTGAGAAGGGTGTAGGACAGAGGTAACATGCAACTGGGAGAGTGCAGGTAGTGGGGAGCGGAAGGGCAGTGAGAAGGGTGTAGGACAGAGGTAACGGGAGACTGGGAGAGTGCAGGGAGAGGGGAGAGGAAGGGCAGTGAGAAGGGTGTCGGACAGAGGTAACATGCGACTTCGAGAGTGCAGGTAGTGGGGAGCGGAAGGGCAGTGAGAAGGGTGTAGGTCAGAAATAATGGGAGACTGGGAGAGTGCAGGGAGAGGGGAGAGGAAGGGCAGGGAAAGGGGTGGAGGACAAAGGTAACAAGATACTGGGTGAGTACAGGGAGAGGGGAGAGGAAGGGCAGTGAGAAGGGTGTAGGACAGAGGTAATGGGGGACTGGGAGAGAGCAGGGAGAGGGGAGAGGAAGGGCAGTGAGAAGGGTGTCGGACAGAGGTAACATGCGACTTCGAGAGTGCAGGTAGTGGGGAGCGGAAGGGCAGTGAGAAGGGTGTAGGTCAGATATAATGGGAGACTGGGAGAGTGCAGGGAGAGGGGAGAGGAAGGGCAGGGAAAGGGGTGGAGGACAAAGGTAACAAGATACTGGGTGAGTACAGGGAGAGGGGAGAGGAAGGGCAGTGAGAAGGGTGTAGGACAGAGGTAATGGGGGACTGGGAGAGAGCAGGGAGAGGGGAGAGGAGGGCAGTGAGAAGGGTGTAGGACAGAGGTAGCAGGAAACTGGGGGAATGCAGGGAGAGAGGAGAAGAAGGGCAATTGTGTAGGGCCGAGGTAACGGGAGACTGGGAGAGTGCAGGGAGAGTGGAGAGGAAGGGCAGGGAAAAGACTGTAGGACAGAGGTAATGGGAGACTGGGAGAGTGCAGGAAGTGGGGACAGCAAGGGCTGTGAGAAGGGTGTAGGGCAGAGTTAACGGGACACTAGGAGAGTGCAGGGAGAGGGGAGAGGAAGGGCAGTGAGAAGGGTGTAGGATAGAGGTAATGGGACACTCGGAGAGTGCAGGGAGAGGGGAGAGGAAGGGGAGGGAAAGGGGTGTAGGACAGAGGTAACGGGAGTCTGGGAGAGTGCAAGCAGAGGGGAGAGGAAGGGGAGTGAGAAGGCTGTAGGACAGAGGTAACGGGAGAACTGGAGAGTGCAGTGAGAGGGGAGATGAAGGGCAGTGAGAAGGGTGTAGGACAGAGGTAACGGGACACTGGGAGAGTGCAGGGAGAGGAGAGAGGAAAGGCAGGGAAAGGGGTGTAGGACAGAGGTAACGGGAGACTGGGAGAGTGAAGGGAGAGGGGAGAGGAAGGGCAGTGAGAAGGGTGTAGGACAGAGGTAACATGAGACTGGGAGAGTGCAGGGAGAGGGGAGAGGAAGGGCAGTGAGAAGGGTGTAGGACGGAGGTAACGGGAGAATGGGAGAGTTCAGGGAGAGGGAAGAGGAAGGGCAGGGAAAGTTGTGTAGGACAGAGGTAACAAGAGACTGGGAGAGTGCAGGGAGAGGGGAGAGGAAGGGCAGTGAGAAGGGTGTAGGACAGAGGTAACGGGAGACTGGGGGAATGAAGGGAGAGGGGAGAGGAAGGGCAATTGTGTAGGACAGAGGTAATGGGAGACTGGGAGAGTGCAGGGAGAGGGGAGTGGAAGGGCAATTGTGTAGGACAGAGGTAATGGGAGACTGGGAGAGTGCAGGGAGAGGGGAGAGGAAGGGCAGTGAGAAGGGTGTAGGACAGAGGTAATGGGAGACTGGGAGAGTGCAGGGAGAGGGGAGAGGAAGGGCAGTGAGAAGGGTGTAGGACAGAGGTAACATGCGACTGGGAGAGTGCAGGTAGTGGAGAGCGGAAGGGCAGTGAGAAGGGTGTAGGACAGAGGTAACGGGAGACTGGGAGAGTGCAGGGAGAGGGGAGAGGAAGGCCAGTGAGAAGGGTGGAGGACAGAGGTAACGGGACACTGGGAGAGTGCAGGGAGAGAGTAGAGGAAGGGCAGGGAAAGGGGTGTAGGACAGAGGTAACGGGAGTCTGGGAGAGTGCAAGCAGAGGGGAGAGGAAGGGCAGTGAGAAGGGTGTCGGACAGAGGTAATGGGGGACTGGGAGAGAGCAGGGAGAGGGGAGAGGAAGGGCAGTGAGAAGGGTGTAGGACAGAGGTAACGGGAGACTGGGAGAGTTCAGGGAGAGGGGAGAGGAGGGCAGTGAGAAGGGTGTAGGACAGAGGTAGCAGGAAACTGGGGGAATGCAGGGAGAGGGGAGAAGAAGGGCAATTGTGTAGGGCCGAGGTAACGGGAGACTGGGAGAGTTCAGGGAGAGTGGAGAGGAAGGGCAGGGAAAAGACTGTAGGACAGAGATAATGGGAGACTGGGAGAGTGCAGGGAGTGGGGAGAGGAAGGGCTGTGAGAAGGGTGTAGGGCAGAGTTAACGGGACACTAGGAGAGTGCAGGGAGAGGGGAGAGGAAGGGCAGTGAGAAGGGTGTAGGATAGAGGTAATGGGACACTCGGAGAGTGCAGGGAGAGGGGAGAGGAAGGGGAGGGAAAGGGGTGTAGGACAGAGGTAACGGGAGTCTGGGAGAGTGCAAGCAGAGGGGAGAGGAAGGGGAGTGAGAAGGGTGTAGGACAGAGGTAACGGGAGAACTGGAGAGTGCAGTGAGAGGGGAGATGAAGGGCAGTGAGAAGGGTGTAGGACAGAGGTAACGGGACACTGGGAGAGTGCAGGGAGAGGAGAGAGGAAAGGCAGGGAAAGGGGTGTAGGACAGAGGTAACGGGAGACTGGGAGAGTGCAGGGAGAGGGGAGAGGAAGGGCAGTGAGAAGGGTGTAGGACAGAGGTAATGGGAGACTGAGAGACAGGACGGAGAGGGGAGAGGAAGGCCAGTGAGAAGGGTGTAGGACAGAGGTAACATGAGACTGGGAGAGTGCAGGGAGAGGGGAGAGGAAGGGCAGTGAGAAGGGTGTAGGACGGAGGTAACGGGAGAATGGGAGAGTTCGGGGAGAGGGGAGAGGAAGGGCAGGGAATGTTGTGTAGGACAGAGGTAACAAGAGACTGGGAGAGTGCAGGGAGAGGGGAGAGGAAGGGCAGTGAGAAGGGTGTAGGACAGAGGTAACGGGAGACTGGGGGAATGAAGGGAGAGGGGAGAGGAAGGGTAATTGTGTAGGGCAGAGGTAATGGGAGACTGGGAGAGTGCAGGGAGACGGGAGTGGAAGGGCAGGAAAAGGGGTGTAGGACAGAGGTAACGGGAGACTGGGAGAGTGCAGGGAGAGGGGAGAGGAAGGGCAGTGAGAAGGGTGTAGGACAGAGGTAATGAGAGACTGGGAGAGTGCAGGGAGAGGGGAGAGGAAGGGCAGTGAGAAGGGTGTAGGACAGAGGTAACGGGAGACTGGGAAGGTGCAGGGAGAGGAGAGAGGAAGGGCAGGGAAAAGGGTGCAGGACAGAGGTAACAGGACACTGGGAGAGTGCAGGGAGAGGGGAGAGGAAGGGCAGTGAGAAGGGTGTAGGACAGAGGTAACGGTAGAACTGGAGAGTGCAGGGAGAGGGGAGAGGAAGGACAGTGAGAAGGGTGTAGGACAGAGGTAACATGCGACTTGGAGAGTGCAGGTAGTGGGGAGCGGAAGGGCAGTGAGAAGGGTGTAGGACAGAGATAACGGGAGACTGGGAGAGTGCAGGGAGAGGAGAGAGGAAGGGCAGGGAAAGGGGTGTAGGACAGAGGTAATGGGAGACTGGGAGAGTGCAGGGAGAGGGGAGAGGGAGGGCATTGAGAAGGGTGTAGGACAGAGGTAATGGGAGACTGGGAGAGTGCAGGGAGAGGGGAGAGGAAGGGCAGTGAGAAGGGTGTAGGACAGAGGTAACGGGAGACTGGGAGAGTGCAGGGAGAGGGGAGAGGAAGGGCAATTGTCTAGGGCAGAGGTAACGGGAGACTGGGAGAGTGCAGGGTGTGGGGAGTGGAAGGGCAGGGAAAGGGGTGTAGGACAGAGGTAACGGGCCATTTGGGGCGTGCAGGGAGAGGAGAGAGGAAGGGCAGGGAAAGCGGTGTAGGACAGAGGTAACGGGAGACCGGCAGAGTGCAGGGAGAGGGGAGAGGAAGGGCAGTGAGAAGGGTGTAGGACAGAGGTAACGGGAGACTGGGAGAGTGCAGGGAGAGGGGAGAGGATGCGCAGGGAAAGCGTTGTAGGACAGAGGTAACGGGAGACTGGGAGAAAGCAGGGAGAGGGGAGAGGAAATGCAGGGAAAGGTGTGTAGGACAGAGGTAACGGGACACTGGGAGAGTGCAGGGAGAGGGGAGAGGAAGGGCAGGGAAAGGGGTGTAGGACAGAGGTAACGGGAGACTGGGAGAATGCAGGGAGGGGAGAGGAAGGGCAGTGAGAAGGGTGTAGGACAGAGGTAACGGGAGACTGGAAGAGTGCAGGGAAAGGGGAGAGGAAGGGCAGTGAGAAGGGTGTAGGACAGAGGTAACGGGACACTGGGAGAGTGCAGGGAGAGGGGAGAGGAAGGGCAGTGAGAAGGGTGTAGGACAGAGGTAATAGGAGACTGGGAGAGTGCAGGGAGAGGGGAGCGGGAGGGCAGGGAACGGGGTGTAGGACAGAGGTAACAGGAGACTGGGAGAGTGCAGGGAGAGGGGAGAGGAAGGGCAGGGAAAGGGGTGTAGGACAAATGTGACAGGAGACTGGGTGTGTACAGGGAGCGGGGAGAGGAAGGGCAGTGACAAGGGTGTAGGACAGAGGTAACAGGAGACTGGGAGAGTGCAGGGAGAGGGGAGAGGAAGGGCAGGGAAAGGGGTGTAGGACAGAGGTAACGGGAGACTGGGAGAGTGCAGGGAGAGAGTAGAGGAAGGGTAGTGAGAAGGGTGTAGGACAGAGGTAACAGGAGACTGGGAGAGTGCAGGGAGACGGGAGATGAAGGGCAGGGAAAGGGGTGTAGGACAGAGATAATGGGAGACTGGGAGAGTGCAGCGAGTGGGGAGAGGAAGGGCTGTGAGAAGGGTGTAGGGCAGAGTTAACGGGACACTAGGAGAGTGCAGGGAGAGGGGAGAGGAAGGGCAGTGAGAAGGGTGTAGGATAGAGGTAATGGGACACTCGGAGAGTGCAGGAAGAGGGGAGAGGAAGGGGAGGGAAAGGGGTGTAGGACAGAGGTAACGGGAGTCTGGGAGAGTGCAAGCAGAGGGGAGAGGAAGGGGAGTGAGAAGGGTGTAGGACAGAGGTAACGGGAGAACTGGAGAGTGCAGTGAGAGGGGAGATGAAGGGCAGTGAGAAGGGTGTAGGACAGAGGTAACGGGACACTGGGAGAGTGCAGGGAGAGGAGAGAGCAAAGGCAGGGAAAGGGGTGTAGGACAGAGGTAACGGGAGACTGGGAGAGTGCAGGGAGAGGGGAGAGGAAGGGCAGTGAGAAGGGTGTAGGACAGAGGTAATGGGAGACTGGGAGACAGGACGGAGAGGGGAGAGGAAGGCCAGTGAGAAGGGTGTAGGACAGAGGTAACATGAGACTGGGAGAGTGCAGGGAGAGGGGAGAGGAAGGGCAGTGAGAAGGGTGTAGGACGGAGGTAACGGGAGAATGGGAGAGTTCGGGGAGAGGGGAGAGGAAGGGCAGGGAAAGGGGTGTAGGACAGAGGTAACGGGAGACTGGGAGAGTGCAGGGAGAGGGGAGAGGAAGGGCAGTGAGAAGGGTGTAGGACAGAGGTAATGGGAGACTGGGAGAGTGCAGGGAGAGGAGAGAGGAAGGGCAGTGAGAAGGGTATAGGACAGAGATAACGGGACACTGGGAGAGTGCAGGGAGAGGGGAGGGGAAGGGCAGTGAGAATGGTGTAGGATAGAGGTAACGGGAGACTGGGAGAGTGCAGGGAGAGGAGAGAGGAAGGGCAGTGAGAAGGGTATAGGACAGAGGTAACGGGACACTGGGAGAGTGCAGGGAGAGGGGAGGGGAAGGGCAGTGAGAAGGGTGTAGGATAGAGGTAACGGGAGACTGGGAGAGTGCAGGGAGGGGAGAGGAAGGACAGTGAGAAGGGTGTAGGACAGAGGTAACATGCGACTTGGAGAGTGCAGGTAGTGGGGAGCGGAAGGGCAGTGAGAAGGGTGTAGGACAGAGATAACGGGAGACTGGGAGAGTGCAGGGAGAGGAGAGAGGAAGGGCAGGGAAAGGGGTGTAGGACAGAGGTAATGGGAGACTTGGAGAGTGCAGGGAGAGGGGAGAGGAAGGGCATTGAGAAGGGAGTAGGACAGAGGTAATTGGAGACTGGGAGAGTGCAGGGAGAGGGGAGAGGAAGGGCAATTGTCTAGGGCAGAGGTAACGGGAGACTGGGAGAGTGCAGGGAGTGGGGAGTGGAAGGGCAGGGAAAGGGGTGTAGGACAGAGGTAACGGGACATTTGGGGCGTGCAGGGAGAGGAGAGAGGAAGGGCAGGGAAAGCGGTGTAGGACAGAGGTAACGGGAGAGCGGCAGAGTGCAGGGAGAGGGGAGAGGAAGGGCAGTGAGAAGGGTGTAGGACAGAGGTAACGGGAGACTGGGAGAGTGCAGGGAGAGGGGAGAGGATGCGCAGGGAAAGCGTTGTAGGACAGAGGTAACGGGAGACTGGGAGAAAGCAGGGAGAGGGGAGAGGAAATGCAGGGAAAGGTGTGTAGGACAGAAGTAACGGGACACTGGGAGAGTGCAGGGAGAGGGGAGAGGAAGGGCAGGGAAAGGGGTGTAGGACAGAGGTAACGGGAGACTGGGAGAATGCAGGGAGGGGAGAGGAAGGGCAGTGAGAAGGGTGTAGGACAGAGGTAACGGGAGACTGGAAGAGTGCAGGGAAAGGGGAGAGGAAGGGCAGTGAGAAGGGTGTAGGACAGAGGTAACGGGACACTGGGAGAGTGCAGGGAGAGGGGAGAGGAAGGGCAGTGAGAAGGGTGTAGGACAGAGGTAACGGGAGACTGGGGGAATGAAGGGAGAGGGGAGAGGAAGGGCAATTGTGTAGGACAGAGGTAACGGGAGACTGGGAGAGTGCAGGGAGAGGGGAGAGGAAGGGCAGTGAGAAGGGTGTAGGATAGAGGTAACAGGAGACTGGGAGAGTGCAGGGAGAGGGGAGAGGAAGGGCAGTGAGAAGGGTGTAGGACAGAGGTAACGGTAGAACTGGAGAGTGCAGGGAGAGGGGAGAGGAAGGACAGTGAGAAGGGTGTAGGACAGAGGTAACATGCGACTTGGAGAGTGCAGGTAGTGGGGAGCGGAAGGGCAGTGAGAAGGGTGTAGGACAGAGATAACGGGAGACTGGGAGAGTGCAGGGAGAGGAGAGAGGAAGGGCAGGGAAAGGGGTGTAGGACAGAGGTAATGGGAGACTGGGAGAGTGCAGGGAGAGGGCAGAGGAAGGGCATTGAGACGGGTGTAGGACAGAGGTAATGGGAGACTGGGAGAGTGCAGGGAGAGGGGAGAGGAAGGGCAGTGAGAAGGGTGTAGGACAGAGGTAACGGGAGACTGGGAGAGTGCAGGGAGAGGGGAGAGGAAGGGCAATTGTCTAGGGCAGAGGTAACGGGAGACTGGGAGAGTGCAGGGAGTGGGGAGTGGAAGGGCAGGGAAAGGGGTGTAGGACAGAGGTAACGGGACATTTGGGGCGTGCAGGGAGAGGAGAGAGGAAGGGCAGGGAAAGCGGTGTAGGACAGAGGTAACGGGAGACCGGCAGAGTGCAGGGAGAGGGGAGAGGAAGGGCAGTGAGAAGGGTGTAGGACAGAGGTAACGGGAGACTGGGAGAGTGCAGGGAGAGGGGAGAGGATGCGCAGGGAAAGCGTTGTAGGACAGAGGTAACGGGAGACTGGGAGAAAGCAGGGAGAGGGGAGAGGAAATGCAGGGAAAGGTGTGTAGGACAGAAGTAACGGGACACTGGGAGAGTGCAGGGAGAGGGGAGAGGAAGGGCAGGGAAAGGGGTGTAGGACAGAGGTAACGGGAGACTGGGAGAATGCAGGGAGGGGAGAGGAAGGGCAGTGAGAAGGGTGTAGGACAGAGGTAACGGGAGACTGGAAGAGTGCAGGGAAAGGGGAGAGGAAGGGCAGTGAGAAGGGTGTAGGACAGAGGTAACGGGACACTGGGAGAGTGCAGGGAGAGGGGAGAGGAAGGGCAGTGAGAAGGGTGTAGGACAGAGGTAACGGGAGACTGGGAAGGTGCAGGGAGAGGAGAGAGGAAGGGCAGGGAAAAGGGTGCAGGACAGAGGTAACAGGACACTGGGAGAGTGCAGGGAGAGGGGAGAGGAAGGGAAGTGAGAAGGGTGTAGGATAGAGGTAACAGGAGACTGGGAGAGTGCAGGGAGAGGGGAGAGGAAGGGCAGTGAGAAGGGTGTAGGACAGAGGTAACGGTAGAAATGGAGAGTGCAGGGAGAGGGGAGAGGAAGGACAGTGAGAAGGGTGTAGGACAGAGGTAACATGCGACTTGGAGAGTGCAGGTAGTGGGGAGCGGAAGGGCAGTGAGAAGGGTGTAGGACAGAGATAACGGGAGACTGGGAGAGTGCAGGGAGAGGAGAGAGGAAGGGCAGGGAAAGGGGTGTAGGACAGAGGTAATGGGAGACTTGGAGAGTGCAGGGAGAGGGGAGAGGAAGGGCATTGAGAAGGGTGTAGGACAGAGGTAATGGGAGACTGGGAGAGTGCAGGGAGAGGGGAGAGGAAGGGCAATTGTCTAGGGCAGAGGTAACGGGAGACTGGGAGAGTGCAGGGAGTGGGGAGTGGAAGGGCAGGGAAAGGGGTGTAGGACAGAGGTAACGGGACATTTGGGGCGTGCAGGGAGAGGAGAGAGGAAGGGCAGGGAAAGCGGTGTAGGACAGAGGTAACGGGAGACCGGCAGAGTGCAGGGAGAGGGGAGAGGAAGGGCAGTGAGAAGGGTGTAGGACAGAGGTAACGGGAGACTGGGAGAGTGCAGGGAGAGGGGAGAGGATGCGCAGGGAAAGCGTTGTAGGACAGAGGTAACGGGAGACTTCGAGAAAGCAGGGAGAGGGGAGAGGAAATGCAGGGAAAGGTGTGTAGGACAGAAGTAACGGGACACTGGGAGAGTGCAGGGAGAGGGGAGAGGAAGGGCAGGGAAAGGGGTGTAGGACAGAGGTAACAGGAGACTGGGAGAATGCAGGGAGGGGAGAGGAAGGGCAGTGAGAAGGGTGTAGGACAGAGGTAACGGGAGACTGGAAGAGTGCAGGGAGAGGGGAGAGGAAGGGCAGTGAGAAGGGTGTAGGACAGAGGTAACGGGACACTGGGAGAGTGCAGGGAGAGGGGAGAGGAAGGGCAGTGAGAAGGGTGTAGGACAGAGGTAACGGTAGAACTGGAGAGTGCAGGGAGAGGGGAGAGGAAGGGCAGTGAGAAGGGTGTAGGACAGAGGTAACGGGAGACTGGGAGAGTGCAGGGAGAGGGGAGAGGATGCGCAGGGAAAGCGTTGTAGGACAGAGGTAACGGGAGACTGGGAGAAAGCAGGGAGAGGGGAGAGGAAATGCAGGGAAAGGTGTGTAGGACAGAAGTAACGGGACACTGGGAGAGTGCAGGGAGAGGGGAGAGGAAGGGCAGGGAAAGGGGTGTAGGACAGAGGTAACAGGAGACTGGGAGAATGCAGGGAGGGGAGAGGAAGGGCAGTGAGAAGGGTGTAGGACAGAGGTAACGGGAGACTGGAAGAGTGCAGGGAAAGGGGAGAGGAAGGGCAGTGAGAAGGGTGTAGGACAGAGGTAACGGGACACTGGGAGAGTGCAGGGAGAGGGGAGAGGAAGGGCAGTGAGAAGGGTGTAGGACAGAGGTAACGGGAGACTGGGGGAATGAAGGGAGAGGGGAGAGGAAGGGCAATTGTGTAGGACAGAGGTAACGGGAGACTGGGAGAGTGCAGGGAGAGGGGAGAGGAAGGGCAGTGAGAAGGGTGTAGGACAGAGGTAACGGGAGACTGGGAAGGTGCAGGGAGAGGAGAGAGGAAGGGCAGGGAAAAGGCTGCAGGACAGAGGTAACAGGACACTGGGAGAGTGCAGGGAGAGGGGAGAGGAATGGCAGTGAGAAGGGTGTAGGATAGAGGTAACAGGAGACTGGGAGAGTGCAGGGAGAGGGGAGAGGAAGGGCAGTGAGAAGGGTGTAGGACAGAGGTAACGGTAGAACTGGAGAGTGCAGGGAGAGGGGAGAGGAAGGACAGTGAGAAGGGTGTAGGACAGAGGTAACATGCGACTTGGAGAGTGCAGGTAGTGGGGAGCGGAAGGGCAGTGAGAAGGGTGTAGGACAGAGATAACGGGAGACTGGGAGAGTGCAGGGAGAGGAGAGAGGAAGGGCAGGGAAAGGGGTGTAGGACAGAGGTAATGGGAGACTGGGAGAGTGCAGGGAGAGGGCAGAGGAAGGGCATTGACACGGGTGTAGGACAGAGGTAATGGGAGACTGGGAGAGTGCAGGGAGAGGGGAGAGGAAGGGCAGTGAGAAGGGTGTAGGACAGAGGTAACGGGAGACTGGGAGAGTGCAGGGAGAGGGGAGAGGAAGGGCAATTGTCTAGGGCAGAGGTAACGGGAGACTGGGAGAGTGCAGGGAGAGGGGAGAGGAAGGGCAGTGAGACGGGTGTAGGACAGAGGTAATGGGAGACTGGGAGAGTGCAGGGAGAGGGGAGAGGAAGGGCAGTGAGAAGGGTGTAGGACAGAGGCAACGGGAGACTGGGAGAGTGCAGGGAGAGGGGAGAGGAAGGGCAATTGTCTAGGGCAGAGGTAACGGGAGACTGGGAGAGTGCAGGGAGTGGGGAGTGGAAGGGCAGGGAAAGGGGTGTAGGACAGAGGTAACGGGACATTTGGGGCATGCAGGGAGAGGAGAGAGGAAGGGCAGGGAAAGCGGTGTAGGACAGAGGTAACGGGAGACCGGCAGAGTGCAGGGAGAGGGGAGAGGAAGGGCAGTGAGAAGGGTGTAGGACAGAGGTAACGGGAGACTGGGAGAGTGCAGGGAGAGGGGAGAGGATGCGCAGGGAAATGGTTGTAGGACAGAGGTAACGGGAGACTGGGAGAAAGCAGGGAGAGGGGAGAGGAAATGCAGGGAAAGGTGTGTAGGACAGAAGTAACGGGACACTGGGAGAGTGCAGGGTGAGGGGAGAGGAAGGGCAGGGAAAGGGGTGTAGGACAGAGGTAACGGGAGACTGGGAGAATGCAGGGAGGGGAGAGGAAGGGCAGTGAGAAGGGTGTAGGACAGAGGTAACGGGACACTGGGAGAGTGCAGGGAGAGGGGAGAGGAAGGGCAGTGAGAAGGGTGTAGGACAGAGGTAACAGGAGACTGGGAGAGTGCAGGGAGAGGGGAGCGGGAGGGCAGGGAACGGGGTGTAGGACAGAGGTAACGGGAGACTGGGAGAGTGCAGGGAGAGAGGAGAGGAAGGGCAGTGAGAAAAGTGTAGGGCAGAGGTAACAGGAGACTGGGAGAGTGCAGGGAGAGGGGAGAGGAAGGGCAGGGAAAGGGGTGTAGGACAGAGGTTACGGGAGAGTGCAGGGAGAGCGGAGAGGAAGGGCAGTGGTGCAGGGCAGAGGTAACGGGACACTGGGAGAGTGCAGGGAGAGGGGAGAGTAAGGGCAGGGAAAGGGGTGTAGGACAGAAGTAATGGGAGACTGGGAGAGTGCAGGGAGAGGGGAGAGGAAGGGCAGTGAGAAGTCTGTAGGACAGAGGTAACATGAGACTGGGAGAGTGCAGGGAGAGGGGAGTGGAAGGGCAGTGAGAAGGGTGTAGGACAGAGGGAACGGGAGACTGGGAGAGTTCAGTGAGAGGGGAGAGGAAGGGCAGGGAAAGGGGTGTAGGACAGAGGTAACAAGAGACTGGGAGAGTGCAGGGAGAGGGGAGAGAAAGGGCAATGGTGTAGGGCAGAGCTAACGGGACACTAGGAGAGTGCAGGGAGAGGGGAGAGGAACGGCAGTGAAAAGGGTTAGGACAGCGGTAACGGGAGACTGGCAGAGTGCAGGGAGAGGGGAGAGGAAGGGCAGTGGTGCAGGGCAAAGGTAACGGGACACTGGGAGAGTGCAGGGAGAGGGGAGAGTAAGGGCAGGGAAAGGGGTGTAGGACAGAGGTAACGGGACACGGAGATTGCAGGGAGAGTGGAGAGGAGGGCAGTGAGAAGGGTGTAGGACATAGGTAACGGGAGACTGGGAGAGTGCAGGGAGAGGGGAGAGGATGCGCAGGGAAAGCGTTGTAGGACAGAGGTAATGGAAGACTGGGAGAAAGCAGGGAGAGGGGAGAGGAAATGCAGGGAAAGGTGTGTAGGACAGAGGTAACGGGACACTGGGAGAATGCAGGGAGAGGGGAGAGGAAGGGCAGTGAGAAGGGTGTAGGACAGAGGTAACGGGAGACTGGAAGAGTGCAGGGAAAGGGGAGAGGAAGGGCAGTGAGAAGGGTGTAGGACAGAGGTAACAAGAGACTGGGAGAGTGCAGGGAGAGGGGAGAGGAAGGGCAGTGAGAAGGGTGTAGGACAGAGGTAACAAGAGACTGGGAGAGTGCAGGGAAAGGGGATAGGAAGGGCAGTGAGAAGGGTGTAGGACAGAGGTAACGGGACACTGGGAGAGTGCAGCGAGAGGGGAGAGGAAGGGCAGTGAGAAGGGTGTAGGACAAAGGTAACGGGAGACTGGGAGAGTGCAGGGAGAGGGGAGAGGAAGGGCAGTGAGAAGGGTGGAGGACAGAGGTAACATGGGACTGGGAGAGTGCAGGGAGAGGGGAGAGGAAGGTCAGGGAAAGGGGTGTAGGACAGAGCTAACGGGACACTGGGAGAGTGCAGGGAGAGGGGAGAGGAAGGGCAGGAAACGGGGTGTAGGACAGAGGTAACAGGAGACTGGGAGAGTGCAGGGAGAGGGGAGAGGAAGGGCAGGGAAAGGGGTGTAGGACAGAGGTAACGGGAGACTGGGAGAGTGCAGGGAGAGAGGAGAGGAAGGGCAGTGAGAAGGGTGCAGGGCAGAGGTAACGGGACACTGGGAGAGTGCAGGGAGAGGGGAGAGTAAGGGCAGGGAAAGGGGTGTAGGACAGAGGTAACGGGACATTTGGGGCGTGCAGGGAGAGGAGAGAGGAAGGGCAAGGAAAGGGTTGTAGGACAGAGGTAACGGGAGACCGGCAGAGTGCAGGGAGAGGGGAGAGGAAGGGCAGTGAGAAGGGTGTAGGACAGAGGTAACGGGAGTCTGGGAGAGTGCAGGGAGAGGTGAGAGGAGGGCAGTGAGAAGGGTGTAGGACAGAGGTAACGGGACACTGGGAGAGTGCAGGGAGAGGGGAGAGGAGGGCAGTGAGAAGGGTGTAGGACAGAGGTAACGGGAGACTGGGAGAGTGCAGGGAGAGGGGAGAGGAAGGGCAGGGAAAGGGGTGTAGGACAGAGGTAACGGGAGACTGGGAGAATGCAGGGAGAGGGGAGAGGAAGGGCAGTGAGAAGGGTGTAGGACAGAGGTAACGGGAGACTGGAAGAGTGCAGGGAAAGGGGAGAGGAAGGGCAGTGAGAAGGGTGTAGGACAGAGGTAACAAGGGACTGGGAGAGTGCAGGGAGAGGGGAGAGGAAGGGCAGTGAGAAGGGTGTAGGACAGAGGTAACAAGAGACTGGGAGAGTGCAGGGAAAGGGGATAGGAAGGGCAGTGAGAAGGGTGTAGGACAGAGGTAACCGGACACTGGGAGAGTGCAGCGAGAGGGGAGAGGAAGGGCAGTGAGAAGGGTGTAGGACAAAGGTAACGGGAGACTGGGAGAGTGCAGGGAGAGGGGAGAGGAAGGGCAGTGAGAAGGGTGGAGGACAGAGGTAACATGGGACTGGGAGAGTGCAGGGAGAGGGGAGAGGAAGGTCAGGGAAAGGGGTGTAGGACAGAGCTAACGGGACACTGGGAGAGTGCAGGGAGAGGGGAGAGGAAGGGCAGGAAACGGGGTGTAGGACAGAGGTAACAGGAGACTGGGAGAGTGCAGGGAGAGGGGAGAGGAAGGGCAGGGAAAGGGGTGTAGGACAGAGGTAACGGGAGACTGGGAGAGTGCAGGGAGAGAGGAGAGGAAGGGCAGTGAGAAGGGTGCAGGGCAGAGGTAACGGGACACTGGGAGAGTGCAGGGAGAGGGGAGAGTAAGGGCAGGGAAAGGGGTGTAGGACAGAGGTAACGGGACATTTGGGGCGTGCAGGGAGAGGAGAGAGGAAGGGCAAGGAAAGGGGTGTAGGACAGAGGTAACGGGAGACCGGCAGAGTGCAGGGAGAGGGGAGAGGAAGGGCAGTGAGAAGGGTGTAGGACAGAGGTAACGGGAGTCTGGGAGTGTGCAGGGAGAGGTGAGAGGAGGGCAGTGAGAAGGGTGTAGGACAGAGGTAACGGGACACTGGGAGAGTGCAGGGAGAGGGGAGAGGAGGGCAGTGAGAAGGGTGTAGGACAGAGGTAACGGGAGACTGGGAGAGTGCAGGGAGAGGGGAGAGGATGCGCAGGGAAAGCGTTGTAGGA
Organism: Mobula hypostoma; assembly: GCF_963921235.1. Lineage (NCBI taxonomy): Eukaryota > Metazoa > Chordata > Chondrichthyes > Myliobatiformes > Myliobatidae > Mobula > Mobula hypostoma. The sequence continues at coordinate 4,231,412 of NC_086118.1, read as the reverse complement.
CAGAGGTAACGGGAGACTGGGAGAAAGCAGGGAGAGGGGAGAGGAAATGCAGGGAAAGGGGTGTAGGACAGAGGTAACGGGACACTGGGAGAGTGCAGGGAGAGGGGAGAGGAAGGGCAGGGAAAGGGGAGTAGGACAGAGGTAACGGGAGACCGGGAGAATGTAGGGAGAGGGGAGAGGAAGGGCAGTGAGAAGGGTGTAGGACAGAGGTAACGGGAGACTGGAAGAGTGCAGGGAAAGGGGAGAGGAAGGGCAGTGAGAAGGGTGTAGGACAGAGGTAACGGGACACTGGGAGAGTGCAGGGAGAGGGGAGAGGAAGGGCAGTGAGAAGGGTGTAGGACAGAGGTAACGGGACACTGGGAGAGTGCAGCGAGAGGGGAGAGGAAGGGCAGTGAGAAGGGTGTAGGACAGAGGTAACGGGAGACTGGGAGAGTGCAGGGAGAGGGGAGAGGAAAGGCAGTGAGAAGGGTGTTGGACAGAGGTAACATGGGACTGGGAGAGTGCAGGGAGAGGGGAAGAGGAAGGGCAATGGTGTAGGGAAGAGGTAAAGGGACACGGAGTGTGCAGGGAGAGGGGAGAGGAAGGTCAGGGAAAGGGCTGTAGGACAGAGGTAACGGGACACTGGGAGAGTGCAGGGAGAGGGGAGAGGAAGGGCAGGGAAAGGGGTGTAGGACTGAGGTAACGGGATACTGGGAGAGTGCAGGGAGAAGGGAGAGGAAGGGCAGGGAAAGGAGTGTAGGACAGAGGTAACAGGAGACTGGGAGAGTGCAGGGAGAAGGGAGAGAAAGGGCAGGGAAAGGAGTGTAGGACAGAGGTAACAGGACACTGGGAGAGTGCAGGGAGAGGGGAGAGGAAGGGCAGGGAAAGCGGTGTCGGACAGAGGTACAGGAGACTGGGAGAGTGCAGGGAGAGGGGAGAGGAAGGGCGGGGAAAGGGGTGTCGGACAAAGGTCACGTTAGACTGGGAGAGTGCAGGGAGAGGGGAGAGGAAGAGCAGTGAGAAGGGTGTAGGGCAGAGGTAACGGGACACTGGGAGAGTGCAGGGAGAGGGGAGAGGAAGGGCAGGGAAAGGGGTGTAGGACAGAGGTAACAGGAGACTGGGAGAATGCAGGGAGGGGAGAGGAAGGGCAGTGAGAAGGGTGTAGGACAGAGGTAACGGGAGACTGGAAGAGTGCAGGGAAAGGGGAGAGGAAGGGCAGTGAGAAGGGTGTAGGACAGAGGTAACGGGACACTGGGAGAGTGCAGGGAGAGGGGAGAGGAAGGGCAGTGAGAAGGGTGTAGGACAGAGGTAACGGTAGAACTGGAGAGTGCAGGGAGAGGGGAGAGGAAGGGCAGTGAGAAGGGTGTAGGACAGAGGTAACGGGAGACTGGGAGAGTGCAGGGAGAGGGGAGAGGATGCGCAGGGAAAGCGTTGTAGGACAGAGGTAACGGGAGACTGGGAGAAAGCAGGGAGAGGGGAGAGGAAATGCAGGGAAAGGTGTGTAGGACAGAAGTAACGGGACACTGGGAGAGTGCAGGGAGAGGGGAGAGGAAGGGCAGGGAAAGGGGTGTAGGACAGAGGTAACAGGAGACTGGGAGAATGCAGGGAGGGGAGAGGAAGGGCAGTGAGAAGGGTGTAGGACAGAGGTAACGGGAGACTGGAAGAGTGCAGGGAAAGGGGAGAGGAAGGGCAGTGAGAAGGGTGTAGGACAGAGGTAACGGGACACTGGGAGAGTGCAGGGAGAGGGGAGAGGAAGGGCAGTGAGAAGGGTGTAGGACAGAGGTAACGGGAGACTGGGGGAATGAAGGGAGAGGGGAGAGGAAGGGCAATTGTGTAGGACAGAGGTAACGGGAGACTGGGAGAGTGCAGGGAGAGGGGAGAGGAAGGGCAGTGAGAAGGGTGTAGGACAGAGGTAACGGGAGACTGGGAAGGTGCAGGGAGAGGAGAGAGGAAGGGCAGGGAAAAGGCTGCAGGACAGAGGTAACAGGACACTGGGAGAGTGCAGGGAGAGGGGAGAGGAATGGCAGTGAGAAGGGTGTAGGATAGAGGTAACAGGAGACTGGGAGAGTGCAGGGAGAGGGGAGAGGAAGGGCAGTGAGAAGGGTGTAGGACAGAGGTAACGGTAGAACTGGAGAGTGCAGGGAGAGGGGAGAGGAAGGACAGTGAGAAGGGTGTAGGACAGAGGTAACATGCGACTGGGAGAGTGCAGGTAGTGGGGAGCGGAAGGGCAGTGAGAAGGGTGTAGGACAGAGATAACGGGAGACTGGGAGAGTGCAGGGAGAGGAGAGAGGAAGGGCAGGGAAAGGGGTGTAGGACAGAGGTAATGGGAGACTGGGAGAGTGCAGGGAGAGGGCAGAGGAAGGGCATTGACACGGGTGTAGGACAGAGGTAATGGGAGACTGGGAGAGTGCAGGGAGAGGGGAGAGGAAGGGCAATTGTCTAGGGCAGTGGTAACGGGAGACTGGGAGAGTGCAGGGAGAGGGGAGAGGAAGGGCAATTGTCTAGGGCAGAGGTAACGGGAGACTGGGAGAGTGCAGGGAGAGGGGAGAGGAAGGGCATTGAGACGGGTGTAGGACAGAGGTAATGGGAGACTGGGAGAGTGCAGGGAGAGGGGAGAGGAAGGGCAGTGAGAAGGGTGTAGGACAGAGGCAACGGGAGACTGGGAGAGTGCAGGGAGAGGGGAGAGGAAGGGCAATTGTCTAGGGCAGAGGTAACGGGAGACTGGGAGAGTGCAGGGAGTGGGGAGTGGAAGGGCAGGGAAAGGGGTGTAGGACAGAGGTAACGGGACATTTGGGGCATGCAGGGAGAGGAGAGAGGAAGGGCAGGGAAAGCGGTGTAGGACAGAGGTAACGGGAGACCGGCAGAGTGCAGGGAGAGGGGAGAGGAAGGGCAGTGAGAAGGGTGTAGGACAGAGGTAACGGGAGACTGGGAGAGTGCAGGGAGAGGGGAGAGGATGCGCAGGGAAATGGTTGTAGGACAGAGGTAACGGGAGACTGGGAGAAAGCAGGGAGAGGGGAGAGGAAATGCAGGGAAAGGTGTGTAGGACAGAAGTAACGGGACACTGGGAGAGTGCAGGGAGAGGGGAGAGGAAGGGCAGGGAAAGGGGTGTAGGACAGAGGTAACGGGAGACTGGGAGAATGCAGGGAGGGGAGAGGAAGGGCAGTGAGAAGGGTGTAGGACAGAGGTAACGGGACACTGGGAGAGTGCAGGGAGAGGGGAGAGGAAGGGCAGTGAGAAGGGTGTAGGACAGAGGTAACAGGAGACTGGGAGAGTGCAGGGAGAGGGGAGCGGGAGGGCAGGGAACGGGGTGTAGGACAGAGGTAACGGGAGACTGGGAGAGTGCAGGGAGAGGGGAGAGGAAGGGCAGGGAAAGGGGTGTAGGACAAATGTGACAGGAGACTGGGTGTGTACAGGGAGCGGGGAGAGGAAGGGCAGTGACAAGGGTGTAGGACAGAGGTAACGGGAGACTGGGATTGTGCAGGGAGAGAGGAGAGGAAGGGCAGTGAGAAAAGTGTAGGGCAGAGGTAACAGGAGACTGGGAGAGTGCAGGGAGAGGGGAGAGGAAGGGCAGGGAAAGGGGTGTAGGACAGAGGTTACGGGAGAGTGCAGGGAGAGCGGAGAGGAAGGGCAGTGGTGCAGGGCAGAGGTAACGGGACACTGGGAGAGTGCAGGGAGAGGGGAGAGTAAGGGCAGGGAAAGGGGTGTAGGACAGAAGTAATGGGAGACTGGGAGAGTGCAGGGAGAGGGGAGAGGAAGGGCAGTGAGAAGTCTGTAGGACAGAGGTAACATGAGACTGGGAGAGTGCAGGGAGAGGGGAGTGGAAGGGCAGTGAGAAGGGTGTAGGACAGAGGGAACGGGAGACTGGGAGAGTTCAGTGAGAGGGGAGAGGAAGGGCAGGGAAAGGGGTGTAGGACAGAGGTAACAAGAGACTGGGAGAGTGCAGGGAGAGGGGAGAGAAAGGGCAATGGTGTAGGGCAGAGCTAACGGGACACTAGGAGAGTGCAGGGAGAGGGGAGAGGAACGGCAGTGAAAAGGGTTAGGACAGCGGTAACGGGAGACTGGCAGAGTGCAGGGAGAGGGGAGAGGAAGGGCAGTGGTGCAGGGCAAAGGTAACGGGACACTGGGAGAGTGCAGGGAGAGGGGAGAGTAAGGGCAGGGAAAGGGGTGTAGGACAGAGGTAACGGGACACGGAGATTGCAGGGAGAGTGGAGAGGAGGGCAGTGAGAAGGGTGTAGGACATAGGTAACGGGAGACTGGGAGAGTGCAGGGAGAGGGGAGAGGATGCGCAGGGAAAGCGTTGTAGGACAGAGGTAATGGAAGACTGGGAGAAAGCAGGGAGAGGGGAGAGGAAATGCAGGGAAAGGTGTGTAGGACAGAGGTAACGGGACACTGGGAGAATGCAGGGAGAGGGGAGAGGAAGGGCAGTGAGAAGGGTGTAGGACAGAGGTAACGGGAGACTGGAAGAGTGCAGGGAAAGGGGAGAGGAAGGGCAGTGAGAAGGGTGTAGGACAGAGGTAACAAGAGACTGGGAGAGTGCAGGGAGAGGGGAGAGGAAGGGCAGTGAGAAGGGTGTAGGACAGAGGTAACAAGAGACTGGGAGAGTGCAGGGAAAGGGGATAGGAAGGGCAGTGAGAAGGGTGTAGGACAGAGGTAACGGGACACTGGGAGAGTGCAGCGAGAGGGGAGAGGAAGGGCAGTGAGAAGGGTGTAGGACAAAGGTAACGGGAGACTGGGAGAGTGCAGGGAGAGGGGAGAGGAAGGGCAGTGAGAAGGGTGGAGGACAGAGGTAACATGGGACTGGGAGAGTGCAGGGAGAGGGGAGAGGAAGGTCAGGGAAAGGGGTGTAGGACAGAGCTAACGGGACACTGGGAGAGTGCAGGGAGAGGGGAGAGGAAGGGCAGGAAACGGGGTGTAGGACAGAGGTAACAGGAGACTGGGAGAGTGCAGGGAGAGGGGAGAGGAAGGGCAGGGAAAGGGGTGTAGGACAGAGGTAACGGGAGACTGGGAGAGTGCAGGGAGAGAGGAGAGGAAGGGCAGTGAGAAGGGTGCAGGGCAGAGGTAACGGGACACTGGGAGAGTGCAGGGAGAGGGGAGAGTAAGGGCAGGGAAAGGGGTGTAGGACAGAGGTAACGGGACATTTGGGGCGTGCAGGGAGAGGAGAGAGGAAGGGCAAGGAAAGGGTTGTAGGACAGAGGTAACGGGAGACCGGCAGAGTGCAGGGAGAGGGGAGAGGAAGGGCAGTGAGAAGGGTGTAGGACAGAGGTAACGGGAGTCTGGGAGAGTGCAGGGAGAGGTGAGAGGAGGGCAGTGAGAAGGGTGTAGGACAGAGGTAACGGGACACTGGGAGAGTGCAGGGAGAGGGGAGAGGAGGGCAGTGAGAAGGGTGTAGGACAGAGGTAACGGGAGACTGGGAGAGTGCAGGGAGAGGGGAGAGGAAGGGCAGGGAAAGGGGTGTAGGACAGAGGTAACGGGAGACTGGGAGAATGCAGGGAGAGGGGAGAGGAAGGGCAGTGAGAAGGGTGTAGGACAGAGGTAACGGGAGACTGGAAGAGTGCAGGGAAAGGGGAGAGGAAGGGCAGTGAGAAGGGTGTAGGACAGAGGTAACAAGGGACTGGGAGAGTGCAGGGAGAGGGGAGAGGAAGGGCAGTGAGAAGGGTGTAGGACAGAGGTAACAAGAGACTGGGAGAGTGCAGGGAAAGGGGATAGGAAGGGCAGTGAGAAGGGTGTAGGACAGAGGTAACCGGACACTGGGAGAGTGCAGCAAGAGGGGAGAGGAAGGGCAGTGAGAAGGGTGTAGGACAAAGGTAACGGGAGACTGGGAGAGTGCAGGGAGAGGGGAGAGGAAGGGCAGTGAGAAGGGTGGAGGACAGAGGTAACATGGGACTGGGAGAGTGCAGGGAGAGGGGAGAGGAAGGTCAGGGAAAGGGGTGTAGGACAGAGCTAACGGGACACTGGGAGAGTGCAGGGAGAGGGGAGAGGAAGGGCAGGGAACGGGGTGTAGGACAGAGGTAACAGGAGACTGGGAGAGTGCAGGGAGAGGGGAGAGGAAGGGCAGGGAAAGGGGTGTAGGACAGAGGTAACGGGAGACTGGGAGAGTGCAGGGAGAGAGGAGAGGAAGGGCAGTGAGAAGGGTGCAGGGCAGAGGTAACGGGACACTGGGAGAGTGCAGGGAGAGGGGAGAGTAAGGGCAGGGAAAGGGGTGTAGGACAGAGGTAACGGGACATTTGGGGCGTGCAGGGAGAGGAGAGAGGAAGGGCAAGGAAAGGGGTGTAGGACAGAGGTAACGGGAGACCGGCAGAGTGCAGGGAGAGGGGAGAGGAAGGGCAGTGAGAAGGGTGTAGGACAGAGGTAACGGGAGTCTGGGAGAGTGCAGGGAGAGGTGAGAGGAGGGCAGTGAGAAGGGTGTAGGACAGAGGTAACGGGACACTGGGAGAGTGCAGGGAGAGGGGAGAGGAGGGCAGTGAGAAGGGTGTAGGACAGAGGTAACGGGAGACTGGGAGAGTGCAGGGAGAGGGGAGAGGATGCGCAGGGAAAGCGTTGTAGGACAGAGGTAACGGGAGACTGGGAGAAAGCAGGGAGAGGGGAGAGGAAATGCAGGGAAAGGGGTGTAGGACAGAGGTAACGGGACACTGGGAGAGTGCAGGGAGAGGGGAGAGGAAGGGCAGGGAAAGGGGAGTAGGACAGAGGTAACGGGAGACCGGGAGAATGTAGGGAGAGGGGAGAGGAAGGGCAGTGAGAAGGGTGTAGGACAGAGGTAACGGGAGACTGGAAGAGTGCAGGGAAAGGGGAGAGGAAGGGCAGTGAGAAGGGTGTAGGACAGAGGTAACGGGACACTGGGAGAGTGCAGGGAGAGGGGAGAGGAAGGGCAGTGAGAAGGGTGTAGGACAGAGGTAACGGGACACTGGGAGAGTGCAGCGAGAGGGGAGAGGAAGGGCAGTGAGAAGGGTGTAGGACAGAGGTAACGGGAGACTGGGAGAGTGCAGGGAGAGGGGAGAGGAAAGGCAGTGAGAAGGGTGTTGGACAGAGGTAACATGGGACTGGGAGAGTGCAGGGAGAGGGGAAGAGGAAGGGCAATGGTGTAGGGAAGAGGTAAAGGGACACGGAGTGTGCAGGGAGAGGGGAGAGGAAGGTCAGGGAAAGGGCTGTAGGACAGAGGTAACGGGACACTGGGAGAGTGCAGGGAGAGGGGAGAGGAAGGGCAGGGAAAGGGGTGTAGGACTGAGGTAACGGGATACTGGGAGAGTGCAGGGAGAAGGGAGAGGAAGGGCAGGGAAAGGAGTGTAGGACAGAGGTAACAGGAGACTGGGAGAGTGCAGGGAGAAGGGAGAGGAAGGGCAGGGAAAGGAGTGTAGGACAGAGGTAACAGGACACTGGGAGAGTGCAGGGAGAGGGGAGAGGAAGGGCAGGGAAAGCGGTGTCGGACAGAGGTACAGGAGACTGGGAGAGTGCAGGGAGAGGGGAGAGGAAGGGCGGGGAAAGGGGTGTCGGACAAAGGTCACGTTAGACTGGGAGAGTGCAGGGAGAGGGGAGAGGAAGAGCAGTGAGAAGGGTGTAGGGCAGAGGTAGCGGGACACTGGGAGAGTACACGGAGAGGGGAGAGGAAGGGCAGTGAGAAGGGTCTAGGACAGAGGTAACGGGAGACTGGGAGAGTGCAGGGAGAGGGGAGCAGAAGGGCAGTGAGAAGGTTGTAGGACAGAGGTAACGGGAGACTGGGAGAGTGCAGGGAGAGGGGAGAGGAAGGGCAGTGAGAAGGGTGTAGGACTGAGGTAACAGGAGACTGGGAGAGTGCAGGGAGAGGGGAGAGGTAGGGCAGGGAAAGGCGTGTAGGACAAAGGTAGCATGAGATTGGGAGAGTACAGGGAGAGGGGAGAGGAAGGGCAGGGAAAGGGATGTAGGACAGAGGTAACGGGAGACTGGGAGAGTTCAGGGAGATGGGAGAGAAAGGGCAGTGAAAAGGGAAACCAGAACACTAAGGCTGCAAAAATAGACAGAAAGAGAGAGAAGAGAGAGTCACTGTAAAGAAGGACCATCAAGTAGTGGTATGGTTAGTAGATCTGCCGCCTTGCATCACCAGCGACCAGGGTGCCATCCTGTCCTGAAATGCTCTCCCAAGCTCGGTGGCTATACATTCTCCCTGTGATTGTGTCTATTTCATCTAGGCACTCAAATTTTGCTCCCACATTCCAAAGGCGTGAAAACTGATTGGTTAACTTGCTACTATAAATTGCCACCAGAGAAAGATTGGATATGGGGGAGTTGATAAGAAGGTTTATCTGGGATTGGTATAAATGGATGATTGATGTTTAGCACAGACTTGGTTCGCCATAGAGCCTGTTTCTTGCTTTTTCTCTTTATGACCTAATAGAGAGGACTGTACAGAGAGCAGAACAGATGGGGAGGTGGAGATTAGATGTGGAAATTGAGAACGTGCAGGAGAAACAATGCTTTTGAGTGTAGACAAGTACAAGGTAAGTAGTATCTGGGAAGATGCAAAAAAACACATAACTATGCTCAACATTTTGATAGCCAAGGAATTTCTGGATCTTCACCAAAGCCAACAAGAGTCCCTTTTTGCAATGAGGCTGCATGCCGTGCCACTGAGTGTCTTCCAGTAGGTGATAAAGTGCTCGTTTAAATCTACCTGTGGTACTTGTCTACCCACCTGACAAAATATATTCTCTTTAACAAAAGAAGAAAGTAATTCCGGATGTAAATCTGGGCCAACAATTGGAAAATCATTTATTCAGCAGGAATATACAGGAGTGTGACAGTGGGGACTGAGCTGTCAGAGAGTGAGAGAGTGGGGAATGAGCTGTCTGAGGAAGTAGTTGATGAGGGTTGGATTTCAAGATTTAGAAGTCTGGGTAAGGACATGGACAGGAGGATATGGAGATGAGGCCAATGTTTGGCATGGACTAGATGAGCCAAAGGATAAGCTTCTGTGTTCCAGCGTTCTATGACTCTACGGCCCTGACTACAAATGAGATAGAATTTTTTTCAGATCACTATATTATGGAATTAGCGGAGGAAGCGCAGGCGCAGATCAGGATTACAAGTGCCTTTAAGGAAACAGGGTTTTTAACTCCCTATACTGACTATCTTGCTGGTAAACATGTAGTCTCTAGTGACAAACATCGATGATCTCAGAGCCAGGGTGCTGAATCAGAGGGAATATTAGGACCGCGTGTGTCCTTTGTCTCACGGAATCCTGGTTAACCCCTTCCGTACCGGATGCAGCCATTCAGATCAATGGGTTTACTATACATTGTCAGGATAGATCTATAGAGTCTCTCAAAAGCAGAGGTGGAGGAGTATGCCTCAGGATCAACTCTTCTTGGTGCACAAATATATCAGTGCTGTCCCAATTCTGCTCACCAGACCTGGAATATCTAGCAGTAAAGTGCCGTCCTTTTTACCCGCCACGGGAGTTCTCTGGGATCATTCTGGTAGCAGTTTACATTCCACCTCAAGCCAGTGTCAAGCAGCTTCAGATGATCTGAGCAATGGGATCAACATGCACGAAACAGCGCACCCTAACGCCTTCACCATTGTTTTGGGAGATTTTAACAAGGCCAGTCTGAAAAAATCACTAAGCAGTTACCATCAACAGATCACTTGCAATATCAAAGGAAACAACACACTGGACCATTGCTACACCACCATCAAGAATGCCTACCGTGCTATTCCACGCCCTCACTTTGGGAAGTCTGATCACCTGGCTGTACTTCTACTCCCTGAGTATAGGCAGAGACTGAAGACTGCAGCACCAGTAGTGAGGACCAAGAAGGTATGGACAAGCGAAGCACAGGAGCACCTACAGGACTGCTTTGAATTGGTGGACTGGACTGTATTCAGGGATTCATCTTCAAACCTGGATGAGTGTGCTGCAGTTGTTGCCGACTTCATTAAAACCTGTGTGGATGAATGTAGGCCCACAAAGACTTACTGTATATTCCCAAACCAAAAGCCACAGATGAATCGTAGGTACGTCGTCTGCTGAAGGCCAGATCTATGACATTCAAGTCTGGCGACCCAGGCCTGTACCACTAAACCAAGTATGATTTGCAGAGGGCTATTTCAAGGGCAAAGAAACAATTTCAAAAGAGGTTGGACGTGATATCAGATGCACAACAACTCTGGCAGGGTTTGCAAGACATTACTTTCTACAAAGCTAAACCAATAGCATGAATGGCAGTGATGCTTCACTACCAGATGAACTCAACACCTTCTGTGCCCGCTTTGAAAGGGAGAATATAACTACAGCTGTGAAGATCCCTGCTGCACCTGATGACCCTGTGATCTCTGTCTCAGAGGCCAATGTTAGGCTGTCTTTAAAGACAGTGAACCCTCACAAGGCAGAAGGTCCCGATGGACTACCTGGTAAGGCTCTGAAAACCTGTACCAACCAACTAGTGGGAGTACTCAAAGACATTTTCAACCTCTCACTGCTATGGGTGGAAGTTCCCACTTGCTTCAAAAAGGCAACAATTACACCAATGCCTAAGAAAAATAATGTGAGCTGTCTTGATGACTATCACCCGGTAGCACTCACATCGACAGTGATAAAATGCTTTGAGAGCTTGGTCATGACTAAACTGAACTCCTGTCTCAGCAAGGACCTGGACCCATTGCAATTTGCCTGTCACCACAATAGGTCAACGGCAGACACAATCTCAATGGCTCTCCACACGGCTTGAGACCACCTAAACAACACAAATACCCACGTCAGGATGCTGTTCATCGAGTATAGCTCAGCATTTAATACCATCATTCCCACAATCCTGACTGAGAAGTTGCAGGACCTGGGCCTCTGTACCTCCCTCTGCAATTGGATCCTCAACTTCCTAACCAGAAGACCACAATCTGCGCAGATTGGTGATAACATCTCCTCCTCACTGACGATCAACACTGGTGCACCTCAGGGGTGTGTGCTTAGCCCACTGCTCTACTCTCTGTATACACATGACTGTGTGGCTAGGCATAGCTCAAATACCATCTATAAATTTTCTGACGATACAACCATTGTTGGTAGAATCTCAGGTAGTGACAAGAGGGCATACAGGAGTGAGATATGACAACTTTTCTTTTCCAATCTTTTTATTAATATCAAAATGTTAAACATAACATAGTATTAATACAAAGCGATTGGGATTACATTAACATATAACCATATAAACATTTAGCAATTACAGCACGGAAACAGGCCATTTCGGCCCTTCTATTCCATGCCAAACTCCTACTCTCACCTAGTCCCACCAACCTGCACTCGGTCCATAACCCTCCATTCCCTTCCTGTCCATATAGCTGTCCAATTTAACTTTAAACGACAACATCGAACCTGCCTCAACCACTTCTGCTGGAAACTCGTTCCACACAGCGACCAGTCTCTGAGTAAAGAAGTTCCCCCTCATGTTATCGCTAAACTTTTGCCCTTTAACTCTCAACTCATGTCCTCTTGTTTGAATCTCCCCCATTCTCAATGGAAAAAACCTATCCATGTCAACTCTATCAATCCCCCTCATAATTTTAAATACCTCTATCAAGTCCCCTGTCAACCTTCTATGCTCCAAAGAATAAAGACCTAACTTGTTCAACCTTTCTCTGTAACTTAGGAGATGAAACCCAGGCAACATTTTAGTAAACCTCCTCTGCACTCTCTCAATTTTATTGACATCTTTCCTATAATTCGGTGAACTGAACTGCACACAATACTCCAAATTTGGCCTTACCAATGCCTTATACAATTTCAACATTGCATCCCAACTCCTATACTCAATGCTCTGATTAATAAAGGCCAACATACCAAAAGCTTTCTTCACCACCCTATCCACATGAGATTCCACCTTCAGGGAACTATACACCATTATTCCTAGATCCCTCTGTTCTACAGCATTCTTCAAAGCCCTGTTATTTACCACGTATTTACCATTGTTAATAATTAGCATATATAAATATAAACTCAGTTAACACACAGATATTAAACCTCCCAAAATCTTATAGAATACGAATATAACATAAAAAATGCAGACGTATCATGAAAAAAGAAAAAAAAAACAAAATACCCCAAAAAGAAAACTAATCTAAACAATACTAATCAACTAAACTAAAGAAAAGAAAAAGACACGGACTGTTGTGTTACATCAAATAGGATCATTAGTGTCATTAACTCCGCTTCTCTCTCAATATATTTAAAAGTAATAGAATAGGTTTGGAAAAGGTCAAATTACTGTACATCATATGGAAGTGTTGAATAAATGGCCTCCAAGTCTTTTCGAATTTAATAGAAGGATCATAAATGACACTTCTAATTTTTTCTAAAATTAAACAGAGCATAGTTTAAGAGAACCAATGAAATGTAGTGGGAGGAATGATCTCGTTCCAATTCAGCAAAATGGATCTTCTAGCCATTGATGTAACAAATGCAATCATCCGACGAGCTGAAGAGGTGAAATGATTTGGTTCTATCATTGGTAAACCAAAAACTGCAGTAATAGGGTGAGGTTGTAAATCAATACTCAGAACAGTTGAAATAATATCAAAGATATATTTTTTCAAAAAAGGAAATGACCAAAACATATGAGTTAAAGAAGCTATCTCAGAGTGACATCTATCACATACAGGATTTATATGAGAGTGATAACGAGCTAGTTTATCCTTAGACATATGGGCCCTATGTACTACTTTGAACTGTATCAGCGTATGTTTAGCACATATAGAGGAAGAATTAACTAATTGAAGAATTTTTCCCATTTTTCAATAGGTAAAGTAAGCTTAAGTTCCCTTTCCCAATCATTCTTAATTTTATTAGATAAGTCTGGATGTATTTTCATAATTATATTATAAATAGTTGCTATTACACCTTTCTGAAAAGGATTTAAATCTAAATTTTTTTTCCAAAATATCCATTGGATATAGATTTGGAAGGTAGGAAGAACAGTATTTTAAAAGTTTCTAATCTGCAAATATCTAAAGAAATGGGATCCAGGCAAATTATATTTATTAGATAATTGTTCAAAGGACATGAAACAATTATCCAAAAATAAAAATCATAATATACCTTTGGTTTTTCAAACCAAATAGGCTTGATCCATAATAGAGGATTGAAAAAAATTAGATATAATAGGGCTTGCTAGAATAAATTGATTCAACCCAAAAAATTTTCGAAATTGAAACCACATTTGTAAAGTATATTTAACTATTGGATTATCCATTTGTTCATGCAATTTAGAAAGAGCAAAGGGAAGTGAAGTCCCTAAAATAGAACCCAGTGAAAACCCTTGTACAGATTTACATTCAAGATTTACCCAATGTGGACTTGAAATTATGTCCAAGTCCCATGTCCAAAATTTTAAATATCGAATATTAATCGCCCAATAGTAAAATCTAAAGTTTGGCAATGCCAGACCACCCTCCTTTTCAGACTTCTGTAAATATCTTTTACCCAACCTAGGATTTTTACTCTGCCATATATATGAAGAAATTATAGAATCAACATTATCAAAAAAGGATTTCAGAATAAAAATTGGCACCACTTGAAATAAATATAAGAATTTAGGTAAAATAATCATCGTGATAGCATTGATCTTGATATCAATGACAAAGACGCTGGTGACCATTTAGTAAACAGATGTTTAATCTGATCAATTAAAGGTAAAAAAAATTAGCCTTAAATAAATCCTTGTGCTTTTTAGTAATTTTAACCCCTAAATAAGTAAGATAGTCGGTAACCAATCTAAATGGTAAACATCCATAAATTGGAACCTGCATATTTAATGAAAAGAGTTCACTCTTATTAAGGTTCAATTTATAACCAGAAAAATTACTAAATTGAACCAACAAGGATAAAACTGCAGGAATGGATTTCTCAGGATTGGAAATATATAATAACAAATAGTCTGCATATAGTGACAACTTATGTATCTCGTTCCTATGGGTAATCCCAAGAATATTAGGTGAATCTCGAATAGCAATTGCTAAAGGTTCTAGAGCAATATCAAATAATAATGGACTAAGAGAACATCCCTGCCTAGTACCGCGAAATAAGTGAAAAAAGGGAGATCTTTGATTATTAGTAAAAACCAAAGCTACAGGGGTATGATACATCAATTTATTCCAAGATATAAATATCGGACTAGAATTAAATTTCCCAAACACGCTAAATAAATATAGCTATTCAACTCTATCAAAAGCTTTCTCAGCATGTAATGAAATGACACATTCTGCAGTTCTAAGTGAAGGAGTATAAACAATATTCATTAATCTCCTAATATTAAAAGATAAATAATGATTTTTAATAAATCCAGTTTGGTCCACAGAGATAAATTGAGGCAATACCTTCTCTAACCTAGTTGCTAATATTTTAGAAAAAATCTTAGAATCTACATTCAGCAGGGATATCAGTCTATATGGTGCACGTTCAGTAGGATCTTTATTTTTTTAAAGAATTAGAGAAATAGAAGCTCCATAAAATGGTTGTGGTAATTTACCTATTCTAATTGCTTCTTTAATAACCAAGGAGAAAGAATAGAAGAAAAAGACTTAAAGAATTCTACTGTATAGCTATCTGGACCAGGTGCTTTGCCAGAGTTCATTGAGGAAATAACACCCTTTATTTCTTCATCCATTATAGGAGTTTCTAATGTTAAACGTTCTTCAGGTGATAATTTGGAAAGTTCAATTTCCTTAAGAAGTCATGCATTATGTTGGGATCATGAGGAAATTCTCAGTAATATAAAGAGGTATAAAATTCTTGAAAAGATTTGTTTATCTTGTCATGATCAACCGTCAAGGTATCATCATGTTTACGAATCTTGATAATTTGACATTTAACCAAAGCAGTTTTCAGTTGATTAGCTAATAATTTATCCGATTTATCACTATGTATAAAAAACTCACTTCTGGTTTTCATTAGTTGATATTCAATCGAGGATGTTAGTAATAAGCTATGTTCCATTTGAAGTTGGACTCTCTGTTTATAAAACACCTTACTAGGAGCAATGGAATATTTCTTACTAATTTCTTTAATCTTGTCAACTAACACAAGTATTTCATTCTTAATACGTTTTTTCAATCCAACAGAATAGGAGATAATCTGTCCATGGATATATGTTTTAAAAGTGTCCCACAATGTCCCGCTGGAAATTTCTTCCGTAATATTAGTTGAAAAGAAGATATCCATTTGTTCCTTGATAAATATAATGAAATACGAATCTTGAAGCAGATTGGAATTAAACCGCCATTGTCTAGTACTAGGAGATGTATCCATTAACTTCATAGAAAGTTTCATTGGTGCATGATCAGAAATGGCAATAATGTCATAGTTACAGTCAATCACAGATGGAATTAAATGAGAGTCAATAAAAAAGTAGTCAATTCTAGAATAAGTATGATATACATGTGAGAAGAATGAAAACTCTTTAACTTTAGGATGTAGAAATCTTTAAATTTCTGAAATTCCAGAATAAATCATAAAAGAGTTGATAAGAGTAGCCGAATTATTCAGTAAAGCCTAACTTGATATAGATCTATCCATCAAAGGATTTAAACAACAATTAAAATCACCACCCATTATCAAAATATACTCATTTAAATTAGGAAGGGAAGTAAATAAATGCCTAAAAATTCAGGATAATCCACGTTTGGAGCATAGACATTAACCATAACGACTTTTTTATTAAAAAGTAACCCAGTAATTAACAAAAATCTGCCATTCGGATCTGAGAAAATGTCATGCTGTACAAATGTAACTGAGGAATTTATAAGAAATGGAACTCCTTTAACTTTGGCCTGAGAGTTCGAATGATACTAATATGCCTTCCAAAATCTAAAGAAACACTGATTATCCTCTTTCCTCACATGAGTTTCTTGTGCAAAAATAATATGAGCAAGTCTACGGAATACTTTAAAAATCTTTTTCTGTTTAATTGGATGGTTTAAACCATTTGTATTCCAAGAAACAAAATTAATAGTCTGAACCATATTTTCCTAGAATCAACCCTTTGGTATGTAAAGAGTTAACCAAAATGTAAACTCATGAAATCGGAAGAGGAACAAAAATTCAGAAAGGAACCAGAAGTCACGACACTGCAGATATTTTTGTAGTTCTAAGTCAGACCCTTTGAAAAAACTAATAGTAAAAATCCCCCCACCACCCTCCACCCACAAAGACCTGAAACTAAGCCAGGAAAAGGCCAGAGAATAAACTAACACTAATTCTATCCCCATTTCTCCAGAATGCAGCTCAAAAGATATATGTTTAAAAGAGAACCAACCAAAATTTAAAAAAAAAATTAAACACTGCACTATAACAAAAAAAGAAAAACACAAAAATTTGACATATACAATAAAATAAGACGTCTTCATGTTGTGGTTTCTAAAATGAGAGAAAAGAGTAAGTGCCAATACGTATTATTAGTCATTTACAAACAGAAGCAATTAAAAATGGCACTTCAAGAAAAAGAAAGGACTTATGGGAAGAGGAACACAAAAAAATGGCGCAGTACAAAAGACAAAAGGTTTTATGAAAGAGATATGCCAGCTAGTGGAATGGTGCCGCAGTAACAACCTGCACTCAACATCATCAAGAGGAAAGAACTGATTGTGGACTTCAGGAAGGGTAAGATGAAGGAACACATACCAATCCTCGTAGAGGGATCAGAAGTGGAGAGAGTGAGCAGCTTCAAGTTCCTTGGTGTCAAGATCTCTGAGGATCTAACCTGGTCCCAACATATCGATGTAGTCATAAAGAAGGCAAGACAGCGGCTATATTTTATTAGGAGTTTGAAGAGATTCGGTATATCAACAAATACACTCAAAAACTTCTATAGTTAGACAGTGGAGAGCATTCTGACAGGCTGCATTACTGTCTGGTATGGAAGGGCTATTGCACAGGACTAAAAGAAGCTGCAGAAAGATGTAAATCTAGTCAGTTCCATCTTGAGCACTAGCCTACAAAGTACCCAGGACATCTTCAGGGAGCGGTGTCTTAGAAAGGCAGTGTCCATTATTAAGGACCTCCAGCACCCAGGGCATGCCCTTTTCTCACTGTTACCATTAGGTAGGAGATACAGAAGCCTGAAAGCACACACTCAGTGATTCAGGAAAAGCATCTTCCTCTCTGCCATCCGATTCCTAAATGAACAGTGAACCCGTGAACACTACCTCCTTTTTTTGAATATCTGTTTTTGCACATTTTTTCAAATCTATTTAATATTCTTAATTGAGTTACTTGTTTATTTATTATTATGTTTTTTTAAATTTTTTCCCCTCTCTCTCTGCTAGATTATGTATTGCATTGGACTGCTGCTGCTAAGTTAACAAATTTCACGTCACATGCCAGTGATAATAAACCTGATTCTGATTCTGAACTCATGGATAACTTGAGGTTGAATGTGCACATGGAACATGACGATAGAAATGGCCTCTTCAGCTGTTCTACCACTCAATATGATCTTCGCTGATCTGTAACCTTACTCCATATATGTCCTTTGTTTCATACTCTTTCATTTATTGGAGAACAAACATCTATAACAAACTGACCCTGCATCTTTTATCACTTGCAGAAGACAGTTCCACATTTCACACACTACCTGAGTAAGTGTCTCCTAATGTTTCCCCTGAGAATTTGTTTCTAATTTTTTGGTGTTGCTCTTCTCCCAAGCTTTCCAAACCAGAAAGCATATTTCCTCCCTGTCCTACCAATTTCCTTCAAAAGCTTCCATCAAATAGTGCTTGGGATTTAAACCTTGGAGTCCAGGAATGGGTCAGATGATTCTCTCCCACTGAGGCTCTTATATCGTTTCCAGGGTATGGGTATCATCAGTGGAGTGCATTTCCTCTGGGTGTTCATTTCCTTGCACACCCCAAAGGTTCACAGTTTGGTAGATTAATTAGCCAATGAGTAGATGTGTGGTAAAACCTGAGAGGTGATGAGAATGTAGGGAGAATAGTACAGGTTTGTGTAGGATTCGTGTTGAGAGAATAGAATGGGTTGGTGTGGGATTAGTGTAAATGGGTGTTTGATGGTCAGTGTGGAATTAATCGGCTGAAGGGCCTTTTCCTGTGCTATTATATGACTCTAGTTACGTAGACTAGATGATATGACATTCCATACCTGGTGGATCTCAAAGTACCAAACGTGTAAGGAAAATCCATCTGGTTTTCTGCTTTAAGTGTGTGTGAGAATCAGCTGTCATTTGTACTTCCCTCTACCTATTTGTTCACCCACCTATAAGATCAGAGGCCAACTGGGAGTCTCTGCACCAGGAGAAGGTAGTTGCCCCTTTATAAATGTGGGCATGGAATTTTGCCATTGCAGAGGTTGAGACAAAGTGAAGCTGGATATAAAGAAATAATCACCATTTCTCAGATTAATTCAAAATCCAAATAAAGGGCACAAAACATTGATCTTCTATGACTCACAATAGTTATGATGACAAGTTGAAAGAATTCTACAACGAGTCCTGGGCCTGGTCCCATTCACACAGTGCCCCCTGCCCCCCCCCCCGATAGACATGATTGCCTGTCTGCCCTGCATCTACTCAATTTTAGAATTCTCATCCCACATTCATATCTCTCCCTGAAATTATTATCAGTTATCAGTTATCAGTTATTATCAGTTCCTGATAATAGGAACTATTATCAGTTCCTATCCCAATAACATTCTCCAGCTCTGCCAAACCATGTCATCCGCCGTTTCTGGTTGTATGTGGGATTATCTCCCTAAGTCTTTCCTCCTCACATTGAAACCGACCCCTTAGACAAACACTTGGCAGCAGTACTAAAGCCTTCTTTGCTTCTCACCGTCAAGAAATTCATGATTATTAATTTGATTATTTGGTTGGTCATGGTAGTGTAGTTGATAGCACAACGCTTTACAGTACAAGCAACCCGGGTTCAATTCCTGCTGATGCCTGTTAGGAGTTTATACATCTCCCTGTGACTGCATGGGTTTCCTCCAGGTGCTCCAGGTTCCTCCCACAGTCCAAAAGTGTACTGGTTGGTAGGTTAATCAGTTGTTGGAATTGTCCCATGATTAGGCTGCGATTGACATGGGGGATTTCTGGGCAGCATGGCTCAAAGGTTGGAAGAACCCACTGCTCACTGAATCTCAGATAAAAAATAAACAGGTAAATAATTAAACTCAGTTAGTAACAATAAGTATTGTATTAAATAATAGAGCAGTAAGTCCATATTTCTTCCAAAGCTCACAGTCTTCCAATCTATCCTGCAAAGATCCTGGACAAGACGAGACTAAGCCGAAGGCTAAGAACCCTCGGGGCTACTCCTGTCCTGTCTTTTGCCTTGCATAAGTGCAGCGGAAGCCACATTTGTGCGGGTGATACAGATTCAATTCTATGAAGTCACCAAAAATGCAGAACAGATGATCTCATGGAGGTCTACGAAATGGAAACAGGGTCTTCAGTCTACTGAGTCTACACTGTCATGTACCCCGTGACGGGAATAAAGAACCAACAGAAATAGAAAACATTTTGGAATCCGGTATTGCTATTAACTAATAATATTTATTAGTAACTACGCAATACAGTAATATAAATGTAGATAAATCAAACAGGTTAACAATGATTATATATAAGTAAGTAAATCAGTAAGTGTGAAAATATATATGAAAATCAAGCTTCTTCAAGTCTAGGGGTAAAATGATACAGTCTTACAATGATGAGTAAAGTTCAGTTCAGTTCATGGTATTGAGTTGAGTAGTGATGGAGAGAGAGAGAGGGAGAGATTTGAGTCTGCCGATGAGCTGACCCCGTCGATCTTCTCGTTGTCCTCCAAAATCTTTTAAAAGTCACCAACTGTGACCACAACAAAGGGGACCGGTTTTCTGTGGTGGAGCTATCAACCCAGGCAAGGGTGGACACATGGACAACTCCCCACCGGTCAATCCCTTTTCTCACTGCAAGAGCAACTGGTCAATCCGCCTGATCGATCCTCCAAAAACCCACTTTTCCTGCGGGCACAACAAAGCTCATTCAGTGTCTAAAACATGTACCTGAGGTCTATATCATCTGACCTCCTATTTATCTCACCATACTGAGTACCAACTGTCATTCAAATAACTCTTCCTTCCTTTGTCTGTGTAAGAAATCCACTAGCAGGCAAATGTCCTTAGAAGTATAAACACACTGTCGAAAAATCATAACATCGATTGTCCATCAAATAACGCCGCCCTCGGTCACCATAGTGACTTATGAGCTCCGAACTCAGCAGAAATCCAAAAGTTAGTCAGTTCTTTCTCGTGCCTTAAAGTGACAGTCCAACAGTTAATCTTTGTCTCTCTCTTTCTTTCTTTCTTTCTTTTTAAAACAAGATATCGGTGTTAAATAACTCTCTCTCTCCTTTGAAAAGCACAGTTCATAGGGGTAATCGAGCATAGTTCATAGGGGTAATTCAGGACCCCGTCTATCAAACCTCTATTTACATTATTTTTTTAATCCTTCCCACATTCCTATCATTTTCTCACCAACCTGCTACTCACCAAAGCATTGAGATGAGTTGATAGATCTCAACCAGGTGAAGGGAGAAGTTCATCCAGTTGCTAGCACTGAACAGCCATTAGTGGAATTTCTCCTTGAGCATCTGATCCCACTGAAATGAGGAGATACATCCAATGGGTGATACGCACGTGAGACCTTCATGCTGGACCAAGATGAATTTCTCTCACATGGAATCTACGATTGAATTTGACTCCTGCATTTTGCAAATACAAAATATTTGTGGTTTGATTATTTCAGAATGCCTAGTGTGAGTTTGTTCCTCAAAGCTTCTGCTGCTCACTGAAAATACTGTAGTTCAGGATCAGCTCCTCTACGCACCCCCGGCCCCCGTCCTCTCTCTTCCTTACATCCCTGTAACAAATGTTACATTTGCACAATGTTCCCATGACTGATAAAATGAAATTGGGTGTCTCCTCCTGCATAGCACTTCAGTGATATGACTTAAGGTTCTGGATCTAATTAAATGTTGTCGTGGCATGTCTGTGTGATTAAACTGTTATCTGTAACTGAATTAATGAGTGTATTCAGAGGCAATTAATAATCCCCTAAGAACTCTTTTTGCTACTGCCTTGTTGCTATAGTAACCCAAGAATATTATTATTTGAAAATCTCCAATTCCTAACTCAGTGGGACAATCTTGTTGTTTTCTTGTCTGATAAATTAAGGTCTGAAATTAAATTAAAATGCAGACATGGGAAATGTTTAATACTGTGATCAATTGTTTCCCTTACCAATATTTGACAACAGCTAAGGATGAATTATCTCCTGTCAGCTTTGGTCAAGTTTCCTGCGACAGATTTGCGCTAATTTTTTTTCATAAAAGTGAGCCTTAACATTAGTAACTGTATTTAAAAAATCATCAGCTGTGAATGATCACATTCTTCCATTTGCGTCTTGCCAAATTTGATCTCCATTCTTCTGACTGTGCACCACATGCACTCAAGTTAGAAGCAGAGAAAGCCTTCCTTTCCATGGCCACAATGACTCTCCCCATATCTACTACTTCCATTGTGATTGCCTAATGTTTGACTAAAATTTTCCAGACATTATGGGGATACTTGGAAAATATTTCTGCCGGTTGTAGACTCTGAAACTGAAGTTCAAAGGTTAACAGTTCCAGCTGGGATATACAAGAGTGAAAGTTGAAGATATTGGAGCAGGTGATGCTTGCTTGTTGCTTGAAACCAACCCCACCCCCCCCCATCATCCTGCTCCCCAAAATCCACAGTGGTGTTGTGCAAACCGTGAAATTTTGATGTGAGATTGATATATTTTTGTTAACCAAATGTTTAAGGATTTGACTTTTTATAGCTAGTTTGTGAATCATAGTCATAGTCATAGTCATTATCATACTTTATTGATCCCGGGGGAAATTAGTTTTCGTTACAGTTGCACCATAAATAATAAATAGTAATAGAACCATAAATAGTTAAATAGTAATATGTAAATTATGCCAGGAAATTATGAAATAAGTCCAGGACCAGCCTATCGGCTCAGGGTGTCTGACCCTCCAAGGGAGGAGTTGTAAAGTTTGATGGCCACAGGCAGGAATGACTTCCTATGTCGCTCAGTGCTGCATCTCGGAGGAATGAGTCTCTGGCTGAATGTACTCCTGTGCCCACCCAGTACACTATGTAGTGGATGGGAGACATTGTCCAAGATGGCATGCAACTTAGACAGCATCCTCTTTTCAGACACCACCGTGAGAGAGTCCAGTTCCATCCCCACAACATCACTGGCCTTACGAATGAGTTTGTTGATTCTGTTGGTGTCTGCTACCCTCAGCCTGCTGCCCCAGCACACAACAGCAAACATGATAGCACTGGCCACCACAGACTCGTAGAACATCCTCAGCACAGGGTGCCAAGCTTGGGGAGTTAACCAGTATCCCCCCTTCCTGTTTACTGCAAACATTATGCTCAAGCCAAGAACAATATGTCAGGAGAGGAGAATTTATTCTGAGTAATCTGGTTTAGATCTAACAATCTGCAGATAAAAATAGCTCACCTTATTAAAGAGCCTCCGCGTCCAGCACATAATTCTCTGTAACTTCCACCTTTTCCAACGGGATCCCACCACCAAGCACATCTTCCCCTCCCCCCCCCCCCCCCACACACTCTTTCTGCTTTCCGCAGGGATTGCTCCCTATGTAACTCCCTTGTCCATTCCTCCCTCCCCACCGATCTCCCTCCTGGGATTTGCCCCTGCAAGAGGAACCATTGCTATACTTGCCCCAATAACCCCTCCCTCACTACCATTCAGGGCCACAATCAATCCTTCCAGATGAGGCGACACTTTACCTGTGAGTCTGTTGGGGCCATTTCCTGTGTTCGGTGCTCCCGGTGTGGCCTCCTGCATATCAGTGAGACCCGACGTAGATTTATGCGCTAGACGCAGGATATTTGAGGAATTCTATGTTTATATTAAAGAAGAGTGAATCTAACTCCTCACAAATTAAGAGGTGCGAATAACATAGTTACATAGTGCGTGAGTGGGCCAGTGAAGGAGTGGAACTTTGAGGCGTTGACTCGAGAGATTCTGGCAGTTTTGGCAGTTGGACTGTGCAATCAAGATTTGAATAGATCAGCAGAAAGCCGTTGATTAGACAATCAAGATTTGAATAGCTCAGACTCAGCAGAAAGCAGCTGATTGGGCAGTCGAGGTCAGGTGACCAAACATTTTGAAAAGCTCAAACAGATAAATAGAGGGATAGCTCAAGCGAAGCGGCCAGTGAGTGAGTGGGCCAGTGAAGGAGAGGAGCTTTGAGGCTTTGACTCGAGAGGCGGAGGACAAGCTTGCTCGCAGTTAGTCTTTACAATGTCTCCTGAGACGGTGACGTGCCTCTCATGTGAGATGTGGCAGTCTTGGGGGAACTCCCCTCTCCCGCAGAGTCACATCTGCCAGAAGTGCATACGGCTGGGCGATCTGGAAGACCGTGTAAGGAATCTGGAGCAGCAGCTGGATGACCTCCGACTCATAAGGGAGAATGAGGCAGTCATAGATGAGAGCTACAGGGAGGTAGTCACACCTAGGCTGTCGGAAGCAAGTTGTTGGGTGACAGTCAGAGGGGGGAAAGCGAAGGTGAGCATACAGGTAGTGCAGAGCACCCCTGTAGCCATTCCCCTGAATAATAAGCTTACCGTCCTGGATACTGTTGGCGGGGACGACCAACCAGGTGTGAGCCATGGTGGCAGGGCCTCCGGCACTGAGTCTGACCCTATGGTGCAGAAGGGTGGGATGGAGAAGAGGAGAGCTGTCGTCATTGGAGACTCTATAGTCAGGGGAGCAGACAGGAGATTTTGTGGATGTGAGAAGGACACCCGCATGGTTTGTTGCCTCCCGGGTGCCAGGGTCCGGGATGTCTCTGACCGGGTGCATGACATCCTGGTACAAGAGGGAAAGCAACCAGAAGTCGTGATACATGTTGGGACTAACAGCATAGGCAGGAAGAGGGATGAGGTCCTGAAGTGTGAGTTTTGGGAACTAGGCAGAAGGCTGAAGAACAGGACCTCAAGGGTGGCGTTCTCAGGATTGCTGCCAGTGCTACGTGACAGTGATGGTAAGAATTGGAGGAGATGGCAGTTGAATGCGTGGCTGAGGAGTTGGTGCAAGGAGCAGGGTTTTAGATTTTTGGATCATTGAGATCTCTTCTGGAGAAGGTGGGACCTGTACAGATTGGATGGGTTGCACCTGAACTCAAGAGGGAGCAAAATCCTTGCAGGTAGGTTTGCTAGCATGGTTTGGGAGGGTTTAAACTAATTTGCAAGGGGGATGGGACCCGGAGCGATAGAGCAGTGGAAGAAGTGCATGGAGTAAAGCCAGATCTAACATACAGAGAGGTTTTGAGGAAAGAGAAGCAGAATAAACGGTGTAAAGACAGTAAGGTAGAAGGGCTGAAATGTGTGTACCTCAATGCAAGAAGCATCAGGAACAAAGGTGATGAACTGAGAGCTTGGATACATACATGGAATTATGATGTAGTGGCCATTACAGAGACTTGGCTGGCACCAGGGCAGGAATGGATTCTCAATATTCCTGGATTTCAGTGCTTTAAAAGGGATAGAGAGGGCGGAAAAAGGGGAGGAGGGGTGGCATTACTGGTCAGGGATACTATTACAGCTACAGAAAGGGTGGGTAATGTAGCAGGATCCTCTTTTGAGTCAATATGGGAGGAAGTCAGGAACAGGAAGGGAGCAGCTACTCTATTGGGGGTATTCCATAGGCCTCCTGGTAGCAGCAGAGATACAGAGGAGCAGATTGGGAGGCAGATTTTGGAAAGGTGCAAAAATAACAGGGTTGTTATCATGGGTGACTTTAATTTCCCTAATATTGATTGGCTCCTGATTAGTTCCAAGGGTTTAGATGGGGCAGAGTTTGTTAAGTGTGTCCAGGATGGATTCCAGTCACAGTATGTGGACAGGCCAACCAGGGGGAATGCCATACTAAATCTAGTACTAGGTAATGAACCGAGTCAGGTCACAGATCTCTCAGTGGGTGAGCATCTGGGGGACAGTGACCACCGCTCCCTGGCCTTTAGCATTATCATGGAAAAGGATAGAATCAGAGAGGACAGGAAAATTTTTAATTGGGGAGAGGCAAATTATGAGGCTATAGGGCTAGAACTTGCGGGTGTGAATTGGGATGAAGTTTTTGCAGGGAAATGTACTATGGACATGTGGTCCATGTTTAGCGATCTCTTGCGGGATGTTAGGGGTAAATTTGTCCTGGTGAGGAAGATAAAGAATGGTAGGGTGAAGGAACCATGGGTGACAAGTGAGGTGGAAAATCTAGTCAGGTGGAAGAAGGCAGCATACATGAGGTTTAGGATGCAAGGATCAGATGGGTCTATTGAGGAATATAGGGTAGCAAGAAAGGAGCTTAAGAAGGGGCTGAGAAGAGCAAGAAGGGGGCATGAGAAGGCCTTGGCGAGTAGGGTAAAGGAAAACCCCAAGGCATTCTTCAATTATGTGAAGAAAAAAAGGATGACAGGAGTGAAGGTAGGACCGATTAGAGATAAAGGTGGGAAGATGTGCCTGGAGGCTGTGGAAGTGAGCGAGGTCCTCAATGAATACTTCTCTTCGGTATTCACCAGTGAGAGGGAATTTGATGACGGTGAGGACAATATGAGTGAGGGTGATGTTCTGGAGCATGTTGATATTAAGGGAGAGGAGGTGTTGGAGTTGTTAAAATACAATAAGACAGATAAATCCCCGGGGCCTGACAGAATGTTCCCCAGGCTGCTCCACGAGGTGAGAGAAGAAATTGCTGAGCCTCTGGCTAGGATCTTTATGTCCTCGTTGTCCACGGGAATGGTACCAGAGGATTGGAGGGAGGCGAATGTTGTTCCCTTGTTCAAAAAAGGTAGTAGGGATGGTCCGGGTAATTATAGACCAGTGAGCCTTACGTCTGTGGTGGGAAAGCTGTTGGAAAAGATTCTTAGAGATAGGATCTATAGGCATTTAGAGAATCATGGTCTGATCAGGGACAGTCAGCATGGCTTTGTGAAGGGCAGATCGCGTCTAACAAGCTGATAGAGTTCTTTGAGGAGGTGACCAGGCATATAGATGAGGGTAGTGCAGTGGATGTGATCTATATGGATTTTAGTAAGGCATTTGACAAGGTTCCACACGGTAGGCTTATTCAGAAAGTCAGAAAGCATGGGATCCAGGGAAGTTTGGCCAGGTGGATTCAGAATTGGCTTGCCTGCAGAAGGCAGAGGGTGGTGGTGGAGGGAATACATTCAGATTTGAGGATTGTGACTGGTGGTGTCCCACAAGGATCTGTTCTGGGACCTCTACTTTTCGTGATTTTTATTAACGACCTGGATGTGGGGGTAGAAGGGTGGGTTGGCAAGTTTGCAGATGACGCAAAGGTTGGTGGTGTTGTAGATAGTGTAGAGGATTGTCAAAGATTGCGGAGAGACATTGATAGGATGCAGGAGTGAGCTGAGAAGTGGCAGATGGAGTTCAACCCAGAGAAGTGTGAGGTGGTATACTTTGGAAGGACAAATTCCAAGGCAGAGTTCAAAGTAAATGGCAGGATACTTGGTAGTGTGGAGGAGCAGAGGGATCTGGGGGTACATGTCCACAGATCCCTGAAAGTTGCCTCACAGGTGGATAGGGTAGTTAAGAAAGCTTATGGGGTGTTAGCTTTCATAAGTCGAGGGATAGAGTTTAAGAGGTGCGATATAATGATGCAGCTCTATAAAACTCTAGTTAGGCCACACTTGGAGTACTGTGTCCAGTTCTGGTCACCTCACTATAGGAAAGATGTGGAAGCATTGGAAAGGGTACAGAGGAGATTTACCAGGATGTTGCCTGGTTTAGAAAGCATGCATTATGATCAGAGATTAAGGGAGCTAGGGTTTTACTCTTTGGAGAGAAGGAGGATGAGAGGAGACATGATAGAGATGTACAAGATATTAAGAGGAATAGGTAGAGTGGATATCCAGCGCCTCTTCCCCAGGGCACCACTGCTCAATACAAGAGGACATGGCTTTAAGGTAAGGGGTGGGAGGTTCAAGGGGGATATTAGAGGAAGGTTTTTTACTCAGAGAGTGGTTGGTGTGTGGAATGCACTGCCTGAGTCAGTGGTGGAGGCAGATACACTAGTGAAGTTTAAGAGACTACTAGACAGGTATATGGAGGAATTTAAGGTGGGGGGTTATATGGGAGGCAGAGTTTGAAGGTCAGCACAACATTGTGGGCCGAAGGGCCTGTACTGTGCTGTACTATTCTATGTTCTATTACTCACAACCTGCTTGCTTGTAGGAGTGAGCGCAGAGATCACCTGCATATGGTCCTGTTCCAGATTTGCTGACTCACTCTCTTTCTCCAGTTCACTCTTGTACACTTTCACCCCATGTGTCCATCGGTCTCATGAGTATTTTCTCCTGTTGCCTTTGCCTTCTTCAAACAGAACTTGTACTAAAACAGACAATATTCTCTGAGAGGCTCTCACAAGCAGTAGTGATAATTTGCTGTCCATCACTGATCTGCTGACTTGACTTTGAACCTGGGCCTTCTGCCAGAATGAGTCAGTGCCACATCAGTTATTAAAGCTCCCCCATCTCTTTTATGTAAGTGTCTCTCATTCTCACTCACACTCATCCGCACACCTTGCACTTGCACTCACTCTCACTTGCTCTCTTGGACTCACAATCACACTTGCACTCACTCTCACATTCACAGTCAAACTCACACATTCTCACTCTCACTTGCACTTACTCTCACACTCACACTAATACAGACACACTCATTCTCACTTGCACTCACACTAACTCTCACAATCACACTCATACACTCCTCTCACACTCACACTTGCACATGTACACTCATACTCAAACTTACAATCACTCTCACTTGCACACACTCTCACACTTGCAATTATACTCACATTCACACTCTCAATCACACTCTCACTTGCACCCTCAACTCACACTTGCACTCACACTCACTCTCACATTCAAACTCACTCTCATTCTCATTCACACTCTCACTTTCACATTCGTGCACTTGCACTTGAACTCACTCACTTTCATTCTCACTCACACTCAGACTTGCACTTTTCCACACACACTCACTCTCATTCTCAGTCACACTCACACCTCACTCTCACTCTCACAGTTACACTCTTGCACTCTCACACTCTCAACTTGCACTCGCACTCTTGCACTCACACTCATTCTTCCACTCACTCACAATATCGCACTCTCACACTCATACTCCCACTCTTGCACTCTGGCACTCACTCTCACACTCATAACCACACTCACACTTTCAATCTCACTCTCACTTGCACTGCTGCCATTGCACTCTCACTCACATTCACACTTGTACTCACACTCACTCTCTCACTCTCACATGCACTCACTCTCACACTCACAGTCACTTTCATTCTCACTCACACTCTCTCACAATCACATTCTTGCACTCTCACACTCTCATAATTGTACTTGCACTCACTCTCCCCCACACACTCACATGCTCATGCTCGCAGTCTCTCTCTCACACAAATTAACGCTCACTCTCTCTCACACTCACACTCTCACACTTGCACTCAAATTCACACTCACTCTCACTCACACTCACACTCTTGCTCGCACTTGCACTTACTCTCACACTCACACTCTCATACTTGCACACTCACGCTCGCTCTTGCACTCCAACTGACTCTCATACTCACTCACCTCACTGTCACTCGTACTTGCACTCTTGCACTCTCATTGACTCCTACATTCACGTTCACTCTCCTCACTCTCCCTCATACTAGCACTCTCACACTCACTCTCCGTCTGTCACTTGTACTAGCATTCTTGCATTCACTCTCACACACACTCAAATTTACTCTCTCACACTCCTGCACACACTCATGCTCTTGCACACTCCCACTCACACTCACACTCACTTTCACATTCACTCATCCTGTCACTCTCACTCACATCCTCACAAGATCACAAGACAAAGGAGCAGAAGTAGGCCATTTGGCCCATCGGCCCGCAGCTCCCCCATGAGCTAAACTATTCACCCATCTAGTTCCAATTTCCGGCTTTTTCCCCATATCCCTTGATACCCTGACTAATTAGATACCTGTCAATCTCCTCCTTAAGCACCCTCAATGATCGGGCCTCCACAGCTGTATGTGGCAACAAATTCCACAAATCCACAACCCTCTGGCTAAAAAAATTTCTCCTCATCTCTGTTTTAAATGGGTACCCTCTAATTCTAAGACTATGGCCTCAGGTCCTGGACTCACCCACCAAGGAAAACAACCCTTCCACATCTACTCTGTCCAACCCTTTCAACATTCGAAATGTTTCTATGAGATCCCCTCTCATTCTTCTATACTCTAATGAATACAGTCCAAGAGCGGACAAACGCTCCTCATATGTTAGCCCCTGAATTCCAGGAATCATCCTCGTAAATCTTCTCTGAATTCTCTCCAACATCAGTACATCCTTTCTAAGATAGGGGGTCCAAAACTGCACACAGTATTCCAAATGAGGTCTCACCAGTGCCCCATAGAGCCTCATCAACACCTCCTTACTCTTATACACTATTCCTCTTGAAATGAATGCCAACATAGCATTCGCTTCCTTTACCGCTGATCCAACTTGGTAGTTAACCTTTAGGGTATCCTGCACGAGGACCCCCAAGTCCCTTTGCACTTCCGATTTTTGAATTTTCTCCCCATCTAAATAATAATCTGCCCAATTATTTCTTCTTCCAAAATGTACAACCATACATTTGTCAACATTGTATCTCATCTGCCTCCCACATTGACAACATCTTCAAATGGTGGTGCCTTAAGAAGACCCTCACTATCTGCGATGTGCCCTCTTCTCATTACAAACCTCAGGAAGGAGGTACAGGAGCCTGTAGACCCATATTTAACATTTTTGTATCAGCTCTGCCATCAAAGAGTGGTCCATGAACACTACCTCACTATACACCTTCTGCAGATTTTTGTAATTTAGTGCAATTATTTTATGTCTTGCACTCTTCTGCTCCCACAAAACAACACATTTCACAATGTACGTCAGTGATAATAAAACCAATTCTGATTCTCAGCTTGATCATTCTCCTTCTCTCCCTTAACACAACCTAGCTCTCTCTCTTTCTCTCACTCTCTCTCTCTCATTATTCCTTCTGTTTTTAGCTTTACAATTCTGACTTGAGGAGGTCCCCGTAGTTTTTGACACATGCTGCTATGCAGTCTTTTTGTAGATGAATAAAAATCAAGAATCAACAACTGTAAGAGTAGGCAACTTCAAAGTCATTATAAAGAGCAGCATATGTGAATCAGGAAATGCTGATCCCTTCTCCCTTCCCTTGATTCTATAGTCTATTATAAATCAGATGTGCATTTGTCACGGATTTGCCCAAGGGTACATGCGGTTTGCACAGTCATCCATTCAGCAGCCTGTTGATGAGATTTCTAATCTCCCACAGGAGAAAAACAGTTGCTGCTCTTATTTTAGAAAACTCCTGTTGCCTTTAGTGATCTTCATCCGGTTCCCTTGCCACTCATCCCTGCACCCTCACAATGTGAAGATTTTGTTCATCAAATAAAAATGTTAACATAGAAACACAGAAAACCTACAGCACAATACAGGCCCTTCAGCCCACAATGCTGTGCCGAACATGTACTTACTTTAGAAATTACCTAGGTTTACCCATAGCCCTCTACTTTTCTAAGCTCCAATTTTAAAAAATTCTAATACTGGGAAGGCTAATAACCAGCCAATGCGGTTTTTAGAAGAAGTCAAGGAGAGATAAAGGGAATTTCATTGCCAGTTAGTAAGATGGTTTGGTCTGGAAGGTACTGTCTGGGATGGTAATGGAAACAGGTTCACTGTTAACATTCAGAAGAGGGATAGGTGAAACCTGCTGAGAAAAGAACATTGTGAGTCCGGAAACAGGATATTTGGCTCAGCGACGTGGCGCAAACCAGAGCATCTGGAGGAAGCCGACACAGACACAGGGAGAACATGCAGTCTCCACACAGACAGAACTGGAGGTCAAGTTTAAACTTGGGGTCCCAGAGTTGTAATGCAGTATCTCTACTGGTTGCACCAGTGTGCCAACTAAATTGGATCCCTCTTTCAAAGATGCGGGCAGGCATGACTGGCCAAATGATCTCTTGTGTATTCTCTATGATTCTAAAAGCATGGGACCCTGGTTCTCTCTGTTCTTGTTATAATTTTTCAAAGGTTGCCCCTCCAGCTCAGATGCTGGTAGAAGCAACAAACTCTTGCGTGGTGAAATAGTTGTTTTAACAATAGATACAGGTTTGGGGGTTGGTGCACCTGTGCTGAGAGTGCTTGACTCCTCACCTGTACTGGCTATTCACTGTGACCCATCTGCTTTTTGAATCTTCATAGCCGGATTCCTGTAGAAAACTAACTCTGATTCAGAAGTTAAGAGTCGTCTCATTCTCATGTTTGACCATGCTTCCAGCTTTAATTGAGGCTCGAACTCCAGCCATTGTTTCTGTCTTTGGGCTGCTCTTCAAAATATCACCAAAAACCCTCCACTAATTCCCTGAGGAATTTAGAATTTGAAATATATCCAGTCTTGCAAACATTAAGACCATAAGACATAGGAGCAGAATTAAGCCATTTGGCCCAGCAAGTCTGCTCGGCCATTCAATCATGGCTGATTCTTTAGTTTTTTTTTTACCTTCCAGACCATCTTTACCAGTTGAGGACTTTGGGGATTTAACTTTATGCAAATTGTTAGGCAGAATCCCTTTATATGCTTCTACTCTGCAACCTCATAGCAGCAGAGTTTCAGTTCAGAATAGCTAAACCCTCTCTGTTCTTTGTCTTCCTCTCGTATTTATAGATCGAAACCGTTTTAACCCTTCTATTAAATTGGAAGTTGGTCTTGCCGCTTCTCCATGATTTTATCCTAATTGGTATTTTGTGAGAAACTTAGCTCACCCTGTTTTGTTGCTTCTAAAACTCCAACAGTATTGCAGTTCTCACAATGCCAAGTAGTATATCAATTGTTCTTCCTCTGACCTAGTACCTGAAAACACTGTTTACTTCTTTCATTTTAAAATTCAATTTAACAATCAGTCCCTCTACAATATTTCATCAATCAGTTCCCAAAACCAATTATAGGAAAACATATTTATGTTTTATTGCTGCAAATGAATTTGCTCCCAGTGGAGGGTCATCTGGTATTCAGTTAACAATATAAAAGTACCATTCATATCTCTCCCTGCAGTCCTATTCTAGTCTGCTTTCAAACATACAACCATTCTGTCTGTTACATCACTGGCGTTTAGGGCAGCAATGACGTAGAAAGATTCTTCATTGCTGTTTCCATAACAATACCTTTTTTTTGACCAGTCAAGGTTGTTAGTCCTGAGCTGAACTCCCGAACCTGAAGGACTGGTGAAGGTCTGGCCTCTACCCTTTGACCTGTTTGGAAGGGATGACCCTACCAAGAGCCAAAGCACAAGGCCCTGTCTCCAGCCAACACAGCTCTCTGGGTCATTGAAGAATGCAAGCCTCCAAAACCTACAATAAGCTGTAGCTCTCTTGGAGTTTCAAGCATACAAGTGTCTGGGTTATGAGTAGGAGTAGGGTCATCAGCTCCTCAAACCTGCACAGCCTATCAGTCTGCTCATGAACCATTTGTCTGCAATCTCAGCTCTACTTTCCCATCTATCTGTGGTAACCTGTTACCCTCTTGCTTTTCAAGCATTTGCTTTTGCTTTAAAAATATACAAAGATACTACTTGCACTGTGAATTGTCCCCAGTGTGTAGGCCAGAAGTAGAATTTGGAAATAGATGATGGCAATGTGAGGAGAATAAAGTGAGATTAGATTGGCAATGCATCCCTCACTGCAGAATTTTGGCACAACATTGTGGCCAAAGGGCATTGAATGTCACAGTGTCAGCAATCTTGTCATTTAACTAAGACGTGGAACTAACAATTTAGAGCTGTGAATTCATGTCCCAGCAAGTGCGAATTCTGATCAATAAATAAATCTAGAATAAAAGTCAACGCTGGAACCATGTGTTCTTTTAGAGGTTCGTCTGGTTCACTAGTCTTTTTCCCCAGGGTAGAAATATCAAATAACTAGAGGCCATGGGTTTACGATGAGGGGAGAAAACTTAAAGGAGGAGGTTTATAAGATAAGCATTTACACTGAGAGTGATAGGTGCATGGGTGGTGGAGGCAGTTGGGAGGCGTGGGGCAGTAGAGTTGGGATGGGGGCAGTGGGGTCGGAGTGGTGGTAGCAGATACAATACAATTGTTTAAGAGATATTTAAACAGCAATACAAACAAGTAGGGGATGAAGGGATTGTGGGTCATGCGCAGGCCAGTGAGATTAGATACAATTGACATTATGGTCAGCACTGACACAAGGAAGTTTTTCTTCAGCTAAAATACCAGAACAAAATTGCAGAAAGCATTTTGGAGTGTACAGCACAACATATTGGTGGAAATAGATTCAGTAATAACTTCTTTTTTTAATACTTTATTTTCAAAATTTTCACGAAAAAAACCAATGAAATCAACAAGAACGTACCAGCTCAGACGTGTGAAAATGAAATAGGCAAAAAAATGGGACATAACATTAGAGGGATGCCTATTGTACAAAGTGCTCAAAAATACTAAACATTAGATCTCAAATGAGGGCCATGAGAAATCAGCCGGGGGGAAATTGTTCATCCGCCCCCGGCCTCGTCCAGGTAGGCAAGAAATGGATCCCAGATAGCCGAAAATTTTTTAATTGAATTGGTTCTCAAGAACCTAAGTTTCTCCATCTGTATGACTGAGATCATGTCAGTCATCCATCTCCGAAAGAAAGGGGGAGAAGATGATTTCCATTCCCTCAAGATAAGTCTTTTGGCAACAATCATCCCCAGCATCAGAGACTGTTGTATGGCTGTAGGGAAACAAATAGTAGATTGCGAGCAGCCAAATATAGCGAGACCAGCTTCCAAGGAGAAGGATCCTTTACAGGCCTTTGAGTACCAGTCGAATATTTTGGACCAAAATCCAGTCAGTAATGGGCAAAACCAAAAGGTGTGTGACAACGTGGCCTCCATCCCTTGGCATCTATCATACATTGGCGAGACAGAAGGGTAAATCCTGTGCAATCTAAGTTTAGAATAATGGAGACGGTGGACAACTTTAAACTGGATCAGTTGGTGCCTGCTGTTAACAAAGCAAGCCTGTATCATAGACAAACACTTATCCCAGACAGCTTCAGATAATTCAATGCCCAACTCCTCTCTCCAGGCGTCTCTAATCTTCACAGTAAACTCTACAGTGCAATTATCAAGCAAAAGTACAAACCTAGAAACGAGATGCCTGGAATCAGGAGGGTTCTTTCACATTTCAAAAAGTATATGTTTCCCTGGAAGGATTTCAAAATTACAAATCCTAGATTGAATGTAGTGTCTAATTTGAAAGTAATGAAAAAAGTGCGAATGAGGCAGCTCAAATTTCTCTTTCAGCAGATTAAATGTTGCAAACCGTCCCTCTATGTACAGGTCTTCAATAGAAACTAGACCCTTCTCCCTCCAAGCATGGTAGGTTTTATCTGACCATGAGGGTAGAAAGGAGTGATTGAAACAGATCGATGTTTGTACAGAGGTCTCTGGTAAATTCAGAACGCTCCTAATCTGATTTAGAATTCTGATGGAATTTTTCAAAACAAAACTCAAACTTCTTGAGTCCCAGGCTTCTCTAACTTAGAGAACAGCGTGGATGGCAAGGAAGAATTGACAACAGAGTTAGACCCCATACGTAGCCACAAGGGAGCCCCAGGGTCTAGGTTATCCGGAGGCCCCTGTTGCCAAAACATTAAAGCCCTAGCATTAACATCCCAATAATAGTGTCTAAATACAGGTAATCCCAGCCCTCCTTCAGACCTGGGCTTTTGTAAATGAATTTTCAAAATCCTATGATTCTTTTAATTCCAGATATAAGACAATATTATGGAGCTGATGTAAGAAAAATGGGGAGATTTTGACAAAGATAGAGAAACCTAGGATGAGAAGCCATTTTAATTGAATTTACACAACCAATCATGGACAGGGGTAGGGTTTTCCAACCTTCTATATTCTGTTTAAGTTTTGAAATAAACTCCACAAAGTTTAATTTGAATATTAATTTAGTACCTTTAGGGATTGTCAAGCTGAGGTAAGTAAAGTGATCTTTAACTACTTTGAACGGGACACTTTCCAAAATATCCCGCGTGTAGTCACTTTTTGTCCAATTGATTGAGTATCCCGATAGTCTGCCAAAAGAGGTGATTAAATCTAGAAGAAGAGGGACTGACTTTTCTGAGTTTTGTAAGTAGAGTATCACATCATCAGCATATAAACTAATAAGTGTTTCAATACCTCCCACTTTCAAACCCAGAATATTTGGGTGACTTGTTATTTTTAAGGCAAGGGTCTCTACCGCAACGGCAAGAAGGGCCGGCGAGAGAGGGCACCCCTGCAGGACTGAACGGTGTAGGGAAACAGAGTTGTCTTGTCACCATTAGTTATAATAGAACACAATGGGCTGGCGTATATCAGTTTTACCCAAGATACAAATGACTCCCCGAACCCAAACCTGTACAGTGACTCAAACATGTAAGGCCACTTAATCTGGTCAAAAGCCTTCTGTGCATCAAGGGATAAAATTGCTGCCCCATTAGCTTTCCCATGATCAGCATACATAGTATTAAGGAGGCATCTGACATTGGAAAAAGAGAACCTACCCGGCACAAATCCTGTCTGATCAGGATGAGTGATAGATGACAAATACTTATTTAGTCAGTTAGCCAGCATTTTAGTAATTACCTTTCTATTGAAATTCTGAAGTGCAATGGGCCTATAGCTGGCCGGGTCTGTTTCCTCTTTACCTTGTTTTAAAATGAGGGAAATGTTAGCCTCATACAATGTCCTAGGCAAGGCTTAGAGCAAGATATCATTCTAAGGAGAAGTGGGGCAAGGATATCACAGAATTTATTATAAAATTCACAGCCAAATCCATCTGGCCCAGCAGCGTTGCCGGACAGAAACGACTTAATGGCAGAAGTTATTTCTTCCAATGTGAAGTCAGAATCTGGGTCCTCCCTAGCAGCATCACTAAGTTTCGGCATTACAAGAGCATCAAAGAAGTAATTCAAATCAGTTTGAGTGGCATTGCATTTAGAGGTGTAGAGTTCGCTGTAAAATCCTTTAAAACAGTCATTTATCTCCTTGGGGTTAGTTAACAGGGTACCTGCCTTCGATCTAATGCAATGAATTGACCTCAGGACCTGGGCGCCCCTGAGCTGCCGCGCCAGGAGCTCCTCAGGTTTGTCCCCCATTTCGAAATGCTTTTGTTTTAATTTTAAGAGGAGGTTATTTATTTGACTACCGAAGATACAATTGTACTCATATTTAAGGTTCATTATTATAATCTTCAGAGGATTTCGAAGCCTGGTATGTCGCTTCGAGGGTTGGGGGAGTATTCTCAATCTCTAATAATCATCCTTATCTCTCCCTCTTAGCAGCGGATTCATATGAAATTATATACCCACGAATTACAATTTTTAGTGTCTCCCAGAGTGTGGAATCTGACACCTCACCGTTATCGTTAATTTCTATAAAATCTTTTAATCTGGTGGTGATATATTCTATAAATTTCTTATCAGTGAGTAGGGAGGGGTTAAAATGCCAGGAATAGATTCATTTGGAAAGGGAGAGATTTAAGGGGCTATGGTCAGAAATTAAACTATTACGATATTTTGTATTGGTAACACAAGATATTAAATGAGAATCAACCAAAAATAGTCTATTCTGCTATAAGATTTGTGAACATAGAATAATAAGAATAATCCTTGTCGGTGGGAGCTTGAACTCATCAAATTTCGACTAAATTCCTAGATCTACTGAAATTATTTAGGATCTGCACTGATACGATATTTGAGGGTGGGCGGGAGGACAATCTATCTAAAAGTAAATCAATCCGAAAGTAAATCAAAATCTTCCCTAAAAAAATTTGGCTCGTCTGTGTTTGGACCATAAATATTAAAGAAGGTTAGCAGAAATGAATTAATGGTGCCAGAGATCATAATAATCCTGCCAAGAGGATCTGTGGTCATGGAAGTGAGTTGAAAAGGAATAATTTTCCTAAAGAGGATAGCCACACCACGGGCATGAGAAGTAAATGGTGACTGGTAAACCTGTGACATCCAGCTAGATCTCAATCTGCGTTGCTCAGTTACTTTGATATGTGTTTCCTATAGAAAAATCTCATCTGCAGATTGAGATTTGAGATGTCTAAAATCTTTATCCCTCTTAACAACATGACCAAGGCCCTTAACATTCCACAAGACTATTGTAATATGTTTACCCCCAGCTGTTTCTACCGCAAGGTCTCTGCATATGAGAATAAAAAAGAGATTATTAGAGTTGAGCACAAACATCGTAAACAATGCAAAATAACTGGCAGCCTCACTAGAACAGAACATACACCAAAAAAAATGTCTGAGCTATAAACAGGAACAACACACACCCTAACCCATCCCCCTTCGTGTCTCCCTAAACCAGACACATAGTTCCCCATTTCCATCCCAAAAGGAGCTGCTGGGCAGGTAACTAACACTATACAATTACCACAAACCCCCTCTCTGAGAAAATTTATAACACAAATTATATAATACCGTTAAACAAATGCTATTAGGGCTGGGGAGAGTTATCCAGTGTACGCACCTGCAGCTGAACATTCATGACATCAATTCAAATTTAACCCTTATAATAACAAAAATATTTGGAACATTCTCTGCAATTAAATCCCAGTGCAGCATACAGCATTGTAAAACTACATATAACAAGCAAGTCCCTCCCCATATCCCAACATGGAAACCGGCACAAATATAAGCTGAATAAAGTGTGTCAATATATCTACCCATCAAAGTTCCTGGTGAACACAGCAGGCCAGGCAGCATCTCTAGGAAGCGGTGCAGTCAACGTTTCAGGCCGAGACTCTTCGTCAGGACTAACTGAAGGAAGAGTGAGTAAGGGATTTGAAAGCTGGAGGGGGAGGGGGAGATCCAAAATGATAGGAGAAGACAGGAGGGGGAGGGATAGAGCCAAGAGCTGGACAGGTGATTGGCAAAGGGGATACGAGAGGATCATGGGACAGGAGGTCCGGGAAGAAAGACAAGGAAGGGGGGGGAACCCAGAGGATGGGCAAGGGGTATATTCAGAGGGACAGAGGGAGAAAAAGGAGAGTGAGAGAAAGAACGTGTGTATAGAAATAAATAACAGATGGGGTACGAGGGGGAGGTGGGGCATTAGTGGAAGTTAGAGAAGTCGATGTTCATGCCATCAGGTTGGAGGCTACCCAGACTGAATATAAGGTGTTGTTCCTCCAACCTGAGTGTGGCTTCATCTTTACAGTAGAGGAGGCCGTGGATAGACATGTCAGAATGGGAATGGAATGTGGAATTAAAATGTGTGGCCACTGGGAGATCCTAACTTCCAGTAATCTAACTTCCACCAATGCCCCTCCTCCCCCTCGTACCTCTTCCTAGAGATGCTGCCTGGCCTGCTGTGTTCACCAGCAACTTTGATGTGTGTTGCTTGAATTTCCAGCATCTGCAGAATTCCTGTTGTTTGCGTCAATATATCTACTCCCTTTGTCGTGCATTACTCCTTTCCAAGAATTGTGCTGCTTCTATCAGGTTGTCGTATACTTTAGGCGCTCTTCCATCTTGATGATAAATATAGAGCCTAGCCAGATACTGCAGGGTGTGCTTAATTCCTCCATCACGCAGAGTTTGCCGTACATCACGAAAGGCACAACGTTGAGTCATCACCTCATTAGTATAATCCAGGAAGATCAAGACCTTGTTTCCCTTTGGGTTGTGGTCTGCTACGGCGTAGGATAAACTCTTTCAGTTGAAAGTGATGGATACGTGCCAAGATGGTGCGCGGTTTAGTGCCAGCAGCCGTCTTTGGCTGGAGAGAACGATGTGCATGATCGACTTTAACCGGGTACGGGAAATACTCTCCACGGGCAACTTGGGAATCAGACTGGAAACAAATTCAGTAGGTTTACCATTCTCCTCGCCCGCTTGTATCCCTACAATCTTAATATTATGTCCCCGGGAACGAGCCTCTAAGTCATGCACTTTAGCTTCAAGCTGGCTATTTTGTCTCATTAGCTCTGAGTACTTAGCTTCAAGTTCTTGCATGCGTGCTTCAGGGTCACTGGTGCAGTTCTTGATTAGCCACACGGGCTCGTGAGTCGGCCTGGGAGGCCACAAGCGCCTCAAACTTGGTCTCAAAAACATCAAAGCGGTTCTTAATGCCGTGCAGA
The DNA here is from genome assembly GCF_963921235.1 of Mobula hypostoma. Taxonomy (NCBI): domain Eukaryota; kingdom Metazoa; phylum Chordata; class Chondrichthyes; order Myliobatiformes; family Myliobatidae; genus Mobula; species Mobula hypostoma. The sequence continues at coordinate 4,192,086 of NC_086118.1, read as the reverse complement.
AAAGTTGGAACGGATAGGTTTATATGTGAAATTATCAGTGTTGTGGTGCTGAGCTCAGCAAAGCAGACCTTTCACTGCACCGCCATCTTGAAACCTCACCTTTTCCCATCTTTACTAATGACATTATGATCGAGGACCACCCCTGTCTGCTAATGGAGTAGCGGTATTCTCCTGCTGCTCTTAGTTTTCTTTCTTTCCCCCTGGTTTAAGCTTTGAATTTAAAATTTTTACTTGTTGATTCTTGAGGGTGATCAATATGTCTACGTCTACAAGAAGTGGGAAGAATTTACCTGAACCTAGTGATAAAGGTAATGGGAAAGGAAAGGTGCAAAAGGAAAGATCTGATGAAATGCCATCGTGGGCTGATGATATCGCTCGGACACTGAATTCAATTAAGGATCAGAATGGATCAATAAAAGACCAACTGGAAAAGAATAGTAATGAAATGAAGTCATTTCTGGGAAAATTTAAAGACCTGGAAACTCAAGTTATTTCACACGAAGAGGAATTGAAGATAACTAAGCAAAAGCTGTCTGAAGCTACAACTTGTTTGGAAAGACATCAAAATAAGACTATAGACCTGGAAACTAGGTCTCGACGAAGGAATATAAGAATTGCTGGGCTGCAAGAAGGAGCTGAAGATGGAGATCTAATGGCTTACTTTGGTAAGCTTTTCCACACTTTATTTCCTACCATTCTATCAAAGCCGCCTGCTATAGAAAGGGCACACAGGACGTTTATCTTGAAATCGAAGGACTCTAGTAAACCAAGATCTGTTCTGGTTTGCTTTCATCACTTTAAAATTAAAGATCAAATAATACGACAGGCAAGAAAACAGAGAGTTTTTAGATTTATGGAATCTGAGCTCCGCTTCTATGAAGATTATCCAAGAGAGATAATGGAACAAAGATCAAAATTTGCCCTGGTAATGAAACAAGCATATGATAAGAATCTTTTCCCGTCTCTGAGGTATCCGACAAGACTTAAAATTTTCCCCCCTAATTCTCCTCCTCGTACTTTCTTTGATCCAAAAGCTGCGCTGGATTTTGTTCAGGCTTTACCTGCCGCTGTCACAGACACCACTGTTGAATGATCCATCTGAAAGGCTGTTTGGCTATTTCTATATTATTCGCATTTTGGAAAGAAGATTTATGAAGGTCACTTATATATTTCATCGATAGTCTAAATAAAGAACACAGAGACTTGTTTTTTATTGCATATTATTGGTTTTCCTTTGGAAAGATTTACGGTTTAAGTGTCTCTGCTCAAATGATCTCTGGACATTTTATGACTGAGGGAAGAAGATAAGGCGATTTGTTCCTTTAATACTTCGTAGCTAATTGGTAGTTTTTCCTACTAATAGGGCTTTTTATATATTTTTCTGTTTTATTATAACATTTTATAACTGAATTTAAAGCCTTTTTAGGGAATTAATATTAAACTTAAACATGGTGCCGGTTTTTCTCTCTAAGGGATAATATTATTTTGGTTCTTTCTTGTTTATCAGTCGATGGAATGTAAATATCTTGTTTTGCTGAGACTTTATTGTCTTTCTCACAAGGTCACTCTACTTTTTTACTAACTGGTGGGAGGGAAAGAAACACAGACAGAGCAGTCAGCAGCTTTGAATTCTATCATAGATCGCTTGCCTTTTTCGAGTTTCCAGGTGTGGGTGGGTGGGTTTAGAGTTAGTTTTTTCCCATTGGGTGGTTCCGGACAGTGAGTGTTTTTTATTTGGTTGTATTCTTCATCGCCGCCATCTTTGATCATCCTGCATTGGTATGTGCTTTGTGCATGTATAAAGTAGAATGAAATTATAGTATGCTGTTCAAACGGATTAATATAATAAGTTGGAATGTACATGGTTGGAATCATCCTATTAAACGAAAGAAGACTTTTAAAATTATTAACCGATTCCAACCTGATATCATTTTTGCTCAAGAGACACATATCAGGGTGGGAGATCAAAATAGATTTTTTAGATGGTAGAATGGTTTGCAATTCCACTCCACTTCTCAGAGTAAAACAAAAGGCGTGTCTATTTTCATTAAACCTAATATATTTATTCAAGAGGATATTGAATCAGATTCTAATGGTAGATTTTTAATTGTTAAAGGAAAAGTTGTTTTGGTTGTTTTGGTTGTTTTGGTTAATTTGTATGGTCCTAACTTAGATGATCCTTCTTTTTTTAAAAAGGTATTCGCTTCACTGCCTGACTTAAATGAATATATGCTCATAATGGGTGGGGATTTTAATTGTTGTTTAAATCCTATGATTGATAAGAGCTCAACCAATCAGCGATTTCCAAATTGATCCGCGTCATTTATTAATTATTTTTTGATTGATTTTGGGTTGATTGATTTGTGGAGGAATCTTCATCCCGACAATAGAGAATATTCTTTCTTCTCACACGTTTATAAAAAATATTCGAGGATCAATTATATTATAATCGATCCCCGCTTCTTGCCTAGTGTTAAAACCTGCAAATATGACGCTATTGCTATATCTGATCATGCGCCTCTGAGTTTGTCTTTTGAATTTGATGATGTCACTCTTGCCCGCCCACCTTGGCGCATGTCTCAGACATTATTGCGAAACTCTGACTTTGTCACTTTCATTGAAACTCAGATAAAGGATTTTTTTCTTTTTAATGATATAGGGGGTATGTCTAAATTAGTTATATGGGATACATTTAAAGCATTTTTACGCGGTCAGATTATTTCTTATTCAGCTAAACTTAAAAAACAAACTAAAGCAGAATTAGATAGAATTTCAAAACAAATTAAAGATTTAGATAATATTTATGCAATTTCCCCCAATACTGATTTATTTAAACAAAGGGTGGAACTTCAATCACAATATAACCTGTTATTAACTCATCCCACTGAAGGTTATTTGCTTAAGTTAAAGAGCCAATTTTATATGTCTGGAGATAAAAATAATAAACTGCTTGCATCTCAATTAAAAATGGCTGCAGCCAAAAGGCAAATCATGAACATTCGTAGGAAAGATGGTACCTTTGCTCAAGAATATGAGGAAATTAATAAGATTTTTCAAAATTTTATGCTGAGCTATATAAATCTCAATGTCCGTTAGATTCCTTTAAAATGAGTGCTTTTTCACTAAAGATTGTTTTTCCTAAAATCTCAGATGGGGATCAAAAGATTTTCGATGCTCAAATTACTGAAGCCGAAATTCATAAAGCTATTTTTTCAATGCAATCTGGTAAGTCCCCAGGACTTGATGGCTATCCCGTAGAATTTTATAAAAAATTTGGAAAGTTGCTCTCTCCGTATATATTGGAAATGTTTAAGGATTCTTTTGTGAAAAGTGACTAACCCTCTACTTTTTATGAGGCCTCTGTTTCTTTAATTCTTAAAAAAAGATAAAGATCCCACTGACTGTGCTTCATATAGACCTATTTCATTACTGAATGTTGATGCTAAGATTCTGTCAAAGATAATGGCCAATCGGTTGGAGAATATTTTGGGTAAAATTATTTGAAAAGATCAAACAGGCTTTATAAAGGGTCATTATTCCTTTTCAAATGTTCAGAGACTACTTAATATTATATATTCATCCTCTTCTAAAGTTCCACAATGTGTTGTATCTTTGGATGCTGAAAAAGCGTTCAACCGAGTTGGATGGAAATATTTATTCAACGTTTTAGAGAAATTTGGCTTTGGTGTTAATTTTAATAATTGGATTAAAATGATATATAAAGCCCCTATTGCTACTGTTGTTACTAACTGATAACAATTACTAATTAAACAACAAAGGACTTAATGGACAGCTTTCACGGGGAATAAGGCAAGGCTGTCCATTAAGTCCTTTGTTGTTTAATTTAATATTAGAACCCCTTGCTATTGCTCTTCGTGAGGCTAAAAATATCCATGGGATATTTGTGAATGAGACCATGCATAAGGTCTCTCTTTATGCTGATGATTTATTGGTTTATATAGATAACCCTGACGAATCTATTCCTGCCCTGTTAAAATTAATTAAAGAATTCAGAAGCCTTTCAGGATATAAAATTAATTTTAGTAAAAGTAAATTATTTCCTTTAAATGATTCTGTCTCTATATACGATAATACTCCTTTTAAAGTTTCAGACTCTTTTAGATATTTAGGTATTGTAATTACTAAAAAATATAAGGATTTTTATGAAGCTAATTTTGTTCCCTTAGAAGACTATATGAAGTATTTGTTTAATAGGTGGAGTCCACTTACATTTTCACTTGTCAGTATTATTCATATAGTTAAAATGATGATTCTACCAAAATTTTTATATTTATTTCAGAATATTCCTGTTTTTTTGACTAGGAAGTTTTTTGATCGGATTGATTCCATTATTTTATCTTTTATTTGGAATAATAAAAGACCAAGAATTAGTAAATGTCATTTACAAAAATTGAAAAAGGATGGAGGTCTTGCTTTGCCTAATTTTAGAATGTATTATTGGGCTGTTAATCTGCGATATATGTCTTTTTGGTTATACTGGGTTGATAAGACTGATCGGCCAATTTGGGTAGATCTGGAACTAAAAGTTGTAAAATAGTTTTATTCAACTTCGTTATTGGGGGCTCCTTTACCTATGCAATTAGGTAAAGTTGTTAATTTAAACTTATATCCTGTGATTAAGTATTCTTTACAAATTTGGCTCCAGTTCCGCAATTCTTTTAATCTTACAAAATTTAAATTTTGTAGTTTAATTTACCGAAATTACTTTTTTAAGCCTTCTTTGAGTGATCCAATTTTTCTACTTTGGAAAAATAAAGGTATTAATTCTTATTTGGATTTATTTAAAGAAGATAGATTGATGTCCTTTGAACAATTAACTGATAAATATTCTCTTTCATATTCACACTTTTTGCAATACCTTCAAGTTAGACATTTTTTACAAAAATATTTAAGTAATTTCCCTTCTATATTGGAGGCTGACCTGTTAGATACTATTATGAGTATGAATCCTTTGATTAAGGGTTCTATTGGAAGAATTTATAATTTATTATTACAATGGGATAAGCGTCCTTTGTCTAAGATTGAACAGGATTGGGAAAAGGAACTTAATTTGACTTTTATGACGGAGGATTGGATGCGGATATTGAAGTTGGTTAACTCTTCTTCAATTTGTGCTAGCCATTCATTGATTCAATTTAAAATTGTACATCGTTATCATTTGACAAAGGAGAGACTTTCTAAAATCTTTCCTAATGTTGATAGTCATTGTGATAGATGTAAAACTGAGATAGCTACACTGACACATATGTTTTGGTCTTGTTCTATATTGGAACAGTTCTGGAAGTCGATTTTCTCAACAATGTCTAAAGCACTTAAAATTAATTTACAACCTAATAAATTAACTGTGCTTTTTGGAATAGTTCCTCAAAATATTCATGGTATTTCTGTGTCTGACCAACATGTTATTGCATTTGTTACATTGATAGCTAGGAGGGCCATTCTGTTGAGGTGGAAGGATACATCAACTCCCACTTTGTCGCTATGGTTCTCTCAAGTGATGCTATGTCTTAGTTTGGAGAAAATTAGAAGTCGAACCTTTGAACCTTTATTTGATTTTGAGAAAAGATGGGGCTCATTTGCTCGTTATTATCATCTGAGTTAATTGATATAATTTTTCCACGATCTAATTGTAAATTCTTTTAGTATATTTTCTTTTCTTGCTGGCGGTTTGATGTTTATTTTTAGAAGCTTTTTGTATGACGCATGACTGCGGGGTTGTACATCTAATGGGTTCTCTTTTTTTTCTCACTTTCCTGCTTAGTAGGTTTTTATTTTTATCACAAAATTTTGTTCTCAATCTTTAAGATGATGGTTTTTTTGAGGCATTGTAAGTGTTGTTACTTCGATGTACTCATGTTATTTTTCCTATATATATACAATAAAAAGATTTGAAAAGAAAGAATGACATTATGATCACTAGATGCAAAGTGTTCCCCTACACAAACTTTTGTCACCTGTCCGATCTCATTCCCTAATAGGAGTTCAAATGTCACACTCTCTCATTAGGACTTCTATGTACCGATTAAGGAAATTTTCCTAAACACACTTGACAAACTAACCCATTTAGTCCTTTTACAGTATGGGAATCAGCTAATGTCTGTCATTATTCTTTTTCTCCACAGACTATACTAGTGGGGGACAGTGGAGTGGGGAAGACTTCATTGCTCGTACAGTTTGACCAAGGGAAGTTCATCCCAGGATCATTCTCAGCTACTGTGGGAATTGGATTCACAGTAAGTTACTGGTCATTGTACCTGGCAGAGGTGTCTATTTCTTGCCTCTATCCAGCTGTTTTGAGGACAGTGAATGGCACAGATTGTATCTTGTGGGCAAAACTATTCCTTTATTGATTGTTAAAGGCTTGTTGCTGATCTCAGAATGGCAGACAGTCAGTGCAAGTGCAAGGCTGGGTGCTGAGCTAACAGCAACTATAGTAGTTATTGAAAAATAGCTTTTGTTACTGTGATAAGAAGTATAATAAATGTGTATTTATCCTCTTCAGAAATGGATGTTGTTGACAATGCCAGCTTTGAAACCTATCCAGTCATTGTTGAGGGGATGATGTGATGGCTACTTGAGCTGTTACACCTCATGTAGGGAGGCTGCTCCCATTTTTCATTACATCACATGGAAAAGTGGTCAATAAATGTGGCACATGAATGTGAAGAGAATTGGAACGTGATATGCCCATCCATGTACCGTGCTTGTCCTTGTGGGGTGTGGGAGTCACAGATATGGGTGTTGCACCCATCATGGAATAGAATGCATTGCAACATTCAGAACCTGGTTTATTATTGCTGACATATTTTGTGAAATTTGTTGCTTTGCGGCAGCAGCACAGTGGAAGCAAAGTGTAAAATTTTAAACAGTAAAACTGTAAAAACATTGAAGCAAAGTGTAAGTGGAATTGAGGAGAAAGGGAGAGTGATAATACGTGAGAATGCTGGTGTACGGGACTGATCAATGTGGAGAGACTGGGAACGATGAGAAAGTGGAGAACTAGATTTGAGGACGTGTCTAAATGGAGAAATGTGGTAGGTGTGTGAGGTCAAAGGGTATGGTCAGACTGAGATTAAATTTCAAAAAAGAGACAGATCCTTGCCATTTCTTAAATTGCATGCAGGACACACTTAGGTGTAGGAGTCACCTAAACCCAATCAAGATAACAGACTTATTCAACTACAAAGAAAATCATGTCTGTTGGTGGCCGTTGATGTCAATCCAGTGGTTACATATCCTCTAGTTAAAGTCGTTCACATCCTGCAGACCTGGCAACATACAACAACAGTAAATATCTCACAGCGTAATCAGTACTTACTTCGCCCTCAAACAAAGTATGGTCCACCAGATATCATATGGACTAATTCATAAATATCCACACACCAGTCAATTTATAGCCCACAGTCTGATCTGCCTATATCCCATTGTCCGGTCAGTAGATATATACCCTCCTTGTACATATCCCAGAAAGTATGTATGTTTGTATGTATGCCACTGTTGACTGTTTGGAAGGTGCTTTTTAGGGAGTCTTAGTGAGTTGCTCCAGTGCATCTCAATAACATTGAATGTCCGGGGTGATAGCTGGATTTCCTCTTGTTCGGTATCATCATTGCTTGGCAGTTATGTGGCACAAATGTTACTTGTCAGGACAGGTCTAGATGTTGCCTTGGTGCTTTTAGCTGTGGACTGCTTCAGCATCTGTGGTGACTCAATGGTATTGAAAGTTGCGCAGACATCAGTTAATATCCTTACTTCTGATCTTACAATGGAAGGGGAGTCATTGATGTAGCAGTTGAAGATGGTTGGTCCTCGCACACTACACTGAGGAGCTCCTGTAGTGATGTCCCATGCCTGATCTGATTCAATCCAATCACCACAACCATCTCCCTTTGGGCAGGGTATGGTTCCAATCAGTGGTGTCTTCCCCCAGATCCCTCTGACTTCTCTGATGCTCTACTGCCTTGTAGGTAATATGCCACAATCCAATTAATACATATCATACAGTCCAGATCTCATCAAAACTTACTGCACAATCAATCAATGTGTAAACCATAGTCTAGCAGTAATTAATGCTGTTACATTTATATGTCGGTTTGGTCGCTGGCCACTCGACCATGGTTTTTCGGTTGGGCGCCGGTCACTCGGTGAGATTCGGCGGGGGGTGGGCGCCCAACTCTCGGCTGGGGGCTGTGGTCAAGTGGTCGGCGACTTGGGCTGGCTCCCCCACCGGACTCAGTCTGGTGAGGAGGGTGTGAGGACACCCAGCAGAACTGAAAAAACAAGACCTGACAAAGGGTGGATGAACTCCTTGTGAGCCAACGGCCATCTTCCGTGGAAGAGATTAAAGCCTCACCACGTATCTATGAATCGTACGCTATGCACTTAGTTAGAAGAGATATGATGAACTTGGGCGCTGCACCGTGTGCCTGGACCTGCCCAAGGCCTCTGCCTAAGGAAGGGCCGAGCTCGAAGTAGCGGCCATGGCTGGAGGCCGACACGGCCTCGGGCTTGAGTTCGGCGGCGGGCGACCAGCAAGAACAAACTGGAGGAGAGGCTGTACTCAGTGCTGTGGCAAGATCGAAGAAGATGGAGGTGCATAGCTGCCAATCCCGGATTCGGGATGGCACCCACTGACTGACTGACATCTATATAACAGTGTTGTGTTGTATATTGTTCAGTCTCTACAAACACTATTTTTGGACCAGTATTTACAGTTACTCAGTCTGCATCTTATGTCTGATGCTATTCAAGTTTAAAGGATCAGATGGAGTTGAAGATGAAGGAAAGTTTAAGAAATGAAGTCCAGAGTTTAGCACTTAAGCAGTCAATAGTGGAATGAAGAAATAGAGGTTAAACCGTCACTCACAACACACTGGAGGAACTCAGCAGGTCGGGCAGCATCCATGGAAACAATCAGTCGACGTTTCGGGCCGGAACCCTCTGTCAGGACTGCAGAGGAAAGGGGCAGAGGCCCTATAAAGAAGGTGAGGGGAGGGTGGGAAGGAGAAGGCTGGTAGGTACCAGGTGAAAAACCAGTAAGGGGAAAGATAAAGGGGTGAGGGAGGGGAAGCAGGGAGGGGATAGGCAGGAAAGGTGAAGAAGGAATGGGGGAAAACACAATGGGTAGGAGAAGGAGGCGGAACCATGAGGGAGGTGATAGGCAGCTGGGGGAGGGGGCAGAGTGACATAGGGATAGAGGAAGGGAAGGGGAGGGAATTACCGGAAGTTGGAGAATTCTATGTTCATACCAAGGGGCTGGAGACTGCCTAGACGCTATATGAGGTGTTGCTCCTCCAACCTGAGTTTAGCCTCATCATGGCAGTAGAGGAGGCCATGTATGGACATATCTGAATGGGAATGGGAAGCAGAGTTGAAGTGGGTGGCTACCGGGAGATCCTGTCTGTTGTGGCGGACGGAGCAGAGGTGCTCGACGAAGCGGTCCCCCAACCTTCGTCGGGTTTCACCGATGTAGAGGAGGCCGCACCGGGAGCACCGGATGCAATAGATGACCCCAACAGACTCACAAGTGAAGTGTTGCCTCACCTGGAAGGACTGTTTGGGGCCCTGAACAGTGGCAAGAGAGGAGGTGTAGGGACAGGTGTAGCACTTACGCTTACAGGGATAAGTGCCAGGTGGGAGATCAGTGGGGAGGGACGTGTGGACCAGGGAGTCATGGAGGGAGCGATCCCTGCGGAAAGTGGAGAGTGGTGGAGAGGGAAAGATGTGCTTAGTGGCGGGGTCCTGTTGAAGGTGGTGGAAGTTGCGGAGGATAACATGTTGGATTCAAAGGCTGGTGGGGTGGTTGGTGAGGACAAGGGGAACTCTGTCCCTATTGTGGTGGCGGGAAGATGGGGTGGGGGCCGAAGTGTGGGAACTGGAGGAGATGCGGGTGAGGGCATCATTGATGATGACAGAAGGGAAACCACGATCCTTAAAGAAAGAGGACATTTGAGATGTCCTGGAACGGAAAGCCTCATCCTCGGAGCAGATGCGGTGGAGATGGAGGAACTGGGAATAGGGAATGGCATTTTTGCATATGGCCGGGTGGGAAGAGGTATAGTCGAGGTGGTTATGAGAGTCAGTGGGCTTGTAGAAGATGTTGGTGGACAATCTGTCTCCAGAGATGGAGACCAAGAGGTCGAGAAAGGGGAAAGAAGTGTCCGAGATAGACCAAGTGAATTTGAGGGCTGGGTGGAAGTTTGAAGTAAGGTCGATGAAATTGACGAGCTCAGCATGGGTGCAGGAAGCAGCACCAATGTAGTCGTCAATACACCCAAGGAAAAGTTGGGGAGCAGTACCAGAAAAGGTTTGGAGCACAGACTGTTCCACAGTACCAGAATAGGTTTGGAGCACCCTCTACCCCTTCACTCTTCAGTCCTGACGAAGGGTTCCGGCCCGAAACGTTGACTGATCATTTCCACGGATGCTGCCCGAGCTGCTGAGTTTCTCCAGTGTGTTGTGAGTGTTGCTTTGACCCCAGCATCTGCAGAGTATTTTGTGTTAGAGATTAAACCATGTTTGCAATGCAATTGAATTCTTAAACAGCTAAAATAGATGGGGATGGTTCTGTATTTTTTTCAGTCAAATTTTTCTCAGTCTCACCACCAGGCAACAAGAACAAAGTTCAGGCATTTACTTATAACTCCCACACTCCGGCCACCTGGCTGTACCCAATCTGCGGACATAGTTTGAGTTGTGGAATGATCAGACGTGCTGTAAGTGATTAATACTGCAGCTTTGTAATTCACTCTTTTATCACTGGTAGAAAACTGAAAGAGAAAAAATTATGAAAATAGATATTCCAAGACTGAGCCTTATCCGACAGTACGCTAAAGAGCAAGTCTTATATCCCAAAGTGAGTCATAATTGAATGAAGTATTTTGCTTCAAAGCTGTTTGATATGTAAATGATGTTGAACATTTACACGGACTGAACAAGATGACTAAGCACTCAGAAACAGAATTAGGTTTATTACAGGGACATATGTCATGATGTTTGTTAGTTTTTGGTAGCAGTACTGTGCAAGACATAAAAATACCATAATTTACAATAAGAAAATATGTAATAAAGAAATAGTGCAAAAAAAAAGGAGCAAAATAGTGAAGTAGTGTTCGAGGTTCTTGGTTTGCTCAGAAATCTAACGTCGGGGGGAAGAAAGTGTTCCTAGAACATTGAGTGTTGGTCTTCCAGCTCCTGTACCTCTCCCCTGATGGTCGTAATGAAAAGAGGGCATGTCCTGGATGGCAAGAGTCCTTAATGATGGATAGCGCCTTCTTGAGGCATCACCTTTCCAAGATGTCCTCAATGATGGGGAGATGTGCGCCTGTGATGGAGCTGGCTGAGTTTATAACCCTCTATAGCTTTTTCCAGTCCCGCACATTGGAACCTCCATACCAGACAATGGTGCAACCAGTCAGAATGCTCTCCATGCTATGTCTGTAGAAACTTGCAAGAATCTTTGATGACAAACCAAATCTCCTCGAGCTCCTAATGAAATACAGTCACTGCCATGCCACCAGTTTGTTGATTTGGGGATGCCATCAAGATCTTGATAGATATTGAACCCAGGAAGTTGAAGCTGCTCACCTTTTCCACTGCTAACTGAAGTGTGTTCTTTGATTTCTCCTTTTTCTAGTCCACAACCAATTCCTTATTCTTACAGACGTTCAGTGCAAGGTTGTCGTTGTGGCACCACTCGACCAGCTGAACTATCTCACTCTTTTCTTTCTTTTTCAATCTTTTTATTAGTTTCTTAAAAATATAAACGTAACATGGTAGTAGTACAAAGTTATTGGGAGTACATTGTTATAATTGACATGAGTGATTATAGAGCCAGATAACACTTAAATGATAAAACTCCCCATCATATAGGATACAAATGAATAATATAAAACAAAGAAAAGTATCTAAAAAAAGAATCATGAAAAAGGAAAAAAAAATAACCCCCCCAAAAAAACTAATCGAAACAGAATTAATCAACTAAACTAAAAAAAAAGACCTGAGCTGTTTTTTAACATCGTAAAAAAAAAGCAAGAAACCCTAGTGTCAACGACTCTGTTCCTCTCAACCAACATTACAGAGAAGTAAAATAAGTTTGGAAATGGTCAAATTATATCATATGAAAATGCTGAATAAATAGCCTCCAAGTCTTTTCGAATTTAATGGAAGGGTCATAAACAGCACTTCTAATTTTTTCCAAATTTAAACACAACGTAGTTTGAGAGAACCAATGAAATATGGTAGGAGGATTAATCTCTTTCCAATTCAGCAAAATAGATCTTCCAGCCATTAAAGTAAGAAATGTAATCATCCGACGAACTGAAGAGGTTAAATGATTTGATTCTATCATTGGTAATCCAAAAATAGCAGTAATTGGGTGAGGTTGTAAGTCTATATTCAAAATTGTTGAAATAATATCAAAAATATCTTTCCAATATTTTTTCAACAAAGGACATGACCAAAACATGTGAGTTAAAGAAGCTATCTCGGAATGACATCTATCACGTATTGGATTTATATAAGAATAATAACGAGATAATTTATCTTTGGACATATGAGGCCTGTGCACTACTTTAAACTGTATCAACACATGTTTAGCACATATAGAGGATGAATTAACCAATTGAAGAATTTTTTCCCATTTTTCCATCAGTACAGAAATTGTAAGTTCTCTTTCCCAATCAGTTTTAATTTTATTAGATGCATCAGGACATAAATTCATAATTATATTATAAATAATTGCTACAACACCTTTCTGAGAAAGATTTAAATCTAAAATTTTTTCCAAAATATCCATTGGATATAGGTGTGGAAAATTAGGAGAAACAGTAATTAAAAAGTTTCTAACCTGTAGATATCTAAAAAAATGAGATCTAGGTAAATTATATTTATTAGATAGTTGATCAAAGGACATAAAACAATTATCCAAAAATAAATCACAAAATCGTACTATACCTTTGATTCTTCAATCTAAATAAGCTTGATCCATAGTGGAAGGTTGAAAAAAGAAATTAGATATAATAGGACTTGCTAATATAAATTGGTTCAACCCAAAAAATTTTCGAAATTGAAACCATATACGTAAAGTATGCTTAATTATTGGATTATTCATTTTTTATACAATTTAGAAAGAATGAAAGGAAGCAAAGTCCCTAAAACAGAACCCAGTGAAAACCCTTGTAATGAATTACATTCAAGATTTACCCAATGTGGACTTGTCAAGTCCAAGTCTTGAAGCAAATTAGAACTAAATCGCCATTGTCTATTAGTAGTATCCATTAATTTAATAGGAAGTTTCATTGGAGCATGATCCGAAATGGTGATAATGTCATAATTGCAATCAATTACAGATGGAATTAATCGAGAGTCAATAAAAAATAGTCAATTCGAGAGTATGAATGGTAAACATGTGAAAAGAATGAGAATTTATGTTTAAATCCCATGTTGGATAGATCCATAGGTCGTCCGGCTTTACTGAATAAGTCGGCTACTCTTATCAACTCTTTTATGACTGATTCTGGGGTTTTGGAGATTTCTACATCCAAAGGACAAAGAATTATCTCACTCCTGAACACCATATGAGATTTTGCCACAACACTGTGTCACTGACAAATTTACAGATAGCGTTTGAGCTGTACCTATCCACAGAGTTGTGAGTGTGGAGAGAGTAGAGCAATGGGCTGAGCATGTATCACTGAGGTGTTGCCTGTATTGATTGTCAGCGAGGGGGAGATCTGCACTGACTGTAGTCTCATCATGAGGAAGTCAAGGATCAGTTGCAGAGGGAGAGACAGAGGCCCAGATTTTGAAACTTGTCGATTAGTACTGAGGGATGATGGTGTTGAACGCTGAGCTGTAATCAATAAACAGCAGGCTGACAAAGATATTGTTGCTGTTCAAGTAGTCCAAGGCCAAGTGGAACACCAGTGCTATTGCATCTCCTGTAGACATGCTAGGAGGTAGGCAAACTGCAGTGAGTCCAGACTCTTGCTCAAGCAGGAGTTAATTCTAGCTTGACCTACCTCTTAAAGTACTTCATCCCCTTCATCGCAGTAGCTGTGAGTGCCTCTGGGCAATATTTGCTGAGGCAGCTCACCCTGCTCTTCTTGGACACCGGTGCAATTAATGTTTTACAGCAAGTCGGAACCCCCAACTGTAGCAGTGAGAGATTGAAGAGATCCTTGAACACTCCACCCAGTTAGTTGACGCAAGCATCGCGGTCTGACACATTGTGAGTGTTCACCCTCTTGAGAGATGTTCTGACATCAGCCTCTGAGACAGGATATCACGGTGCCACCAGATGCTGTAGGGATTCACATAGCTATAGTTTAATTCTCCCTTTCAAAGTGTGCTCAAAAGGCATTTAGCTTATCAGGGAATGAAGCACCACGACCATTTATGATGTTAGGTTTTGCCCAGTTACTGTCCCATCCCACCATTCAAATCAACCTTCTTCATCTACTTCGCAGGGACGACGCCTCCAGAAGTGGGATGAGACAAGATAGATGACAGGGACATGTGACCCCGGGAGATACATCAGGCTCAGTCTGGTACCGTGCAGAAAGCTTGATATAAGGTCTTAATGAAGGATGAGCCCTTACATCAGTTGAGTACCATTACTATACTGCACAATGAGAGCATGTGGCATGCAGGAGATGGCAGGGACTGAAAGGGTCTAACTCTCACTAGAGGGTGTGACATTTTCTGGCCCATTTTTCCAGTTGGTCCAGATCCCTCTGCAAGCTTTGAAAGCCTTCCTCGCTGTCCACAACGCCTCCAATCTTAGTGTCATCAGCAAACTTGCTGATCCAATTTACCACATTATCATCTAGATCATTGATATAGACAACAGACAACAATGGTCCCAGCACAGATCCTTGAGGCACACCACTAGTCACAGGCCTCCAGTCTGATAAGCAATCATCCACTACCACTCTGTCTTCTCCCACACAGCCAATTTCGAATCCAGTTTACAACCTTTCCATGGATACCTAGCGTCTGAACCTTCTGAACTAACCTCCCATGTGGGACCTTGTCAAAGGCCTTACTAAAGTCCATGTAGACAACATCCACAGACTTTCCTTCATCTACTTTCTTGGTAACCTCCTCGAAAAACTCTACAAGATTTGTTAAACACAATCTATCACGCACAAAGTCATGCAGACTATCCTTAATCAGCCCTTGGCTGTCCAAATACTTGTATATCCGATCTCTCAGAACACCTTCCAATAATTTACCTTCTACTGATGTCAGGCTCACTGGCCTGTAATTACTACCTGGTTTTCTTTTGGAGCCTTTTTTAAACAACAGAACAACATGAGCTACCCTCCAATCCTCCGGCACCATACCTGTGGCTAAGGACATTTTAAATATTTCTGCCAGGGCCCCTGCAATTTCTACACTAGTCTCTCTCAAGGTCTGAGAAAATATCATGTCAGGCCCGGGGGATTTATCTACCTTTATTCACTGTAAGGCAGCAAGCACCTCCTCCTCGTTAATCTCTATATGTTCCATGACACTGCTGCTTGTTTCCCTTCCTTCCATATACACTATGCCAGTTTCCTGAGTAAATACTGATGCAAAAAAACTGTTTAAGATCTCCCCCATCTCGTGAGGCTCCACACATAGATGACCACTCTGCTCTTCTATGGGACCAATTTTGTCCCTTACTATCCTTTTACTCTTAATATACTTGTAGAAACCCTTCGGGTTTACCTTCACATTATCTGCCAAAGCAACCTCATGTCTTCTGTTTGCCTTCCTGATTTCCTTCTTTAGTAGTTTCTTACATTTTCTATACTCTTCAAGTACCTCATTTGTTCCTTGTTGCCTATACCTGCTATACATCTCTCTCTTTTTCTTAACCAGATCACCAATATCCCCTGAAAACCAAGGTTCCCTATGCCTGTTAACTTTGCCTTTAATCCTGGCAGGAACATGCAAACTCTGCACTCTCAAAATTTCACCTTTGAATGCCTTCCACATACTGAACACATCCTTGCCAGAAAACAACTTATCCCAATCTACTCTTCCTAGATCCTTTCTCATTTCCTCAAAATTGGCCCTTCTCCAATTTAGAACCTTAACTCGAGGACCAGACCTAGCCTTATCCATAATTAACTTGAAACTAATGACATTATGGTCACTGGACCCGAAATGTTCGTCTACACATACTTCTGTCACCTGACCTGTCTGGTTCCCTAATAGGAGATCAAGTATTGCATCCTCTCTCATTGGTACCTCTATGTATTGATTTAGAAAATTTCCCTGAACACATTTGACAAACTCCATGCCATCTAACCCTTTCACAGTGTGGGAGTCCCAGTCAATATGTGGAAAGTTAAAATCCCCTACTATTACAACTTTCCGTTTCTTACATCGGTCTGCTATCTGTCACGAAGCCCATGACGGGAATAAAGAACCAGCAGAAATAGAAAACACTTTGGAGTTCAGTATTGCTATAAACTAATAATATTTATTAGTAATTACGCAATATAGTAATATAAATGTAGATAAATCAAACAGGTTAGCAATGATTATATATATAAGTAAGTATATCAGTAAGTGTGGAAATATATGTATGAAAAATCAAGCTTCTTTAAGTCTAGGGGTAAAAAGATGCAGTCTTACGATGATGAGTAAAGTTCAGTTCAGTTCAGTTCGTGGTATTGAGTTGAGTAGTGATGGAGAGAGAGAGGGAGAGATTTGAGTCTTCAGGTGAGCTGACGCCGTCAATCTTCTCGTTGTCCTTCAAAATCATTTAAAAGTCACCGACTGTGACGTTAGCAAAGGGGACCGGTTTTCTGTGGTGGAGCTATCCCCCTGGCGATGGTGGACACATGGACAACTCCCCACCAGTCAACCCCTTTTCCCTTCTTTCCACTGCAAGAGCGATGGATCGATCCTCCAAAACCCACTTTTCCTGCGGGCACAGCAATGCTCATTCAGTGTCCAGATCATGTGTCTGAGGTCTGTATCATCTGACCTCCTATTGTATCTCACCGTACTGGGTACCACCTGTCATTCAAATAATCCCTCCTTCCTTTGTCTGGGTAAGAAATGCAAGCAGGCAAAAAGCCTTGAAGAAAATGTCAACAACTTGCCGAAAATCATAACATCGAGTGTCCATTAAATAACACCGTCTTCGGTCACCATAACAAACTTACGAGCTGCTCAGTGCTGTCTCCAACTCTAGCAGAAATCCAAAAGTTAACCAGTTCTTTCTCGTGCCTTAAAGTGACAGTCCAACCAGTTAGCCTTCCTCTCTCTCTCTCTCTCTCTCTCTCTCTCTCTCTCTCTCTCTCTCTTTTACAAACAAGCTATCGGTGGTAAATAGCTCTCTCTCTCTTTTCTCAAAACAACAGTTCATAGGGGTAATCCAGGATCCCATCACATATCTCTCTACAGATTTGCTTCTCCAATTCTCTAACTATTGGGCAGTTTATAATACAACCCTATTAGTGTGGTCACACCTTTCCCATTCCTCAGCTCCACCCATATGGCCTCTGTAGACAAGCCCTCCGGGCTGTCCTGTCTACACACATCTCCTTAGCCACATATTTAGCTGCATTGTCTTCCTATTTCTAGCTTCACTAGCACGTGGCACGGGTAGCAATCCTGAGATTGCAACCTTGGAGGTTCTGTCCTTCAACTTTGCACCTGACTCCCTAAACTCTCTTTGCAGGACCTCCTCCTCCTTCTTATCCACGTCATTGGTCCCTACATGAACCACGACATCTGGCTGCTCACACTTCCTCCTGAGAATACCGAGAACTCGATCTGAGATATCGCAGACCTTGGCACCAGTGAGGCAACAGACCATCCGGGATTCTCAATCTCTTCCACAGAACCTCTTATCTGTCCTCCTAACTATCGAATTCCCTATCACTACTGCTCTCCTCTTTTCCCTCCTTCCCTTCTGAGCTGAAGGTCCAGTCTCGGTGCCAGAGACGCAACCACTGCAACTTGTCCCTGGTAGGTCATCCCCATCGACAGTATCCAAAATGATATACTTATTATTGGTGGGAACGGCCACAGGGGTGCTCTGCTCTTTCTGTCTACTCCCCTTCCCTCTCCTGACAGTCACCCAGCTATCTGTCTCCTGGCTTTTAGGGGTGACTATCTCCCTGAAACTCCTGTCTATTTCTGCCTCTGCCTCCCAAATGATCTGAAGTTCATCCAGCTCCAACTCCAGTTCCCTAACTCGGTTTGCCAGGATCTGCAGCTGGATGCACCTTTTACAGGTGTAGTCATCAGGGACCATTGTGCTGTCCCTGACTTCCCACATCCTGCAAACGGAGCACTCAACTGCTCTAACTGCTGCCTCCATTACCTACTCCTAGGTTAATTAAATTAATTAAAGGAACTTACTCGGCCTCACCTCACTGGGAGCAGGCTTGTCCTCAGCCTCTGCTCGCTGAAGCCTCTCAAGCCAAAGCCTCAAAGCTCCACTCCTACCCTGAGCCACTCACACACTGGCCGCTCCTCTTCAGTTACCCCTCCTTTTATTTGTCCCTGCCAATTATCTCATGTGCTCACTCCCTCTAATCAACTAATCAACACTCTGTTTAACCCTCCATGCTCCTTTTTAAAGCACACTCCCCTGAGCTGCTACCCAGCACTCAGCGCCCTCCCAAACCTCTCGCCCCTCCTCCTGCTGCAACCATTAATTCCACTCGAAATAAATGCCAACATTGCATTTGGCTTCGTTACCACAGACTCAACCTATAAATTAACCTTCTGGGAGACTTGCACAAGGACTCCTAAGTCCCTCTGCACCTCTGATGTTTGAATTTTCTTTCCATTTAGATAATAGTCTGCACTATTGTTCCCTTTACCAAAATGCATTATCCGTACATTTCCCAACACTGAATTCCATCTGCCACATCTTTGCCCATTTTTCCAATTTGTCTAAATCCTTCTGCAATCGCAGTTGCTTCCTCAGCACTATCTATCATTCCACCTACCTTCATATCATCCACAAACTATGCCACAAAACCACCAATTCCACTATCTAAATCACTGACAAATAATTGTAAAAGTATCGGTCCCAATACTGACCCCTGGGGAACACCGCTAGTCACTGGCAGCCAACAAAAAAAGGCTCCCTTTATTCCCCCTCACTGCCTCCTGCCTGTCAGCCATTCCTCTATCCATGCCAATATCTTTCCTGTAATACCATGGGATTTTATCTCGCAAAGCAGCATCATGTGTGACACTTTATCAAATGCGTTCTGAAAATCTAAGTAAATGACATTCACTGCCTCTCCTTTGTCCACCCTGCTTGTTACTTCCTCGAAGAGATCTAACAGATTTATCAGGCAAGATTTCCCTTCACAGAAACCATGGTGACTTTGAATTATTTTACCATTAGTCTCTAAGTACTTCAAAACCTTATCTTAATAATGGACTCCAACACTTTCCCAACTACTGAGATTAGGCTAACTGGCTTATAATTTCCTTTCTTTTCTCTACCTCCCTTCTTAAAAAGTGGAGTGACATTTGAAATTTTCCAGTCCTCTGGAACCATGCCAGAGTCAAGTGATTCTTGAAAGATCATGATCAATGTATCTGCTGTCTCTTCAGCAACCTCTTTCAGAACTCTGGGATGTAGTCCATCTGGTGCAGATGACTTTTCCACCTTGCAGTCTGCCTTGCATTTTTTTTCCTTTCTCCTTCTCCCTGACACTCACAGACCTCTGACATGGTGCTAGTGTCTTCCACCGTGAAGGCTGATGCATCTGCCATTTCTTTGTCCCCCATCACTACCTCACCTCCCTTTTATTCTTTATATAACTGAAAAAACTTTTAGTATCCTGCTTTATATTATGTCTCGGCCTGAAACGTCGACTGCGCCTCTTCCTATAGATGCTGCTTGGCCTGCTGCGTTCACCAGCAACTTTGATGTATGTTGCTTGAATTTCCAGCATCTGCAGAATTCCTGTTGTTTGCGTTTATATTATTGGCTAGTTTCCCCTCATATTTCATCTTTTCCCTTCTTTTGGCATTTTTAGTTACCTTTTGTTAGAGTTTGAAAGCTTCCCAGTCATCCAGCTACTTTTGTTACAAACCCCATTTCCAGAAAGTTGGGATATTTTCCAAAATGCAATAAAAACAAATATCTGTGATATGTTAATTCACGTGAACCTTTATTTAACTGACAAAAGTACAAATAAAAGATTTTCAATAGTTTTACTGACCAACTTAATTGTATTTTGTAAACATACACAAATTTAGAATTTGATGGCTGCAACACACTCAACAAAAGTTGGGACAGAGGCATGTTTACCATTGTGTTACATCACCTTTCCTTTTAATAACACTTTTTAATCATTTTGGAACTGAGGATACTAATTGTAGTAGATTTGCAATTGGAAATTCTGTCCATTCTTGCTTGATGTAAGACTTCAGCTGCTCAACAGTCTGTGGTCTCCGTTGTCTGATTCTCCTCTTCATGATGCGCCATACATTTTCAATAGAAGATAGATCTGGACTGGCAGCAGGCCAGTCAAGCACACGCACTCTGTGTCTACAAAGCCAGCTGTTGTAGCCCTTGCAGAATGTGGTCTGGCATTGTCCTGCTGAAATAAGCATGGACGTCCCGGGAAGAGACGTCGCCTTGATGGCAACATATGTCTCTCTAACATCCTAATATACACCTCAGAGTCAATGGTATCTTCACATATGCGCAACTCACCCATGCCATGGGCACTGATGCACCCCCATACCATCACAGATGCTGGCTTTTGCACCTTTCACTGATAACAATCAGAATGGTCGCTTTCATCTTTGGCACGGAGAACTCGATGCCCATTTTTTCCAAAAACTAGCTGAAATGTGGACTCATCTGACCACAACACAGGGTTCCACAGTCTTTCAGTCCATCTGAGATGAGCTCGGGCCCAGAGAATTCGCCGGCGTTTCTGCATAGAGTCGATGTATGGCTTCCTCCTTGCGTAATACAGTTTCAAGTTGCATTTCTGGATGCAGCGACAGACTGTGTTGAGTGACAGTGGTTTTCTGAAGTACTCCCGAGCCCAGCTGGCTATAATTGTCACAGTAGCATGATGGTTTCTTAGGCAGTGCCGCCTGCTCGAAGATCACGCGCATTCAACAGTGGTTTCCAACCTTTATGCACTGAGACGTCTCTGAATTCTCTAAATCTTTCACAATATTATGTACTGTAGATGTTGAAAGACCTAAATTCTCTGCAATCTTGCATTGAGAAATGTTCCTTTTGAACTGACTAACAATTCTCTCACGAATTTTGGCACAAAGGGGTGAGCCACGACCCATCCTTGCTTGCAAAGAATGAGCCTTTGATGGACGCTACTTTTATACCCAGTCATGATACCTCACCTGCTACCAATTAGCCTGCTTAATGTGGAGTCTTCCAAACCGGTGTTACTTGAATATTCTGTGAACTTTTCAATCTTATTTTAACTCTGTCCCAAGTTTTCTTCAGTGTGTTGCAGCCACCAAATTCTAATTTTGTGTATGTTTACAAAATACAATTAAGTTGGTCAGTAAAACTATTGAAAATTTTTTTTTGTACCTTTGTCAGTTAAATAAAGGTTTGCGTGAATTAACATATCACTGATTTTTGTTTTTGTTGCATTTTGCAAAATATCCCAACTTTTCTGGAAATTGGGTTTGTACATTGTATGCCCTTTCCTTGGCTTTTATGCAGTCCTTAACATCCCTTGTCAGCCACAGTTGCATACCCCTGCCATTTCAGAATTAGAATCAGGTTTATTATCACCGGCATGTGTCATGAAATTTGTTAACATCCAATGACTTTGATGCCTTCCTATAGCAGGCAGCAACATGGTCTGCATCCAGTTCTGACACCCAGTCCAGCTTTTCTAACACCTAGTCCAGCTCCTCTGACACGCAGTTCAAGTCCAGCTCCTCTGACACCCAATCCAGCTCCTCTGACACCCAGTCCAGCTCCATCACCCAGTCCACTACCTCTGACACCCAGTCCAACACATCTGACACCCAGTCCAGCTACTCCCATCAATGATCAGCTCACTGAAGGGATAGACCAGCAATACCCAAAGATTTTGGAATCCAGCATTGTCTTGTAATCATAAAGAAGACATTTAGCAAAGAAAGAAGGGAAGTTAAGATCTATCTAAACAAATACTTACAAGATTTAATTTCAGCTGTGATGGACTGGGCTGTATTCATTACTTTTTGTGGGATTTCCGTTCCAGGGCATTGCTGTTTCCATACCAGGCTGTGGAGTCAATATGTTCTCCACCACACACCCATAGAAATTTGCCAAAGTTTTAGATGACATGCCATATCTATACAAACTTCTCAGAAAGTAGAGTGCTGCGCTGTGATTTGTTTGTAATGGTACTTGTGTTCTGGACACAGGACAGATTCTCTGAGATAATAACACAGAGGAATTTAAAGCTGGTGACCCTCTCTGTCTCTGATCCCCGATGAGGACTAGCTCATGGACTTCCAGTTTCTCCCTCCTGTAGTCTATAGTTAGTTTCTTGGCCTTGCTGACATTGAGTGAGAGGTCGTTGTGGCACCAGTCACTCAGATGTTCAATCTCCCTCCTATATGCTGATTCGTCATCACCTTTAATTTGGCCGACAACAACGGTGTTGACAGCAAACTTAAAAATGACATTGGAGCAGTGCTTAGCCTCACAGTCGTAAGTATAAAGTGAGTAGAGCAGGGGGCTAAGCACGCAGCCTTGTGGTGCACCCACGCTGAGGGAGATTGTTCAGAAGATTATGTTACCAATCTGAACTGATTGGGGTCTGCAAGTGAGAAAATCAAGGAGCTAGTTGCACAAGGGGGTATTGAGGCCTGGGCCTTAGTTTTGAGGGGATGATAGTATTGAATGCTGAGCTGTTCTCAAGAAGAGTTCCTGGGTTGAGTGAAGTGCTAATGAAATGACATCTGCTGTTGGCCCGTTGTGACAGAGGCAACTTGGAATGGATCCAAGTCGCTTCTCAGGAGGGAGTTGATATGCTTCATCACCAAAGCACTTCATCACAGATGAGGTACAGTACTATGCAAGTCTTAGACACATGTAAAATATTCTGTAAAGTGAAGATGCTTTCAAAAATAATGAAATGAAAATTGTCTGAATATCAAAAAGTTACTACAAAGATCAGTAAACAGTACAAAACTATATCAAATCAGTATTGGGTATGACAACCATTTGTCTTTAAAATTGCATTAATTCTGTTGTGCTGTTCTATAAGACAATCACCTGGTAGGTTGTTCCAAGCGTCTTGGAGAACTTGCCACAGTTCCTCTGCAGACTTCTCCTGTCTCACTTGCTTCTGCCTCTTCAAGTAATCGCAGACAGCCTCGATGATGTTGAGATCAGGGCTCTGTGGAGGCCAAACCATCTGAAAACATATAAAATAATCTTGGCAACTCACACAAAATGGTGCAGGAGCTCAGCAGACCAGGCAGTATCTATTGTAAAAAGTACAGTCAACATTTCGGGCTGAAACCCTTCCCAGAAACATCGACTGTACTCTTCTCCGTGGATGCTGCCTGGCCTGCTAAGTTCCTCCAGCATTTTGTGTTTGTTGCTTGGACTTTCAGCATCTGCAGATTTTCTCTTGTTTGTGATTAAAATAATCTAGGATGCCTAAGACTTTTACACAGCACTGTAAGTGCTACTGAACAATAGCCATTGATGAAGGTTACCACATTCCTCTTAAACATCGGTACAATTGAAGGTGGCTTGAAGCAGGTGGGGACGTCAGACTTCCAAAGCAAGAGGTTAAATATATCAGTGAACATTCCAGCCAGTTGAACAGCACAGGACTTTAACAGTCGGCGAGGTATCTGCAGACAAGAGAAAACCTGCAGGTGGTGGAAATCCAAGCAACAAACACAAAATGCTGGAGGAACTCAACAGGCCAGGCAGCATCTATGGAAAAGAGTATAGTCGACATTTTGTACTGAGACCCTTCATCAGGACACATGTAGAGTCCCCAATCCTGATCTATGGAGTGAGTACAACCTGATCCTTATTCACCAGGGGGATGAGTGGAAGTCAAGATGTAGCTTCTTTTTGAGTACTGTTGTAGGGAACGACCTACCTGGGGAAGCAACAGCAGCCATGCCTCTGGCACTGAGTCTGGCCCTGTGGATCAGGAGGGTAGGAAACTGAAGAGGATGGCAGCAGTTATCTATAGTTAGGAGGCTCTACAGTTAGGAGGACATATAGGCGATCCTGTGGACGCGCAAAAGAAACACGGATGATAGTTTGCCTTCCGGGTGCCAGGGTCCGCAATGTTTATGACCATATCCACAATATCCTGAAAAGGGAGGATGATCGGCCAGAAATCGTGGTACATATTGGTACCAATGATATGGGTAAAAAAGGGTGGAGGTCCTGAAAACAGAATACAGGGAAATGGGAAGTAAGTTGAGAAGCAGGACCTCAAGGGATTACTGCCTTACCACGCAGCAGTGAGGATAGGAATAGAATGAGGTGGAGGATAAATGCGTGGCTGAAGAATTGGAGCAGAGGCAGGGATTCAGATTTCTGGATCAGTTATATGGTGGCGGATGATAGAGCTGAGGATGAGCCAGCTGGTTTACAAGTCGATGATGGGTGTAACATGAATGTAAGGAAGGACAAGCCAACGATTGGGTACAAATGCAGATGGAGCAAAGAGTTAAATTGTACCAGAGGCAAAATTCATAAGGATGAAGAAGGCAGGATTGAAGGTGTTGTAATTAAAAGCACATAGCATTCAGAATAAGGTGGATGAACTTGTGGTGCAATTAGAGATTGGTCAGTATGACGTTGTGGGCATCACTGCATCGTGGCTGAAAGAAGGTCATAGTTGGGAGCTTAATATCAAAGGATATACTTTGTATCGAAAGGACAGGCAGAAAGCCATAGGCGGTGGTGTGGCTCGGTGGTAAACGGTGGGATTACATCTTTAGGAAAAGGTGATATAGGGTTGAAGAATGTCAGATCTTTGCGGGTAGAGTTAAGAAACTGCAAGGATGAAAAAATATAGATGTATATGCAATCATGAGAAGAATAGATAGAGTGATTGCACTCAGACCTAACCTGAGCCCAACATATCGATGCAGTTATGAAGAAGGCAAGGCAGCGACTATACTTTATTAGGAGTTTGAAGAGATTCTGTATGTCAACAAATACACTCAAAAGCTTCTATAGATGCACCGTGGAGAGCATTCTGACAGACTGCATCGCTGTCTGGTATGGAGGGACTACTGCACAGGACCGAAAGAAGCTGCTGAGGGTTGTGAATTTAGTCGGCTCTATCTTGGGTACTCACCTACAAAGTACCAGGACATCTTCAAGGAGCAGTGTCTCAGAAAGGCAGCGTCCTTTATTAAGGATCTCCAGTACCCAGGACATGCCCTTTTCTCACAGTTATCATCAGGTAGGAGGTACAGAAGCCTGAAGACACACACTCAGCGATTCAGGAACAGCTTCTTCCCGTCTGCCATCCGATTCCTAAATGGACATTGAACTCTTGGACACTACCTCACTTTTTAAATATATATTATTTCTGTTTTTTACATGATTTTTAATTGATTTACTTATTTGTTATTATTATTTTATTTTGTTTTTTTTCTATATTTTGTATTGCATTGAACTGCTGCTGCTAAGTTAACAAATTTCACATCACATGCCGGTGATAATAAACCTGATTCTGATTCTGAAATGGCAGGGGTATGCAACTGTGGCTGACGAGGGATGTTAAGGACTGCATAAAAGCCAAGGAATGTAACAAAAGTGACTTTATTTGGCTGTTTCGTTTGGTTCTATTCATGTATGGTTGAATGATAATTTTTAAACTTGAATTTGATTTGATTTTGAATTTTGATTTGAGACTCATAACCTTAACTCCACCAATGCATCATCATTGATCAAATGATTGGGCAATAGGTATTCACACACACACGAGGAAATCTACAGATGCTGGAAATTCAAGCAACACACATCAAAGTTGCTGGTGAACGCAGCAGGCTAGGCAGCATCTCTAGGAAGAGGTACAGTCGACGTTTCGGGCCGAGACCCTTCGTCAGGACTAACTGAAGGAAGAGTGAGTAAGAGATTTGAAAGTGGGAGGGGGAGGGGGAGATCCGAAATGATAGGAGAAGACAGGAGGGGGAGGGATGGAGCCAAGAGCTGGACAGGTGATAGGCAAAAGGGATATGAGAGGATCATGGGACAGGAGGTCCGGGGAGAAAGACAAGGGGCGGGGGGGGGAAACCCTGAGGATGGGCAAGGGGTATAGTCAGAGGGACAAAGGAAGAAAAAGGAGAGAGAGAAAAAGGAAAAAGAATGTGTGTATATAAATAAATAACAGATGGGGTACGAGGGGGAGGTGGGGCATTAGCAGAAGTTAGAGAAGTCAATGTTCATGCCATCAGGTTGGAGGCTACCCAGACGGAATATAAGATGTTGTTCCTCCAACCTGAGTGTGGCTTCATCTTTACAGTAGAGGAGGCCGTGGATAGACATATCAGAATGGGAATGGGACATGGAATAAAAATGTGTGGTCACTGGGAGATCCTGCTTTCTCTGGCGGACAGAGCGTAGGTGTTCAGTGAAACGATCTCCCAGTCTGCGTCGGGACTCGCCAATATATAGAAGGCCACATCGGGAGCACCGGACGCAGTATATCACCACAGCCGACTCACAGGTGAAGTGTCGCCTCACCTGGAAGGACTGTTTGGGGCCCTGAATGGTGGTAAGGGAGGAAGTGTAAGGGCATGTGTAGCACTTGTTCCGCTTACAAGGATAAGTGCCAGGAGGGAGATCGGTGGGGAGGGATGGGGGGGACGAATGGACAAGGGAGTCGCGTAGGGAGTGATCCCTGTGAAAAGCTGACAGGGGGAAGGGAAAGATGTGCTTAGTGGTGGGATCCCGTTGGAGGTGGCGGAAGTTACGGAGAATAATATGTTGGACCCGGAGGCTGGTGGGGTGGTAGGTGAGGAGCAGGGGAACCCTATTCCTAGTGGGGTGGCGGGAGGATGGAGTGAGAGCAGATGTGCATGAAATGGGGAGATGCGTTTGAGAGCAGAGTTGATGGTGGAGGAAGGGAAGCCCCTTTCTTTAAAAAAGGAGGACATCTCCTTCGTCCTGGAATGAAAAGCCTCAACCTGAGAGCAGATGCGGCGGAGACGGAGGAATTGAGAGAAGGGGACGGCAATTTTGCAAGAGACAGGGTGAAAAGAGGAATAGTCCAGATAGCTGTGAGAGTCAGTAGGCTTATAGTAGACATCAGTAGATAAGCTGTCTCCAGAGATAGAGACTGAAAGATCTAGAAAGGGGAGGGAGGTGTTGGAAATGGACCAGGTAAACTTGAGGGCAGGGTGAAAGTTGGAGGCAAAGTTAATGAAGTCAGCGAGCTCAGCATGCGTGCAGGAAGCAGCGCCAATGCAGTCATCGATGTAGTGAAGGAAAAGTGGGGGACAGATACCGGAATAAGTTTGGAACATAGATAGCCTCCAACCTGATGGCATGAACATTGACTTCTCAAACTTCTGCTAATACCCGACCTCCCCCTCGTACCCCATCCGTTATTTATTTATATACACACATTCTTTTTCCTTTTTCTCTTCCTCCTTTTTCTTCCTCTGTCCCTCTCACTATACCCCTTGTCCATCCTCTGAGTTTCTCCCCCCTCCCCCTTGTCTTTCTCCCTAGGCCTCCCGTCCCATGATCCTCTCGTATCCCTTTTGCCAATCACCTGTCCAGCTCTTGGCTCCATCCCTCCCCCTCCTGTCTTCTCCTATCATTTCGGATCTCCCCCTCCGCCTCCCACTTTCAAATCTCTTACTAGCTCTTCTTTCAGTTAGTCCTGACAAAGGATCTCGGCCTGAAACGTCGACTGCACCTCTTCCTACAGATGCTGCCTGGCCTGCTGCGTTCACCAGCAACTTTGATGTGTGTTGGTTGGGCAGTAAACGTTTCTGTGTTGGACATTTATAGCAGGCCATATATACTGGAGGGAGACTGGACAATCAGAAAAAGGTTTGGGGCTGTCTACTGGTGAGGAATGTGTTTTTATGGTAAGCAGTGCTCAGGTCAGACCTGGGCAACTTGCAACAAGCTGCTGAAGAACCTGTTCCACTTCATGAGAGATAAGGTAAGCTGTGTTCAAGATCATCCAGGGTTGAAAAGTTATTAAAGTTACCAAAAGTGAGGAACTTCAAACAGACTTGACCAACTGTGGAAACAGAGAAGGGTGTCGGGGAAAGTGTACGACACAGGTTATAGTTAAAGGTTAAGGCTGTGTAACATAGAGAATACTGAGACTGTTATAGAGTACCACCCTGCCTGTTCTGCCATTCAATATCACATCTGACCTTTCATCTCAACACCATTTTCATACATGATTCCTACTTTTCTTGATTCCCTTAATATCCAGAATATTGTCAAACCCTCTCTTAGGCGGAGAACTCCAAATATCCACCACTGCCAAAGGAATGTGATGTTTAAAAGACATTTGGACGTGTTCACGCACAGGAAAGACTTGGAGGGATATGGGTCAAATGGGACTGGCTCAAGTAGGCGTCTTGGTCAGCATGGATGAGTTGGTCTGAAAGGCCTGTTTCCTGTTGTATAGCTCAAGGACTCTCTGATACTGTGACACCCGAGTGATTTGGTCTGTTGTATAACTCGAGGACTCTCTGATACTGTGACACTCCGGGTGAGTTGGACTGTGGTATAGCTCGAGGTCTCTCTGAAACTGTGACACTCTGGATGATGAATTTTCCTCCGACCTGAATCGTGAGTATTTCACACCTCGTTCTTTGACTTGTGATCTCTGGTTCTAGACTCCACAGCCAGAAAAAAACGTTATCCCTACATCAGTCTCTAAAGGCTATAGGAAGTCCGTATGTTTCAGTGAGATTGTGTCTCATTCTTCTCAGAGAGTACACACACAGTGTGCTGAATCTCTCCTCGAGAGGACAAAAGCCCCACACCAGGAATGAAGGAGTGAACTTTTGCTGCACTCCCTCTCGTCTGGTTTAAGATGGCGCTGTGTCACCCCGAATCCCAGTGACTTCACAACACAACAAGGAAAACAACTAAATACTCTGCTAGCCGCACTTTTTCGGGTAAACGGTCACTTCCCTTTGGACTTGGAGGCAATTCAATGTGGCAGAACCGAGACAACACGAGGCAGTGGGCTCATCACCGAGAGCAAGGAAGACCTGAGGTTCTATGCACCGTGTCGAATTGGAAAGGTCGGATCGAGGAGGTGGTGTCCAGGTCCCAGAGTGATTGAACCCAACGTTTGAACATTATTTAGGTGCCGGCCAGATTGAAAATGTTAGGGTTTCAGGGCCTGAGACAAGGGGCAGGTGGGTTCGGCATGCTGCTCTGTGACGTTTACTCAGTTCTGCAGACTTTGTGTTTAGGCTTCAGAATGCTATTTGCTTGCGGTTATTTGCATGACTTGTTCATTTTCTCTCTGCGCATTTGGTGCTTGGTATCTTTTTTTGTGGGGGTTCTTTTGGGTTCTTTGTTTTGTGGCTGCCTGTAATGAGATTGTATAGTGTATAGCAACATACATCAAAGTTGCTGGTGAACGCAGCAGGCCAGGCAGCATCTATAGGAAGAGGCGCAGTCGACATTTCAGGCCGAGACCCTTCATCAGGACTTCGTCAGGATTGACGAAGGGTCTCGGCCTGAAACGTCGACTGCGCCTCTTCCTATAGATGCTGCCTGGCCTGCTGCGTTCACCAGCAACTTTGATGTATGTTGCTTGAATTTCCAGCACCTGCAGAATTCCTGTTGTTTTTGTATAATGTATACATATTTTGAAAGTAAATGAACTTGGACCCTGAACTATCCTTCTTACAGCAGGGAGACCAGAAGTGATATATGAAAACTTGCTGAGACCATTGGAATTGGAAAAGGAGGTGGGGGTGCAGTCTGACCAAAATGGCCAGACTGAGTTGGAGGCATAAAGTGATGCATTCAACACACACAGAATCCTGAAGGAACTTAGCAAGTCAGGCAGCATCTATGGAGGAGAATAAACAGCTGACATTTCGGGCCAAGACCCTTCATCAGGACTGGAAGGGAAGAGAAGGGGGCAGAAGCCAGAATAAGAAGGTGGAAGGGAGGGGATGGGAAGGAATACAAACTGGCATTTGATGGGTGAGACGAGGTGAGATAAAGGTGGGTGAGTGAGGGGAAGGGGACGAAGTAAGAAGCGGAAATCAGTGAGAGAGTTTCACTGGTAGATACCAAGGAGATGGGCAGAGACAGACTAAAACTGTGGGATCAAAAAAGACAGGACAGAATGAAAACCAATGATGGTGAATGACCCGAGCCGTGGGTCTGAGGAATGGGAGATCGATCACATTCAGAAGAGCTGCAGTGACACCGTGTGGTTGCTGCTGCGTGCAGCCTTCAGGGACCAGGAACTTGTGAAATAAGTAAATTATTACTTATATCGGCAATTTTGCCATGTTATTCCTTCTCATAAATACAAAACAGAGAAAAAAGGTATCAGGTACTCCTTGTCAGACAGGTGCTTTACAGCAGTCTGCCTGGGACAGGATTCTTTGCACTGGATCTCAATGAACTGTCCTGTTCCCTTCACTCCAAACCTGTTACATTTCCTACACATCTCAGCAGCTCTGCCTCCTCACCGACTTATTCACCCTCACCCCTAATCCTTAGAGAAGCATCTACCTTTTCTAACACAGACAAGACCCTCAGGAGTGAAAGTGTCACAGACTCCTCACTCCTCAATTCCAGGTCCCACATTCTTCAATTCCAGACCCATATTCCTCACACTTCCAGATTCCTCATTCCAGAATCCTCAGATCCCTTATTCCTCAATTCCAGAATCCTCACTCTTCAGTTCCAGAACTCTCTCTCCTCACACTGCCAGACTCTCACCCTTCACACTCACAGGCCACTCCCTTCTATCTCTGAACCACACACACACACACACACACACACACACGGACACACGGGGACACACACACACACACACACACACACACACACACACACACACACACACACACACACACACGCGCACACACACACACGCACACGCACACACACACACACACACACACACACACACACACACGGATGCAGGGGACACACAGAACCCTCACTCCTTACACTCCTGACCTTTCATTATGTGTCAGATGTCTTGTTCCTCACACTCCCAAATCCTCTACTCCTCTAGTGCCCTCACTCTTCATTCTTACAGAACACTCACTTCCAGACCCTTCACTCCATACAATCATGTACTCTTCACTCCCATACCATGCACCACTCAGGTAATGACCCTTCAATCCACACACAGCCAGACCCCTTCTCCTCATTCTCAGACTCTTCCTTGCTCACACACTAACCATTCAATCCTTACACTTATCGACCCCCCCCCCCACTCTGCAAACTCTGATCTCTTACTCCTGGCATTCCTCACTCCCAGAACCTTCACTCTGTACACTCTAACCCTTTGCATTCACCCTCCAGACACTTCATTTCTCATCCTTATTAACTCCTCATTCCTTAGACAGAGACTCCTCACTTTCCTAAGCTCCTCATTCCTGACCGCCAGACCACCCATTCCTCCCACTCCCAGGTCTTTGAACTGCACACTCAGACCCTTCCCCCTCCTGCTCCCAGTCCCCTCATTCCTTATACTCATAAACCTTTTATTCCTCCAACTCAAACCCACAGTCTTCACTCTCAAACCTTTGACTCCACGCACTCCCTTCGTTTACCCTCACAGTCCCACACCACTCACTCCTCACACGCCTGAACATTTCAACCCTCACTCCTAACTCCCAGGTTCCTCCCTCCTCACTCTCATCAAACCACAATTAAAGACTTTATACTAACTTACAAGTCATAAACATTCCTTTAAAGCAAAAACACCAATGGGAAAAATCTTCCAGCTATCAAGAGAAATTAAGGATAGTATTAGATCAAACAAATAAGGCATAAAATATCACCAGAAAATGATAGTCTTGCATTCTGAGAACATTTCAGAATTCAGCAGTGGTCCGAAGCACTGAGATGGACATGAGAGTGGTTCACCCAGAAATAGAATACAGATCGTAAGAGGTTCTATAAATATGCAAAAAAAAAGAAAGATTGGTAAGTTAGGGTGGATCCCTCACAGACTGGAAGTGGAGAAATGATACTGGGAGATAAGGAAATGAAGAAATTAAACAAATATTTTGTGTCTTTCTTTACTGTATAAAATTTCTATATATATAAAATTTCTTGCAAATGCCAATAGGCAACATGATAGAATAAATGAAGTGTTGAAGGAAATTAATATTGGAGAAGTTAATAAGACAGAAAGCTGATAACTCCTCTCAAATGGATAACTCTATACCAGAGGAGTTTAAAGGCAGTGGCTATGGAGATAATCTATGCATACGTGGTCATCTTCACAAATTCCATAGATTCTAGGGCAGTTCCCACAGGTTGGAAGGTAATAAAAGTAACCCTACAACTGGAGAGGGAAAACAGGGAGCTAGAATCTACTATTAAGAAGGGGGCAACAGAGTATTTGGCAAATAGAATAAGATTGGGCAGTATCAACAAGGATTTTTGAAAATAAAATCATGTTTGTCAGATTGCTTAGAGTTTTTTGAGGTGACTAGCAGAATGAGCGATTCAGTTAATATGAATAATTGGAAGCTGCAAAAGGATTTTGAGAAGAATGATAAATAAAAATTTATTAAACAAAACTATAGTGCAGTGTAGGGTCGAGCCACACACAAAATTCTAGAGGAACTCAGCAGGTCAGGCAGCATCTATGGAATTGAGTAACAGTTGATGTTTCGGGATGAGACCCTTCATCAGGCAGGGTCTGGGCCCTAAACGTTGACTGTTTATTCATTTCCCTGGATGCTACCTGACCCGCTAAGTTCTTCCAATATTTTGTGTGTGTTGCTCTGGATTTCCAGCACCTGCAGAATCTCCTGTATTTGTGCAGTATATTGTAATATGTTAGAAACCATAGAAAAACTACAGCACAGAAACAGGCCTTTTGGCCCTTCTTGGCTGTGCCGAACCATTTTCTGCCTAGTCCCACTGACCTGCACACGGACCATATCCCTCCATACACCTCCCATCCATGTATCTGTCCAATTTATTCTTAAATGTTAAAAAAGAACCCGCATTTACCACCTCATCTGGCAGCTCATTCCATACTCCCACCACTCTCTGTGTGAAGAAGCCCCCCCTAATGTTCCCTTTAAACTTTTCCCCCATCACCCTTAACCCATGTCCTCTGGTTTTTTTCTCCCCTTGCCTCAGTGGAAAAAGCCTGCTTGCATTCACTCTATCTATACCCATCATAATTTTATATACCTCTATCAAATCTCCCCTCATTCTTCTACGCTCCAGGGAATAAAGTCCTAACCTATTCAACCTTTCTCTGTAACTGAGTTTCTCAAGTCTTGGCAACATCCTTGTAAACCTTCTCTGCACTCTTTCAACCTTAATTATATCCTTCCTGTAATTTGGTGACCAAATCTGAACACAATACTCCAGATTCGGCCTCACCAAAGCCTTATACAACCTCATCATAACATTCCAGCTCTTATACTCAATACTTTGATTAATAAAGGCCAATGTACCAAAAGCTCTCTTTACGACCCTATCTACCTGTGATGCCACTTTTAGGGAATTTTGTATCTGAATTCCCAGATCCCTCTGTTCCACTGCACTCCTCAGTGCCTTACCATTAACCCTATATTTTCTACCTTGGTTTGTCCTTCCAACGTGCAATACCTCACACTTGTCTGTATTAAACTCCATCTGCCATTTTTCAGCCCATTTTTCCAGCTGGTCCAAGTCCCTCTGCAGGCTCTGAAAACCTTCCTCACTGTCTACTACACCTCCAATCTTTGTATCATCAGCAAATTTGCTGATCCAATTTACCACATTATCATCCAGATCATTGATGTAGATGACAAATAACAATGGACCCAGCACTGATCCCTGTGGCACACCACTAGTCACAGGCCTCCACTAGGAGAAGCAATTCTCTACTACCACTCTTTGGCTTCTTCCATTGAGCCAATGTCTAATCCAATTTACCAGCTCTCCATGTATACCTAGCGACTGAATTTTCCTAACTAACCTCCCATGCGGGACCTTGTCAAAGGCCTTACTGAAGTCCATGTAAACAATATCCACTGCCTTCCCTTCATCCACTTTCCTGGTAACCTCCTCGAAAAACTCCAGTAGATTGGTCAAACATGTCCTACCGCGCACAAAGCCATGTTGACTCTCCCTAATAAGTCCCTGTCTATCCAAATGCTTGTAGATTCTGTCTCGTAGTACTCCCTCCAATAATTTACCTACTACCGACGTTAAACTTACCGGCCTATAATTTCCCAGATTACTTTTTGATCCTTTTTTAAACAGTGGAACAACATGAGCCACTCTCCAATCCTCCGGCACCTCACCTGTAGACAGCGACATTTTAAATATTTCTGCCAGGGCCCCTGCAATTCTATTGCTATTCACTTTGCCTTTAATCTTGACAGGAACATACAAGCTCTGCACTCTCAAAATTTCTTCTTTGAAGGCTTCCCACTTACCGATCACAGCCTTGCCAGAGAACAACCTGTCCCAATCCACGTTTTTTAGATCCTTTCTCATTTCTTCAAATTTGACCTTCTGCAAGTTTAGAACCTCAACCCGAGGACTAGATCTATCTTTATTCATGATCAAGTTGAAACTAATGGTGTTATGATCACTGGAACCAAAGTGCTCCCCTACACACACTTCCGTCACTTGTCCTAACTCGTTTCCTAACAGGAGATCCAATATTGCATCCCCTCTAGTTGGTAGCTCTATATATTGATTTAGAAAACTTTCCTGAACAGATTTTACAAACTCTAAACCATCTAGAACCCTAACAGTATGGGAGTCTCAATCAATATGTGGAAAATTAAAATCCCCTACCACCACAACTTTATGTTCCCTGCAGTTGCCTGCTATCTCTCTGCAGATTTGCTCTTCCAATTCTCGTTGACTATTGGGTGGTCTGTAATACAATCCCACGAATGTAGCCATACCTTTCCTGTTTCTCAGCTCCACCCATAAGGACTCAGTAGACAAGCCCTCTAATCTGTCCTGCCTGAGCACTGCTGTAATATTTTCCCTAACAAGCAATGCTACTTCCCCACCTTTCATTCCTCTGCCTCGATCACATCTGAAGCATCAGAACCCTGGAATATTAAGCTGCCAGTCCTGCCCCTCCTGTAGCCAAGTTTCACTAATTGCTATAACGTCATAATTCCACGTGTTAATCCATGTCTTCAACTCGTCTGCCTTCCCCGCTATACTCCTAGCATTGGAATATATAAACCTCAGAAGATGTTGAGATGTTAACAGGCAGAAGAGCCAAAGAGTAGGAATCCCCATAGTCACAGATCCCTGCTCCTCATAGTCTGAGATGCCTCACTCCTGGCATGTTGAAAACACTCAACATGTCAGGCAGTATCTGTGGAAATCCTATCCCTATTTAATAACACTGGTTAAAGGGCCAATGTTCAGACTGTGTTCTTGGTCTCCATTGAGATCTATGATCTACAGCCTCGAATAAAGGTTCATGCATGTGCACGTTGGTGATGGAATTATGTTCACTGTCATTCTTAGATTCCTATTCTATGACCAATGCCAGACTGTAGATCTCTGTCACATCTCATAGACTGCTCCTCAATACTGCAGTAGGAATGACTCACAGCTGACTTACTCAAGGAGAGTGCACTTCACCTACTTCGAATGCCCATCGTGCCCTGGGCATCATTCATTCAGGAACTCCATTGTGCTCTGGGCATCATTCACTCAGGAGCTCAATTCAACATCGTTCACTCAGGATCTCCAATGTTTTCTCAACATCGTTCACTCAGGATCTCCATTGAACATCGTTCACTCAGGAGCTCCATTCAACATCGTTCACTCAGGATCTCCATTGAACATCGTTCACTCAGGAGCTCCATTGAACATCGTTCACAGGAGCTCCATTCAACATCGTTCACTCAGGATCTCCATTCAACATCGTTCACTCAGGATCTCCATTGAACATCGTTCACTCAGGATCTACATTGAACATCGTTCACTCAGGATCTCCATTCAACATCGTTCACTCAGGAGCTCCATTCAACATCGTTCACTCAGGATCTCCATTGAACATCGTTCACTCAGGAGCTCCATTCAACATCGTTCACTCAGGATCTCCATTCAACATCGTTCACTCAGGATCTACATTGAACATCGTTCACTCAGGAGCTCCATTGAACATCGTTCACTCAGGATCTCCATTCAACATCGTTCACTCAGGATCTACATTGAATATCGTTCACTCAGGATCTCCATTCAACATCGTTCACTCAGGATCTACATTGAACATCGTTCACTCAGAATCTCCATTCAACATTGTTCACTCA
The DNA here is from genome assembly GCF_963921235.1 of Mobula hypostoma. NCBI lineage: Eukaryota > Metazoa > Chordata > Chondrichthyes > Myliobatiformes > Myliobatidae > Mobula > Mobula hypostoma. The sequence continues at coordinate 4,155,621 of NC_086118.1, read as the reverse complement.
GGATCTACATTGAATATTGTTCACTCAGAATCTCCATTGTGCTCTGAACAAAACATTTACAATATTTCCAGATTTCAGCCCTGTCCCTCCACAATTAAATCTTGGTGCTTGGTTTGTGTTTTTCCTATGTTGCAACTTCCAATCATTTGCGTATTTGTCCTTTCCAAATCTCTTTGCATCATTACCCTCCAAGGATGACTAATGCAAAGATTCAAAGTGCATTTGTTATCAAAGTACGTAAGCAGTGTACAACCCTGAAATTCATCTTCCCACAGCTATGAAACAAAGAAAGACCTTCGAACACCTTCGAAACAAAAGCTTCAAATCTGCCCCCTCACCAACACACAAAAAAAAAACAAATCATGCAAATGACAAAAAAAAGCAAGCAACAAACACTGGTGCTCCCAGTGCAGCCTCCTCTACATCGGTGAAACCCGATGCAGATTGGGGGACCGCTTCGTCGAGCACCTCCGCTCCGTCCGCCACAACAGACAGAATCTCCCGGTAGCCACCCACTTCAACTCTGCTTCCCACTCCCATTCAGATATGTCCATACATGGCCTCCTCTACTGCCATGATGAGGCTAAACTCAGGTTGGAGGAGCAACTCCTCATATACCATCTGGGTAGTCTCCAGCCCCTTGGTATGAACATTGAATTCTCCAACTCCTGGTAATTCCTTCCCCATCCCAGTTTCACTCTGCCCCCCCCCCTCCAGCTGCCTATCACCTCCCTCATGGTTCCACCTCCTTCTACTACCCATTGTGCTTTCCCCTATTCCTTCTTCACCTTTCCTGCCTATCCCCTCCCTGCTTCCCCTACCCCACCCCTTTATCTTTCCCCTTACTGGTTTTTCACCTGGAACCTACCAGCCTTCTCCTTCCCACCCTCCCCCCACCTTCTTTATAGGGCCTCTGCCCCTTCCCTCTTCAGTCCTGACGAAGAGTTCTGGCCCGAAACATTGACTAATCAATTCCACGGATGCTGCCCGACCTGCTGAGGTCCTCCAGTGTGTTGTGAGTGTTGCTTAAACACCAACCCTTAAAGTCATCAAAAGTGTCCAGACATATTCGTTTCAACTCAGATCAGTTCAATCTAGCGCTGTGTCGTTCGTTATCTGCAGGACACCCTGATCAAAATCACCCAAAATAGCAACAAAAAAAGAGCGACCAGGAACCCGAAACACATCATAATGTGAACTACAGGGTCCAATCCACAAACTGCATCGATTGTTAAAAGCAGGTTTTAGCAAACAGCAGCACAATGAGACTGGTTTGGTCCTTGTTTAGTGTATTGTGGCTTCTTGATGTCAGGCTTGAACCTGACACGAGGAGAAATTACCCCAGTTCTATATTATGTATTGCATTGAACTGCTGCTGCTAAGTTAACGAATTTCAGGACACATGCCAGTGATAATAAACCTGATTCTGATTCTGATTCTATTTCTGAAAAGGGCTGATTGTTAACTAGGTTTGCCCACAGCCATTCATTCAAAAAGACTGCCCTTCATTTACCACCCTTACCCCACAGTGCCAACTGGCAGAAAACATTGCTGCTTAAAGCTGCATCATGTTGCACTTAAAATGTTGCTGGAGTCTGAAAACAAACCTCTAGACACAGCCTGACCAACACTCTCATGACATTTACTCTGGAAATTGTCCAGAAGTTGTGGTAAGAAATCATGCTGCAAATTAGGTTCATTGTGTTTGTGAGTCACCAGTGCAAATGTTGCGGATTGTTTGTAGTCTTCCAGAGAGTTGGGAGGATGAGAAGAGGTCAGGCAGAGTAGCATCAGCTGGGTGGATAGAAGAGCAAAGCAGATATTGGAATCCAAATTGGTTTATTATTGCCACATGTACCGAAGTACAAAGAAAAGCTCATCTTGCTGTAGATCTAATAGACCATTAGGTACAGAATTGAGGTACAACAGGGCAACATAATAACAGAATGCAGAATAAAGTGTAACAGTTACAGACAAAGTGCACTGTAGGTAAGCATTAAGGTGCAAGATCATAATGATGTAGATTGTGAGGTCAAGTGTCCATCTTATCGTAATAAGGAATAATTCAATAGTTTTTTTAACAGTGGAGTAGGATCTGTTAGATGAGGGCAGAAGAGCTTTAGTTCTGGAACTATTAACTCCAGCACGCATCCCAGCACCTCTCACTAGCTCCCTGAGCATATTCAAACTATGGCTTGTACCAGTGGTTCTGACTCCTCGGCTAATCTGACCATTTATGTTCCTCTCTCTTCTCTGCCACTGGGGGGTGGGGGGGGTGTGTGGTCCCCTGTCTCAGTACTGTTCAAACTGGATGTGAGCGACTGGGGCCCTGAACTCTGCATCAGTGCGCCGTGCTTGCACACTCCGGCACTGGATGGAGCTCTGCCCATTGCAGAGGGAGAAGGGGAGGGAGAGCAGGAATAGACTGCCACGTGATAGGTAGAGGTGACAAAGTGCTACAGGTGGTGAAAACTGTTTGGAGAGGAAGGTGGAGCATGGGAACGAATAGGGTCCACTACCTATCACCAATGAGGTTCTTTGCTCTTAACCACTCAACCAGGTGTCCTATCTTACTCTGGTAAACTGACTCTTTGCCACTTGTGATTCATCCAGCAACAGTGGAGTCATCAACAAATTTGAATATGGCATTGGAGCCGTGCTTAGCCACACAATCATGTGTGCAGAAAGAGTAGCGCAGGGATCTAAGCATAACACCCAACTGCAACTTAAAGCAAAGGAGCCCAAACTACTACTACACACTGCATGAAGAAGTGATTCCCGATTCTCAAAATGATATGATGCAAACGAGATGGTGGGAACTAGATTAAGGAACTAGGCTATCTGGATTAGGTGGCACTGAGTTTTCCAAGTGTCTGAGAAGAATTAATGGGATAGAATTTGAGAGCGCGTGGGTTGATAACGAGAATGCAAGCCATTGACCAGAAGTTGAATCCACCCCAACTCAAACTGAAGTAACAATACAAAATCTAGACAGATTGGTAAATAATGGGAACCTTCTTCATTAGTTAATTTTAAGTCTGGGTTTGATATATTTTTTGCTAACTGAAAATGTCATGGGATGTAGAAAGGACAGCCATGTGTAATCGGATAACAAGCCAGCCAAGGTTGTTGAGTAATGGAGAAGGGAGGTCACAGGCAGAAGCTCTGCTTCCTCATCTGACACCTCTGACTGTGGGACACTCCATCCTGCACCCTGCACCCTGTCACGAGGCCTACACCCATGGGTGTTATACAGCCACTGGTTGTCAGCTGCTGCTTTGATCAAGTCGGCTAACAGTTTGAATCTAGTTTTTCTCCTTTAATGAAAGTAAATGTCAAAAATATTTTGAACGCTATGAATCATAACTTTCATTGAAGTATTTTTATAGCATTTAATGGAGGTGATGAGATTGGTTACCATGGAGATTGCAGTGGCACTCCACTGCTTGGTGGACTTGGTTAATTGTGGGATGTTGTTAATAGGTGGAAATGTTCAGCTTTCATTCAAACCGACAAGATTGATGGCAAAAGCACAGAAGGCTTCTGGAGTTTTAGAAACTGACAAAGTACATTCCCCACCCCCACTCCCCCTAGAAACCTTTTGTTATGATGTTTTGTCTCACAGCCCTGAGCACTGGGCTCCTCTCCTGGACGACACAGTTCATCACGTTTCACACCAAGACCATGGCTGAGGCAGCTGGAATCCTGCTGCTCCCGGACAGTGTGATGCCCAGCTTTCTTTCATTACCAGCTCATCGGGTGTTTAGATGCCAAAGATATTTTCAGCAGTAAAATTATTCCCTTTGCGGGATCCACTGTGCTGCCGGTTCAGTGTTTACTCCCAGTTTGAAATTATTCCCAACAGTAAGTTACTGCATGTTAAGAAATCCTGCCTCCCTACACTCTCAGTTTCTGGAATTACTCTCTTATCACGTTTCCAGTGAATGAATTCAATCATGCACAGCGGAGTCACACAAGTCCAATGTGAGAGCTCTGGCCCAGACCCGGGAAAGAGAAGAACTGCATTCAGGGCGTTTTGTTTATAATCATCCAAGGAATGGGGGCTTTGCAAACTGATCCAATATTTAATTGCCATTCCAGTTGCCCTCGCTAAGGTGTTGTTGAGCTACTGTAGTCCTTGAGTGGTGGGTATAAATAAATAAGAGTTACTCATTGTGATTACTGCCATTACTCAATCAGGCAGTGAGTTGGAGCTAGGTTGGTCTTTCAGATAAATTACACTATTCAAAGCAAATTTACTCAGCAAACAGATTTTATTTGAAAAGAGTCGGTATGAACTAAACAAACACTGGCAAAACTAAGGCGACATCTCCTGATGAAAGGAAGGTGATTTCTTCAGCAAAATTCAGGGAGCAGGGATTAGAAACACAATGCATACTATGTGTGCATAATATCATCGAGGTCAGCAGTGATCTAGTTGAATAAAAAGCAAATCCGAGGGTCTGAAATGTCTGAATGGCCCATTGAGTCCAATGGACAGAGATAGAATTGGTATTGTTGGGTTTGAAATGTACCATAAGCCCTAGTTTAGATGTGTTACTATCAGAAATAGTCTTAGTCATAGTAATCATAGTCATACTTTATCGATCCCGGGGGAAATTGGTTTTCGTTACAGTTGCACCATCTCATGAAAATGCTCCATCTCATTGGTGAAAGGATTATCTCGATATTTTCTCTCTGCCCAAGAAATTAGTGTTACTACATGTGGTGAAAATTCTTGTCAGGTTCAGTACTTGAAAGACATAGAATTAAGATGACAAAAGTCAGCGAAGAGGTGAAAACTTTACCGATTACATATGGGAGCCCAGCAGCACAGTAAGTAAAGCCATTGCCTCACAACTTGAGTGTGATCCTGGCCTCAGATACTGACTGTGTGGAGTCTACATGTTCTCCCTGTGACTATGTGGGATTCCTCTAGATTCGCCAGTTCTCTCTCACATCCCAAAGATTAGTAGGATAGTTGGCCACTGGTAATTGCCTCTACTGTGTGTGTGTGTGTGTGTGTGTGTGTGTGTGTGTGTGTGTGTGTGTGAGTGGGTGTGTGAGTGTGTGTGTGTGTGTGTGTTGTGTGTGTGTGTGTGTGTGTGTGTGTGTGGGTGGTTGTGTGTGTGTGTGTGTGTGTGTGTGTGGTTGTGTGTGTGTGTGTGTGTGTGTGTGTGTGTGTGTGTGAGTGGGTGGTTGTGTGTGTGTGTGTGTGTGTGTGAGTGTGTGTGTGTGTGTGTGTGAGTGTGTGTGTGTGTGTGGTTGTGTGTGGGTGTGTGTGTGTGTGTGGTTGTGTGTGTGTGTGTGTGTGTGTGTGTGGTTGCGTGTGTGTGTGTGTGTGTGTGTGTGTGGTTGTGTGTGTGTGTGTGTGTGCGAGTGTGTGTGTGTGTGTGGTTGTGTGTGGGTGTGTGTGTGTGTGTGTGTGTGTGTGTGAGTGGGTGGTTGTGTGTGTGTGTGTGTGTGTGTGTGTGTGTGGTTGTGTGTGTGTGTGTGTGTGTGTGTGTGTGTGTGTGGGGGGGTGTCTGTTAGAATTAGAAAGAGGATTAAAGTAAGATTATTATAATTGTGTGGCTGATCATCAGCATAGACTTAATGGGCTGAATGGCCTGTTCTCAGGCCACATTTCTTTATGACTACCTAACAAGGTACTATAATCTATAATTCATTGCCTGAAGGGCTGGAACCGGCTTTAATAGCAACTTTCTAAAACAGACTTCATGGTACACTTGAAGGGTAAAATTTGCAGGACTATTGAACCGTGGATTAAAAGGCCAGCATTTTGAAAGAACCTGCACAGTCACACACATCAGATTCTATCATTGCTCAGGGTACAGATTCCACAGCATAGTAGTTTGCATATTCCATGGAGGGTAGTGGGGAGGCAGTAGATATGTGGAGAGGTGAGCCTACCCCTGTTTCTCCAGAGGGCGTTGGCCAGCACCACCTGAAGCTACATCCTAAACTTAAACAGCAGATGAGGAATGCCAGGTATGGAAGTCTGACTTTTCATGTTTTACAGGGTATTTAGAAATTTCTACCCGAATCTGTTCTAGTTTTTCAGCTGGTTATATTTGGACTTCCCTTTTTTTTTTCTTGTCAAACACAAAACCAGTCCTTTTCTTTTGAAAGGAAGGACTGAAATTTTTCGGTGTTGATAGCATAAAATGGACTGCAGTGAATCGAAGCCCACTTTATACCCAGTTACCTTCTCCTGCTATGTCAGGGATTGACTTATTCACTGTCTTTCTATTGCAGCACCAAGTTCAACCGCATTGTCTCCATCTCAGAGTCCCACTGAGGTACTGCAAAATACACAAAATGCTGGAGGAACTCAGCAGGCCAGGCAGCATCTATGGAAAAAAAGTACAGTTGAGTACTGCAGCCTGTGTTTGTGTTTTGGACAAAAAGAAAAGCAAAAGAAGAAGAAAAAAATAAATACTTTAATTAATGTAACGCCCTTTGGGTCATCAGGAGATGTCATGGTGCTTTACAACCCATACAGCACCTTTGAACTGAGTGCAGTGTTAACACGTGGAAGCATGGCAACTTGCTTCCATAAACACTAGAGGATTCCAAGGGATAGATAAAGGACCACCGAATATAAATCCTGATTCAACTAATTGCAAGGCCACTTTCCCCCATAGGGTTTAGCAAGTGCCACCCACCATTGCAAGAGCTTTCAACCACTGTCCCACATATTCACGACTGAACATTCAGGTTGGAACACTGAGACCTACCAGTGAGAAAACTCTGCCGCCTGCTCTCAGTTCATCAGCTGGGCAACTAGCACCAGGGCACCTCAATCTCTCAGCTTTCCTCCAATTCACATTGTCTGTGTTGTCTATACTCTACAAAGACAATCACAAAGAGTGGACTGACATTTGTACCCTAACAATTACAGACCTGATATTATTAATTCAGTGGGTTTCCTTAATAGCATAATATCTCATTTTCTTTCTTGCTGTGCCAAGAGGCAATAGTATTAGATTAGATTAGATTCAACTTTATTGTCTTTGTGCTGAGTACAGGTACAAAGCCAATGAAATGCATTTAGCATCTGACCAGAAATACAAAGAATAGTGTTATTTACAAAATAACTGTGAATATAAAAAGTGCTACAGCACACAAATATAAAAGTACTGAGACAGTACAATATGGATGCAATACTGCTTAGCGCTGTGATGTGAGGTTCCTCAGGGAAGAAGCTCTTCTTGTGCCTACTGGTGCGGGAGTGGAGGCTCCTGTAGCGCCTACCGGATGGGAGGAGAGTAAAAAGTCCATGGTTAGGGTGAGATGCATCCTTGATAATGCACTTGCCCAGGCAGCGTTTATGGTAGATGTTCTCAATGGTGGTCAACTGGGTGTCGATAATCCGCTTGGCAGTTTTCACCACACGCTGGAGTGCTTTGCGGTCTGATATGGGACAATTGCCACACCACACTGAGATGCAGTTGGTGAATATGCTCTCAATGATATGTGAGGGTGTAGAAAAACTTCCAGAAGAGAGAGGGTGAACTCCTTAATAGTACATAACATTCCCTTTACCCCTTTTATGATGCTAGATGGGATGCTGGGTCGCTGTTGTCCAATGCTGATGAGCAGTGGAGTGTGGGTGGCTTTACTGATACCACAGTAATGGGAGTGCTTTCAACTTTCTTTCAGTGAGTTGTGGTTTGAACTCCCATTCCACAAGGCAGGTTAATACTCCATTGCTGAGCTGAGGGAGTATAGCAGAGTCATTCAAGGCAATGAAGCAAGGCCTCTTAGATGGGCATAAATGTTTCAATAACTTTCTTTAAAAAAAGAATAGTGGAATCTTGTAAAAGGGTCCTAGGAGAGTATTTCAGCCAGAATATTTTACTATTCAAAAGAGCAGACAGAATCAGGAATCTAGTGAGCTGACGCACTGGTGAAGCACAATTCTTCACAGTTGTAAAATGTCTTATACTTCAAAAAGTTTCATCAACTTACATAAGAGGAACACTGGGAGGAAGGTTGACGTCAGTGCCCTGTTTTCTCTGCCTCGACCTACCCCAGTTCTTGCAGAGTTCCATGCTGTGCCTTATTCTGTTGCTTCTTTTCTTTCTCATCTGCCAATTGCAGTGACTGCCTGGGTGTCTTCTTGTTGGAAAAACATTTAGAAATACTGAGCCTTCCACAGGTGAAATGGTGTCAAAGGTCTACCCTGGTAAAGTCTCCCTGGTACCTTAGCCTTTTAAATTTGTTACCCAATGTTACCAAATTTGTTTAGGGGGTTGTGATTATGTGGGCAGTGCGAAAATCATTCATCTTGTGCTTTTTGATCTCGTCACTCGAGATTCAGTGTCACACAACCCTGCCACTTTGATCTGGCCCACGCCTTCATTAACCAGGTCCAACACCTGCTTGCTCCTCCTTATACAAGTCAGCTGGTTTGTGGGTTGTGGCCAGTGTTATTCGGGATGTGGTCTGGGTTAGTTGGGGTGTGTGGGCCCTTGGATGTTAGGTTTAGGTTTGACGGGATGGTAGAGGGATGTATATGTGGGGCTGGAAGAGATAGGGTTGTGAAGTTTAGTGTCTGGAAGTATGTGGGCTGTGGTGGATAGGGCTAAGGAGCCAGTTTAATCTGGCCCATGCCTTTCATTAACCTGGCCCGACCACCACTTGGCTTAATTAACCAGGTGTGCACTGGGACACATGATCAGAAATGTAACCTGGGGTGTTTGGGTGGTTCAGGCCTTTAATCGCTAGATACCCTCACCCAGGAGACCCAGCCAGAGATGATCTGGCCCAGCTCGTGTTTTTCCCATGGACCAAGATCATGAAAGCCATGTCCTTTTGGAGATTAGTGCATCTTAGACCTCATTTTTTGATTTTATTTTGATCATTTGGAGAGCAGAACATTTTGAGGCTTAGTTATTAGGTTTCATCTCAAAGTAAGATGTAACTTCTCTGCTTTAAACTTACGCTGATCTTTGTTTTTCATCTGGGTGTGTAGGGATCCCATGGGATAATTTAACAGGGTTTTCTGGAGATTCAGTGTCATTCCACCCTGACACTTTGATTTTATTGGTGACTTGTTTTCTCTGGTCCTGGTTTGGGATTAATTTTCTTGTTCTTATTCACCCTCTTCGTATCATAATATTTATTTTTTAAAATTTTTATTCTTGGACCAGGAAAAATGAAAAGCGTGTCATTGTTTGGTTTGGTTGTGATTATGTGGGCAGTGGGAAAATCATCTCTCTTGTGCTTCTTGATCTTGTCACTTGAGATTCAGTGTCACACAACCCTGCCACTTTGATTTGGCCCACGCCTTCACCATTTATTTACCCAGTATCCACAACATGTCTGGAAAAAGATCTCAGAGTCCCATTCTCCCTTTAAACATCCGAGTGCCAATTTTAAGATGGTTTCCCATGGCAGAAGCAGAGGAGGCAGTGAATGGAAATGTCTACATCTAGTGATGCCTTTTCCAATGGGGCTCATATGCACGGTCCTGGTGTGCAAACTAACTGTGGCCATCGGGGAGTTTGAAACAATTCTAGGAGATGGAATGGAAACTCACATGGTTCAAGACCCAGATCACACTTACGCCAATGAGATCATTTCCACATTAGGTGTGCATGGATGAGCACCGTTCCCTGTGCAAGGCTCGTGTAGAATGTGGTAATCAAGTCACATGAGAGACCAGAGGTACGTCACCTCTGGTCATCTAAACAAACCAACACAGAGGCTCAGCTGGTAGTGCGACTGTCTCACAGCTCCAGATGACCAGGATCCATCCTGACCTCAGATGTTGTCTATCTGGAGTTTGTGCTTTCCACCTGTGACTGTGTGGTCTTCCAGCCACATCCTAAGGACATGCAGGTTGGTGAGTTAATTGGCCAGTGTAAATTGCTCCTTGTGTGCTTGGGTGGTAGAATTGATGGGACTGCAGGGAGAAGAGGTCACGGGAAAAAATAGTGAAGAAGTGGGATTGTTTAGTGAGTCAGTACAGACTTGATGGGCGAAGTGGCCTCTTTCTATATTGTAAGAAAATATGGAAGTGTAGAAGAACTGAATCAACTTAGCTACTTGGATCGGCTGCATTTTTTATGTAGGTTATAACAGAAATTAAATTGGTTTCAACCATTTGGGGTGCCAGTGTGTAGACACATTTTTTTCTTGTCATTTGGCCACATAAGGCCTGTGTGTAGGACTGGATGCAACATGAGCAGGAGTAGTTTGATAGACACCTTTGTAATCGCTCGTTCTGGCACTCACATTCCCTCGGGAAGACATCGAGGACAATGCATTTGAGCTCCTCTCTTTTTATAACTTGTTCTCTGATATGTGTAACACAGGCCCTCAGTATTTGTCACCAGCCCCTCATAGTTAAAAGTCAACCATACCGTGTGTACCCAGACTAGGTAGTAACGGCGGCTTCCCTTGCTTTAAAAATGCTAGCCAGTCAGTGAATCACTTTGGAGGACACCTTCTGGTAAAAGCTCATGAGCTACCAGATGTTTAATTGTTATCATTTCCCTATTTTCGCTGTACAATAAATGACAGCTGGAACAAGATAGTTGGACAGTGGTGAGCATCACTTCACCTTCAAGTCGATCCTGGTCCCAAGTTCATGACCGACATCCATCCAGGGGGTCATTAAAGGGCCAATTCTACCAAGCAGAAAATGACCGATCAATTTCTTCAATTCAGCCACATACACTGAGATGGACTCCTCTTCTTTTTCATCCCACTTATGAAACCTAGTGTTCTGTAATCAACAATGGTTTCAGTTCTAAGTATTCCGACATCACTTTCACAACATCAGCAAAGCTCATTTTGGATGGTTTGATTGAAGCAGTTAAACTTCAAAGCAAACTGTATACCATAAACCCAAATGCATTTAGCAAAATTGATACTTGTTTCTTATCAGCTATTTCATTTGCTTCAAAGTTGGTCAAGACTATGTCTTGACAGTATGACAAATACAATAAATGTTCGACTCAGATTAGTACAACATAATTTTTTACATCAATTATATATTACACCGCAAAAAATAAATAGATTAAATTCAAACTTATCTGATCAATGTTTTCGGTGTAATCAAGAAATTGGTACTTTTTTACATTCTACTTGGTCCTGTTCCAAAATTCAACCTTTTTGGATAAATTTAAGAGTTTTATTGGAACAAATTACTGGAACTCACCTTCCACATAACCCTATATTATTTTTATTAGGTGACATTGAAGGGATAAAACTGAAACTTAAATTGAATAAATACCAGAATTTATAAAAATTGCATTGGCAGTAGCGAAGAAGGCTATAGCAGTTACTTGGAAATCGGATTCATATTTAAGTATGGATCGCTGGAATAATGAAATTTTTAGCTGTATTCCACAAAAAATTACTTATAATTTAATAATATGATACATTTTTGAATATTTGGCATCCTTATTTACAAAAGATAGGTTGGCATATATAGGTGCTCCGATGATAAAGATGTTGGTCCTTTGGGGAAAGAAACAAGTAAATATATTAAATTTATTTCGAATCCCATGGAGCATGTGGAGACCTTCCAATATCCAGGCAGTCTTTCTTTCTTTTTTTTTCTTTTTTTTCTTTTTCTTTCTTTTCTTTTAGGTAGGGGTATGTATCGGGGGGAAGGGTTAAGGGGAGGGGGGAGAGTAGATATTATTATTCCATGTAACCAAGTTTGAAAACTCAATAAAAAAAATTATATTAAAAAAAACTGTTGAATTAGCTCAGTATACATGAGCAAGCTACCTGTTGTGTAATCAAACTCGTCAATCTTTCTGATGTAGCCAGCCAATTCTGCTTTTTTATAATTATTATCACCTTCTTCTTTATGAATCCATGAATTCATCCACATCCCCCGTTTTTAAAAACTAGATCGTGTCTTCCCTTCCGAAGAACACGTGCTGCACTACTTTTTTTAACTCAACAATCTGCACGTGCTGGACTGCATTTTTTTACTCGCCTTTCCTTGCTTCTTTTTTATTTGAACATCTCACTGTGCTCCAACAGGTTGGTAGCTGTATCGGGTTTATTTTAAAAAATACCTTGTCAGCACTGTTACGTTTTGTAACTTCAAAACATTAAACTAATTGAAAGGAAAACACTTTGTTCGCATAAATGAGAATTACAACCAGAGATTTTCATCAAATTAACTGAGAATTATTTGTGAATCACATGCTCCCTTCTTTCACAGCATGAAAAACTAAAAGTTCAAAAGTGAAATGTCAACAGTTCAAAAGTATTCAACCCTTTGCTCAGTACTTTGTTGAAGCACCTCTCGCGGCTACTACAGCCAGTAGTCGTTTCGGGTAAGTCTCTGTTAGCTTTGCACAACATGATGGAGCAAGGTTAGCCCATTCCCCCATGCAACATTATTCAAACTGTGCAAGGTTAGTTGGAGCACAACAGTGGACAGCAATCTTGAGATCTTGCCAGAGACGTTTGATTGGGTTAAAGTCAGGACTCTGACTGGCCACTCAAGGACATCAATTTTCTTCATTTGAAGCCACTCCACGTTGCTATGGCAGTGTGCTTTGGGTGGTTGGCCTACTGAAAGACAAATTTCCTCCCAAGTTTAAGCTTTCTGGCAGAGTCTATCAGGTTTTTTTATCCGGCATCTCTCTGTATTTAGCAGCTTTCATCTTCCCATCAATCCTGATGAGATTTCCAGTCCCAGCAGCTGGAAAGCATCCCCAAAACATTATGCTACCGCCACCATACTTTACAGTAGGAATGGTGTTACCTGGCTGATGCACAGCATTAGATTTATGACACACATACCAATTAGTGCCAAGGCCAAGAAGTTACACTTTAGTCTCATCGAACCACAACACCTTCTTCCAAGTGTCTTCTAAATGAAGCTTTGCAAAATTTTTTATGGGCAAGGATATGCTTACTTTTTAGCCAGGACTTCTTCCTTGCCACTTTTCAATAAATACCCTTTTTGTGCAAGGCCTTAGAGATTGTAAAGCCATGAACTTCATCTCCAGTTGCAGCCACTGACTGCTGCAGCTCACGAAGAGAGCCTGTTGGCATCACAGTTGCCTCTCTTGCAAGTGCCATTCTCCAGCAACTAAGTTTCGAGGGGCAGCCTGACCTAGGCAGTGTGGCTGCAGTTTCATATTTTTTTCTACTCTTTCATGATGGACTGCACTAAGTTCAGTGTCTTTGAGATGGTCTTGTCTTGGATTTGTGCTTCTCTATTATCATTTCCCTGACATTCTTGAATACCCTTTTGTCTTCATTTTGGTTTGGTCTGTGGAAAATCTACCATACTGCTGGATCTTACAGAGATTTTTTTTGCAGTATCTTTTCTGGTATTCGTTCTTCCGAATTCATTGGAAACAGGTGTTCCTCTACTTTATACTTTACACCTTATTGTCGCCAAACAATTGATACTAGAACGTGCAATCATCACAGCGAGATTTGATTCTGCGCTCCCTGCTCCCTGGATCTAATTTTCTACATCAACAAGTTGGGCAAGTAGGTAAGGTAATTTACAATAATTTACAATAAGGTAATTTACAATATTGCACCTGAGGAAAGATAGCGTAGTGCAGCCTTTCTTAACCTGTTTACCCTGGAGGAACCCTTGAAGTAATTGTCAGGAGCCCTAGCATAAAAGTTATTATATCTACAGCTCACGGTACGTTAGCATGATCAGTAAGTTGTAGACAGCATCATCCAAAAATAATTGTCAATACTCTTTTGAGTAGAGAATGAATTTTTAGCCAACCTTTCTTGAAAAATCAGGCAGTTAAACTTAGCTTACCTTTCTTGAAATTAATCTGTTTCTTTCCCTTTCATAAATTTTAAAAATTCATGAGGCAAACATAATAAATTTCTGTTAAATAGTTGGCTTAAGCCAAAATGGAATTTAATTTTTCTGAAGGTAGGCTTGGTAGATTTAAGAACTTCGGAGCATAAGAAATAGGAGCAGGAATAGGCCATCCGGCCCATTGAGCCTGCCCTGCCATTCAATCAGATCATGGACTCCTCTCCACCTACCTGCCTTTTCCCCATAACCCTTAATTCCTCTACTATGCAAAAATCTATCCAACCTTGTCTTGAATATATTTACTGAGGTAGTCTCCACTGCTTCATTGGGCAGAGAATTTCACAGATTCACCACTCTGTGGGAAAAGCAGTTCCTTCTCATTTCTGTCCAAAATCTACTCCCCTGAATCTTGCGGCTACGTCCCCTAGTTCTAGTCTCACCTACCAGTGGAAACAACTTTTCATCCTTTATCTTATCTATCCCTTTCATAATTTTATATGTCTCTATAAGATCTCCTCTCATTTTTCTGAACTCCAGTGAGTACAGTCCAAGGCGACTCAATCTCTCCTCATAGTCTAACCCCCTCATCTCTGGAATCAACCTGGTAAATCTCCTCTGCACCACCTCCAAAACCAGTATATCCTTCCCCAAGTAAGGAGACCAGAACTGAGCGCAGTACTCCAGGTGAGGCCTCACCAGTACCCTGTACAGTTGCAGCATAACCTCCCTGCTCTTAAATTCAATCCCTCTAGCAATGAAGGCCAACGTTCCATTTGCCTTGACAGCCTGCTGCACCTGCAAACCAACCTTTTGTGATTCATGCACAAGCACTCCCAAGTCCCTCTGCACAGCAGCATACTGCAATTTTTTAACATTTAATAATAATCTGCTCTTTCATTTTTCCTTCCAAAGTGGATGACCTTGCATTTACCAACATTGTACTCCATCTGCCAGACCCTTGCCCACTCACTTAACCTATCTATATCTCTCTGCAGATTCTCCGTATCATCTGCACAATTTGCTTTTGCAGTCAATTTAGTATCATCAGCAAACGTAGATACAGTCAGTCCCCTCTTCTAGATCGTGAATAGTTGCAGGCCCAGTGCTGACCCCCTGCGGCACACCACTCTCCACTGATTGCCAGCCAGAGTAACACCCATGTATCCCAACTCTCTGCTTTCTATCAGTTAACCAATCCTCTATCCATGCTAATACATCACCCTGACTCTATGCATCCTTATCTTGTGGGTAAGTCTTTTATATGGCACCTTATCGAACATCTTCTGGAAATCCAAGCAAAAAACATCCATCTGTTGCCCTTTATCCACTACACTCATTACATCCTCAAAGGACAAGTAAGTTTGTCAAACAGGACCTGCCTTTGCTGAACCCATGCTGCGACTGCTTGGTGGATCCATTTCTTTACAGATGCCTTGCTATTTAGAAACATAGAAACACAATGCAGTCCCTTCAGCCCACAAAGCTGTGCCAAACATGTCCTTACCTTAGAAATTACCTAGGTTTACGCATAGCTCTCTATTTTTCTGAGCTCCATGTACCTGTCCAGGAGTCTCTTAAAAGACCCTATCGTATCCACCTCCACCACCGTTGCCGGCAACCCATTCCACGCACTCACCAATCCCTGCATGAAAAAACTTACCTCTGACATCTCCTCTGTACCTACTTCCAAGCACCTTAAAACTGTGCCCTTTTGTGCTAGCCATTCCAGCCCTGGGAAAAAGCCTCTGACTATTCACATGATCAATGCCCCTCATCATCTTACACACGTCTATCAGGTCACCTCTCATCCTCCGTCGCTCCAAGGAGAAAAGGCCGAGTTCACTCAACCTATTCTCATAATGCATTCTCCCTAATCCAAGCAACATTTCTTCTTTAATGATAGCTTCAAGCACTTTCCCAACTGCAGATGTTAAACTAACTGGCATATAGTTACCTGCCCATGATGACTGCTGTTCCTTCTCACGTGCCTCAGATATTTCTCTGTTTGTTGCCTGTGCCATTGTAATGTTATTATTCAGTGGCTGATAGACAACTCCCACCAGTCATTTTTTTTCCCTTTACTATTCCTAATCTCTACCCAGATGGATTCACAATTCTGCTCCTTAGATCTTATATCATCTCGCACTATTGCCCTGATCTCATCTTTAACCAAAAGCGCTTCCCCACCTCCCCTACCTTCTTGCCCATCCTTCCGTATTAAATATCTTTGGATATTTAATCTCCACTCCTCTCCACCCTGCAACCACGTTTCTGTAATGGCCACTAAATCATACCCCTTTGTACTGATTTGTGCCACAAGTTCATTGGCCTTGTTTCGAATACTACGGGCATTCAGGTAAAGAGCCCTTACACTCATTGTGCTTTTAAAATCTTGTAATCTTTTACTCTTTTGCTTTTGACTTTTCTTCATCCACTCTTGCTTTTCTCTTTTTGATCTTGTGTTTTTTTTCTTTATTTTTAATCCACACTTTTCTTTTTTACTTTACTTCTCCAACCTGTTGAACCCAACCTCCTACTATTTTGTTTAAAGTCCTATCCACAGCCTTTGTTATGCAATTCGCTACGGTCCAGGTCCCATCTTGATTCAGGTGGAGCCCATCCTATTGGTACAGCTCCCCCCTTCCCCAATACTGAACCAATTTCCCATGAATTCAAACCCACTTCTTGCACACCAATCCCTAAACCATACATTTAGCTCTCTAATCTTCTTGACCCTATGCCAATTTGCACATGGCTCAGGTAGTGATCCAGAGATTACCACCTTTTTGGTTCTGCTTTTTAATTAAGTCCCTAGCTGCTCAAATTCCCTTAGCAGAACCTCTTTCCTTATTCTACCTATATCGTTGGTAGCCACATGAACCACGATAACTGGGTCTTTCTCCTCCCACTACAAGTTCCTCTGCAGATCAGATAAGATGTCCCAAACCCAGGCACCAGGCACCAGGAAACACAGTCTTCAGGACGCTCTATCCCCGTAACAGAGAACTCTGTCTATTCCTCTGACTATACTATGCCCAGTCACCACTACATTTCTCTTCTCTCCCCACTCTTGAATGGCTCCCTGAACTCCGGTACCATAGTTGGGTTGCTCGTCCTTCCCACAGCCCCCACTCTCATCCACACAGGGGGTAAAAATCTCAGAGTTGTTGGACAAGCTCAAAGGTTGAGGCTCCTCCAGCACTGTCTCTTGGATCCCACTACCCACCTACCTCCTGAAACAGAAAATCCAGGTAACTCTCCCCTTCCCTGAAGTGCTGCAGCATTTGAAGTTCATATTCCAGGTCATCAACTTTGAGCCTGAGTTCTTCGAGCAGCCAACGCTTGCTGCAGATGTGGTCACCAGAAATCACAATGGGGTCCACCAGCTCCCACATCATGCAGCTCCTGATCCTGCATTATCCCTACTTTATTTAATTAGCTGTAAGTTAGTGACTTTTTATTCCACCACGACAAAAGCCTTACTTGCTACTCACCTGTGCCTCCTCACTGAAGCCTCTTGATCCAATGCCTCAAGTTTCCTCTCCTACACCAGTCCACTCACACAATGGCCGCTCCACTTTGACCCTGCTTTACTTTCATTTACTTCTGCTAATGAATTGCGAATTGATTGGCCTGCTGCTAATGCTTTATTTAATTTAAATAAAGGTTGTAAATTGACTTTAATTAATCTATTTACAACATGAAAATTTATTTACGATGTTGAAGCAGTGTGTTGCGACAATATTAGAATTTTCTTTTTTTTACAAGAGAAACAAATCCTCTCACGGGGCTAACCACTGATGGGGCACCATCAGTACAGATGCTAACACAGTTCCTCCAAGACAGACCTTTTGTTTCCAGATATGAAAACCAAACATATCTTGGCCTTTACTTGTTTCAGGTAGCTATTTGCAACAGAAAAAGCTTTCCTGAATTTCACCATCATTTACAAATTTTACAAGTGCTACAGCATGATATTTATTAGTGAAATCAGTTGACTCGTCAACCTGGATCAATACATGAACTTATCATACGGTTTGAGCGTGAAATCTTTTCAGTTTATTGTACTGCATCTTGTCTAGCATCTTACCCACTATATTTTTGCATGCTGGCATTATTAGATTCTCACCAACTGTGTGACTTTTCCTTTTTGGGGTAATAAATTCTGCTACTAAATAAGTTGCTTCCTGAGTCCTTTTACTGACTGTGGCTTAATTAACAAAAGTTTTACTCTGTTTGTTTTGAGATTCCAATAGTCATACGTCTATGAATTGTCTTTTTAATTTCGCTGGAGTCATTGCTGGATTTGTAAGTTTGTTGCCACAGACTAGGCACAATGGAATAGGACAATCTGGATCACCATACCATGTAAAACTCATTGATAAGTAGCTTTCATTGTAAAGGCAGACTTTTCCTGTGTCCATTGTTGCATAATAAGAACAACATAATAAATAACTAATTTTCTCACTACACCAGGAGAGTTTGTTCGCTTCCATAAGTCAGTCGACAACATGTAAGGGGAAGTTGAGGGACGTAATTCAGGAGGAAGAGGCTGACATCTCAGCCCGAGTTGGGCAAGTCCATTCAATGCTCGGAAAATGCATTTCACGCTCTTCATCAGCCTACCATCCTCTTCTCTGTGCAAAAGAGCGCTCACCATCAGCCTACTGGCTTCCCCTCCGTGTAGTACAGTGATCACCAATTATCAGCCTGTTGTCCTCCCCTCCGTGCAATACAGCGCTCACCAAACATCAGCGGTCTCCCCCATCTCGCTTCAAAAACTGAGAATGAGCTCAACCAAATAAACACCGTCTACTGCGCACTGCCACACTGGGCTGAGAGACCCCTAATGAGATTGCTAACAGAGCTGCTCGGTCAGTGCCCAGCACTGCGAGCACTAGCATCGCGCCAAGTTCAAAAATGAATGTTTATTTATTTAATTACCTCCCACGGAACCCTCATTGAGAAACCTTGCTGTAGTGACTACAGTATGAAGGGGATGAATATTTTACAGCCTCACAGGTTTGTTTTTTTTTATTTTTAGTAAATTATTGACAGGTTTTGGAATTTTTCTTTTGATTTGACATGATCCACAATGGTTTGTAGACTAGCTCAAAAAATGTCAGAATCAGAATCAAATTTTATATCACCGGCATATGTCATGAAATTTGTTAACTTAACGGCAGCAGTACAATGATAATATAGAACAAAAGAAGGCAATTACGGTAAGTGTGTATGTATATATATGTATGTGAATGTATGTGTATGTATATGTGTGTGTGTGTGTGTGTGTGTGTGTATTAAATAGTTAAATTAAAAATAGTGCAAAAACAGAAGTAATAAAAGTGGTATAGTATTTAGGGGTTCAATGTCCATTTAGGAATCGGATGACAAAGCTGTTCCTGAATCACTGAGTGTATTCCTTCAGGCTTCTGTACCACCTTCCTGATGGTATTAATGAGAAGACATGTCCTGGATGATGGGGGTCCTTAATAATGGACGCCACCTTCCTGAGACACCGCTCCCTGAAGACATCGTTGTGTTATGGAGGCTGGTACCCATGATGGAGCTGACTAGTTTTACAACTTTCTGTAGCTTCTTTCGGCCCTCCCCCCCCATACCAGACAGCGATGCAGTCTATCAGAATGCCCTCCACGGAAGAGCTATAGAAGTTTTCGAGTGTTTGATGTGACAAACCAAATCTCCTCAAACTCCTAATAAAATATAGCTGCTGTCTTGCCTTCTTTAGAGCAGCATCAATAAATTAGGACCAGGTTAGATCCTCAGAGATATTGACACCCAAGAGCCTGAAATTGCTCACTCTCTCCACTTCTGATCCCTCTTTGAGGGTTGGTTTAAGTTGCCTCATGTTACCCTTCCTGAAGTTCACAATCAGCCTTTTTATCTTACTGAGATTGAATGCAAGGGTGTTGCTGCAAGGCCACTCAACCAGCTAATATATCTCATTCCTGTACGCCCTCTCATCTCCATCTGACTATCTACTGACAGTGGTTGTATCATCCGCAGATCGATAGATGGCATTTGAGCTGAACCTAGCCACACGGTCATGGATATAGAGAGAGCAGAGCAGTGGACTAAGCACATATCCTGTGTGTTGATCATCAGCGAGGAGGAGATATTATTACCAATCCACACAGATTATGGTCTTCTGGTTAGGAAGTCAAGGATCCAGTTGCAGAGGGAAAAACAGAGGCCCAGTTTCTGTAGCCTATCGATCAGGACTGTGGGAATAATGGTGGGACTAACACTAAGGTATAGTCAATGAATGGCATCCTGACGTAGATGTTTGTATTGTCCAAATGATCTAGGGCCATGTGAAGAGCCATTGAGATCGTGTCTGCCATAGACCTATTGTAGGCCTATTACAGGCAAATTGCAGTGAGTCTAGGTTCTTGCTGAGGCAGGATTTGACTCGAGCCATCACCAGCCTCTCAAAACATTTCATCACTGTAGATAGACTGGGACTTATTAGGGAGAGTCAACAATCTATTGGAGTTTTTCGAGGAGGTTACCAGGAAAGTGGATGAAGGGAAGGCAGTGGATATTGTCTACATGGACTTCAGTAAGGCCTTTGACAAGGTCCCGCATGGGAGGTTAGTTAGGAAAATTCAGTCGCTAGGTATACATGGAGAGGTGGTAAATTGGATTAGACATTGGCTCGATGGAAGAAACCAGAGAGTGGTGGTAGAGAATTGCTTCTCTGAGTGGAGGCCTGTGACTAGTGGTGTGCCACAGGGATCAGTGCTGGGTCCATTGTTATTTGTCATCTATATCAATGATCTGGATGATAATGTGGTAAATTGGATCAGCAAGTTTGCTGATGATACAAAGATTGGAGGTATAGTAGACAGTGAGAAATGTTTTCAGAGCCTGCAGAGGGACTTGGACCAGCTGGAAAAATGGGCTAAAAAATGGCAGATGGAGTTTAATACTGACAAGTGTGAGGTATTGCACGTTGGAAGGACAAACTAAGGTAGAACATACAGGGTTAATGGTAAGGCACTGAGGAGTGCAGTGGAACAGAGGGATCTGGGAATACAGATACAAAATTCCCTAAAAGTGGCGTCACAGGTGGATAGGGTCGTAAAGAGAGCTTTTGGTACTGTTACGTACCCCGTAACTGGGTTGCCAAACCAGCAGAAATGGATCACTCAGTTGGAGTCTGGAGTACTAGAACTAAGAAAGTTTTATTAAAGAAACAAGCAACACAGTAATCGAAAGGATAATAAATGCAACAGTTCAACGATGATAAACACTCATGTGCACAGAATTAAGATAACAGCATCAATCAAGCTCTATCGTTGTCTAGGGGTAAATGACCAAATTTCAAAGTGACTCAAAGTTCAGTTCGCAGTAATCATTGCCATGGCGATGGACAACGTGGGGGAAGAGAGAGATAGAACAGGAACAACTGATCATTCAGAACGGCTTCACTCACAGACCGGCGAGATTGCTCACAAGCAACTTTTGGGCGGGTCCTTGGTGATGTCACCTGAGGTCACCGACTGTGACCCCTCCTCCAGATGCGGTCGATCCTCTGCAGTGAACCCGGCACCCAGGCAAGGGTGGACACACACCGGGTTCCCGCTGATCATACCTTTCCACCCTGGCCGTTGTCTGATACTTCCCACCGACTCGTGAGAAGCGTACCGCTTCCAGGGTCTCGTTACCTCGGGTGGCGTGTGTGTCGCCTTAGCGAACCGGTCCCTTTTTATCCCCCTGCTGGGGTATCGCCTGTCCATCACTTCAAACAGTTCAAGGTTCAAAGGGGGGAGCCGCTCCAGACAGCTCTCTCTCCCCCGTCCCTTCATTACACATCTCCAGACGCTGCTCCATTGTTCCTTATCTCTCCTTCCCCTGAGGGCAGGTGGCAGACCACTTGCTGATGTCACTGATGCTAACCCAGGCCAGCAAACATCTTAATTTTATGTGTATTCTCGTAACAGTACATTGGCCTTTATTAATCAAAGTATTGAGTATAAGAGCTGAAATGTTATGATGAGGTTGTATAAGGCATTGGTGAGGCCGAATCTGGAGTATTGTGTTCAGTTTTGGTCACCAAATTACAGGAAGGATATAAATAAGGTTGAAAGAGTGCAGAGAAGGTTTACAAGGATGTTGCCGGGACTTGACAAAATCAGTTACAGAGAAAGGTTGAATAGGTTAGGACTTTATTCCCTGGAGAGTAGAAGAATGAGGGGAGATTTGATAGAGGTATATAAAATTATGATGGGTATAGATAGAGTGAATGCAAGCAGGCTTTTTCCACTGAGGCAAGGGGAGAAAAAAACCAGAGGACATGGGTTAAGGGTGAGGGGGGAAAAGTTTAAAGGGAACATTAGAGGGGGCTTCTTCACACAGAGAGTGGTGGGAGTATGGAATGAGCTGCCAGACGAGGTGGTAAATGCGGGTTCTTTTTTAACATTTAAGAATAAATTGGACAGATACATGAATGGGAGGTGTATGGAGGGATATGGTCCGTGTGCAGGTCAGTGGGACTAGGCAGAAAATGGTTTGGCACAGCCAAGAAGGGCCAAAAGGCCTGTTTCTGTGCTGTAGTTTCTATGGTTTCTATGGTTTCTATGTGAGTACGACTGGACGATAGTCATTAAGGCAGCTCATACTGCTCTTCTTGGGCACTGGTATAATTGTTGGCCTTTTGAAGCAGATGGGATCTTACGACTGTAGCAATGAGAGGTTGGAAATGTCCTTGAATACTCCTGCCAGTTGGTTGGTACAAGTTTTCAGAGCCTTACCAGGTACTCCAATATCCTACTTAAATATATTTTAAATTTAGAAAATGAAACAGTAAATTTGAAAACAGATGTGGGGGCTAAATACTTTTTCAAAGCACTCTACCATATCAATGCAGATGCATGCAAATGCAAATGGTTGGATTGGCAAATTTATGGATGACACCAAGATTGGTGGAGCTACAGACAGTGTAGACCACTATCAAAGAATACAATGGGATATAGATCAATTACAGATATGGATGGGGAAGTGACAGATGGAGTTTAATCCGGGCAAGGATGCAGTGTTGCATTTTGAAAGATCAAATGAAAGGAGAAAGCATACAGTTAATGGTAACCCCTTAGTAGCTTTGAAATACAGAGGAATCTTGGGGTCCAAGTCCATAGTTCACTGAAAGTGGTTCTGCAATTGAATAAAGTGTATAGCATTCTTACCTTCAGTGGTAAGGGTGTTAAGTATGAGAATAAGGAAGTCATGCCACAGCTGTATAAAATTTTGGTCAAACAGTGCTTGAGGTATGTACGCAGTTCTGGTCACCTCATTATAGGAAGGACAAAGAAAGGGTGCCGAAGATATTTACCAGGATTCTGCCCGGATCGGGGGTACCAGCCACAAGGAAAGGTTGGACAAACTTGGGTTGTTCTCGCAGAGTTTCAGAGGCTGATGTGAGAGCTGACGGTGGTTTTTTAAATGATAAAAAGTTCAGATTGAGTTGACAGTCAAAATCCTACCCACAGGGTAGAAATGTGAAACAACAGAGGACATGCTTTTAATTGTTAAAGGGTGATGTTTAAAGGCAATGTGAGGGGCAGATTTTTTTAGCACAGAGCGTGGTATGTGCACAGAATGGATTACAAGGGATAGCAGTGAAAACAGGCAGTCTGGTGGAATTTAAGAGGTGTGTAGATACACATGAATATGATGGGAATGAAGAGATATCAATGAATCACAGGAAGAGGAGATGTAGAATAAATTGGCATATCATTGTGGGCTGAATGGCCTGTCCGGTACTGTACTACGCGTAGTCATAGAAGTTGACAGAGCAGGTTGAGGAAGTAGTTAGAAAAGCAAACAAGATGCAGGGTGCATGGGCAGAACAGTCACAGTGCATCTTCACTGGTGTGGTTACAGCTCAAATATTATGTTCAGTTCTAGGTGCTAGATTTTAGAAAAGATGTAAAAATTTTCAAGAAGATGCAGAAGGCATTTTTAGAACATTTCCAGGAAAGAAGGGCTTTAGTTTTGAGCATAGACTGGAGAGGATTCAAAAAGATTGATTTTTCTGAGAAGGTAAGAGGATAAGGCGTGAGAGAGTAGGACCAATCAAGTGTGACAGTGGAGAAGTGTGTATGGAACTGCAGGAGATGGCAGAGGTACTTAATGAATACTTTGCTTCAGTATTCACTACGGAAAAGGATCTTGGCGATTGTAGGGATGACTTACAGTGGACTGAAAAGCTTGAGCATGTAGATATTAAGAAAGAGGATGTGCTGGAGCTTTTGGAAAGCATCAAGTTGGATAAGTCACCGGGACCGGACGAGATGTACTCCAGGCTACTGTGTGAGGCGAGGGAGGAAATTGCTGAGCCTCTGGCGATGATCTTTTCATCATCAATGGGGACGGGAGAGGTTCTAGAGGACTGGAGGGTTGCGGATGTTATTCCATTATTCAAGAAAGGGAGTAGAGATAGCCCAGGAAATTATAGACCAGTGAGTCTTACTTCAGTGGTTGGTAAGTTGATAGAGAAGATCCTGAGAGGCAGGATTTATGAACATTTGGAGAGGCGTAATATGATTAGGAATAGTCAGCATGGCTTTGTGAAAGGCAGGTCATGCCTTACGAGCCTGATTGAATTTTTTGAGGATGTGACTAAACACATTGATGAAGGTAAAGCAATAGGTGTAGTGTATATGGATTTCAGCAAGGCATTTGACAAGGTACACCATGCAAGGCTTATTGAGAAAGTAAGGAGGCATGGGATCCAAGGAGACATTGCTTTGTGGATCCAGAACTGGCTTGCCCACAGAAGCAAAGAGTGGTTGTAGACGGGTCATATTCGACGTGGAGGTTGGTCACCTGTGGTGTGCCTCAAGGATCTGTTCTGGGACTTTTTTATAAGTGACCTGGAAGAAGAAGTGGAAGGATGAGCTAGTAAATTTGCTGATGACACAAAGGTTGGGGGTGTTGTGGATAGTGTGGAGAGATGTCAGAGGTTACAGCTGGACATTGATAGGATGCAAAACTGGGCTGAGAAGTGGCAGATGGAGTTCAACCCAGATAAGAGTGAGGTGGTTCATTCTGGTAGGTCAAATATGATGGCAGAATATAATATGAATGGTAAGACTTTCGGCAGTGTGGAGGATCAGAGGGATCTTGGGGTCCAAGTCCATAGGACACTCAAAGCTGCTGTGCGGGTTGACTCTGTGGTTAAGAAGGCATATGGTGCATTGGCCTTCATCAATTGTGGAATTGAGTTTAGAAGCCAAAAGGTAATATTGCAGCTATATAGGACCCTGGTCAGACCCCATTTGGAGTACTGTGCTCAGTTCTGTTCGCCTCACTACAGGAAGGATGTGGAAACCATAGAAAGGGTGCAGAGAAGATTTACAAGGATGCCTTATGAGAATAGGTTGAGTAAACTTGGCTTTTTTTCCTTGGAGCGAAGGAGGATGAGAGGCATTGATCGTGTGGATAGTCAAAGGCTTTTTCCCAGGCTGGAATGGCTAGCACTAGAGGGCACAGTTTTAAGATGCTTGGAAGCAGGTACAGAGGAGATGTCAGGGGTAAGTTTTTCACGCAGACAGTGGTGAGTGTGTGGAATGGGCTGCCGGCGACAGTGGTGGAGGTGGATACGATAGGGTCTTTTAAGGGACTCCTGGACAGGCACATGGAGCTTAGAAAAATAGAGGGCTACAGGTAACCCTAGTTAATTTCTAAGGTAGGGACATGTTTGGCACAGCTTTGTGGGCCAAAGAGCCTGTAGGTTTTCTATGTTACTATGTATTGTGTATTGAAGGGGGCTGTACAATAGGTGTGGTTTATATGGACTTCAGTAAGGTCTTTGATGGCCCCATGTGGGTCACTGGTCCAAATGGTTAGGGCCCAGGGAATCCAAAGAGAGTTGACAAAATGGATCCAAAAACAGAGGGTGATGGTGGAGGGTTGTTTTTGAGACTAGTGGTGTTTAACAGGGATAAGTATTAGAACCCATAAGACTATAAGATAAAGGAGCAGAAGTTGGCCATTCGTCCCATCGGGTCTGCTCCGCCATTCTATCATGAGCTGATCCAATCTCCCATTTAGTCCCACTCCCATGCCTTCTCACCATAACCTTTGATGCCCTAGCTACTCAGATACCTATCAATCCCTGCCTTAAATACACCCAATGACTTGGCCTCCACTACCACCTTTGGCAACAAATTCCACAGATTCACCGCCCTCTGGCTAAAAAAATTTCTTCGCATCTCTGTTCTGAATGGGCGCCCTTCAATCTTTAAGTCATGCCCTCTCGTACTAGACTCCGCCATCATGGAAAACAACTTTGCCACATCTATTCTGCCCATGCCTTTCAACATTCGAAATGTTTCTATGAGGTCCCCCCTCATTCTTCTAAACTCCAAGGAGTACAGTCCAAGAGCAGACAAACGTTCCTCATATGTTAACCCTCTCATTCCCGGAATCATTCTAGTGAATCTTCTCTGTACCCTTTCCAACGTCAGCACATCCTTTCTTAAATAAGGAGCCCAAAACTCCAATTGAGGTCTCATCAGCGCCTTATAGAGCCTCAACATCACATCCTTGCTCCTATACTCGATTCCTCTAGAAATGAATGCCAACATTGCATTTGCCTTCTTCACCACCGACTCAACCTGGAGGTTCACCTTAAGGGTATCCTGCACGAGGACTCCCAAGTCCCGTTGCATCTCAGAACTTTGAATTCTCTCCCCACTTAAATAATAGTCCGCTCATTTATTTCTTCTGCTAAAGTGCATAACTATACACTTTCCAACATTGTACTTCATTTGCCACTTCTTTGCCCATTCTTCCAATCTATCCAAGTCTCTCTGCAGACTCTCCGTTTCCTCAGCACTACTGGCCCCTCCACCTACCTTTGTATCATCAGCAAACTTAGCCACAAAGCCACCTATTCCATAATCCAAATCATTGATGTACAAAGTAAAAAGAAGCGGCCCCAACATGGACCCCTGTGGAACACCACTGGTAACCGACAGCCAACCAGAATGGGATCCCTTTATTCCCACTCTCTGTTTCCTGCTGATCAGCCAACGCTCTATCCACGTATGTAACTTTCCCGTAATTCCATGGTCTCTTATCTTGTTTCGCAGCTTCATGTGTGGCACCTTGTCAAAGGCCTTCTGAAAATCCAAATGCACAACATCTGCTGCATCTCCCTTGTCTAGCCTACTTGTAATTTCCACAAAAAATTGCAATAGTTTTGTCAGGCAGGATTTTCCTTTAAGAAAACCATGCTGAGTTCTGCCTATCTTGTCATATGCCTCCAGGTAATCCATAATCTCATCCTTGACAATCAACTCCAACGACTTCCCAACCACCAATGTCAAGCTAACAGGTCTATAATTTCCTTTTTGCTTCCTTGCCCCCTTCTTAAATAGCGGAGTGACATTTGCAATCTTCCAGTCTTCCGGAGCCATGCCAGAATCTATCGACTTTTAAAAGATCATGCCTCCACGATTTCCACAGCTACTTCCTTCAGAACACGAGGGTGCATTCCATCTGGTCCGGGAGATTTATCTACCTTTAGACTATTCAGCTTCCTGAGTACTTTCTCTGTTGTAATTGTGACTGTGCACACTTCTCTTCCCTGGCATCCTTGAATGTCTGGTATGCTGCTGATGTCTTCCTCAGTGAAGACTGATGCAAAATACTCATTCAGTTCCTCTGCCATCTCCTTAACTCCCATTACAATTTCTCCAGCATCATTTTCTATCGGTCCTATATCTACTCTCACCTGTCTTTTACTCTTTATATACTTGAAAAAGCTTTTAGTATCCTCTTTGATATTATTTGCTCACTTCCTTTCATAGTTCATCTTTTCCCTCTTAATTACTTTCTTAGTTTCCTTTTGCAAGCTTTTAAAAACTTCCCAATCCTCTGTCTTCCCACTAATTTTTGCTTCCTTGTATGCCCTCTCCTTTGCTTTAACTTTGGCTTTGACCTCTTTTGATAGCCACGGTTGCATCCTTTTTCCATTCAAAATTTCTTCTTTTTTGGAATATATCTGTCTTGCACCTTCCTCA
Organism: Mobula hypostoma; assembly: GCF_963921235.1. NCBI lineage: Eukaryota > Metazoa > Chordata > Chondrichthyes > Myliobatiformes > Myliobatidae > Mobula > Mobula hypostoma. Next base: position 4,127,787 of record NC_086118.1, on the reverse strand, counting down.
CTTCTTGCATAAACTCCAGCCACTTGGTTGCTTGTATATGAATGTATTGGATGTAGATGTAGATGGCATGATCAGTCAGTGTACAGATGGCGCTAAGATTCACAGAGTTGTTGACACTATGGAATGTAATTTCTATGGACTCAGTATCTAAGGATGTATTGGCCCTGGTCCACAGGAGGTTCACAGGAATGAAAATTTTATCATGATGAGTATTCAATGTTGTTGGGCTGCACTTGATGGAGTTCAAATGATGAAGGGGCATCTCATTAAAATCTATCAGATACTGAAAGTTCTGGATAGATTGGACGTGGAGAGAATGTTTCCTTTAGAAGGAGAATCTAGGATCCTAGGGCACAGCTGCAGAATAAAGGGTTGGCTCTTTAAAACTGAGATAAGAAGGAATTTCATCAGGCAGCGAGTGATGAATCTGTGGAATTTGTTGCCAGAAGGGAATAGAAACCAAGCTATTGAACGTACTTAAAACAGAGGTTGATTGATAATCTCTGGATTAAGGGGAACAAACAAAAGACAGGAAAATGGGGGTTATTAAAACAGAGCCATGATTGAATGGCAAAGCAGACTTGATGGGCTAAATTCTGCACCTATATCTTATGGTCTTATGAAAGTCTTGGGCTATAGGTATCAATGATATTAATGAGTTAGTGAAATGGGCTGAGAAATGGTGGAGTTTAATCTAGAGAAGCGTGAAATGATACATTTTGGAAACACTAAGGAGGCTAGGGCATACACCATGAATTGTAAGTTCCTTGGACATATTGAGGAACAAAGGGACTTTGGTGTACAAGTCCCTTGAAGGTAGATGCATTCTTAAAAAGGCATATGGGATACTGTCTTTCATAATTGGAGCATTGAATACAAGAACAGGGAGGTTATGTTCCCACGTTCTGAAATGTTGACCCAACCTCAGCTGGAGTACTGCATGTGAATCTGGTCATAACAATGAAGAGTGAAGTGGAGTTTCAGCACCATATTAGCTGGAATGTTTAGTTACGAGGGGCTGGAGAAGCTACGTATGTCTTCCCTGGAGCAGAGGAGGTTAAGGAGGTCAAGATCATTAGGGGTATAGATAGGGTAGACCACAGGAATCCTTTCCCCATATCAGAGTTGATTAAAACTACAGGAAATAGAATTAGGATAAGGGAAACGTGATTTATAGGGGAAACTTTTTGACATAGTGAATGAAGAGCACAGGTGGAGAGAGTGTAGAACTAGAGTTGCTGACAGCATTTAAGAGGTGTCTGGATGACCATTTACTGTAAATTGTGTGGGGATCGATGATTACGGGCCATGTGCTGGAGAATAGGATTAATGCACATGGAACCCACTGATCAGCATGGCTGGCATTCGCTGTACGGCCTGTTTCCACGCAGTATGACTCTACGACAAATGAACTGTTCACCAACCTAACCAAACAGGGGTTGTTCTCATCACAACAATGTACGGTACGCTTAAGATCAGAGAGACACAATACATTGTCGGAAGAGCTAAAACCCGAGGGATAAAGAATGAAGATAATTGGCAAAAGGGATATGAGGAAAACCTTGATTACACAGAATCTTCAGCAGTCACGCATTGTAAGATGTTGCTGTTCGTACCATGTACCACATACAGTATTCCCAGAACAGTGCTAATTTCCTTTTACTAATTTCTTAATTATACTCCTAAAGTCTCCTCTGCCTCCTTACTTATTAAGGAAAGGTAATCAAGACCAATTAATATAATGAGAGAAGAAAATAAATTGTTTTATTTTCAAAATGACGTATGGCAAACCTAAATACAAGCAATTAATGTAAGATACATTAAATAGCAGTTGAAACACAGAAGAACATAAATGAGAAGTGATATTAATGGAATGAAACATTAAGAATATATTATAGAAATTCGAGGGAAACCATCCAGAAGCACACTTAATTATTAATTATCCCTCCCCCCCGCACCTATCCACCAGTCTAAATATTCACTCCCTCTTCCACCAGTGAACAGAGGCTGCATGGGTATATATAATACATCTACAAATGCACCAGCCTACTCTGATAGTTTTCACTGAGAAAAAAGAATCAAAGGTGGGAAAGGGTTCATTGCTAATGTACTGATTTCTCTGTGGCTACAGTGTTCGGGTTATGGATAGAGAATATGCTCTGGCCAATGAGGGGAGTTGTTTATCTTTCTTATAGAAACATAGAAACATAGAAAATAGGTGCAGGAGTAGGCCATTCGGCCCTTCGAGACTGCACCGCCATTTATTATGATCATGGCTGATCATCGAACTCAGAACCCCGCCCCAGCCTTCCCTCCATACCCCCTGACCCCCGTAGCCACAAGGGCCATATCTAACTCCCTCTTAAATATAGCCAATGAACTGGCCTCAACTGTTTCCTGTGGCAGAGAATTCCACAGATTCACCACTCTCTGTGTGAAGAAGTTTTTCCTAATCTCGGTCCTAAAAGGCTTCCCCTCTATCCTCAAACTGTGGCCCCTCGTTCTGGACTTCCCCAACATCGGGAACAATCTTCCTGCATCTAGCCTGTCCAATCCCCTTAGGATTTTATACGTTTCAATCAGATCCCCCCTCAATCTTCTAAATTCCAACGAGTACAAGCCCAGTTCATCCAGTCTTTCTTCATATGAAAGTCCTACCATCCCAGGAATCAATCTGGTGAACCTTCTTTGTACTCCCTCTATGGCAAGGACGTCTTTCCTCAGATTAGGGGACCAAAACTGCACACAATACTCCAGGTGTGGTCTTACCAAGGCCTTGTACAACTGCAGTAGTACCTCCCTGCTCCTGTACTCGAATCCTCTCGCTATAAATGCCAGCATACCATTCGCCTTTTTCACCGCCTGCTGTACTTGCATGCCCACTTTCAATGACTGGTGTATAATGACACCCAGGTCTCGTTGCACCTCCCTTTTTCCTAATCGGCCACCATTCAGATAATAATCTGTTTTCTTATTTTTGCCACCAAAGTGGATAACTTCACATTTATCCACATTAAATTGCATCTGCCATGAATTTGCCCACTCACCCAACCTATCCAAGTCACCCTGCATCCTCTTAGCATCCTCCTCACAGCTAACACTGCCACCCAGCTTCGTGTCATCCGCAAACTTGGAGATGCTGCATTCAATTCCCTCATCCAAGTCATTAATATATATTGTAAACAACTGGGGTCCCAGCACTGAGCCTTGCGGTACCCCACTAGTCACTGCCTGCCATTCTGAAAAGGTCCCGTTTATTCCCACTCTCTGCTTCCTGTCTGCTAACTAATTCTCCACCCACACCAACACCTTACCCCCAATATCGTGTGCTTTAAGTTTGCACACTAATCTCCTGTGTGGGACCTTGTCAAAAGCCTTTTGAAAATCCAAATATACCACATCCACTGGTTCTCCCCTATCCACTCTACTAGTTACATCCTCAAAAAATTCTATGAGATTCGTCAGACATGATTTTCCTTTCACAAATCCATGCTGACTTTGTCCGATCATTTCACCGCTTTCCAAATGTGTTGTTATCACATCCTTGATAACTGACTCCAGCAGTTTCCCCACCACCGACGTTAGGCTAACCGGTCTATAATTCCCCGGTTTCTCTCTCCCTCCTTTTTTAAAAAGTGGGGTTACATTAGCCACCCTCCAATCCTCAGGAACTAGTCCAGAATCTAACGAGTTTTGAAAAATTATCACTAATGCATCCACTATTTCTTGGGCTACTTCCTTAAGCACTCTAGGATGCAGACCATCTGGCCCTGGGGATTTATCTGCCTTCAATCCCTTCAATTTACCTAACACCACTTCCCTACTAACATGTATTTCGCTCAGTTCCTCCATCTCACTGGACCCTCTGCCCCTACTATTTCTGGAAGATTATTTATGTCCTCCTTAGTGAAGACAGAACCAAAGTAGTTATTCAATTGGTCTGCCATGTCCTTGCTCCCCATAATCATTATGTGGCGGAGAGAAGGGATTTCACGGGCTTTTGGTTCGGGAGAAGATGCCAGAACAGGGAAGTCGTAGACTGCAGGACTGAGCAGACTTGGAATGGAGTCGGGAGTTGACGACGGCCGGGCGAAATCGATGGAGAACGAACAGATGGAAAACCGTGAGCTCCAACGTGCGCATTAGATTTTTTCATTACAGTGGGACCTTTTCCTTTTTCTTTTTGTTTTCTTTGCTAGCTCTATAGTCAAATTAAGAATTATAAAGCTCAATTGTTTAATTGCATATTGCGTACTGTTTGGTACGGAGTTGTAACAGGGGACACATCAGGAAGCATCCATCCAAACAAGATTTCTCAAGTTTGGCCCTAGATTAATGCAGGTGGCTGAACCTGATGGTCACAAAGGATTTACAGAATAATTGATCCTGGGACTTCTGGTATTTACAATACATAGAGTTAACCATCTGAATTAGAATTTTTAATCTTTCTGTTGATGTAAAACTCCACAGGCAAGTGATAACATGAAGATCAATTCCTATTTTAGATCCATCACTGATGCAATGGATTTCCACGTGGCTTGAGTACAAGAGTTTGGAGATTGCACAATCTAAAATCACCTTCCATGATAAGAGATACAGCCTATTTTGCTTTTGTCTTCTAAACACCAGTTGATCTTCAGATGAACCTGGGTGCTTTGTTCTTGGATTGTAACCACATACTGTAATCTCTACTCAACCAGAAGAGCAGAGCTTTGGCTTAATCATTCATCCAAGCAATAGATAGTACCTGATTTTGCCAAATATCTAGGATCAGATGAAATCAGTGCAAAAGATCAAACTTGCACATACAGTACTTTACCGCCAATGGATTCTTCTCCACTCCCTATACCTAGTTACTTTGAAGTGAATGAATACAGGAAAGATACCAGCATGGACAGAGATTGACTGACTAGCAGAAGGCCAAAAGTAGAAATAAAGGAAGTCCCTTCTGGCTGGATGTCAAAGACTAGCGATTTTCTGTCGTGGTTGGTGTCGGGTCTGCTACTATTCACATTGTATGTTCATGATCTGATGACGGAATTGATGTCTCTCTGGTCACGTCTGCAGATAGGTGAAGCAGCAGGTAGTGCTGAGGGAGCAGGGAGTTCAGCAGAAGGTTTTGGACAGATTAGGAGAATACGTGAAGAAGTGGCAGCTGAAATACAGTGTAGGGAATGGTGTGGTCATCTACTTTGGTAAAAAGAATAAAAGTGTACACTAGTTTCTAAACAGGAAGCATATTTAGAAATCAAATGTGCAAAGGGATTTTGGAGTCCTCGTGCAGGATTCCCGAAAGGTTAACTTGTAGGTTGAGTTGGTGGTAAGGAAGACAAATGTAATTCATTTCTTTATTTAAATTTTATTTTTATTTGGATAAGGTATTCACAAGTAACACACAAACTTTTTTTTACATATATAAACTTTTCCATTTTTTATGTGAGTAAATCTATATTAATTTGTACATTCGCAAGTGCACATTGAGATAATATAGAAAATAATTAGGCACTCAAATAGACGTTTATGTGCAATTGTAATTCCACTCTATTAAACTAATAATAATAGTTGTTATAAAAATATTAATAATAGTGGTTGAATACTAATTTCCATGTATCTCTTCTGGTCCATTTCTTTCTGGTCCAAAATTTCCCCAGATCTTTTCTTTGCTTGTATTAATTCCACATTTTCCAAAGAAAAGAACAGTAAACATTCCAGCCGAGGGTGCTTACATTAACACTATTATTACATTGGTGAGACAACAGTATAAACTATTCGGAGTGTCATCTAAAGTCTGCTCGCTCTGGGGTTATAAATTCAATCCATTTATTCCAAATTTGATAAAATTTTTCCTTTTGATTTCTCAGAGAGTAGGTCATCTTTTCCATTTTAAATATTTCCAAAATGATTTCATGCCAGTCTTCTAATGTAGGTGATGTTGGGTTTAACCACTTTCTGGTGATTGATTTCTTACTTGCCGCTAAGAGGGCCTGCAGCAGCTTCATATCTTTCTTCAGTTCCAAAGACAAAACATGCCCCAAGCAGAGAGTCTCAAAGTTCAGAGGTAGTTGAGTCTTAAATACCTTAACTAATGTTCTGTGAATATAAACTTAATTTAGAGCAATCCCAAAAAATATGGAAATGATTTGCCTCCTTGGAACCACACCTTCTCCACCACGCCACGTTTGTGTCTTTATATATTTCCTGGTATGGGGTCTTGAAGTATCTTATAATATTTTTCCAACAATGTTCTCTCCAAATCAAAGAGTTAGTCGAAGACCACTGGAAGCTGCATATTTTCCCCCAAGCCTCCTCTGAAAGTACCAATCCCGCTTCTTTCTCCCACTTCTCTTTAATATACAATGTGTTTTCATTTTTGGCATGAGAGAGGGCATTATATAATCCAGAAATTGATTTACTTGGTATTGAACTGTAAGCTGAATTCAGAATCTTGAAAAATTCTAATTCTACTGTTGATAAGTCTGTATATCTACAACTCTGGTTAACATGATGTCGTACTTGAAGGTACCTAAAAAAGTCATTGTGTTCTAGGCCATGTTTGTCGTTCAGGGATTGAAAACTTTGTAATACACTTTTATATGTGAGTGAGAGGTAGGTTGTAAGACCTTTCTTTATCCACCGTTCAAATCTTTTATCTCCTCTGCTGGGAAGCACACCATCTGAAAAGTTTTAACATGTTATTGATTCCACATGAATTAGCCACCTTCTGCCATACTTTTAATGTGAGATTTATCCAGCTGTTTTTAATCTTTTCCAATTGGGCCATCAATCCTTTGTCCACTATTGAGGCCTGTAGAGGAAAACTGTCAATCAATCCAAATTCTATTTCCTTCCATCTAGCCTTATATTCCCTATTACACCAATATAACAGAGGGGTTATCTGTGAAGCATAAAAATAAATTCTCAAACAAGGAAGAGCCATACCTCCTCCTTCCTTCCCTAACTGTAAGGTGTTAAATCCGATTCTAGGTTTCTTTCCTTGCCAGATAAAGCGGGAAATCCATTTGTCCCATTCCCTGAATTGATTATCATCCACCTCCACAGATGAAGTCCGGAAAAGGTAAAGTAACTGAGGGAGAATATTCATTTTTATGGTATTTATCCTTGAATTTAAACTGAAAAGGGGGATAAGATTCCACCTATGTATATCTGCCTTTATCTCTGAAATTAATAGCCCATAATTTACCTGTGACAATGTTGAAAGATCTTTTGGCAGGGTTATTCCTAAATATTTAAATGATTTAGCTTCCTGCTTAAGATCATGTGTATCCTGCAGTTTTTTGCATGCTGTATAATTTAAGGACAAAACCTACGTTTTCTTTACATTAATTTTATAACCTGATATTTTCCCGAACTCATCCAACAGTGTAAATAATCCTATAAATGATTCTTCTGGTTCACTCAAATTGACTAAACCGTCATCTGCGAATAGCGCCACCTTCTGTTTAATCCCTACCACCTTGATACATTTTACAATTTCGCTCTGTCTTATTAGTTGAGCAAGAGGTTCAATGTATAGTGAAAAAAGGAGAGGAGAAATTGGGCATCTCTGTCTAGTTCCTCCCTCTAAAATAAAAGAGTCAGCGAGGTCCCCATTTATCTTAATTCAAGCTGCAGGGCTGTCATATAAAGTCTGGATTACTTTAATAAACTTTTCTTGAAAGCCAAATCTTCCTAACACTCTGTATAGGAGTATCCAACTAACTGAATCAGAAGCTATCTCAGCATCTAATCCCACTACCATTGCCTCTGACGAAGTCCTGACAAAGGGTCTCAGCCCCAAACGTCGACTGTACCTCTTCCTAGAGATGCTGCCTGGCCTGCTGCGTTCACCAGCAACTTTGATGTGTGTTGCTTGAATTTCCAGCATCTGCAGAATTCCTTGTGTTTACCATTGTCTCTGTCCCATTCTTAACCTGTCCTAGTATGTGTGTAAAGTTCTCCTTATGTTGTCCTGAGTTTGTCTTTGCTGGATGAATCCAGACTGGTCTAAGTGGATGAGGCCTGGTAGAAGCTTTTCCAGTCTACGGGCTAATATAGATGTAAATAATTTGTAGTCCAAATTAAGAACACTGACTGGCCGGTAATTACCACATTCTAGTTTATCTTTACCCTCTTTAGGAATAACTGAGATAGTCGCCTCTCTCCAGGAAGGTGGAGTTTCTCCTCTCTGTTAGATCCAATTAAAGGTGTTAAGTAATAATGGAACTAACTGAGACTTCAGCGATTTGTACAACTCTGAGGTAAACCCATCAGAGCCTAGAGACTTCCCAGCCTTTATTCTAGAGATGGCCGCGTTCAGTTCTTTGGCAGTTACTGGTTCAAATAGGCATTCATTTTGTAAATCTGTGAGCTTGGGTAAGTCTAAAGAATTCAGAAAGTGTCTATTTAGGGCTCATTGGAGGCCTGGGGTTGAGAGTACGGCTCTCGATAATATGTTTCAAAACTCTCTTGAATTTTTCCTATTGTATTCTCCACAAGCTTTGTTTTTGGATTCTTTATGAGGGATGAGGTGCTGAAAGGAGAATATAGGGAGCTAGGAAGGGAGTTGAGAAAAAGGACCGCAAAGGTAGTAATCTCGGGATTACTGCCTGTGCCACGCAACAGTGAGAATAGGAATGCGATGAGGTGGAGGATAAATGCGTGGCTGAGGGATTGGAGCAGGAGGCAGGGATTCAAGCTTTTGGATCATTGGGACCTCTTTTGGCGCAGGCGTGACCTGTACAAAAAGGACGGGTTACACTTGAATCCTAGGGGGACCAATATCCTGGCAGGGAGATTAGCAGGGGCTACTGAGGTGACTTTAAACTAGAATGGTTGGGGGGTGGGAATCAAATTAAAGAGGCTAGGCGTGAGGAGGTTAGTTCACAACAGAGGGATGGGAACCAGTGCAGAGAGACAGAGGGGTGTAAAGTGAGGGTAGAAGCAAAAAGTACAAAGGAGAAAAGTAAAAGTGGCAGGCCGACAAATCCAGGGCAAGCATTAAAAAGGGCCACTTTTCAACATAATTGTATAAGGGCTAAGAGAGTTGTAAAAGAGCGCCTGAAGGCTTTATGTGTCAATGCAAGGAGCATTCATAATAAGGTGGATGAATTGAAAGTGCAGATTGTTATTAATGATTATGATATAGTTGGGATCACAGAGACATGGCTCCAGGGTGACCAGGGATGGGAGCTCAACGTTCAGGGATATTCAATATTCAGGAGGGATAGACATGAAGGAAGGGGAGGTGGGGTGGCGTTGCTGGTTAAAGAAGAGATTAACGCAATAGATAGGAAGGACATAAGCCGGGAAGATGTGGAATCGATATGGGTAGAGCTGCGTAACACTAAGGGGCAGAAGACGCTGGTGGGAGTTGTGTACAGGCCACCTAACAGTAGTAGTGAGGTCGGAGATGGTATTAAACAGGAAATTAGAAATGTGTGCAATAAAGGAACAGCAGTTATAATGGGTGACTTGAATCTACATGTAGACTGGGTGAACCAAATTGGTAAAGGTGCTGAGGAAGAGGATTTCTTGGAATGTATGCGGGATGGTTTTTTGAACCAACATGTCGAGGAACCAACTAGAGAGCAGGCTATTCTGGACTGGGTTTTGAGCAATGAGGAAGGGTTAATTAGCGATCTTGTCGTGAGAGGCCCCTTGGGTAAGAGTGACCATAATATGGTGGAATTCTTCATTAAGATGGAGAGTGACATAGTTAATGCAGAAACAAAGGTTCTGAACTTAAAGAGGGGTAACTTTGAAGGTATGAGACGTGAATTAGCTAAGATAGACTGGCAAATGACACTTAAAGGATTGACGGTGGATATGCAATGGCAAGCATTTAAAGGTTGCATGGATGAACTACAACAATTGTTCATCCCAGTTTGGCAAAAGAATAAATCAAGGAAGGTAGTGCACCCGTGGCTGACAAGAGAAATTAGGGATAGTATCAATTCCAAAGAAGAAGCATACAAATTAGCCAGAGAAAGTGGCTCACCTGAGGACTGGGAGAAATTCAGAGTTCAGCAGAGGAGGACAAAGGGCTTAATTAGGAAGGGGAAAAAAGATTATGAGAGAACACTGGCAGGGAACATAAAAACGGACTGTAAAAGCTTTTATAGATATGTAAAAAGGAAAAGACTGGTAAAGACAAATGTAGGTCCCCTGCAGACAGAAACAGGTGAATTGATTATGGGGAGCAAGGACATGGCAGACCAATTGAATAATTACTTTGGTTCTGTCTTCGCTAAGGAGGACATAAATAATCTTCCAGAAATAGTAAGGGACAGAGGGTCCAGTGAGATGGAGGAACTGAGCGAAATACATGTTAGTAGGGAAGTGGTGTTAGGTAAATTGAAGGGATTGAAGGCAGATAAATCCCCAGGGCCAGATGGTCTGCATCCTAGAGTGCTTAAGGAAGTAGCCCAAGAAATAGTGGATGCATTAGTGATAATTTTTCAAAACTCGTTAGATTCTGGACTAGTTCCTGAGGATTGGAGGGTGGCTAATGTAACCCCACTTTTTAAAAAAGGAGGGAGAGAGAAACCGGGGAATTATAGACCGGTTAGCCTAACGTCGGTGGTGGGGAAACTGCTGGAGTCAGTTATCAAGGATGTGATAACAGCACATTTGGAAAGCGGTGAAATGATCGGACAAAGTCAGCATGGATTTGTGAAAGGAAAATCATGTCTGACGAATCACATAGAATTTTTTGAGGATGTAACTAGTAGAGTGGATAGGGGCGAACCAGTGGATGTGGTATATTTGGATTTTCAAAAGGCTTTTGACAAGGTCCCACACAGAAGATTAGTGTGCAAACTTAAAGCACATGGTTTTGGGGGTAAGGTATTGGTGTGGGTGGAGAATTGGTTAGCAGACAGGAAGCAAAGAGTGGGAATAAACAGGACCTTTTCAGAATGGCAGGCGGTGACTAGTGGGGTACCGCAAGGCTCAGTGCTGGGACCCCAGTTGTTTACAATATATATTAATGACTTGGATGAGGGAATTAAATGCAGCATCTCCAAGTTTGCGGATGACACGAAGCTGGGTGGCAGTGTTAGCAGTGAGGAGGATGCTAAGAGGATGCAGGGTGACTTGGATAGGTTAGGTGAGTGGGCAAATTCATGGCAGATGCAATTTAATGTGGATAAATGTGAAGTTATCCACTTTGGTGGCAAAAATAGGAAAACAGATTATTATCTGAATGGTGGCCGATTAGGAAAAGGGGAGGTGCAACGAGACCTGGGTGTCATTATACACCAGTCATTGAAAGTGGGCATGCAGGTACAGCAGGCGGTGAAAAAGGCGAATGGTATGCTGGCATTTATAGCGAGAGGATTCGAGTACAGGAGCAGGGAGGTACTACTGCAGTTGTACAAGGCCTTGGTGAGACCACACCTGGAGCATTGTGTGCAGTTTTGGTCCCCTAATCTGAGGAAAGACATCTTTGCCATAGAGGGAGTACAAAGAAGGTTCACCAGATTGATTCCTGGGATGGCAGGACTTTCATATGAAGAAAGACTGGATGAACTGGGCTTGTACTCGTTGGAATTTAGAAGATTGAGGGGGGATCTGATTGAAACGTATAAGATCCTAAAGGGATTGGACAGGCTAGATGCAGGAAGATTGTTCCCGATGTTGGGGAAGTCCAGAACGAGGGGCCACCGTTTGAGGATAGAGGGGAAGCCTTTTAGGACCGAGATTAGGAAAAACTTCTTCACACAGAGAGTGGTGAATCTGTGGAATTCTCTGCCACAGGAAACTGTTGAGGCCAGTTCATTGGCTATATTTAAGAGGGAGTTAGATATGGCCCTTGTGGCTATGGGGGTCAGGGGGTATGGAGGGAAGGCTGGGGCGGGGTTCTGAGTTGGATGATCAGCCATGATCATAATAAATGGCGGTGCAGGCTCGAAGGGCCGAATGGCCTACTCCTGCACCTATTTTCTATGTTTCTATGTTTCTATGTTTATTTTATGAATTGTATTGTCTGCTGCTTGTTTACGTAATTTATATGCTAATAATCTAGCTGATTTTCCTCCTACTTCGTAATTCTTTTGTCTCAGTAAAGTAAGTTTCTTTGAGTTTCCAATGTGTATATATCATCAATTTCACTTTTCACTTTCTTAATTTCCTTTTTTAAATTAGAACTAATTTTGTTGCTATCTACAAGTTGAAGTTGTTTTAATTTTCCTTGAGGGTCTGCTAATATTTGTACATTGAATTTTTTCGTGTGAGTAGTAATGGAAATATTCCCTCTCAGTACAGCTTTCAATGTATCCCATAAGATCACTGGTGATGTTTCTCCCGTGTCATTAGGGTCTAAGTATTCTTTGATTTCTCCATTACTTTCAGGTTATTGAGTGTATGTGAATTTAACCTCCATCATGTTTTCCTCATCTTCCTTTCCAGAATTAGAGTCATAGGGACTGGACTATGGTCATTAGTATTCATTTCAAAAGGACTAGAATGTAAAAGTGCTGAGGCTTTATAAGGCTTTGGTCAGACTGCACATAGAGTATTGTGAGCATTTTGTTTCCCTTATCTAGGAAAGGATGTGGTGGCATTGGGGAGCGTCCAGAAGAGATTTAAAAGAATGATCCTAGGAATGAAAGGGGTAAGATATGAAGAGTGTTTGATAACTCTGGGGCTATACTCTGAGTTTAGAAGAATGAGGGGGATCTCATTGAAACCTACAGAATACTGAAAGGCCTTGATTGAGTGGATATGGAAAGGATGTTTCCGTTAGTGGGAGAGTCTAGGACCAAAAGGCACAGCCTCAGAATAGAAGGATGTCCCTTTAGAAAAGAGATAAGGGGAAAATTCTTTAGCTAGAGGATGGTGAGTCTGTGAAATTCATTGCCAGAGTCGGCAGTGGAGGCAACATCATTGGGTATATTTAAAGTAGAGGTTGATAGGTTCTTAATTAGTGAGGGCATCCACGGTTATGGGGAGAAGGCAGTCAATGGAGTTGAGAAGGATAATCAATCATCCATGATCGAATTGCAGAGTAAACTCAATGGGCAGAGTGGCCTAACTCTGCTCCTATGTCTTATAGTCTCATGGTCAAATGAAACTATGGCTCAGACGTGGTTGTGAAGTGCAGCTGCTCTTACGTTAGTAAGTTTAGCCGAGTGGCAGAGAATTCAACCCTGCTGATCTCCTGTTAATGTTCGTTTCTTCACTGCCTGCTGATTGTGACTACAGTGTGTGCTACTTACGAGAGGCACAACAACACCTTCCAAATCTACAGCTTCTAGGACTAAAGATAAGGTGGTAGGTACCTGAGAATGATCTTGAATCCAAGTGATAAGCCCTGCTGAATTGAGTAAAGATTAGAAGTGTGGTACTGACTGGATCATCTGTTTTAGTGATTGTTGGCCAGCACTCTGGAACAAGCAATCCTATCCTTTTCTGAATTAGTGCAATAAGATTTGTTACATTCACTCAACAGGACAGTTATGGGTCCTAGTTATTGCTTCAGTATTGCACTGGGGAGACAGGTTGGATTAAATGTCTGAGAAATCACAATATATATGAGAATGGTACTGTAGTGTGAAAGTGAAACTCGCGGACCTTGATCATGCTCAGAGACAAGGAAAATGCTTGCTTTCACAACGAGAAGGGGATCAAGGAAAAAGCACACTGGAGAAGAAAAGATTGATCTCAGGACATTCCAAACTGTGTCTCTTCCAAAAAGCCACCCAAAGGGCCAGCACTGAGGCTGTATAGAGACAAGGAGCACCTTGTGGAACACACACAAAGTGCTAGAGGAACTCAGTAGGTCAGGCAGCATCTATGGAGGAGAATAAGTGGCCAATGTTTTGGGCAGAGACCCTTCATCGAAGGCTTTTGGACCAGGGCTGGAGTGACAACTGTCATGAAATTGAGAACAATAAAGAGGCAAATAATATTTTGGCAACATTAACATCTCCCACCTTAGAATGTAACATTTACATTAAATGCAATATTATTTACCTGATATTAGCTTCCAATTTTTTTCCAGATAAATGGCAAAAACTGACATTTAAGTGCACTTGATTGCTGTAATGGGTACCATAGTATTTGCACAGTGCAAAGAAGAGTGTATTTATTTTCTTGTATGCTTCAATGAATGAATCAACAATGGTTAGGAGCACAGTGTCCCAGGGAGAGCTAACACAAGTGTCAGCTGCAATCTACTGCTCCTTCACCGAGTGTACGTGACCTTGGTTCTGGAGGTCAGTCACTGCACATTGAACTGTTTCCATGAAGTTTAGCTTCACTCCTGTTGAAGGTCTGCTGATGATGTAGTACAAGCTTGCAGCAAGAAAATTTGTCAAAGGTGTGCCGCAATGATGCCAATCCAAACAGCTTAAAGATCAAAGGTTCACTTATTATCAAAATATACAACTCTGAAATTCTTCAGTTCTCCGGGTAGCCATGAAACCAAGAAAGAAAAGACAGGTAGCATGATCGGTAACCCTCAATTCCCACCTCTCACAAAAAAAGGACAAAAACGGAACAGGCACATTCATAGTCATAGTCTTACTTTATTGATCCCGGGGGAAATTGGTTTTCGTTACAGTTGCACCATAAATAATTAAATAGTAATAAAACCATAACTAGTTAAATAATAATATGTAAATTATGCCAGGAAGTAAGTCCAGGACCAGCCTATTGGCTCAAAGTGTCTGACCCTCCAAGGGAGGAGTTGTAAAGTTTGATGGCCACAGGCAAGAATGACTTCCTATGACGCTCTGTGTTGCATCTCGGTGGAATGAGTCTCTGGCTGAATGTACTCCTGTGCCCACCCAGTACATTATGTAGTGGATGGGAGACATTGTCCAAGATGGAATGCAACTTGGACAGCATCCTCTTTTCAGACACCACCGTCAGAGAGTCCAGTTCCATCCCCACAACATCACTGGCCTTACGAATGAGTTTGTTGACTCTGTTGGTGTCTGCTACCCTCAGCCTGCTGCCCCAGCACACAACAGCAAATATGATCGCACTGGCCACCACAGACTCGTAGAACTTCCTCAGCATCGTCCGGCAGATGTTAAAGGACCTCAGTCTCCTCAAATCCCCAAATCCCTACTCCCACATTAAAACAAGCAAAATGGATCAGACACATCGCTCACCCTCTGCACTCACTTCAAAGCTTCAATCTCCCTCGTCACTTTAATCGGCGAACATTAGAAGCTCTAATCAGATCAGAATCAGGTTTATTATCACTGGCATGTGATGTGAAATTTGTTAACTTAGCAGCAGCAGTTCAATGCAATACATAATATAGAAGAAAAAAAACAAAATATAATAATAATGGTAAATAAATGAGTAAATCAATTACAGTATATGTATATTGAATAGATAAAAAAATCATGTAAAAAACAGAAATAATATATATTTAAAAAGTGAGGTAGTGTCCAAGGGTTCAATGTCCATTTAGGAATCAGATGGCAGAGGGGAAGAAGCTGTTCCTGAATCACTGAGTGTGTGCCTTCAGGCTTCTGTACCTCCTACCTGTTGGTAACAGTGAGAAAAGGGCTTGCCCTGGGTGCTGGAGGTCCTTAATAATGGACGCTGCCTTTCTGATACACCGCTCCCTGAAGATGTCCTGGGTACTTTGTAGGCTAGTATCCAAGATGGAGCTGACTGAATTTACAACCCTCTGTAGCTTCTTTCAGTCCTGTGCAGTAGCCCCTCCGTACCAGACAGTGATGCAGCCTGTCAGAATGCTCTCCACAGTACAACTATAGAAGTTTTTGAGTGTATTTGTTGACATGCCAAATCTCTTCAAACTCCTAATGAAGTATAGCCGCTGTCTTGCCTTCTTTATAGCTGCATCGATATGTTGAGACCAGGTTAGATCCTCAGAGATATTGACACTCAGGAACTTGAAACTGCTCACTCTGTCCATTTTTGATCCCTCTACGAGGATTGGTATGTGTTCCTTCGTATTATCGATTCACAACCAGCTCTTTCATCTTACTGACGTTGAGTGCCAGGTCGTTGCTGTGACACCACTCCACTAGTTGGCATATCTCACTCCTGTACGCCCTCTCCATAGAAACCATAGAAAAACTACAGCACAGAAACAGGCCTTTTGGCCCTTCTTGGCTGTGCCAAACCATTTTCTGCCTAGTCCCACTGATCGCCACACGGACCATATCCCTCCATACACCTCCCATCCATGTATCTGTCCAATTTATTCTTAAATGTTACAAAAGATCCCGCATTAACCACCTCATCTGGCAGCTCATTCCACACTCCCACCACTCTCTGTGTGAAGAAGCCCCCCTAATGTTCCCTTTAAACTTTTCCCCCCTCACCCTTAACCCATGTCCTCTGGTTTTTTTCTCCCCTTGCCTCAGTGGAAAAAGCCTGCTTGCATACGCTCTGTCCATACCCATCATAAATCTCCCCTCATTCTTCTACGCCCCAGGGAATAAAGTCCTAACCTATTCAACCTTTCTCTGTAACTGAGTTTCTCAAGTCCTGGCAACATCCTTGTAAACCTTTTGTCACCACCTGAGATTCTACCAACAGTGGTTGTATCATCAGCAAATTTGTAGATGGTATTTAAGCTATGCCTAGCCACACAGTCATGGGTATACAGAGAGTAGAGCAGTGGGCTAAGCACACACTCCTGAGGTGCGCCAGTGTTGACCTGTGAGGAGGATATGTTATCATCAATCCACACAGACTGTGGTCTTCTGGTTAGGAAATGGAGCCAAGCATCACCTTGCACCCCATCCTACAGCCACGAAGTTTGCGTACCTTGCCTCTGCCTCCTGGAATCCTCCAGAGAGTGCAGAGGACTGGAACACCCAAACGATCTCCAAACTTCTGCGCTTGCCCTGATGTTTCAATCACCCTCGTCGCTTTAATTGGTGAACAATGGAAGCTATAGTCGGTGAAATGGGATCAAACCTCAGCTCGTGCACCATCCTGCAGCCTTCTCACCACGCGGTTCGCTCACACTGCCTCTGCCCCCGACCCCCCAATTCCTCTCGGAGACTGCAGAGTGCTGAAGCACCCAAACTATCTCCAAACAGCAAAACACAGGCTCCAACAGTTCCAGCATCACTTTCAAGATGAGAACCAAATGTAAAAGGCATAAAAGGAGTGAAAAAGATGGTTTCATGATCTATCCAGAAGATGTTGGCCAAAGGAAGGTTGGATGCAGGTGCCACCTTGACTGGAAGTCAACCATCGGAAGTTTTCACTGTTATTGGCTCTACCATAGTCTTGTCGGTCACAATCACATCACGTATAAAATATAAAACGGAGATGAATTTGAAGATTGTGCACTATGGCATCTTCTGTCCAATGGAGTGAAAGCCTTCAGTGAGGTCGAGAAAAGCGAAATGCAGTGATTAGTGTTCCCTTCCAAATTTCTCTGGATTATGCCAGCTGTTCCTCTAAGACGTACAGAGTTCACGCTGATTGAGGATGCAGTTGCTCAGCCACTGGGTGATAGCATTTGAAGAAGAATTAGGGGGTGGAGCCTAGAAGACAACGGCATCTAACGGCGACTCCTTTGCTTGCTTTTCAGAAAGGTTCTTTTGAAGACATGACCTGGAGTTACACGCTGACTTCATTTTGTGGGAATGGGACCCGCTCTCCGGGTCTCACGACTAGCCATTATTGGATATACCAAGGACGCAGCCTAGAAGATTAGCGTGCCTTCAGAATTTCAGGATTTTGGGGCTCTGGAAGCGGGTGGACATGAGGTCAATGCCTCTATGGGAAATCGGTGTGTCATGTGAGATGGAAGATCAAAAGCAGCAAGCTGGCTGCTGGCTGTGTGCCCAGAGACCCGAGTTCCTTGGTCACAGGGCTCGGAAAAAGCGACAGAACGGACCTTTATCATCGTAAATCAGCAAGTTGTTTGTTACGTCTCCCCTCTCGCTGTGAAACGGAGACATCTCTTTTTCCATTATTAGGGAGAGAGAGAGCCCGTGGTATGTCAAATTACCGGGTGAAGGAGTAGTCTTTGGGGTACTGCAAGTCTGTGTCTTTATTGATGCTTTACTGCATGCTTGAGTGCTCGGTAGGGGGGCACCAATGCTTTTTTTGATGATGGGGGAGTGGGATCATTGCTTTGCTGCTGCTTACACGTTGGAAGGGGGGAGCTGGGGGGACGGTTTTGGGTTCTAACATTTAACTGTCATACATTCTTTGGGGCATTCCTCTGTTTTCGTGGATGGTTGTGAAGCAAAAGAATTTCAGGATGTATATTGTATACATTTCTCTGACATTAAATGTACCTTTGAAACCTTGCTGATGAGTTTCCCTGGGATAAACAGGAGTTTGCACTTTCCTCTCTTGGAGATAATCACAGTCACAACCTCCCTGAGGTCCTTCAGATTGTCTGTAATCCATAATTTACAACTGAGCAAACTCGTATCAATGCTCTCTCCAAAGCTAGCATTCCCGAAGTTACATTCAGTTGCTACCATTGGGTAGAGCTTACCACAGACCCTGAAGCAGAAACTCTATTCCAATCACTATCATGGGAAAAAGGGTACTGGGTGGACAGAGCAGAAGATTCAAAGAGATGCTCAAAGTTTCCTTGAGGAAGTGCAATAACCCACAGTGATTCTGAGAATCCCTGGCCATGGCAGCTTGTGGAGAAAGGAACATCTGGGATGGGATCAAGAACCTCAAAGATACTGCATCAGGAGCACTTTGTAACCGAAGGAGTGGATCACCTTACAAAGAAGCCTGCCCACCCTATTTGCTATCTCCTGCCCCATCTGTGTGAACCTCACACCATCTTCAGCTCCGACAAAACCAGAATGGAAGCAAATTATCCTCAGTTCTGAAGGACTGCCTAAGAAGATGAAAGACCATGATTCCTGCATGAACCGGGTGCCAGTTTGTTCATTTATTTTTATTTTTATAGTTTAGTGGATGTGATCTATATGGATTTTAGTAAGGCATTTGACAAGGTTCCACATGGTAGGCTTATTCAGAAAGTCAGAAGGCATGGGATCCAGGGAAGTTTGGCCAGGTGGATTCAGAATTGGCTTGCCTGCAGAAGGCAGAGGGTCGTGGTGGAGGGAGTACATTCGGATTGGAGGGTTGTGACTAGTGGTGTCCCACAAGGATCGGTTCTGGGATCTCTTCGTGATTTTTATTAATGACCTGGATGTTGGGGTAGAAGGGTGGGTTGGCAAGTTTGCAGATGACACAAAGGTTGGTGGTGTTGTAGGTAGTGTAGAGGATTGTTGAAGACTGCAGAGAGACATTGATAAGATGCAGAAGTGGGCTGAGAAGTGGCAGATGGAGTTCAACCCGGAGAAGTGTGAGGTGATACACTTTGGAAGGACAAACTCCAAGGCAGAGTACAAAGCAAATGGCAGGATACTTGGTAGTGTGGAGGAGCAGAGGGATCTGGGGGTACATGTCCACAGAACCCTGAAAGTTACCTCACAGGTGGATAGGGTAGTTAAGAAAACTTATGGGGTGTTAGCTTTCGTAAGTCGAGGGATAGAGTTTAAGAGTCACGATGTAATGATGCAGCTCTATAAAACTCTAGTTAGGCCACACTTGGAGTACTGTGTCCATTTCTGGTCACCTCACTATAGGAAGGATGTGGAAGCATTGGAAAGGGTATAGAGGAGATTTACCAGGATGCTGTCTGGTTTAGAGAGTATGCATTATCATCAGAGATTAAGGGAGCTAGGGCTTTACTCTTTGGAGAGAAGGAGGATGAGAGGAGACATGACAGAGGTGTACAAGATAATAAGAGGAATAGATAGAGTGGATAGCCAGCGCCTCTTCCCCAGGGCACCACTGCTCAATACAAGAGGATGTGGCTTTAAGGTAAGGGGTGGGAAGTTCAAGGGGGATATTAGAGGAAGGTTTTTTACTCAGAGAGTGGTTGGTGCGTGGAATGCACTGCCTGAGTCAGTGGTGGAGGCAGATACACTGGTGAAATTTAAGAGACTACTAGACAGGTATATGGAGGAATTTAAGGTGGGGGGTTACATGAGAAGCAGGGTTTGAGGGTCGGCACAACATTGTGGGCCAAAGGGCCTGTACTGTGCTGTACTATTCTATGTTCTATTTTCTCTTTTTCTCTCTTAATCCTTTTCTCCCTTCCTTTCTCACTCTCTTTTATTTTTTCTCCCCCTTTTCATTTTCTATTTCATTCATTCATCCTTTCTTTCTTTCTTTCAATTTTTTCACAGCCACATTCCTGTCTTTGCCCTTCTCTCTGAATTGCAGTGCCTTCTCCCAGCCTTTGTAAGGATAAAACTATAAATTTCTATGGCAACACGTTCGCGCTGACTCTGGTGATGATGACATTTAACTAGTTTTCTCTTCATTCAAACCCTGAATGGCCATTTTTTGCAAGGATTTGTGCACAGACGCAATATGGCTCCCTCTAATAAATGCAAGTAGCTATGTTTTGGGATTTGCCCTTGCAATGTCAGCAACATGGTTAATATATTTCCAGTACATGTGGAGAGTTCTTTGGTAATATGGGAAACGTGGAATCTTAAAAAAGTCACCTTTTTCTAAAAAAGCTGGACATGAGGCTAAACAGTCTGATTCAGAACTAGACAAGTGGGTACCAATAAGTAGGAATGGAGTGACTCAGACCCTCAAATCCTGCCTCTCATATAACCCCCCACCTTAAATTCCTCCATATACCTGTCTAGTAATCTCTTAAATTTCACCAGTGTATCTGCCTCCACCACTGACTCAGGCAGTGCATTCCAAAGAGGGCGTTCCCTGTCACTACGAATGCTGGGGTAAATCTACTTTCATCGCGTCCCAATAAAAGGACTGCCCAAAATTACTATTTGCACCAAGTTCCTGAATCAATAATGAGAGATTCCATGTGAGACTTCCATCAAACCCATGAGATGTATCTGTCACTATCACTAGCTACAGACATGTGCCTGATCTTTTCACAGTTCATCTTCAAGATGTGACTTGATACTGCATGAAAACAGGCCCTTTGTTCCAGCTCATCCTTGCCAGTCGAGTTGCCTTCCTGACCAAGACTCATTTGGCCCATTTCCCTCTGAACCTTCTGTCTCCATATACGTGTCCAGATGTCTCAAAGTTCAAAGTATGGATATGTCACCATATACTTCCCAAGATCCGTTTTTGCAGGCATTCACAGTAGAACAAAAAATACAATTGAATCAATGAAAAATGAAACACAAGCAAAGACTGACAAGCAACCAATGTACAAACAAATATGCAAATAGAAAAAAATAGTAGAGCCCTTCAAAGTGAACCCATAGGTTGTTTTCTGTGATCAGTTCAGTGTTGAGGTGAGTGAAGTTATCCAGGTTGTTTCAGAAGACCAATGGTTAAAGGGTAATAACTTCCTGAACTTGGTGGTGCTCCTGCACCTCCTTCCTGATAGTAGAAGAGATCATGGCATGGATGGTGGGTATCCTTAATGATAGATGCTGCTTTCTTGTGGTAGTGCTCCTTTTAGATGTTCTCAATGACGGGGTGGGCTTTTTCTGTGATAGACATTGTCTGCATCCACCACCTTTTGTTTTTTTTTTCTTTTTAAACTTGTAATCGTACCACATCTACAGCTTCACTGACAGCTATGGACCCAGCACCAATCTATGTGGCACACCATTATTCACAGGCCTCCAAACTGAACCCTTCCTTCTCCCAGCTCTGAGAGGCTGGTTAGCAGGGACTGTTGATCAACTATAGATGACAGGAGGAAGCGTATCAATGGCACTTTTCAGTGGAGGGTGGCAGAATCTTTATCGTACAGTGATGAAATAACAACATACCTCTGAGCTGGGTTGGTGCATTTCAAACCACAGTACAGGCACAGCATGGTGAGGGGCTGACTTAATTCCTCCTCCCACCCACTTTCTCCCATCACCTGGTCTCACCTATCACACTGATGGCTTATACTCAACCCACTCCCTCCACGTTCTGTCTCCTCTGGCTTGTGTTCCTTTCCTTTCCAGCCCTGATGAACGGACTCAGCCTGAAACATTTGCATGTGTCTGGAAATGTGAGGATGAGATTAAATGTGTGATATTATACATGTGAAAATTCACACGTGAGATTATATGCAAGCCTGCATGAGTATGAAGAAGAACGTGCATGTGAAATTAAACTTCCACGTAAAATTTTACAAATGAAAATGCATCTGTTCAAAGATTTTATGTGCGAGAATGAATGTATTGGAGAATTCATGTGCATTTAAGATTGTAAATGTGAGAATCCGTATACACATGTTGGAATTGGAGTATACACATGCATATGCATATGTACAGGGATGGATGTGGATGGGAGCATGCAAGAGTGAGTGCGTGTGTGTATTTGTGTGCTCACACATGTGTGTGCCTGCAAGAGAGAGTGTGTGTGTGAGAGTGAGAGGGAGGGAGAGAGAGAGGGAGAGAATATACCTGCCTGTGCATGACCAGAGGTATAACTGTAATGGCTTACACAGCTGACTTGGCCAGACTCAGATACAAGATGGCCATTTGGATTTGGAACTAGCAACAGGCTCTGGAGCTACCCTCAGTAAGAAACGGCTTTAAACATCACTGAATCATGGCTGAAAGAAGATTATAACTGGGAGCTTTATGTCCAAGGATGCACATTGTATGGAAAGGATAGGCAGGTAGAGAGAAGGGTTGGCATGACTCTGTTGGTAATGAAATTAAACCATTAGAAAGAGGTGACTTAGGGTTAAAAGGTATTGAATCATGAATAGAACTAAGGAACTGCAACCGGAAAAAGACCCTGATGGGAGTAACGTACAGACCCCCAAACAGCAGTATGAATGTGGTCCACAAGTTACAATGGGAGATAGAAAATGTATGCCAAAAGGGCAATTTTACAATAGTCATGGGGGATTCCAATATGCAAATAGATTGAAAAGTATCAGGTTGGTGCAGGATTCCAAGAGGGGGAATTTCTAGAATGACTACAAGATGGATTCTTAGAGCAGCGTGTGGTTGAGCCCACTAGGGGATCAGCTATTTGGACTGAGTGTTGTGCAATGAAACAAAATTGATTAGAGAGCTTAAGGCAAAAGAACCCTTAGGGGAAAGTGATCATAATATAATCAACTTCACCCTGGAAGTTGAGGAGAAGCTAGTCAGAAGTATCAGTATTACAGTGGAGTAAAGGAAATTACAGAGGCATGAGAGAGGAGCTGGCCAGAATTGATTGGAAAAGAACACTGGCAGGGATGACGGCAGAGCAGCAATGGCTGGAGTTTCTGGAAGCAATTTGGAAGGCACATCCTGTAGAGGAAGAAATATTCTAAAGGCAAGATGACACAACCATGGCTAACAAGGGAAGTCAAAGCTAATGTAAAAGCCAAAAAGAGGGCATATAATAGACCAAAAATTAGTGGGAAGTTAGAGAATGGGAGACTTTTAAATACCAACTAAAAAGTCATTAAGAAGGTTAAAATGGAATGTGAAAGTAAGCTAGCCAATAGTATTAAAGAGGATACCAAAAGTTTCTTCAGATACATAGAGTGTAAAAAAGGTTGAGAGTGATATCAAACCGCTGGAAAACAATGTTGCAAAGGGAGAGGTAGTAATGGAGAGCAAGGAATTCTCAGATGAACTGAGTAAGTATTTTGCATCACTCTTTACTGTGGAAGATGCTAGCAGCATGCAGGAGGTTCCAAGTGTCAGGGCTCTTGAAATGTTTGAAGTTACAATTACTAAGTTCTCGGAAAAATGAAAGATCTGAAGGTAGACAAGTCACCCGGACCAGATTGTTACACCCCAGGGTATCATGGTTCCGTTTGGTTGTTCTCCTTTAATGCTCCTTTCTCCCTGATTATGCCCTAATTACAGCCATTAGATTTCCAATTGCTGCTAGTTTACTTCATTACGGTACACCTGGTTTTCATCAGAGACTGTGTAATAAGTACAATGGCGTCACTATGCAGCTCGCCAGTTTGTTGGTCTATTCTTGTGTGACACTTCGTTCTCTCGTCCGCTTAGAACCGTTAGTTCTAAGTTTAGTTCCAAGTTCTGCTCTAGTTTCAAGATAGTCCCTGTAGATCCCGTCTCCTTGTCAAGATTCCTCCGGTTTGCTGTTCTACATTCACGTCTACGCCAGCATCCCCAACTCAGTTGACGTGCCGGTGTCCTGCAGTTGGGTTCACCTCAGTCGCCCTCTGCAACACAGGGTTTGGAAAGAGGCGGCTGAAGAGATTGTAGAGGCATTAGTAATGATGTTTGAAGAATCACTAGATTCTGGAATGGTTCCGGAAGACTGAATAATTGCAAATGTCACTCCACTCTTCAAGAAGGGAGAGACAAAGAAGAAAGGAAATTACAGGGCAGTTAGTCTGACCTCAGTGGTTGGGAAGATGTTGGAATTAATTATCAAGGTTGAGGTCTCAGAGTACTTGGAAGCACATGGTAAAATAGGCCATCATCAGCATGGTTTCCTCAAAGGAAAATCTTGCCAACAAATCAGCTGGAATTCTTTGAAAAAACAACAAATAGGATAGATAAAGGAGAATTGGTGGATGTTATCTGAAGGCCTTTGACAAGGTGTCACACATGAGGCTGCTTAACAAGCTATGAGCCCATGGTATTATAGGAGAGATTCTAGCATGGTAAAAGCAGTGGCTGAGTGGCAGGAGACAAGGAATGGGAATAAAGGGAGTCTTTTCTAGTTGGCTGCTAGTGATTAGTGTGATCCATGGGGGTCTGTGTTGGGGCCAGTTCTTTTCATATTATATATCAATGATTTGGATGATAGAATTGATGGCTTTGTTACAAAGTGTTGCAGATGATACAAAGATAGGTAGAGGGGCAGGTAGTTTGAGGAAGTGGAAAGGCTACAGAAGGACTTAGACAGATTAGCAGAATGGACAAAGAAGTGGCAAATGGAATACAGTGTTGGAAGGTGTGTGGTCATGCACTTTGGTAGCAGAAATGAAATTGCTGACTATTTTCTAAATGGAGAGAAAATACAAAAATCTGAGGTGCAAAGCGATTTGGGAGTCCTTGAGAAGGATTTCCTAAAGGCTAATTTGCAGATTGAGTCAGTGGTGAGGAAGGCAAATGCAATGTTAGCATTCATTTCAAGAGGACTAGAATATAAAAGCAAGGATGTAATATTGGGACTTTATAAAGCACTGGTGAGGCCTCATTTGTGAACAGTTTTGGGCCCATTATCTTAGAAAGGATGTGCTGAAACTGGAGAGGGTTCAAAGGAGGTTCACAAAACTGATTCCAGGATTAAACGGTGTGTCATATCAAGACCGTTTGATGGCCCTGGCTCGTACTCACTGGAATTCAGAAGAATAAGGGTTGACCCAATAGAAACTTATCGGATGGTGAAAGGCCTTGATAGAGTGGATGTGTGTTCCTATGGTGGGAGAGTCCAAGACCAGAGGACACAGGCTCAGAATAGAGGGGCTTCCTTTTAGAACAGAGATGAGGAGGAATTTCTTTAGCCAGAGAGTGGTGAATCTGTGAAATTCATTGCCACAGGCAGCTGAAAAGGCCAATTCTGTATTTTTATTTTTATTTAAAGCAGAGGTTGATAGATTCTTGATTAGACAGGCATGAAGGTATATGAGGAGAAGGCAGGAGATTGGGGATGACAGGAAAAATGCATCAGCCATGATGAAGTGTTGGAGCAGACTTGATGGGCCAAATGGCCTGATTCTGCTTCTATAGCTTATGGTCTTCGGTTGAGGCATATAAGAAATGTGGGTAAAAGCAGCTACTTGCAACTCAAATCAGAAGACTGGTGAGCAGCAGTTTGTTGAACCTGTCCACTTGGCTGAATCATTAATGAGGTTATGAGAGTGATAACTTATAGATTCTGGATCTTTTCTTGCTGGAGTGATTACCGAATGTAAACCTGGAACCTCTCAATAACCTAAAGCCAGCACAGATTAATCACAATGAAAAATTGAGCAAATTCTCCGAAAGTCAAAGCACTCAACCACTGCCATTATAAATATTTGAAGTTAAAAATGGGAGGGGAGAAGACCAGAAGATCCATCAGGCCTTCTCCTGCACTTCATTATTCCTACATGCTCACACAGATGAGCCTCTCCCTTCCCATTAACCTTGCCACATTCACTCCACAACTCCAACCACACCTGAGAGCAAAGAGCACCAGAAGAAGATGTGGGCAAGAAATTGAGCGTAAGCTCAGTGTCCATGAGAATTCACAGAGAAATAAGACACAAAGGACCAAAAATTGTCACCAAAAATTCAGTGGAGAAGCATCTTAACACAGAGAGTGGCTAATGTCAACTTTGTTACCAGATGGAGAGGTGGGCTAGACAGGGTTGACCCACGTGGAAAAGGAACATTAGCTGACTGGTGTACTTAAAACCGGGTGGGCAATGTTTCCATCGGAACACCAGCAAAAAACCACTGGGGCTGCATCACTTGTTTCTTAGAAACAAATTTGGTATAACTTATTAAACATTTCTGAGAACTTCCTATCCCATCCCATAATCAACCACACAAATTATACACACCAAAGTAAGGGCTAATAGATTCTGTGAAAAAGCTTGATGTTTCTCACATGGAAGCTGCCTGTTCATTTCAATGAGCTGTTTGGTGTTTTAAAAGGTCATCCAATCCCTCCTACTCCTCCGCTTTTATCCCAACCTGCCTGCCCTCCCCCATCAAATATCATCTCCTTCAATTAATTTGTAATGTTATATTGATTGCGCCTCCACCATCCAGGGCTTGTCTAAGAATAAAGGTGCATGTGTAAGCTTGTATGTCAATGCATACAACCCACAACACAGAAAAATTCTATTAAATTTGTGTTATTTGACTACCAATCCACATTCCAGTGTAAACAGTTTTTCCTTCCTCCTCTACTTTATGCAGTATCACTGCAGAAGCCACCCGAGTTCTGCTTTAAACAAGGTTTTCCAATGTTTCCTGTTGCCATAAAGCCAATGAGCTAAATCTTCTGGTCAGCAGAAAGTGACTATTGCTCAAGTCTACATTCAAGCTTCCAGTGGGAACCTCCAGCCAAACTCAGCCGGATCCTAATCAGTGACTCCGAGTGTGGAGCAGGGCCTTCTTCCCAGAGGCCAGTCCATCAACTGAGAAGACAATAAGATATGGGAGCAGAATTAGGCCACTTGTCCCCATCCTGATTGCTCTGCCATTTCACCATGACTCATCCATTTTTTCTCTCAGCCCCAATCTCCTGCCTTCTCCCCATATCCCTTCATGTCCTGACCAGTCAAGAAACTATCAACCTCTGCCTTAAATTTACATAAAGACTTGACCTCCACAGATGCCCGTGGCAACAAATTCCACTGATTCACCATTCTCTGACTAAAGAAGTTCCTCCTCATCTCTGTTCTAAAAGGATACCCCACTATTCTGAGGCTTTTCCCTCTGGTCCTAGACTTCTCCACCATAGGAAACATCCTCTCCACATCTACTCTGCCTTTTGCTATTTGATAGGGTTCAATTAAGTCACACCTCATTCTTCTGAGTTCTAGTGAATACAGGCCCAGAGCCATCAAACACTCTTCGTATGACAAGCCATTTAATCTTGATGTCAGAACACTGTCCACAGCAGTGCTTTGATGGCCCCCTCACTTAGCTGGTTCACAAATCTGTGAAAAATTAAATATTCTGACATTTGATTAAATTATAATAAAAATTGAGCTATTTCAAATAATATTACAAAAGTTAAAATTTAAAAATCACTGAAAAACATATAATTAAATTGGAATAATTTACAGAAGTGTGTGCTAACTAATATAAAATTGAAATTTGCTGTATGTGGTCAGCGGGCTAGGCAGCATCTCTAGAGAGAGACCTTTCCTTCTTTTCCCCAACCTTCAATATCCTTTATGTTCCATAAACTACCTTCTTCGGTTCTGACCTTTACAGAGACGTGCTGACTGAACGCTTCTAAATGCCTCCCACTTATCAGATGTTGTTTCCCCTTTAGCAGCTGCTCCCAATCTACTTCTACCAGGTTTTCTCTTCTGTTGTCAGTATTGATATTATTTTATTATTGGTGCATGTACCAAGGTAACAGTGAAAAGCTTTTGTTTTACATTCCAAGCAAACAAATCACGCCTTAATTACCTCAAGATAGTGAAAAGAAAACAGAATGCAGAATTAAATTATAGAGAAAGTGTAGTGCTGGTAGACAAATACGGTGAAAACGCCACCAAAAGGTTGACTAAGAAATCAAGAGTTCACCTTTAGCAGTTGGATGGAAACTACCTTTAAGATTGGTGGTTCATACTCAGGCTTGTTTTTTCACTTTCTGCCTGATGGTAGAGGAAGAAGAGAAAATGACCAGGGTGCTTAGGTCCTTAACTCGAAGACCAACTTCTCCTTTTCCATGACCACTTGACACTTACTGAACTGCGGTCACTGTCCCAAAGGGTTCCTCCATAGTTAGTTCAATCACTTGCCCTTTCTCATTCCCTAATATGAGGTCAAGCACAGTCCTGTCCCTAGCAGGACTTGACATACTGCGGCAGAAACCCCTCTTGGATACATTTTACAAATTCCTCCCCATCTCAACCCACTGCTCAAAGGCAAACCCAGTCAATACTGTGAAAGTTAAAATCCTCCTCCACAACCCGATGACATTTACACCTTTTCCTCAGATGCTGTCTGCCCTGCTGAGTATTTCCACAATTTTCTGTTTTCAGATTTCCAGCATCTGCAGAATTATACCTTCAGATCAGCTAAAAATGACCTTATTCCATAGGAACCATGCATCACCATTATGAATCAACATAATTCCCAGTGTTGCCGGGTCTGAAGGACCTGAGTTATAAAGAAAGATTTAGTAGGTTATGACTGTATTCTTTAGAACATAGAGAATTGAGAGGAGATTTGATAGAGGTATACAACATTATGAGGAGTGTAGATGGAATAAATGCAAGCAGGCTTTTTCTTCTGAGATTGGGTGGGACTACAAGCAGAGATCATGGGTTAAGGGTGAAAGGTGAAAAGTTTAAGGGGAACATGTGGGGCAACTTCTTCAGTCAGAGGGTCATGAGGGTGGAATAAGCTGCAGCACAAGTGGTCCATGCAAGCTCAATTTCAATGTTTAAGAGGCACTTGGAAAGGTACATGGAAGGAAGAGGTGTGGAGGACGATGGTCCTGGTGCAGGCTGATGGAAGTAGGCAGTTTAAATGGTTTCAGCATGGACTAGAAGGACTGAATGGTCTGTTTCTGTACTGTAATTCTCAATGGCTCTATGACTGTTCTGCTCATTGAAAACAATGGTATTGTTCGTGGACCCAGTGCAACCTGGTGCATATCGCTCAAACAGATTTCCCAGTGTAACTGCTGGAACTTCACACTTCTTCACTCAATCCCAGGAGGAATTCAATGACAGGGTGTACTTTAGAAATGCCAACCGTCGTCAGAAGTTTTGGAAATCCAGTGTTTGTGCACATATGGAAGTCCCTATTCCCTGTAACCCTTTCCCATTCAGATCCTTATCCAGATGTTAAAATTGAGCTTATCGTCAGATGAACAAGTGCATGTATACACAGGATCATATAAGCAGCATTCACAAGAAAATATAAACATGTAAGCATTAGAGGGTATGTGCTATCCAGAGAGGCTGGACAAACTTGAGTTCTTTTCTCTGAAGCAGTGGAGGCTGAGGGGAGATCTAATCGAGGTTTATAAGATTATAAGAGGCATAGAGAGAGTAAACAGAGAGTATCTGTTTTTCAAGGGGAAAAAAATTCTAATACTGGGGGCATGCATTGAAAGTGAGAGGGGGGTAGGTTCAAAGGGGATGTGAGGGGTAAGTTTTTTACTCAGAGAGTGGTGGATGCCTGAAATGCACTGCTTGGTATGGTGGTAGAGGCAAATACATTAGAGGCTCTTAAGAAACATTTGGATAGGCATATAAATATGATGAAGATGGAGGGATATGGATATTGTGTATGTGGAGGGATTAGTTTTGGTGGAGGGGTTTGATTTACTTTTTTAGCTGGTTTGGCACAACATTGTGGGCTGAAGGGTCTGATTCTGTGCTCTACTGTTCACTCTTCTATGTTCTATAAATTTTGCATCTTTATTCTTTGGAGTGTAGAAGGTTGAGGGGGGACTTAATAGAGGTATTTAAATTTATGAGGGGGATAGATAGAGTTGACATGCATAGGCTTTTTCCATTGAGAGTGGGGGAGATTAAACAAGAGCACGTGAGTTGAGAGTTAGGGGGCAAAAGTTTAGGGGTAACATGAGGGGGAACTTCTTTACTCAGAGAGTGGTAGCTGTGTAGAACAAGCTTCAAGCAGAAGTGGTTGAGGCAGGTTCGAAGTTGTCACTTAAAGTTAAATTAGATAGCTGTATGGACAGGAAAAGAATGGAGGGTTATGGGTTGAGTGCAGGTCGGTGGGACTAGGTGAGAGTAAGCGTTTGGCACGGACTAGAAGGGCCGAGATGGCCTGTTTCCGTGCTGTAATTGTTATATGGTTTATATGGTTATAAATTATACATAATTTTTACAAGGCAATACAATAAAAAAAAGAAAATGTCCATCTTAGTGCAAAATGATCAAGGTGGTCGTAGTGTTGTTCTTTTCTTTTTTGCAATATTTTTATTAAATTTCATATGCACAAATACAGAATTCATAAGGATACTTATTATAAATCAAAATAAGGTAGTACAAAATGCAGTATATATAAATCACACTGATACAATCACGGTATCCCATATTTATGATCAATCAAGTAAATTAAATTGAATTATAAAATACAATAATATGGTTATATATTATATGGTTATATAATATGGTTATATATTATATGGTTATATAATATATTATATAAAAAAATCTACACCCACTACCAAGACAAAGCTGGTTGGTAAAAAAACAAAACAAAAAAAAAGTACTTTACCATATAGTGTTTTATAATAATAGCTGAGATCTATATTTTAATAACAATAACAATGCAATGATTTTCAAAATAGTTCAGAAAGGGTCCCCATAACGTTTGAAAATCTTGATTAGAATCAGAAATCGAACAACAAATCTTCTCTAAATTTAAACATGACATAACATCGCATAACCATTGAGCTTGTGTGTGTGGGGGGGGGGCAACCTCCTTCCATTTGAGCAAGATCGCCCTCCTAACCATAAGAGAAATAAAAGCCAGTACCCGCAAATGAGAAGGCTCCAGAATTATAGCTCTTTCCTCAACAATACTTAATAAGGCAGTCAGAGGATTGGGCTTAAAATTAACTTTAAAAAGTAAAGAAAAAGTTTGGAATACATCTTCCTAATATTTTTCAAGGCTCAAACATGACCAAAACATATGAATTAATGAAGCCTCTCCATTATTACATCTGTCACAGTAAGGAGATATATCTGCAAAAAAAAAAACAAGGTAGCTTGTCTTTAGACATATGAGCCCTATGTACCATTTTAAATTGTAGGAGGGAATGACGAGCACATAATGATGAAGAATTAACCATTTTAAAAATAGCCCTTCAGATCTCGTCAGATAATGAAGTCTGTAAGTCCTTTTCCCAATCTTTTTAAAATTCTGTCTAAAGGAGCCATTCTCAGTCCCAACAACAGACCATAAATATAAGATGTTGAGCCATGTTCTTACTTGGGCTGGTAGGAAATATATGTAGTTTAGATCTTAAAAAATCTCTAATCTGTAGATATCGAAAAAAGTGGGTATTTGGTAGGTTATATTTCACTGAGAGCTGCTCAAAAGAAGAAAGATACCCTCCAACAAACAGATCCTGAAATCGTTTAATACCTAATCTATCCCATTTTCTAAAAAAACAGATCGGTCGTAGATGGTTTTTAAAAAATTAGAAAAAATAGGACTAGAAAGGGAAAATCTCAACAAACCGAAATGTTTTCTAAACTGTAGTCAGATCCACAAAGTGTGTTTAACCACCAAACAGTCAGTTAATTTACTTAAAGATAAATGAAGAGCGGATCCGAGAAGAGAAATAATAGAAAATTTCGTAATAGAGTTGGCTTCCAAAAAGACCCATATTGGACAATTCTCACGATTAATATAATATAACCGGAATATAAGATTTTGTATGTTAATTGCCCAATAATATAACCTAAAATTGGGTAGAGCAAGGCCTCCATTTTTTTTAATTTTTTGAAGGTGGGCTTTATTTAATCGGGGTTTTCTGTTCTTCCCTATGTAGGAAGAAAGAATCGAATCTAAAGAATCAAAAAAGATTTAGGAATAAAAACAGGTATGGCTTGAAAAAGTATATAAATTTAGGTAAAATATTCATTTTAATAGAATTAATTCGACCAATTAATGATAAAGAGAGAGGCGACCAATTAGAAAGTGCCTTTTTCACATAATTCATTAAGGTTAGAAACTTTTCTTTGAATAGGTCTTTATGATTCTTAGTGATTGTTACACCCAAATATGTAAACTATTTTCTTTCAATTTTAAAAGGAAGGTTAATATCAGTTGGTATCAAATTATTTAAAGGAAACAATTCACTCTTATGTAAATTCAATTTATATCCTGAAAACTGACTAAAATTAGTCAGTAAAAGAAACATAGAGGGTAAAGAAGTTGTAACATTAGATGTAAAAAGCAATAGGTCATCAGCATGAAGCGAGACTTTATGAATAGTACCTTTCCTTAAGATACCGGTGATATCTTTAGAATCTCGAAAGGCAATTGCTAAAGGTTCTAATACCAAATCAAAAAGCAAAGGGCTCAACGGACATCCTCGTCTGGTTCCACGTTGGAGTTTAATTGGTTTAGAATTCTGAAAGTTGGTAAGGACCCGAGCAGAGGGAGATAATCCAAAGAATAAAATTGGGCCCAAAATTAAATTTTTCTGAGGTTTTAAATAGGTAATTCCATTCAACTCGGTCAAAGGCCTTCTCCGCATCCAGAGAAGTCACACATTCCGATATTTCCTTGGATGGAGAATGCATAACATTTAACAATCACCGTATATTAAAATGGGAATATCTATTTTTAATAAATCCTATCTGATCATCAGATATTATAGAAGGTATAATACTCTCAAGTCTACGGGCCAAAACTTTAGATAGGATCTTAGCATCAACATTGAGTAAAGAGATTGGTCTATATGAAGAGCATTCAGTGGGATTCTTACTCTTTTTAAGAATAAGCGAAATAGAAGCTTCATAAAAAGACTGTGGCAACCCACCCACCTTGAAGGAATCAATAAGGGTAGAACATAAATAAGATACAAGCAATGAAGAAAAAGCCTTATAAAATTCTCCAGAGTATCCGTCAGGTCCTGGAGATTTCCCAGAATGCAATGAACATATAGCCTCAGTGATTTCCTCCTGAGAAATAGGTTGATCCAACTGCTTTCGATTATCAACTGAAAGTACAAGAGTATTTAATTGGTCTAAAAAATTGTTCATTGCAGTATTATCTTTAACAAAATCAGAACTATACAGTTTAGAATAAAATTCTCTAAAAGTGTCATTTATTTCAAAATGATCGGTTATCAAATCACACAAACACGAGGAAATCTGCAGATGCTGGAACTTCAAGCAACACACACAAAATGCTGGTGGAATGCAGCAGGTCAGGCAGCATCTACAGGAAGAGGTACAGTCGGCATTTCGGGCCGAGACACAAAGGGTCTCGGCCTGAAATGTTGACTGTACCTCTTCCTATAGATGTTGCCTGACCTGTTGTGTTCCACCAGCATTTTATGTGTGTTGTCAAATCACCATTGGTTTTGTGAATTTCTTTAATTTGCCGTTTAGCTATAAAGGTCTTCAACTGATTAGCCAATAGTTTACTAGTTTTTTCTCCATGTATATAGAATTGGCTTCTATCTTTTAAAAGTTGGCTTTCAATTGGATACGTTATAAGAAGATCATATTTAGTTTTAATTTCTATACATCTTTTGTATAGTTCAGGGTCTGGTGCCAAAGCATATCTCTGGTCTAATTGCTTTAATTAATTAACTAAGTCAGTTCTCTCCTTATTAGCTTTTTTCTTAATATATGCAGTATAGGAGATAATTTGTCCTCTAATATATGCCTTAAAAGCATCCCAAATGATAAGACTAGAAGTCTCTTCCAACGCATTTTCTTCAAAAAAAAGAGAAATTTGATTCTCCAG
Organism: Mobula hypostoma; assembly: GCF_963921235.1. Taxonomy (NCBI): domain Eukaryota; kingdom Metazoa; phylum Chordata; class Chondrichthyes; order Myliobatiformes; family Myliobatidae; genus Mobula; species Mobula hypostoma. The sequence continues at coordinate 4,093,726 of NC_086118.1, read as the reverse complement.
AAATTTTAGGAAGTCCTTATCAGATAACAAAGTTAAATTAAAACACCAGGATGTGTTCATATGAGTGAAACCAGGAAGATTTAAAGATAGAAATACAGGAGAGTGGTCGGATACAGCTATTTCTTTATATTCAATGGATTGAACTAATAGAATCATTTGACTATCAATAAAAAAAATGAATCTTGGTATAGGAATGATGGACGTGAGAGAAGAATGAATATTCCCTTTCTGCCGGGTGAAAAAAATGCCAGACATCAACAATATCACATTTCATTAGAAAGGATTGAATAAACAAAGCTGATTAGGTGTGGCTGATTTAGGAGAAGAATGATCTAATACTAGGTCTAAACAACAATTAAAATCTCCTCCCATCACTAAAGAATAAAGACTCATATCTGGCAGGAATGAAAAGAAATGCAAAAAAAATCCTGGGTCATCTACATTGTGGGCATACACAGTAGCAAATACAATTAATTTATTATCTAGTTTCCCTGACACTATGACAAGTCGCCCATTAGGGTCAGAGACAACTTTATGTTGAAGAAAAGAAATTGTATTGTCTATAAAAATCGAGACCCCTCGAGATTTTGCTCTGAATGAAGAATGAAATTGTAGACCCCTCCACCAATTAAAAAGGCATGTGTTGTCACAACTACGTACATGCATTTCTTGTAGAAAAATAATGGGGGCCCTTAACTTTTTAATATAAGCAAAAATCTTATTCCGTTTCACAGGATGATTTAACCCTTTCACATTAAAACTAAGTAAATTAGTATTTCAATCCATTTTAAATACTAATTAACAGAAGAGTTAAAAGATCTGACCATAAATTATTAGAACCAGAGAACGAACCATAAACATAGAAACATAGAAACATAGAAAATAGGTGCAGGAGTAGGCCAATCGGCCCTTCGAGCCTGCACCGCCATTTATTATGATCATGGCTGATCATCCAACTCAGAACCCCGCCCCAGCCTTCCCTCCATACCCCCGACCCCCGTAGCCACAAGGGCCATATCTATCTCCCTCTTAAACATAGCCAATGAACTGGCCTCAATAGTTTCCTGTGGCAGAGAATTCCACAGATTCACCACTCTCTGTGTGAAGAAGTTTTTCCTAATCTCAGTCCTAAAAGGCTTCCCTTCTATCCTCAAACTGTGACCCCTCGTTCTGGACTTCCCCAACATCGGGAACAATCTTCCTGCATCTAGCCTGTCCAATCCCTTTAGGATCTTATACGTTTCAATCAGATCCCCCCTCAATCTTCTAAATTCCAACGAGTACAAGCCCAGTTCATCCAGTCTTTCTTCATATGAAAGTCCTGCCATCCCAGGGATCAATCTGGTGAACCTTCTTTGTACTCCCTCTATGGCAAAGATGTCTTTCCTCAGATTAGGGGACCAAAACTGCACACAATACTCCAGGTGTGGTCTCACCAAGGCCTTGTACAACTGCAGTAGTACCTCCCTGCTCCTGTACTCGAATCCTCTCGCTATAAATGCCAGCATACCATTCGCCTTTTTCACCGCCTGCTGTACCTGCATGCCCACTTTCAATGACTGGTGTATAATGACACCCAGGTCTCGTTGCACCTCCCCTTTTCCTAATCGGCCACTATTCAGATAATAATCTGTTTTCCTATTTTTGCCACCAAAGTGGAAAACTTCACATTTATCCACATTAAATTGCATCTGCCATGAATTTGCCCACTCACCCAACCTATCCAAGTCACCCTGCATCCTCTTAGCATCCTCCTCACTGCTAACACTGCCACCCAGCTTCGTGTCATCCGCAAACTTGGAGATGCTGCATTTAATTCCCTCATCCAAGTCATTAATATATATTGTAAACAACTGGGGTCCCAGCACTGAGCCTTGCGGTACCCCACTAGTCACCGCCTGCCATTCTGAAAAGGTCCCGTTTATTCCCACTCTTTGCTTCCTGTCTGCTAACCAATTCTCCACCCACATCAATACCTTACCCCCAATACCGTGTGCTTTAAGTTTGCACACTAATCTCCTGTGTGGGACCTTGTCAAAAGCCTTTTGAAAATCCAAATATACCACATCCACTGGTTCTCCCCTATCCACTCTACTAGTTACATCCTCAAAAAATTCTATGAGATTCGTCAGACATGATTTTCCTTTCACAAATCCATGCTGACTTTGTCCGATCATTTCACCGCTTTCCAAATGTGCTGTTATCACATCCTTGATAACTGACTCCAGCAGTTTCCCCACCACCGACGTTAGGCTAACCGGTCCATAATTCCCCGGTTTCTCTCTCCCTCCTTTTTTAAAAAGTGGGGTTACATTAGCCACCCTCCAATCCTCAGGAACTAGTCCAGAATCTAACGAGTTTTGAAAAATTATCACTAATGCATCCACCATTTCTTGGGCTACTTCTTTAAGCATTCTAGGATGCAGACCATCTGGCCCTGGGGATTTATCTGCCTTCAATCCCTTCAATTTACCTAACACCACTTCCCTACTAACATGTATTTCGCTCAGTTCCTCCATCTCACTGGACCTTCTGTCCCTTACTATTTCTGGAAGATTATTTATGTCCTCCTTAGTGAAGACAGAACCAAAGTAATTATTCAATTGGTCTGCCATGTCCTTGCTCCCCATAATCAATTCACCTGTTTCTGTCTGTAGGGGACCTACATTTGTCTTTACCAGTCTTTTCCTTTTTACATATCTATAAAAGCTTTTACAGTCAGTTTTTATGTTCCCTGCCAGTTTTCTCTCATAATTTTTTTCCCCTTCCTAATTAAGCCCTTTGTCCTCCTCTGCTGAACTCTGAATTTCTCCCAGTCCTCAGGTGAGCCACTTTTTCTGGCTAATTTGTATGCTTCTTCTTTGGAATTGATACTATCCCTAATTTCTCTTGTCAGCCACCTTCCTTGATTTATTCTTTTGCCAAACTGGGATGAACAATTGTTGTAGTTCATCCATGCAACCTTTAAATGCTTGCCATTGCATATCCACTGTCAATCCTTTAAGTGTCATTTGCCAGTCTATCTTACCTAATTCACGTCTCATACCTTCAAAGTTACCCCTCTTTAAGTTCAGAACCTTTGTTTCTGAATTAAAATAAGGTACTCAAACAGAAAATTTGGATGGTAGCCCAACCCAGCTTCCAGAGAAAAAAGAAAAAAGAGAACCCCCTCCCCCTCCCAAAGCCAAAAAGCAGGCCAAAGGACAGTGGGCATGCTAAACCCTAAAGACAACCCTCCCAAAGAAATCCTGCTGGCAAAACTCCAATCATTCAAGGTTATTATGTTCCTACCAAGACAAAACAGACAAAGAAAACTTAGATCAGGAATCCAAAACATAAGAGAATTCATTTCAACAATTTCAAAATATATATATATATAGAAAAACCTCAAAAAAAGAATAAAGTAATAAAAAAATCAAAAAAAATCAAAAAGTAAGATATAGAAATGGTCAAAACATAAGTTTATTAAAACCTTATTCTATCCAACATTAAAAAGATAATTGCTCTTGTAAGAGATATAACACAATTAATCTTCTGCTTTCAAAAACTTCTGTGCGTGTTCAATCGATCCCAGCCATTTCTGCACACCATTTTTCTGAACGATTCTAAGATGTGTGAGGAAGCAAAGGGAGGGCTGAAACCTTTTGTTACAAAGCAGCGACATAACATCTTTATACTTGGCATGTTCAGCCATAACCTCTGGTATATAATCTTCCACGAATCTGATCATCTTCCCGTTGTAATCAATCATTCCTACTCGACGGGTATGACGGATTAAAAGCTCCTTAGCATGAATTTCATGAAAACATAAAATAACTGACCTAGGTCGCTGTCCCGGCTTTGGTTGGGGGACCAGTGACCAGTGGGCGCGGTCCAACTTAGGCACAGATGGCAATAAATCAGGGAATAACTGCTTCAGAAAGCTTGCAAAGAACCTTCAAGACTCAGAATACATAAACAACAGGAATTCTGCAGATGCTGAAATTCAAGCAACACACATCAAAGTTGCTGGTGAACGCAGCAGGCCAGGCAGCATCTATAGGAAGAGACGCAGTCGACGTTTCAGGCCGAGACCCTTCGTCAGTCCTGACGAAGGGTCTCGGCCTGAAACGTCGACTGCGTCTCTTCCTATAGATGCTGCCTGGCCTGCTGCGTTCACCAGCAACTTTGATGTGTGTTGCTCAGAATACATAGATTGTTCCTTCTGCTTCTGCGTTCCAGGCTGGTAAACTTCTTTGTTAATTTTTCACTAGATAATGATAATCTTTTGCCGAGCTTACTCATGTCTTCTAAGTCCTCTTCCAGTATCGACAAAGTTTCTTTATTCTCCTTAATTCGATTATCATGTTCGATTAGAGTTTGTTGAATAGTGTCCAACTTGACATTAAGTTGTTGAAATTCCTCAGAAAGTTCTGTTCTTTGATTTTTAAGGAAATCTCCAATTGATTCCAAAATGGTTGGAGAATCATCTTTTTCTTTTGCAGAGGCTTTAGTCTTTCTCATAGATATAATAGAGCAATCTTGAGATTTATAATAAGGTTTCAAAAAACTGGTAGGAAAGAAAAAGATAGATAAGGTGGGAGAAAGTTCAAAAAGATGTTACCCCATCGGCTGCCGTCAGGGCTCTCATAGTGTTGTTGAACTGTAGTGATTAGGGTTTGCCAGTTGGTTCAAGACAGAGGATCTAGACACAGGATGTGTCCTGAGTCCATCTCGTTACTGCCATTATAAAGAAAGCTTGGCAGCATCTCTATTTTCTTAGAAGTTTGCAAAGATTTGGCACATCATCTAAAACTTGGGAAACCTCCAGAGATGTGTGGTGGAGAGTATGCTGATGAGTTGCACCATGGCCTGGTATGGAAACACCAATGACCTTGAACAGAATAGCCTACAAAAAGCAATGGATACAACCTGGTCCGTCACAGGTAAAGCCCACCCCATACTGAACACATATACAAGGAGCATTGTGGCAGGAAAATCATATTCATCATCAAGGACCCTCACCATCCAGACCACCCTCTCTTCTTGTTGCTGCCATCAGGAAGAAAGTGCAGGAGTCTCAGGACCCACACCACCTGGTTCAGGAATAGCTAATACCTGCTAGCCATCAGGCTCCTGAACCAGAGCGGTAACTCACTCAACCTCAATCACCCCAACACTGAAGAGTTCCCACTACCTATGGACTCACTTTCAAGGACTCTTCATGTCATATTCTCAATATTTATTGCTTGTTTATTATCATTTTGTTTGTTTATTTTTCTTTTTGTATTTGCACAGATTGCAGTCTTTAGCACATTGGTTGTTTGGTCATGTTGTGTGTCATTTTTCATCGATTCTATTTTTTTTCTTTGTATTTACTGTGAATACCCACAAGAAAATGAATCTCAGGCTTGTATATGGTGACGTGTATGTACTTTGATAATAAATTTACTTTGAAATTTAAATAATTGAAGGGAAGAAGCCGTTCTTGAAGCTGGTGGTGTGGGACTTCAGGCTTCTGTACTCCTGCTCCATGGTAACTGTGAAAAGATGGCATGTTTTTTTAATGTCATTCTGTACCCACCTCAACACTTTGCTTAGTAATTCACTCCTTTTACACACTATCCTCTGTGTGAAGAAGTTGCCCTCAGGTCTGTTACAAATCTTTCCCCTCTCACCTTAAACCTATGTATGCCCTCTAGTTTTTAATTCCCTTTCCCTGGGAATGGGACTATGTGTATTTAGCTCAGCAGAAACCATTTATTAATCAGTAGCAGTTACCAGACATCAAATTCTCCCACTGAATCAGAGAATGATGTTGACGATTCAGTATCACACTCATTGATAAGCTATGTTTCAGAATTATTTTATGTGATACTTGATCTGCTATTAGGGAATGAAGCAGGGCAGGTGACAGAAGTTTGTGTAGGGGAAAAACTTTCAATCTAGTGATCATAATGCCATTAGTTTCAAAGTAAGTATGGAAAAAGATAGGTCTGGTCCATTGGTTGAGATTCTATATTAGACCAAGGCTAATTTTGATGGCATCAGAAAGGAGCTAGCAAGTGTGGATTAGGACAGGCTGTATTCTGACAAAGGTGTACTTGGTATGTGGGAACCCTTCAAAAGTGAATATTTGCCAGTACAAAGCCCATGCGTCCCTATCTGAATAAAAGGTGAAGATAACAGGTGTAGAGAACAAGCAACGCACATCAAAGTTGCTGGTGAACGCAGCAGGCCAGGCAGCATTCTAGGAAGAGGTACAGTCGACGTTTCAGGCCGAGACCCTTCGTCAGGACTAACTGAAAGAAGAGCTAGTAAGAGATTTGAAAGTGAGAGGGGGAGGGGTGATCCAAAATGATAGGAGAAGACAGGAGGGAGAGGGATGGAGCCAAGAGCTGGACAGGTGATTGGCAAAGGGGATATGAGAGGATCATGGGACAGGATGTCTGGGCAGAAAGACAGCGGGGGGGGGGCCCAGAGGCTGGGCAAGGGGTATAGTCAGAGGGACAGAGGGAGAAAAAGGAGAGAGAGAAAAAGAATGTGTGTATATAAATAAATAACGGGTGGGGTATGAGTGGGAGGTGGGGCATTAGCAGAAGTTTGAGAAGTTAATGTTCATGCTTTTTTTTCCTTTTTGAGAAGTGTCACGAAGAGAACCTTATAGAGAACCTTGGTCTTCAAATGATATTGAGGCCCTGGTTAAGTAAAAAAGGAGATGAAGAGCAGGTACAGGCAAGTAGGAACAAATGAGGGGCTAATGAACTATGTTCTCTCTAAGCGCGCACACACGTTTTTCAACCAGTGCACAAAGGAAATTAATGTGCGCACAAAAGGTTAGTTACCTAAAATAATGAAGTAATCAATAATTATATTTATTGAAAATAATCTTTTAGCTAAATGTTTCCGTTAACTAGTTAGTTGGTTTTTCAAATACCACAATGCACGTCACTAATTTACATCACCTCACCTTTCCTGTTCCGGTTTGTACAGCTGCATCATGGCGGCAGCCATGTTTGGCGGACAGTGTTCATATTGTAAAGTTTACAAAGATCTGTTTCAAATCCTGTAGATAGCTTACTAAGTTTTTATTGAAATGATCAGTCAAATGACCCTGTGGCTAAATACTGTCACAAGAAATTGATAAACATCACATACAAAGTAGTTTTACAGGTTTTAAGTGATGTCTTTGCTGAACTGGCTGCACTGTGCAAGATTCTGCAAAAGGGTGGCCTGACACCGATTGATTCACTTCATTTTGCACGAGGCGAAATTAACAAGATAAGAAAGCAGTATCTGGGAGACAATGTTTCGTAGAGTGACAAAGTTAAAGTTTTACTAAGCCAACAACGTGAAGAAAACATCACGGTAGATACAAGTTCGCTGTTGACTTTTATAAATAGTCTTTGTGTTCACTTAGAAGAAAGGTTTCCTGAAGATGAGGTACAAAAATGGTGAACTTTTGATTCCTCCACAATTGTAGATTGTGACTTCACATTTGGTGATGAACAAGTTAATGTCTAATGTCTAAAATATCATGATTTTCTAGCTGAAAATACTGTAATAGACAGTTTAATGATCTCAAATTTTCTGTGCAAGAAAAAATTAAATCCAAACTGATTTCAAATTTTGCTCAAATGGTGGCATTTGTACTTCAAAATGAACAGTTTTGTGACCTTGCACAGTTGATGGACGTTGGGGGAACCTTTCTTGCATCTAGTGCGGACTGTGAGCGAGGTTTTAGCCTAATGAATCAACTCAAAAACAAGCTGAGAAACCGTTCAGGTGAATGTCATTTGGATATGTTAATGAGGATCAAAAGCTATCAATTGGATGGAAGTTCTATTAGTCTAGATAGAGTTTACAAAGAATGGGTAAATGCCAAAGACAGGAGAGAGAAAAACTAACTGAGTGACTTAAATATGTATGTTATTTTGTTGTTATCCTGTGCAGTTTCATGTCAAATATTTTGTAAACCTACATAAACTGGGCCATGTGGGCATTCAGTGCGCACATATGTTTGTCACAGGAAAAAAATTTGCACAACATAAGATTTTTGCTCACACTGACGACTAAAAATTAGAGGGAACATTGCTTATAAAGTATAAAAAATGCAATAAAACACTTGAAAGAAATCCGAGGGCTAAAAGATGGCATGAGGTTGCTCGCAGACAGTATGAAGGTGAATCCTAAGGGATTCTACAGATATGTTAAGAGCAAAAGGATTCCACGGGACAAAATTGGTCCTTTGAAAGGTCAGAATGGTAATCCAAGTGTTGCGCCAAAAGAGATGGGAAATGTATTAATGTTTTTTTTCCACCTGTATTTACTCGGGAGATGGACACAGAGTCTACAGAAGTGAGGCAAAGCAGCAGCGAGGTCATGGACCCTGTACAGATTACAGAGGAGGTTTTTGCTGCCTTGAGGCAAATTAAGGTGGATAAATCCTCAGGGCCTGACAAGGTGTTACATCGGACCCTGTGGGAGGCAAGTGCAGAAATTACAGGGGCCCTAGCAGAGATAATTAAATCATCCTTAGTGAAAGGTGAGGTGCCGGAGGATTGGAGTATAGCTAATGTTATACCGCTGTTTAAGAAAGGCCCTAAAAATAAACCAGGAAATTCTAGGCCAGAGAGCCTGGTAGTGGGTAGTGTGAAATTTATTGGAGGGTATTCTAAAAGACTTCATATATGAATAGTTGGATAGATATGGACTGATTGGAGATAGTCAACACAGCTTCATGCATAGTAGGCCATGTTTAATCAATCTTATAGAGCTTTTCAAGTAAGTTACCAGGGGAGTTGATGAAATCAAGGCAGTGGATGTTGTCTATATGGACTTTAGCAAGGCATTTTCTCAAGGTCCTGCTTGGGAGTTTGGTCAAGAAGGTTCAGTCACTCAGCATTAAATTTGCCGACAACACTACATTGATTGGCCTTATCTCAAACAATAACAAGGTGGCCTACAGGGAAGAAGTCATCTCTCTGACACAATGATGTCAAGAAAACAACCTCTCCCTCAACATTGCAAAAACAAAGGAGCTGGTTGTGGATTACAGGAGGAATGGAGACAGCTAACCCCTATTGACATCAATGGATCTGGGGTTGAGAGGGTAAACAGTTTCAAATTCCTCGACATCCACATCACCGAGGACCTCACATGGTCTGTGCACACTAGCTGTGTGGTGAAAAAGGCACAACATTGCCTCTTTCACCTCAGACGGCTGTGGAAGCTTAGTATGGGCCCCCAAGATTCTAAGAACTTTCCACAAGGGCACAATTGAGAGCATCCTGACTGGCTGCATCACTGCCTAGATGGGAATCGCAGGACTCTGCAGAGAGTGGTGTGGACAGGCCAGTGCATTTGTAGTTGTGAACTTCCCATGATTCAGGACATTTACAAGGACAGGTGTGTAAAAAGGACCCACAGGATCATTGGGGACCCAAGCCATCCCAACCACAATCTATTCCAGCTGCTACCATCTGGGAAGTGGTACCGCAGCATAAAAGCCAGGACCAACAGGCTCCAGGACAGCTTCTTCCACCAGGCCATCAGACTGATGAACTCACCCTGATTTGAGTGTTCTCTATATTATATTGACTGTTCTATTTATTATAAATTATGATAAATTACAATGAAAGCTGCTGGAAAAGATTCTTAGAGATATGGGCATTTAGAGAATCATGGTCTGATCAGGGACAGTCAGCATGGATTTGTGAAGGGCAGATCATGTCTAACAAGCCTGATAGAGTTCTTTGAAGAGGTGACCAGGTATATAAATGAGGGTAGTGCAGTGGATGTGATCTATATGGATTTTAGTAAGGCATTTGACAAGGTTCCACACGGGAGGCTTATTCAGAAAGTCAGAAGGCATGGGATCCAGGGAAGTTTGACCAGGTGGATTCAACATTGGCTTGCCTGCAGAAGGCAGAGGGTCATGGTGGAGGGAGTACATTCAGATTGGAGGATTGTGACTAGTGGTGTCCCACAAGGATCGGTTCTGGGACCTCTACGTTTCGTGATTTTTATTAACGACCTGAATGTGGGGGTAGAAGGGTGGGTTGGCAAGTTTGCAGACGACACAAAGGTTGGTGGTGTTGTAGATAGTGTAGAGGATTGTCGAAGATTGCAGAGAGACATTGATAGGTTGCAGAAGTGGGCTGAGAAGTGGCAGATGTAGTTCAACCCAGAGAAGTGTGAGGTGGTATACTTTGGAAGGACAAACTCCAAGGCAGAGTGCAAAGTAAATGGCAGGATACTTGGTAGTGTGGAGAGGGATCTGCTCCTCACAGATTGGCATGAAATTTCTTGGAAATATTTAAAATGGAAAAGATGACTTACTCTCTGAGAATTCAAAAAGAAAAATTTTATCAAATTTGGAATAAATGGATTAAATATATAACCCCAAAGCAAGCAGACTTTAGATGACTCTCCTAATGATTTATACTGTTCTTCTCATCAACATAGTAATATTGCTAACATAAGCACCCCTGGTCTAAATGTTTACTGTTTTTGTCTTTTTTTGGAAAATGGAGAATTAACACAAGTAAAGGAAAAGATTTGGGAAAGGGATAAAAAATGATAAAATTAAGTAAATAAATACATAGGGATTGGATAATTATGTTCGGGGGTAGGAGCAAACAAGAACAAGTTAGGATATAAACACCTACAATGGTAGTTACATAGGCTTACATACAACATTTTGGACCAGAAAGGAATGGTCCAGAAGAGATATATGGAAATTATTATTAATCCACTATTATTACTATTTTTCTTAACAACTAATATCATTACTTAGCCTAATAGAGTAGAATTTCAACTGCACGTAATTGTCTTTATATCATCTTAATGTGTACTTGTGAATGTATAAAGAATTATAGTTTTATACATCTATAAAAAAATGGAAAAGGTTATACATGTGAAAAATGTTCATGATACTTGTGAATTCCTTATCCAAATAAAAATAAAAAATTTAAAGAAGAAGAAAGTTGCCTCACAGGTAGATAGGGTAGTTAAGAAATCTTATGGAGTGTTAGTTTTCATAAGTCGAGGGATAGAGTTTAAGAGTCGCGAGGTAATGATTCAGCTCTATAAAACTCTGGTTAGGCCACACTTGAAGGACTGTGTCCAGTTCTGGTCGCCTCACTATAGGAAGGATGTGGAAGCATTGGAAAGGATACAGAGGAGATTTACCTGGATGCTGCCTGGTTTAGAGAATATGGATTATGATCAGAGATTGAGGGAGCTAGGGCTTTACTCTTTGGAGAGAAGGAGGATGAGAGGAGACATGATAGAGGTATACAAGATATTAAGAGGAATAGATAGAGTGGATAGCCAGCGCCTCTTCCCCAGGGCACCACTGCTCAATACAAGGGGACATAGCTTTAAGGTAAGGGGTAGGAAGTTCAAGGGGGATATTAGAAGAAGGTTTTTTATTCAAAGAGTGGTTGGTGTGTGGAATACACTGCCTGAGTCAGTGGTAGAGGCAGATACACTAGTGAAATTTAAGAGACTACTAGACAGGTATATGGAGGAATTTAAGGTGGGGGGTTATATGGGAGACAGGGTTTGAGGGTCGGCACAATGTGGGCCGAAGGGCCTGTACTGTGCTGTATATTCTATGTTTATGATTGCACATTACACATTTAGATGGAGACATAACGTAAAGATTTTTACTCCTCATGTCTGTGAAGGATGTAAGAAATAAAGTCAATTCAATTTGGTTCATGCAAGATGAGGTAGAAATTGGATTAGACAGCGGCTTAGTGAGACAATCCAGAGAGCGGTGGTAAATGGTTGTATCTCTGACGGGAGGCCTGTGACTAGTGGAGTGCCACAGGGATTGGTGCTGGGACGATTGTTGTTTGTCATCCATATCAATGAGTAGCATTTTAACATGGTTAAATGGATCAGCAACTTTGCAGATGACGCCAAGATCTGGGGTGTAGTGGACAGTGAGGAAGACTATCAGAGCTTGCAGAAGGATCTGGACCAGCTGGAAAGATGGACTGAAAAATGGCAGGTGAAATTTAATTCAGACAAGTTGTTGCACTTCAGTAGGACCAACCAGGTTAGGTTTTGGCACATTGGCCTTTATAAATCAATGCATTGAGTACAGAAGGTGGGATGTTACGTTGAAGTTATGGAAGATGTTGGTGAGGCCTAATTTGGAGTATTGTGTGCAGTTTTGCTCATCTACCCACAGGAAAGATGTAAATAAGGTTGAAAGAGTGCAGAGAAAATTTACAAAGACATTTCCGGAACTGGAGGACCTGAGTTATAAGGGAAGATTGAATAGGTTAGGACTTTATTCCTTGGAATGTAGAAGATTGTGGAGAGATTTGATAGAGATATACAAAATTTTGAGGGATATAGATAGGGTAAATGCAAGCAAGCTTTTTCCTCTGAGGTTGGGTTGGACTACAATTAGAAGTCATGGGTTAAGGGTGAAAGGTGAAAAGTTTAAGGGGAGCATGTGGGGAAATGTTTTCACTCAGAAGGTCATGAGAGTGTGGAATGAGCTGCCAAGACAAGTGGTGCATGCGAGATCAATTTCAATGTTTAAGAGAAGTTTGGATAAGTATGTGGATGGTAGGGGTGTTTGGGGGGGGTATTGTTCCGTTGGAGGTCAATGGTAGTAAGCAGTTTAAATAGGATGGCATAGACTAGATGGGCTGAAGGGCCTGTTTCCATGTTGCATTCTATGGTTCTTCTGTGCTGTTTGACTCTATGGCTCTATATTGAAAATAATGTTTTAAATCAAGTAGCTTGCTAATTGCAATGAATTAGCATACCCAATTAAATTTTTCTTAATACCTTTATGAAGGTATCAGATTTTAGTCTAGAGCTTCTGTTAATATGAACCTGCATTTTAAGAATATCAGTGAAACTTCATGCAGGACGTAAGGTGAGGCACAAACACGTGAAAACACACATTGCATGGTGCATTTCTGTCTTTACCAAAGATTGTCACAAAGAAATTATTTCTAAGGTAAATTTAATTTAATTCCTCATGTCAAACACAGTAATACCATATTCCCTCCAGACACTGGTATATTTTAAGCTGTTGATGTAAGTTATTTTGCAGAAGACAATAAATAACATAAATCTATTTAGAACATATTACAAGCTTGTAAACTTAATCACTATCAACATTGAAAAAGTACAGATTTTTTTTCACATAAAGTGAATTCAGGTTAAATTGGTTAAATTGCTTCCAATGATAACTTAATGCTATACCTTCCACGTCAACAGACAAGAGAGGGAAGATCATTTAAATATAATCTGGTGAATAGACAGTCTTCTTCTCAGTTAGAGAAGTCACTAGAAGCTGTAGGCAAAATTGTTCATTATATTGTTCATTCTGAGAGTGGTAGCCCTTGACATCTTCATAAACTTAAATGTAAAACTCTGTGGAGATTTCTGCTTTGCTTTTCGTAAATGGTATTGTAAATATGTTAGAAACCATATTTTTACTGGAAAAACTTGAGCTTAGAGAAGAAAACAAAGTATTGGCAAGAAAAATATTGCTCAGCATTTTGAGTAATTGCATTGAAACTTTTTCTTTTAAGTTGGTAGCATTTGCTAGCTACGTAATCAGGATTGATTGGTTATGCCCTCGCAGGATTTTATTTGCCGGTCACCGATTTGATTCTGTCACATCTGATTGGTTACTTGCTTCTCTCCTAGGGATTACGAATGAATATAAAGTTCCACCAAAAAAAAATGTAAATAAGTGGCATTGCTAGTGTGAGGAAGATTGTTCTTATTGAGAGTGAGCCAACACAGAGTGAGACACAGGCAGTAGTAGGCATCTGAGTTACTTTTCAACTTAAAATGGAGGCACTGAGAAAGGCAAGGGAGCATCCAGCATTGGGGACTCTCACCATCTAGGACTTTTCTCATTACTGACATCAGCAAGGAGGTATAAGGCCTTGAAGACCCATACTCAAAATTTTAGGAACAGCTTCTTCTCCTTGCCATCAGATTTCTGAACAGTCCATCAACACTACCTCACTATTTTACTCTACTATTTATTTGTCATATATTTCATAGTAATTTATTATGTATTGCACTGTACTATTCCCACAAAACAACACATTTCATGACATTTGTCAATGGTAATAAATCTAAACTTGATTCTGAAGACATAGAAGAGGAATACAACCTTATGTGGGCAAGTAGGTTTGATGCAGATGGGGAGAAAGGTTGGCATGGATGTGATGGGCTGAAAGGCCTGTTTCTGTGCTATACAACTCTGTAACTGTACAAGAAGATAGAGGTGTTGGAAACTGGACCAACTACTGAAGGAACTGAGTGGATCAGGTGGCAAGTGTGAAGGCAAAGAGATGTCAATGTTTCGGGTTGAAACCCTGAATCAGGACTGGGAGGTAGAGCTCTCACCTCACCCCACCCTCTCACCCTTTAATTCTGCCTACCTCCCCCTACGCTCTGAGTCTTGATGCAGAGTCTCAACCCGTAACACTGCCCACCCCACTTCCCTCACAGATGCTGCCTGACCCATTGAATTGCTCTGTGACTATGACCCTTTCCAAATTTCACAACCAATCTGCAATAGAATGAAAATGTTCCATTATCTGTGCATAAGACATAAATTGAGTTTGAGTTCAGATATATCCTGTTGAATTCAATTTGTGCCCAACTCCACAACGTTAAATTGCATCCTTTAATGTCTGAAACACACATGAGCAATGGGTCCTTTATCACACATTCCACTGGTCAAGGACATCTGTGGAGCAGAGGTGTTCAACAGGCTCTGTTCCTGAAGAGCAAAGGTAGAGCCCCAGGAAATAAGCAATTTGCAGGAAATTTCCAGCTTCCTGTATTTCAAGGAATTTTATCTGCCTATCTTTTCATATTTATTATTAGCATGCAACCAATGACAAGTGAGGATGTACAGGCCCCAGTTACCGGCAGAATGTGGGGCAGTTTAACTACCCCCCTTCCCAATCTCCAAACTCAGTGGTACTGAAGGATTACATTGGCTGAGTAACCCAGGGAACTCCATGAAAATCCATTCCATCAGAATTACTGACAGACTTTCAAAACATATAAAGTGGAATGAATGAGGTCAAAAACAATCTCATTCATGATTAACTAGCTGGCATCATCAGCTTTGGTCTAAACTTGACTCCAATCTGACAGTAACTTTGTTGACTCTTGGTCTGCAGTGGTCT
Organism: Mobula hypostoma; assembly: GCF_963921235.1. Taxonomy (NCBI): domain Eukaryota; kingdom Metazoa; phylum Chordata; class Chondrichthyes; order Myliobatiformes; family Myliobatidae; genus Mobula; species Mobula hypostoma. Next base: position 4,078,550 of record NC_086118.1, on the reverse strand, counting down.
AGCAAGCCATTCTATAATGTCAGATCAGGACTGGTAATGAGTGCCAGTCTCACCAGAAACTGTCAAAAGCTGGGACAGTAGGATGAAATATTATATATTCAAAAGAGAATTGGATGTATATTTGAAAGGAAGAAGGTAGATGTTCTAATTTTATGGTAATGTACTGCTAATTATGCCCTACCACCCCAAAACACATCACTACATCCACTGATTTTGGCCCTTATGTGTATCTCTGGGGGTCAGACTGCCTTGTAGCTGCACCACTAACAATCCCCTCCCCACCCACCCCCAGCATCCGGCTGCTTTCCTCTTTTACTAAAGGAAGCTGACCAAAGGGATCGCCATAATCTCAATGAAAAATGGCTGCTATGCCGTGGAATGGAGTTTACACTACATATTGATCTGGGTGCCATGCACAACCAGAACAGATGAGAGTCAAGATTTTCTTGTATCTCACTAGACACAAGGCAAGAGAATTGTATCATTGTACCCTGGACATCACCTGTTACAACTCCTTCCTTCTGGTAGGCACCTTAGACCACTATATGCCAGGACAAATAGTACAAGAACAGTTTCTTTCCGTATGCCATCAGTCTTATGAACACTTGAATTTTAGTCTATTATAAACCAAGTCCACCTGTACATACACAGGTATACCTCATTGTATATAGTTCACAATTATTTGCACTATTATTTTGTTTGCTTTTTGATTCTGTACAGCGAGAACTCAGGGAAACCGGCATCAAATTCCCTGTATGTGTCCACATACTTGGCAATAATAAAGGATTCTGATTCTGATTCCATAAGATTCTCAAATGCGATTCTGGGAAGGGCATTATATCCTTTGCAATCACATTGTAACCTACCTCGAAATCACAAACAGGTAGAATCATTCCTTACTTTATGGAGCCAAGGTTAATAGTAGATAACTGTGCTTCCACTGATCTGAAGGTCTTGCTCAGCAGAGATCAGACTACCCATAGAACTGAGAGACCTACACAAAGGAACAGCTACCAAGTGAGACCAAATTATCTCTAGGAGCTGCAAATCTCCCTGAAGCTGAGCCAAAAATATTGGATGGTCAAGAGCAGGAGGTAAATGAGGTGAAGCACAGGAGAGAGCTGGGAAGATATAAGCAAGGTGGCTTGGGTATTTTAAGTATGGCAAAGCAAGCTGATAGAGAAATTCTCGTGTATGGTGGTGGTTCACAAAGTGCACATCGAAGAGGATATCGGAAATTTGTAGAATGGTCAAGATGAGCCTTGCAAAGATTGGGGCAGGGTTAAACACAAGGCATCAGATACCAAACATGTCAATTTTACTCCTGTGAAGATCACCTACTAGGTGTGGCTACCCCAAAATGTTGGCACAGAGTTAACCTGCACAGGTCAACGTGTTTGGAGTAGTTATTTGTACTCCTAAAGCCAGCCATCAAACTTAGTGAAGTTAACAACAATGAGTCATGTACTGTCGATGTACAACAAGATTACACTGAAGCTCACTGAGAAATGCTGTCTGATAGTCGTGACCCCAAGAATCAAGAAAGCTCTAAAGTGCTCTCAGTCATTGCAATAGACTGAGAAATCTTGTGCCCTACTTGGAAGCATTGCAGCCAGTAGATGGGACTGGTGAATGTAATTTATGGCAGGGTCATGAAGGTTGTCGCAAGAACAAAATAATTGAGTGGCTAAATTGGTTCATTATGGTCACATATACCTAGACACAGTGAAAAAAGTTGTTTTGTATGCCATCCATACAGATCATTTCATCACGCCAGAGCTCTGAAGTAGTACAAGAAAAACAAAAGCAGAATGTAAAAATGGTGTTAGAGTTACAGAGAAAGCGTGCAGTACTGGCAGACAGTAGTGCCATAGTGTGCTGAGGTGCTATGATGAGGTAGATCGTGAGGTTAAGAGTCCATCTTATCTTACAAGGGGATAAGTCTTACAACAGAAGGGTAGAATGTGTCCTTGAGCCTGGTGGTACATGCTTTCAGGCTTACGTATATTACGTCTGATGGGAGGGGTAAAAGAGAGAAGTGATCACCAAACACACCATCTAGAGGCAAACTTACTGAAGTCGCCTGTAGAACAGGAACCCTTGAAGGCAAATGTCACTCAGTCCTGGGTAAACCCTCAAGTTGAAACCTAATGCTGCGTTGGAAAGAGTGACTTCAAAGCAATGATTGTAATTCCAGTGGAGCCACCTTCCCCTTGAGTATCCAGCTTGGTGTGCGTTGAGAAATTAAACAGCACTCAACCCGTGAAATCCAACTGCGGTTCTGAAGTAGAGCCCCTACTACATACAGATCATAGATAATGCTTTGCCAGTTCTGAAGAAAGCAAACAGTTGAGGGAATTGGATGCAAGGATTGGTGTCTGGTATGGAAGGCTTGATGAGGAGAGCTCATTTAATCTGCTGTTACCATTCAGAAGGTATTACTGGAGAAGAGTACTTCCTGGGTAGCAACCCAGCAGCAAGAGAATTCGGGCTAAGGTCGATACTTGTGGGAGGCGCTCAGTGCTTTACAGGATACAGAGGTCATTGACAAAATGAGGTTAGACCATGGAACAATCTGAGGAACAGATGCAAAGAGAAGCAACTGAAGGCAAACTTCAGAATGCAGGAAATCTACTTCACCTGATCACCAGAGATGGTCTGAAGCAAGATCCGTCCAAAAGCAAGATATTGAAAAAGGTCCTAAGAAAACAGATGGATACAATACTTCAATAAATCTAGAATTTGTCAACTATCTGAGCTATCAAGTTCCTATCAAGGAACTATCAAGTTCCTGGTCATCTCCCTAGGACATGTGAGCCTCTCAAAAGGTTGACCAGGAAGGATGAACAATGGTTCTAGTTTGCTGTTAATGAGCACTGGTTCAAACAAATTAAACAACAGTCACCAAGCTGGGTTGTGAAACTTTAATGGTAAGAAGAAGCTAACAATACTTGCAGATGCCTCAGAGGAAGATCGCAGAGGAATAGTCGTGCAGGAGAACCAGTCACAAACAGAAATGTGATAAATGAGGATCTGCTGTAGATGCCGTTTAAGAAGAAGCTACTCATTGTGATCTTTGTCCTGGAAATGTTTTATCTCTACACACATGGGAGATGTACACAATGATCCCCGGCCATTGAGTAACTTCCATTAAGCCCCTCCATAGAGCACCATTGTTTGTGCAAAATGCAGACAGAACCAAAATGTTGAGCCAAGCCTACATACCTAGGACACAAGCTAGGGTACTGAGACTATCAGTCATTTGTGCAGGAGACTGAGAAGGCTGTTATGCACGAGGAAGTGAAGAAACAACTAAAGCAGGTGATTCAAATATAACAGAAGGAGACACAGTATGAAAATGAGGATAATCTTTGGCTGTTCTTCTGATGTGAGAAGACACCTTAAGTTAATTCGAATTTATAATTCTGCGTGTGATACAGGTACAATGAAAACTTACCTGCAGCAGCATCATAGGCACATAAATACACACACAGCACAGAACATAAATCATTCATAAACTTTAGAAGACAGTAAAGTAAGAGAAATAAATGCTCATGCAAAATCGAGACCTTAGTGAAAAAAAATACACGATCTGGGACAAGGCCACGTTAGTGCAAGAAGTGGTCCGTATTGCTACATTGCTGAGATGGGCTCAGGGTTCTGCAGGTTGGTTCAAGAACCTGATGATTGCAGGAAAGTAGATGTTCCTGAACCTGGCGATGTGGGACTTTAAGTTTCTCCACCTCCCGCCTAATGGTAGCAGCAAAAAGAGGTGATGTCCCGGATGGTGGGGGATCCTTAATGATAGACGCCACCTGCTTTAGGAAACACCTCCTGAAGATGCCGCCCGAAGAAAGTGGACTGGGCTGTGCCCACTACTTTCTGCAGCCTCGTGCATTGCTGGCTATTGGATTGACCATACCAGGCCATGATGCAATCAGCCAACATACTTCAAATTATCCAGTGACCCAAGTAGTTACCAAAATAAAACACATAGAAACCAGTCAGTTATCTCAGAAAATTTATTTTTCTTGTTTGATACTAAGAGATGTAGAATGTTTAGTTGAGTACTTCTAGATCTTCATACCTTTAAGAATTTAATCAAGTGACCATCTGATCTCTACGTACATCGTTCATCAAGCAGGAACTGGTTTGCCTGTCAGTGATTGAGCACGCACTCTCCTTCTGTAGGTTTACCTGTTGAACAAAGCAGATCATTAGTCTGACTTATTGGCTATCCTCCAGTTTCGTGGAGAGTGATATTTAAACACTTACAACAACATGCACAGTGTTCCTAACGTAGTAACACATCCAAAGATGATTCACAGCAGCGTATTAACAAAAAACTTGACAACAAGTTAAAGAGGGAGATATCAGAACGTAGCTAAAAGCGGTGCTGCAGAGAGAGGGTTATTGCAAACTCATATAGTCATTCAGCATAGAAACAGGACCACCTTGTCCATGTTGACCATGGAATGCTTACCAACACTATGCACTTTCATCACTTCTACTAAGCACTCTTGCCTTAGTAAGACCGTAAGACCATAAGATATAGGAGCAGAAGTAGGCCATTCGGCCCATCGAGTCTGTTCCACCATTCAATCATGGGCTGATCCAATTCTTCCAGTCATCCTCACTCGCCTGCCTTCTGCCCATACCCTTTGATGCCCTGGCTAATCAAGAACCTATCTATTTCTGCCTTAAATGCACCCAATGACTTGGCCTGCATAGCTGCTCATGGCAACAAATTCCACAGATTTACCACCCTCTGACTAAAGTAATTTCACCGCATCTCAGTTCTAAATGGACGTCCTTCAATCCTGAAGTTGTGCCCTCTTGTCCTCAACTTCCCTACCATGGGAAATGACTTGGTCATATCTAATCTTTTCTGGTCTTTTAACATTCGGAATGTTTCTATGAGATCTCCCCTCACTCTCCTGAACTCCGGGGAATACAGCCCAAGAGCTGCCAGACACTCCTCTTACGGTAACCCTTTTATTACTGGAATAATTCTCATGAATCTTGTCTGAACCCTCTCCAATGTCGGTATATCCTTTCTAAAATAAGGGCCCAAAACTGCAAACAATATTCTAAGTGTGGTCTCACGAGTGCCTTATAGAACCTCAACATCACACCTCTGCTCTTATATTCAATACCTCTAGAATATATTCACCAGCATTTGATCCATAGCCTTCTACACCTTGCAGATTCAAGTCTTTGTCCAGGTGCATATTAAATTTATCACCAATGCCCACTCAGTCTGTGTTTCCAGATAATAGCCACTCTCTGTATGAAAAGAATTTTTCTTAGATCCTCTCACCTTAGACCCAAAGAAACTTATTTTCTTGAACTCTTAAGCCTTGGGGAAAGAAGTTTATTTTACCCTCATGATTTTGTACAGTTCTATTGGGTTCTCCTTCAAATACAGCCTATGAAGTCAAAGGTTCAAAGGTCAAGTTTAATATCAGAGAAATGTATATAATATACATCCTGAAATGCTTTTTCTTCGCAAAACATCCACGAAAACAGAGAAGTACCTCAAAGAATAAATGACAATTAGACGTGAGAACCCCAAAGACCCCCCAGCTCCCCCCTCCCACGCGTAAGCAGCAGCGAGCAACGATCCCACTTCCCCCCAGCAAAAATAAACGCACATCGGTACAGTCACTGAGCCCAAGCGTGTGCTAAGCAATAGCAAAGACACAGACCAAAGTTACCCCAAAAAGCTTCGCATTTCATCCGAAATTCGACAAACCACAGGTTCTCTCTCTCCCTAGCAAGGGAGAGGGAGGTGTTCCCCATTTTCACAGCGAGCGGGAGGCATAACAACAACCCACTGGTTTACGATCTTAAAAGTCAGTTCGTTACTTTTCTCAAGCTCTGTGTCCGAAGATCACAAAGACCTCGGGTCTTCGGGCCCACAGTAAAGGATTTTCCTGTTCCTCGACAACACACGAGTCTCCTGCCATGACGCCAACCCTCAATCCGCCCGTCTCCAGAACCCCAAGATCTTAGGCTTCCAAACACAATCGAGATTCTCAGGCCAAACCCTTGGCACGTCGAATAGCGGCCAGTCGTGGAACCCCGAGAACGGGTCCCATTCCCACAAAGAACCGAAGCCTGCGTGTAACTCCAGGTCTTCAAAAGATCCCTGAAAGGGAAAAATAAAGATATTAAAGGTAGAAATAGAGCTGTTTCCGAAGATGCAAGTGAAGGAGTGGTCGTTAGGCGCCATCATCCCTCCTAAGACTCTCTTATAAAGGAAATATTTTGTCCCAAGCAACATCATGGAGAATCTGTTCTGGATCAAGACAAAATTCTGGAGGAACTCAGCAGGTCAGGCAGCATCTCTGGAGTGGAATAAACAGAGCTTGTATTCTTCTCTTCCCCCAACCTTCTTATTCTGGCTTCTGTTCCCTTCCCTCTCTTCCTTTCCAGTTCTGATGAAGGGTCTCAGCCTGCATTGTCCCCTCTGTAGATGCTGCATTCCACCAGCATGTTGTGTGTGTTATTCAAGATTCCCTGCATCTGCAGAATCCCATATATCTATGAATCCCTTTTGGGCACTCTCCAGTGCTGTCCTATAGCATGGTAAACAGAAATACACACAATACTACAGCTGTGCCCTCATTAAAGTTTTATAAATGTTGTATCAAGGCCTTCCTACCCTGGCAAAAGTGTATCTGCTTCATCATCCGATCTATCTATTCTGCCTGCTTCACTGATCGTTGGACCAATACACAAAGCTCCCTTTATTGCTGAGGATACCATTCATTCTATATATCCTGCACTTACAGATCTTACCCAAGGGGCATCCCCTTACATACATTCCATCTTCCATTACGCTGCCCACTTGGCCAGATGATCAATTTTGTTCTGTGGTTGTGGACTACCTTCTTCACTATCAACACCAATACCAATTGTTGTGTCATTTGCAGACATATTAATCATATCACTTATATTCACATTTAACCACAATCAGTGAGGTGTTGACGTTGAGAGCTTCAAGTTACTAGGAGTGGACAGTCCTAGTCCGATCACATTGATGCCATGGCCAAGAAAGCTCACCAATACCTCCACTTCCTCAGAAGATTAAAGAAATTTGGCATGAACCCATTGACCCTTATCAACTTTTATCAATGCTTCATACAATGCTGGACGCATAACAGTTTGGTATGGCAACTGCTCTGCCCGTGACTATGGGAAGCCGCAGAGTTGTGCACACCGTGGAAACCAGCCTCCCCTCTATTGGCTCTGCCTATTCTTCTTGTTGCCTCTGTAAAGCTGCCAGCATAATCAAAGACCCCACCCACCCAGACATTCTCTCTTCACCCCTCTCCTATAGGACAGAGGATGCAAAAGCTTGAAAGCATAAATAGCCAGGCTCAAGGACAGCTTCTGCCCTGCTTTTATAAGAATGATCCCCTAGTGAAGCTCACAATCTATCTCCTCCTGATCTTGCACCTTTTGTTTACCTGCACTGCACGTTCTCTGTAACCGTTGCACTTTATTCTGCATTGTTATTGGCTTAATCTGTATGAAAAGTATGTAAGGCAAGCTTTTCACTGTATCTGGGTACCTTTGACAAAAGTGAACCATTTTCAATTCCGATAATCTGTTTGTGTATATAGTACAGCAAGGGTCTCAATAGTGATCTTCATGGCATACCACAATCACTAAAGCAACCCTGCACCATGGCCCTCTGCTTCTATCACCAAGGCGACTTATTCCACATGGAAGCCAAAATCTCATGCATCCCTGTGCCTTCTCCCAGTCCCTGACAGGAATCAATTCACTCCAGGCAAGGCATAAATTAAACAAGGGTGCTTTCAGGTTTTGCATTTCAGTACCATAAACAACGTCATGTATATGGAACAGATTCTAGGGAGTAACAGATTTGCATCTTCCACAGCCGTCTGCCAGAGGGGAGGAAGATAGACAACGATGCCAGATGTATTTTTAAATATCTCCTCCTAAATACTATTTTTTTCCCTCTTTCGCACCCAGAGATGCAAATATTAAATGATCTCTTTCTTGCCAGGGTTATAAACATCATTTTAACTTTCAGATGCTGAGGGAAGAGTCTGTCAGTTGCTAGGCAACAGGTTGTCTCAGACACCGAACACTAAGCCGTGGTGCGGCGTTGGGGGGGAGGTTTGCTGACTGTTTGTCAATTACACCAAGAAGAGTTTCTGATTTGGATCAGGGAGATCTCAGACAGGAGCAATCCTCCGATTTATAATTCCCCTTTCGTCTCCTTTTACCCCTACTTTGGAGATGGGGGGCCAATGCTGACAGCTGCTGAGTAATTCCATCAGATAGTGGCTCCTCTTCACTTTCCCCATCTCCGTCAGAATCGTTGTCATATCCCGGTCTTCATTTGTGGGACCATAGGAGGAGACCTGGCCCTGTGTCAAGACACGGTTCAGGGAGAGAGGGACTTGTGTATCTTCCATGAAACAGACAGGTAGCCTATCAAACATGAGACATAGAGACAGCAGAAGGCTGCGTGTCTGCTCCAGCATTCAATAAGACCTTATCCGATACTTTACATCAGCACCATCTCCCTGCGCTCACCCCTTACCTCTTGATTCCTTGAGTGGTGCAGACACAAGCATGCTCTTCAGACCACACTGACTATTGTACTATCTGTTCATCTCCATTACATCCACGGCCTTCTATGCCTTGATAATCCAAATGCTTATCTAAATACTTCTTAACTGTTAGGAGAGTTCCTGCCTCCACCAATTGGCCCATCGAGTCTGCTCCATCAATCCATCTGGGCTGATTTATTATCCCTTTCAACCCCATTCTCCTGTCTTGTCCCCATAACCTCTGACACCCTAACTAAGCAAGGATCATTCTGAGGTTATGCTCTCCAGTCTTTAACTTTCCCACTATAAGAAACATCCTCTCCATGCCCACTCTGTCTTGGCCTTCCAATATTTGACAGATTTCAATGAGATCCCCCTTCACTCTTCTAAACTCCACCAAGTACAGGCCCAGAGCCATCAAACTCTCCTCATATGTTAACCATTTCATTCCCATGATTGTTCCCTTGAACCTCCTCTGGACCCTCTCCAATGCCAGCACATCCTTTCTTAGATAAGGGGCCAAATAAGTAGATAGATGAAGGTAGAGCAGTGGTTGTTGTCTACATGGATTTTAGTAAGGCCTTTGACCAAGTCCCTCATGAGAGGCTAATCCAGAAGATTAGGATGCAAAGGGTCCACAGCGAATTTGCTGTTTGGATTCAGAACTAGCTTGCTCATAGAAGTCAATGGGACTTATTTGAACTAGAGGTCTGTAATTAGTGGTGCTCCATAGGGATGTGTACTGGGAGCTGGGCTGTTTGTGATGTATATTAATGATCTGGATGAATATGTAAGATGGTTGGGTCAGCAAGTTTGTGGATGATACTAAGATTGGTGGAATTATGGATAGTGTAGGAGACTGGCAAAGGGTACAGCATGATATGGATTAGTTGCAGATATGGGCAGAGAAAAGGCAGATGGAGTTTAACCCAGATAAATGTGAGGTGTTGCACCTTGGAAGGGCAAATGCAAGGAGACAGTACACTGTTGAGGGCAAGATTCTTCACAGTGTTGCAGAGTAGTCAGATATTGGGATCCAAGTTCATAGCTCCTTGAAAGTGGCTACACAGGTCGATAGAGTGGTTAAAAAGGCTTATGGTATGCTTTATTTTATTTGTCAAGGCATTAAGTTCAGAAGTCAAGAGACTATGTTGCAACTTTATAAAACTCTGATTAGGACACATCTGGAGTTTTGGTTGCCCACTATAGGAAGGATGTTGAGACTTTAGAGAGGGTGCAGAAGAGCGTTATCAGGATGCCGCCTGATTTGGAGGGTGTGTGCTATCATGAGGGGCTGGATAAACTTGGCTTGTTTTCCCTGCAGCGGCAGAGGTTGCGGGGAGATCTGATAGAGGTTTACAAGATTGTGAGAGACATAGATAGAGTAGAGAGTGAGTATTTGTTTCCCAGTGTTGAAAAGTATAATACCAGAGGGCATGCATTGAAGGTGCGAGAGGTTAGGTTCACGGGGGATGTAAGTTTTTTACTTAGAGAGTAGTCTCTGCCTGGTATGGTGGTAGAGGCAAATACATTAGAGGCTTTTAAGAAACGCGATGGAGATGGATGATGTAGGTAGGAGTTATTAGTTTTTGTGTTTTTTTTTAATTAACTTTTTAGCTGGTTTGGCACAATATTGTGGGCCAGAGGGCCTGTTCCTATGTTGTACTATGTTCAATGTTTAAAACTGATCACCATATTCCAAGTGTGGTCTGACCAATGCCTTCTAAAGCCTCAGGTAACAGGCCTTTGTGGCCCAGTGAGCCCACATTAGAAACATAGAAACATAGAAAACCTACGGCACAATACAGGCCCTTCGGCCCACAAAGTTGTGCCGAACATGTCCCTACCTTAGAAATTATGAGGCTTACCCATAGCCCTCTATTTTTCTAAGCTCCATGTACCTATCCAAAAGTCTCTTAAAAGACCCTATCATATCCACTCCTACCACCATTGCCAGCAGCCCATTCCACACACTCACCACTCTCTGAGTAAAAAACTTACTCCTGACATCTCCTCTGTACCTACTCCCCAGCACCTTAAACCTGTGTCCTCTTGTGGCAACCATTTCAGCCCTGGGAAAAAGCCTCTGACTATCCACACGATCAATGCCTCTCATCATCGTATACACCTCTATTAGGTCACCTCTCATCCTCCGTCGCTCATTGTCCAATTTCACACATGGGACCAATTAATCTACTAACGTGTGTGTCTTTGGAATGTCAGAGGAAATTGGAGGACCCAAGGAATGGGGGGACATACAACTGTGAAATTGACCTCAGGTCGCTGGCACTGTAATAGCATTATGATAACTGTTAGACTTCCTTCCTGGATTGCCCCTGCACCCTCTCCAACAAAATCACATCTTTCCTATAATGTAGCAAAAGCAGAACCAAAAGTCTTATCAATCTTGGCCAAGAAAAGGAACATCTGCTTGATTCGCACATCCCTGCATCTCCCTTCTCATTCCTGATCCTGATGTGGAAATCGTTACAAACAAGGGTTAAGAAAATGTCCAGGGAAGGATATTTTCAGATAATGTGCAGTCGGCCCAGGTAATAAAGGTCCTTAAAGGGGTCCTCTTCACACAGCAGGGGAGGGGTCCAGAGCCATTTGATATAGGAAGAGAAATGAAGGATTCTATGGTGGCACTAACTACTGGTTAGTTAGTTTACTAATTCTGAAGAATTATTGGCTTTTAACACGTAGACTCTGTTGGCTATTAATACTTGTTTCATCGTAGTGATTGAATATGCAAATAAAGAATTTGAACATCCACAAGATTACCAATCAGTTAATATCTGTATCTAACTAGTCAATTTCTGTATAAAAATGACATCTCTTTATTCAACCTTCAGAGCAGTTTGGTGACAAGCTGTGCTCTTCTCCTTGGCCACAAGTAAACTAAGTGTGATTGAGGAACGAATCCAAGTTTCCCGAGTCCATTTGATCGATGACAACACTGGCACTCAACAAGTAGTAATTTTTTTTAGATTAGATTATGAAGACGCGCAGTCCTCTTTTATTGTCATTTAGTAATGCATGCATTACAAAATGATATAATGTTTTTCCAGAATGATACTTCATACTTTATACTTTATTGTCGCCAAACAATTGGTACTAGAATGTACAATCATCACAGCGATATTTGATTCTGCGCTTCCCACTCCCTGGATTACAAATATTAAATATTTTAAAAAATAAAAATAGTTAAAATTAGTAAATATTAAAAATTTAAATTATAAATCATAATTAGAAAATAGAAAAATGGGAAGTAAGGTAGTGCAAAAAAGACCGAGAGGCAGGTCCGGATATTTGGAGGGTTCAGCCCAGATCCGGGTCAAGATCCATTCAGCAGTCTTATCACAGTGGGAAAGAAGCTGTTCCCAAATCTGGCCATACGAGTCTTCAAGCTCCTGAGCCTTCTCCCGGAGGGAAGAGGGACAAAAAGTGTGTTGGCTGGGTGGGTCGTGTCCTTGATTATCCTGGCAGCACTGCTCCGACAGCATGCGGTGTAAAGTGAGTCCACAGATATCACTGAAACACATGACAAACCGACTTAAAAACTAACAAAAACCACATAATTATAACATTTAGTTACAACAGTGCAAAGCAATACCGTAATTTGATAAGAACAGACCATGGCACGGTAAAAATCTCAAAGTCTCTCAAAAGTCCCATCATCTCACGCAGATGGTAAGCCTCCAGATGAATAGGCAGCAGCAACTGTCCAATGTAGCACCCTTTCCCCAGGTCAGAAGGGTCTGTTCCACAGACCCAAAGCTGGCGGGCTGCTGGTTCTTCTAAAAAGCTGCTAAACTGAGATCTGGCCTGCTACCTTAGGTGCCTGTAAATGACCCCATTGCAGGATCTTGAAGAAAGGCAGAATTCTCTGCAGGGGAATTTTTATCCAGAGAGCTAGCCAATATTTATTTAGGAATAAACATCATTAAAGACACATTTTCTGGTCATCATCTCCTTCCAGCTTTTGGGAGCTTGCTGTGACAAACTTGCCTGCCACATTTTACACTTCCAAAGCTGTGAAATTCTTTGGGATGGTTCTGCATTTATGGAAAGCTTGATACTAATGTGAGTAAGTTCTTTATTCCATCTCTTCGTCTACTGCAAGTTAATATCTGAAACCAGAGATCAGTCCTAGCGCCTCTTCATGTCTCAATGCCATGGTGGGTGACGCTGAGGCCCATGAGAAGAGATGGGGTTTTATCACTGACTTCCTTCTTTAAAAAGATGGATTTATGTAAAGGTAAATCCATGCTGGTAAGGCAGAGAAGTAATATCTTTGTGAGGGATCTTGAAAGTGAACCAGAAAGAAAGAAAAAAAAATTGCATTTAGGTAGCACCTCCTTTGTTATAGGAAATAAGATACTGTTGAAAGCAAAGTAGCAGATTGGCCCAGAGCCAGGTCTCACTGAGTATAATGTGGTAAAGGCCAGATCATGTTTCATGGTATTGGCGACCATAGTGGCGCATTGGTTGAGTAACTGGTCTGTAATCCAGAAGCCTGGATCATGGGCATCCTGTAGGCATGAGTTCAAATTCCCACCAGGCAGTTGCTGAATTTTTCATTGGAAGGATTCATCGGAAGTCTGTGATTAGTCACGTTCTACAGGAATTGGTGCCGGGTCCTTTGTTACTGACGATGTAGATGAAAAACTTGGACCTGAATGAGGAAGGTATGATTAGTAAGTTTACAGATGACCTGAAAATCAGTGTTGTTTTGGATGGTAATGATGATTGTCTGAGGCCACACTACAGGAAATAAAGCAGTTGGAAAATTGGGTTGAGGGTTGACAGATTGAATTTGTTCTGAGAAGTCAAATGGCGATGTGACATACAAAGTAAACAGCAGAGGCTAAGCAATGTTGATGAATAGAGGGACCCAATAGTCCCCTGTAAACTTCAATAGAGCAGGATAAGGTGGTGAAGAGAGCTTATTCATGCTTACCTTCATAGATTAGGCCACAGAATATAAATGTAGGGACATTATGTTGCAACTTTGCAAAACACTGCCAAGGCCGTGTTTAGATCTGGTTGCCACATGTAGACAAGATGTGTATGTGCTGGAGAGATTCCCCATGATAATCCCTGCATGGTTGAAATTTCGTTCTGGGGAGAGATTGGGCTGAGCTTGAGTTCCCCAGAGCAAAGGAGGCTGAGGATGACCAGATATATGTGTACCAAAGTATGAAGACATGGATAGGGTAGATAGGCAGTATCCTTTTTCCGTGAGGGGACGTCAGTTTAAGGCAAGAGACAAAGGAAATTTCCAAGTGTAATTCTTTTACACAGGGAGTGATTTATATCTGGAACATATTGCCAGAGGAGATGGTGGAATCAGATACAAACACTACAGTTAAGAGGCTTTTAGAAAGAAATTTAAATAGGCAAAGCATAGAAAGATACAGTCCTGGTACAGGCAAGTGTAGGTGGGCAAAAGGGTTGGTTTGGACATGATGGGTCAAGTGGTCTGTTTCTGTGCTGTACGGCTCCATAAGTCCAGTTAGTGATTTGAATGACAATGTCTCGGTAATAATGGCTGCAAAAGCCATTGGTTTGTTGTAAAATCTCATCCAGTTCACTGACGTCCTTTGGAGTAGGAAAGCTCTTACCTCTTATCCAAACTGGCCTACATGTGACTCCAGGCACTTTCTATGTAGTTAACCTGAAACAGCTCAGCAAGCAAGCCAGCTAGCTCTGGGGTAATTAGGGATGGTCAATAGATGACAGTGATGCCCAGAGCCCCAAATAAAAATTACTGAGGAGAACCCCATCAAATACAAATCCCCAATAACTCCCAAGTAGGAGAGCTCTCTCCTATTGCGTATCAGTTAAAGTCAAAGCCAGGTGCACAGGAAAAGAGGGCAAGTATTTAAACTGAGCAGGATTGTGAGAGGAGAGGAACCAACCCAGTTTTCCACTCTTGATCACCGTCCAGAAATTCCTCCATTTACTTGTAACTTCAACAACCTAAACTCTATATTCACAAGAATACGCAGGGAGGGTGAAGGGTTAAAGGAGGAAGAAATTGCATTATGGCAACACTTCTGCATATCCCTGAGAAGTTCCAAAGTCTTTCATACATAATTAATTATTTTAAATATTAGTGCTTACAATGTAGAGAGGTCATAGGCACAGGAAAGTTCTACAAAGACAAGTCAAGCAGTCCTTTTGCAGGGGTGGGGTGCGGCCTCAACCAGAAATATCATCTAACACCTTTTGCCTCCACAGATGCTACTTGACATGCTGACTTCCTCCAGTGCCCTGTCTTTTGTTCCAGATTCTATGCCAGTTCATCCATTTTAATGTTGCTATTGCTAAAAGAGGATGCCTTTTAAAATCATACCATATCACCTGCACTAGCAAACTTTAAGATTATCCTCCCACGGTTCAGCACACCACATTGGGCCAGATTAGGTTATCTGTACGAGGCACTGGATCAGGCCCAAAGCCCACACCTGCAGAACAGCAGAGCTGATCCGGGGAGAGTGAGGGGGTGGGAATGCTGATCGAGGACAGGGTCAGTCAGGTAACCCACAGTTTTAGACTTGGCAGGTTTTGTTTTTAACAAGTAGGGAATTTACAAAATTAGAGTCATCATTTAAAATGGAACTGTATAGAAATTCCTTCAATCAAAGGCTAGTGAATCTCTTTAATTCTCTTCCCCGAAAGTAGTGGAGGCCAGATCATTAGATATATTTAAGATGAGGAGGAATAAATATTTGAAAGATTGAGAAATTAGGGATATTGGGGAACTTTTACAGAAGGGCCAGCTTCCCCTTCGGTCAGCATAGATCAACCATGATTATATTAAACAAATGGTACAGACTTGAGTGCATTGCTCCCTCTACGCTGCGCGGGTGCATGGCCACGCATTAATTGAAATGCTCCCACGCAGATAGCCTTTGTTGCAGCACAGCTGGAATTTTCCCCTGTATAATGGTAATATAATTTTGAAATTATGTTAACATAATTTTGAAATCTATGTTAATATAATTGTGAAATGTCCTGTAATCAATTGTGTTAATGAATATAATCCATAATTTTTTCTAAATAATAGATGTACCACAACCTTTACTTTGTAACATTTTCGAGCTTTGACATATTTACTTTGTCAAGCAATGTTTCAAGTTAAATAAACACAGAATGGAAATCGGTAGCTCGTTGTTAATAAATTGCTGACCCACTAAACACCAGTGCGATCTAGTCAAAACATTTTATTTTTGCCTTTGTGCCTGTCAGTTGTTTTGACAGCCTGACATCATTTACTTGTATTGTGAGTTGTGGTTTGTGTTTGTTTGATACGAAAACTTCTAAATTCTGATTTAGTAAGTAATCTTTCATAATCTAATAACAATTTTTAAAAATTGTTAGAACAAGGTAAACTTGTTTCTTTAAATTTTATGATTGTGGTTATTTTATTAAAATTATAAATTTTGACTTACCTTGATAAATGTTTCAGCTAATAATAATCATTATTTTTAGTATTCTCAAATAACAATTATTATTTTTAGTACCCTAAGGATATCGAAAAACAGAAGAGTTAAATGCTTTGAAGAACAAAGTTTATACAAAATTTATAGTTTATTCATACTATGCGTATTACAAAAAAGGACATTTGAAGTGCGGTGCAGTTTTCAGGCTGCTGCTCAGCACCATGGTTAGTCTGCACAGCTGTAAAGTTCCAGGTGAGATTGCTTGAAGGGCCTGCTGACCTCCCCCAGCTCCCATCTTGGAGGTACGAGCCCCAATTGCTGCACAGTGTGCATGGTGGAGCGAGCGAGGTACATCATGTTAGGATGCTGTGCTCCCCAGAGTCAGAAACTAGTTGTCAAGCATTTGAAGAACAGTGGGACACACAGGAGACTGCAGGTGCTGGAATCAGAAACAACTCCCAGAGTGCTGGAGGGACTCAGTGGACCGGGATGCATCTGGAAAGGAAATGAACAGTCAACGTTCCGAGTGGAGACCCTTCATCTGAACTAAAAGAAGAATAAGAAACAGTCAGTATAAAGACATGGGTGGAAGGGAGGGAGCAAGAGCTGGAAAGCAGCAGGTGGATGCGGGTGAGGAGGGGGAAAGCCACGTGGGGGAGGGGAGAGTGGATGATGGGGTGGAGGAGGAGAAAGAAAGTGGGCGATGGGAGCTGGGTGGACTTTTGGAAGAACTGGATACATAAGCAGGAGAGAGGAAAGGGACAAATGGGAGCAGGTTAACTGAAATTGTAGAATTCAACGTTAATGCTGCCGGATTCTGAACTACCCAGCTGGAGTGTGAGGTGCTGTTCCTCGAGTTTGTGGTTGGCCTCGCTCAGCAGTGGAGAGAAGGGTAGGGGAATTAATAATGAAGATCAATACAGGGACATCAGATGAGGGGGACAAGAGTATAGAAGCAAAGGTGAAGGGGCAATGGGTGTAGGGGAGAGAGTGCCGGATGGGGAGGGTTCTAGACAGGGAAAGATGGAGAAGGGCAAAGGAGAAATGGAGAAAAGGTGGGACTGGATAAGAAGATGGAGAAATGAATTGGAAAGAGAGAAAAGGAGTAAGGTATCGTAGATCAATAGGTGACGAGCATGGGGAGGAATGGCGTGAAGAAGGGGATATAGGGAGAGAGGGAGGGGATCTCTGAAGGGAAAGCAGTGTGGAGATGAAATTGAGAGTGACGGTAGGGGAAAGGGTCAGGAGGGAAAGAAGGAAGGGGAGGAGGAGGGCAGACCAGAGAGTTAAGAGGAATGGTAGAGGGACGAGCGAGTTGAGTGCAGAAGGCTGGCAATGAGGAGGCAACATGGGTGACAGTTATTCAGCCCGTTGTTGAGGGACGAGACCGGGCGGGAGGAGACCAGTCTGGAGCTCGCTGCTCCTGTGAGAGTTAAATTGAAAGTAAAGTGCCTGAGCTCTGATGACTGATGTTGCGGCCCCTCCCTCCCTTGCTTGAGATGATCACCTGTAGATGAGAGAGAGAGAGGGGGTCGGCACTGCACATACCGAGCCAGTCCTCCTGGGTTAGGATCCCGGAGCCGGGATTGGACATGGAGCTCCCTCTGTCCGGAGCTCCCTTTCGCTAACCCGGGCCGGGGAGTGCCGAAGCCCGGGGCGGTTCTACCATCGCATCGCGTCGCGTCTCTCGATTTTACTTCCTCTCCCTCAACCTGCCATGCCTCGCAAAAAGAGTTCCCACCCGAGCCAGAGCAGCGTCGACCTGTCGAATGGAGCGCCGAAGTCTCCCTTGCACCGCTCGGGGTCCAGCAGTGAGATCCACGACCTGACATACAAGGTGTGTAGTTCTGGATGCGAATATGTGTTTTTTTAAACTAGTAGCAAGAAATCCAGCAAATTAGCTGATTAACCAGTTCTGTGCCCGCGAAGGGTTTAGGAGAGGATTGTTCGGATACTGAGTGTATCAGGGACCGAAGGGGATTGGAGTGGAGGGGTGAGGAGTCTCTCAGTCTCCGCCCCCCCTCCCCTCCCCTCCCCACGGTCTGCTAGTCTCTCCGGGTCTGGTGACGAACGCAAGCTTTGGTAATTCTAGTCATCGAGCTGGTATAAACAGAGAACTGTTGAGCACCTTAACAAGGTTTGTTTTCCATCTTCGAATCCTGCAATCTAGAGATAGGCCACTCGGCCCATTCGACTTGAGTTGCCTCAGGCAGTTTGACCAGTTCCTCCTAGCTCCTTTCTGTGGTGGACGGAGGGAAAAGGAAACCAGTGTTAGTACAGGCAGAGCTGCAATATTGTCATTTTTTAAAAAAGCTGATTCACCAATTCCTCCAGAGAAGCAAATCTACCATCCTTACCTAATTTGTATCAGATCAACAAGTCCTCCCCCCCCCCCATTGCCATGATGTGATATTATCATTCCCAAGTACTCCAACAGCAACATCCCGAGGGTCATCACTCTTCTACCCCCCCCCCCCCATATAAATACTGTGCCTTGCAGAGCATGTACAAGGCTGGGTATCCAGCAATGAGTGATTTACTTACCGGCAATCCACCTTCTACAAGACACAAGTCAGGGCTGTGTCTATATATTTTCCTCAAAAGCATTCAGGCCAAAGCAGCCCCCCTTTATCATCCTAAACATTGATTCCCTCGAATACTGATGCACAGTGACTGCAGTGGGCAGAGTCTACAAAATGCACTGCAGTTACTAGCCATATCTGCTGTAATTTTTTTAAACTTTCTTGTGACCATCCCAGTGCATCTTATTTCTTCTTTTTGATGTTGAATTCACCAGATTGGATGAGTAATCTCCCATCTCCAAGGTCCTTAGGGCTACCATTGGCCAAAAACTTACCATTGGACCAGCCAGATAAATAGAGATTCTGTGGCTGCTGGAGGTCTTTATTTATTGTTTATTTATTGAGATACAGTGCGGAATAGACCCTTCCAGCCCTTCGAGCCACGAGGCCCACCAATCCCCCAATTTAATCTCAGCCTAATCACGGGATAATTTACAATGACCAATTGACCTACCAACCGGTACGTCTTTGGACTGTGGGAAGAAAGCAGAGCACCCGGAGGAAACCCACGCGGTCACGGGGAGAATGTACAGGCAGCGGCAGGCACATCTTGAGCAACACATGCAAAATGCTGGAGGAACTCAGCATCAATGGAGGGAAGTGAACAGTGGATGTTTTAGACTGAGACCCTTCATCAGGACTGATGCTGAGTTCTTCCAGCATTCTGTGTGTAGTGCTGCAGCCAGTTAAGTATTCTGTCACATGAGCATGTCAGAAGCAAGTGATACACCTTCTGACTTTGCAGAGTCTTTCTTGTGCCTACAAGCCAGGAATCAGCTGGAATACTTTCCACTTGCCTTACTAGGTGAAACTGTACAAACACTCAAGAAACTCAAAATCATCAACACAGTAGGAGGACAGTTATGTATCATTTATATTGGACATTGGTGAGGCCTCGTTTCATCTGATTTCAGCAAGGAAATGCTAGACAGACGAGGCTTCTATCCACTGCAGTATGGAAGAGTCAGAGTAGATTTGACTGAAATGTGTAAGATCTTGCAGTGTCTTGACAGTGGATGTGAGGAACATGTTTCTTCTTGTGGAAGGATCCAGAATGAGTGTTCACTGTTTAAAAATAAGGATTTGCTCTTCTGTGTTTCTCCTAGAGATTTCTGATGGACTTCTCCTTGGGATCTCAAAGCCAGATTTTGAACATTAAGGCAGAAGTACATGGATTCTTGACAACCAAGAGGGTGAAGGATTACCAGTGGGGATGTAGAACTGGGGCCACGTTGGCATTGGGCAGTGGGAAAAGCTGGGGGGACACAAAGGCCTTTTCCTCTCCTACTTCATGTGATCAGCTCCCAATCCCCAAATATCACCCAAGCCTTCTTAATTCCAAGTGCCAATTGTGATGCATTCCAGATCAGCTCTGATCCTATCCTTCATAAACTTGAGGTCATTCAAAATATTCAGTCTGAGGGAGCGAAGAATAGCTCCAAATAAGGGAAAGGTGGGAAACTAGAGACAAAGTTAAAGGATCAGTCAGTCATGATGCAGTGACAGACATTTTAGGGAATTTTTCAAAATATGCATAATAGATACATTCTGACAAGAAAAAAGTTTCGGGGGAGAACAAGCATTCATGGTTAAGCAAAAATGTTAAAAGCTATATAAAACTTAAAAGGGGAAATAAAAGAATATGATTGTGCATGGACAAGTAGCAAGTCTGAGGACTGAATATGAAAATAAATGGCAAAAATTTATCAAGGGATTACTAAAAAGGAAATGAGAAAAAATCTGAATTTCTAAAGATAATTGAAAAGAAAATAATTTATTAAGTAGGAATTGATCCTGTAAAATCTGTGTTTGGGAGATTGCTATTGGAAGATGGGGAGATTACAGGTGAATTAAACAGGTATTTTGCATTTGTCACTTTGGAGGTTATGTGTGATATTCTCGGAATTGCCATAAATAAGGAATTGGAAGGAATGAGGAAATAGGGAAAATTCCAGTCACTAGGCCAAGTACAGTGGAACTGAACAAATAGTTGGAGTGCAGGCTAAGTCCCGAATCCTTGGATTTAAACCAAGATCTTAATAGAAGAGGCTAGTAAGAAAAGTGATGTGTCAGTTTTAACTTTCCCTCAATTGGAGAGATGTTCTATCAGATTAGAAAAAAGCAAAATTTCAAAAAGGGAAGGAGACAGAAAACAGGAAACTACAGGCCAATTTGCATAACATCTATCACAAGGAAAATGTCAGGATTATAATTAGAGTATATAACAGAACACAGAAAAAATTCCAATGTAATTGGGCAAAATTGACATGGTTTTGTGAAAGAGAAATCGCATTTGGCCAACTAGTAGGCATCTTCTGAAGTAATGTGCTGTGGTTAAAGTAGAAACAGTGGGTACATTACATTTAAATTACCAGAAGACACTTGGTAAGGTGCCACAACAAAGGTTATTGTAAAAAGTAAAAGCTTTTGACATGGAAGGTAACATAGTGGCATGGGACACAAACAAGAGGAATTCTGCAGATGCTGGAAATTCAAGCAACACACATAAAAGTTGCTGGTGAACGCAGCAGGCCAGGCAGCATCTCTAGGAAGAGGTGCAGTCGACGTTTCAGGCCGAGACCCTTCGTCAGGACCCATGAGACACAAGACTGGTTATCTAACAGAGAACAGATATAGGCAATAACTTTTTCTCGGGCTCACAGGCTGTCCAATTTGTGGTACACCATAGGGATCATTGCTGGGTTTCAACATTTTTACAATTTATATAAATGACCTGAAGGAAAGTACCAAAGGTGTGCTTGCTAAATTTGATGAATGTTACAAGGAAGTAAGTTATGAAGAAGGCGTGGGGAGGCTAGGAATGGCTATAGGTAGGTTGAGTGGGCAAGGTACGGGCAAACTGACTTGCTGTAGGAAAATGGGAAATTGTCTATTTGACAGGAAACATTTTTTTCAAAAAAATGTTATCTAAATAGTTTAATATTCGGAGGGATCTGAGTATACTGTTGCATGATTCACAAAAGGCTAGTATACAGGTATGACAAGTAATTCAGAAAGTTAACAGAATGTTATCACTTATTGCTTGGGAATGATTACAAGACTAGGGAGCTTATGCTTCAACATCAATGAGACCTCATCTGGAGATCTGTGCATTGGGTTGTACTTAATGATGACTACGAGTAGTGGAAGCAGTTCAGAGAACGTTCACTGGACTGATGGATGGAATAGGCAAGATCTCCACTGAGAAAAGTTTGGAAAGGCTGGGACTGTCTCTGAACTTTAGAAGAATGAGAGGGGATTTGAGTGAAATGAGGAATGTTTCCACTTGGGAGTGTTCAGAACTAAAGTTCATATTTAAACAATAGGGAGTCATCCATTTAATACAGATAACAAGTGAAATTTCTTTGAGGTTGCAAACAGATTGAATGGCAAGGCATTACTCTCTCTTTTTGCACTACTTTTTAAACTTATTTTTATATATATTCTTTGTAATTTATAGTTTATAAATTATGTATTGCAATGTACTGCTGCTACAAAACAACAAATTTCCTGACATATGCCTGTGATATTAAACCTGATTCTGATTCAGTTCAACTGCCCTGTTTTAAAAACTTGTTGACCTCTTCAGACGGAAGTTTAATATCAACAACTCAAATCTCACTCTAGATAAGGTGTAAGATACGAACACCTGAAATAGATGCCTGTGGAGAATTTTATGGGAAAATGCAGAGCAAGCCATCTTCTGAGCCTAATCCAGCTTGGGTGCATTTTAAGTGAAGACTGGGTCTAAACTGGTGTGGCTGTTCTCTAGCCTGCTCCTGGAGTCACAGAGTCATAAGGTGTAGAATCAGGCTCTTCGGCCCATCAATGGCAAGGCAGATTCAAGGGATCAATAGGCTTATTCTTGCCTCCCTGTGTGTTTGATCCCAACCATAGATGCTGTCTATATGGTTGTACTTTATCCTCGTGGTTATGTGGGTTTCCTTCCGTGCTCCCAAGGACACGTGAGTTGGTTACAATCTGACTGCAAACATCCATTAATATAGGGAAGTACCAAAAAGTATTTTCTATGTGAAGTGGGGTAATCAAACGGACTGCAGTATAATTAAGTTGTTTGGGTGGAGGGCAGTGTGTATTTGTATTGAGTTAGGTGAAAAATTAGAGTATTTGGATAGAACAAGGTGTGTAATTGTATACAGAATAAGGCAGTGGGTGGACTGCAGTGGATGGCATTTCCCTGGTATGGTGTGGATGGGCTATTTTATGGGTTGCTATGTGAAGTGGTAGTTGGGGAGAGAAGATTGTGGGATGCCTTTCTTGAGGTGTGCAATATAATGTAGAAGTACTGAAGCAATGGAAGCATCAAAGACCCTTTAGATCAAAGCCTTACCCATTCCCACCAGTAAAACATATCATCATACAAGTCCAGTTGAATACCAGTGACACAGTTTGAGAACCTGAGTTAAGATCTTCATCAGGATTGTCTTACATTCATCATGAGTTCCAATTTTCAAAACCCTAGGTAAGTCGTCGAAGGATACAATCCGTACCCGTAGAAATGGGATTAGTGTAGATGGGCAGATGGTTCGGCATGGGCAAGTTGGGCCAAAGAGGCAGATTCTCTGTGACTCCAGGAGCAGGCTAGAGAACAGCCACACCAGTTTAGACCCAGTCTTCACTTCAAATGCACCCAAGCTGGATTAGGCTCAGAAGATGGCTTGCTCTGCATTTTCCCATAAAACTCTCCACAGGCATCTATTTCAGGTGTTCGTATCTTACACCTTATCTAGAGTGAGATTTGAGCTGTTGTTATTAAACTTCCGTCTGAAGAGGTCAACAAGTTTTTAAAACAGGGCAGTTGAACTGAATCAGAATCAGGTTCAATATCACAGGCATATGTCAGGAAATTTGTTGTTTTGTAGCAGCAGTACATTGCAATACATAATTTATAAACTATAAATTACAATAAATATATATAAAAATAAGTTTAAAAAGTAGTGCAAAAAGAGAGAGTAAAAAATTACCAAAGTAATTTTCATGGGTTCATTGTCCATTCAGAGATCTGATGGCGGAGGTGAAAAAGCTGTTCCTGAAACACAAAGTGAGTCTTCAGGCACTTGTACCTCCTCTCTGATGGTTGCAATAAGAAGAGGGCAAGTTCTGGCTGGCGGGGGTCTTTAATGATGCCTTTTTGAGGCATCACCTTTGAAGGTGCCCTAGATGCTGGGGAAGATGGTGCTCATGTGGAGCTGACTGAGTTTAAAACTTTCCGCAGCTTTCTCTGATCCTGTGCAGTGGCTTTTCCGTACCAGACAGTGATGCAACCAATTGGAATGCCCTCCATGGTACATCTGAGAAAATCTGCAATATAGCTGCTATCGTGCCTTCTTCCTAATTGCATCAGTCTGTTGGACACAGGATAGATCCTCAGAGATGTTGACACCCAGAACTTGAAACTCCTCACCCTTTCCATTTCTGACCCTTGATAAGGACTGGGTCCTTGGCTTTCCTTCCTAAAGTTCAAAATCAACTACTTGGTCTTGCTGACATTGAGTGCAAAGTTATCGCTACAACACCTCTCAACTTGCTCCTGTATTCCTCCTCATCACTATCTGAAATGCTGCCAATAATAGTTGGAAAATTTATAGGCACTGCTTGAGCTGTGCCTAGCCATACAATTGTGGGTGTAGAGGGAGAAGAGCAGTGGGCTCTTCTCCAGGTGTGCCAGTCTTGATTGTCAGTGATAAGGAGGTGTTATTTCTGATCTGTACAAACTGTGGTCTCCCAGTGAATAAGTCAAGGATCCACTTGCAGAGGGAAGTAAAGAGGCCCAGTTTTGGAGCTGTTTGGTTAGAACTGAGGGTATGATTGTGTTGAACGCTGAGCTGTAGTCAATAAACATCAGTCTGACATAAGTATTGCTATGTTCCGGTTCATCCAAGGCTGAGTGGAGAGCCAGTGAGGTTGTATCTGCTGTAGACCTATTGTGATAGGCAAACTGCAGTGGGTCCAGGGCCTTGCTTAGGCAGGAGTTGAGTCTAGCCATGACCAACCTCTGGAAGCACTTTATCACAGTAGATGTTAGTGCCACTGGGCAATAGTCACCCTGCTCTTCTTGGGTACTGGTATGATTAGCGCCCTTTTGAAGCAGGTGGAAACCTCTGACTGCAGCAATGAGAGATAGAAGATGTCCTTGAATATTTCCACCAGTTGGTTGCCACAGATTTTCAGAACCCTACCAGGTACATCACCAGGGGCTGAAGCCTTGCAAGGGTTTACCTCTTGAAAGATGTTCTGATGTCAGCCTGTGAGACAGAGTCACCAGCTGCTGCAGCAATTCACACAGGTGTAGTTTTATTCTCCCTTTTAAAGTGTGCATAAAAGGAGTGAAGCATCGTAGCCGTTAATGATGCCAGTTTTCACTTTATAGGAAGTGATGGCCTCCAATTCCTGCCAGAACTGACATATGAGGGGTGATTGATAAGTTCGTGGCCTAAGGTAGAAGGAGTCAATTTTAGAAAACCTAGAACATTTATTTTCCCTACATTTACACACTTAGTCCAGTGGTCATGGAGTCTTTGTAGAAGTCAGCGTCTTGGACCTCCAGAAAGTGGTCCACAGCAGGGGTGATTGATAAGTTTGTGACCTAAGATGGAAGGAGATGAGTTAACTTCAAACTTACTGCATTCAGTCAGAGTTGAACTACACATGCATGTAACGAGAGCTGTATAACTCATCTCCTTCTACCTTGGGCCACAAACTTATCAATCACCCCTGCTGTGGACCACCTGAAGGTCCAAGACACTCTTGTTACATGCACATGCAGTTCAACTCTTTGAGTGATAATGCAGCAAGTTTGAAGTTAATAACTCATCTCCTTCTACCTTAGGCCATGAACTTATCAATCACCCCTGCTGTGGACCACTTCTACAAAGAAGGGATCCGTATGCTCCATGACCACTGGACTAAGTGTAAATGTAGGAAAAATAACTGTGCTAGGTTTTCTAAAATTGACTCCTTCTGCCTTAGGCCACAAACTTATCAATCACCCCTCATACATCTAATTCCATCTCTAGCCTCAATCAGAATTGTTTTTTGGCCCTTAAACTAGCCTTCCATAGATTGTACCGGAACTTCTTGTGTAGTTCTGGATCATTGGTCTCGAATGCCACAGATCTAGCCCTCAGCAGACTACAAATCTCCCAGTGAGCTTTTAGCTTGGCTATGTCTGTTATGCTCTTGAAGGCACATACATATCCACACAGGTTTTTATAAACTGTGATGTATTCATTCAGAGTCAAAGATGAATCCCTGAATATTGTCCAATCCTCTGACTCAAAGCAGTCCTGTGAGCACTTACTTGGTCAGCACCAGCTTGCAGGCAGTTCTGAGTTATGCATTTGTTAAGTCTGTGCGCTCTGAACTACCATGCATCAACGTGGCAACCTGTCCAGCAATGAGTAAACAAGTTTAGATCATAAAGGTTCACTGATTACACTGATTCTATCTGAAGGTCATCAAAGTCACCTCCATTTGCCACAACTGAGAAATATCTGAGGCTATTTCAGGATATCCGTGTGCACTATGAGAAGAGAACTGTGTGACTTCTCATTATGACCATCAAGGAAGAGTTCAGAAGCTTGAAGACCCACACCCCGCCCTCCGGAATCGGATATATGAAAGGTCCATGAACACTACCTCTTCTGCACAATTTATTTTTTGTATTGTAAATTATAGTAATTTTTATGCCTTGCCACTGTACTGGTGCCACAAAACAATAAAATTCACAATGTAAGCCAGGGATAGTAAACCTGATTCTGAATGTACAGTACTGTGCAAAAGTATTTGGCACAAGCAAAACAAAATTCTGTAAAGCAAAGATGCTTTCAAAAATAACGAAATGAAAAGTTTCTAAATATCAAAAAAATTACTATAAAGAGGAGCAAGTAGAAAAAAACTAAATCAAATCAATATTTGGTGTGACTCCCCTTTGCCTTTAAAATTACGTCAATTCTCTTAGGTACACTGTCATGCAGTTTTATAAGAAGATCAGCGGGTAGGTCGTTCTTGGAGAACTTGCCACAGTTCTTTGAAACTTTGGCTGTCTCACTTGCTTCTTTCTGTGTCTCCAGGTAATCCCAGACAGCCTCGATGATATTGAGATCAGGACTCTGGAGGCCAAACCATCTGAAACCAGATTAAAAAATCTAGGGTGCCTAAGACTTTTGTACAGTATTGTATATATACCCTAAACCCATAAATTCCACTGCAAAGGCCAGGTTCAGAGGAAAGGAGAAATCACAGTAGCTGGAGGTAACAAGAATATGAGAAGCTGGAAGAATTAAAAACAAATGGGAGCATTTGAAAATCGAGCAGCTGGAATTGGTTTGCAAGTATGGGTGTGTTGAGTGAATGTGCTATGGAGAATGAGAAAGTGAGGAGTGGAGTTTTTAACTGAGCTTGAGACTTATGTTGTCAGGTAGCTAACCAAATTGCATTGGAACGGTCAACGTTTCGGGCCAAGGCCGTTCATCAGGATTGGAAAGGAAGGGGACAAAAATGAGAATAAGGAGGTGGGGGGAAGGAAGAAAGGAAGGTGGGGGGAAGTTGGTAGGTGACAGGGAGGACCAGGTGAGAGAGAAGTGGGGAAGAATGTGGGAGGTGATAGATGCTGCCTGACTTGCTGAGTTCTTCCATTTTTTTGTTGTTTTGCTCAAGTCCTCCAGTATCTTGGATTAATGGACGAGGATTACTGTATTGGATTTGCTGAGGCAGATTCGAGAAAGGTAACTTGAGGAGGAAATGGCAGTCTCGGTCATGGTATTGATCTGTGATCAGAGGACCATCTTTCGGTCAAGTTCTCAGTATGTGATGTTTACTTGTGAGAAGGATGGAATGGATCTGCTAAGAATGGAGCTAAGGAAAGCTTTACTCTTCCCCAGATTTCACTGCTGACAATATTTGCTTAAATAATACTGATGGACAAACATTTCTTCACGTTAGTAGTTGGATACCAGTTAGGAATAATTTACATTAGAATAGATTTTACCAAGAAATTCATCTTCTGTGTCTAAAAAACCACAAGGGAGAAGTTGAATCTAGATCTGTTTAAAATGTAAAACTCGCATTCTCAGTGCTCATTACCCATCAATATTCCCATGAGCATCTCAGTTGTGAATTTCAGAGTCATAGAGCAATGCAGCACAAAAACAGGGCTGATTTGTTCATGCTGACTTTGGTGCCTGCCTAAACTAGTCCCACTTGCCTTGTTTAATGTAAATGCCTCTAAACCAGGGATCCCAGTTAGGGTCCATGGACCATTTGCTTAATGATATTGGTCCATGGTATAAAAAGGTTGGGAACCCCTGCTCTAAACCTTTCCTATCAATATACTTACCCACAAGTTGTTTAAATACTGTTTTCGTGCTTGCCTTAGCAGCTTTCTCTGGCAGTTCATTCCATGTACTTAACACATTCTGCATGAAGAAGATGCCCGTTCAGGTCCCTTTTAAATCTTTCACTTACAAGCTAGGGTTTCACTATCAGTACCTGACATGGTCACTCAGGAAAATGTAAGTCTAT
Source organism: Mobula hypostoma (assembly GCF_963921235.1). NCBI lineage: Eukaryota > Metazoa > Chordata > Chondrichthyes > Myliobatiformes > Myliobatidae > Mobula > Mobula hypostoma. Next base: position 4,050,380 of record NC_086118.1, on the reverse strand, counting down.
ATTGATTCCCACATTCTCATTTCTCAGCATTAATAATAATGGAATATTAGCAGTTCCACTTAAACACAACTCTTATTCATTGCACTTTCAGTCTTGTACTTGCACAAGTTCAGGCCTCCATAGAGTTCTCTGGGTCAAGAGTTATCCCACAAATAACGACTAAAACAGAGTATCTGGCCGTTATCCTATCGCATTTTGTGGAATCATGCTGTGTGTAAATTGGCTTTACAGTTTACAAGTAGCCCCTGAGCTTTATTTGATTTGGAATGTCATGAACTGAACGATGAACCAGAATCAGGTTTAATACCACTGGCATATGTCGTGTAAATCAAAGTCAGCCTGCCCTTTCACTCCCTGTTTTAAAATTCCAGGACAACAACCAACTCATTCAGCCTGCTGATTGATAAGTGTGCAGAATGTGTTGCATGAGCCAAACCACCTTTACTCAGTGAATCAACACTGGCTGGAGGGAATGACATGGTGCAGCACATCAGCTTTTCCATGGGAGCTCTATACAGGGGTGGGCGCATTGGATTCCTTCAACCAGAAGTTTAATTCTTTTCCTTTGTACCTGGCACGTGCTGGGTGTTCAGTACTGAAGAACACCCAGTAGGGAATTTTTTAAAAGTCTCATTCACCTTTCTCCAAAGGTGTGGGGCAACAGGTCAGACCCTCACGCGTGGAACAGAAGTTGGTGTTCTGCAAAGTTAACTTCTGCCATCTGACACCGGATGTAATATGGTAGTGAGATGATAATGGAATAAGATACCTCTTTATCATTTCTATTTCCTGGCAGTGAGCTAATTAGTCAGCTCAGCTGTTTGCTTCAGTATCTGATCACTGTCACCCAGTTACCAACAGAATTGGCGTTTCTTACACGTGCATCACTATCTATTGTTAACTGGTTTTCAGCTGCAAAGCTGCCTTCAGTTCCTTCTCTGTCAGAGCCCGGCTTCACAGCTTAACTTCTGAGAGCAGTGCTTGGTACAAAAAGGGGTGATACTATGTTGCAAAATGTACTAGCAGAAGTTTCCTGCTCTCTGTGGAAAACAATAAAATATTGCAGATGGTCAGCCAGTTCTCAGTGTCTCCTGCAACAACTCCTTTCCCCACCATCTTCGGTCCACCTGATCTTGCTCTCCTCCTTGGAACCACAACTCTATCCACACTCTCCTCCGATCTGCCCACCTCTCACCTTCCTTCCACTCTGTTCCCAAATCTACACTCTCTCACTGTAGGGCATTTCATTTCTTCCCATCCTAACAGTCTCCACCTCTTTGCCCATTACTCTCACCCTCTCCAAGCATCTCCTACCCCATTCCTACACCACTCTCTTTTCTCGACCCTACCTTCTTTCCATATCCAGCCACTTTTCCACCTGTTTCCCACCCATTCTCCACCATTTGGCCATTAACAATTTTAGAGAAGTTTCTTGAATCAGTAGACATTACTGAATTTAAACACGAGGAATTCTGCAGATGCTGGAAATTCAAGCAACACACATCAAAGTTGCTGGTGAACGCAGCAGGCCAGGTAGCATCTCTAGGAAGAGGTACAGTCGACGTTTCGGGCCGAGACCCTTCGTCAGGACTAACTGAAGGAAGAGCTAGTAAGAGATTTGAAAGTGGGAGGGGGAGGGGGAGATCCAAAATGGGCCTCCCTGGGCCTCCTGTCCCATGATCCTCTCATATCCCTCTTGCCAATCACCTGTCCAGCTCTTGGCTCCATCCCTCCCCCTCCTGTCTTCTCCTATCATTTTGGATCTCCCCCTTCCCCTCCCACTTTCAAATCTCTTACTAGCTGTTCCTTCAGTTAGTCCTGATGAAGGGTCTCGGCCTGAAACATCGACTGTACCTCTTCCTAGAGATGCTGCCTGGCCTGCTGCGTTCACCAGCAACTTTTATGTGTGTTGCTTAACATTACTGAACTGATGGTTATGAAACTTCAGTAGTTTGTGTTCATTCTAATCATCAAAAGTAAATATCCTCATTTAATTCTAAACCATTTAACTAACCGGATTTAAATTCCACAGTTGCCACGATGGGTTTTGAATTCAGATCTTTACGTTGTTAGTTCAGGTCTCTGAGATACTGAACCAGTAGTTAACCACTGTGACATCTTTCCTTAAACATCTTTTTACACTTTTAAGTTTATCACTGGTTGGTCATGGAACCCCTCCCCCCCCCCAAATGAGCAAGGACAGTTATATGGAAGTGATAAATATGGCCACAGCACATCAAGAGAAGGAGGACTAGGAAAACATCATCTCAACCCTTAGTCATCCTCATTCTCTCATCAGCACCTCAGTATGCCCTCAAGCTCACCAGCCACTTGCCAAGGATCCATCATGCCTTACACAACCATCTAGGCGTCCATGTCCAAAGATCAGGGATCATATTCTTGGTGTCTCAGTTGTATAGCTGAAAGACCTCTGCCTCTCAGCTCCTGCATCCCGGGTTCAATCCTGACTCCTGGTGCTATCTCTGTAGAGTTTGCATATTCTCAGGCAAGCACAGGAAGAGGACACGAAGAGTGTTCGCTGTGGATCAGAAGTACCATTTCCCAAATAATCTTGGTTCATAAGAGCTAACCTGAGGGCTTGAGGCCTTACTGCAAGCTGAAACCTTCGTGCAGAACTCAGTATTAAAGGTGTCACCCCTCAGTTGAGATATTATACTGAAGTCCTCTCTAGCTGCTCTAGTGAATGGAAAATATCTGTGGCAGTATTTTGAGGAAGAGTAAGGGAGCTCCCCCAAGATTCCATCATATTGATCCCTCCACAAATGGTAAAGAAGCAATTTCACACTGTTCTTTGTGGGATTAGGCTGACTGCAGTACTGTATCTGTTCTAACATATGCATGTGGGTACAGAATTGGTTGTAGAGCAGTTAAAGTTGTTGTAAGACAATGAAAAGTGCTATCAGAATGCAAGATCAGTGCTTTTCCCCACTTGTTGTGATCTTAAACATAGAATGCTTGAAAAATGTCTGTGGGTCTTCAAGCCTTGTCCATAAAGTCAGGAGTTAAAGGTGGATACCACCATGATTACTGACAAGTTGAAAAGGCAGGGGATATGGCCATCCACTGTAGTGAAGCTAGGTTAGAGATGGCATTAAACTAGTTTCCCCATAGTTGTCATTGTTGAAGCAACAATGGATATCTTCTTCGTGTTATAGGTCACATATGGCACTTTAGCTGTGTCTCCAGAGATAATGTATGTGTTCTAGAACATGACTGAGAAAATGTTCATTAATAAGATGTTTGTGGTGGACCAGGTGTTTGCTCTGAGGGCCGCAGGGTTGAAGCACCATTGGGGCAGTCTTGGCAACCACGATTGCCCAATCATTCCAGAGAGTTCAAGGAACCCTTCCCTCCATGTAGACCGCTTGAATAAAGATGAGGCAAATAGTAGATGCAGTTTCACTGCTTTCCTTGGGAAATCCATGTGTGTAACATTGCTTGTCCTTGGTGAGGTTGTTTCAATGGGCACACCATCCCTATCTAGCCACTCACAAAGCACCTTCCCGCCCTCAGTTTCCTATCCAACAAATGAACGTACATGAGCCAAAACTTTCTCGAGTGTATTAATGGCAAACAGAAGGGAACATCTGTAGCTCCCTTCAATGCCAGTGCTCCTACACGTGGGATGATGATTTTTCTCTCTTATGCATCACTGGTTTCTTTCACCTTTGTGATGACAGAAGGGTGATACAAAACCCTAAACTCCGATCCTTACCTGCCCCCTCTCAACACTTCCACAGCACAGCTCCAAACAACAGCCTCATGACAACTGTCTTCCAGTCAGTCTCCCCTCTAACTTTACCTGTGGACCACATTCGTTCACGTTATGATCTCTTACCCTTCCACTCCCTCGCAAACCTCCACTCTATGACTCTGAACTAATCCAGTTCCCGCTTGTCTTCTGGTCCTCTCCTTCTGTCTACATAATCTCCTCCTTTATATCCTGGTATGTTAACTACAACTTCCACAGGAATCCTGGCTTACAATATATTAACTGACATCGTATATTAAACAAAAATCTTTAAAATAGTAAGGCATCACATCAATGTGTCTAAGACTTTGCATTAATCAGTTTAAAGGCACAGTTTAAAGGAATGGTTAGCAGAGGGGTCCCAGGGCTTGGAGCCATGATTCTGAAGGTCCATGAGTGAAGCAATGTAAGTGGGGGGTGAATTAAAGGGTACATTCAGAGGTCACAGAGTTTACCCTCTAGGCCAGAGGAGGTTACTCATATCTCTGTAGATGGTGGGGATGGAGGAAGCTACATAATCTGCCTATACTTGCATCCACTCATTTTTGAAAAACCTTGCTGAACTACCTTGAAAATTTTTTTTTGGAAAGGTTCACGTGTTTGTTGGCCCTGCCTGTGAGACAATCGAAGGCAGTGAAGTCTACAGCCCCAGTGCAGAAGATATTTTTGTGTGTGAGTCATCCTCAAATAATCCTGTTCCTGAGTAAATATTGTATATGAAATAGGAGGATCAAAATTGCTTTTCAAATCTTGCATTTCAAACACCTGCAAAAGCTTTCCAATCAAAGCAATATTTTCGAGATGTGGGGTCTGCTCTCTCACAGCTCCAGTGACCCAGGATCAATCTGTGTGGAGTTTGCACGTACTGTACTCCCTGTGTGGAGTTTGCACGTACTGTACTCCCTGTGTGGAGTTTGCATGTACTCCCTGTGTGGAGTTTGCACGTACTGTACTCCCTGTGTGGAGTTTGCACCTACTCCCTGTGTGGAGTTTGCATGTACTGTACTCCCTGTGTGGAGTTTGCATGTACTCCCTGTGTGGAGTTTGCACGTACTGTACTCCCTGTGTGGAGTTTGCATGTACTCCGTGTGGAGTTTGCACATACTGTACTTCCTGTGTGGAGTTTGCACGTACTGTACTCCCTGTGTGGAGTTTGCATGTACTCCCTGTGTGGAGTTTGCATGTACTCCGTGTGGAGTTTGCACATACTGTACTTCATGTGGAGTTTGCATGTATTGTACTCCCTGTGACCACTTGGATTTCCCCAGATGCTCCACTTTCCTCCCACATACCAAAGACGTGTGCGTTGATAGTGTAAATTGCCCCTTGAGTGTAGGTGAGTGGCAGAATCTAAGGTAGGAGAACAGATTCCAGGGAAAATTAGTGGGGAATGGGAATGCTCTGGAATGGGATTATATTGATGAACTGAACTGGCTTCCTATGTTTAAGGAAATTGGGAAATATGGGAACTCATTCATGCACTGCAAAGATCCTACACACAGCAGAATGATGATGACCATTATAAACACACGAAATTCTGAATATGCTGGAAATCCAGAGTATTATGCAGGAAATGCTGGAGGAACTCAGCAGGACAGGCACCATCTTTGGGGAGGAATAAAGAGTCAACGTTTTGGGCAAAGACCATTGATCAGAACTCTGGATTCCTCTCCATATGAAAATTAAGGTCTCAGCCTGAAATGACAACTCTTTAGTCATCGCCTGACCTGTTGAGTTCCTCGAGCATTTTGTGGATGATGATCATTGTCTCCCATACAGCTATACCCTGGGACTACTGCATCCACTCAAACCTCAGTATCGTGCCTCATTATGAGATGTGGCTTTGCAGTACAGCATTCCCTCAGTATTTCCAGAAGCCTCAGCTGACTGTGTGCTCAGATCCAAAACTTTGGTCTTAAGTATCTGCCCTTCTAAACTGGAGTCAGTAACAAACTGCCGAGCAAAAGCTTTACTTAAAAGCAATAGAAGGGAAGGATTCAGGAACATCCTCTGGGTTGCACCAGCTCCTGCACCTTTCAATGCAATAGAAAACTCCATCTACACAACTCCAAGAAAATTTCAACCTGAATCACAACACCCTCCTTTTGAGATTAGTGTGCAATGTGGAGAGGAATTTTTGCTGAGATCTCTTTGGATACTGATGTGTCTTTGGAAGGTACAAAAGGATCTTTAGAGTAAAGATAATCTCCCAAAATGTTGCTGGATTTCTTGCATTAAACTGATTTGTTGAATAACTGTTTCATTCACTCCTTAAGGAAGGTTCTAATGAGACTTTGCACGCATTGTAGGTGATGTTAATTGGAGATTCTGGTGTGGGCAAGACCTGCTTCCTGGTCCAGTTCAAAGATCACGCCTTTCTTGCAGGGAGCTACATTGCCACTGTTGGAATAGACTTCAGGGTGAGATACCATTGACAGATTTATACTCATTTCATAAGCTGATTTGTATTTTAAACTTAGGAGTTTCCTCATCCCCCAGCTATCCAGACCGGAGTGATTTAGAGTGGACTTGATTTTGCTGCATGTACATCCTAAGAAAGACCTGAATTATGATCAAAATTAGATAACACTTACCCTTCAAAGGTCTTCACCCTCAGGCATGCTTATAAACAAGATCTAAATGGTGAAACCCTTTCAAGTGGGGGTGGGGGATATCTCCCATGTAGCCCAGGGATGCAAAGGCGTCTAAAGGGCGTCTACAGTGCAAATCCCTCATTTTGATTTCTGAGGCCACATTAATTTCTTAACTGTTTTAATTACGCACTCTGATATTCATCAAGGGCTTATTTAAGCCTGCACTGTACTTCACAGTTCAAAATACATGTATTACCGAAGTATGTATACCATATCCAACTCTGGGATTAATCTTCTTGCAGGCAGCCACAACACAAAGAAACACAATAGAAACCTGAAACAGCCACACCACAAAGACAGGCATACATCCAATCTGTGAAAAAGAAAGACCAAATTGTGCAAACAAACAATCCACAGAACAGAAACCATAGGGTCCCTGAAAGTCCACAGCCACTGAGACGTTTCAGTGCTGCAGTTGGTCCAGAAGCCTGATAGCCGCTGGCCACAGCTGCAAAGCTAAATTCAGCGCTGAGGTGAGTAAGGCCTCCTAGAGTAGTGATCTGAACACTGGTTCGTCCTCCACCCTCGGCCTTGAGGCCTTAGTCTTTTAAACCTCGCTCAGCGCTTAAATCTGCCAACATCACTTTGCTTTCTACTCTCGAGCCCTGAACCCACCAATTTAGTCTGGCCCAAGTCCTTCTCAGCAATGACCGCCACGGTCATACCTGCATTCTTGAGCGTCCATTCGATAGGTTTCAGTGAGGTCACCCCTCATTCTTCTGAATTCCAGAGAATACATGCCCGAAGCCATCAAACGCCCTTCATATAACAAGACAGTTAAACCTGGAATCATTTTTGTGAATCTCCTTTGAACCCTCTCCTGTTTCAGCACCTCCTTTCTAAGATAAAGGGCCCAAAACTGCTCCCATGGGTGCACTGCATATTGTACCACGATCTCCAGTGGACCCATCTTGTCAGAGAGGCTGGACAGTGATCGCCTCTGGGTACCACTCGGTGAGTATGACTGTGTTAGGCTGTAGCTCCTCCGATTTAGACCCCAGTCTCCAGACAAAATAGAAGCAGTAGGAAACCAGTTGGTCCCTCGTGCCTCCTCCACTGTCCATTAAGATTCTGACAATTTTTTACCTCCGCATCACTTCCCTGTACCTATCCCATATCTCTTGATTCCTTTAATATTTATAAAAAATATAAAATCATACCTTGAATAAAGTTAGTAAATGAGCCCTCATAGACTTGTCTTAAACAGAGAATTACAAAGATTCACTGCCTTCTTGATGAAAATGTTTATTTTCATCTTTGGTTAACCCCTTTATTGTGAGCTTGTGAATGTCAGCTACCTGTCTACCCTGTCAAACTTCATGAGAACTTTGTAAATTTCAGTGAGATAACCTCTTATTCCCATAAATTCTAGAGAATACAGAGCCAATCTGCTTAATCTCTTTTCATGAGACAACCATCCTGTTCCCAGGAACCAATCCCACGAACACTCACTGTATTCCCTCTATCATAGGTACATCCTTTAGAATGTAGAAATCTTCGGCCCACAATGTTGTGCCGGCCATGTAACCTACTCTAGAAACTGCCTAGAATTTCCCTACTGCATAGTCTCTTAAAAGACCCTATTGTATCCACCTCTACCACCATTGCCAGCAGTACATTCCATGTATCCACCACACTCTGTGTGGAAAAACATCCCCTGACATCCCCTCTGTACCTTCTTCCAAGTATCTTAAAACTATGACCCTTCGTGTTAGCCATTTCAGCCCTGGGAAAAAGCCTTTGGTTATCCACACAATCAACCTCATCATCTTATACACCTAAGTCTCCTTTGCTAGGTAAGGAGACTAGATCTGGACACAACATTCCTGGTTACGTGCAAAAATTACTGGAGGAACTGAATAGGTCAGGCAGCATTTATGGAGAGGAATAAGATGTCGTCAAGACTGGAAAGGAAGGGGGAAGAAACCAGAATAAGAAAGTGTGGAGAGGGGAAGGAATACAAGCTGGAAGGTGTAGGCAAAGCAAGGAGAGGGGAAAGATAGATGGGTGGGGAAGGGAGTATGAAGTGAGAAGCTGAGAGGTGATCGGCGGTAGAAGTAAGGGGCTAAAGAAGATGGAAAAGGAGGGAGGTGATAGGCAGGTGAGGAGAAGAGAAGGGATGAGGGGATCCAAACTGGGGAATGGAAAGGAGAGAACAGGGAGCGGCGAGAAATTACTGTAAGTTGGAAAACATTATGTCCATGCTGTCAGGTTGGAGGTTACCCAGATGGTGGATGTTGCAGAGGATGATGTGCTGAATGTGGTGCTAGGCAAGAATGAGGAATTCTATGGCAGTGGGAAGATGGGGTGAGGGTTGATGTCCAGGAAATGGAGGAGATGCAGCTAAGAGAAGCATCAATGGTAGAAGAAGGGAAACACAGTGCTTTGAAGAAGAAGGGTATCTTAGATTTTTGGGAAACTGAAGACTCATCCTGAGAACAGATGTGGCAGTGACAGAGGAACTGAGAAAAGTGCATTGCATTTTTACAAGTGACAGGGTGGGAAGAGGTATAGTCAAGACTGCTGTGAGAGTCAGTAGATTTTATAAAAGATATCAGTGGACAGTCTGTGTCCAGAGATGGTAACAGAGCTCGAGAAAGGGGGGAGAGAAGTGTCAGAAATGGACCATGAGTTTAAGGCAGGGTAGGAGTTGGAGGCCAAATTGATGAAATTGACGAGCTCAGCATGGGTGTAAGAAGCAGCACCAATGCAGTTGTCAACGTAGTGCAGAAAGAGTCGGGGAGCATTACCAAGGAATGTTTGGACATGGTCAAAATGGCAGGCATTGTTTGGCCAGACACGTGCTCATGGCTACAGCTTGTGTTTGGATAAAGTAGGAGGAGCCGAGGCAGAAATTGTCGTGTGAGCAACAAGGAACAACATTCTTGGTGTGGTCTCGCCTGCAGTTTGTATAATTGCAATAGAACGTTTGCAGTTCTGCTTGCTTTACCTGCACGTTAACTTTCATTGGAATGTGCACAAGGACACCAAGGTCCATCTGAACTCGAACACCTTTCAATTACCCACTATTTTAAAAAATACTCTTTTTTTTTTACTTTTCTTTCAACCAAAGTGGATAGCCTCACATTATATTCCACTTGTCATGCCCTCGCATATTCACGTAGCCTGCCTGTTACTGATTAAAGACACTCTACTTCCTCCTCACAATCCACACTATTATCCAGCTTTGTATAATTAACAAACATGGATATTTTGTACTTAATCCTCTTGTCTAAATCATTGGCCTATATTGTGAACAGCTGAGGCCTTGATACTGATATCTGTGGCACCCAACTGTCAAAAGTGACCAGCTGGTCCTAGTCTTGTTTCCAGTCCAATAACCAAGCCTTGAATCAGACCATTAGATTTCCCATACATCCTAATACTGATGGGTAACACCTTTTGTGACATCTCCTCTTACATCTCTGTCGCATTTATTTTGTTTTGATCAGTTTGGGGTATCTTCTAGACACCATTGCTGTAGCTGTGCTGGTTCAGAATTTTTAAAAACAGCAAAAGCTTCTGACATGCACATTTGAATTTCTCAGAGTCCAAAGGGAAGTTAGTTACTTAGCAAAGGCTGTCTCCCTTGTCCTCACTTCAGCTGAACAGAGTGACAGAAAACCACGAGAGAAGCAGAATACAGTCAAAATGTTGACTCACTCAAGCAGATGCCAAAGACAAACTGGCTGTAAACAGGATTTCTACACTGGCACGGCGGGAAGAAGCCCTCAGAGATACTCTTTGAGGCATTGCTGCATGTCTTAGCAGCAGCTGTACGGTTGGAAATGAAATTGGCCATGCTGAGCTATTTGAAGTTGCTATGGCAACAATGATTTACATTTAAGTAGCACCTTTAACATTCAATTCAAAATTAACAGAGGTTGTTCCCTAGGCAAAAAGTGAGAACTTAGTGGCAGGGGGGATCGAAATCAGTCAATATTTTCAGTATTAAGACAGGACTTAAGCAAGAAGAAAAGGAGATAAGGAAAAGGGGAAGAAACAGAAGGAAAGAAAGAGGAAAGATGAAGAAACAGACAGAGAGAGGGACAGGGAAAGTGAAGGAGAAGGGGATTAGGAAAGAGAGTGAGAGGGGGAGATTTGGAGGGGAAGGAAGATTTAGGAATAGAAATCTAGAGTTGAGGGCCTAACCATAAGGCAGTATGCTCACCCCTGCTCTATTCACTTTACACTTATGAATGTGAGGCTAAACACAGCTCAAATGCCATATTTGAGTTTGCTGCTGATGCCTCTGTCATAGGCCGAATCAAAGGTGGTGATGAATCAGCAATTAGGAGGGAGATTGAAAATCTGGCAGTGTGTGCTGTAACAACAACCTCTCACTTAACATCAGCAAGACCAATGAACTGGTAGTAGACCTCAGGAGAAGGAAATCAGAGGTTCATGAGCCATCAGCCCGTGTTCACTGGAGATACAGAGGGTTAGCAGCTTTAAATTCCTGGACGTTATTATTTCAGACCATCTGTCCTGAGCCCAGCATGTAAGTGTGTTTACAAAGAAAGCACAGCAGTGTCTCTACTTCCTTAGGAGTTTGCAGGGATTCCGCACGACGTCTGAAACTTTGATAAACTTCTATAGATGTGTAGTGGAAAGTACAGTGACTGGCTCTTGAATGGAAAATCCTACAAAAAGTAGTGGATGTGGCCCAGTCCATCACAGGTAAAGCCCTCCCCACCATTGAGCACATTTACATTAAACACTGTTGCAAGAAAGCAGCATCCATCATCAGGGACCCCCACCACCCAGGACATGCGGTATTCATGCTGCTGCAGTCAGGAAAAGAGTACAGGAGCCTCAGGACTCACACCGTGAAGTTCAGGAACAGTTACTACCTCTCAACCAACAGGTTCTTGAATGAAGGGAATAACTTCACTTGCCCCATCATTGAAATGTTCCCTCAACCAATGGACTACTTTCAAGGACTCTTCATCTCATGTTCTCGATATTTATTTGTATTAATGTTTCTTCTTGTTTGCATTTGCATATTTTGTTGTCTTCTCTCTGATTGAATGCCCTGGTTGGTGGTTGTTTATTGTTTCCGTTATAGTTACAATTCTATAAAACTGTTGAGTATGCCCACAAGGAAATGAATCTCAGGGCTGTATATGATGACATATATGTACTTTGATAATGAAATTTACATTGAACTTTGAACTTTAAACAAAGGAATTGATGTTCAGATAGATAAAGGACTATATTGAAAGATAGGAAAAGAGGATTAGGGAAGCAGTTCTGAAGTTTAGAGCCTAGGCAGCTTAATGCATGGTGACCAGTGATGAAAGACTAAATTAAAATGATGCATAAGGAATAAGAGTGTGCAGCTGGAATGAAGGAAGCTGGAAGCTCACCTGCGTGATTCTTAATTCCCTTGCTACATTGAAAGGAGTGGCCTCAGACTCCAACAGAGTCAACACTAGGACACCATGACTTACCTTCCGGAGATGACAGGAGTGTCCCACTCCATTACACTCTGTGCAGACATGATGCATATAGGACATGTTATGAAATATAATCCTTTGCTCTAACCTTTGAACTACAAGGAAGCAGAAGACAGGACAGGGAATAAAATCCTCCTAAGGATGAATTTCAGAGAAGAGGACTGCTTTTGATTTTCCCTTCTTAGCCTCCAAAAGAATATCAGACCATCCACTCCATCCACATACTCCCCCTTCCACTGAAGATAAAATTATGTAGCTGTTGCTTCTGTCTTCATACTTCTCTGTTGACCCAGTGACTCACCCTCACTTGAGACTCATCGGTCAAATGTTCAGTGCTCCTTATCAATTTTTGTCATCTTGTGGTCGGTGTGCAAATCACGAGGTACTGATTTCACAAGCCCACATCCTTTGCATTACTGTTCAACGCATGTGCTTACTCAGAGAGGGCTTCTCATTGGTGTAACTTTACATTGAAATCTACACTCCTTCCTCAAATAATTCTCTCCATTTCTGCCTCCAGACTTCATTCTGTTATCACTGTCTTTCCTACCTGCCTGTGACCACAACTCACTTGTAGCAAAGGTCTGCTCTCTCTCATCCTCTCTTGCTTCCCCTCTTCCCTTCATTTCATTGTTTACAAAGTTAAAGGGGAAGCAACAGGAGGAAGCAACTCGTATGACAAGAATAGACAAAGAAGAGAAGGCCTTTCAACAAAGTAACTAAAGCAAGTTCTTGCACCCTGTTCCCAGTGGTTTAGCTCAGAAGCCTTTCCTTTGCAAAAGAGCAGGCCTTGAAAAGTGGGTTGTGACTGGTGTGTGACTCCCTTGAGACGGTTTGATAGTTGCTTCTGGTCACACCAAGATATTTAGACCACTCTATTCACAGAATGAGTGGATTCCATCCAGATCCCTAACCCACTACAAATGGTCCACACCCACTCTGTTCATGTACTGGAGAAATCAGTGTGAGTAGAAGTCAGAAATAGGAAGGAAGCAATCACTCTATTGAGAGTATTCTAGATCCTGCAATAGCCATAGAAACACTGAGGAACAGATTTTGGAAAAATGCAAAAAGAACAGAGTTGTTGCCATGGGGGACTTTAACCTCCCTAATGTGGATTGACACCTCCTTAGTGCAGAAGGTTTGGGTGGGACAGAATTTGTTAGGTGTATCTAGGATGGATTCCTGACTCAATATGTGGACAGACCAAATAGAGGAGATGCCATTTGGTACAAGGTATTAAACCAGGTGTCAGATCTCTCAGTGGGAGACTGTTTCAGAGAAAGTGAGCACAACTCCCTGATCTTTACTATAGCCTTGGAGGGATAGGAACAGATGGTATTGGAAATAATTTAATGGGGGGGGGGTGTTAATAGCAATGCTATTAGGCAGGAGCTGGGAATTGTATATTGGGAGCAGATGTACTCAGAGAAATGCATAACAGTAATGTGGAGGTTGATTAGCAAGCACTTGCTGAGGTCTCTACATAGTTCTGTCCCATTGAGGCATAGACAGGATAGTGGTGTGAAGGAACCATGGTTGACAAAACATGTGGAACATCTAGTCAAAAGAAAGGAAGAAGCTTACTTAAGGTTTAGGAAGTGAGAATCAGACTGGGCTCTAAAGAGTTACAGGGTAACCAGGAAGGAGCTGAAGAAAGGACTTAGAGGAGAGCTGGAAGGGGGCATTGAAAGGCTTTGGTGATTAAGATTAAGGAAACCCCTAAGGCATTCTACACATATGTGAAGAACAAGATGGCCAGAGTGAGGGGAAGACCGATCAAAGGTAGAAGGGGAAATGTGTGCCTGGAGTTGGAGCAGGGAGAGGAGGTCATTAATGAACATTTTGTTTTAGTATTCAGTAGTGAGAGGAGCCTTAATGTTTGTGACAACAGCTTAGAACAAGCCGATATTAAGAAAGACTGGAACATTTGAAAGACATTAGGATAGGTAAGGCCAGAAGTGATATACCCCAGTTTACTACGGAAAGCACATTGATGGAGGTAAAACAGTGGATGTGGTGTGTATGGATTTCAGTAAAGCATTTGATAAGGTTCTCCATGGTAAATCAGGAAGCATGGGATCCAGAGAAACTTGGCTGTGTGGATTCAGAATTGGCTTGCTGTAGAAGGCCAAGAGTGTTAGTGTATGGAGCGTATTCTACCCGAAGGTCAGGGACTGGTGGTGTTCTGCAGGGATCCATTGTGACCCCTGCTCTTTGTCGTTTTTATAGATGACTTGGATGAGGAAGATAAAGGGTGGGTTAGTAAGTTGGCAGATGACACAAAGGTTGGTGGACTTTTACAAGATGATAAGATGCATAGGTGGAATCGTTAGCCAGAGATCAGGATGGAAATAATTAATACAAGGAGGTATAACTTTAAGGTGATTGGAGGTAAGTGTAGCAGGATATCAGAGATAAGTTCCTTACACAGAGAGTGGTGGGCCAACCAGTGATCGGGATTGATTGCCAGGAATAAATAATAATAAGGCAGGGGCAAGCGAAGCAGCCGTTCTTAGAGAGGAGAGTGTTAGAATGGTTATTTGAGGCTTTAGCTCTTTGAGGCTTCAATGAGGGGAGGCTTGAGTGAGAGAAAGCTGTAGATAATTTTTTCCTAGTTTATTTATTGTTTCCTTCCTTATATTTGCACAGTTAGGGATACCAGGCAGGATAGTGGAACGTCCTGTTGTGGGATGTGGGAAAGCAGGGAGACTTCCAGTGTGACTGATGACTTCAGCAGTGAGAAGTGCATCCAGCTGCAGCTTCTAACACTCTGTGTTGAGGAGTTGGAGCTGGAACTGGATGAACTCTGCATCATTTAGGAGGCTGAGGGGGTGTTAGATATGACTATAGAGAGGTAGTTACACTCAAGGTGCAAGACACAGGAAACTGGGTGACAATTAAAAAGGAGAAAGGGATTACACAGCCAATGCAGAAAAACCCTGTGGCCATCCCCCTCAACAAGAGGTATATCACTTTGGATACTGTTTGGGGGGGTGGGGGAATGACCTAACAGAAAAGACACAGTGGTCGGGTCTCGGACACTGAGTCTGCCTCTGTGACTCAGAAGGGAAGAGGGGAGAAGAAGTGAGTTGAGGTTACAGCGGATTCTTTAGTTAGGCTCTGTGGATGAGACTGAAATTCCCTGATGGTGTGTTGCCTTGTGGGTGCCAGGATCCAGGACATCCTGGATCGAGTCCTCGCCATTCTTAAGTGGGAGGATGAGCAGCCATAGGGTGTGGTCCATGTAAGTACCAGTGACATAGGTAGAAAGAATGATGAGGTTCTAGGAAGTGAGTTCAGCGAGTTAGGTGCTAAGTTAAAGGATAGGACCTTCAGAGTTCTGAGGGAGGGCGTAAGATTTTTGGATGATTGGGCTGTCTTCCAGGGAAGGTGGGGCCTGCACAGAGGAGACAGTTTGCACCTGAACTGGAGGGGACTAATATCCTAGCGGGAAGGTTTGCTAGTGCTGCATGGGTGGGGGGGGGGTTTATACTAGAGTTGCAGGGGTATGGGAACCAGAGTGCCAGAACTGTTAGTGGAGAGGATATGGAGACATGCTGCTAAGACCCCAAAGTCAGGAATCAAAAGGTTGAGCATGGTGCGACTAATGTTCTCTGCTATGTATATTTCAATGCAAGAAGTATTGTAGGAAAGGCAGATAAGCTCAGGGCAGGGATCTACATATGAAATTATGATATTGTAGCCAATAGTGAGTTTTGGTTGCAGGAGGGAAAGACCAACAGCTCAGTATTCTGGGGCTCTGTTGTTTTAGAACCAACAGAGCAGGAGGGCTTAAAGGAGTGTTGGTGTTACTAGTCAAGGAAAATGTCATGGCAGTGCTCAGCAGGGACAGATTGGAAAACTTGTCTAGTGAGGCTTTATGGATGGAACTGAGGAATACGAAAGGTATGAGGCCAGAGAGAGAGTGTGCAGTATTTAATCTCCTATTAGGAATGAGGCAGGGCAGGTAACAGAAGCTTGTGTAGGGGAACAATTTACATCTAGTGATCATAATGTCATTAGTTTCAAACTAAATATGGAGAAGGATAGGTCTGGTTCACAGGTTGAAATTCGAAATTGGAGAAAGGCCAATTTTAATGGTATCAGAAAGGATCTGGCAAGTGTGGATTGGGACAGGCTGTTTTCTGGTAACGGTGCACTTGGTAAGTGGGAGGCCTTCAAAACTGAAATTTTGAGAGCACAAACCTTGTATGTGCCTGTGAGTGTAAAAGGTAAAGATAACAGATTTAGGAACCATGGTTTTCAAGAGATGTTGAGGCCCTGGTTAAGAAAAAAAGGAGATACAAGTACAGAGAGCTAGGATCAAATGTGGTGCTTATGGAGATACAAGAGAAACACTGAAGAAAGAAAGCAGGAGGGCTAAAAGAAGGCATGTGGTTACCCTAGCAGACAAGATGAAGGAGAATACCGGGGGTTCCACAGATATGTTAAGAGCAAAAAGGATTGCAAAGGACAAAATTGGTCCTCTGGAAGATCAAAATGGTTATCTATGTGTGGAGCCAGAAGAGATGAGGGAGAACTTGATTTGAATGGATTTTTTGAATCTGTGTTTACTCAGGAGATGGGCACAGAGTCTATAGAAGTAAGGCAAAGCAGCAGCGAGGTCATGGACCCAGTACAGATTACAGAGGAGGAGGTATTTGCTGTCCTGAGGCAAATTAGAGTGGATAACTACCTAGGGCATGACAAGGAGTTCCCTCAGACCTTATGGGAAGCAAGTGCAGATATTGCACGGTCCAAGCAGAGATATTTAGAACACAGAACATAGAATAGTACAGCACAGTACAGGCCCTTCGGCCCACATTGTTGTGCCGACCCTTAAACCCTGCCTCCCATATAACCCCCCACCTTAATTCCTCCATGTACCTGTCTAGTAGTCTCTTAAATTTCACTAGTGTATCTGCCTCCACCACTGACTCAGGCAGTGCATTCCACGCACCAACCACTCTCTGAGTTAAAAAACCTTCCTCTAATATCCCCCTTGAATTTTCCACCCCTTACCTTAAAGCCATGTCCTCTTGTATTGAGCGGTGGTGCCCCGGGGAAGAGGCGCTGGCTGTCCGCTCTATCTATTCCTCTTAATATCTTGTACACCTCTATCATGTCTCCTCTCATCCTCCTTCTCTCCAGAGAGTAAAGCCCTAGCTCCCTTAATCTCTGATCATAATGCATACTCTCTAAACCAGGCAGCATCCTGGTAAATCTCCTCTGTACCCTTTCCAATGCTTCCACATCCTTCCTATAGTGAGGTGACCAGAACTGGACACAGTACTCCAAGTGTGGCCTAACCAGAGTTTTGTAGAGCTGCATCATTACCCCGCGACTCAAACTTGTATCCCTCGACTTATGAAAGCTAACACCCCATAAGCTTTCTTAACTACTCTATCTACCTGTGAGGCAACTTTCAGGGATCTGTGGACATGTACCCCCAGATCCCTCTGCTCCTCCACACTACCAAGTATCCTGCCAATTAATTTGTACTCTGCCTTGGAGTTTGTCCTTCTAAAGTGTACCACCTCACACTTCTCCTGGTTGAATTCCATCTGCCACTTTTCAGTCCACTTCTGCATCCTATCAATGTCTCTCTGCAATCTTCAACAATCCTCTACACTATCCACAACACCACCAACCTTTGTGTCGTCTGCAAACTTGCCAACCCACCCTTCAACCCCCACATCCATGTCGTTAATAAAAATTACGAAAAGTAGAGGTCCTAGAGCCGATCCTTGTGGGACACCACTAGTCACAACCCTCCAATCCGAATGTACTCCCTCCACCACGACCATCTGCTTCCAGCAGGCAAGCCAATTCTGAATCCACCTGGACAAACTTCCCTAGATCCCATGCCTTCTGACTTTCTGAATAAGCCTACCATGTGGAACCTTGTCAAATGCCTTACTAAAATCCATGTAGATCACATCCACTGCACTACCCTCATCTATATGCTTGCTCACCTCTTCAAAGAACTCTATCAGGCTTGTTAGACATGATCTGCCCTTCACAAAGCCATGCTGACTGTCCCTGATCAGACCATGATTCTCTAAATGCCCATAGATCCTATCTCTAAGAATCTTTTCCAGCAGCTTTCCCACCACAGACGTAAGGCTCACTGGTCTATAATTACCCGGACTATCCCTACTACCTTTTTTTGAACAAGGGGACAACATTCGCCTCCCTCCAATCCTCTGGTACCATTCTCGTGGACAACGAGGACATAAAGATCCTAGCCAGAGGCTCAGCAATCTCTTCCCTCGCCTCATGGAGCAGCCTGGGGAATATTCCGTCAGGCCCCGGGGACTTATCCGTCCTAATGTATTTTAACAACTCCAACACCTCCTCTCCCTTAATATCAATATGCTCCAGAACATCAACCTCACTCATTTAAATCATCCTTAGTGACAGCTGAAGTGTCAGAGGATTGGAGGGTAGTTAATGTTGTTCTGCTGTCTAAGAAAGGCTTCAAGAAAAAAATCCATGAAATTATAGACCAGTGAACCTGACATCATTATTGGGAAAGTTATTGGAAGGTATTCTAAGGGACCTGATATATAAGTATTTGGATAGACATGGACCGATTAGGGATAATCAGCGTGGCTTTGTGCATGGTAGGTCATTCTAATCAATCGTATAGAGTATTTTGCAGAAGTTACCAGGAAAGTGGATGTTGTCTACGTGGACTTTAGCAAGGCATTTGACATGTCCTTTGTGGGAGGTTGGTCAGGAATGTTCAGTTGCTTGGTATTCAAGATGAGGTAGCACATTTGATTAGACATTGGCTTTGTGGGAGAAGCCAGAGAATGGCAGTAGATGGTTGCCTCTCTGACTGGAAGCCTGTGACTAGTTGTGTGCCGCTGGGATCAGTGCTGGATCCATTGTTGTTTGTCATTTATATCAACAATCTGGATGATAATGTTGTTAACTGGATCATCAAATTTGCAGATGATGCCAAGATTGGAAGTGCAGTGGACAGCAAGGAAGACTGTCAGAGTTTGCAGTGGGATCTGGACCAACTGGAAAAATGGGCTAAAAAATGACAGATGGAATTTAATGCAGATATGTGTGAAGCACTGCATTTTGATGGGACGAAGCAGGGTAGATCTTACACAATGAACGGTGGGGCACTGAGGGGTGTGGTAGAACAAAGGGATCTGGAATACAGGTCCATAATTTGTTGAAAGTGGCAACACAAGTAGATTGGAATGTTGGCCTTCATAAATCAAATTATTGAGTACAGGAGATGGGATGTAATGTTGAAGTTGTATAAGACATTGGTGAAGCCTAATTTGGAGTATTGTCTGCAGTTTTGGTCACCTACCTACAGGAAAGATGTAAATAATATTGAAAGAGTACAGAGAAAATTTACAAGGATGTTGCCAGAACTGGAGGACCTGAGTTATATGGAAAGATTAAATAGATTAGGACTTTGCTCCCTGGAACATAGAAGATTAGGGGGAGATTTGATGAGGTTTACAAAATTACAAGGGGTATGGGTAGGGTAAACGCAAGCAGGCTTTTTCCACTGATGTTAGGTGACACTACACCAGATGTCATGAGTTAAGGGTGAAAAGTGAGAAGTTTAAGGGGAACATGAGGGGAAACTTCTTCACTCAGAGGGTCAGAATGTAGAATGAGTTGCCAGCACAAGTGGTGTATGCGAGCTTGATTTCAATGTTTAAAAGAATTTCTGATAGGAAGGGTATGGAGGGCTGTGGTTCCGGTGTAATCAATGGGACTATGCAGTTTAAATGGATTGGAATGGACTGAATAGATGGGCTGAAGTGCCTGTTTCTGGGCTGTACTTTTCTATAAATCTATGACTATGACACTGTTGCTCTTAGCTACCTTGGCTACTCAGAGGGATAGGTTGTTAAATGAAACTCACCTTGTGAAGTGGTGCTTGAATTACTGGCTATCAACAAATCAGCTGCTGCCTTAAACAAGGAAATGTATTTTATTTTGCAACTCAATTTTTTTATTCAGTTTTTGGAGCCTGGGTGTCACAGACAAGTCCACCTCTAGTCACCCTTGAGAGGATGGTGGTGAAATACCTTTTTACCACTGGAGTCCTTCTGGCAAAGGTTCTGTCATGGTGCCTTTGGGAGGGATATAGAGCCAGTGATATCTTTCCCAGTCAGGATGTGTGTGAATTGGACAGGACCTGTCGGGTTTGGGAGATGGTATCAGAATAGCCTTGGTGAGTAACTGTGCCAGTGGAGAGGATAACTGTGTAGCATGGTGGATGGGCTGCTCCATTCCCGATGGTGTCAGACATTTTGAGAGATATTCAAGCCCACTCATTCAGGCAAAAGGAGAGTTACTCCACCACAATCCTGACTTCTATTTTATCGATGGTGGAAGAGCTTTGGGGCTGTTAGGAGACAAACCTCTTGCCACAGGATATCCAACCAGTGACTTCTCTTGTAACAACAGTACTAATGTGGCTGGACCATCATTTATTTCCTGCTCTCTATTCAGTGCCACACTTCGTAGTTACTACCACCACACTTTCTCTCAGCCCATGGAGTTGCTCTTGGGCTGTTGGTACAGTCTCTGCTTTGTATGAAGGTAAACTGTGGCCCTGTGACCTCAGTAATGAAGTCTCACACCTTGGACAATAAATCTGGGAAGTTGGCTAGGGTTCCACACTGTCCTGTAGTATATTGGTTTCTTGGTAAACACCCCCAATTATGTCCAGGCTGGTGATGTAATTGGCTTTCCCCAACCTTGCATTCAAATCACCCACCAAGCATCAGGCAAACTTTAAGTGTGGATACTTCCTACTGTTTCCAAACTCATTACTTCACGGGTAGATCTCGTGCTTTGTGTTGCATTCAACCCTGCTTGTCTCAGCATTTCCTTAATCTCCTAGCTAGTCTCCCTCCTTGGGAAAGTACAATGGAAGTGACAATATGGCTGTGGAAGGTTCATCAGCATTTTAAAATATTTTCTTACAATATGGGAAGCCTATGACCCATCAATAAATTGGTGGGTCTCAGAGCAACCCTATAATTTCAGTTATATCCCTGGAATTATTTCTGTCACATGTCTCCCAATTCTCCTGGTACACACCTACACTGGGAGAAAATTACAGAAGGTAATTTAACCTTCCCACCTTCATATCCTAGAGATGTGGGAGAAGAACTCGGGAGATCAACACAGAACGTGCAAACTCTCACACAGACAGCACCAGAGGCCCGTACCGAACCCAGCTGCTATGCAACAGCTGAGATATTGGGATACAGGTCACCACTTTATGCCAGAACGGTAAATTGGATACACAAGGGAGGGTGTTAACAGTTCGAAGGAATGAAGTTTACAGGAGAGGGTGGGTGGTATGGTCAGTTCTTTTTCTGACTGAAATAAGTAGTTGGATAAAGGTTCCTCTGGTACAAGAAATGAAAATTAGACAGAACCAAATATGAGACATAAGAGAATGCAGATGCTAGAATCTGGAACAAATGCTGAACCTGTGAATTGGCAATGTTTAATTTGTTGTTCTTTTCATTTTTCTGTTACAAACGTTTGTAGATTAACCTATTTATTCTGAAGTGTGAAAGTGTTAAAAATAACCAGTCATGTTTAATATAGAATCCATGGTGTCAAGGCAGCACTTCCCAAGTGTTACTCTAGGATCATTCATAAAGCTGGAACACAAATAAGAAATGCTGGAAACATTCTCAGCACATCGGGCAGCATCTAAGAAAAGAGGACCAGAGGTTGAAGACTCTTCATCAGAAACTTCAGTTGCTTGTTAGAATCCTGGAGGGAAAAGGGTAGGTCAAGAGCTGGCAGTCTTCCAGGAGCTTTGTTAGATGTTCAGTTGTCCTTTGTAATATCTAATTCAAATCCAGTGATACAATGGACCACTTCTTCACATCCTGATCCATGGTAGATCAGGTCCATTGCCTCCCACTGTCACCACCATCATGAACTGTCACAGCTGAGCTTCTGGAGATGTTGCTAGAGGCTTCTGTCGAAATTATTGCCTACCCCAACTCATCAGGAACGTCAGAAATCCAGGGCAGCAACTGCCAACTGTAGGTCTGACCATTGACAGTGAAGATTTCAATGTGTGCTACTTTTGACATTAGTTCTGCCTCACTGGGAACATCCTCACTTCTGTGTCAGAAGAGCAGCTCAAGTACAATATCCCAGTTGAATCCATTCACTCCAGAATTTAGAAGAATGAGGGGGATCCCATTAAAACATAGAAATTTCTTTTGTGGCTTAAATGAGGTAGATGCAGGGAAGATGTTTTCCTGACTGAAATAAGTAAATCAGAGGTCACCGTCTCAGAGAAGGGAGACAGTCATTGAGGACTGAGAAGAAATTTTTTTCAGCCAAGTAGCGATGACTCCCCAGCCAAGATAACAGACTCAGACATGGAATATGTTTAGTAATGAGATCAATTTTAAGGGAATTGAGGAACGGCTGAGAAAAGCTGCTCCTATAAGGTCAGCCATTGAATGGTGGAGCAGATATGAGGGGCTGAATGGCCTATCATTTCCCATGCTTTAAATTGGTAACGTTGCCTACATTACTGGAGTGACTACGAAGGTACTTCAGTGAATCTGGGTTTTATTTTGTGAAAAGGAAGCGGTATCCTGAGTTCACTACTAAGTGAGGTTATGTGTGCAGAGTGTATGGACTGTTACAGAGACCGGGGTTCAATCCTGCCCTCTAGCACAGTCTGTATATAGGGTGTATGGACTGTTACAGAGACCGGAGTTCAATCCTGCCCTCCAGCACAGTCTGTGTACAGAGTGTATGGACTGTTACAGAGACCAGGGTTCAATCCCAGGCTCCAGCACAGTCTGTATACAGAATGTATGGACTGTTACAGAGACTGGGTTTCAATCCTGCCCTCCGGCACAGTCTGTATACAGTGTGTATGGACTGTTACAGAGACTGGGGTTCAATCCTGCCCTCCAGCACAGTCTGTATACAGAGTGTATGGACTGGTCCAGAGACTAAGGTTCAATCCTGCCCTGTGGCACGGTGTATGATTTCTCAGTGACTGGGTTTTCCCTCTGGGTGCTCCAGTTTCCTCCACGTGGGGGTTAGTTGGTTAATTGACCACTGTGAGTTACCCCAATAGTGTGTATGTTGGAACAGCGTCAGTGGGCTGAAGGACTGTTTCTATACTATCTAACTCTCTGACTTTGTGAATTTCAGGTGGGAAAGAAATTCAGTTCTTTCCTGTACGTAATGCTCTCAGAATCCCTAACAGGGATTCTCTTCTACCACAATGGTCAGACCACACACAGTGGTTCACCCTTGAAAGATTAGCTGTTCCCAGAAGGTTTCTCTAGAACTTCACAAGAATTATTCATAGAGCACCAAGAAATCAGCTCCAGCTATAGAGGATTAATGATACAATAACACAGCCGAGCATAGTATAACTTCTCAGACGTTGCAAGTTTATTGGTTGCTCCTTTTTTTTTTGTTGCTTGTTTGGATGATTTTGAATTGGGTTGGCCTTAGATAAGGATCACTGAGCTGAACTGAAATGTGCCTTTTGATTTTATGTTTTATATTCTGTGGTTTTTACTTTTTTTTGTTGCCACTTGTTTGATTTTTTTTCCAGAGTAGGGGGAAGGCGGGGTTTGATTTTTTTTTTCTTTCAACGGGTTCTGTGGTTCGACTTGTTCCGTGGCTGTCTATGGGGAAGATGAATCTCGGTTCTATACCGCATACATACTTCAACAATAAATGTACTTTGAATCCTTTGAAATTGACTTTGTACAAACAGTAAGGTGCTTCCTCTTTAGAGTGCTAGCACTGTATCTTCAGGAAAATATTTATAAACAGATGAGATTTCAAGTCCCCCGGCACCTCCCTCTACCTGCCCATTGGTAACAATGAGCAACATACATCCAACCTTCCAAACAGCTCTAAATGATGCAACTGACAAACTGGAAAAACTTGTTCCTTTCCCAAAACAAATGTACACAGCAAATGTGAAGGTGGATTGTGACCTAGGCAACCACAGGATTACTTACAAATTTCATTTGATACATGTCATTAATGTAATGTTTGTTTTGTCATCAAACAAGTTTGACAACTCCAAACTGCAAGGCAACTGAAAAATATCTGTTCATTTTGGAAGTTAGGGTGTGCTGTGTAACTCCATTACGTTGGAAGTTCATTGACTTCTTGATGCAATTCCTGAAATTAGACAGACTGGGGTTTTTATATGTGCAAGTGTAACTTTAAAAACTGAGAATACTATAGAGGTGTGACTTCTGATATATTGCTGTACCAAACTTACAGGTTGCAAGCTTACTGCTTTCTATAAATGATGGATGGCTATTCTCATGCAGCACAATATATGTGACACTGATATTGAGTTCAGAAACCTAGAAAACCTACAGCACAATACAGGCCCTTCGGCCCACAATGCTGTGCCGAACATGTACTTACTTTAGAAATTACCTAGGGTTACCCACAGCCCTCTTATTTTTCTAAGCTCCATGTATCTATCCAGGAGTCTATTAAAAGACCCTATGGTATCCGCCTCCACCACAGTCGCTGGCAGCCCAGTCCACACACTCACCACTCTCTGCATTAAAAAAAAACTTACCCCTGACATCTCCTCTGTACCTACTTCCAAGCACATTAAAACTGTGCGCTCTCATGTCAGCCATTTCAGCCCTGGGAAAAAGCCTCTGACTATCCACACGATCAATGCCTTTCGTCACCTTATACACCTCTATCAGGTCACCTCTCATCCTCCGTTGCTCCAAGGAGAAAAGGCCAAGTTCACTCAACCTATTCTCATAAGGCAAGCTCCCCAATCCAGGCAATATCCTTGTAAATCTCTTCTGCACCCTTTCTGTAGTTTCCACATCCTTCCTGTAGTGAGGTGACCAGAACTGAGCACAGTACTCCAAGTGGGGTCTGACCAGGGTCCTATGTAGCTGTAATATTACCTCTCGGCTCTTGAACTCAATCCCAAGGTTGATGTTTGCCAATACACCATATGCCTTCTTGACCACACAGTCAACCTGCACAGCAGCTTTGAGTGTCCTGTAGACTCAGCCCCCAAGATCCCTCTGATCCTCCACACTGCCAAGAGTCTTACCATCAATACTATATTCTGCCATCATATTTGACCTACCAAAATGAAACGCCTCACACTTATCTGAGTTGAACTCCATCGGCCGCTTCTCAGCCCAGTTTTGCATCCTATCGATGTCCCACTGTAACCTCTGACAGCCCTTCACACTATCCACAACACACCCAACCTTTGTGTCATCAGCAAATTTACTAACCTATCCCTCCACTTCCTCATCCAGGTCATTTATAAAAATCACAAAGAGAATGGGTCCCAGAACAGATCCCTGAGGCACACCACTGGTCACTGACCTCCATGCAGAATATGACCCGTCTACAACCACTCTTTGCCTTCTGCGGACAAGCCAATTCTGGATCCACAAAGCAATGTCCCCTTGGATCCCATGCCTCCTTACTTTCTCAATAAGCCTGGCATGGGGTACCTTATCAAATGCCTTGCTGAAATCCATATACACTACATCTACTGCTCTACCTTCATCAATGTGTTTAGTCACTTCCTCAAAAAATTCAATCAGGCTCATAAGGCACAACCTGCCTTTGATAAAGCCATGCTGATTATTCCTAATCATATTATGCCTCTCCAAATGTTCATAAATCCTGCCTCTCAGGATCTTCTCCATCAACTTACCAACCACTGAGGTAAGACTCACTGGTCTGTAATTTCCTAGGCTATCTCTACTCCCTTTCTTAAATAAGGGAACAACATCTGCAACCCTCCAATCCTCCAGAACCTCTCCCATCCCCATTGATGATGCAAAGATCATTGCCAGAGGCTCACCAATCTCCTCCCTTGCCTCCCACAGTAGCCTGGGGTGTATCTCGAAAGGTCCTGGTGACTTACCAACTTGAATCTTTCCAACAGCTCCAGCACATCCTCTTTCTTAATGTCTATATGTTCAAGCTTTTCAGTCTGCTGTAAGTCATTCCTACAATCGCCAAAGTCCTTTTCTGTAGTAAATACTGAATCAAAGTACTCATTAAGTACCTGCACTACCTCCTCTGGTTCTATACACACTTTTCCACTGTCACACTTGATTGGTCCTATTCTCTCACGTCTTTTCCTCTTGCTCTTCACCTACTTGTAGAATGCCTTGGGGTTTTCCTTAATCCTGCTCGCCAAGGCCTTCTGATGGCCCCTTCTGGCTCTCTTAATTTCATTCTTAAGCTCCTTCCTCCTTGCCTTATAATTTTCTCGATCTCTATCATTACCTGATTTTTGAACCTTTCATAAACTTTTCTTCTTGACTAGATTTTCAACAGCCTTTGTACACCACAGTTCCTGTACCCTACCATCCTTTCCCTCTCTTATTGGAATGTACCTATACAGAACACCACACAAATATCCCCTGAACATTTGCCACATTTCTTTCGTACATTTCCCTGAGAACATCTGCTCTCAATTTATGCTTCCAAGTTCCTGCCTGATAGCTTCATGTTTCCTCGTACTCCAATTAAATGTTTTCCTAACTCATCTGCTCCTATCACTCGCCAATGTTATGGTAAAGGAGATAGAATTGTGATCACTATCTCCAAAATGCTCTCCCACTGAGAGACCTGACACCTGACCAGGTTCATTTTCCAATACCAGATCAAGTACAACCTCTCCTCTTGTAGGCTTATCTGCATATTGTGTCAGGAAACCTTCCTGAACACACCTAACAAACTCCACCCCATCTAAACCCCTTGCTCTAGGGAGATGCTAATCAATATTGGGGAAATTAAAATCTCCCATCATGACAACCCTGTTATAATTGCACCATTCCAGAATCTGTTTCCCTATCTGCTCCTCAATATTGCTGTTACTATTGGGTGGTCTATAAAAAACAACCAGTAGAGTTATTGACCCCTTCCTGTTCCTAACTTCCACCCACAGAGACCCAGTAAATCCCTCCATGACTTCCTCCTTTTCTGCAGCCATGACACTGTCTCTGATCAACAGTGCCACTCCCCCACCTCTTTTGCCTCCCTCCCTGTCCTTTCTGAAACATCTAAAGCCTGGCACTCGGAGTAGCCATTCCTGCCCCTGAACCATCCAAGTCTCTGTAACGGCCACAACATCATATCTCCAAGTACTGATCCACACTCTAAGCTCATCGGCTTTGTTCATGATGCTCCTTGCATTAAAATAGACACATCTTAAACCATCGGTCTGAGTGCGTCCCTTCTCTATCACCTGCCTATCCTCCCTCTCACACTGTCTACAAGCTTTCTGGATTTGTGAGCCACCCACCGCTTCCTCCATCTCTTCAGTTCAGTTCCCACTCCCCAGCAATTATAGTTTAAACTCTCCCCAATAGCCTTAGCAAACCTCCCTTCCAGGATATTGGTCCCCCTCGGATTCAAGTGCAACCCGTCCTTTTTGTACAGGTCACGCCTGCCCCAAGAGAGGTCCCAATGATCCAGAAATCTGAATCCCTTCCCCCTGCTCCAATCCCTCAGCCACGCATTTATCCTCCACCTCATTCTATTCCTATATTCAGTGTTATATCCTGAGATTACTACCCTTGTGGTCCTGCTTCTCAGCTTCCTTTCTAACTCCTTGTAGTCTGTTTTAGGACTTCCTCCCTTTTCCTATTGGTTGTTGGTACCAATATGTACCATGCCCTCTGGCTGTTCACCTTCCCACTTCAGGATATCGTGGATGCGATCAGCAACATCCCGGACCCTGGCACCTGGGAGGCAAACTACCATCTGCGTTTCTTTCCTGCATCCACAGAGTCGCATGCCTGACCCCTATAGACTATAGAGTCTCCTATCACTGCTGCCATCCTCTTCCTTTCCCTACCCTTCTGAGCCACAGGACCAGACCCTGTGCCAGAGTTTGGCCTATTGCTGCTTGAGGGTTTGAAAGGACGGTGACCTAGGGTGACGGAAGAAGAGGATGGGGTTCTACAGGTGGAGTAATAACCATTGTAGGTATGGTTAATACATCAGGGATCTTTTCCCCTCTCAATAGTTATGTAAATCTCAGTAGTTATATAACCTCTTGCAATGTATTGTTGGTTCATTCGTTTTATCTGCTTCGTTCTTTATCAATTTTTTATCATCCTTTGCTGGTTCTTAAAATTCTCCCAATTCTCTGGTCTGTCATTTTTATAACTTTCTAATCACTTCCAACAGTATTATGCTACTTTTAAGTTCTTGAATTGGCCACATATGGATCACTCTTCCTGAAGTCAAGATTAATGTTACTCTGGACTGGAAAGGAAGGACAGAAGTCAGAATCTGAAGGTGAGGGGAGGAAGTAGTACAATGTGGCAGGGGATACTAGGAGAGGAGGAGGGATGAAGTAAAGAGCTTGAAAGTTGGTTGGTGAAAGAGATAAAGGGCTGGAGAAGGAGGAATCTGGTAGGAGAGGGCAGAAGGGGAAGGCGGGGGGGGGGGGGAGAAGCACCAGAGGGAGGTGATGGGCAGGTAAGGAGATAAAGTGAGCATTTTATCTCCAGAAGACATAGGAGCAGATTTTGGTCATTTGGCCCATCAAGTCTGTTCTGCCATTCTATCATAGCTCATCCTATCATCTCTTCAGCCCCACTCCCCAGCTTTCCCCCCCCCACCATAGCCTTTGATGCCATGTCCAATAAAGAACCTATCAATCTCTGCCTTAAATACATCCAATGACCTGGCCTCCACAGCTGCCTGGTGGTAACAAATTCCACAAATTCACCATCCTCTGGCTAAAGAAATATCTCCACATCTGTTTTAAATGGACGCTGCTCTATCCTGAGCCTGTGTCCTCTTGTCCTAGACTCCCCCACCATGGGAAGCATCCTTTACACATCTACTCTGTCTAAACCCCTGCAGAATACCACTAGCCACCAGCAGCCAACCACAAAAGGATCCTTTTATTCCCACTTGCTGCCTCCAACCAATCAGCCAATGCTCAAACTATGCCAGTAACTTTTCTGTAATACCATGGGCTATTATCTTGGTAAGCAGCCTCATTTGTGGCAACTTATCAAAGGCCTTCTGAAAGTCCAAATACAGGTTTCCCCCACTATCCGAAGGTAGAGCATTCCTATGAAACGGTTCGTAAGCTGGAATATGGGAAAATTTTTTTGAGCATTCCCAGACCCAAAAAATAACTTATAAAATCATGCCAAATAACACACAAAACCTAAGATAACAGTGACATATAGTAAAAGCAGGAATGATATGATAAATACACAACCTATATAAAGTAGAAATACTTTTCTGCAGCACTGTCTAGCGCAGCAAAAATCTCGCGGAAGCACTCTTGGCAGAAACACTCTCTCCAGCAACCTTTAAGCTATGAAGCTGCTGAATCATACCAAATAACACATAAAAATACATAGCCTATAGAAAGTAGAAATAATGTATGTATAGTGTAGTTTCACTTACCGGAATCGGGAAGACTCCAATAAATTGCAATTTCGTCACAGTTAAACACTTGCTTATATGAATAACCACTTGACGCAATCGGCAATCGTCTCTGATCTGGGCCGATATTTACGTGCCGGGCAGTACCTAATTAATTAGCTTGTTTATTTCGGCTTTTTTCTTAAAGATGTGCCAGGTGCATTCCAACTACCGCTGCACCGCTGCATTCTTCGCGGCCCGGTATCGGTCCGCGGCCCGGAGGTTGGGGACCACTGCTTAAACTATGAAGCTGCCCTTGCCTCAGAAACCGACCAAACCACTCACGACTACCTTTAAATTCCACTTTCGCAACACTTTCATCACCATCGTCCAATGCTTTCTGTTTCAGCTTATTAAAAAGACTGACTGATTTCTCCTTAACTATAAGAAAACTTAACGGAACACCACGCTTTGTACACCCATCAATCCACTCAAGCAATAGACTTTCCATTTTATCCATTATTGGATGCCAACTAAGAGAGACCACTTTGCTATGAGCAGAACCAACAGTAACATCGGCAGCTTTCAAAGTTCTTTCTCTGCGTATAAATAGTGTGAATGGTGGACGCAGGCAAGTTTAACACGCGGACAATGTCCTTACTTCATTCACCACGATCGAAACGCTGAATTATGTCTAGTTTTACGCTAAGTGTAACACCCTTACGAGCTTTTTTAGGCTTTTCTGATACCTTAGAACTAATCTTGCTAATGGATGCAGAAAATAAATCGAGATAAAGCACGTGTTTAAGCAATGGTGGCTAGAATGCAGTTCTGGGGGAGGAGCTTTGCTGTTCGGGTGCGCGTTGCCTTTTCTGGTAATAGTGAAAACACCTTCTGTTAGCGAAAACAGTAACTAATGGAGGTCATTCGTAACAGCGAGGTGTCGTAAAGCGAACGTTCGGAAAACGGGCCACATGTATATAACATCCACTGCATCCCCTTTATCTATGGTACCTATAATCTCCTCAAAGAATTCCAACAGGTTTGTCAGGCAAGATTTTCTCTTAAGAAAACCATGCTGACTTCATCCTATCTTGTCTTGTGTCACCAAGTACTCCATAACCACATGCTTGACCATTGACTCCCACTTCTTCCCAACCACTGAGGTCAGGCTAACTGGTCTATCATCTCCTTTCTGCTGCCTTCCTCCTTTCTTAAAGAGTGGAATGATATTTCCAATTTTCCAGTACTCTGGAACCATGCCAGAGTCCAATGACTCTTGAAAGATCATTATTAATGCCTCCACAGTCTCTACCACTACCCCTTTCATTCGGCCCATTGAATATGTCTTATGTTCTTATAGTCTCTTTCAGAATCCTAGGGTACAGCTTATCAGATCCGGGTGACTTGTGTACCCTTAGATCTTTCAGGTTTATGAGCAACTTTCCCTTGTAATAGTAACTTCTCTTCCCTCACACCCTTCAACATCTGGCACACTGCTAGTGTCTTCCACAGTGAAGATGAAGCAAAATACTCATTACTGCCCATCACCTCCCTCTGGTGCTCCTCTCCCATCCCTTTTTTCCATGATCTCTGTCCCCTCTTAGCAGATTCCCCCGTCTCCAGGCCTTTATCTCTTTCACCAATCAACTTCCCAACTCTTCACTTCACCCTTCCCCTCTCCTGGTCTCACCTATCACCTGCCATCTTGTGCTTCTTCCTCCCCTCCCCCTCCAACCTTCGTACTCTGACTTCTCCCCTTCCTTTCCAGTCCTGATGAAGGGTCTCAGCCCAAAACGTCGACTGTTTACTCTTTCCCATGGATGCTGCCTGACCTGTTGAGTTCCACCAGCATTTTGTGTGTGTTGCTTTGGATTTCCAGCATCTGCAGAATCTCTTCTGATTGATTAGTTTTAGTTGTAAAATATCAGTGAAATTTGTCACTTTGCTTGAAATTGAATCTGAGAGGATTTTGCTGGGCAGCCTACAATTATTGCCATGCTTCCAGCGCCAAGGTAGCACACCCACAATGTACTTCTTTGGAATGTGGGAAGGAACCAGAGAAGCTGGAGGAAACCCACACAGTCACTTGGAGAACATACAAACTCCTTATAGACTGTGGTGGGAATTGAACCCCAGTCTCAGAGACGGCACTGTAAAACGTTGCACTAGCCACAATATTATTGTGCTACCATAGGATTCATTGAGAATTAATTGATTTTTCTTGCAATGTCTGTCACTGCATTTCTTAAGGTTGTAAAGTCATAGAAAAATAGAAAACCTACAGCACAATGCTGTGCCGAACATGTACTTACTTTAGAAATTACCTAGGGTTACCCATAGCCCTCTACTTTTCTAAGCTCCATGTACCTATCCAGGAGCCTCTTAAAAGACCCTATCGTAGCCACCTCCACCACCATTGCCGGCAGCCCATTCCATGCACTCACCACTCTCTGTGTAAAAACCCTGACATTTCCTCTGTACCTACTTCCAAGCACTTTAAAACTGTGTCCTCTCATGTTAGCCATTTCAGCCCTGGGAAAAAGCCTCTGACTATCCACACGATCAATGCCTCTCATCATCTTATACACCTCTATCAGGCCACTTCTCATCCTCCGTCGCTCCAAGGAGAAAAGGCCAAGTTTACTCAACCTATTCTCATAAGGCATGCTCCCCAATCCAGGCAACATCCTTGTAAATCTCCTCTGCACCCTTTCTATAGTCTCCATATCCTTCCTGTAGTGAGGTGACCAGAACTGAGCACAGTACTCTAAATGGGGCCTGACCAGAGTCCTATATAGCTGTAACACTACCTCTTGGCTCTTAAACTCAATGCCATGGTTGATGAAGGCCAATGCATCGTATGCCTTCTTAACCACACGGTCAACCTGCGCAGCAGCTTTGAGTGTCCTATGGACTTGGACCCCAAAATCCCTCTGATCCTCCACACCGCCAAGAGTCTTACCATTAATACCATATTCTGCCATCATATTTGACCTACCAAAATGAACCACCTCACACTTATCTGGGTTAAACTCCACCTGCCACTTCTCAGCCCAGTTTTGCATCCCATCGATGTCGTGATGTAACCTCTGACAGCCCTCCACACTATCCACAACATCTCCAACCTATGTATCATCAACAAATTTACTAACCTATCCTTCCACTTCTTCATCCAGGTCATTTATAAAAATCACAAAGAGAAGGGGTCAGGAACAGATCCCTGAGGCATACCACTGGTCACTGACCTCCATGCAGAATATGACCCGTCTACAACCACTCTTTGCCTTCTGTGGGCAAGTAAATTCTGGATCCCAGTCCCCTGGGATCCCATGCCTCCTTACTTTCTCAATAGGCCTTGCATGGGGTACCTTATCAAATGCCTTGCTGAAATCCATATACACTGCATCTACTGCTCTACCTTCATCAATGTGTTTAGTCGCAGCATTATTGAAGCATTTATTTCTATTTCTTCTGTAATTGTTGTGCAAACTTATGCTTTTCATTACATTCTGTTATTTCTGCAAATGCTACTATTACTACTATGTCGACTCAGGCCAAGGGGGCCGGTGTCAGGCACGATGGTGGACTCTCCACTTCTCCCTCTCCCTCATCAGAGTGTTCAGTTCATCTACATTAGCCACGCCGCTGTCTTCTAGGAGCATGTTGACCATAGTCTTGGGAGGGTGCCCAGGGTTCATCCTCCCGTGCTTGGGCTCCCATATGATGACCAGGCTGGCTGGTAGCTCAGGGTGGTGTAGACAGTGCCCCGCTAGTTGCAGTCTTCTTGCCTCGATTTTAGTGGAGAGCATTGGTAGGTTGTTACAGAGCTCAATGTTCGTCATGGGCTGTTGCCAACACACGTCAAGAGCCATCCGGAGCGTTCATGTATAGCAACCATCCAGAGACTTTCGCATAGTCTTGGTGAGTGTCCACATCTCACATCCGTACGTGAGAATGGACTCTATGACTGCTTTGAAAAGCCTCTTTTTAAGCCCTCTGGTCAGGTTTGACTTCCAGATTTCCTTCATGTTGTTCATAGCCCTCCACGCCAGCAAATGAGTCTCATTTATATGCGCATAAGTTGCTAGTCTGACCATGTTCATGTTCATGTTCATGTTCAGGTTTATAGTGGGCAGTGCAGAAGGTTGCAAAACTTTGCAGGAAACATAATAAATTGAGTGTCAAAACGATTCCAGTTGGGTAGGATGTGGAAAAGTGTAAAGTCATAGCTTTGTGTCCTAGAAAGTTAGATGCAACCATTTTCCACCTAATGGGAATCTTGGAACTGTGGGAGAGTTGAGATAAAAACTAATGGGTATTTACAAAAATATAACTAATAATTCTGATGGGTTGATAGAATACAGATTCAGAATACAAAGGAAGGATTGATGTAACTGTGGTTACAACACTGCACCTTGAAATGGATTTGGTGGCCTTAGTCATAGTCATACAGCACAGAAACAGGCCCTTCTGCCTCCCGAGCTGTGACAACCATCAAGTACCCAACTACATGGATCCCATTTTATTCTCCTCATATTCCCATTAATTACCCCAGATGTGGGGAAAAGCCAGGGGAGAAGCATGTGGTCACAGGAAGGATGTGCAAATGCCACACGCAGTATTGGAAGTCAGGGTTGCAGCTGAAGTTCTGAGGTAATAGTTCAACCAGCTGTCCCACTGTGCCACCCCAAAGCCACACTGCGCGGGAAATGAGTCGGAATCAGAAACAAGGCCATTCGGTCCGTTGTATCCCTGCGGTTTGAGTGAACCTCAGCAGCCTCATCTATCCTCCAGTACTGGTCTGTAACCTGCTGGTCATGTCTCTCACCTCCTCAGAGCCAGATAAGCCCCTGTGTCCTCTCTAATCAATCCACCAACCACTTTAAATCTCTGTCCCCTGACTTTTGTCCCCTTTGCTAAAGGAAGAAGGTTCCTTTTGCTTACTATCTCTATGCCCCTCATAATTTAAGTTAAAAGCATTTTTGCAGAAATAACAAGGACTGTGATGGAAAGAATGAGATAACACGTGATTACAGAAGAGATGGAAATTTGTGATTGAATAATGCAGTGCCTTTTACAACCTTAAGTCTGCTCTCAGCCTTGTAAACTCCAGGCAAAACCACACAGGTTTATCCAAGCTCTCTTCATATTCATGGTTTTCCAGTCCTGGCAACATCCCGGTAAATCTTCTCTGAACCCTCTCCAGTGCAATCTCATCTTCCCTGTAATGTACCTGCCAGAGTTGTAGAACTTGCTCACAGACAAGGTCTACTTACTGCTGTGTAGGAGTGGGATTACTATAACTTGATCCTTTTGATCCAGTGTTATCCAACATAAAATAAATGTTAGCAGGAGAGGAAAGGGAAGAAACTCATGTTGGAAGCAGAGGGGATGGGTTATAAATGTTGGTCATTCAACCTAATAGAGACACACATAAAAAATGCTGGTGAATGCAGCAGGCCTGTGTTGCTTGAATTTCCAGCATCGGCAGATTTCCTCATGCCAGCCTAATAAGAGACAGTTATCACAAAACTGGTAAATGTTGCCATAGAAATCATATCATAGATACTTAACTATATTAACTTTCAGGCTGCACTGGTGAATCAGATTGGAAGTAAGACCTGGGAGTAGATTTAGGCCATTTGTCCCATTGAGTCTGCTCTGCTGTTCCATCATATAACCATATAAACAGATTATTATGTGAATGGTGGCCGATTAGGAAAAGGGGAGGTGCAACGAGACCTGGGTGTCATTATACACCAGTCATTGAAAGTGGGCATGCAGGTACAGCAGGCGGTGAAAAAGGCGAATGGTATGCTAGCATTCATAGCAAGAGGGTTCGAGTACAGGAGCAGGGAGGTACTACTGCAGTTGTACAAGGCCTTGGTGAGACCACACCTGGAGTATTGTGTGCAGTTTTGATCTCCTAATCTGAGGAAAGACATCCTTGCCATAGAGGGAGTACAAAGAAGGTTCACCAGATTGATTCCTGGGATGGCAGGACTTTCATATGAAGAAAGACTGGATGAACTAGGCTTGTACTCATTGGAATTTAGAAGATTGAGGGGGGATCTGATTGAAACGTATAAAATCCTAAAGGGATTGGACAGGCTAGATGCAGGAAGATTGTTCCCGATGGTGGGGAAGTCCAGAACGAGGGGTCACAGTTTGAGGATAAAGGGGAAGCCTTTTAGGACTGAGATTAGGAAAAACTTCTTCACACAGAGAGTGGTGAACCTCTGGAATTCTCTGCCACAGGAAACAGTTGAGGCCGATTCATTGGCTATATTTAAGAGGGAGTTAGATATGGCCCTTGTGGCTACGGGGATCAGAGGGTATGGAGGAAAGGCTGGTGCAGGGTTCTGAGTTGGATGATCAGCCATGATCATAATAAATGGCGGTGCAGGCTCGAAGGGCCGAATGGCCTACTCCTGCACCTATTTTCTATGTTTCTGTATAACAATTACAGCACGGAAACAGGCCATCTCGGCCCTTCTAGTCCGTGCCAAACTCTTACTCTCACCTAGTCCCACCGACCTGCACTCAGCCCATAACCCTCCATTCCCTTCCTGTCCATATATCTATCCAATTTAACTTTAAGTGACAACATCGAACCTGCCTCAACCACTTCTGCTGGAAGCTCGTTCCACACAGCTACCACTCTCTGAGTAAAGAAGTTCCCCCTCATGTTACCTCTAAATTTTTGCCCTTTAGCTCTCATGTCCTCTTGTTTGAATCTCCCCCACTCTCAATGGAAAAAGCCTATCCACGTCAACTCTATCTATCCCCCTCATAATTTTAAATACCTCTATCAAATCCCGCACCCCCCCAACCTTCTACGCTCCAAAGAATAAAGACCCAACTTGTTCAACCTTTCTCTGTAACTTAGGAGATGAAACCCAGGTAACATTTCGGTAAATCTTCTCTGTACTCTCATTTTGTTGACATATTTCCTATAATTCGGTGATCATGGTTGATTTATTATCCCTCTCAGTCACATTCTTCTGCCTTTTCCCCGTAACCGTTGATGCCCTGACTCATCAAGAACTTAATAACTTCTGCTTTAAATATACCCAATGACTTCACCTCCACAGCCAAATGAATACCACAGATTCACCAGTCTCTGGCTAACATCTGTGTTCTAAATGGACATCCCACTATTCTGAGGCTGTGTCCTCTGCTCTTGGACTCCCCCACTATGGGAAACAACCTCTTCACATCCACTCTATCCAGATCTTTAAATATTCGAGGGGTTTCAATGAGGTCCCCCCCCCCATTATTCTAAACTCCAGCAAATACAGTCTCAGAGCTATCAAACACTCCTCATATGTTAACCTTTTCATTCCTGGAAGATTATCGTGAACCTCCTCTGGACTGTCTCCAATGCCAGCACATCTATTGTAGATAAGGGGCGCACAACTGCTCACAATACTTCATGTGGTTTGACCAGTGCCTTGTAAAGCCTCACCATTACATCCTTGCTTTTATATTCTAGTCCTCTTGAAATGCTAACGTTGCATATGCCTTCCTGACAACTCTACCTAGAAGTTAATCTTTAGGAAATCCTAGTTGAGTATTCCCAAATCCCTTTGCACCTCTGATTTTTTTAAAATTTTATCCCCATTTAGAAAATAGTCTATGCCTTTACTCCCTCTACCATACACTCCTCTACATCATATTCCATCTGCCACTTCTTTTACCATTCTCCCAGTCCATCTAAGTCCTTCTGCAGATTCCCTGCTTCCTTAACACTATCAGCCCCTCCACCTAACTTTGTATCATCCACAAACTTGGCCACAAAGCCATTGATTCTGTCATCCAAATCATTGAATAATAGGGAGAAATGAAGTGGTCCCAACACCGACCCTGTGGCACCTGCTACTAGTCACTGGCAGCCAACCAGAAAAGGCCCCCTTTATTCCTTTTCTTTGCCTCCTGCCAGTCAGCCAGTCATCTATCCATGCTGGTACCTTTCCTGTCATAACATTTCAAGATTCAAGATTCAAAAAACTTTGTTGTCATTCTAACCATACATCAGCTCTGCAGGGCAGAATGAGACAGCGTTCCTCAGGGGCAGTGCAATCATAACATAACAAACGCAACACTAAATCATAAACATAACAATAAATAGTAAAGCACAACAGCCACATGTCAGTTAAATCAGTTATAAGTGATTCATGGATATGGACTCCAATCTTGTTGAGCGGCCTCATGAGAGTCACTTTGTCAAAAGCCTTCTGAAGATCCAACATCCACTGACCTTCCTCTTCACACTGTTACCATCAGATAGGAGGTACAGGCGCACACTCAGCGATTCGGGAAAAGCTTCTTCCCCTCTGCCATCCGATTCCTAAATGGACATCGAACCCATTGAACCTCACTTTCTTATTATTTCTGTTTTGCACTACTATTTTTAATTTAACTGTATATACAGTACTTACTGTAATTGATTTACTTTTTTCTATATTTATCATGTATTAGCGGCTGCTAAGTTAACAAATTTCATTATATATGCCAGGGATATTAAACATTTTATTACTACTGATTCTGACTCCTTTGTCTCTCCGCCTTGTTATTTCCTCAAAGAACTCCAACAGATTTGTCAGGCAAGATTTCTGCTTAAGGAAACCATGTTAACTTTGGCCTATTTTATCATGTGTCTCTAAGTACCCTGAAACATCATCCTTAATAATGGACTCCAACATCTTCCCAACCACTGAGTTCAGGCTAAATGGCCTATAATTTCCTTTCTTCTGTCTCCCTCCCTTCGTAAAGAGTGGAGTGACATTTACAAATTTACAGTCCATTGAGACCATTACAGAATTGTGTGATTCTTGCAAGATCATTACTAATGCCTCCAGAATCTCTTCAGCTACCTCTTTCAGAACCCTTGGGTGTGGTCCATCTAGTCCAGGTGACTTATTTACCTTCAAACCTTTCAGTTTCCCCAAGCACCTTCTCCTTAGTAAATAACAATTTCACTCACTTCTGTCCCCCAACATTCTTGAATTTTCTGGCATACTGCTACTGTCTTCCACAGTGAAGACTGCTACAAGATCTTTGTCCCCCATTAATACCCCTCTAGCATCACTTTCCAGCAGGCTGATACACACTCACACCTCTCTTTTATTCATTATATATCTGAAAAAATTTTTGGTATTGTCTTTTATATTATTGGCTAGCTTATCTTCATATTTCATCTTTTCTCTCTTTACGGTTTTTAGTTGCCTTCTGTTATTTTTTAAAAGGAATCCGATAATCTAACTTCCCACTAATTTTTACTATATTATATGCCCTCTCTTTTAATTTTATGCTGTCTTGGACTTCCCTTGTCAGTCACGGTTGTTTCATCCTCTCTTTAGGAATACTTCAACTTTGGAATGTATCTGTCCTGCGCCTTCTGAATTGCTCCCAGAAACCCCAGCCATTGCTGATTTTAGCTTCTCCGTCTGAAACTGTAGGGTGAATTCTTTCATATTATGATCACAGCCTCCTTAAAAACTCCTTTACCTTAAGCTCCTAATCAAATCCAGTTCATTACACAACACCCAATGTAGAATTGCCTTTGCCCTAGTGGACTCAACCACCAGCTGCTCTGAAAAGGCATTCTGAGGCATTCTACAAATTCCTTCTCTTGGGATCCAGCACCAACCTAATTTTCCTAATCTACCTTTATATTGGAACTCTCCATGCCTATCATATGATTGCCTTTTCTGTCTCCTGTTGTAATTTGTATCCCACATCCCGGCTACTGTTTGGAGGCCTGTGTATAATCCCCATCAGTTTCCTTTTACCCTTGCAGTTTCTTAACTCTATCCACAAGGATTCTTCCAATCCTATATCACCTCTTTCTAAGGATTTGATTTCATTTTTTTTTACCAACAGAGCCACCCCAACTCCTGACCCCCCCACGTGGAGCTATCACCCAGGCGAGGGTGGAAACCTAGACAACTCCCCACCAGTCAACCCCTTCTCCTCAAACTGGAGTAGCAATTTGGAATCGATCCGCCTGATCGATCCTCCAAAACCCACTTTCTCTGCGGGCACAAAAATGCCCATTCAGTGTCCAGGTCATGTGTCTGAGGTCTGTATCATCTGAGCTCCCATTTATTTCACCAGGCTGAGCATCACCTGTCATTCAAAGAGTCCCTCCTTCCTTTGTCTGTGAAGAAATGCAAGCAGGCAACCTGTCCTTGAAGAAATATTAACAACCTACTGAAAATCATAACATTGAGTGTCCATTAAATAACACCGCCTTCGGTCACCATAGCAACTTACGAGCTGCTCGGTGCTGTCTCCAACTCCAAACTCAGTAAAAATCCAAAGTTACTTCCAATGCCTTAAAGTGACAGTCCAACTGCTAATCTTCATCTCTGTCTCCTTTCCAAACAGAACATCAGTGATGAATGTCTCTCTGTGTCTCTCTTCAATCAATTAATAGGGGCACTCCTGGATCCCCTCACAAATAGCTTGTAGTTCCTTGTCCCCTACTGGCTTATTGTCACCCTGGGCACCCATTCTCCATACATTTCAATCCCCCATCACAAAGGCCTTGTAGCTCTCCGTTTCCCTCTACAACACCCCTGGACAACTGAGA
Source organism: Mobula hypostoma (assembly GCF_963921235.1). Lineage (NCBI taxonomy): Eukaryota > Metazoa > Chordata > Chondrichthyes > Myliobatiformes > Myliobatidae > Mobula > Mobula hypostoma. Next base: position 4,010,474 of record NC_086118.1, on the reverse strand, counting down.
AATCCTCCACTTACGGGAAACATGGTCTCCCCCATCCACTCTGTCGTTGATGGAGTTCTCACTCACAGCTCCCATTTCTACATTCTGCTCTCATGCCCCCCCATGACAGAACAGGGATATAGTTCCCTTGGTCCATATCTTTCACCCCACTACCCTCTGCACGGAGCCACATTATTCTTTGACAGAAGCAATACATCCTACCACCAACCACATCTTCCCTTCCCATGTGATTACTCTTTCTGTGACTCTCTGGTTCTCTCATCCCTCCCCACCCATACCTCTTCCTCCCCTGCTCCTCCCTCTCCCCAAGCACTGTACCCTGCATCCGTATGAGGTGAAACTTCAGTCCGTACACCTCCTCCCTCACCACCTAAATAGTCCTTGCAGGTGAGCAACACACACAAAAAGTGCTGGTGAATGCAGCAGACCAGGCAGCACCTATAGGAAGAGGTACAGTCGACGTTTCAGGCCGAGACCCTCCGTTAGGACTAACTGAAAGAAGAGAGATAGTAAGAGATTGAAAGTGGGAGGGGGAGGGGGAGATCCGAAATGATAGGAGAAGACAGGAGGGGGAGGGATGGAGCCAAGAGCTGGACAGGTGATTGGCAAAAGGGATATGAGAGGATCATGGGACAGGAGGCCCAGGGAGAAAGACAAGGGGGGGGGGAAGAACCCAGAGGATGGGCAAGGAGTATAGTGAGAGGGACAGAGGGAGAAAAGAGAGAGGATAAATAAATAAATACCAGATTGAATAAATAAATAAATAAATAACGAGGGGGAGGTGGGGCATTAGCAGAAGTTAGAGAAGTCAATGTTTATGCTATCAGGTTGGAGGCTACCCAGACGGAATATAAGGTGTTGTTCCTCCAACCTGAGTGTGGCTTCATCTTGACAGTAGAGGAAGCCGTGAATAGACATATCAGACTCTTCTTTCAGTTAGTCCTGACAAAGAGTCTCGGCCCGAAACGTCGACTGTACCTCTTCCTATAGATGCTGCCTGGCCTGCTGCGTTCACCAGCAATTTTTATGTGTGTTGCTTGAATTTCCAGCACCTGCAGATTTCCTCGTGCTTGCAGGTGAGGCAAACATTTACCTGCACCTTCTGCAGCCTCATCTACTGCATTCAGTGCTCCCAATATGCCTCTTCTGTAATAGGTGAGACCAGTTGTAAGCTGGACAGCTGCTTTGCTGATCACCTACACGACCTTCTGGCCCTCGCGGTTGTTGGCCATTTTAGCTCCATTCCCACACCAAGGTGCTTGTCGTCTGCCTCCTCCACTAAGGCCAAAATGTAAACTACAGGTTCAGCATCTCTTATTCCACCTGGGACCCAACGCCATGAACATTGAATTCTCCAGTTTCAAGTAACCTGCTCCCCCCGTTCCTTTTCCTCCCCTGGCTCATCAAGGTCTTCCAACACCCAGCCCCCCAGCATCCCCCATTACCCTGTCTCTTTCCCAACCTCTATCTTTCCAGCTGTCCATCCCTCTGCCCCTTTCCTGCTGAACCATCTGCCTCCCCACCTCTATTATTTGATTCCACTCTTCACCTGCCTTCATCGGCAAACAGATTCCATCCTGCAGCTCTTTGTTGCCCCCACCCATCACTTCTCAGCTTCTGAAGATCCCCATCCTTCTCTCCCCCAGTGCCTATCACCCGCTGACCTGAATCCACCCATATCGCCTGTCAGCTCTTGCCCCATCCATTCCCTCACTCCTTTACATTGGCTATCTCCCCTTTACACTTGCAGTCCAGCTGAAGGGTCTTAACCCGAAACCCGAAGCAGTCACTGTCCAATTCCCTCCACTGATGTTGACTGACCCTCTGAGTTCCTCCAACGGCTTATTTTTTAGCTCCAGATTTCTTGTGGCTCAAAGATCTCACTGACTTAAGAGACATTTGCTGATTCTCACTGACTTAAGAGAGGCTCCTCAAAGTTTTTATACCACCAAGGCACCCAGTTTGTCCACCTGACTCTGTGCAGGATTCATCTCACAGTATATAGTTTCCGCAGTGGTCTCTTTATAAATAGCTCCACGCCTCAGATTTAAATCACTCATTCTGCTTGGCTTGATTGCCAGGCATTTGTTAGTTCATTGGCAAAGATATCACTAACTTAAGGGAGGGTGGTGGGTTTGAAACTTGATTCAAACCTTGGCCACCTGTCAGCTCAGGACTTGGGGATAAATGTACACAATGGTTAACAGGCAGCAGCCTGTAACCAGCTCACCTGAATCTGTTCTGCACTTTGCCAAGTGAGAGTTAAGTGATACTGGTGAGCTGCTTGTAAGCCAGCATTAGATCACCATGACAACCATGGGTCAAGCTGAATGAAGTAGAAGGCAGCAGATTTAACCTTTTCATGCAACACCACTTAGCAAACAAGTGTCGACAATCAAGCCAAGGTGAATGAGTGATCTAAATTCCCTTGTGGTTATTCATATACGTTGTGTAAAAGGGCCACTCCTCACACCTCATGGCCATGAGGTGAATCCTGCACAAAGAACGAGTTAGGAGGACAAACTGGGTACCTTAGGTGGTATGGGAACTCTGAGAAGCCTCTCTCGAGGCGGTAAGAACCAGCAAATCTCTCTCAAATTACTGAGATCTTCAGAGTCACAAGAGAATGAAGATGCTGGAATCTGAAGGAACTCAGCAGGTCAGGCAGCATCTGTGGGGAAATGGGCAGCTGATGTTTCAGATGGAGGGAGGAGTTAGTCACTGTAAAGAGGTGAGGGGAAGGGGTTGGAGCAAAAGCTGGAAAATGATAGATGGGTAGATGGAAGGAGAATTTAATGGCAGATACGATTGGGACATACAGTCAGTGGCCACTTTATTAGGTACATCTGACTTCTGCTCATTATTTCAAATATCTGATTTGCCAATCGTGTGGTCGCAACTCATTGCATAAAAGCATGCAAGCATGGTCAAGAGGTCTGAACAACCACCAGAAAGGGGAAGAAATGTGATCTAAGTGACTGTAACTGTGGAATGATTGTTGTTGCCACATAAGGTGGTTTGGGTATCTCAGAAACTGCTGATATCTTGGAATTTTCACATAAAACAGCGGAGATTACAGAGAATGGTGTGAAAAACAAAACAAAAGAAGTCCAGTGAGTGAGCAGAAGTTCTGTGGGTGAAAACACTTTGTTAATGAGAGAGGTCAGAGGAGAATGGTCGGACTGGTTCAAGAGAAAGGAAGGCATAGTAGGTCAAATAATCACAGGATCTCAGAACACAACATTTTAAACCTTAACGTGGATGGGCTACACAGCAAAAGATCACAAAAATACACTCAGTGGCCACTTTATTAGGTCCAGACAGTATACCTCCTCCACCTAATAAAGAGGCAACTGTGTGTATAAGAGACTCACAGGCACATGAATAGAACCATTGAACATTATAGCACAGAAACAGGCCTTCTGGCCTTTCTTGGCTGTGCCGAACCATTTTTCTGCCTAGTCCCACTGACCTGCACCTGGACCATATCCCTGCATACACCTCCCATCCATGTACCTGTCCAAGTTTTTCTTAAATGTTAAAAGTGAGCCCACATTTACCACCTCATCTGGCAGACCATTCCACACTCCCACCAGTCTCTGTGTGAAGAAGACCCCCTAATGTTCCCTTTAAACTTTTCTCCCTTCACCCTTAACCCATGTCCTCTGGTTTTTTTCTCCCCTAGCCTCAGTGGAAAAAGCCTGCTTGCATTCACTCTATCTATACCCATCATAATTTTATATACCTCTATCAAATCTCCCCTCATTCTTCTACGCTCCAGGGAATAAAGTCCTAACCTATTCAATCTTTCCCTGTAACTGAGTTTCTCAAGTCCCGGAAACAACCTTGTAAACCTTCTCTGCACTCTTTCAACCTTATTTATATCCTTCCTGTCATTTGGTGACCAAAACTGAACACAATACTCCAAATTCAGCCTCACCAATGCCTTATACAACCTCATCATAACATTCCAACTCTTATACTCAATACTTTTGATTAATAAAGGCCAATGTACCAAAAGCTCTCTTGTCAGAAAATGTCAGAGAAATGGAGGGTTATGGGCTGTGTAGGAGGAAAGGGTTCAATTGACTCTGGAGTAGGTTTGTATAGGTCGGCACAACATTGTGGGACAAAGGGTCCGTACAATGCTGTACTGTTCTGTTATCAGATGGACTCTGGGTGGGTTAGAAGGTGACCTCAGCCTCGTCTTGAGGGCCTCAGTTGGATGTGGGCAGTAGAGACGAGTAAATCACTGTGCCTAGAGAACAGAAACAATGCAATGGTATAGCATCCTCCTTCTCAGAAAGATTGAGATGTGTTTTAATGCTGTCCTTCCTGTTGTCAGATAGACAACACAGCAGGAGGTAAACTTCCTCAGATTGCAATGTGATAATGATCTAGGTGACTGAGAGCAGCTGAGAGATGAGATAATTATTGTAGAACATACCTGTTCTCCTTAAGAATAGTGCCTGAGTAGGTAGCCGAGGTCATCTTCAAAACATAGTACCTCCCACTGTGCAGCACTCCCTCAGCACCACACTGGGCATGAGGGAACACAACCTCCTGACATGAAGATATGGCCACTAGCAAGTAACCCAGGGAGAAAGGAGAGGAAACTCACTAGCCACTCTCTGAGGTTGAAGCCCTTTGTCATCAGGTTTGGCCTGGAAATTGCTGCATATTTTTCCCTGCTGTTAAAACACCCAATGCATCATTATGATGGTGTTTATAAAGAGTGCACAGAAAACAAGGGCTTCAATGGCAAAGTTCACAGATTGGCCCGCCCTGAATATCTCTGAGCTAAAACTGCCATTGACATCCCATATTGATGATGCCTCATTTGTCCACACGTACAGTCTTTGTAAACAGCACTTAAAGTGATCGCTAATAAAGCAAACATGCTCCATGCTATTGAATGAATGGAGCTATAGGACCATAGGATATGGGAGCCACTTGACCCATTGGATCTGCTCCGCCATTTCATCATGGTCAATCGATTTTTCTCTCAGCCCCAATCTCCTGCCTTCTCTCCATAACCCTTCATGTCCTGGCTAATCAAGAATCTATCAACTTCTACCTTAAATATATCCAATGACTTCGGCTCTACAGACACCTGTGGTAACAAATTCCACAGATACACCACACTCTGGCTAAAGAAATTCCTCCTCATCTTCATTCTAAATTAACGTCCCTCTATTCTGAAGTTGTGTCCTCTGATCTAAGTCTCCCCCAACATAGAAATGTCCTCTCCACATCCACATCCACATCCACTCTAGTCCTCGTGAAACGAATGCTAACATTGCAGTTGCCTTCCTCACCAACTCAACCTGCAAATTAACCTTTAGGGAATCCTGCATGAAAACTCCCAAGTCCCTTTGCCCCTCAGATTTTAGTATTTTTCTCTCCATTTAAAAAAGAGTCTACACTTTCATTTCTTCTACCAAAGTGCATGACCACACACTTCCAATACTATATTCTATCTGCCACCCCTTTGCCCATTCTCCTAATCTGTCTAAGTCCATCTGCAGCCTCTGTTTCCTCAACACATCCTGCCCCTCCACCTGTCTTTGTATCATCCACAAGCATGGCCACAAAGCCATCAATTCTGTCATCCAAATCCTTGACGTATAATGTAAAAAGAATTGCTCCCAACATAAACAACTGCAGAACACCAAGGGTCACCAGCAGCCAATCGGAAAAGGCTCCCTTTATTCCCACTCTTTGCCTCCTGCCAGTCATCCAATGCTCTATCTGTGCTAGTATCTTCCCTGTAATACCATGGACTGTTTATTTGTTAAGCAGCATTGTGACACCTTGTCAAATGCCTTCTGAAAATCCAAGTACCCAACATCCACCAATTCTCCTTTAGCTATCGTGCTTTTTTTTTTCAAAGAATTCCAACTGATTTTCCCTTAAGGAAACCATGCTGACTTTGACCTATTTTATCATGTGCCTCCAATGACCCTGAAACCACATTTTTAGCTATCGACTCCAACATCTTCCCACACACTGAGGTCAGTCTAACTGACCTATAAATTTCCATTCTTCTGCCTCTCTCCCTTCTTGAAGAGTGGAGTGACATTTGCAATTTTCCACTCCTCCGGAACCATGCCAAAATCTATTGATTCTTGAAAGATCATTTTTAATGTCTCCACTATCTCCTAAGCCATCTCTTTCAAAACCCTGGGTGTAGTTCATCTGGATCAACTAATTCATCTACCTTCAGACCCTTCAATTTCCCAAGCACCTTCTCCTTAGTAATAACAACTTCAGTCACTTCTTCCCCGTGACAGTCTTGAACGTCCAGCATGATGCTGGTGTCTTCCACAGAGAAAACTGATGCAAGATACTTATTCAGTTTGTCCTCCATTTCCCTGTACCCCTGCAGCATCATTTTCCAGCAGTCTGATATCTATTCTCCCCTCTCTTTTACTCTTTATATATCAGAAGAAACTTTTGGTATCCCCTTTAATGTTACTGGATAGCTTACCTTCACATTCCTTTCCTTCTTTATGACTTCATTAATTGCCTCCTGGTTTTTAGAAGCTTCTCAATCCTTTAACTTTCCACTAATTTTTGCTCTATTACTTGCTCTCCCTTTGGTTTTTATGTTGGCTTTGATGTCTCTTGTCAGCCACACTTGCGTCAACCTTCCTTTAGAATACTTCTTCATTGGGATCCTGCGCCTTCTGAATTGCTTCCAGAAATTCTAGCCATTACTGCTCTGCCATCATCCCAGCTGGTATGCTCTTCCAATCAATTTTGACCATCTCCCCTCTCATGCCTCTGTAATTCCCTTTACTACACTGTAACATTACTTTCGCTTCTCCCTCTCGAACTGCAGGGTGTATTCTATCATATTATGATCACTGGCCCCTAAGGTTTCCTTTACCCTAAGCTCGCTAATCAATTCCAGTTCATTGTACAACACCTAATCTTGGAGGATTCTACAAATATCCCTTCTTGGGATCCAGCACCAACCTGATTTTCCCAGTCTACCTGCACATTTAAATCTACCTTGACTATTGTAACACTGCCCTTTTGAAATGCATGTTCTATCTCCCATTGAAATTTGTAGCCCACATCTTTGCTACTGTATCTAACTCCCAGCAGGCTCTTTTCACCTTTGCAGTTTCTTAGCCCTACCCACAATGATATTTTACCTCCTATGTCACCTCTTTCTGAGCATTTGATTTCATTTTTTACCAACAGAGCCACACCTATCTGCCTGTCCTGATACAATGTGTATCCTTGGATGTTAAATTCCCAGCTATAATCTTCAGAGATGCCCACAATGTCATATATGCCAATCTGTAACTGTTCTACAAGTTCATCCAGCTTATTCTGAAAACTGCGCGCATTCAAATATAACCCCTTCAGTCCTGTATTCATCATCCTTTTTGATTTTGCCCCCTTTTACATTGCAACATCCGATTGACTGAATTTTTTTTCCTATCATTAGCCTATCCTTGCTAGCAGTCTCACTACACACCTCCTCTGTTTGTCAGCCCTATCACTCTGGTTTCCATCCCCCTGCCAAATTAGTTTAAATCCTCCTGAACAGCTGTAACAATGTATGAGAGCAGGATGGGTGAAGGCTTCCAAAACAGGCTGGTGAGGAAAATGCATGCAGAGGCATATTCTCTGTGCAAAGGGGTCACAGAGACTGCAGGGTTAGAGCCAGGTGCTTCTGGCAGCACATTGCCAGCAGGGTCCCCGTCAGATATGAATAAAATGTCTGATCGCCTGTATTTTGGAGAAGACTGCAATGTAAGCAAATCTCTGTATCTACACTGCCTACTCCTGGCAGCTGAGGGGAAAGTAGATGAAGTCTCCTCTCCCCGAGCATGAGAGCCCTTCCTAATGCAACAAACTAAGATCAGCAGTATCCTGCACCCTACGTGCTGACCCTCGAAGCAGCATGTCTCAGGGGAATTGGGGTTGGTAAGATAGGTTACTGTTGTACTTTGCCCCATTCAGTTCAGTTGGGTGAGGAGCCAAGGCAGAGGATTGACAACTCAATCAAAGAGGGAAGGAAAGAAAATTACAACTATAATCTCTAAACGAGCACTTGATTCACTAAGGCTGAAAAGGCTACACACCTGCAAAATGGGATTAGTATAGATGGCACTTTATGGTCATGGATATGGTGGGCTAATTGGCCTGCTGTATGATGATAGCACTCATATTGCTTCAAAGTGGCAGCCAGGCAGAATCTAAATTTGTATGTCCATGCCTCACTGTAGTAGAATTCAACCTGGGCTTATTCTTCAGTGCCACCATTCCAATAAGATACTCAAACAAAACCCAAAGCAACACACATAAGATGCTGGAGGAACTCAGCAGGTCAGGCAGCATCTTTGGAAATGATAGTCAACATTTCGGGCTGAGACTTTTCATCAGGACTGGAAAGGAAGGGTTCAAATGCCAGAATAAGAAGTTGGAAAGAAGGACAAGCTGGAAGGTGAGAGATGAAGTCAGGTAGGTGGGGGAAGGGGACGAAATAAGCTGGGAGCTGGTGAGTGGAAAAGCCAAAGGGCTGGAGAAGGAGGAATCTGATAGAAGAGGAGAGTAGGTCATAGGAGAAAGGGAAGGATTGCAGGCAGGTAAGGAGAAGAGATAAGAGGCCAGAACAGGGCAATGAAGAAGGGAGAAGGGGGAAAGAGGAGGGGCGGGGGAGGGAACATCAACTCAGACTATGAGAGGCCTGCGTTGGGCGTTTTCATGCCTTACAAGGCGCAGATTGGAAGTCTGAGTGGGCGCCACTCCTCGCACAAACACTAGAGCAATGTGGGGTTAGGTGCCTTGCTCAAGGACACAAACACGCTGCCACAGCTGAGGCTTGAACTAGTGACCTTCAGATGACTAGATGAACACCTTAACCACTTGGCCATGTGCCCAACACAAAGAGGAGAGGAAAAATACCATAAGTTGGAGAAATCGATGTTCATGCCATCAGGTTGGAGGCTACCTAGATGAAATATGATGTGTTGGTCCTCCAACCTGAGAATGGACTCATCGTGACCACTGGTCAAAACCAAAACCCCAGCTATCCTGGCAAATAAATACAAGAAGAAATCATGTGGCATTGTCTCAAAGAAGAGTAGGGAAGTTATCCTAATATCACAGTCTACACATGTATCCCCGACCAGCAACCTGGTCACTGCCACATCACTGCTTGTGAGAGCTTCTCTGTGTATTTAGGTGGTGACTCCACCTCAAAAGTAAATAACTATAAAATATTTGGCTAGCTTCAGGCTAGAAGAGCATTTTATAAACATGTCAGTCTTACTTTGTTATTGCTAATGTTTAATTTAGAAATTGTATTTTGAGAGAGAGAAGTGTCCATCAGTTTGATAGTTAACAGCTGTAGTGTTTCTCTTCATCTGTCACATTATGACACATGACACATTAATGCATCTGAATTAACTCGGCATAACAAATTAACTTTGAAAGAGAGACTACTGTTAGCTCACATTTACCATGGCTCTACAGAGGTGACCTCTGTACACTTTTATATTCTGTTAAATGCCACTTGGAACTTAATTGAGCAATTACATGGGGAGTTATTGATGAGACTTATTAATCCTCAGCCCCATTATGAAAATTGTGACATTTTGATGAACAAACTATTACGTTAACCTCTTTAATTGATTCGCTGAATCACACTGCAGGGGTCAGAAGAGGTTAAATCCCCAACCGTTCTTGCTAGAAAAGCAATCGACAGCCTCACGTTCTCTGCTCTCTCTGTAAGAATGAGACATGCCCAGACCACAGAGATGTCTGCACTGAATGAGGGTAGTGCTGATGAGCCAGAACATGTGATTCAGGAAAGATGGAAGCTCTGACCAGCAAAGGTGGCAGAGGTTCCCCAGAGAGTTTATCTCAGTGACAGAAACTCAGCGGAGGGGTGAACTGTGAAATCAGCCCGGCTGATAAGAGGGAATGACACAGAATTGCTGCCACCACCCCCCTCCCCACCCCCAACTGTAAACAAGGAATGAGATACTTCAGGGAGCAGGTAGTGGGTGACGTAAGAAGAAAAACTGAAACATAAATAGATGAATGGATCAAGAGGGCTGTGGTCAGATTTGTGGATTAGTGAAACGGAAGGGGCACTGTAACAGAATAGAAAGAGATTAAACAGACAGGCAGATGGAGTGTAGTGTGGGGAAATGTGAGGATGTACACTCACTTTAGAAGAATGAGTGAGAAAGCAAATTATTAATTAAGCAGAATAAGATTGCTAAACATTTTGGCAGAAGGGAATGTGGTGCATAACACAAAGGCTAGCATGCCACTGCAGTAAGGAATTGGAAGGGTGAAGAGGAATGTTGGCTTTTTTTGAGGGAACATGTGGATTATTAAAGTGGGAAGGTTTTGATGAGACTTCATATGTACCCAAGTTTAAAGAAGGAGACAGTTGCATTGGAGACTGTGCAGAGAAGGTTCACTTGCTTGATTCCTGGAATGGAGGGGTGACGTATCAAAGGGTTGAACAGATTAGTGATCTATTCACTGGAGTTTAGAAGGATCGGAGGTGAACTTTATCAGATTCTAACAGGGATTGCTGAGGTGGATGCTGAGAGGGTATTTTCCCCCATGTGGAATATCTAGAGCCTGGGGCATAGTTTCAAAGTTCACCCACTTAAAGAGGTGAGAAATTTCTGCTATGACATTCAAGGTGGACATTGACATATGTTTAAATTAGGGGTACGGAAAGAGGGCACAAAGTGGTGTGAAGATTAAGATCAGGTGGCCCACTCCTGTTTCTTCTGATTTCAACAGAACACATAACAAAGCTTGTGAAGTTTAGCCTTAAGAATGGAGAACATTAAGCCCATGTTTACTTGGCTTGGAGCAAAAGAACCAGAGTCTATGGTGAAGAGGTTAAATGCAAAACTAACCCACAGAAAAAACATCTGAGTGAATGAAAGGCCAATCTAAACAACAGGCTTCCAAGGGAGATAGTGGAATCAATTAGTATTGATTCTTTCAAATGCAAATTGGATAGATTCAGAAAATAGCATTTTGGGATATTGTTTCTGAGCATTTAAAAGATAAGCGGTAGGGTGTATGTAGTGGGTTTCAGGTAAACAAAATGAAGCTCTTTCCGATAAGAGCTCCTTCTGTCTCTAGTTTGGATCTGTTCAAAGACTAACTGGTAAAATGATGAATAAAACTCCATTGTCAGTGCAATATCCACCTCCCAAGATAGGAGATGGGACTGAGGCCAGGACTGGGACCAGAGGTGAGGGGTAGGATGATTCTGCTCACTGCCCCACCAAGCTTACTTGGCTCAGTGCTGAACTGGGTCTCTGTCCTGCTCTTGCTGCATTGATGACTGGCTTTGCGCTCATGGACTCACTTTGGTAAAACTTCAGTTCTGAACGCTATTTTCTTATTTTTTATTTGTTTTTCTCTCTCCACACCATTCTCTCTGTGGAGAATGATGTGTTGCATGCAGAGGCTTATGGGATGGTAAGTAAGGACAAATGCAACTCCATTCCTTTTAAGACAGCAGGAAGATGTGGTGAGTGCAAATGCCCAGGAAATGGCGGTGAGATGGAGGAAAGGAAATCCTGTTCTCTGAAGAAGGAGGGCATCTCTGATGTTCTTGAAAGAAAAGACTCAAGCTGAGAACAGATGCAGTGGAGTGAAGGAACTGAGAAAAAGGAATAGCATTTTTATGGGAGATAGGGTGGGAATTGTGGTCAAGATAGCCATGGGAATCGATAAAGGATATCAGTTGACAGTATGTCTCTAGAGAGGTCAAGAGAGTGTAGAGAGGCGTCAAAAATGGACCAAGTGAATTTAAGGGCAGGGTGAAAGTTGGAGACAAAGTTGATGAAATTGACGATCTCAGCATGGGTGCATGAAGCTACACCAATGCAGTCATCAATACAGCACAGAAAGAGCATTACATAGGAAGGCTTGGAACATGGACTGTTCCGTGTAGCCAGCAGAAAGACAGGCATAGCTGGGGGCCATGCAGGAACCGTGGCTACCATAACTAAAATAATGTGTCTGGATGGGTGCTGATAAAGTTGGCCAGTGGTTTAGTCTGGTAAGAAAAGCTGGCCCTCAGGGGAGTACTACAAACTCTTCACTCAAAAGGGAGCAGAAGATGGCAAGTTTAATAGAATGGAGTCAGGATCCTTATTTGTAGAGACCAATAGGAGAACCTTCGAAAGTGGGGTAGTCTGATTTATTAGCTCCCAGCATGCTCAGCCTGGAAGATTATGGTCAAAAGGGAAGAAAGACTTCAGTGGAGTTGGCAACCACCCTTAACAGACTACAGCTCTTGTTTTAATTGTGCTGGGAAAACCTTACACTCCTACTGCATTAAAATATTCCATCTGGTTTGAAGCTGGCTCTTGAGTTCACCAACGTCCTTGTAAATGTGTGGCTCAGGGTGTGGTTTCAGGATAGTCACAAGCATATGATAAAATAATCCACAGTCAGCATGGTTTCCTTAAGGGACAAATCTGTTGGAATTCTTTGAGGAAATAACAAGCAGGATAGACAAAGGAGAATCGGCGAATGTTGTGTACTTGGATTTTCAGTAAGCCTTTGACAAGGTGCCACACATGAGGCTGCTTAACAAGATAAGAGCCCGTGGTATTACAGGAAAGATACGAATACAGATAAAGCATTGGCTGATTGGCAGGAGACAAGGTGTGGGAATAAGTTGATGGCTTTGTGGCCAAGTTTGCAGATAATACAAAGATAGGTGAAGGGGCAGGTCATTTTGAGGTAGCAGAGAGGTTACAGAGGGGCTTAGACAGCTTAGGAGAATGGGCAAGAAGTGGCAGATGGAACACAGTGTTGGGAAGTGAATAATCATGCACTTTGGTAGAAGACTATTTTCAAAATGGAGAGAAAATTTAAAACCCGAAGGTGCAAAGGAACTTGGGAGTCCTTGTGCAGGATTTCCTAAAGGTTAATTTTCAAGTTGAGTCAGTGGTGAGGAAGGTAAATGCAATGTTAGCATTCATTTCAAGAGGACTAGAATATAAAATTAAGGATGTAATGTTGAAGCTTTATCAGTTATTGTTGAGGCCTCACTTGGAGTATTGTGAGCAGTTTTGGGCCCTTTAAGAAAGGATGTGTTGACATTAGAGAGGGGTCAAGGGACATTCATGAAAATTATTCTGGGATCAAAAGAGCCTTTTGATGAGGAGCATTTGATGGCTCTGAGCCTGTACTCACGGGAATTTAGAAAAAGGAGGGGGCAATCTCATTGAAACCTATCAAATGTTGAAAGGCCTTGATGGAGTGGATGTGGAGAGGACATTTCCTATCGTGGGGGAGTCTAATACCAGAGGACACAGCATCAGAATAGAGAGACATCTATTTAGAACAGAGATGAGGAGGAATTTCTTTAGCCAGAGTGTGGTGAATCTGTGGAATTCTTTGCCACAGGACACTATAATGGGCCAGTCAATGGGTATATTTAAGGCAGAGGTTGATAGATTCTTGATTAGTCAGGACATAAAGCAATGGGCGAAGAAAGCAGGAGATTGCGGCTGAGAGGAAAACGGATGTCATGATTAAATGGCAGAGAAGACTCAATGGGCCAGATTGCTTAATTCTGCTCCTATGTTTTATGGTCTTATGGTTTAAATGTGACCCTTTACTTAGCCACCAGTACACTGATGCCATTAGCAGATGAACAATTAAGGAGAAGAAGAAGAAGAAGAAGATCTTTATTGTCATTGTTGTGGAGCAATGAAACACAGTTTAGCAGCTCAACGTTTTGCAGCATGACAAAGAATATATACATAAAATAAACTCTGAAACCTCAGGAGTGCAGTCCAAAATTAATAATATATGGATGAGGGGGGTAGGACTATTGCACACCTGCCATTCCTGGAAGTGTGATGCATTTAGCTGCCGCCGTCTTAGGAGGGGGGCAGGAGAAGGGAAGGGGGTGTTATACATTTCACTGCTTGTGGGTAGAAGCTGTTAAGGAGTCTCTTTGTTTTTGTCCTTAATGCTCTGTATCTCTTCCCAGAAGGTAGAGGGGAAAACAGGTGAGTATAGCTTCAAAAGCACAGGTCTAGTGAAGACTGGGCCATAATGATGTAGAATTTTACCTGAGAAAGAAGATGTGCCTTCATTAACAGAGAACAACACTGTCACTCCTGGTGTTAAACCAAATAAAACTGTTATCATTCATGGTAACAGTGGCAACTTCAGTAGTAAAGTGCTTGAACAAGCTATTGGGCATAGGAATCATGTGGTGCTGTTTGGTAAAGATCCTAGGGGCTTTGGAGGTGCCAGACTCTCATATATACCAGATTATAGGATATTGCTCCTATTAATACTTTACTTCTGCACCCTTTTACATGTTACACAATAGTACAACAAATTGTCCAATGAATCTAGTGAGTTTACTGGGAACAGGAAATTCACAAGAACCTTAGACCCCAGCTTTAGCCACGGACCTGCCCAATGTTTCTGACCCCTGTGGCTCTGCACCCCATAGTCCCCACCCCAGCCCAGAGTACCCATACCAGCCCAGAGTCCCCACCCCAGCTCAGTCTCCACACCAGCCCAGAGTCCCCATACCAACTCAGTCCCCACACCAGCCCAGAGTCCCCATACCAGCTCAGTCCCCACACCAGCCATACACACAGCCCACAGTCCCCACCCCAGCTCAGTCTCCACACCAGCCCAGAGTCCCCACATCAGCCATACACACAGCCCACAGTCCCCACCCCAGCTCAGTCTCCACACCAGTCCAGAGTCCCCACTCCAGCTCAGTCCCCACACCAGCCCAGAGTCCCCACCCCAGCTCAGTCTCCACACCAGCCCAGAGTCCCCACATCAGCCATACACACAGCCCACAGTCCCCACCCCAGCCCAGAGTACCCATACCAGCCCAGAGTCCCCACCCCAGCTCAGTCTCCACACCAGTCCAGAGTCCCCACTCCAGCTCAGTCCCCACACGAGCCATACACACAGCCCACAGTCCCCACCTCAGCCCAGCGTACCCACCCTGGCCATACACCCAGCCCACAGACCCATCCCAGCCCAGTCCCCACAACAACCATACACCCAGCCCAGAGTACCCAGTCCAGAGTCCCCACCCCAGCCCAGAGTCCCCACATCAGCTATACACCCAGTCCAGAGTCCCCACCCCAGCTCAGCCCAGAGTGCCCACCCTGGCCATACACCCAGCGCACAGACCCATCCCAGCCCAGTCCCCACAACAGCCATACACCCAGCCCAGAGTACCCATACCAGTCCAAAGTACCCATACCAGCCCAGAGTCCCCACCCCAGCTCAGTCTCCACACCAGCCCAGAGTCCCCACCCGAGCTCAGTCCACACATCAGCCATACACACAGCCCACAGTCCCCACCCCAGCCCAGCGTACCCACTCCAGCTCAGTCTCCACACCAGCCCAGAGTCCCCTTACCAGCTCAGTCCCCACACCAGCCCAGAGTCCCCACTCCAGCTCAGTCCACACACCAGCCATACACATAGCCCACAGTCCCCACCTCAGCCCTGCACTCACCCCAGCCCAGTCCCCACAACAGCCATACACCCAGCCCAGTCCCCATGCCAGCTATACATCCAGTCCAGAGTCCCCACACCAGCTATACACCCATCCCACAGACCGCACCCCAGTCCAGAGTCCCCACTTCGGCTATACACCCAGTCCAGAGTCCCCACACCAGCCATACACTCAGCCCTGCTCACAATCCTCACAAATACGTGCTCCTGGACCATCAATTTCCAAACAATTGCATGTCAATTTATTGGAGATTTACGGTACCCCTCGTAAAAATTAATTACTATAATCTTTTTTTGAAAAGGCAACATATCTTCCCAGGATGTGGCTCCTGAATAAAGGAGCAACACTAGCAAAGGTTTCAGAGAAGGGGTGAACTGGACAGTGGGACGCAGCGAGTGGTCACTGTAGTACTGACACACTGAAAACATAGAGCTGAGGAACCAGGGGATCAGCCATCAGAGCTGGGCAAAGCAGGGTATTGCTTGTGTATGTTAATTGTTTGACAACAGTGTCTGATGACATTCTACCTCTCTTCGTTCCTTGGATGTTTCAATATTAACTAGTATTTCTTCTTGTTTTGCAGAATAAGGTGGTGGTTGTGGATGGGGTCAAGGTCAAATTGCAGGTCAGTACACTGTAGCGGCTGGTGGAATGACAGCAGCCCCTCCATCCCGTCAAATTTCAGAACAGTTCTCATTCCCATGGGATTCCTTTCTCGGTGTGAGTTAATCAACAAATAAGACAAATAAAGATGGAAGAAATGACTTAACTAAAAATCTCTTCTATACACACAAGACGCTCTAAAAGTTCCCAGGACCTGCAATACTTACAACTTCCCTGGAATGCTTTAGGATCCTTCTAACCACAGATATTCCTGTGATGTGGGATTGCTGTCACATTAGTCAAGCTCTTCAGCTTAACTCATCCATACTGACAAAATTGCCTAACCAAGAAACTTCCTCTAGCAGCTAGTTCCACTTATCCACCATCCTTTGTGTGACAAAGTTGCCGCACAGATTTCTTTTAAATCTTTCTCCTTTCACTTTATAACCTATGCCCTAACCTGGGGAAAAGATATTCTAATGGATCCCTTCAAAACCACTCCTACAACTCCTTCAAACATGGGTTTATATTTATTGAAATCCATGCAAGTTTCAACATACCGGACGCACACGTAGGGACACCTCATGAAAACTGTCACCTTACCTGAAAGACTGATTCAAAGACTATGCAATGGCCAAAATGTCTCCCGCTCGACAGTAATTGGAACAAAAGCTACTTTCTGCATGGATGCTGGGCTGTTCCAACATCTGCTCCTTTTGTGCTGGCCATGTTATAGGGGATGGAAGGGGGTGTGCTTTACTCTAATGAAGGAATGTATTTCCAGAAGCTGACAAACTTACCGTACCTAAGAGCTCCCCCTCTGTTCAGGTCTTCGAATGAGTCTCACAGGTCAGGTGCCAGTTGTGTGCGTGTGTGTGTGTGTGTGACAAACATTTAATTTTCTGAAGGGATCCACTACACCAATGCTCTAGATCAACTACCAAATGCATCCCTTTGTAACAGCGGCAAGTTAGAGGCTTCTCAATCCTGGTTGGAAGTATTAGCAGCAGCCTGTCTGAATCCTCCCTCTGATCTCAGCAGGACGTAACAATCTCTCACCTTTTCTTTCCCACTGATCCCCATGCCCTGCTCTTCTACAGAGACAGCACCTCAGCACCTGTCATCCTTGCTACCTCTCATTCTTCATACAGGGTTCAGGACAATCAATGGGACAGGTTATTCAACCACACAGTGCATCACCATTAGATGCCCTAGATTAGATTCTGGTCTGTAATTCACTCATAACCATCTGTTACTCTATATATAAACCACTTGGACTTCTTAATTGGATTCCTTCCTGTAGTTCACTGTCAATTATCCATTATTCTATATATAAATCAGAGGTTCCAAACCCCTTCTTCACTGATGGACTCCAGCACAGGGACTCTGCGGACCCAACCCTGGCAAGTGTGACTCCTGACCCCACTATATCAACTTAACCTTCTTATTTACTTACTCTGGCATGAAAGAAGATTGTTTGGCCATCAGGTCCATGCTAGAAACTCATCAGTCCCACTCCTCCTCTTGTGTCCCTATAATCCTACAGCTCTTTCACAAGCTCATCAACTCCCTTTGAGAAAACACAGCAGCAAGTGCTGACTTACCTGCAATGCCCTTCTTCTGAGAACAATTTAACCAACCAATGGCCCCATATTGTAACTGTGAGTGCATCAACTGATGTTCACATTTGTAAAGAAATTAATCACAGCCCACAAAGAAGTCAAAAGCGAGGAACTGCAGATGCTGAAAATCTGAAGTAAATAGCTTACGCTGCTGGGAATACAGCTGGTCAGGCAGCACCATCTATGCAACAGATTCTGCAGATGCAGGAAATCCAGAGCAAAACATTGGAGAAACTCAGCAGGTCAGGCAGCACCTATGGAGAGGATAACATTTCAGGCCAAAGACCCTTCTTCAGGACTGGAAAGTTAGGGCAAAAACACCAGAATAAAGAGGTAATGGGGGAGGGGGGGGGAGGGAGGACAAACTGGAAGGTGATGGGTGAAGCCAGATGTGTGTGAAAGGTAAAGGGCTAGAGGAAAATGAATTTGATAAGAGAGGAGAGTGGGCATGGGAGAAAGGGAATCACAGAACCAGCAATCCCTGCAGAAAGCAGAGAATGGGGTGGGGTAGGGGGAGGTATAAGACCAGAAGACATAAGAGCAGAATTAGGCCACTCAGCTCAGCGAGTCTGCACCACCATTCCATCATGGCTGACCCTGGATCCCACTCAACCCCTATCATATCCTTTCATGCCCTGGCCAATCAGGAAACTTCCACCTTAAATATACCCACAGACTTGGTCTCCACCGCAGTCTGTGGCAAAGCATTCCACAGATTCATTACTCTCTGGCTAAAGAAACATTCTCTTTACCTCTGTTCTCAAAGGTTGCCCCTCAATTTTGAGGCTGTGTCCTTTAGTTCTGGATACCCCCACCATAGGAAACATCCTCTCCACATCCACCCTACCTAGTCCTCTCAATATTTGATAGGTTTCAATGAGATCATCCCACATTCTTCTAAATTCCAGTGAGTACAGGCCTAAAGCTGCCAAATGCTCCTTATTTGTTAACCCCTTTATTCCTGGAATCATCCTCGTGAACCTCCTCTGGACTCTCTCCCATGACAACACAACTTTTCTGAGATATGGGGCCCAAACTCCAAGTGTGGCCTGACTAGTGTCTTACAAAGACTCAGCATTTTCTCCTTGCTTTTATATTCTATACCCCTTGAAACAAATGCCAACATTGCGTTTGCCTTCTTTACCACAGACTTAACCTGTAAATTAACCTTTTGGGAGTCTTGCACAAGGACTCCTAAGTCCCTCTGCACCTCTGATGTTTGAACTTTCTACCCATTTAGATAACAGTCCACACTATTGTTCCTTTTACCAAAATGGATTATCATACATTTCCCAACACTCTATTCCAACTGCCACTTTTTTGCCCATCTGTCCAATTTGTCTACATCCTGCTGCAATCACATTCCTTCCTCAGCACTACCTACCCCTCCACCTGTCTTCATATCATCTGCAAACTTTGCCACAAAGCCATCAACTCCATAATCCAAATCATTGACAAACAACGTGAAAAGCTGCGGTCCCAATACTGACCCCTGAGGAACACCACTAGTCACTGGCAGCCAACCAGAAAAGGCCCCTTTATTCCCAGTGGCTGCCTCCTGCCCGTCCTCCATCCATGCCAGTACCTTTCCTGTGACGCCATTGGATTTTATCTCGTTAAGCACCTTCATGTGTGGCACCTTATCAAATGCCTTCAGAAAATCCAAGTAAATGACATCCACTACCTCTCCTTTGTCCACATCGCTTGTTACTTGCTTGAAGAACTCTAACAGATTTGTCAGGCAAGATTTCCCTTTACAAAAACCACGCTGACTTTGGCTTATTTTAATATTAGTCTCCAAGTACCCTGAAACCTCATCTGTAATGATAGACTTGAACACCTGCTCAACCACTAAGCTTAGGCTAACTAGCCTGTAATTTCCTTTCTTATGCCTTCCTCCCATCTTAAAGAGAGCAGTGACATTTGCAATCTCCCAGTTGTCCAGGACCATGCCAGAATCAAGTGATTCTTGAAAGATAAAAGTATACTTGGTGGTAGGTTCTCCACAACTTCTTCAATGGGATCCTACCACCGAACACATCTTTACCTCCTGTTCACTCTCTCCTGTCTGCAGGGATCGCTTCCTCCATGATTCCCTTGTCCAGTAATCTCTCTCCTGGTACATTTCCCTGCAGGTGAGAGAAAAGCTACACCTGACCATTCACGTCCTCCCTTACCTCCATTCAGGGCCCCAAATAGTCCTTCCCGGTTGGGTCTTGTATTTTATCCGGTGCTCCCATTGCGGCCGCCTTTACAATGTGAACAGGGGGACAGCTTTGATCACCTCCATCTGCCAAAAGTAGAATTTCCCGGTGGCCAACCATGTTAGTTCCTATCCCAATACCTGTTCTGACAGGTCAGTCCATTATGCCCTCTTTTGCCACAATGAGGCCACTCTCAGGGTGTAGGACAACACTGCATATTCTGTCGATATACCCTCCATGAGCATCAATTTCTCCTTTCAGTAATTTTTTTTCTCTCTTTCTTCCTCACCTCCCTTCCTTCTTCTTTTATTCCCCACCTCTTCTCCTCACTTGCCCATCAACTCCCCTGGTACCCCTCCATCTTCCATTTTCTCCTATGGCCCACCCTTCTAACTTGTGAGATACCTTTTTCACCAGCCCTTTACCTTTTCCACCCACCTGGCTTCACCAATCACCTTCTAGCTATTCTCCTTCCCCTCCCCATCCCACTTTTTTATTCTGGTGTCTTCCCCTTTCCTTTCCTGCCCTGATGGAGGGTCTTGGCCCGAAACATCAACAGTTGATTTATTTCCATAGATGCTACCAAGCATGCTGAGGCATCATCATAGACTTAAAGCTACGTGTGTCTCTCTCCGTCTCAGTTACTGCCTGGCCTGTTGGGAATCTACAGCGTTTCTTGTGGGGGGTATACTGGGGTATCCTGCCTGTCCTGTATGGGTCACACAGTCAGATGGCAATCCCAGATCCTACAGTCTCTGACAAATGTGAGTCCATGCTCCTGGCTGGTGATTCCAGCAAGGGTTAAGGCACAACTGAATCACAGCATCTCTGTTTCTGTTCGCAGATCTGGGATACGGCGGGGCAGGAACGGTTCCGGAGTGTCACTCACGCATACTACCGGGATGCACAAGGTAGGGCAATTGCTCTAGAGGGTTTGCCAACAGGCCCCAGTGTCGAGGGTCTCTGATGTTAGTGTGGCAGCACAGTGATTTGGCAAGGTGCTCTCAGCATCTACACGGGCACTTAGCTACCTGTTTCCCAGCACTCGGGAGAACTAACAACAGCATCATTTATATATTGCGTTGAATAGCTCAGAGACATAGTGTACCTCTCATATCTCCCACAGAGTGTTGAATAAAAACAGTCTTGGCTCCTACACGCTGTCTGCCTCTCTTGAATTCATGCAGAGAGTTCCTTGCAAGAGAGCTCGCTGACAGATCTGTGATCTCACTCCTCCCCAGAAAGCTGCTGTGTTTTATGCCGCCTTCTAGTAAATCCTGCCTGTCCTCAGGAACACGACAAAGAGAGATGAGGGACATGGTCACTACCATCTCAGCTAAACTCATCCCCGCAAGTCTGCTTCAGTTTGAAACTGGTTCCGTTTCCAGTCAAAGTATTTTAGAAGTATTCTTAAAGAATGAGATTTAAATGTTACATGTAATACTTAAGCATAATGGTCTAATTCTGCTCCATATCTTGTGGTGTTTTGGGCTAAGGCGAGGATGAAAGTGTTAAACTTGAGTGTTTCTGGACTGCAAGAGGCTCAGATGCAAAAGAATTCACACCATCATAACATCGCTACTTAGCTGAGGAAGATGTGTTCAGATGATCTGTGAAGTGAGGGGAGCCGTTGGTGATTGTTGTGTGCTTGGATTTTAATGTGCCTCTCTCTCTCTCTCTCTGCAGCTCTCCTGCTCCTGTATGATATTACAAGCAAATCATCATTTGACAACATCAGGGTAAGATGCCCTTTAACTTCACTCTTTAGAAGCAAATAGAGCACTGATCTAAATGAGGTGTTCAAACCATTCCTAGTTCATTCTCCGGGCTCCTGGCCCTGCCACAGCTTGCCCAAGTAAGGGTCAGTTGTGGCCCAGCCGGAACCCTCACAGACAGTGCCAGTCCTCAATGCCCCTCAAAACCTCACTTCCCTTTGTCCTCTCTTCTTCCTGCAAGCTGAAGGCTTTAACAGTAGGACTCTTAAGAGTAACTTCTTTCCCTACACCATCAGATTTTTGAACAGTCCATGAATCACACTATTCCTGTTTTGCACAATTTACCTATTTTGTAAATTATACTGATTTTAATACCTTGCACCGTACTATTGCCATAAGACAACAAATTTCGCAACATGGCAGTGATGATGAACCTAATTCTGACTCTAGTTACTTCCCTACACCTTTTTGGGAGAGAGAACCCAGAGTGGTCTGGTGGAAGTCAGAAAGGAATACAGGACTGTGAGTTACCACAAACTGGAAACTACAATGTTCACACCATGACCCAGTGAAATATGAGATGTTTTGTTGGTCTTCTGGTCCACGTTTGGCTTCACTGCAGTCATTCCTTTTGCCTCTACAGATGCTGCCTGACCTGCTGAGTGCTTCCAGTAGTTTGTTTTTGACTCCAGATTCCAACATCTTCAGTCTTTTAAGTCTTTGAACTAATTTATTTCTGTTTCCCAGTTCTGAAGAAGGCTCCTGGACTATTTATCTCTCCATAGCTGCTGGCTGGCCTGTTGAGTGCTTTCTGCATTTATTTCAAATTGCCAGCATCTGCAGTGCTTGGATTTCCATGCCTAGTTTGTTCCTATTATCACCTGCAGAGTCACAGCCTGTCCCCGAATAATTATAGCCAACTACAGTC
The DNA here is from genome assembly GCF_963921235.1 of Mobula hypostoma. Classification (NCBI taxonomy): domain Eukaryota; kingdom Metazoa; phylum Chordata; class Chondrichthyes; order Myliobatiformes; family Myliobatidae; genus Mobula; species Mobula hypostoma. The sequence continues at coordinate 3,987,877 of NC_086118.1, read as the reverse complement.
ATCATTTGGAAATGTGATCCCTATTGTAGGGCATACTTGTGTCAGACAGCAAGTGGCCAAAAGGCAGAGTGATAATGAGAAGAGAGGTTTGTTCAGAGTATGATCTGGGGTTGGGAAGAGCTTCCCAGTGCTTCCCTGAATACTGTTCTGGTTTACCTCTCATCAGAGATGCTCCCCACTATCAACGTAAACCACTTCTCTCTCCAACGTTAGTACCTCTCCCACCTGACCCAGCACCTCCCCCTCAACCCCAGTCCTTGGCACCTCTCCTTCGACCCCTGAACCCGGCACCTCCCCTAGCACGTCACTTCCCTCCCAACCCTGGCACATCCCCTCTCCACCCAACCCCAAGCACCTCTCTCACAACCCCACCCTGATGCCAGCACCTCCTCCCCCAGTCATTTCTCTGCAACCTCTCCCATTAAATCTGTCCAGATTCTACCACACTGGGGACAGTTTACAGCATCCAGATACATTTTAAACCTGCACACATTTGGGAGTTGGGAAGGACCCAGAGCATATAAAGGAACCCAGGAGGTTACAGGAAGAACATGCAAACTTCATCCAGTCTTCACAAATCCAGAAAATTCTTGAGAGGTCAAGGATGAAGCAGGGTTGGAGAGTGCGCAAAGTGTCTCAAAGTCAGGGCTAAGAAAAGAGAGTTGGAAAGTTTCAACCATTAGTGGAGCATTTGTGTTCCACAAGAAGATAACCCGACAATGTATCTGCCATCCTTTACTTGCAACCATAAACCTGTTGAGAGGCGTTGCATCAAATGTCAAGGCTCACCTGAAGAGCTTCCGTACAAGAGGTGACACAGATTGGTACGCAAGTGACGTCAAACAGGCAGACATGGGCTGCCAAATGGGGACAGGCTGAGGAAAATCATCAGCACCGCAGCAGAAAGGCCAGGTTAGAGAGGTTCAAAGCACCCTCTTTGGCCTCCCAACTCATTACTTAATGAGCTGTAATGCTGTTGCGAGCAGCCAGATCTGAGAATATCATATTAGGTTCTCTTTATCTGTTTCTAAACAGTGTGCTGATGAGTCAGGCTAGTTTGAAGTGATCCTAAATTTAGCCCATGTTACAATCAAGTGCCATTTCCTGAGTTTGTTTCCCTCTCTCACTCCTAAATAGAAACATAGAAAACCTACAGCACAATACAGGCCCTTCGGCCCACAAAGCTGTGCCAAACATGTACTTACTTTAGAAATTATCCAGGGTTACCCATAACCCTCTATTTTTCTAAGCTCCATGTACCTGTCCAGGAGTCTCTTAAAAGACCCTATTGTATCCGCCTCCACACCATTGCCGGCAGCCCATTCCACACACTCACCACTCTCTGTGTAAAAAAAAGTTCTTCTTCCCTCCAAAACATGCATACATTTAGCTTTTCGAGTATGATCCAAAGTTCAGCTGATCTGTGCGTTTACTAACTTTGGTCTGGAATATTTATAGCATAAATTCAACAGTTTCTGATCTCCACAGCCACTAGCCTCTCTTTGAAGGGAACCCCAAGTCTCCTCTACACTTGGTGCCAGGATCAAGTCTCAGGGCTTCTATTTCCTATTGTTACATTATTTGCACTAAATGGGGGTCTCTCTTTAGCTTAAAAAAAGAGCAGAAAATGGCCAGTGGATTCAGTGAATTAGACGAGATCTATGCAGATAGAAACTGTTTATGTTTCAGGTCTGAGGTCCTCACCAGAATGGATTTGTTTGTGGTTCTCATCTGTTCTTGAATGTTGTTAGGCCCCTTTCACTGGACCCTCCCGTCAAAGGAGATAGTTTTTGGCTACACCATGGTTGCTCAGCAGGTAGTGCTGCTGCCTTACAGATTCTGAGAAATGCATTTGATCCAAACCTCCAGCACTGTCTGTGTGGAGTTTTCACGTTCTGCCTGTGACGGTTTCCCCTAGGCGCTCTGGTTTCCACCATGTCCCAAAGATGTTCAGGTAGGTTAATTGCCCACTGTAAATTACCCTCGGTGCATTTGAGTGACAAAAGAGTCTGTGAGGAGGTGGTGGGAATGTATCAGGAGGTTGAATGTTAGGACTTTATTCCCTAGAATGTAGAAGATTGAGTGGAGATTTGATAGACGTATAGAAAATTGAGGGGTATAGATAGGGTAAATGCAAGCAGGCTTTTTCCACCGGAGTTGAATGGGACTACAACTAGAGGCCATGGGTTAAGGGCAAAAGGTGAAAAGTGTAAGAGGAACATGAGGGGAAACCTCTTCACTCAGAGGAGTGTGAGAGTGTGGAATGAGCTGCCAGCTCAGTTTCAACGTTTACGGGGGGTATGGTAGGGGCATGGAGGGCTCTGGTCCCGGGGGAGGTCGATGGGAGTAGGCAGTTTAAATGGTTCGGTGTGGACCAGATGGGCCAAAGGGCCTGTTTCTGTGCTGTACTTTCTATGACTCTTTGAAAGCTACAGGGAAATATGGAGCAGCAATTTGATGGATGAATTGCTCAACTGAGTGCCAGCATAGAATCAGTGGGCTGAATGGCCTCTCTTCATCATAATAAGTAAGGAAGTATCGTCTTCAGATGAAGGTAGGTTTATCACCTCCCCTTTTCATACATCAGATTCCAGTAGCAAAAGCAGAAAACACTGAAATACTCAGAGGGTCAGGCAGCATCTGCGGAGAGAGAAACAGTTCATGCTGAAGGTACAAAATTGGAAAAGAGAGAAACAAATTAGGTTAGAGAAATAAAATGCTGCTGATGCTGGAATCTGGAGCAAAACATAAATTGCTGGAAGAACAAAGCAGGACGAGCAACATCTATGGAGGCATAAGAGATGACCGTGGTGAGGCCAATCGCAAACTAGAACAACAGTCTTCACCCAATGGTGTAAACATTCAAATTTATGATTCCAGGTACTCATACGCACTTACACTGGTCCACCCAGGGTCTCTCTCTCTTCACTCACCTTTTCCATCCCTCCCCCCCCACCCCACCCAACTGGTTCCTTCTGCCATTAGCCCATCCTGACCTGCCACCGACCATAGGTACGTTCCAATGAGACAGAGAAGGGATGGTAGGGTACAGGAACCGTGGTGTACAACGTCTGTTGTAAATCTAGTCAAGAAGAAAAGAAGAGCTTACGAAAGGTTCAAACAGCTAGGTAATGATAGAGAGCTAGAAGATTATAAGGCTAGCAGAAGGGAGCTCAAGAAAGAAATTAGGAGAGCCATGTGAAGGCCTTGGCGGTCAGGATTAAGGAAAACACCAAGGCATTCTACAAGAATATTAAGAGCAAGAGGGTAAGACATGAGAGAATAGGACAACCAAGTGTGACCTTCCTTCCCTACAACCCCAACCCCCACATTCCCCCTTGGTTATTCACTCACACAGAGCTTTAGGGAGTCTCTTCTGCTTTACACTAAACTTAAAGTTTGAAAAGACTCTGCCTTGGTGCTTTCTAGATATCTAGTTGTATATAAGACCCCAGTTGAACCTGCTTCAGGAGTATTTGATGGGACAGCAGGAAACTTTACTCCTTAATGTGTGTGTTTATCTGCTGTCGAACCCATACCTAACCCTCGGTTCTGCTGCCTTGCCGATACCATTGCTGTCATTTCTACAATGCTCAGTATTCTTCATTAACATTGCTGCCACTCTGCAACTCTGCAACTCCTATTTGGTGCAGATAAAAATCTTTTTAAATAAGTAGTAAATAAGAGTATTTTCAACATTTTATCTGTCTAATCTTGCAGGCCTGGTTAACAGAAGTACATGAATATGCCCAGCAGGATGTGGTCATCATGTTGCTAGGTAACAAGGTGGGTATTGTACTAATTTCTTTGGTATGTGTTGTGTAATTGAATTTTAATCAACTGTCACAGCCGGAACCTCAACTTCGCTTTATCATTTCCAACAGGAAAGCACATTAATGTCTAATTAAATACAACACTGGATGATTAGTCATCTTAAATATAGAAACAGAGAAAACAAGAGTGGGTGTAGGCCATTCAGCCGATCAAATCTGCCTCACCATTCAATACGATCATGGCTGGTCATCCAAGTCCTGCTCCTCTTCCACCTTCCCCCCTTATTCCTCAGTGTATCACTGCTTTTATTGCCTGTCTCTTCAAACGTGACCAGATGATTCAATGCTGAACTATTTTGGGTATGGCCAGCTCACTTTCCAAAATCCCCAGGTTAGAAATGGCACTGTGGGTTTGAACTGAACATGAGCTGACAGGTAGACATACGGGCACACACCTGTCACCCCTTGGCTGAGTCCTCTGCAAGACAACAACCTGTGAGTCAGAGACATCCACTGGAAGAGGCTGAGTTAACTTGTGTTGCACAGAAGCTCTCAATGATCACGTGGTCTGAGATGCTGAATGAGTATGAATGAGTGGGGCAACAGACATCACTGGTTTTGCTATGGACGGATAGCATTGGAGGACAATGGGAAAAAAGTGAGGGGTAAGAGCGGATGAACGTGAAGATGAAGAGCCATATCACTGTAGTGTTGGGGAGGGTGCAATTAGGAGGTTTGATGAATCCTGTGAAGTTCCATCACATTGTCACTGTTATGCTGCCCTAGGCACACAGCACACAAACAGACCCATTAGCCTACCAAGGCCATGCCAACCTGCAATCATCAGTTAAACTACCACTCACTATAAACAAGGCGCCAGGTGCCGAACAACCTGCAGAGAGAAGCCAGAGCACCAAGGAAAAATCCACATCATCTCAGGGAGAGTGTGCAAAACTCCACACTGACTGGACAAGAGGTCAGGATTGTATCCGGGTCAGAAAACTCACTGTGCTGTGATGTCTTCCTAATCTTCATCCTAAAACCTCCAACCCTTTACCACATGTGCTTTAACATCACTCATCACCAGGTTTGTGTCCACCTATTGCTTTTGACATCACCTGCTGTCTGTGACCGCGAAAAACTGCAGAGTTATGGACAAGCTCAGCACAGCATGGAAACCAGCCTCCCCTCCATAGGCTCTGTCCATATTTCTTATTGTTTCAGTAAAGAGGCTAGCATAATCAAAGACATCTCTCACTCCAGACATTCTTTCTTTTCCCCACCTCCTAACAGTTAGAAGATGCAAAACCCAGAAAGCAGGTACCACCAGGCTCAAAGATACATTCTCCCCCACTGTTATAAGACTATTGAAAGGCCCCTAGTGTGATAAGATGGACTCGACCCGACAGTCTACCTTGTGATCTTGCACCTTATTGTCCGCCTGCACTGAACTTACTCTATACTCTTTACACTTAATTCCGCATTCTGTTACAGTTTTACCCTTGTACTACCTCAATGCACAGGTGTAAGGAACCGATCTGCATGGACACTATGCAAGACATACACTCAGTGGTCATTTTATTAGGTTAATACAGATATCAAATTAGCCAATCATGTTGCAGCAACTCAATCCATAAAAGCATGTAGACATGGTCAAGAGGCTCAGTTATTGTTCAGACCAAACATAAGAATGGGGAAGAAATGTGACCTGAATGGCTTTGATAGTGAAATGATTGTTGGCACCAGATCTCAGCAACTTCTGATCTCCTGAGATTTTTTACACATGACCGTCTCCAGAGTTTACAGAGAATGGTGCAAAAAAACAAAAAAGCATCCAGTGAGCGGCAGTACTGGGGGCAAAACCGCCTTGTTAATGAGATAGCTCAGAGAGGGGCCAGACTGGTTCAAGCTGACAGGAAGGCAAACATAACTCAAATAACCATGTGTTACAATGGTATGCGGAAGAGCATCTCTGAATGCATAACACATTGAACATTGAAGTGGTTGAACTACAGCAGAAGACCACACTGGGTTCCGCCCCTGTACTTCATGAAGTGGCCACTAAGTGAATGTGACAATAGTAAGCCAATTCACCAATTTGCCATCTGTCACTCATAGGCTCAATGGCTGTCTGTCATACTTCAGCTGTCTCTCCATGCTTCACAAACCGCCCGTCGCAGTTTGATCCCCCACACACAGTGTCGTTCTGTCGTTGTGTATTCACCTCTCAGGACTGGCGCATCGCTGCCAAGGCTGGCCTTTACTACCCATCTGTGGTTGCCCTGAGGAGGTGGTGGTGAGCTACCTTCTTGACATGCTGCATTCCTTCAGATGAAGGTGCTCCCACGGTGGGGAGATAGTCCCAGCAAGAAAGGGAGAACAGTGACGGACTTCCAAGTGAAGATGACATGCATCTTGGAGAGGAAACTTTGCGGGTCTGGAAATCCCTGGAGGAGCTGGCCAGGCCAGAAACTGCAGTGTGGTTTGTAGATGGTACATGCTGCAGGTGCTGTGGTGATGGAGGGGGTGAATGTATAGGATAGTGGATGGTACATGCTGTAGGTGCTGTGACGGAGGGGGTGAATGTATAGGATAGTGGATGGTACATGCTGTAGGTGCTGTGACGGAGGGGGTGAATGTATAGGATAGTGGATGGTACATGCTGTAGGTGCTGTGACGGAGGGGGTGAATGTATAGGATAGTGGATGGTACATGCTGTAGGTGCTGTGGTGACGGAGGGGGTGAATGTATAGGATAGTGGATGGTACATGCTGTAGGTGCTGTGACGGAGGGGGTGAATGTATAGGATAGTGGATGGTACATGCTGTAGGTGCTGTGACGGAGGGGGTGAATGTATAGGATAGTGGATGGTACATGCTGCAGGTGCTGTGGTGATGGAGGGGGTGAATGTATAGGATAGTGGATGGTACATGCTGTAGGTGCTGTGACGGAGGGGGTGAATGTATAGGATAGTGGATGGTACATGCTGTAGGTGCTGTGACGGAGGGGGTGAATGTATAGGATAGTGGATGGTACATGCTGCAGGTGCTGTGGTGATGGAGGGGGTGAATGTATAGGATAGTGGATGGTACATGCTGTAGGTGCTGTGACGGAGGGGGTGAATGTATAGGATAGTGGATGGTACATGCTGCAGGTGCTGTGGTGATGGAGGGGGTGAATGTATAGGATAGTGGATGGTACATGCTGTAGGTGCTGTGACGGAGGGGGTGAATGTATAGGATAGTGGATGGTACATGCTGTAGGTGCTGTGACGGAGGGGGTGAATGTATAGGATAGTGGATGGTACATGCTGCAGGTGCTGTGGTGATGGAGGGGGTGAATGTATAGGATAGTGGATGGTACATGCTGTAGGTGCTGTGACGGAGGGGGTGAATGTATAGGATAGTGGATGGTACATGCTGTAGGTGCTGTGACGGAGGGGGTGAATGTATAGGATAGTGGATGGTACATGCTGTAGGTGCTGTGACGGAGGGGGTGAATGTATAGGATAGTGGATGGTACATGCTGTAGGTGCTGTGATGGAGGGGGTGAATGTATAGGATAGTGGATGGTACATGCTGCAGGTGCTGTGGTGACGGAGGGGGTGAATGTATAGGATAGTGGATGGTACATGCTGTAGGTGCTGTGACGGAGGGGGTGAATGTATAGGATAGTGGATGGTACATGCTGTAGGTGCTGTGATGGAGGGGGTGAATGTATAGGATAGTGGATGGTACATGCTGCAGGTGCTGTGGTGACGGAGGGGGTGAATGTATAGGATAGTGGATGGTACATGCTGTAGGTGCTGTGATGGAGGGGGTGAATGTATAGGATAGTGGATGGTACATGCTGCATGTGCTGTGGTGATGGAGGGGGTGAATGTATAGGATAGTGGATGGTACATGCTGTAGGTGCTGTGACGGAGGGGGTGAATGTATAGGATAGTGGATGGTGCTTTGTCCAGTGTGGCAGTGATCTTTTTGAGGGTTGTTGGAACTGCATTCATGCATGCAAATGGAAATGCGAATGGAAATTTCTCCACATTCCTGACACACCTTGATGGTGGGGGAAAGACCTTGGAGCATCACTCTTCACAGGGTTCCCTGCCTCTGACCTTTTCCATGGTAGTTATGTAGTTGAATTTCTGGACAGTGGGACTGATGATGAGGGATTCACCACAAAAAGCAGAACCTCCCAGTGGCCACCAATTTCGGTTTAACTTCCCATTCCCATTTTGACCTGTCAGTCCATGGCCTGCTCTGCTACTATGATGAGGCCACACTCAGGTTAGAGGAACAACACCTTGTATTACATCTGGGTAGCCTCCAGCCTGATGGCATGAATATCAATTTCCTGAACTTCTGGTATTGCCCCCCGCCACCATTCACCATTCCTGTTTCCCTCTCTCACCTGCCTATCACATCCGTCTGGTGCTCCTCTCGCTTCTCTTTCTTTCATGGCCTTCTGTCCTCTCCTATCAGATTCCCCCTTCTCCAGCCCTGAATCTCTTTCACCGATCAACTTTCCAGCTCTTCACTTCACCCTCCCTCTCTCCTGGTCTCACCTGCCACCTTGTGCTTCTTCCAGCCCTCCCCCACCTTCTCCCCTTCCTTTCCAGTCCTGATGAAGGGTCTCGGCTGGAAATGTTAACTGTTTACTTTTTTCCATGGATGCTGCCCGGCCTGCTGAGTTCCTCCAGCATTTTGTGTGTGTTGCTTCAGCCTTTGTGATGCCGTGGGGTATCATGCAGTGGGTCAGACTCTCACCTGTTGCACATGATCACTGTCTGCTGTTACCACCAGTCAACTCCCCCGGTCCTGCGCATGCAGGCATTAACCATTCATGTGCCGAAGAGCTGGAAATGGAAATTAATATAATGTTATCATCCACTTCTGACCTCGTGATAGAAAGAGGTCACTGCTGGAGTTGCTGAAGATGGTGGGCCCTAGGTCACAGCATTCCTGGAGAGATATCCCATGGTTGGGATGATTAACCACTAACAACCACAGTCATCTTTCTCTGAGTGTTGGTTTTAACTGAATGCCCATTGATTTCACTTTTAGCATCTGTCCTTGGTGCCACACCCAGACAGCTACTGCCTTGACATCACTCTGCCTACCCCTTCAGAGAAAGTTCACTCATAATCTGATCAATATGCATAGATCATCACTCTCTTAGTAATAATGAGATTCTGTCTGAAGACATAGTGGCTGGAAGTCATTTTTAAATCCAATTTCTCCAATCTATCAAAGGTCAAATTAGGCAATGGAATCTCTCCACTTTACCTCATCTATCTTTCTGTTTTTACTCCAATCTATTTTTAGCCCTCCATCTTTTTTGCTGTCTTTTTCTCTGCTTCAACACATAACAGCCACAGGCACCAGCACGGAACACACAGACATAGGACTCGGAGCAGGAGACACGGAGCACAGACAGAACTTGGAGCAGGAGACACAGAGCACAGACAGAACTCGGAGCAGGAGACACAGACATAGGACTCGGAGCAGGAGACGCAGACGTAGGACTCGGAGCAGGAGACGCAGACGTAGGACTCGGAGCAGGAGACAGAGAGCACAGACAGAACTCGGAGCAGGAGACACAAAACATAGGACTCGGAGCAGGAGACACAAAACATAGGACTCGGAGCAGGAGACACAGACATAGGACTCGGAGCAGGAGACGCAGACGTAGGACTCAGAGCAGGAGACACGGAGCACAGACAGAACTCGGAGCAGGAGGCACAGATGTAGGACTCAGAGCAGGAGACACGGAGCACAGACAGAACTCGGAGCAGGAGACACAGAGCACAGACAGAACTCGGAGTAGGAGACACAAAACATAGGACTCGGAGCAGGAGGCACAGATGTAGGACTCAGAGCAGGAGACACGGAGCACAGACGTAGGACTCGGAGCAGGAGACACGGAGCACAGACATAGAACTCGGAGCAGGAGACACAGACATAGGACTTGGAGCAGGAGACACAGACATAGGACTCGGAGCAGGAGACGCAGACGTAGGACTCGGAGCAGGAGACACAGACATAGGACTCGGAGCAGGAGACGCAGACGTAGGACTCGGAGCAGGAGACACAGACATAGGACTCAGAGCAGGAGACACAGACGTTGGACTCAGAGCAGGAGACACGGAGCACAGACAGAACTCGGAGCAGGAGACAGACATGGAACTCGGAGCAGGAGACGCAGACGTAGGACTTGGAGCAGGAGACACAGACGTAGGACTCGGAGCAGGAGACGCAGACACAGGACTCGGAGCAGGAGACACAGACGTAGGACTCGGAGCAGGAGACACAGACGTTGGACTCAGAGCAGGAGACACAGACGTTGGACTCAGAGCAGGAGACACGGAGCACAGACAGAACTCGGAGCAGGAGACGCAGACGTAGGACTCGGAGCAGGAGACACAGACGTTGGACTCAGAGCAGGTGACACAGACATATGACTCAGAGCAGGAGACACAGACGTTGGACTCAGAGCAGGAGACACGGAGCACAGACAGAACTCGGAGCAGGAGACACAGACATGGAACTCGGAGCAGGAGACACGGAGCACAGACAGAACTCGGAGCAGGAGACACAGACGTAGGACTCGGAGCAGGAGACGCAGACGTAGGACAGGAGACACAGACATAGGACTCAGAGCAGGAGACACAGACGTTGGACTCAGAGCAGGAGACATGGAGCACAGACAGAACTCGGAGCAGGAGACACGGAGCACAGACAGAACTCGGAGCAGGAGACACAGACATGGAACTCGGAGCAGGAGACACGGAGCACAGACAGAACTCGGAGCAGGAGACACAGACATCGGACTTGGAGCAGGAGATACAGACGTAGGACTCGGAGCAGGAGACGCAGACGTAGGACTCGGAGCAGGAGACACAGACGTAGGACTCAGAGCAGGAGACACAGACGTTGGACTCAGAGCAGGAGACACGGAGCACAGACAGAACTCGGAGCAGGAGACGCAGACGTAGGACTCGGAGCAGGAGACACAGACGTTGGACTCAGAGCAGGTGACACAGACATATGACTCAGAGCAGGAGACACAGACGTTGGACTCAGAGCAGGAGACACGGAGCACAGACAGAACTCGGAGCAGGAGACACAGACATGGAACTCGGAGCAGGAGACACGGAGCACAGACAGAACTCGGAGCAGGAGACACAGACGTAGGACTCGGAGCAGGAGACGCAGACGTAGGACAGGAGACACAGACATAGGACTCAGAGCAGGAGACACAGACGTTGGACTCAGAGCAGGAGACACGGAGCACAGACAGAACTCGGAGCAGGAGACACAGACATGGAACTCGGAGCAGGAGACACGGAGCACAGACAGAACTCGGAGCAGGAGACACAGACATAGGACTTGGAGCAGGAGACACAGACGTAGGACTCGGAGCAGGAGACGCAGACGTAGGACTCGGAGCAGGAGACACAGACATAGGACTCAGAGCAGGAGACACAGACGTTGGACTCAGAGCAGGAGACACGGAGCACAGACAGAACTCGGAGCAGGAGACACAGACATGGAACTCGGAGCAGGAGACACGGAGCACAGACAGAACTCGGAGCAGGAGACAGACATGGAACTCGGAGCAGGAGACACGGAGCACAGACAGAACTCGGAGCAGGAGACACAGACATCGGACTTGGAGCAGGAGACACAGACGTAGGACTCGGAGCAGGAGACGCAGACGTAGGACTCGGAGCAGGAGACGCAGACACAGGACTCGGAGCAGGAGACACAGACATAGGACTCAGAGCAGAAGACACGGAGCACAGACAGAACTCGGAGCAGGAGACACGGAGCACAGACAGAACTCGGAGCAGGAGACACAGACATAGGACTTGGAGCAGGAGACACAGACGTAGGACTCGGAGCAGGAGACGCAGACGTAGGACTCGGAGCAGGAGACGCAGACATAGGACTCAGAGCAGGAGACACAGACGTAGGACTCGGAGCAGGAGACACAGACGTAGGACTCGGAGCAGGAGACACGGAGCACAGACAGAACTCGGAGCAGGAGACACAGACATGGAACTCGGAGCAGGAGACACAGACATGGAACTCGGAGCAGGAGACACGGAGCACAGACAGAACTCGGAGCAGGAGACACAGACATAGGACTCGGAGCAGGAGACACAGACGTAGGACTCGGAGCAGGAGACACAGACGTAGGACTCGGAGCAGGAGACACGGAGCACAGACAGAACTTGGAGCAGGAGACACAGACATAGGACTCGGAGCAGGAGACACAGACGTAGGACTCGGAGCAGGAGACATGGAGCACAGACAGAACTTGGAGCAGGAGACACAGACATAGGACTCGGAGCAGGAGACACAGACGTAGGACTCAGAGCAGGAGACACAGACATAGGACTCGGAGCAGGAGACACAGACGTAGGACTCGGAGCAGGAGACGCAGACACAGGACTCGGAGCAGGAGACACAGACATAGGACTCAGAGCAGGAGACACAGACGTTGGACTCAGAGCAGGAGACACAGACGTAGGACTCGGAGCAGGAGACACAGACATAGGACTCAGAGCAGGAGACACAGACGTTGGACTCAGAGCAGGAGACACGGAGCACAGACAGAACTCGGAGCAGGAGACACAGACATGGAACTCGGAGCAGGAGACACAGACATGGAACTCGGAGCAGGAGACACAGACATGGAACTCGGAGCAGGAGACACAGACATGGAACTCGGAGCAGGAGACACGGAGCACAGACAGAACTCGGAGCAGGAGACACAGACATAGGACTTGGAGCAGGAGACACAGACGTAGGACTCGGAGCAGGAGACGCAGGCATAGGACTCGGAGCAGGAGACGCAGGCGTAGGACTCGGAGCAGGAGACGCAGACATAGGACTCAGAGCAGGAGACACAGACGTTGGACTCAGAGCAGGAGACACGGAGCACAGACAGAACTTGGAGCAGGAGACACAGACATGGAACTCAGAGCAGGAGACACGGAGCACAGACAGAACTCGGAGCAGGAGACACAGACATAGGACTTGGAGCAGGAGACACAGACGTAGGACTCGGAGCAGGAGACGCAGACGTAGGACTCGGAGCAGGAGACACAGACATTGGACTCAGAGCAGGAGACACGGAGCACAGACAGAACTCGGAGCAGGAGACACAGACATAGAACTCGGAGCAGGAGACACAGACATAGAACTCGGAGCAGGAGACACAGACGTAGGACTCGGAGCAGGAAACACGGAGCACAGACAGAACTTGGAGCAGGAGACACAGACGTAGGACTCGGAGCAGGAGACACAGACGTAGGACTCGGAGCAGGAGACACAGACGTAGGACTCGGAGCAGGAGACGCAGACACAGGACTCGGAGCAGGAGACACAGACATAGGACTCAGAGCAGGAGACACAGACGTTGGACTCAGAGCAGGAGACACAGACATAGGACTTGGAGCAGGAGACACAGACATAGGACTCAGAGCAGGAGACGCAGACATAGGACTCAGAGCAGGAGACACAGACGTAGGACTCGGAGCAGGAGACACAGACGTAGGACTCAGAGCAAGAGACACAGACGTTGGACTCAGAGCAGAAGACACAGACATAGGACTCAGAGCAGGAGACACAGACATAGGACAGAGCAGGAGACACAGACGTAGGACTCAGAGCAGGAGACACGGAGCACAGACAGAACTTGGAGCAGGAGACACAGACGTAGGACTCGGAGCAGGAGACACGGAGCACAGACAGAACTCGGAGCAGGAGACACAGACGTAGGACTCGGAGCAGGGTTAGGCCATTGGGAGCATCAAGTCTTCTGGTCCATTCAGTCATTCTGTGGTGGATCTGCACTTTGTGCACAATCCCATCTATCTATGCTCTTGTATATTAAGATCTATCTACCTCTACCATTAAAGACATTAAATAGTGTGCTTCACCACCCTTCAAGGAAGATAGTTTCAAATAGTCCTGCAGAAAATTGTAAACATGGCGCAGCACATCACACAAACCAATCTTCCGTCCTTGGACACACTTCACACTGCACGCTGTCGGAGCAGTGTTGCCAGGATAATCAAGGACACAACCCACCCAGCCAACACACTTTTCGTCCCTCTTCCCTCCAGGAGAAGGCTCAGGAGCTTGAAGACTCATACGGCCAGATTTGGGAACAGCTTCTTTCCAACTGTGATAAGACTGCTGAATGGATCCTGACCCAGATCTGGGCCGTACCCTCCAAATATCCGGACCTGCCTCTCAGTTTTTTTGCACTACCTTACTTTCCATTTCCTATTTTCTATTTATGATTTATAATTTAAATTTTTAATATTTACTATCAATTTGTACTCCAGGGAGCGGGAAGCGCAGAATCAAATATCGCTGTGATGATTGTACGTTCTAGTATCAATTGTTTGGCGACAATAAAGTATAAAGTAGTGTATCAAGTATAAAGTCCTGACAGAGAAAAACAAAATTCCTTATCTGCGACTTAAATCGATGACTCCTTCTTTTTAATCAGGGTCTCGGTTCTAAATTCTCCCCTAAGAGGAAATGTCCTTTCCACATCCACCTGGTCAAAATGCCTGAATGCCTTATGTGCCTTAAATCAACTCCTCTTAAAAACTCTATCCAATCCAAGCCCAGACTGCACTGCCTTTCCCAATTAAACTACCATCAATTCCATGTATGTCTGAATCAGAATCAAAATCGGGTTTAATATCACTGACACGTCATGAAAGTTGAGGTTTTACAGCAGCAGAACTCTGCAATATGCAAAAAGCTGCAAATTACAATAAGAAATATATTTAAATATTGAGAGAGAGCAAAAATAGTGAGGTAGCATTCATGGGTTGGTTCATTGTTCAGAAATCTGCTCACAGAGGGGAAGAAGTTGTGCTTAAAATGTTGAGTGTGTGCCTTCACGTGCTTGTATCTCCTGTCCTGGGTGACGGGCTCCTTATTAACCACCTTTGAATTGCTGCCACCGTACTAAGATTCATTCTTAAATGCCCAGACCAATACTATATGCAGAATTCCAGTTGTAGCCTCATACTGTATATATCCTTTACAATTACCTTTATATGCAAATCTTAGCAATAAATGATACATTCCTGTTCAATTTCTTAATTACTTGCTATACCTGCACACTCACCTTTTGTGAATCATGGACTGGGACCCCTACTTAAATTAGTCCTACTCAAGCTGACTTTTATGTCACAGGAAAACTTCCTGTTAAAATAGTCGACAGCCACCCAGAACCGTTTTGTTTTGTTTTTACAGGCTGACATAACCAGTGAGAGAGCCATCAAGAGAGAAGAAGGAGAGAGACTGGCCAGGGTAAAGTGAATTTAACTGCCTTCCATCCTGACCATATCTCTCATTTCCACAGAAACACGAGAGACCTCAGTACTGGAATCTGGAGTAGAAAATGAACTGCTGGAAGAACCCAGCAAGTCAAGTAGCATCTGTGAAGGGCGAAAGGTGTTTCAGAGTTTAAAGTAAATTTTATTATCAAAGTACATATACGAGGGGTGATTGATAAGTTCATGGCCAAAGGTAGAAGGAGTCAATTTTAGAAAACCTAGCACATTTATTTTTCCTACATTTACACACTTAGTCCAGCAGTCATGAAGCATACGGATCCCTTCTTTGTAGAAGTCGGCGTCTTGGACCTCTGGTAAGTGGTCCACGGCAGGGGTGACTGATAAGTTTGTGGCCTGAAGTAGAAGGAGATGCGTTATTAACTTCAAACTTTCTGCATTATCACTCAAAGAGTTGAACTGCACGTGCATGTAACAAAAGTGGTATAACTCATCTCCTTCTAGCTAAGGCCACAAATGTGAGATTTATTTTCTTGTGGGCATACTCAGCAAAATCAATAGAATTGTAACTATAACAGGATTGATGAAAGATCATCCAGAATGCAGAAGACATCGAACAGTGCCAATGCAAATATAAATAAATAACAATAAATAATAAGAACATGACATAACGAGATGAAGAGTCCTTGAAGTGAGATCATTGGTTCTGGAAACGTTTCAATGATGGGTTGAGTAAAGTTGAGTGTAATTATTCCCTTTTGTTCAAAAGCCTGATAGTTGAGGGGTAGGAATTGTTCTTGAACCTGGTGGTGCGAGTCCTGAGGCTCCTGTACCATTTACCTGATGGCAGCAGTGAGAAAGAGAGCATGGCCTGGGTGGAGGGTGCTGCTTTCCTATGACAGCATTTCATGTAGATGTGCTCGATGCTTGGGGGTGGGCTGTACCCGTAATGTACTGAGCTGAATCCACTACCTCTTGTAGGCTTTTCCGTTCAAAGGCATTAATGTTTCAGATGGAGGCCCTGCATCACGGCTGAGGGTGTAGAGGTGAGAAGGACAGATGAGACAGGACTGGTAGATGATAGGTGGAACCAGGAGAGGTGGCAGATGGAACCAGATGGTGGAAGGGAGAGGAAAGTTAGGCCAAGAGATAGGAACTCAGGTGGATAGGTGGATGGGTGCTACCAGGTCGTGGTGGAGGATGGATCTAGGTAACAGGAAGAGGGAGTGGATGAGATGGGAAAGGTGAACAAAGAGAGAGGGATACTGGGTTCAACTTTCACCTCCAAGTCAAAAGATGCAGATTCTTGAGCAGAAACCGCAGACTGACAAACCTGAATGTGGGAGGTTAATAAGTTCATAGGTGTCGTTTGGTGTCAGAGACGTTGAAGATAGTTATCAGGATTTAATGAGGGATCTTCATCACCTGGGTAAGTGGACTGAGGAATGGCAATCGGAGTTTAATTCAGGTAAGTGCAAGGTGATGCATTTTGTGTTGTTGCCAGGAATTAAGGATCTGAGTTATGGGGGGAGGTTGAGAAGGTTAGGACTTTATTCACTGCAGTGCAGGAGAATGAGGGGAGATCTTACAGAGGCATTCAAGATTAAAGAGTATAAGGGTGAATGCATGCAGGCTTTTTCCTCTGAGGCTAGGTGAGACTAGAATCTGAGGGGGAACTTCTTCGCTCAGAAGGTGGTGCGAGTGAGAAACAAGCTATCAACAGAAGTGTCAGATGTGCATTCAATTATAACATTTAAGAGAAATCTGGATAGGAACATAGATGAGAGAGGTATGTCAGACTGTGGTCCAAGTGCAGGTAGATAGGACAAGGCAGAAGACCAGGTCAGCACAGACTAGATGGGCCAGAGGACCTGTTTCTGTACAGTAGTACTCAATGACTATGACTAAGGCAAATGAGGATAGGACATTCACATTGAATGGTAGCCCTTTAGAGAATGCTGTAGAATGCAAAACTTGGTAAAACAAGTACAGGGTTCCCTGAAAGAGGTGTTGCTGGTAGACAGGGTGGTGAAGAAGATTTTTAGCATGCTGGCCCACATCAATCGGGGCACTGAGTAGAGAAGTTGGGATGTTGTCTGCAAGAAGTTGATGAAGCCACGTTTGGAATATTGTATTCAATTTTAGTCATTCTGCTATAGGAAAGATTTATGAAGATGGTGCTGGACTATATGGGCTGAATTACAGAGATAGGGTAATCAGGCTAGGACTTTGTTTAATTGGACCGTAGGAGAATGAGGGGTAATCTTATAGTAGTGTATAAATTCATAAGGAGCACGGAAAGGTAAACACAAGGCTCCAGAGACTAGAACAACAAAGAGCCAGTCATGGGAGGCAGAGGAGTGGCTAGATTGCTTCGAGTGGACTGGGCCGTGTTCAAGCAATCATCAGAGGATCTGAACAAATACACCACGGTTGTCACAGACTTTATAAATACAGTCATAGCCAAGTGCATCCCTACAAAATCATTCAGAATCTTCCCTAACCAGAAGCCCTGGATGAACTATGAGATCTGCAATCCACTGAGGGCCAGCTCACTGGCATTCAGGTCTGGCGACCAACAAAGTTACAAGAGGTCCAGGTACAATCTCTGGAAAGCCATCTCACATGCAAGGTGGCAATTCCAGACCAAACTTGAATCACTGCAGGGCGATCAACAGCTGTGACTGGACTTGAATGCTATCACCTCCTACAAAGTGAAACCAAATGACATTGGTGTCCACAGTACTAAAGACCGTCTGATCAACTGGATGGAGTGTTCACCAATATCTTTAAACTCTTGCTTTGGAAATCTCAGCTACCCACCTGCTTCAAGCAGGCTTCAATTATACTGGTGCCTAAGCAGAATGTGGTAACCTCCCTCAATGATTATCATCCGGTAGCACTTACATTAACCGTGATTAAGTGTTTTGAGAGGTTGATGGTGAAACATATCAACTCCTGCCTGAGAAGTGTCTTGAATCTGCTCCAATTTGTCTACCTGCACAGCAAGTCAATAGTGGATGCCATTTGATTGGCTTTTCACTCATCCCTGGAACATTTAGACATTGAAGATGCTCTTCATTAGAGATCAGGATGCTCTTCATTAACTACAGCTCAGCATTCAATATCATCATCTCCTCAAAATTAATAAGCTTCAAAACCTGGATCTCAATTTCTCTTTGGGCAACCGCATCCTTGATTTCCTCACTTGAAGATCCTAGTAAGTTTGGATTGGCAACGACATCTCCTCTACAATTTCCATCAGCATAGGTGCCCCACAAGGGTGTGTGCATAGCCCCTCTCTACTTACCTGATACTTATAATTGTGAGGCTAAGCACAACTCTAATTCTATATATGTTTGCTGAATAGGCCTATTAAATAGGCCTATTTAAAGGTGGTGATGATCAGCATATAGGAGGGAGATGAGTGGTGCCACAACAACCCAATGTTAGCAAGACATAGGAGCTGATTATTGACTTCAGGGGGAGAAAACCAGAGGTCTACGAACCAGTCCTCATCAGAGAATTAGAAGTGGAGAATGTCAGCAACTACAAATTCCTTGGCTGCAGCACTTAAGTGCCATTATGAAGAAAGCAGAGCAGCACCTCTACTTGCTTAGAAGTTTGCAAAGATTCAGCATGCCATCTAAAACTTTGAAAAACTTCTATAGATGTGAGGCAGAGAGTATATTGGCTGGTTACATCATGTTCTGATATGGAAACAGTAATGACCTTGAACAGAAAAGCCTGCAAAAAGTAGTGGAAATGGCCCAGTCCATCATGTGTAAAGCCCTGGCCACCGCTGAGCACATTTACAGAGAGTGCTGTCACAGGAAAGCAGCGTCCATTATCAAGCACCCCATTATCCAGGCTATGCTCCCTTCTCACAGCTGCCATCAGGAAGAAGGTACAGGAGCCTCAGGACCACACCATCAGGTTCAGGAATTAGTTATTACCCCTCAACCATCAGGCTCTTGAACGAGAGGGGATAACTTCACTTGGCCCAACATTTGGTCTCATTTTCAAGGACTCTTCATCTCATGTTCTCAATATTTTTTGCTTATTTTTCTTTCTTTCATATTTGCAGAGTTTGTCGTCTTTTGCACATTAGTTGTTTGTCTGTCCTGTTGGATGCAGTCTTTCACTGATTCTATTGTGTTTCTTGTACTTACAGTGTTTGCCCGAAAGAAAATAAATCTCTGGGGTTGTATATGGTGACATAAACGTACTTTCATAATAAATTTACTTTGAACTTTGTGCAGTCTTTTCCCCAGGACTGGGGAGTTGAGAACTAAGGGCCTAGATTTAAGGTGCAAGGGGAGAGTTTTAATAGGAACCTGAGGGGCAGCTTTTTCACCTGGGGAATAGTCAGTACCTGGAATAAGCTGCCAAAGGAAGTGGTTGAGGCACTTAGGCAGGTACGAGGATGGGAAAGGTACGAGGATGTGGGCAAATGGGATCAGCTTAGAAGGGCATCATGGATGAAATGGGCTCAACAGCCTTCTTCTGTGCCCCACATTGTCGGTCAGGTCAGATACTGTCTGTCTGTATCTTGTTTTACGGCGGTTGGCATCCAGCTTAATGGTGCATTACCACCACCCTCTGCTCCAGAATGTGCACTAGACATACATTCTAAATCCCTTCACCCAATCACACAGACACACACACACATATATATATATATATATATATATATATATACAAACCTACACTTCACCCTCCCATCTTTGACCATCCTAGTATCCTATTCCTGTTTATTCATCATATTCTATAAAAAAAACCCTGTACCCCTTAAAAACGCTAAAAATACCCGGACTTGTGCTCTCTCACCCATGCCCAGCAACCCTTTTAATGTGAATTCCTGCATCCCCAACTCCCTTAATTTATTTCTCATCATCTCTCTCTGTATCCCATACTTCCTGCAACACAAAACTACATGTTCTACTGACTCCTCTTCCTGACATTCCTCACACAACCCTGTCTGGTGTTTCCCTATCATTTTCAATGTTTAGTTTAATGCACAGTGCCCCAGCCTTAACCTAGTCCACACAAAGTGGCGATCACTCTGAGGGCTGACAAGCTGTCACTGCATCTTTTGAAGTAGAGGATTTTTATAGTACGTCTCTGTATTACTTCCTCTTCAACCAGGATCAATACATTGCATATTTTCTGTTTTTGGGATCTCACTGTCTGGGATTGACTGTTATGCTACTTACAGTATTAACCGCTCTTGCAAGTACTTCCTCCGTCTATTTGGTCATGAGAAGTATTTATAGCCCAACAGTGAACCCCGCAATAGGAGCTTACACATTGGCTAATTTCTCTGGAGAAGGTCCAATTCTTACCACTGATGTTGTCCTCTCATCAACAAATATATCAGAGTGAAATACACTATGATATCTACACTGATGCGATATGTAGTGATATCCACACTAATGTGAGATACATACGGTGATATCTTCATTAGGGTGTGGTATACAGTTGGTAATACTGATTGCAAAATAATGAGTTCCTTGTTTCTGACCTGCAGGAGTATGGTGTTCCTTTCATAGAGACCAGTGCCAAAACGGGCATCAATGTTGAACTAGCATTCCTTGCTGTAGCAAAGTAAGTTTTTATATGGATTATGTTTGTGATAGGGGCAGTGTTGTAGTTTTTCCTGATGAACCCTAGTTGCTCTGGGGACATCTAAGGGCATGGATGGGTTCAGAGAATGTTTGGAACTGGGGAGGAGACCATACAACTTCCATGTGAGAACATTCCTGCCAATCCCACTCCCCTTCCTCTCAGCCTCGAAAGTTCTTTCAATTCTGATATTTATTCAGTAACATTTTGAATACCGCGGGTGAACCTGCCTCCAGAATCCATAGCAATGCATTCCAGACCAGTGGTTCTCCTAAGAATTGTATTATTTTTCAATCTTTGGCCAATCACTTTCATTTGAACGCCCCACCAATGCAACAACTTTGACTTTTTTTGTAACAATCACAATTTTAAATACAAGTACCAAATCTCCCTACTTCTTCTGTTCCAAGGAGACCAATCACAATTTCTCCAATCCATCCCAATAAATTTCCTCTCATCCCTGGAAATATTAGTTAATATTCCCTGTGCCCTCTCTGAAAGCCTCGCCTCGTTTATGTGTAACACAGAGAACTAAACACCATACTCCAATGGAGAGACAAATGATTCTGCAGATGCTGGAAATCTTGAGCAACACACACAAAATGCTGGAGGAACACTGGTGTTAACTTTGATGAAGGGTCTCTTGCCTATTTCCCTCCAAAGAAGCTGCCTGACCTTCTGAGTCCCTCTGGTGTTTAATGTGTTACGATACTCCAGTTGTGGATGAACCAGTATTTAATACTGTCCTCCTTGCTCTTACACTCTATGCCTGTATTAATAAAGCCCACTACTATGTGCACTTTCTGAACAACTTTCTCAACTGCCCTAACAATGATAACAAACTGCATATTCAGCTCCACTTCCCTCTGGCCCAGCAGTCTGTTTAGAGTTATGACCTCTAGTTTATATTGTCCCTTCTCACTCTGACCAACATTCACATTTCCCAGTATTAAACTTCCCCTGATATCTCTCCATCCAGTTCCACCTGGCACTTCTGTTGCCCAGCTGATTTTGACAAATGCCTCAACTCCCCACTGTCTGCACTGACAGACGATGGTCTCGGGAAGAGCCTTTGCTAGAAACCGATCAAGGGGTTGGTAGTAAACTGAACCCAGTCAGATGTGAAGTAACGGTCTTGCTGTTTCCTTCCAGGGAACTGAAACACAGATCTGCCAATCAACCCAATGAACCCAAATTCCACATCCACGAGTACATTGAATCTCAAAAGGAAAGGTCCAGATGTTGTGGGTTTGAATAAGCGGCTGATCTCATTGGAGGACTCAGGGTGTGGCACAGTAACCGGCTTCACTGATTGGCTGTGAAGCATGCACCAATTGTATACCTACATTCACTCTCAGCTTGGTGTTGAGCTTAAATACCCTCAAACATTCAATATTACCTCCATATTCACTCAATGTCATTCTCATATCCGTACACATTTTGTATTCCTTTCATACCTATCTCAACCCTTACCCATCCAGTCCATGTCCACCTCTAAAACTCCTTCAGCTAGAACAACAAAGACACATCCCTTAAATTCTAACCCCTTTATCTTCCCAATGTATTACCCTTTTACCCTGAACTCTGGAATCCTCTCAATGACAAAGCACATCTGCCCAGGGAGCCAATGGGAATCGGAGAAAGGCTGGGAATTTTCAGGCCTGAAACAACCAACCACTCCACATTCTCCTGTTGTGGCCACATTCTCACTCACACCCCAAAAACCCCAGCCTTTTGATGGATTCAGTTAATGAATTCCCATCAAAGTTACTGAAACCACAGGATCCTTCAGCCTGTTGTCAGCAGCAACTCCTCTCCCCTGATCTGGGTTGGAGGATTTACCATTAAAATGGTAGACAGGTAGGATAGATTGGTCCAGGACAGACTGGTCCAGCTCACCAGAGTAAGACAAAAGGTTAATTATCAAGCCAGAATGCATCAAACATTCTGCTGAGTACAAAACACTGGAAACTACCTGACAGGCAAGATCACTAAAGGGTAGATTTGAGTCAGGGTAGCTAAGCAACTACTTCATCACCGAAAGGGAAACAGAATTCCAGAACACTCTCTCACAAAGATGGGAATGTGTTGAAAATTTCAAAACTAAAATTTATTTTTTCTCTTGGTACATTACATTGAGAGTTATGGAAACAGAATGGGTTTGACAGATATAAAGTGCATGTCTAATTGAAAGGTGGAACAGACTTGAAGGGCTGAATGGCCTCGGCCCTATCTAACCAGTCAGTACAGGTCCAATCTTCTCTGTGGTCTGTTTCAGGTATGCACATAACCTGAGACAATCCCCTCAATACACCCAAGCTGATGCAGTCAGCTGGCGATTCAAAGCTAAGCTGCCCTTGCCTCTCCCTCCACCTCACAAATAGACCAGTGTCGGCTATGAGCCCAATGCTGTTGTTCACCATGTTTACCCTCCCCAATTACAAAACCCACCTCTGTTCCTTCAGCAACACTGTTTATTATCTCTGCACAGCATTCAACACCCAGCTTCCCAGGGACAAATTCTCCAAACACTACCTTGCTCCAATCTCTCCTTCATGCTGCAATGTGTATTTCTGCTTTTAAATAAATATTACCCCCATCCCACCCCCATCCCCTTGGTCACCAGTTGCTCCGTTCGGCTGTAAACATCTACAGATATTTATAAAAATGCCTTTTTAACCATAAGATGAAATAATTGTACATAAAATGCTCTTTGCTTTGTACTGGCTAATGAGATCACTGTTCTGATGTTTAACTGGAATGCATTTGTTTTACAAGTAAGTTTCTTCAGTCGTGTAGTTTTTGGAACAATGGTGCCTACAACAGGAAGTGAAATAACAGTATTTCCTGGAAAGTGACCTTTGACTTCTTGCTGACAGTGGAGGTGCCTTTCGATATAAACTGCTAAAGCAATCCTGGCATCTCTTACTAGAGTGCCCCAGATGCCTTGCACCCCGCCTTTAATCCTCCTGTTGTTTGGTCTATTGTATTAGACTCGCTTCATGCCCCCTTTTTCCGGACAGCGTCACAGTTGGAGACTTGGGCTCACATGGATTTGAGAAGATGGTGCTGGATCTTATCACAACCCTGCATAACCTGACTCTCCATAGAATAGTGTACGTAATGAGACTGCACCGATTCAAATGATCAGCACCAGCCCAGGGGGTGGAGGTGGGTTCCTAGTCAGTCTCAGTTAGTAAGTAGCATGCTTGGGTTTCAGAAAAGCAAATGCTGGAAAGAAAGGTTTGGAGAAGATAGGGAGTTCCATGCCTGAGCTCTTCTGTTACTGGGGCATTGTCTATGCATGGGTTATTCCTCACAGTCCCGTGGACGGATGAATGAAGGCAAGCAGCCAATCATGGGCATGCTTTTCATTCTGGCCACACTGGAGGGCCGAAAGGAGAACAGTTCCCATCGATCTGGGTGTGAGATGGCCTACCCCGTCCCATTCCTCTATCCAACCCGACCTTGCACCCTTCCTTCCCCACCACCTCTCCTGTACCTAATGTGAGCAGAATGGTCAGTTAATTGCCCCCAGTGAGCAGTGGTGCAATCTGCAGGAAGAATTGAAAATGAGATCAGGGCGGGCTTGTTGGAAATGGGTAGATGGTGGAGCAGAAGTGGCCATTTTCCCAGGGTGCAGCTCGATGAGGGAGTTACGCTGCAGAATTCCAGGAACATTTCTGGTTGCCTTGCATGATGAACCTAACTTAGTTTACCATCCAGGCGCAAAATGCAGCTGCTTTCCAAGAAGTGCTGAGGGAGTAAAGAGAATAACCCGTGGAAGTGTTCCCCCACTCCCTCTCCGCTCATCACAAACGCTGGCGATTGTGGAAACCTCATTCTCAGGAACAGTAGTGCAGGATTGTCCCTCTGGTTCCCGGCCCTCCTCGTTCCTTAAAATGTCGTCTAGCCAATCCTCCCTCAAGCACCAACCTCATCACACTGGTTAACTCCAGGGGCAGGGCTGTTGCGGTAGGAGGTTGTGGGAATTGCGAAAGAAATCTCTGTGTTTGCTCTGTGTGGGAATCAGACCTACGAAGGGGTTTGTCTTTGGGAAATAGTTCCTTACATGCTAATCATTATTTAAGGGTTTAGTGAATTGTCAGTGGTGAGCTGTACCACATATTCACAGCCGTTAGCAGCTGTGGAGTTGACTCCCTCCAGCGCAGTAGCGAGGGAGCACGGCCCTGTCAATTGCTCTCTCAGGTGGATGTAGAAGATGCAACGATAAAGATGAGTTCACCCAGTGGCATCACTGAACAAATTATCCCTGTGACTTGTTTCATTTATCTGAGTAGATTTTGTCATTCAGTAGTTTTTGAGCGCTTTGTTACATCAAATGGCGATTCTGCCCGTTGTTTCAAAGTATATGGAAAACTCTTTAACGGAAGAGGAATCTCTCTTGATCAACCCTCCTCTGGACAATAAGGCTCCATAAGCAGCCTGGTTTTTGCCGAGTCCTCCCCACGGTCCAACACTTGGCCGGATGGTCGTGCGGCAGACATTAGGGAGGTGGTGTCATTCACGAATTTACACACGGAGGCCAGTTCATCTGTGCCAATGCAAGACACACCCCCACCCCACACACTATACCAGTCAGGGCCCAGAGGAAAAGTGAGGCACCTCCCTCCGAGCCAAGCTCCTCCTCCACAACCAGGGCACCTCCACTTCCCTCACCCCACTCGCTCCGCTGTATTGTGCTGACGTTGAATGAATAAAGTACCTTGTTTGCCACGCGTGACTCTCTGTTCCTCTGCTGCTCACTTGTGTTTGGCCCGGCCTCTTGGATAGTATCTGAAACGCCAGGGGCCCGGGGACGCGATAGCCCCCCTCACTCAAATAGAAGAGCAACTGGGGATGACCTCCTCAATGGCCTGCCACCCTCCGCCTCTGCATTTAGAGGGGACAACCACAGTGGTGGTGCAGTGACGAGGCATTCGGGCTGTGGGAGGGGTGTGTACCAGCCACACCTGTGGTCCCGATCAGACCACCCAGTCCGCCGGGTCACAGAACCGGCGACTGCAGATGCTGGAATCTGAAGTTAAAAAAATCTACTGAAAGAACTCAGAATGTCAGGCAACATCTGTGGGAAGGGGAAAGGAGTTGTTGAACCTTTTTTAAAACCCTGTATTGGAGGAGATGGTCAGAATAAGAGGGTGTATGGTGGAATAGGGCTGAGAGGTAAGGGAATGACAGGCAGATTGAACCAGGTAGGGGAGAGATGGAAAGCCTCTCCCACATCCAGTTGTTTCCATTTGCTCTTCACATCTCCAACCTTCTCCCATCTGCCTCAATCTGCCCGTCATCTTTTAAACAACCCCCCCCCCCCCCAGTCACCCCAGTCCTCTGTCTTACCACATCAGCTATCTCCTCTCTCTCCACTCGAGTCCTGGTGCAGGGTTTCGAACCCAAGCTTTGTCAATTCCCACCCCCACCCCCCCGAGAGGTGCTGCTTGACCTGCTGAGTTCTCCAAGTTCTCTGAGAGTTAGTGGACACTTACTGCTCTGCTGCTGAACAATTAACTTGTCCAAGGCCAAGGAAGTGAGTGTGCCTGTGTCTACTTCATCCATCAGACCAGGCTGATTTAAGTGACCAAAGAATTGGACAGGATCTGAGAGTAAAATTACTTTGCTTGAGTGGTCAGTTCTGAGAAGTCAGAACTTTAAACTCAAGCCAGGCCTCAGACCTGGGAGCTGATGTTGAGAACTTAATCACATGGACAGGCAATGGAGCTCTCCCCAAAAAGACTGTGGATATCAAGAGCTTCCAAAGTCAAATTTAGCAGATTAATTTGTTAACAACATCACAGAACATGACGCAGCAGGTAAATGAATGAAGGACAGGTCAGCCCTGATCCAATGGGTAGACAATAGACAAGGTCCATTGGGTTTCTGCCAGCATGATGTCGCTCAGATTGGCCTTCAACCTGTTGATGACTTAATGAAGGGTAAAAAGGTGTGAAAATTTGCATGAAGTGAAACCAGCTTCTTTATTTAAGCAAAGCTTCTGAAAACTGATCAGGTGTAACTAATGCAAAGCAAGTGCAGAAAGGGACTGGGGAGGAGTCACACCATCTATCACCGTCAAACATTCTGACTGACAGAGTGGGCTCCTGCTCAGACTACCACGCAGTCACTGGCGTTCAAGGGCAACAGGGTCCTGGTCAGAATGTAGTTTCTGGGCTTCAACCTCTTTGGAATTAGACCATGTGCAGATGAGGCTACAGCAGCAGAGGGCAGGTGCGGGTTGTGGGTGTTGGGGTACAGGGGCAATGAAGACCATCTAGCAGGAACGGATCTTTGACAGGAGAGAACAAGGCACATGTTACTCTGCTCATATGTAATGTCTCCCTTGTGACTGATGTCCATCACATAAGAGCAGTCTGGCTCCATAATCCAAGCCACACACATCGAAGTTGCTGGTGAACACAGCAGGCCAGGCAGCATCTATAGGAAGAGGTACAGTCAACGTTTCGGGCCGTCACGAAGGGTCTCGGCCCGAAACGTTGACTGTACCTCTTCCTATAGATGCTGCCTGGCCTGCTGTGTTCACCAGCAACATCGATGTGCGTGGCTTGAATTTCCAGCATCTGCAGAATTCCTCGTGTTTCCATAATCCAATCTTGCTCATAAGAAACTCCAAACCCAAAGTGGTAAATGCCCTAGCAAACTGCTTAGCCTATGGGGAATAAGTGATGGATAATAATTGCTGTCCTCCGATTTTGAAAAAGTAAAACTTACATAGACTGTGGTCCAGTGGTCTGGTCTGTGGCTGGCTTGTTCACAGCACAATCGCCACTGGGACAGGGGCAGCAGTGTAGTGACTGGGTAAAGGTTCACCCTGTCTGCACGCGGCTACTGGGACCGCACACACACTCACCCAGCACGTTGGCCCGCAACAAATGCAGCAGTGTACCCAACACGAGCCTCATCTACAAGCAGCAGAACCGCCCAGAGGTCAGTTCATTGTTATTTAAAAATAAAGTGTTATCAAAAAAGTTAAATCGTCAAGCATGGGAACTTGAACTAATAGCTCCCTCAGCTGGTGAATCTCCAAAGCATGTTCAACCTTGGAATTTGAAGTACTGCCTCATGCTGAAGCTAAAGTCAGTCGCCTGTCAATCAACCACCTCACTGTAGTAGTATCTCTGGGTGCTGTCGGACATCTTCCACCCTCCCGCCCGGAACTCAATGATCTCCAACAGCAGGAGTCGGGACAGTGGGGAGGGTCGGTCCTGCAGCAGGAAGCCATCTCGCAGCAGGCAGAAGAGGTCATCCATCCGCTGGGTGCAGGTCCTTTGTAACTGCTCCCCTATGCGATGCAACTGCTGTACCAGACAGTCTACCTGGAGAGCGAGGTGCAGAGAGAAACAAGGGAGACAGCGTGAACAAGAACAGCCACACCACACAATTCCCGATAGAGGGCAGAAACACAAGACATTCTGCAGATGCTGAACATGCACACAGAGCTGGAGGAACACGTCAAGTCAGGCATAAAACAAAACTGTTGACATTTCAGGCCAAGACCCATCAGCAAGACTGGCAAGGAAAGGGTTAGAATCTCCAACTTATTATTCTGGCTTCCGCCCTTTCCTTTGTCATCCATAAGACCATAAGAATAAGGCCATTCAGCCCATTGACTCTACTCTGTCACTTCATCATGGCTGATCCCAGATCACACTCAACATACATCTGCCCTCTCACCATATCCCTTGATCCCCGACCCATCAGGAATCTATCAGCTTCCGCTTTGAGTATACCCACAGGTTTGCCTTGCACCGCAGCCCGTGGCACAGCATTCCATGCACCACTCTTTGGCTAAAAATATTCTTCCTTGCCTGTGTTCTAAAAGGTTTTGAGGCTGGGCCCTCTAGTTTTGGATATTCCCACTAGAGGAAATATCCTCTCCACATCCACCCTATCTAGTCCTTTCAATGAGATCCCCCCACATTTTTCTAAATTCCAGTGAGTACAGGCCCAAAGCTTCTAAGCACTCCTCATATGTTAACCCCTTCATTCCTGGAATCTTCCTCGTGAACCTCCTCTGGACCCTCTCCAATGATAATACATTCTTTCTGGGATAAGGGGCCCAAAACTGTTGACAGTACTCCAAGTGTGGCCTGAGTAGTATCTTATAAAGCAGCTTCAGTATTATCTCCTTGCTTCTATATTCTATTCCCCTTGAAATAAATGCCAACATTGTATTTGCCTTCCTTACCAGACACAACCTGTGAATTAACCTTCTGAGAGTCTTGCACAAGTCCCTTTGCACCTTTGGTGTTTGAATTTTCTCCCCATTTAGATAATAGTCTACACTATTGTACCTCTTACAAAAATGCATTATCATACATTTCCCAACACTGCATTCCATCTGCCACTTTTTTGCCAATTCTTCCAATTTCTCTAAGTCCTGCACAATCGCATTGCTTCCTCAGCACTACCTATCCCTCCACCTATCTTCGTATCATTCGCAAACTTTGCCACAAAGCCATCAATTCCATTATCCAAATCATTGATAAACAATGTGAAAAGTAGCGGCCCCAATACCGACCCCTGAGGAACACCACTAGTCACTGGCAGCCAACCAGAAAAGGCCCCTTTTATTTCCACTTGCTGCCTCCTGCCTGTCAGCCATTCCACTATCCATGTCAGTATATTTCCTGTAACACCATAGGATTTAATCTTGTTAAGCAGCCTCATGTGTGGCACCTTATCAAATGCCTTCTGAAAACCCAAGTAAATGACATCTACTACTCTCCTTTGACCACCCTGCTGGTTACTTCCTCAAAGAACGCCAACAGATTTGTCAGGCAAGGTTTGTCTTTACTCAAACCATACTGACTTTGACTTATTTTATCATTAGTCTCCAAGAACCCCAAAACCTCATCCTTAATAATGGATTCCAACACTTTCCCAACCACTGAGGTTAGGCTAACTGGCCTATAATTTCCTCTCTTTTGTCTTCCTCCCTTCTTAAAGAGCAGAGTGACATTTACAATCTTCCAGTCCTCCGGGACCATGCCAGAATCAAGAGATTCTTGAAAGATCATGACCGAAACATCCATTACCTCTTCAGCAACCTCTCTCAGGACTCTGGGATGTAGTCCATCTGGTTCAGGTGACTTATCCACTCTTAAACCTTTGAGTTTGCCTAGCATTTTTTCCCTTTGTAATAGCAATGGCTCCTACTCCCTGACACTCACAGACCGCTGGCATACAGCTAGTGTCTTCCACAGTAAAGACTGAAGCAAAGTACGCGTTAAGTTCATCTGCCATTTCTTTGTCCCCTGGTCCTGATGCAGGGTCTCGGCCTCACACAGCAGCTGTACACTCCCCTCCATAGAAGTGACCTGACCTGCTAAGTTCCACTAGTATTTTGTGTCTGTTGCTAAGAAATAGAGGGCAGGAGTGAAGAGACGGGAGAATGGCGGGGAGCAGGAGAGAGGGAGAGAGGCAGATAGACGGGCGTGGGGATAAAGACAGAGACAGACAGGGAGAGGGTGAGAGAGGCAGGCACACAGAGAGAGTGAGAGACAGGGAAAGAGACGAGAGATAGGGAGGTTGAGAGAGAGAGAAAGAGACAGAAAGATGGGGGGGGAGAGAAGGAAGAGCGAGATAGAGAGGAGAGGGGGGTGTGAGGGGCAGGGGAGGGGCGAGGGGCTGAGGGAGCGAGACAGGCAGGGGAGGGGGGTGAAAAGGAAGGGTGGGGGTGTGAGGGGGGCGTGAGCTGTGGGGGAGCCAGGGACAGACAGATGGAGAGAGAGAGAGGAGAGGAGAGGAGAGAGAGATAGGGAGGAATCAAGAAAGAGAGTCTGACAGATGGGGGAGGGGGGAAGAGAGGGGGGCAGAGGACAGAATGAGGGAGAGAGAAAGACAGGGAGGGAGAGGGATGGGTAGGGAGAGTAGGAGAGAGGATTCAGTCAGAGGTTTGTCTCCCGTTCTGATCACTCCCTGGTTCAGTCAGAGGATCGTCTCCCGTTCTGATCACTCTACTTAGAGAAAGCAACACTCACAACACGCTGGAGGAACTCAGCAGGTCGAGCAGCATCCGTGGAAACGATCAGTCAACGTTTCGGGCCAGAACCCTTTGTCAGGACTGAACAGGGAAGGGGCAGAGGCCCTATAAAGGCACCCTCCCCCCACCTTCTTTACAGGGCCTCTGCCTCTTCCCTGTTCAGTCCTGACGAAGGGTTCCGGCCCGAAACGTTGACTGATCTTTTCCACGGATGCTGCCTGACCTGCTGAGCTCCTCCAGCGGGTTGTGAGTGTTGCTTTGACCCCAGCATCTGCAGAGTATTTTGTGTCCACTTAGAGAAAGTTGTGAAGGAATTAGAGCAGGCAGAGAAGTGACTTTGCGATGCACTACGTGGATTCTGGACGTGCTGCTGAGACTGTGCTTGGAACAGTAGCTGATGTGACGGATTTATGAACTAGATTACTTGTGTGTGGGAGGGAGTTGGAGATGCAGCTCGATACAGACCCCTGAGCTGTGCCGCAGAAACTCCCGATTAACTCTGGCCTAACCATGGGACAAACTGGAGCATCCGGGGGAAGCCACACATTCCACAATCTCCTAAAGAGTGCACAGGGATTGATCTACAAAGCTCCGAGCTGTAACAGCCTCGTGCTAACCGTGGTGCCTATGGCATAATGTCATAGAGGGTAAAGTTGGAGAAAAATGTTCGCATTGGTGAACTGGTCAAATGAAGGTGATTGGCAGAGAACAAAAATGAATTGACACAGTGAGTAGTTGGGGCCTGGAATGTACGTCAGGGAGAGTACTGGAGGCAAATTCAATGTAGTGTTCAGTAGGGAGCTACTGGAAGGCAGGAGTGTGCAAGGCTGTGAGGAGAGCTCACACAGACAGCCAGTAGAGACACAGTCCCCTCTATGAGAGGAAACAGTGGACAACCTGCCTACAGGCGGACAGTGAGAGAGGGCAATAGCGAAGAGGGAATGGGCTCAGATAACAACAGCTGGCCGGGGACTCCAATCCCCTTCCTCACCTCCTCTTCATTCTGCAGAGCGTCAGGCTGGGCAAGGCGCATCAGGCAGTCATACACTGGGTTAACCAGCGCCATCATGGGCATATTATTCACCTGAAACACAAAGCAGGAGTGAGACCTCAGAGGAAGGCAGGCTGAGACCTTACCCCTGCTCAGATCTGCTCCCAACACGCTCTGGTGAGGGGGGGGCTGTGACTGAGCAGCGTTGACAGACACCAGCAGGGCTCCAGATGCAACGTGCAATGTCCTCTTCCCTCCCACACACTGGAACAGGCTGTGCTAGAGCCGGGGACCCACACTCAGCCACAAGCAGCACACAGCGAGGGCCCCAGCATCCCCAGCATCAGATTCCAGACTCCACTCACCGTTAATCCCAATCCCACCAGGAGTGGAACCACGGGGATCAGAGAAACAGCAGGCTGATTCAACCCCACAGCCCTGCACTGACATCCCAGACGAGTCACAGGGTCTGGAACACAAGTAGGGTGTCTCGTCACAATAACTCTGTCTGTCACTCTGCATTCTCTAAATCAAAGCAGTGCAGAGAGGCACACCATTACCGCCGGCACGGGGCAGCGTCACAAAGAGCGGGATACTGACTCCTAGATCCTGTATAACAGGGGAGAGAAATCTGCAGTCAAGAGGGATGACAGAGACAGTGCCCTATCCAAGGGCCTCAGGATGAGGAGGAGAGAGGTTGGGGGGAGGGGGGGAGGGAAAAATGGGGGTGCATTACAACTGAGTTTCTTATAATCATCTTTTGGGGTAACACAGCACACAGCTGTGCATCTGACACTGAGAGGGATAACACTGGCCATAATGCGAGACGAACTCTGCAGTGATTTTGTGTGACTGGGATGCGATACTCAGGATTAGGCAGAGTACTAAGCCTTAGGACAGGGTTCATGACATGAAGGAATGGATTTGCTGTCATTACCAGAAGTTCAATCCAGATTACATGTGTTAAGGAGAGAACTGAGTGAGGACTGGTGCTGGGAATAGTGATCCAAAATCTGGTCACAACAAGACCCAGTGATTCACTCTGCCCCTGTCAACAGACAGCAGAGTGAACCAGATACTGACACTTGAGGGCTCTGACAGTGGACTTGCCCCACACCAGGGCAGGCTTGCTCCCAAGCTTCTTGTCCAGTCCAACTCAAGTCAAGTTTATTGTCATTTAACTACATACATGTAGGTAACGTTTATAACCCTATAATGTACATAGAAACAAGACAATGTTCATTCGAATCAAACACAGCAGTATGCATAACACACATAACTTCTGAAGGTAAAGATAAAATGTACAGATGAATCATGCACAAATAACAAACTAAAGTGCATTAATATTAAATACTGGAAAGTACAGAACAGATTAACCAGCGACACTGGGAATATGATGCAGCAGGGAGCTCAGAAGCCTAATGGCCTTGGGGAAGAAAATGTTTCCCATCCTGACTGTTCCTGTTTTTATGATCAGAGTCTCAAAGAGGATGCTGGATGGATGGGTGGGATCATTAATAATACTAGAGTCCCTGCGTACACAGCACTTCTGATATATGTCCCTGAAGGATGGTAGGGAGACCCCTATGGTCCTCTCAACTGTCCTCACCATCCTTTCTAGGGACTTCTGGTCTGATGCTCGACTGCTCCCAAACCAGATAGAGATGCAACTTGTCAGGGAGCTCTCAATGGTGCTCCTGTAAAACGCAATTAAGACGCTGGGGGGTGGGGGGACCCTTGCTTGGCTTAATCTTCTTATGAAGTGGAGGTGCTGCTGTGCCTTCTTGTTCAGGGAGGTGATATTGAAGGATCTGTGATGTGAACTCCCAGGAACCTGGCGCACCTAACTCTCCCCATGCAGAAGCCATGTATTTGTAGAGGGGATAGTCTGTCTGTACCTTCCTGAAGTCCTCGATATTCCCCATGTTCAGGGGTAGGTTGTTCTTCTCCCACCAATCCACCAGTCGCTCCACTTCTTGCCTAGACTCTCTCCCGTCATCGTTCTTGATGAGGCCAAGCACTGTTGTTTCATCTGCACACGTGATGACACGGTTTGAGCTGGATCCCATCCACTGCCTCGACACAGCCAGCAATGGAGAGCGAACAGCCCCTCACAAATCCAAACTGGGAAATTACTGCATCCTTGAACAACTCTCGGTCACTGCCACAGTTGTGGAAGGGTACTTTCAAATGACACTTATTCCAGCACACCAAGGATCTCTCAGCTCAACTCCTCGCGGCCTTGCTTTGAAGAGTTGAACTCTGGAGGAAGGGGAGAGCGATCAGTGAGTGTGGCTTTAAAACATTCTGTCAAAACCAGTCACAGGCATGACAGGATAAACATCCCGTTGGCTCTAGTCTCATTCACACAAAGGGGGATGACTGTGCAGGACATTTCTTGCAATTCATTGTTTTGTTATTAGTGCTCTACGATTCTGCTTTGTATAGGATTAGTTGGATGTTTAGTTAGTTTTAATAAACTTTTAGAAAAGGTCTGCATTGCGTTGTTCTGTGAGCCGGGATTAGGCAGGCTTAGGGAAAAATTCAGAACAGACGAAAGGGAGAACTACCAACAGATCTAGCACGGGAACGAAACAGGGAAACAGGGATTGACATTTCTCACAACAGTACAGCACAGGAACAGGCCCTTTGGCCGTAAATGTTGGGCAGAACTATTTAAACCAGTAACTAACAGCCTAACGAAACCATTCTCTGCACAGTCACAGGCCTATCTTTGAGCCTCTTGAATAGATCTATTGTATTTGCTCACCAGTCCTGGCAGAACATTCCAGACACCCACCACTCTCTGTGTAAAAAAAGCTTGCCAAGCACCTCTTTCAGCTTAACCCCCTCACCTTATATACATGACCTCGGGGATCAGCACACCGCTTTATATGGCCAGATACCCGGCTTCATTGCACACTGCTGCCTGAAAGGAGTTTGTAGTTCTCCCATTGACCATTTGGGTTTCCTCCAGGTGCTCTGGTTTCTTCCCACATGCCAAATGCACATCGGTTAATAGTTAATTAGTCATTATAAATTGTGCCATTAGGCTAGTGTTAAATCGGTGGTTGCTAGGTGGCCTATTCTGCAACATATCTCAATAAATAATTAAAATAAAAAAGATATTGACTCTCTATCACAAACACAAGAGTTCTGCAAATGCTGAAGGGACTCAGCAGGTCAGGCAGCATCTATGGTAATGAATAAGCTGTTGATATTTCGGGCCGA
This sequence comes from Mobula hypostoma, assembly GCF_963921235.1. Classification (NCBI taxonomy): domain Eukaryota; kingdom Metazoa; phylum Chordata; class Chondrichthyes; order Myliobatiformes; family Myliobatidae; genus Mobula; species Mobula hypostoma. The sequence goes on along the minus strand of NC_086118.1, from coordinate 3,952,910 downwards.
GATCCTTCGTCAAGACTGGCGTAGATGCTGACTGACCTGCTGAGTTCCTCCAGCATTTTGTGGGTGTTGCACAGGCTGTCTATCTAGGCCTCTCAATCTTATAAATCTCTATCAGATCTCAGCCTCCATCAGTCCAGAGTGAACGACCTAAATCTGCCCAACTTTGCCCTGTTGCACATGCCCTCTAACGTAGGGAGCATCCTGGTTGATCCCTTCAGCAGATCCAATGGCCCCACAAGGGCAACGCAAACTGAACGTGGTCTGAGAACTTGTTGAAGGGTTGGCTGTGAAAGATGAACTGTACATACTGCTGCTGCTTGAACGACACTGTCAGACTGAACACCGGAATGGTGCATTGGACAAAGAAACTCAATAACGGACAGGACGTCACTGCAGAGAACACAGCTGTCAGTGCAGGAGAATCAGGAGAAAGGCTCCAGGGATCCGGCTGAAGAGGGAACAACGAACAGGGGTGTAACTTGGGATGTGAATGTGACTGTTGAAGAGGGAGCCTCTGTTGCCAGCTCCAAGCTCCTGTTCCCAGCTGAGGGAGAGGGGATGAGGGAATGCTCACCTTCAGGTAATCAAAGACGTTGCAGATGAAGGTGACCAGGCAGATCCAGGCATTCAGTGAGCCCTCCCGGACCTGGTCCTTCACCAGGAACTCCTGCTGCAGTCGGTTCAGGATGCCCCGGCGGAAGGTACTGTTCCCACTCTGCTTGCTCTCAGCCTAGAAACAGGAGAACAGCTCTCAGAACTGGAGAAGGAGCCTTGAGCCCAGGGCTGCCCTCCCCTGGGGCTCTCAGAGCCAGAGAAGCAGCCTTGATCCGAGGACCACCCTCCCCCGAGGCTTCCAGGCCCCCAAAGGCAACCCGACACTGAAATGGAGCAGCCTCGCCGTGGGTGAACAGGAGCAGCAGCCTGGCTGTCTTCAGTGAGACACTAGTTTCAGGGGCAGGCACTGGCAGGAAAACAACAACATATGACTATAAGGCTGTGGCTGAAATCACATTCCACATTTGGGAGACTTTAACAGCCAGAGCGAAGGGGTTAAGAAACCCTTGCTTACACCACCTTCCCAGAATATCCAAAGTTCCCCAAAGCGGAATTTGGCCCACTGTCGAATGGCGCAGCCAAGGCCCCTGATGCCCCAATGCCAGTTGCTGGGGCCCGCTCCCTACGAGTGTCGGCTGTAGGGCCCCGTCATTACTGAGTTAGCAGAGTTAACTCTGTCACCCGGAGAACATACATCTGAGCCTCCCCACGACAGGCACCCTCCACTTGGCCAGAACACAACTGCTGGTACTCAAAGTACAGAGGCTGATCCCAGTTACCAGGGGCCCCGCTTTTCTCTCTGCAGCTGCTGCCTGAACGGCTGAGTATTCTCTCTCGTTTCTAAGGTGGAGGAAAGTCCTCTGCACTGCTTCAAAGCGGTGGTTGTGAGAGCTGTGAAGTGGCAGGTGGGTCTTTAATCCAGCAAGTGAGACCATGGATCTCTTGCTGAGAGCTCTGAACACAACTTCTTGTGTGACCCCAAGTGCGAACTCAGCCTATGCAGGCATGTAAACTAGATTAACTGCCTGGAGGAGCACCTCTCTCTGCACCAGACTCTTGCCCTATCTCAGCTGGGAGCCCTGCACCATACCTGGACAATGGTGTAGCAGATACGGCCAGCTTCCTTGCTGAACACCAGGTCTTTCAGGGACTGTTCGACTATCACCGAGGCCACTTTCTCCAAGTCGACCAATCCCGGTTCTGTGAAACAACAGTTACAGAAGCTTTTAAATCGTGCTTTTCCCTGCCTGATTTCCCTCTGTTGCTCAGAACTAATCCTCCCTCAGATACGGACTAAGCGTTGGCACTGACGGACACGCACGAGCCACACCGCTTTGGAAGCGAGGAGGGAGGAAAGGCCCAGAGCCTGGTTGTAGTGGGACTTCCTGCCACCCACTCACCTTTCAGTGCCATCTTCAGCAGCTTCTGTGTGTCTGCATCAAAAGACTGGATCTTGTAATCCTCCCCATGTGAATTTTCCATGGTTGCTGCTTTGGGTCATATGACAGATAGTGACTGGGGAGAGAGAATAAACAAGCCAATGGGAAGATGCTCCAGCAAGGAAGAACAAGAAACTAAAGTCAGAGGGAGCCACGTACCCTTTGGTGGCTTGGCAAACGGTAAGGTGCAGCAAATCCCACGTCTGGTCTCCTACCTTCCCAAACTCACAGCCTTTCCTTCTCCAGGAATCGCAGCCCTGTAGATAATTACTTTTCTTCTAAAGCAGAGCTGCAACCATCCGTAACAACTGACGGTAATATCTACCACAGCCTCATTCAAGATTCAACAATGGTGAGATGCCTTTGAATCACTTGGTAATTGATTTATTATTTGTACATGACCAAGTGAAAGGCCTTCGTCTGCAAGCCATCCAGATGTGTTTCTTCATACACAAGGTAGTGCACAATGTCAGAATATAGAGTATCGTCTTACAGTTACAGAGAAAGTGAACCGCAGTTGGTTCATTTCAATCCCTCTGAAACTCCTGTGGTGGTTGTCCACTGTATCCGACGATGACAGGAAACCTGTGCGGGAGAAACCCCTGTGAACACTAGATAATCTCACAGCTCTTCATCACAGAACACCACCCCAGGAAACAACCAGCACCACCAAAACCTCCTGGGAACCTCCCCCCTCTTGCTGCAGTCTCACGGACAGCAAGGGCCATCGTTTTGCCTGTTAGTCCGGCTCTGCCTCCCTGAATCCGAATCCCTGATACGAGTTGAGACACCTGTTGCATTGTGACAGCAGTACAGTGCAGGCACAATAAATTATTACAAGCTACAATGAAAGAATAAACAAATGGTGGAAAAGAATGGCAAGGTAGTCTTCATGGACTGTTCAGAAATCTGATGGCAGAAAACTGTTCCTAAAACCTTGAATGTGTGTCTTCAGCCTCCTGTACCTCCTCCCCGACAGAATGACGAGAAGAGGCCATGCCCTGGCTGGCGAGGGTCCTTAACGATAGATGCTGCCTTCGGAAGATGTCCTCAGCGGAGTGGACAGATGCCACAGATTCACCACCCTCTGGCTAACAAAATTCATCCTCATCTCCTTTCTAAATGGACACCCCTTTATTCTGCGAGATGGCACAAGGGGTGACAGATACCCAGCTGATGTTTACATACAGCGCTCCAATGTACCATGCATGACAGATATTCCCTGGCATTACCCCAGGCCCAAACACCGCTGTACAGGTCCAGTGGAAAAAAAACAGCTGGAGGAACTCAGCATGTCAGGCTTCAGTTCAGGGAAATGAACAGTGGGGGTTTCAGGTTCAGACCCTTCATCTGCAGTACTGCACAATCACAGTCTGGGATACGGGGACCCCGCGGTACCGCACGATCACAGTCTGGGATACGGGGATCCCGCGGCACCGCACGATCACAGTCTGGGATACGGGGATCCCGCGGTACCGCACCACCACAGTCTGGGATACGGGGACCCCGCGGTACCGCACGATCACAGTCTGGGATACGGGGACCCCGCGGTACCGCACCACCACAGACTGGGATACGGGGATCCCGCGGTACCGCACGATCATAGTCTGGGATACGGGGATCCCGCGGTACCGCACGATCTTAGTCTGGGATACGGGGATCCCGCGGTACCGCACGATCACAGTCTGGGATACGGGGACCCCGCGGCACCGCACCACCACAGTCTGGGATACGGGGATCCCGCGGTACCGCACCACCACAGTCTGGGATACGGGGACCCCGCGGTACCGCACGATCACAGTCTGGGATACGGGGATCCCGCGGCACCGCACGATCACAGTCTGGGATACGGGGACCCCGCGGAACCGCACGATCACAGTCTGGGATACGGGGACCCCGCGGCACCGCACCACCACAGTCTGGGATACGGGGATCCCGCGGTACCGCACCACCACAGTCTGGGATACAGGGACCCCGCGGTACCGCACGATCACAGTCTGGGATACGGGGAACCCGCGGTACCGCACGACCACAGTCTGGGATACGGGGACCCCGCGGTACCGCACGATCACAGTCTGGGATACGGGGATCCCGCGGCACCGCACCACCACAGTCTGGGATACGGGGACCCCGCGACACCGCACGATCACAGTCTGGGATACGGGGATCCCGCGGCACCGCACGATCACAGTCTGGGATACGGGGATCCCGCAGTACCGCACGGTCACAGTCTGGGATACGGGGATCCCGCGGCACCGCACCACCACAGTCTGGGATACGGGGACCCCGCGGAACCGCACCACCACAGTCTGGGATACGGGGATCCCGCGGAACCGCACGATCACAGTCTGGGATACGGGGATCCCGCGGCACCGCACGATCACAGTCTGGGATACGGGGATCCCGCGGGACCGCACGATCACAGTCTGGGATACGGGGATCCCGCGGCACCGCACCACCACAGTCTGGGATACGGGGATCCCGCGGTACCGCACCACCACAGTCTGGGATACGGGGACCCCGCGGTACCGCACGATCACAGTCTGGGATACGGGGACCACGCGGCACCGCACCACCACAGTCTGGGATACGGGGACCCCGCGGCACCGCACCACCACAGTCTGGGATACGGGGATCCCGCGGTACCGCACCACCACAGTCTGGGATACGGGGACCCCGCGGTACCGCACGATCACAGTCTGGGATACGGGGATCCCGCGGTACCGCACCACCACAGTCTGGGATACGGGGATCCCGCGGTACCGCACGATCACAGTCTGGGATACGGGGATCCCGCGGTACCGCACGATCACAGTCTGGGATACGGGGACCCCGCGGTACCGCACGATCACAGTCTGGGATACGGGGATCCCGCGGTACCGCACCACCACAGTCTGGGATACGGGGATCCCGCGGTACCGCACCACCACAGTCTGGGATACGGGGATCCCGCGGAACCGCACGATCACAGTCTGGGATACGGGGATCCCGCGGCACCGCACGATCACAGTCTGGGATACGGGGACCCCGCGGTACCGCACCACCACAGTCTGGGATACGGGGATCCCGCGGTACCGCACGATCATAGTCTGGGATACGGGGATCCCGCGGTACCGCACGATCACAGTCTGGGATACGGGGATCCCGCGGCACCGCACCACCACAGTCTGGGATACGGGGATCCCACGGGACCGCACGATCACAGTCTGGGATACGGGGATCCCGCGGCACCGCACGATCACAGTCTGGGATACGGGGATCCCGCGGGACCGCACGATCACAGTCTGGGATACGGGGATCCCGCGGCACCGCACCACCACAGTCTGGGATACAGGGATCCCGCGGTACCGCACGATCACAGTCTGGGATACGGGGATCCCGCGGAACCGCACCACCACAGTCTGGGATACGGGGATCCCGCGGGACCGCACGATCACAGTCTGGGATACGGGGATCCCGCGGTACCGCACGATCATAGTCTGGGATACGGGGATCCCGCGGCACCGCACCACCACAGTCTGGGATACGGGGACCCCGCGGAACCGCACGATCACAGTCTGGGATACGGGGATCCCGCGGCACCGCACCACCACAGTCTGGGATACGGGGATCCCGCGGTACCGCACCACCACAGTCTGGGATACGGGGACCCCGCGGTACCGCACCACCACAGTCTGGGATATGGGGATCCCGCGGAACCGCACCACCACAGTCTGGGATACGGGGATCCCGCTGTACCGCACGATCACAGTCTGGGATACGGGGACCCCGCGGCACCGCACGATCACAGTCTGGGATACGGGGATCCCGCGGAACCGCACCACCACAGTCTGGGATACGGGGACCCCGCGGTACCGCACCACCACAGTCTGGGATACGGGGACCCCGCGGTACCGCACGATCACAGTCTGGGATACGGGGACCCCGCGGCACCGCACCACCACAGTCTGGGATACGGGGACCCCGCGGTACCGCACGATCACAGTCTGGGATACGGGGACCCCGCGGCACCGCACCACCACAGTCTGGGATACGGGGATCCCGCGGTACCGCACGATCACAGTCTGGGATACGGGGATCCCGCGGAACCGCACCACCACAGTCTGGGATACGGGGATCCCGCGGCACCGCACCACCACAGTCTGGGATACGGGGATCCCGCGGAACCGCACCACCACAGTCTGGGATACGGGGATCCCGCGGAACTGCACCACCACAGTCTGGGATACAGGGATTCCGCGGAACCGCACGATCACAGTCTGGGATACGGGGATCCCCTGGAACCGCACCACCACAGTCTGGGATACGGGGACCCCGCGGTACCAAACGACCACAGTCTGGGATACGGGGACCCCGCGGTACCGCACGATCACAGTCTGGGATACAGGGATCCCGCGGAACCGCACCACCACAGTCTGGGATACAGGGATCCCGCGGTACCGCACGATCACAGTCTGGGATACGGGGATCCCGCGGTACCGCACGATCACAGTCTGGGATACGGGAATCCCGCGGGACCGCACGATCACAGTCTGGGATATGGGGATCCCGCGGTACCGCACCACCACAGTCTGGGATACGGGGATCCTGCGGTACCGCACCACCACAGTCTGAGATACGGGGATCCCGCGGAACCGCACGATCACAGTCTGGGATACGGGGATCCCCTGGAACCGCACCACCACAGTCTGGGATACGGGGACCCCGCGGTACCACACGACCACAGTCTGGGATACGGGGACCCCGCGGTACCGCACGATCACAGTCTGGGATACGGGGATCCCGCGGTACCGCACGACCACAGTCTGGGATACGGGGACCCCGCAGTACGGCATACAGATTCAAATTTAATTATCATTCATCCACACATAAATACAGCCAAACAAAATAGTGTTCTTCTGGAGCCAAGATGCAAAATATACACAGCTCATTCAAAATAGCAAGCATAAAAAATTAGTCACGCAAAAAAACACATCTTGTTCCAGTCCCTGAGCACCTTATCCAAAAAACTGAATGTACCAGTTCCCAGTAGTGCAATCCAACCTTTCTTTCCAGCAATCGAACACTGGAGGACAGCACCAGCAGGAGAGGGCAGTCGCAACAGAGCACGGGTGCACCAGCAGGAGAGGGCCGTCCCACCAGAGCACGGGTGCACCAGCAGGAGAGAGCAGTCGCAACAGAGCACGGGTGCACCAGCAGGAGAGGACAGTCGCAACACAGCAAGGGTGCACCAGCAGGAGAGGGCCGTCCCACCAGAGCACGGGTGCACCCGCAGGAGAGGGCAGTCCCAACAGAGCACGGGTGCAACAGCAGGAGAGGGCCGTCCCACAAGAGCACGGGTGCACCAGCAGGAGAGGGCCGTCCCACCAGAGCACGGGTGCACCAGCAGGAGAGGGCAGTCCCAACAGAGCACGGGTGCACCAGCAGGAGAGGGCAGTCCCAACAGAGCACGGGTGCACCAGCAGGAGAGGGCAGTCCCAACAGAGCATGGGTGCACCAGCAGGAGAGGGCAGTCCCAACAGAGCACGGGTGCACCAGCAGGAGAGCGCAGTTTCAACAGAGCACGGGTGCACCAGCAGGAGAGGGCAGTCGCAACAGAGCACAGGTGCACCAGCAGAAGAGGGCAGTCCCAACAGAGCACGGGTGCACCAGCAGGAGAGGGCAGTCGCAACAGAGCACGAGTGCACCAGCAGGAGAGGGCAGTCCCAATGAGCACGGGTGCACCAGCAGGAGAGGGCAGTCCCAACAGAGCACGGGTGCAGCAGCAGGAGAGGGCAGTCACAGCAGAGCACGGGTGCACCAGCAGGAGAGGGCAGTCGCAACAGAGCATGGGTGCACCAACAGGAGAGAGCAGTCGCAACAGAGAATGGGTGCACCAACAGGAGAGGGCAGTCCCAACAGAGCACGGTTGCACCAGCAGGAGAGGGCAGTCGCAACAGAGCATGGGTACACCAGCAGGAGAGGGCAATCCCAACAGAGCACGGCTGCAACAACAGGAGAGGGCAGTCGCAGCAGAGCACGGGTGCACCAACAGGAGAGGGCAGTCGCAACAGAGAATGGGTGCACCAACAGGAGAGGGCTGTCTCAACAGAGCACGGGTGCACCAGCAGGAGAGGGCAGTCCCAACAGAGCACGGTTGCACCAGCAGGAGAGGGCAGTCGCAACAGAGCACGGGTACACCAGCAGGAGAGGGCCGTCCCACCAGAGCATGGGTGCACCAAGAGGAGAGGGCAGTCCCAACAGAGCACGAGTGCACCAGCAGGAGAGGACAGTCGCAACACAGCAAGGGTGCACCAGCAGGAGAGGGCAGTCCCAACAGAGCACGGGTGCACCAGCAGGAGAGGGCACTCCCAACAGAGCACGGGTGCACCAGCAGGAGAGGGCACTCCCAGCAGATCACGGGTGCACCAGCACGAGAGGGCAGTCCCAACAGAGCACGGGTGCGCCAGCAGGAGAGGGCAGTCCCAACAGAGCACAAGTGCACCAGCAGGAGAGGGCAGTCGCAACAGAGCACGGGTGCACCAGCAGGAGAGGGCAGTCGCAACAGATCACGGGTGCACCAGCAGGAGAGGGCAGTCCCAACAGAGCACGGGTGCACCAGCAGGAGAGGGCAGTCCGAACAGAGCACGGGTGCACCAGCAGGAGAGGGCAGTCGCAACAGAGCACGGTGCACCAGCAGGAGGGGGCAGTCCCAACAGAGCACGGGTGCACCAGCAGGAGAGGGCCGTCCCACCAGAGCACGGGTGCACCAGCAGGAGAGGGCAGTCCCAACAGAGCAAGGATGCACCAGCAGGAGAGGACAGTCGCAACACAGCAAGGGTGCACCAGCAGGAGAGGGCAGTCCCACTAGAGCACGGGTGCACCAGCAGGAGAGGTCAGTCCCAACAGAGCACGGGTGCACCAGCAGGAGAGGACAGTCGCAACACAGCAAGGGTGCACCAGCAGGAGAGGGCCGTCCCACCAGAGCACGGGTGCACCAGCAGCAGAGGGCAGTCGCAACAGAGCACGGGTGCACCAGCAGGAGAGGGCCGTCCCACCAGAGCACGGGTGCACCAGCAGGAGAGGGCAGTCCCAACAGAGCACGGGTGCACCAGCAGGAGAGGACAGTCGCAACACAGCAAGGGTGCACCAGCAGGAGAGGGCCGTCCCACCAGAGCACGGGTGCACCAGCAGGAGAGGGCAGTCGCAACAGAGCACGGGTGCACCAGCAGGAGAGGGCCGTCCCACCAGAGCACGGGTGCACCAGCAGGAGAGGACAGTCGCAACACAGCAAGGGTGCACCAGCAGGAGAGGGCCGTCCCACCAGAGCACGGGTGCACCAGCAGGAGAGGGCAGTCCCAACAGAGCACGGGTGCAACAGCAGGAGAGGGCCGTCCCACCAGAGCACGGGTGCACCAGCAGGAGAGGGCCGTCCCAGCAGAGCACGGGTGCACCAGCAGGAGAGGGCAGTCCCAACAGAGCACGGGTGCACCAACAGGAGAGGGCAGTCCCAACAGAGCACGGGTGCACCAGCAGGAGAGGGCAGTCCCAACAGAGCACGGGTGCACCAACAGGAGAGGGCAGTCCCAACAGAGCACGGGTGCACCCGCAGGAGAGGATAGTCGCAACACAGTATGGGTGCACGAGCAGGAGAGGGCCGTCCCACCAGAGCACGGGTGCACCAGGAGAGGGCAGTCGCAACAGAGCACGGGTGCACCAGCAGGAGAGGGCAGTCCCAACAGAGCACGGGTGCACCAGCAGGAGAGGGCTGTCCCACCAGAGCACGGGTGCACCAGCAGGAGAGGGCAGTCCCAACAGAGCACGGGTGCACCAGCAGGAGAGGACAGTCGCAACACAGCAAGGCTGCACCAGCAGGAGAGGGCAGTCCCAACAGAGCACGGGTGCACCAGCAGGAGAGGGCAGTCCCAACAGAGCACGGGTGCACCCGCAGGAGAGGGCAGTCGCAACAGAGCACGGGTGCACCAGCAGGAGAGGGCAGTCCCAACAGAGCACGGGTGTACCAGCAGAAGAGGGCAGTCCCAACAGAGCACGGGTGCACCAACAGGAGAGGGCAGTCGCAACAGAGCACGGGTGCACCAGCAGGAGAGGGCAGTCCCAACAGAGCACAGGTGCACCAGCAGGAGAGGGCAGTCCCAACAGTGCACGGGTGCACCAGCAGGAGAGGGCAGTCCCAACAGAGCACGGGTGCACCCGCAGGAGAGGATAGTCGCAACACAGTATGGGTGCACCAGCAGGAGAGGGCCGTCCCACCAGAGCACGGGTGCACCAGGAGAGGGCAGTCGCAACAGAGCACGGGTGCACCAGCAGGAGAGGGCAGTCCCAACAGAGCACGGTTGCACCAGCAGGAGAGGGCAGTCGCAACAGAGCACGGGTACACCAGCAGGAGAGGGCCGTCCCACCAGAGCATGGGTGCACCAAGAGGAGAGGGCAGTCCCAACAGAGCACGAGTGCACCAGCAGGAGAGGACAGTCGCAACACAGCAAGGGTGCACCAGCAGGAGAGGGCAGTCCCAACAGAGCACGGGTGCACCAGCAGGAGAGGGCACTCCCAACAGAGCACGGGTGCACCAGCAGGAGAGGGCACTCCCAGCAGAGCACGGGTGCACCAGCACGAGAGGGCAGTCCCAACAGAGCACGGGTGCGCCAGCAGGAGAGGGCAGTCCCAACAGAGCACAAGTGCACCAGCAGGAGAGGGCAGTCGCAACAGAGCACGGGTGCACCAGCAGGAGAGGGCAGTCGCAACAGAGCACGGTTGCAACAGCAGGAGAGGGCAGTCCCAACAGATCACGGGTGCACCAGCAGGAGAGGGCAGTCCCAACAGAGCACGGGTGCACCAGCAGGAGAGGGCAGTCGCAACAGAGCACGGTGCACCAGCAGGAGGGGGCAGTCCCAACAGAGCACGGGTGCACCAGCAGGAGAGGGCCGTCCCACCAGAGCACGGGTGCACCAGCAGGAGATGGCAGTCCCAACAGAGCACGGATGCACCAGCAGGAGAGGTCAGTCGCAACACAGCAAGGGTGCACCAGCAGGAGAGGGCCGTCCCACCAGAGCACGGGTGCACCAGCAGGAGAGGGCAGTCGCAACAGAGCACGGGTGCACCAGCAGGAGAGGGCCGTCCCACCAGAGCACGGGTGCACCAGCAGGAGAGGGCAGTCCCAACAGAGCACGGGTGCACCAGCAGGAGAGGACAGTCGCAACACAGCAAGGGTGCACCAGCAGGAGAGGGCCGTCCCACCAGAGCACGGGTGCACCAGCAGGAGAGGACAGTCGCAACACAGCAAGGGTGCACCAGCAGGAGAGGGCCGTCCCACCAGAGCACGGGTGCACCAGCAGGAGAGGGCAGTCCCAACAGAGCACGGGTGCAACAGCAGGAGAGGGCCGTCCCACCAGAGCACGGGTGCACCAGCAGGAGAGGGCCGTCCCAGCAGAGCACGGGTGCACCAGCAGGAGAGGGCAGTCCCAACAGAGCACGGGTGCACCAGCAGGAGAGGGCAGTCCCAACAGAGCACGGGTGCACCAGCAGGAGAGGGCAGTCCCAACAGAGCACGGGTGCACCAACAGGAGAGGGCAGTCCCAACAGAGCACGGGTGCACCCGCAGGAGAGGATAGTCGCAACACAGTATGGGTGCACGAGCAGGAGAGGGCCGTCCCACCAGAGCACGGGTGCACCAGGAGAGGGCAGTCGCAACAGAGCACGGGTGCACCAGCAGGAGAGGGCAGTCCCAACAGAGCACGGGTGCACCAGCAGGAGAGGGCTGTCCCACCAGAGCACGGGTGCACCAGCAGGAGAGGGCTGTCCCAACAGAGCACGGGTGCACCAGCAGGAGAGGACAGTCGCAACACAGCAAGGCTGCACCAGCAGGAGAGGGCAGTCCCAACAGAGCACGGGTGCACCAGCAGGAGAGGGCAGTCCCAACAGAGCACGGGTGCACCCGCAGGAGTGGGCAGTCGTAACAGAGCATGGGTGCACCAGCAGGAGAGGGCAGTTCCAACAGAGCACGGGTGTACCAGCAGAAGAGGGCAGTCCCAACAGAGCACGGGTGCACCAACAGGAGAGGGCAGTCGCAACAGAGCACGGGTGCACCAGCAGGAGAGGGCAGTCCCAACAGAGCACGGGTGCACCAGCAGGAGAGGGCAGTCCCAACAGAGCACGGGTGCACCAGCAGGAGAGGGCAGTCCCAACAGAGCACGGGTGCACCCGCAGGAGAGGATAGTCGCAACACAGTATGGGTGCACCAGCAGGAGAGGGCCGTCCCACCAGAGCACGGGTGCACCAGGAGAGGGCAGTCGCAACAGAGCACGGGTGCACCAGCAGGAGAGGGCAGTCACAACAGAGCACGGGTGCACCAGCAGGAGAGGGCCGTCCCACCAGAGCATGGGTGCACCAGCAGGAGAGGGCAGTCCCAACAGAGCACGGGTGCACCAGCAGGAGAGGACAGTCGCAACACAGCAAGGCTGCACCAGCAGGAGAGGGCAGTCCCAACAGAGCACGGGTGCACCAGCAGGAGAGGGCAGTCCCAACAGAGCACGGGTGCACCCGCAGGAGAGGGCAGTCGCAACAGAGCACGGGTGCACCAGCAGGAGAGGGCAGTCCCAACAGAGCACGGGTGTACCAGCAGAAGAGGGCAGTCCCAACAGAGCACGGGTGCACCAACAGGAGAGGGCAGTCGCAACAGAGCACGGGTGCACCAGCAGGAGAGGGCAGTCCCAACAGAGCACCGGTGCACCAGCAGGAGAGGGCAGTCCCAACAGAGCACGGGTGCACCAGCAGGAGAGGACAGTCGCAAAACAGCAAGGCTGTACCAGCAGGAGAGGGCAGTCCCAACAGAGCACGGGTGCACCAGCAGGAGAGGGCAGTCCCAACAGAGCACGGGTGCACCCGCAGAAGAGGGCAGTCGCAACAGAGCACGGGTGCACCAGCAGGAGAGGGCAGTCCCAACAGAGCACGGGTGTACCAGCAGAAGAGGGCAGTCCCAACAGAGCACGGGTGCACCAACAGGAGAGGGCAGTCCCAACAGAGCACGGGTGCACCAACAGGAGAGGGCAGTCCCAACAGAGCACGGGTGCACCAGCAGGAGAGGGCAGTCCCAACAGAGCACGGTTGCACCAGCAGGAGAGGGCAGTCGCAACAGAGCACGGGTGCACCAGCAGGAGAGGGCAGTCCCAACAGAGCACGGGTGCACCCGCAGGAGAGGGCAGTCGCAACAGAGCACGGGTGCACCAGCAGGAGAGGGCAGTCCCAACAGAGCACGGGTGTACCAGCAGAAGAGGGCAGTCCCAACAGAGCACGGGTGCACCAGCAGGAGAGGGCAGTCGCAACAGAGCACGGGTGCACCAGCAGGAGAGAGCAGTCCCAACAGAGCACGGGTGCACCAGCAGGAGAGGGCAGTCCCAACAGAGCACGGGTGCACCAGCAGGAGAGGGCAGTCGCAACAGAGCACGGGTGCACCAGCAGGAGAGGGCAGTCCCAACAGAGCACGGGTGCAACAGCAGGAGAGGGCCGTCCCACCAGAGCACGGGTGCACCAGCAGGAGAGGGCCGTCCCAGCAGAGCACGGGTGCACCAGCAGGAGAGGGCAGTCCCAACAGAGCACGGGTGCACCAGCAGGAGAGGGCAGTCCCAACAGAGCACGGGTGCACCAGCAGGAGAGGGCAGTCCCAACAGAGCACGGGTGCACCAGCAGGAGAGGGCAGTCCCAACAGAGCACGGGTGCACCCGCAGGAGAGGATAGTCGCAACACAGTATGGGTGCACCAGCAGGAGAGGGCCGTCCCACCAGAGCACGGGTGCACCAGGAGAGGGCAGTCGCAACAGAGCACGGGTGCACCAGCAGGAGAGGGCAGTCCCAACAGAGCACGGGTGCACCAGCAGGAGAGGGCCGTCCCACCAGAGCACGGGTGCACCAGCAGGAGAGGGCAGTCCCAACAGAGCACGGGTGCACCAGCAGGAGAGGACAGTCGCAACACAGCAAGGCTGCACCAGCAGGAGAGGGCAGTCCCAACAGAGCACGGGTGCACCAGCAGGAGAGGGCAGTCCCAACAGAGCACGGGTGCACCCGCAGGAGAGGGCAGTCGCAACAGAGCACGGGTGCACCAGCAGGAGAGGGCAGTCCCAACAGAGCACGGGTGTACCAGCAGAAGAGGGCAGTCCCAACAGAGCACGGGTGCACCAACAGGAGAGGGCAGTCGCAACAGAGCACGGGTGCACCAGCAGGAGAGGGCAGTCCCAACAGAGCACGGGTGCACCCGCAGGAGAGGGCAGTCCCAACAGAGCACGAGTGCACCCGCAGGAGAGGGCAGTCCCAACAGAGCACGGGCGCACCAGCAGGAGAGGGCAGTCCCAACAGAGCACGGGTGCACCCGCAGGAGAGGGCAGTCCCAACAGAGCACGGGTGCACCCGCAGGAGAGGGCAGTCGCAACAGAGCACGGGTGCACCAGCAGGAGAGGGCAGTCGCAACAGAGCACGGGTGCACCAACAGGAGAGGGCAGTCCCAACAGAGCACGGGTGCACCAACAGGAGAGGGCAGTCGCAACAGAGCACGGGTGCACCAGCAGGAGAGGGCAGTCCCAACAGAGCACGGGTGCACCCGCAGGAGAGGGCAGTCCCAACAGAGCACGGGTGCACCCGCAGGAGAGGGCAGTCCCAACAGAGCACGGGTGCACCAGCAGGAGAGGGCAGTCGCAACAGAGCACGGGTGCACCAGCAGGAGAGGGCAGTCCCAACAGAGCACCGGTGCACCCGCAGGAGAGGGCAGTCCCAACAGAGCACGGGTGCACCAGCAGGAGAGGGAAGTCCCAACAGAGCACATGTGCACCCGCAGGAGAGGGCAGTCGCAACAGAGCACGGGTGCACCAGCAGGAGAGGGCCGTCCCACCAGAGCACGGGTGCACCAGCAGGAGAGGGCAGTCCCAACAGAGCACGGGTGCACCAGCAGGAGAGGACAGTCGCAACACAGCAAGGCTGCACCAGCAGGAGAGGGCAGTCCCAACAGAGCACGGGTGCACCAGCAGGAGAGGGCAGTCCCAACAGAGCACGGGTGCACCCGCAGGAGAGGGCAGTCGCAACAGAGCACGGGTGCACCAGCAGGAGAGGGCAGTCCCAACAGAGCACGGGTGTACCAGCAGAAGAGGGCAGTCCCAACAGAGCACGGGTGCACCAACAGGAGAGGGCAGTCGCAACAGAGCACGGGTGCACCAGCAGGAGAGGGCAGTCCCAACAGAGCACGGGTGCACCCGCAGGAGAGGGCAGTCCCAACAGAGCACGAGTGCACCCGCAGGAGAGGGCAGTCCCAACAGAGCACGGGCGCACCAGCAGGAGAGGGCAGTCCCAACAGAGCACGGGTGCACCCGCAGGAGAGGGCAGTCCCAACAGAGCACGGGTGCACCCGCAGGAGAGGGCAGTCGCAACAGAGCACGGGTGCACCAGCAGGAGAGGGCAGTCGCAACAGAGCACGGGTGCACCAACAGGAGAGGGCAGTCCCAACAGAGCACGGGTGCACCAACAGGAGAGGGCAGTCGCAACAGAGCACGGGTGCACCAGCAGGAGAGGGCAGTCCCAACAGAGCACGGGTGCACCCGCAGGAGAGGGCAGTCCCAACAGAGCACGGGTGCACCCGCAGGAGAGGGCAGTCCCAACAGAGCACGGGTGCACCAGCAGGAGAGGACAGTCGCAACAGAGCACGGGTGCACCAGCAGGAGAGGGCAGTCCCAACAGAGCACCGGTGCACCCGCAGGAGAGGGCAGTCCCAACAGAGCACGGGTGCACCAGTAGGAGAGGGAAGTCCCAACAGAGCACATGTGCACCCGCAGGAGAGGGCAGTCGCAACAGAGCACGGGTGCACCAGCAGGAGAGGGCAGTCCCAACAGAGCACGGGTGTACCAGCAGAAGAGGGCAGTCCCAACAGAGCACGGGTGCACCAACAGGAGAGGGCAGTCGCAACAGAGCACGGGTGCACCAGCAGGAGAGGGCAGTCCCAACAGAGCACGGGTGCACCAGCAGGAGAGGGCAGTCCCAACAGAGCACGGGTGTACCAGCAGAAGAGGGCAGTCCCAACAGAGCACGGGTGCACCAACAGGAGAGGGCAGTCGCAACAGAGCACGGGTGCACCAGCAGGAGAGGGCAGTCCCAACAGAGCACGGGTGCACCCGCAGGAGAGGGCAGTCCCAACAGAGCACGGGTGCACCCGCAGGAGAGGGCAGTCCCAACAGAGCACGGGTGCACCAGCAGGAGAGGGCAGTCCCAACAGAGCACGGGTGCACCCGCAGGAGAGGGCAGTCCCAACAGAGCACGGGTGCACCCGCAGGAGAGGGCAGTCGCAACAGAGCACGGGTGCACCAGCAGGAGAGGGCAGTCGCAACAGAGCACGGGTGCACCAACAGGAGAGGGCAGTCCCAACAGAGCACGGGTGCACCAACAGGAGAGGGCAGTCGCAACAGAGCACGGGTGCACCAGCAGGAGAGGGCAGTCCCAACAGAGCACGGGTGCACCCGCAGGAGAGGGCAGTCCCAACAGAGCACGGGTGCACCCGCAGGAGAGGGCAGTCCCAACAGAGCACGGGTGCACCAGCAGGAGAGGGCAGTCGCAACAGAGCACGGGTGCACCAGCAGGAGAGGGCAGTCCCAACAGAGCACCGGTGCACCCGCAGGAGAGGGCAGTCCCAACAGAGCACGGGTGCACCAGCAGGAGAGGGCAGTCCCAACAGAGCACGGGTGCACCCGCAGGAGAGGGCAGTCGCAACAGAGCACGGGTGCACCAGCAGGAGAGGGCAGTCCCAACAGAGCACGGGTGTACCAGCAGAAGAGGGCAGTCCCAACAGAGCACGGGTGCACCAACAGGAGAGGGCAGTCGCAACAGAGCACGGGTGCTCCAGCAGGAGAGGGCAGTCCCAACAGAGCACGGGTGCACCAGCAGGAAAGGGCAGTCCCAACAGAGCACGGGTGCACCAGCAGGAGAGGGCAGTCGCAACAGAGCACGGGTGCCATGTCACACTGCCTCCAGACTGCAGGAGCAGGCAAACTCACAGTTTGAAGCCATGCAACTCCCACACTGCCTGACTTACCACCAAAAGAAACAAGCCTGTAGCATCTTACATTATCGATGTCCAACTGGGTTTAGCGATCACAAAAGAAAGGTCCAAAGACAATAACCCACAGTCACACAGCACACTGCCTTCATGCACCGACTGTGATGCCTTCGAGTAGCAGACTGCTACACGGTCTGCACGCAGGCCCACTCCTCCGAACACAGTCCAGCTGCCCTGACAACCTGGACACTCCAGCCCACTCCTCCCATCAATGAGCAGCTTGCCGAAGGGTTAGACCCACAGTATCTGTAGCTCTTGGAGCCCAGCGCCCTCTTGCAACAATAAAAAAAAACACATTTAAACAAGAAAAAGACACTTTTAGTTAGCCGGAATGACTGCTGCACCGGAACGTCAGATGTTGCACCACCACAAGTTGGCTTCTGGATGTTTCCGTCACACTGCACTGCCCACAACCTGGACGCAGAGCCTGGAACCTAGACCTAGAAACACCAGTGACACAACTGAGCCCCACACAGATGCGGGGGTGTGGGTCGCCCCACAACACAGCGCAAAGCTCCGAATACAGAGCTTTCTGACTAACTGGAACACATCACCACCCATACATTTTTTTCCCAGTTAGGTAGCTGCCACAATTAGCTGGAGTTTCACAGAGATAGTTTAAAAAGTATCGAAAGACAAATTACCATTTAACTGAATAACAAATTATGTATTCAACTGAACTACAGAACAAATTAGAACACCACCAGGACGACTGAAGAACGTCTGCTGCATCTGACAATGACAGGAAACCTGTGTGAGAGTTTTTAAAGTGGAAAAGCTATTCCATTGAGACAGCTCCACTCCCTGAACCTCAGAAATCCAAGATCAGTGCGACAAATAGTCGCTACAACAGGGTTCTGCCTTGCTGCGACGGACGACCATGACTTAATCTGTACCGTGTCAGGCCGCTTGCTCTCCACAGGCAGTTGAAGATCCGCCTTCCTGGCCATTGCATCTCATTGAAGATCTCACCCACCCAGTCCGCCAGAGCTGACGTCGCAAGCTAGGACAGCCATGTCCCTATCTCACCACGGTACAAGGCCTGTTGGCTCTGCTCACCTGGTTTAGCCCACCTGTTGAAAAGGTGTGGCTGCTGTCACATGCAAGGAGCCGCGGGTGAGAGCTGAGAGTCCGGAGGGGACCGAAGGAAATATTGAAGATGATTGTCAATACCTTCTAGTTCATCGTAGTTCCTAATATGTTGAAGTTGTGAAATTGGTTCATGTTTCTCTCCCGGTCGTTTCTGGCATCTCCAAGTCTGAATGCTTGAAACCACAATGAGCAAAAGAGCTCTGAATGGTCAGCAGTTGCTTATATCCCGCCATCTACCAGTGACAAAGATCACTGTTTCTGGAACACAAACACACACAACTGATGCGATTTAAAAAGCACAGTGTGGTGACTAACGGGCACAGAAGCACGTGCAACTGACGCGAGTTAGAAACTGTTCAGCAACAGACTCCAGTCCCAAATAACCTGCCGGGGGACACAGATAAACAAAGAGAATCCCAGCTACTGTCTCCGTTAGCTTTTGTTCTTTCACAGTTATCTCCAATGACTCTAAAAAACAATGAAAATCCCAACTATTGTCTCCATTAGTTTTTGTTCTTTCACAGTCATCCCAAGTAAGCAGCTGCCAGATGAACTAATGGCCAAATTAATCAGAATCCACTGCATATTCAAAAGTCAATAGAACAAACATGCATCAGAAACAAGATATCATGTACTTCCAATATCTTGTAAACCCTAACTGTAAAAGTGAATAAACAACTGACAGTCATTGACAACAGCAACTTCATTACTCTTCATTTAAAACATCCCATTACAGTTCTGGCAGCTTTATTCATCTTGGTGAAGGAAACGGGGGATGAATGGTGGTGTGTAGGTGTGGTGTGGATTGAGGAGGGTGTGTAGGTGTGGTGTGGATTGAGGAGGGTGTGTAGGTGTGTGGATTGAGGAGGGTGTGTAGGTGTGTGGATTGAGGAGGGTGTGTAGGTGTGTGGATTGAGGAGGGTGTGTAGGTGTGTGGATTGAGGAGGGTGTGTAGGTGTGTGGATTGAGGAGGGTGTGTAGGTGTGGTGTGGATTGAGGAGGGTGTGTAGGTGTGT
This sequence comes from Mobula hypostoma, assembly GCF_963921235.1. NCBI lineage: Eukaryota > Metazoa > Chordata > Chondrichthyes > Myliobatiformes > Myliobatidae > Mobula > Mobula hypostoma. The sequence goes on along the minus strand of NC_086118.1, from coordinate 3,933,727 downwards.
GGATTGAGGAGGGTGTGTAGGTGTGGTGTGGATTGAGGAGGGTGTGTAGGTGTGTGGATTGAGGAGGGTGTGTAGGTGTGGTGTGGATTGAGGAGGGTGTGTAGGTGTGGTGTGGATTGAGGAGGGTGTGTAGGTGTGTGGATTGAGGAGGGTGTGTAGGTGTGTGGATTGAGGAGGGTGTGTAGGTGTGTGGATTGAGGAGGGTGTGTAGGTGTGTGGATTGAGGAGGGTGTGTAGGTGTGTGAGGAGGGTGTGTAGGTGTGTGGATTGAGGAGGGTGTGTAGGTGTGTGGATTGAGGAGGGTGTGTAGGTGTGGTGTGGATTGAGGAGGGTGTGTAGGTGTGTGGATTGAGGAGGGTGTGTAGGTGTGTGGATTGAGGAGGGTGTGTAGGTGTGGTGTGGATTGAGGAGGGTGTGTAGGTGTGGTGTGGATTGAGGAGGGTGTGTAGGTGTGTGGATTGAGGAGGGTGTGTAGGTGTGGTGTGGATTGAGGAGGGTGTGTAGGTGTGTGGATTGAGGAGGGTGTGTAGGTGTGGTGTGGATTGAGGAGGGTGTGTAGGTGTGGTGTGGATTGAGGAGGGTGTGTAGGTGTGGTGTGGATTGAGGAGGGTGTGTAGGTGTGTGGATGAGGAGGGTGTGTAGGTGTGTGGATTGAGGAGGGAGGGTGTGTAGGTGTGGTGTGGATTGAGGAGGGTGTGTAGGTGTGGTGTGGATTGAGGAGGGTGTGTAGGTGTGGTGTGGATTGAGGAGGGTGTGTAGGTGTGTGGTGTATTGAGGAGGGTGTGTAGGTGTGGTGTGGATTGAGGAGGGTGTGTAGGTGTGGTGGTGGATTGAGGAGGGTGTGTAGGTGTGGTGTGGATTGAGGAGGGTGTGTAGGTGTGTGGATTGAGGAGGGTGTGTAGGTGTGTGGATTGAGGAGGGTGTGTAGGTGTGTGGATTGAGGAGGGTGTGTAGGTGTGTGGATTGAGGAGGGTGTGTAGGTGTGGTGTGGATTGAGGAGGGTGTGTAGGTGTGGTGTGGATTGAGGAGGGTGTGTAGGTGTGTGGATTGAGGAGGGTGTGTAGGTGTGGTGTGGATTGAGGAGGGTGTGTAGGTGTGTGGAGGATTGAGGAGGGTGTGTAGGTGTGTGGATTGAGGAGGGTGTGTAGGTGTGGTGTGGATTGAGGAGGGTGTGTAGGTGTGGTGTGGATTGAGGAGGGTGTGTAGGTGTGGTGTGGATTGAGGAGGGTGTGTAGGTGTGTGGATTGAGGAGGGTGTGTAGGTGTGTGGATTGAGGAGGGTGTGTAGGTGTGTGGATTGAGGAGGGTGTGTAGGTGTGGTGTGGATTGAGGAGGGTGTGTAGGTGTGGTGTGGATTGAGGAGGGTGTGTAGGTGTGTGGATTGAGGAGGGTGTGTAGGTGTGTGGATTGAGGAGGGTGTGTAGGTGTGTGGATTGAGGAGGGTGTGTAGGTGTGGTGTGGATTGAGGAGGGTGTGTAGGTGTGGTGTGGATTGAGGAGGGTGTGTAGGTGTGGTGTGGATTGAGGAGGGTGTGTAGG